>NC_134238.1:60158875-61408875 GCF_965152275.1 Natator depressus
TCTGAGCAAAGCTCTCATTTAAAGACAGTCCAGGGGGATCAACACCATGAATTGCAACTTCTGGATTTCAAGTAGGTGATGGAAAGTTTGGGTTTTTTTAATTATATTAATGCACTCTGAATGCTTTAGTCTGATGATGGAGTTGGCATGAAACAGCAAAACGGATTGATTTATATACATGCAAAAATGCTGAGGGAAGACATACACAATACAGTCATCTATTAAAAATATAGAATTGAATAATATTGTTTTTAAAACTAATCCTTAAAATGAAGAGCCACTAAATGCCACCCCAGAAGAAACAACAAATGCAGAAGTCAGTGAAGCTTACCATACTTAAAAAGGCACTAGCCACATTTGTTCAATTTACCATAACATTTATGGCTGACTTGCAGCCTGGCTAGTGTGGCAGCACAGGGGCATACAGGGAATGAAGGTACCCCCCCATACCCCTGTTCTGGCTACCTATGCCATTGGAAGCAGCATGGGAAGGGAAGCAGGCTCCATAGAGCTGCTACTTCACCCATTTGTGCAGGTGGGCAGGAAGGGTGGGGAATAGGTAGACCTTTAGGTCTGGCAGACAGTGTAGCTATGCTAGGGCATCAGGAAATGTATGCTGGTCATGATCACCTGCACCTAGGCAACCATCAATTTTTAGTGGAGTGACCAATTCAGCTTTATCGATCAGAATAAGGTCTACTATAGAATTACCTCCACCTTGCTTACAATACTTTGTGTTTAAAAGAAAAAATGTGAGAATTTTTTTATTCTACATTTTATAAAAAGATGTTTAAGGAGCTGTTCATCCTGTGTTTGTGTGGTTCTGGGGTAACACAACCTTACCCAGTAGCCCTGTCACAGCTCTAGATGAGCTCCCCCTCCTGGACACTCACTAGACTGCTCTGGGGGGATCCAAATGCTGAATCCCTCCAGAGTCTGAACAGAGCCCAGGCACTGCCCCAGCTTGAGGTGTCTAGGCTCACACTCAGTGAGGATCCCTTACTTAACTTTCTGCGAACCGAGACCCTGCAGTCCCACTGCCCAGCCCAGTGGCTGCTCTAGCTACAAGCAAACTAGGCAGCTGCCTAGGGTATCATGGCAGCCAGGCCAAACCTGAACTATGCTGCAACCCCGTGCACCAGGTCACAACGCTGCTCACTCAAATTTTACCCAGCCAGCCCCTCCCCACATCATGATGGAGAGACACTAGGCTAAACCTGAGTGAATGGCACTGCAACCTGGCACTTGGCTCCCCCCATTCTACTACAATCACTGGAAGGCTCACCATACTCCCTGCCAAAAAAGTCCAATGCGCCTTTTCTAGGAGGTGGAGGGGAGTCACACACTGAAGCTTTGCCTAGAGGGGGCAGATTGTCTTGAGCAGCCTCTGGCCCAATCCTTGTTACCAGTGGTGACACCTCTGGTTCCCCCATAGCTTAAACACACCTGCTAGGTTTATAGTTTACGTCTTCAAGGGGTATGTGAGATGCCTACACAACAGACACTTTGCACAGGAGTCTAAAATACATTTGCTCTTTACTTAGCATGAAAAATTTACAGATCCAGACAAATAAACCCTATATGCTTCCCTCCCCCCCCCCCCCAACTCACTCAGTTTCTTTACCACTCTGGACCATTCTTTGTGCTGGGGCCAGGGTTCTCTGGGAGACCCAGGACCCTTCCCCTGCAGCGACCTGACTTATCTGAACCTTCGTGCATCTCTCTCTCTCATTCGCTCACTCTGCAGGCCAGTTTGCTTTGATCTTGGTTGGTCCCACAGCTAAATTGCCCCCACACCCCCACTAAGAAAGCACATCCATCTCTTCTCCTTGGTCCTGTGTGACTCTGAGAATTCTTCTCTCTCTCTCTTCCCCCTCCCCCGACCTTTTCAAAATGTTTGCCATCTCTTGCTTTGTCCTCTCTGGGAATTTTCTACTCTCTCCTTCACCAGCCCCCTTCAGAGAGATAGGATAAGACAGGTTCTCCTAGGCTTGAACTAACCTATTGTCTCAAGATGCTTCCACCTGAACAGGCAGCTAGCAATTTCTAACACCTTTGTACCTGGTCAGGGAAGGATGTGACACAGCCCATGTCAGCAACGATGGGAGCCACATGCACTTAGAGGTATTCAAAAATACAGTCCTTTCAAAAGAACCACTTCATATCCTCGATCAGAATTCATAACTTCTACAGGCAAATTCCCCATCTTGTGATTTCAGTTAGCACATTGATCTGTACATATAACAGATCCTGCCCTTCTGAATTGTCAATTCTAAAGCATGTAATGGTATCTTTGACATAGAATGCCATTCTCCCCCACCCTCTTCTGCCCACTCTTTCCTAAATAAGAGCTTTAGCATTCCAGTCAAGTGACTCACCCACTCACTTTTCAGTAATACCAATTATATCTCCCCTCCTGACTCCCTTTTAAATTGGTCAGGTTGACCACTGGACTATACTATCTGTATGATATCAATACACTCAGTGTATTTTCTCAGGAGCAAGTAAAAACATTTCCAGGAAAAGCACTTAATATAAATTTTTTTGCCAAGTGGTGTTGCTTATCTCCCTGATCACGATTTGCATGCCAGTGGTACCTAGGGACCCCAGTGATGTGCTAGGTTCTATACAGAACAATGACAATAGTCCCTCACCCAAAGAGCGAACAGTAAAATGAGATAACAGGTGGATACAACAAACAGTGGGGAAGCTCAAAGAAATAGTTAGACTGGTGAAACTGATAAGTATGAGCAGAAATGGTCATAGCATGCCAACTGCCCAATCATTGTTGAGGTTGTTTATAGGCATCATGCAGAGGAGAGCGTTTTAGGGGGGCTTTGAAGGAGGCCAATGAGATGGCTTAGTTGTTGTTTACAGGGATCTTTTATGTGGGAGGGCTGGCCAGGGAGGAAATGTTTTGAAAACTTTACAAAAGGATGCTGAAGACTGGCATAGTGGAGGCAAGAGTGGTGTCTCGGTAGTAATGTAAAAGATGATGGGTAAGGCAGGGATAAACCATGACGGGCCTTAAAGCAGAGAAGATTAGTTTGTGTTAAAGGGGAGCCAGTGGAGGGATGCAAAGAGAGATGTTGCGGAGAAACAATGAGCCAGGAAAATATTTGCAGCAGCATTTTGAATAGCTATAAGTAGGGAAAGACTGCAGGATTATGAGGAAACTTATTGCTCTTAAGTGGGCAGAGAAAATGAATGAACTGATTTTTCTGGTCCCTCACCACTCCCTTCTGCAAGCCTATTCATCCCTGGCTTATCACTGACTGTGGGGAAAAGGGCTTGTCGGAGCCCCTTGTTGAAATACTTGTAGTACAGGATTGTTATCGTTTTTCTTGATAAATGGGGAGGGGGATCCTTTTTCCAGAAAGTGAGTCCATTGCCATGATAAAGAAAATTGCTCAAATTTTCATTCTTGAACTTTCAGAACAATCTCTTGCAATTGTTTGGTTTGTTTAGCAATAACAAAAAATGACCCAATGCATTATTTAAAATAGCTCTTGATAAGGTGTGAGCTACAGGCAAGAACTGATGTCAGATTCCATGTATAGCAAGTCATTTACTATTGCTCTGTTCTTGTTTTCAGAATCTCAGTTACTGTTAATTACCATTATCTCTACCACCAGACTAATAACACTGTACCTGTAGCATTGTTTAAAAAAAGTCTCTCAATTTTTTTTTTTCAGGATGATATTTGAACTTTAGAATTACAAGTAAATGTGCCTTCCAGGAATGCTTTGTTATAAGCTTCTGTTTTATATTTTGACTGAGGCACAAAAGCCCAGCTGGCTTGCCCCAAAGCTGTGCACTTACTCAGTAGTACTGCTCAAATTAGAATTCCAGGAGTCAGTTTACAGGAGAACAAATATGTCAGAAAACATTTTCTATGCTAATTTCTAATACTCTTTAAGGTCAGGTCACCCACAAAAGCTTGGAAATTTACATTTATAACTGAAACTTGGTCCTAAAATCATCTCTGTAATATAGCTCACAATGTACATTATATCACATTTTTGCAACATAAAAAGACCAAAGTCTAAAGCACACAGCCCCCTCTAACTCTAACTAGACACTGTTCACAGCTCTGATTTCTGAGCTGTTAGCCTCAATCCCTCTCCCTCTCCCTCCCTTGTCTGCTTTCTGGACTTTATCCTCTGTCTTTTGGAGGACTTCCAGACTCCCATACGCCCCCAAGGCAAACTGATCTCCTGTACTCTCACAAGCTTCTATTCTGTCTTTCCATGTTTCCATTTCCAGCTCAGTCCTGACTTTGCTGCTTTTCCTGGTGCCAACAATATAGGGTATGCTCAGCCTGATACTGTAGTGACCACAACCAGTTGGATCCTTTATGTCTAGAAATGGAATGGAACCAATCCATTTCAAGAGTAAATTTGATTGGAGAAGTGAATGTGTGTAATAGTTTATTTTCCCATTCCAATCTTCTCCCCCAGATGACAACGTGCATCAGAACTAAGCCAGCCTGGCTTGTTAAAAACAATTTACTCAAGTGACTAAGGTTTTCACATAACATTGACTAAAACTCAGATGTATTGCTAAAAGATTAAACCTTCTTAATATTAGGGTGAATAGTCTTCTAAATGACCTCCGGGATCAAATTCAGGACCAACGAAAATGGACAGAAATCCAGCTGAGGCGATCTGAACAAGAACAAGCCTACCATAAAGATCAGTTTCTTAATGCAATGAAGGAGAGACTGGTAAGATGTTTTATAATCCCAGACTGATAAAATAGTATAGATTTCTAGACCTCTCAAGACTGATTACAAGAGAAACCCCAAAGATTTTTGATTCCATAAAAATTTCCAGAGATGCAAAGTCAAAACCCCCAAAGTAGACAGCAAAACCCTTAAGCCCCTGAAGCGCAACTCTGTCAGTAAAATGACCAAAGAATGGAAATGGACTGGTAATGCAATATAAAATCTTTAGTCTCGATGTTGTCAATTCCAAATCCATCTCACAGTGGTACTGACCAAAAGCTACCATCTGACTGTTTAATGGTCTATGTGCTTGGTGCTCTAAGTCTGTTTTTCCATTGGAAGAGTTGTCCACATCACAAAAACCACCACCACATTTGGCATCCTCAGACATTCTCATCAGAGAAACCAAGGACTGAGTGGCTAAGGGCATTCTACACATGTGGTACCTGACAGCCAGAGCTGAGATACATGGCTGGATCAAAATGGAGAAGCTCCATGCTGTTCCCATCCATGTTGAACCTGTGCTATGAATAAACGGAGGACTCCAGCTGTCTCATACTTGCTCCTTCAATGAGCATTGTATTCAGACAAAGCATTTTAGAAAATTAAACACAAATGAAAGGTGGGCCACATCCACCATATTATTCTTTAACATTCCTTCCTCTCCATCTTAGAAATAGCTGAAGAACTTCAGTGTTTAAAGCTTCAAAATGGTTAGGTGAAACAAACAAATTCTTCCACCTGAAGTCTGGCAAAATATTTTTCCTGAAATCACACTTTTCAGCAGAGCCCCAGGAAGAGAAGAGGCAAGGGGGAGGAAACAGGGTAAATTGAAGAATGCAGGGAGGATTAAAGGAGTGTGAAACTAAAAGGGAGAGAGAGGGGTGCAGAGTGGAGAATATGAAAGATGAGTAAAGAGGTAGAACAGATGCAGATAAGAGAAGGCTTGCAGGAGTGATAGTAGAATTCCTGGTAATGCAGTACTCCACAAATCAATTTTTCATTTTGTGTAATTGGGCTCCATACATTCAAAATTACTGCCAAGATATACAATAGACAATGTCCTTCTATGAACTGGAATATTCACCTGAAAACAAATGCAGTACATTTTATATTCGCTATTCCTTTAACTCTGGATACTGTGGTCCCCAACATGGATTGAGACATAGTTCACCCAACCATACCAGAACTCTCCTATCAATAGTAAACTGCCCACAGTTCAAAGTACCAAAATTCACATCCTGGACTTACACACTTTCACTTTGAGCTCAGGCACCAAAGGTCTAGAGCCACTGTGATTTGTGTAAGGCACTGAAGCATTCTTCAGTATTAGTGCTTAGCTTCAGAAAATCCCTGTTCTCAGGGTCTGGAAATGAAGGTTTATTTTGTTGGACTGATGAATCAAACTTCTAGCATAACATCCTTCCAGCTGCATTAAGGATTCTTTCTTTGCATCCCAAGAATAGTCCTGGAGAGAATGCAATATATTTAGCAAACTTCTTCCTTTGGTTCTTACAAACACAAATCTCAAAGATTGCTAGTGCATATTTAAAATCACATACATGATTTATAGGATGTACAAAATTTGTCTATACAGAATTTCATAAACATGTTTCGGTTCAAAACCTCCAGCTTACCAAATCTTAAATTTCATAGGAATTAGGGCTGTCAGGCAATTTAAAAAAAAATCATGATTAATCGTGCAATTAAAAAGATTAATCGCACTGGTAAACAATAATAGAATACCATTTATATAAATATTTTTGGATGTTTAGTCACAAGTTTGTTTAATGCATTATATTTTTAACAAGCATCATCAGCATGGAAGAATGTCCTCTGGAATGGTGGCCAAAACATGAAGGTGCATAGGAATGTTTAGCATATCTGGCATGTAAATACCTTGCAATGCTGGCTACAAAAGTGCCATGTGAATGTCTGTTCTCGCTTTCAGGTGACATTGTAAATAAGAAGAGGGCAGCATTATCTCCTGTAAATGTAAACAAATTTGTTTGTCTTAGCAATTGGCTGAACAAGAAGTAGAACTGAGTGGACTTGTAGGCTCTAAAATTTTGCATTGTTTTGTTTTTGAGTGAAGTTATGTAACAACAAAAAAATCTACATTTGTAAGTTGCACTTTCACAATAAAGAGATTGCACTAAGGTACTTGCATGAGGTGAATTGAAAAATACTATTTCTTTTACCATTTTTTACAGTGCAAATATTTGTAATAAAAATAATATAAAGTAAGCACTGAACACTTGAATTCCATGTTGTAATTGAAAGCAATATATTTGAAAAATGTAGAAAAACATCCAAAATTAATAAATTTCAGTGGGTATTTAACAGTGCAATTAAAACTGAAATTAATCACTAATTTTTAATCACAATTTTTTTTAGTTAATCATGTGAGTTCACTGCAATTAATCGACAGCCCTAATAGGAATAATTGGGAATTGATACTTGAGTAATACATTTTAATTAGTTCTTTTAAAGCTCGGAAAGCTGCTTCTGGCCTTTTGATAAATACACTACATCCTGCTGCAGGGTTCAATATCAAATACATTATTATGATTCGCAGCAGCAGCAGGTATGATCTTGGGTGTGTCAAAGGACATAGCACTGAGTTCCAAACAAAACTCCTATGAAAATGTCCTTGAATTTGAATCTTGAACAAAATGCTTCTATAACTTAGTCCATCCAGTCATCTACTGTACTGAATAAATCAAATTTATTTACTACTGATGATACAGTGCAATAGAGAAGACGCTAAAAATATTATTTCCAGCCCTATAAAACACAGCAGCTTTGAGGTATTATTTGCTGCCTCTGATACTAGCATTTTCATGGGTGTTTTGCAGAGAAGACACCTATATGCAGTGCTATTTTCTCTGTAGAGAGATTGTATGAAAGTTGTGCCAAAACATAGTCAACATTAGCCTGAGCTTGCAGCACTACTTTTGAATAGAAGAAATAGGACAGAGCATAGTTTCTTGCTCGCTCTCTGGAGTAGCCAAACTGTCCACTGGTGGTGGTGGTGGTTGCTTCATGAAAAACACAGCTGGAAATGCAGTTGTGTGGGTGGGACTTCGAGGAATCTTCAAAGCAGAACCTCAGAGGGAACAGCAGTGTGTAGCAGGCGATGGAGTGTTCAAAGCTACTCACGAAAGTTCGGATCATATCTTTGGGGGGGTACTTGACGCCAATCAGGATCAGGCCGTAACTGCTAAGCCAACTGTTACAGCCCGTTGTCCAGGCTCTACATATTTTGAAACAGAGGGTACAATTGCTTACTCGTCACTCATGTGACATACAGAAGCTGTATGAACATGAGCACGGATTAGGCTCTAAGTTTACATGCGATAGGATGGATCTGTTTAATGAGTGCAGAACAGCCGTAGGTTATTCTGGGAGATGACTCACTTCATCAGCCACCTGTATATAATTTCAATATTTGTACATGCAAAGTTTAGCGTATTGGTTTAAACAAACTCTGGTTAGGTTTCAACAACACTGCTGTTTGTAAACATTTTATTTTTGAGGCAAAGCCTGCCACTGCCTCTGCAGGGTCCCCTGGGAGCAGAACTATGCCATTCTGCTGTGTAAGACCAGGGGGTGCTGACCATAGCGTGACACAGAGCTCTGAGCCACAAGGCTCCCTGTATTGCAGTGTGCAGAGCAAGGCGGAGGTGGCGGAAGGTAGCCACAAAACCCCTCCCTTCGTGCCCCCCAGGAGCTGTGTAATAGCCTTCAGAGGCTACTGCAGCCAGTAGGCTTATGTGTGGGAAAGGATTTCTCTCCAGCCCCTAACTGCACATCTACTTCAGCTCTAGACTGGCTACTCATGCTGAGCTCTGGATTTGTTCCTTAATGTTTAACACTTTGGGCTAGGAAGCTTCATGTGAGAGAAGCATATAACAGAAAGCTGCAGGGGAGTGTGAATTTGTTTCCAGTCCTTTGTTCCAAGGTGAAACATGGACTAAATCGTTTGTTTGTTTGTTTGTTTTAAATGCCCTGCACCAGCCTCCATTCCACCCTGTCTCACCCCCTGAATCTCAGGGGGATGGGGGAGGGTTGGAGAACATCCTGCATGGGTATAAGGCTCCAGCAACATTTATTTAGACAATATTATATTAACTATGTGGATTTCAAAGGTAAAGAAAACTGCCTCTTGGCTGGCAAGCATGAGTTAAACCAGTTTTCTGGTGAGCCGTGTAATCCTCCTGAGGCCCTCTCAACACTGATGGACACATGCAGGGCATGTGTAACTACACATTTCCGAGTAAGGCTCTGACAGTGGGCGAAAGCTCCAGCAGTTCGGAGCTGTCAGAGCCTTTCCCCGCTGTCAGAGCCTTTCCCCACTGCCAAAGCCTTTCCTTGCAGCAGGGAAAGGCTCCGGCAGCAGGGAGGCAGTGGGATATTACACTGCTAAAAACAAGTGTAAACATGGGACTGTAGACTGCTATGTAGGATATATACTTGAAGGTTCTAGTGTGTCTTTACTCACCTAAGCATTGCCTCACAGTCTACACTGCTATTTATACTCCTGTTAGGTGGGTGTTCAGTGTATGTACTCTATAGACTGCCATAAGTGTAGACCTAGCCTTATTAACTTTGGTATTTATGTGATGTTCACATGATATCTATTTAAAAGGAAGCAGCAGAAAAGAAACTGGAAGAAAACCTTCACCTCTCGCTAAAGCTAGAGAATAATAAACCACAGCAATATGAAATGGCGCTGAGCCAGGTGACAAAATATGAAAATAAACTGCATGCAAGAATTACTAGATTTGAAAGACAGATCTGGAATGAGCTGGAGGAAATCCAGAATGAATATAGATCAGGTAAGAAGGGTTTATTTGTTATATTTGTACAGGACTGTAACATGCTTCCTAGTCAAATGGGAACAATACCAAAATATGTCTTTCTTCCTTAGTGCCATATAACTATTTTTCAAATAGTTTTTCCTCACTGCCTATTACTGCTGACAGACATTACAATAGCCCACCACAATCTGGTACTCCAGTTTCTTTTTCCCATGGTGACACTGTCCTTTAGTAGCTTGTATCTGGAGGCCTGAATCTGGTTTCCAAACTCAGCCTTAGGGACTGCATCTAACAGTGAGAATCCTTTTCTTCCATCATCAGCTAATCAGGAGGCTGCAGCCTTTCTATTTGCACAAGAACCTTGTTACTGAGATCTTTGCTTGATGATGTGTAGCTGTGTATATTTTCACTTAAGGCAGCAGATAACAAGGTCCTTCTGAAGTTTCAACTTGCTACAAAGAGTGGCACAATACAAATCTGTACACTGATAATTAGATTAAACAGGCAGACACACGCATACCTGTTCAGTGTTCTATGATGAATGCTAGTGACATCCACCAGTGCACTTGCAGACCAAATTCTAACCTAGTCATGTTCTACCACGACCTTCACAGATTTGGACTTGGCTATCTCAAAGACCACCTTACCATCCACAACCTGGCAAGACAGGATCTAGCAGGATGATGCAATTAGAAAATTCCTGAATTTAAAAATTTAGATGCTGAAGGATGAGCATTCTCCGCAGCAAGTCCTTGGTTGCTGAACTTTATGTCAGAGATAATCAGGCTAAACCCAAATCCAGCCATCTTCAGATCAAAATGCCAAAACCCAGCTTTTCTGTAAACACTTCCCCAGTAACTTTTTCCTAACTATCTGCTGGGGATGACAAGAAATAAGAAGACCAAGAAGAACAGGTATGGAGAAACACAAGAAGAAAGAGCACTTTCTTTGTAATTTTTATGCCATCTCAGTAGCTGCTGTTGGTGCTTATACGCTGCTGAGACAGTATAAAAGCCAAGATATCTTGGAAATCTCTGAAATATGAGAGATCTGTTTGGATTTTTTATAACTTTAAATACTCTGCAATTACTTGCTTAAATCATATCTGAAGAGTGGCGCTGATCAAATGAACTCCATATTAAACAACACTTTCAAAAGCAAAAAAAAAGTGACAGTCTGTCATGCTACCATGTAGATACTTTATTTTTAAGAGGACGGCTAGCTGGAAACTATGGTTAAGATGTTAATTAGCAAGAAAATCAAACATCTCTTCTGACAAAGCTGCAAACTAATCCTCTCCGACGTTTGCCCATTTGAGAGAGCCTGTAATTTGCAAACAGGGATGGATAAATCTAATTGTTCAAAACCTTCCAGTCTCTGGTTAGCCACATTACAATGAAATGTTGACAAACTTCCAAGCATACCAGCTTTTTTTTTAAAATCTATTTCAGAAATGATAGAACCTATCAACTCTAACCTCTTTCTTTATATATTTACTTAGGTACATAGAAGGCCCTCATAACAGTAGTATCTAAGCTCCCCCTTATCCTATCTCAAAAATGCATGTATGATTTCCTCTTTTTAAAAACTCTCTTTTTATTCTTAGTGATACCATATAGTGTATTAGAAAGTAGTGACTACTTCCAAGACTAGCTCTCCTTCAGAATTGTTCTCAGTGTTGGATTTCTTGGCATGAACTCCACTACCTGGAGGGGACACACCAAAGCTAAAAGTTTAGCATCCAGTTGCTTGAAATGAAATTTTATGTATCCCCACTGGAACTATAGTCACTGTCTGACATTGCCACCTAGTAACAGGTGATGATTTGTCTGAGTCAGACACCAGCCCTCCAGCAACCCTGTCTGTGATGGAGCACACCCCCATCCCAATCAGGAGAAGGCTAATGAGCTCCTTTAGGCTCAATTCATATCAAATAGACACGGCTGCACAGCCTGCTGTGGCAGTTGGAGAAAGCAAGCTTAAAAAGGACAGCGGGTCACAGGAAGGGGTGGCAACCAGGAGGGAAGGAGCTGCACCGCGCAAGGAGTTGAAAGGGAAACAGCTGACAAACTTCTGCTGCCCCAAGCCTTGCCACAACCCCAAAAGACTTTAGAAAGAGGGAAAGGGCTTTGAAGCTGCCTGAGGGTGAGCCCTGAGAAAGGCTCTGCCTACTTTGCAGTGTTGCTGGCTAAAACTATCATATTAGGTTCTGCGTCAGCAATTGATAGTATGTGGGATGATACTCCGCTCCCTTGACTTCAAGGAGGGGCTCTGGGCAAGTGCAGGGATCTCCTGCCATACTGTCACTTGCAAGAGCAATGCCTCCAAGGGTATGTAAATGTAATTAGAGAATTTCATGAGTCCAAAAGTAAGGATTATAGACTTGCAACTCAGTTACTGGATAAACAGTGCATTAGTCATGCTTTTAACAGTGAAACTGCACAGCTGGTAAAAGGTAACTTCAATACAAGCAGGACTTCATTTTTGTTTTTTTGGACATCATATAGAATTCAATTTTCACAGCCAATAAATGTGATGCAAGTTCTGGTAATATTGCTATAATTTTGGGAGCACTACCAGTTGTTTGGGGCTGCCCAGTACACACCAAGACATGATTCCAATACCAAGGAGGTTATCATTTAAAATGCTAAAGCATCTCCATGACATGCAATAAAACAGCTTAGATAGTTAGAATGGCCTGAATGGATTTTAGATTAAATGGTAGCTAATTACTGCAAGGTTGCATAAAAGCCTTTGACCATAATTTAACTAAATATACCTATTTTTACACCAGGATTTCAGTCCATTCATGAAGCTCTCAACTCACTCCAACGAATACAGATGACAAAACTGAAACTAGAAAAAAAGAAATTCCAGAAAGACATTAAAAAAATACGATGCAAGGTAACTGAACTTCAGGAAGAGTGAAGCTTTTTCAGCATTTGCCATTGTTCTCTCAACTTAACAGGACTCTTGGCTTAAAGACTGAAACAAAGAAAACCTCATGTCTCCATAGCATGTTACGGCTCTGCTTAAATCATATTTTATAGTAGAACCTTCATGATCTAGTGCAACACTAAAGAAAATCAGTTTTGGTGATTTTTGTCTTGTTTTAATACGTGAAGCAAGGTCAGTGTGGCAAGAAAATAAAGATTAAGGACTGACATATTTTAAAGGGATATTTCACAAAACATTAGCTCTTATTTTGGGATTTTTAGGATCTACCTCTCCATTTAGTGCCCTGAAATTCTTAAGCATAACAAGCCCAGTTCTGGTCTAAATTATGCTGGTTTTACACTACTGCAACTAAAACCAAAATTAGGCCTAATAAATTCTCCCAGTACTGCTCTATGTACATACTTAAGTCCATTAATATTCAATGGCCATTGAAGGAAGAATAGCAATCCTTGCTTCAGTCTCTCTAGAATATAGCAGAACATTTAGAGCAGTGTAATTTGGGTTTGAGATAAAGAGAAGTTGAGTCATTCAATGCAGCTAAGGAAACTGGTGCAAGTGATCGATCAAAGGCAAGATGATGATTTTTGCATTATCAGAAATAGGGTATCTATTTCCAAGCTGCATTTCTGGTTCCTGGAAAGAAGGTGATGGTTAGACCTAGCTTCTTGATCATTAAAGTGGGTAAAATAAAATCTTAAACACCTTTTTATCTGCTTCAACTTTAAAAAAGGAAACAACCCTGAAATAAGTTTACCTGGTAATTCAGGTTCCAGGATTCTGAGGCACTAGTACACACTAAATTTCAGTCCACTGACATCAGAGACAATTTTGCCAGGGTGGGGGAGGGAAAATGACCACAATGCAATTGTGGTAGATACTCTGTACTACAACTGATAAATTCATTGTCTCTGAGCCTCTCTCCAGCAAATCAAATGGGATAGAACTCAGATAATCCTAGTGGCTCTGGTTTTCCATGTTTGTCTAGGACAGCACACAGGGAAAAGTTCCTTAGGCAGGGGCCCTGCATAGCCTCTTTAACAGCATGGTTGATGAATGGGCCTCAGTACGGATAACAGGAGAATCCAATTCAGTAACAAATATACTTTTCTCGCTGCAAGGAAACCTTCCTTTTCTATGGTATATGCAAAAAACTAGAATCACAACAGGAAATGGTGTAAAGACAAATAGTGACCAATGTCAAACGCATTCCTTCTGTGTTTCAATTTTGGTAAGTTTGACTCACATTGGGCCTTGCAGGTAGCACTCTTATGAGACAGGTGTCTGCACTTAACACTGTTTGCTGCTCCCATCTTGGCAACCCTTTAAGATCACATCACTCTGTGTCACACACATTCAGGGAATAGCAGAAAATCTATAGTGCCACCTGCAATCCTAATATACTTCTACAGACCCTTACCCAGCTGTCTTCTGAACTCATCCTATAGGGCTCACATTATTCCCTGCCTATGAAGGTGACACTACTAGGTGCCATAACATTACTTGTATAAGCCATGAAGTTATGGCAAAATATAGGGCCACTGAGGAATTTATTCCAAAGTAGCACAGTATGCCTCAGATGTTTGGATGGATCCAGAGCATCCTACAGAGCGCCTAAACCTGACACAAGGGGAAGACCACAGCTGCAGGTGTGCAGACTGGCTGGTGAAGGCTCCTTTTCCCCTCTATGCCCTCCTTTGGACAAGGTTACTCCTGCCTTCATGCTACAGCACAAAGTATTGATTTGCATGATTACATTGCAAGTTTGAGACATATAGAATTAAAATTTCATGTGAAATAAACATGCTAGATGAGCTTCAGTATTGCTATTGCTGATTGGGCAGTTTTTGTGCAAAAAGACATGATCAAAAGCTTCTAGCCTTCTTTTCCGCATGATGCAATTTATACTCCTCTTCACATCCAGCCAAAGGTTCCTGGCTGGTCGCAGCTTTTCCTCATTGGCTGGCTTTGTGGAAGGCATATTAGTCTGGCCAGATGGCAAGGCAGATAACAGAATTCAAAGCCCAATCTTGGAAGTTCACATCCAAGAAAAATGTAGGACTGGGCCTTATGCTTTTTTTAAAAAAAGAAAGAGTTTGGTCTAAAGTGTTATTTACATAGCATTAAGCCAAAAGAGAGATTCCAAAGCTATAGGCAGCTCAGAGTACTTTGGAGTGTCAGATAACCATAACCCTATTTGCAGGACAGGTGGAGTTATTTGTTACTATTGTTTTTTGCCAATCAAAACTGTTTGTGTTGGTTATAAGGCTGTTCCTATCCTTCACAAATGCTTTGCTTTCATTTAAACTATACAGAATACCTAAATATATTAGATCAGTGTGCTGGTCATGTTTTGTGATTTAATTATGTGTGAAACAATGCTTGAATAAGAAAATCCTATTTGGTGAAAGGATTATTGAGGGGCGGTATGCTTTCCACCTCTAAGTAGGCGATTCACAGAGACAGCATATACAGATTTTTTTTTAAAAAAAAATTCTCATTAACTGATTTTATTTCATGTGTATATAAGGGACTTTAAGTATCATGGATGATATCCTGGCTCCATTGAAGTCAATGGGAGTTTTGTCTTTGACATCACCAGTGCCAGAATTTCACCCTATTTCTGCTTTAAAAGAAGGCAGTATGCACCACTAGATGGCAAACCTGCCTAGGAATGAGTAGACCTGTTTTTCATTCCCATCTCTACTACTGACCTTGGCTAAGTCACTTCATCACTATGGCTGTTTCCCCATCTGTAAAATTTGTAAAGGTCTTCAAGATCTACAGAAGAATGAATTGCTAAAACCTGTCCCACCCTCAGCAAACCTGGAATTCTTTTGCACAGGACACAGAGACATTTTGCATACCTTTACACCTGGAGGCTGCACACTTGCTTTGTCTTCTATTTCTTGTATTTCATTAATTTAAATTAGAGCCTTCCCTTAACAGTTTGCACATTATCTTCACTACCTACACCTTGCTTTCTTTCTTCAATGTGTATAATAAATTGCTTTGGGCTATAAAATTATCTTGTCAGAAATATCAACTAATAGTTTCTTCTAATTCGAAGGAGACAGCATCGTTAGTTTGAAAGTAACTTTTGTTGTCTGATGAAATGCTAAGCACCATAGCATGCGTTGCATAGTTTTAATACATAAAGAACATCTACAATTGAGAGTTAGATGACTTATTCAGAGTGTTGTTGTAGTCATGTTGGTCCCATGACATGAGGTAGACAGGTAGGTGAGGTAGTACCTCTTACTGGACCAACTTCTGTTGGTGAAAGAGACAAGCTTTTGAGTTACACAGAGCTCTTCTTCAGGTCTGGGAATGGTACTCAGTGTCACAGCTAAATACAAGGTGGAGCAGATTGTTCTCTGGAGACCCTGGTTTTGTCTTATTACAACAATCTGAACCCATTAACCCTCCTTTGTCCTATGATTGCAGAGGTGTTGCAAGAGATGGTTCAAGATGAAGTAGGCAATTAACGTGTGTTAACTCCTTATGCTTAATCTGTTCCACCTTCTATTTAGCTGTGATATGGAGTACATTTCCCAGACCAGAAAAACAATGCAGCTCAAAAGTTTGTCTCTCACCAACAAAAGTTGGTCCAATAACAGTTATTACTGAAGTTATATGTTTGATAACTAAGACTGATGACAGACTGGAGACATTCATTCTCCTATTCCCCCACCCTGACATTAGAATACACATGGTCTTTAGATTTACTGGCTGAGTGAAGTAAGGTCTAACATTCAACACAGAAGCATTTCTCTGTCTGTTTGCCTGTAATGTGATAAAACTGAAAGGAAGGGAAAGGTAGAGCCTCTCAGGAGTCTGGTTAGCAGAGCCAGCAGCTCCAACAACCTCTAGAATTATCTATAGATCAAAAAAAGTAGTTGAGGGCAGACCTTTAAAACACATTTCTGCATAACCTCCTAGGTCAACTCTGTTGATCCTCCCAATACAATTTGAAAGTGATGATGCTGAAAGAAAGCCGGATAGACAAAATAAGAACAGTGTATTGGCTGTGGGGGAAATAGGGGTGTACAGAGTCTCTGGTATGGGGACACAAACACTGATGGTAAGAATGGAGGACCATGTCATGAGGACACACAGGGACTCTGGCATAGGGGCAGGTGCAAGGGCAATGGAGAGAGCCCCTGAAAATAGGGGTAGCATACAGAAAGCTTGTGGGTGAGAAAAAATGGAGGAATAGAAGGAGCACATTAGGCCACAATGCCCTAGTCAGAGTAATTATTAAAATCCTAAATCTGCTGATGTATGAGGTGATGAGATCATCCTACAGGATTATTGCTAAAATGACAACTGATATGAACCACAAAGGCATGGAATTTACAACATTGTGGGTTTAAAAAAAAAATCCAAATGAGTGGGCAGAAACAGGATGGTGGCTAGTGATAGTGTAACACTACATGATGTACGCAAGCAAGTTTAAGAGTCGGATCCCTAGTCAGTCCCTGTGGAGTTTGAGCCAAGAACCAAAGACTGCAAAGGGAGAGTGGGACCCTAGAGAGAGAAGCAATTACTCTCCCCTTCCCTCCCCCCCGAGCTACATTCAGTCCACATTAACTATCTGACCAATCACCTTAAGGAAAATGTCTTACATGGCGGATTGTGGGAGAAGGAAATAGTAGAAGACCCTTGCCATTCCTCCCTTGAGTAATTTAAGAGCAACAGGCCAGCCAACCTGTTCAAACTTGAAAATTAACACATTTAAATATACGTGCTGCATATAGTAAGTTCCTAATTGTTTGCAACAAAACACTGAGACTAGATTCATTGCATTTTATTTTAATTACAAGTACGTACAGGGCAGAATTGCATCATGTGTCAAGAAATATCATCATGATTAATCCAAATAAGCAGTCAACAGCAGGGTTACCAAAAAATCATAAATACAAATTGCCATACACATTTATAAATATATCCATGGACCGGATCATTGTGCAAAATCTCAGTTTTACTTATTTATATTTTCCTTGACCAGAGTATGTTGTAGAAATCTGGTTCCTCCTGTCTGCAACCTAATCAGTTACAGTGTTACATATTTTTTTGCTTCCCACCACTGTATGTGGATTTGCAAATGTATTTGAATTCTGATTGTAATATAATGAACATTATAGAAAGCTTAGATTTCTGCAAGTTACAACAGTTGGAAATAACTTAAAAAATATGAATTTGCATACTACTTTGACAACTTAAGGCTTTGTTTGAAAAAGTAGAAACTTGTCCTGTTTTGCACCACTGCAAGTGCAAAATGATAAGCAGTGTCCATGTGAGGAGCAGGGACATCTGCTGTAAACTCCAACAGAAAAAAAAATGGATTCTCCATTGCAGCAGCATAACAAATGTACCAGTGAGGAAAAATACACGTTAAATGAACTTGAGTTTTGTTTAAGTAAAGGAAAAACAGGTTGATGGCAGTGTCCATCTTAAAAAAATATTTTAAAAGCAATTTGTTTTTGTCTAACAAAAAAATGATTTTCACTTAAAAAAGTATTTGCTGGCAGGTGGTGTGAATTAGGTTTCATGAATTTCCTCTGACTTTTTCCTTCTGGTTGGCCACTGAAAGAAGTCCATGCTAGGCAGATGCTGATAATTTCTTGTCTAGTTCCAGAGATCTAATATCTCCATTAGCTTTGGCATTCGCTACAAGTGCCTGTGGGAAAATTAAAAAAAAAAGAAAAAGAAAAAAAGTTATTTGAGATACCCAAATATTTGATTC
This sequence comes from Natator depressus, assembly GCF_965152275.1. Lineage (NCBI taxonomy): Eukaryota > Metazoa > Chordata > Testudines > Cheloniidae > Natator > Natator depressus. Next base: position 60,177,129 of record NC_134238.1, read on the forward strand.
TCTCCTATTCAGCTCCCCAAGAAACCTAAGCAACCCAAATATCCAGACATAAATGGGATATTTCAGTATTATGCAATAGTTTGCTTAATGCCTTAAAAACTAAATTGCAACCACTGCAATGCAAGACATCATTTGTTGCTTGGGGCGGAGGTCAGTTTTCCAACTAAGTGATTCACTTACAGGAGGGAAGATACTGAAGATATGAGACCAACTAGGTCATATGGCCTGTCAATGCAGGGTTGCTCCCTGCAGGATCCTTACTGGTATTTGGTAGGTCTGACTTTATATATGATCCATGTGATGGGGCCCTCTCACCTCCTACTTACATAACATTGTCAGGAGGTTTTTCCTGACAGTTTAGGGTTTCCCATTCTGAATTTAATTCTATGACTCCTACTTGAGGCCTTTGTACTATTCAAAAAGAGCTCTCCAGCTTAGTGTTTTTACAGATGTTCATAGGTTCTGCTTGGCACTTCCTCACTCCCTGTGGTCACTTAGCCAAACTCAATTTTTCTTTAAGAAAATCCCTCCTGATCCATACTCTAGACATTCTTATGACTCCTCTTTGAACTCTCAGTCGGACTCTCGCTAATAATGATTGCTCAGAATGGAGTGCAATGAATCCACACCAGAATCATATGAGAACTCTATATTGCCAACTCTTTTTTAGCTGGAGTCCCATAATGCATGTCTAAGCATGGAACTCAGAAGAATTTTGCCCTAGATGTGATCTAAAAATGTAATGCATTTTGGAGCAGGAACTTTCAACACCACTCCCTTAAAATTCACAGTTAAATATCTTGCTTCTGATATTACAGTCAAAATATGAAGGTTTAGAGAGCAGTTCACGTGCTATTTTGGATGTGCTGGCGGCATTCACGTTTACTCTTTACACTTGTTTTAGCAACATTCAATAGTAATTAAAACAAATCTCCCCCCCCCCACCCCACCCCTCATTCTGTCTTGACCTATGTCTGCATCTGTGTTGGGGCTGACAGTCTAAGAAGCATTTAAATAAATTATCGTGTAACCTCAATTTTTTACTGTAAGATCTCAGTCTTAAACAAGATGGAAGTGCACAATTGGCCAGCATCCAGTCTCAGTCACAATTAGGTATGCTGACTCTGCCTGACAGTCATAGTGCAGCTTTGATTTGAAGCACTGGCTCCACACAAAGCTGGAATTATATTATGCTTTTGCTTCCCAAATCCTGGAAGGATTCCATAACACACCCCATAAATATTTCTATAAATGGGGACTAGCATAGAAAGCTAGTCAACATGATTGGTATTTGCATACATCTGTATAGATATAGACTGACTCTTACATCTATTAATTCATAATCATCTTTGGCATATAAATGTCTTAGGAGGTACCAGCGTGCAACTGATACTATGGTTTCTGGATACCCAGGCTGATATACCACTCTTTCCAACATTCGACGAGTCTCCCTAGGAACAAAAATAAAATTTAATACCGAGTAATCTCTAGAAATTTGTTGCATTTAACAATTTTCTTCTTTTGTATAACTAATGCTATCCTGGCAAGAGTCAGAATTATTTTAAACTGTATTGATTAAACCAAATTGTCCTCTTAGCTAAAATTCGTACGAGCAATCAAGTGTCTTGCAGCTGATGACAACAGTTGATAGCAATATCACCAATTTTTCTTACGTCTACTTCCCTTCTCCCAATTGTGGGTCCAGCACTGCCTCTCAATGTCCACAACGTACATAATGATGCATAGTTAAGTTTATTTCCACTTAGGATAATAACTACCCTGAGAGCAATCCTCTACAAGTACACCTGGAAATGTAAACCCTTCTGCTACAAGTAGTAACCCAAAAAATTATTTGTGCATCATGCTGCCCATAAATTCAATAATTTGGGCAGCATGACCCTGTTGAAATCCTAAAAGGCATTTGCTCTTGTTTTATATCAATAATATCAACCTTTAAAGGTGTCACAGCTGCTTTTAGGGAAGCAGTTACTAGAACACTAGTCCTGTGACCAGCAAAAAGGTTTTTAGTAAAGTGTATTTGTATAACCAGTGTATATTCACACACGTATTATTGTCCATCTTTAGTGTGAAACAACTGTTTAATAGCTTGCAACAACATTATTCAATTTTATGGCAAGTGAAAAGTCAGCAAAGTGACATCCAAGGGGAAATTCAGGTAGGTAGAATATGGTTACCCAAGTTAGAATTTGGCTAGTTCACTGGTACCAGCAATCCTATTTTTGCAAATGTGTGCCATGGAAAAAAAGGGGCCAGAAACTTGTTTTGAATCTCACTTGAGACTAGATGGAATGAGACTGCCCCACTGCTACCATCCCACTCAACCAATACTCATCAGATCTTTTTTGCAAAAAAGTTTAACTATATTTTGTTTATATGTCTTTAAAAAGCTTAGCCAAAAGCTGTAGCTGTCTTTGACACCACAAAAAACTCCAACTATAAATACTACTGCTTTGGTTCCCTGCTTTCAACTGGTTTCTCAGCTTTTAAAGTTGAACGAAGGCATACTACCTGCACTCAAGTTCACCAGACATTATAATACAGTGTACCCCACAAAAACAAAGAACACATACCTCGCCCCCATTTTGCGATTGTACTGTAGCAGCGCTTGCAGAAGAACAGCCAGTGGGCAGAAGGAAAATTTCAAGGCTTCAGTTGTTGCCTCCTGAACCAAGGATGGCCAATGATCATTTGAAATGTTAGCCTATCAGCAAGATGACAGCAAGAAAACTTTAATAACTATGTTACTAGCCAAAATGTTTCACTGGGTACAAGATGTTATTTGTTTGCAGACATACCATCTGCACATGATTAGCCTTTAATTCTGCAAGTTTGCTCATTCTTAAACTTTCCTGTTTGTTAACTTAGATTTCTAAGTCTCAGGGTATAACAGGGCTGGAAAGCCAGAACTGCATTATTTCAGCACTCCTATAGGTGCCTTGCAAAATTCTACTTGGCCATTCATCTGCAGAGTTGTTTTTAACAGGAAAGTAAAACAACATTACTTTATTATATTAAGGATGAGCAAAATTTATGACTCTGTACGTCGGATGAAAGCTTGCAAGGCTACACTGGAGAGATGAATTTATCCACATTGGCTCCTCACAAGTACACAAAGTCGAAAGAGAAAATCATAAGTTAAACAGCAACTCTAAATTTATGTTAATTTAGTGGAGCCACTATTCAGCAATTCATGTTTGCCAAGTCCACTGAATTAGATTACTGGAGAGACTGTAATATATTTGGTAAAATTTTTGCATGACAAAAATACAATAAAATATAGATGTTTATATGAAGTGCACAGGTTTTCACTAGGAAACATAACAAGAAACAGATTATTCAAGACTGTAAGAGACCGCAATTATGCTACTGACATCTACGTGAAATAATTAAAGACAACAAAATGTGCCAGAATTTGCACGAGAGTGGGTGCAATTTAAGTGGGTTCAGCTATGCTAAAGATAAAGCTGAGAGCAAACAAACCTATGTAATAGAAACCTGTCTTGTAAAGTGCTCTGGTTGTGCCAAGAGAATGTGGGTAGCGAAAGTTGTGTTAAAAAAGCTGATCTATTTGCTTCAAAAGAATTTAATCAGCTATGAAGACTGATCAGTATAAAATACACTATAGAAAAAAGTCTTAATTATGTCATACTCTAATCTTGTGCAAAATAGTCTGAAACAAGAGAAGGGGTGGTTGGATGTGGCAGGGGTCCCCGGGAGAGGGGGGGGGGCCATCAGGAAGGAGACCGAGGGTTGGATGGAGCAGGAGTCCTGGGGGGGGCTGTCAGGGAGCAAGAAGCGGGGGGGGGGGGGCGGGGAGTCGGATAGGAGGCGGGGGGCTGGGCCATGCCTGGCTGTTTGGGGAGGTACAGCCTCCCCTAACTGGCCCTCCATACAAATTTCAGAAACCTGTTGCGGCCCTCAGGCCAAAAAGTTTGCCCACCCCTGTTTTAGGGGGAGAGGTTAGAATGACTCTCCTTAGGCTGTAAGCTCTTCAAGGCAAAGACAATCAATGGGTTTGTACAGCAAACTGCACAATTGTGCACCAAACCTGACTGAAACCTCTAGGCATGAGTGCAATAAAAATGAAAATAAATTAAAAAAAAAAAAAAGTAGTGAATGCAACTCATACAAATGTCACATGTTCAGTGAAGTAAGTCTTGAAAGTGGAAGTTATACTACAGTCAGTTTCTAATAATCTAGAATTAGAAAATAAAGCTTAATGGTTTTAGTTGATTATTCCATATACTTTTCCTTTAGACAAAATATTCCTGGAGAGAAGTTTAAGAACAATCAATAGTCTTTTAAAATTAGAGTATATTAGGTTTATTCCCATCCATGTTAGCATGAAATGAAAATACCATTTCTGCTAACTATTGAGGAGTAATTCACAAAAGAGAACAAAAAAGTCTTACAATTTCCCACAGTTTATGGGAGGACTTCATCTGGGAGATTACAAAAGACAGCTAACAGCAGATGGCTTACAATTCATTTTATCATAATAGTTGTGGTTATCTTACCACACAGATTTCCAGTGCAAGCATAGCTAGCCTGAGCAAACTTGATAACTTCCCGTTCCAGCTGCCCTGCTGGGATGCCAATCGTAGACTCTTTCTGTAACACATCTCTGCTGCGACCATCATTCTTTGAGACTGGTACACTTTTGCCAGCCACTGAAAATAGAGAACCATTATGTTTGGTACTGCTCGTTAAAACACATCATTCAGGTATTTTTGACTATGTAAATTTAAGTTTTCCAAATTTCATGAATATATTAGGTTGATCTTTACACACAATTAGTTGTAGGTCATTTTACAGGTGAACACCTGCTTGAGGGAAGGAGTGTGCAAATTTCCATGCCAGTGTAGCTATAGTACTAAAGGAAAGAGGGCTGCTATTTCACAACAGAGGTCTCTTACTAGGCACTGCCAACCATTTTGTAGTTTTGTGAATCTGGACATGAACTAGGAGGTAGCCAAACTCATTTTCCACTGGGGACCTCCTAAGCTATCTTTTGGGAAATGGAGCACGCCACCTAGCACTAGATTGCCAACAACAGTTCTATTAGGATGTTGGAAAGCTGTTCAGACAAGTTAGAAAGTTTCTGCCCTTGAACAAGATGTATTTCCTATCTCATGCTACTGTATGTGAGGAAGTAAAAATATTTAATCTTACAGCTTGAACTCAGTTGAAAATATGTAGTTATCCTTTTTGCCAGACAACACCCTGAACTTCTGCAGATAGAAGGTTCCTTTTAGAGGAGCTACAGATGGGACTGGAATTAGGCGAGTCCGACTAACCTAGTGTTCTCATCCTTCTGCTTGCTCCATCAGCAAAGCAGAGTGAACTCCTCTTACAGAGAGGTTGGCAAGGGACTATAACTGAGGCTTATTTTGTACTGACATGAAAATGTATTGGTGCAAAAGAAATCAGGAGTTTGTAAATTGTTGCATATATACCCTAGACGTTCCAACATCAGCAAGTCATGCTTGTACAGAAAGCTCTTCGTTAGGTCACGAAGCAGCCATGAAACAATGAAAAGATCTAGACAACTAATCTTTTAATCTAAAACCTTCCCTAGATGATCCCTCTCCCCTGGTCCTCGGCTACTGGCTTTATGACTCTCGGAGTGGAGAGCAGGGGTACAATTCAAAGCACTTTCCAAAGGATTCCTTTTAGAGAGTTGCCTCTATATTTATGCTTGTGGGATTATTGCATCCATCATTAAGCAGTAGAACTGCCTTAAAGCAGTGTCCATTGGGGCAGAGAGGCAGCAACCAGTAGCCTTTCTTCTCCCTAACTGCAGAGTCCTGATGTTACCTAGAACTGAGGAAGGGTAATATGAATGCACAGAGGTGACTCTTGAAGAATGATTACTCTCCTCATATTTTTCTGTGCAAAATGAATAGTACTAATAATGATATAATGAAAACATTCTTATATCAATAATATCATCAGGAGGAAGGGAAGGGTGGGGTTGCTTAAGAAAACAGTCCCTTTTTTGAAATACAGTATTGGCAACTTTAGTTAGATCTTCTCTTCCAGTTATAAGGAAGAGAAATTTTTTTTTAAATGTGTCAGGGAATTGGGTTGTCTTGATGCTCTTGAACAAGGGGAAAGAGAGTTACTCACCTGTGCAGAGAGTGCAAACAGAAGGAAACACAGGGACAGCACATGTCCAGTTTTTTGTACACTGTTCAGGAACACGCTTTAGGGTTTTGAGGAATCATTTATGTGTGCCTAGTAACATATGTTATAGTACATTAAGCTACAATGTTTTACTGGGGACCTGTGATGTGGAAGTCAAGATTGGCAAATATGCACAACATATGTTTACCTAATTAAGTTAACACATAAATTTACACTTTTCCTGCCTTCATAAGGAGGACTATGTACTTTCAGTTCTCTAATAGAGATCATTATCTAGTACTCACATCTCACCAGCTGTTAGTGTGCAAGGAAGAGGAATGTTAACTCAGAGTCCCTTCTTCTCAGATAATCCACTGTAATAGGGATGTGTATTGAAACAGGAAGAAAAAAAAAAAAAAAAAAAGAGTCCACTTACATGCCACGCTGTTACTGAAGTGGAGTTGGACATGACAGTTTTATGAAGTTCCTCCAAGACAGTATCTGGAAGCTCTTTGTGTGACTGAAAAAGCTGTTTACACTGAACTTGTCTCAAGAGCAGGAACAGATCTGGGTGATCGGGGCAACTTTTTAAACTCTAAAACCAAAAACAGTTTTTATGAGTTAAATGCAAGAAGTTATTAGAAGACATATTTAAAAACCAAGAACATTCTTTTGAATACTTTTCATTTTGCACAGAAAAATGTGAGAGAAGAACTGCCCCCTCCTTATGATCCACTTGCAGCAGACTATTTCTGTGTATTAATCTCTCCTTTTCTGCACATCAGGAAGGTTGCTGAAATCATGGATTTGCACAAGTCCCATAGAGAATCTGTCCAAAGTCTTGCACCTGCCTCACACTTACAGGTGGGGTTGGAAGGCAGATATCTAATGTGGAGGGGAAGAACAAGGAATAGGAGTCTAATGAATCCATGGGGCCCAGAAGCCAGAGGAGAGGAGTCGTCTCAAAGCTAATGTAGAGACACAGGGCCACCATGTGGCTGGGACTGGCTGTAAGCGTATATCCAGGGACTTGTGAGTTCTCAGGACAGCATCCCCCATTTATTTTGTCTTGGGGGAAGGAGATGCCACACATGCACACTTCCCCTTCTAGGAATGATTTCAGAATAAAAAACAGCAGCCATCACATGGTTCTAATACCTGCACTTTTCTTTACATTAGCAGTAAAGTCCCAAAACATTACTTACAGACTGGTTTTTCACTGTCCAAAATCAGTACACATTTCAAAAACCTAGTTCAACCCAGATTCTTTTTAAAGGATATTTATTTGGAGCAAAAGATGTATATTGGGAATTAAGTAACTCTATACATAACAAACATTTTAACAATCGAAAACATTCCAAGCTATTCCAGAGGGTTAAAGAGGCAACAGTCTAGTAGATGGAATTTGGTCCCTAGTCAGAGACTGGTATTTTCAGCAGTTCTACCCTCAACAACTAAGGAATGGTCTCACATAGGTAAATGGTCTTGCCTAGCTCAGAAAAGAAAAACAGAAAAACTGATCTTCACTCCTCAGTCAGATTCTTTCAGCAGATCTTGAGGTGATTAGAGCTTTCAAGGACGTAGGGCCTACCTCTTAACTTCCTCCCAAGGAGAAGTGCTATCCAACCTAAATTTACTAAGACATGAAACCATAGTAAGATTAACAAACATTTTAAAAAAATGAACTATAGAGATATTTCCCTTAGGGAAATAAGTACAGACTAATTCTCTTGTTAACGTATTCCTGTACAGGCAGGTCAATGGATATGCTGACTAAAGGAAAACTGATAAGCAAGATAATTTCTTCTCTTCAAAAGGTGGCATGTCCACTGAACCTTACTCAAGGGCAGTAGCCAACAGTCTTAGAAGAGATTGTGGTGGCCAGAGAGAAGGTAATACATGAGCAAAGTAGGTTGACTGGGTCACCACAGCAACAGCAGCCTTCGTAAAAAAGCCACATTTGCTAAGAATTAGGTGTTTATTTTGGAATGTTTGGTGAATGGCTTATACACTAGATCTATGGGCTGCTTTGCAAATACTTCTGTGAAGGTGGCAGCCTTCTCAGTCCATTATGCACACATGCCACTTCAAAAAAGAAATTTAGTCTTCCTGATACTAGAAAATTAACAAACCACAAACGCTTTCATAAGATATTTTCTGACTTTTCACCATTTACTTAAATTTTTCTTTAGCAATGCAAACACTTGTAATGATTCAGGTGATTCAGTCTGGGGTAGTTTAAATGGTACCTATCACTCTGGATTGCAGTCAAGACTCTGAAAATTGAGTGTGGGCTAGGAAGTGAATAATCAGTGTGACTGAGTACATAGCAAGTCATTCATCCTACAATACAGCCAACTGCATTTCCCTCTGGATAAAATGCCTTTGGAACTTTTGTAAGAATTTATTTTTTGCTGGCATAAGTGTGGAGGGACAAGAAGATAGATGGGATAAGATCAAGTTGAAGTAGGTTTTTTTGTGCTATAATGTACTGAACATGGCTGGTGAACAATTATTTAACCAATTAAATGGTCAGTAAGTTTAAACTGAATTATAAAAACTACTCAAAGCATAGTCTTTCCTTTACTAAAAGGTGAAAAAAAGTCAGTTTATGCATTTGGGCTGTGCTCTGCTTGTAACAGACTGTTGCTCCTTTGCTGTTTATTACCATTGCATATGTAATACATAGGAATTAGTGCTCCAGTCAAAGTCATGAAGCAGCAACTGCAGTGGTAGTAACCATACCTTTGTGCAGAGAGCCTCAGCTTCTGTAATTCTACCGGTCTCTTTTAAACCGGTAATAGCTTGACAAAGTGACCAGTCTTCAAGAGCCTGGATGTACTCAGCTGAGAGGTCCTTTTCTTTAGCTGTAAATGTAAACATGCATTTAAGAATGTATTGCTGGATATGCTCTAGTGCCCTGCCACATATCAGACTTGAGTCATAGTAATAACTAAAGAAGACCTAGTGCATCTCATGATGATAGGTCAGACAGGCTAAGTGACCATACTCCCTGGTATTTTTATTACATACATACACACGCATGCACGCACACACATGGCAAAACAGACTTAGAAAGCGAGCACACTTTTTATTTTGTTTTAAAGGTAGGTATCAACTTGTAGGGTTGATAAAATAAGTGAAGCAAGTCAATTTTTCAAAGTAATAAGAAAAAAAGTCAGTCAAATGTTAGCCTTTAAAAAAAAACAAAAAAACACATCAGCCCTTTTAGTAAGGGAGGCTATAGAGACAATGAACAAAGGCAGACTATCCCAGATCAAAAACTTCTTTAGCATAAAGTACATAATGTATCAATTTATTGATTTAAATATCAGACCACTGTAGAAGTATTGAAAATAAGATGTTTTCAAGCCAGGACACCTGGGAGTTAAGATTCTGTAAATAATCTTAGTTCTGACCCTGTATCCTTTGTTTACCTACCAAGGATACTAGTATTCAGAAGTATTATAGTGAGAACTTAAGGAGCAATTTGTGAGTAATTATCAGCCTCTTTTCCATTTGTGAATTGTCCACAAAAGCTTATGATTTTCTCAAATGCATTACATTTGCAGAAGTTTGGTAAATAATTTTGAACAACTTTTCGTCTATAAACAAAGCAGCTCATTCAGAGTGTTTGACTTTCAAAATATGAGTTGAGTTGGGTAGTGCTCCTTGGCCACAATTTATATGGTTTTGTTTGTGTTCCAGGGTTGGATAAGTACCTCTTAGAATCAGATTTCTGCACAAAATATTGCTGTTCCTAAGTTCAAAATTCTTTTTCAACAAATATTTTACTATTTACTCAACATTCACTCAATATTTTTCTTAGCAAAGCTGTTTGATAGAATATTCATAGAAAGCCAAAAAACAGCCATTTTTTAAAATTTGGAACGAATAGTCATAGAATATCTGCTCATATTACTGCACAACTATGCTATTTTTTAGACAGTGCTGTGAATTCTACACATGCTTCACTATGGTACTATGACTGTGGTACTCTAGTCTGGTACCTCTTCATAAAACGCCCACCAATGTCAGAGGTTTCATCAGGTACATTTCTGAAGGATGGGATCCAAGAGCCATATGGGGAGGAGGTAGAAAAGACTAGAACCTTCACTCTCTTTAGAGGCCCAAGGAGATGGGTTTTCTGGTTCCTAGCAGAATGGTAGTTGGGTTTACCTGGTATGGCTTCAGAAATCTGCTACTGCCTCAGTTTCTCCTTCCTCCCAGTTAAATCAGACTACATGCTGCAGGTGTTCTCACTAACTCTCCCCTTTTGAATTATGTTAATAAATCAGACTCCCAAAACTACCATCCAGTCTTTCCTGCTGGCTCACCATCCTTGGTGCAGGTTTTAGGCCTGTCTTGCTGAGCTTCTTCTCCTAGCAGGCCCTTGCTACCTGCATGTTTGTCTCCCAGGCCTACCTAGGAGCCTAGAGAATTACTCAGCTTTGACCTCCTCACTAACCCTTTCCTGGATGTTCTTCCTGATTTTTGTAGGCTTGGAACGAAACACTTATTTCAAGGTCTGTACTCAGTGAATGATCACAGGCTGCCCTTATGTCTCCAAGCACACGCAGTACTTAGTCACATGCTCCCTGTCACGTGACCCTTGTATTCATTCTCTCTCCTTGGTAGATTCAGTCTGGCATATGTGCAGCTGAGCCCCAGCCCTGTAAAGGGACTCTGACAATCCATATACATATTAGAAATAAGAAGCGAGTTGTTCGTACTCTTCACCATGAGCCAAAGTGATCTATCAGATAGGTAAGCTAGACATTTTCTCCTTAAGATTGTCATTATCTATTCATTATTTAACTCCAGTTAAACCAAAAATGTGTGTCTGGGAACATCCTAATTTATAAACAGGTTAAACACATGGCAATGCCTTTGATGACAAGCAATATAAGGCATTGTTTACTATTACGAAGATCAGTTGCTTGAGCGTCACTACCAGCCTGCATTTAACGAGTATAAGCAAGTTATGTTTTTCTAAGCAATTTTCTTTAGATTACTGTTGACGACTTTACAGGACAAACAAAAACCCACAAAACCAGAAGTATTGATTTTTTCCCTCTTAGAAAAGTATGAAAATTAAAAAGGTTTGTATAACTTACTTTTGGCTGAAACTGTGGCTACAAGTGTCATTTCTAGGTCTCTTCTCTTAGGCTGTGTGTTGTTTAAATAGACAACAGTATTTTCAGCATGGCAGGCACCCATTAGCACTGCCCATGTAGCAGGATCATCTGAAAACATTTTTTTAAAAATTGCCCATATATTCAATATTATCAGCATTCTATTTACAGGAGTCTTCAACTGATATACTATTTATCACAGCAGTCAAGGGATCCATAAAAAAATTATACAAGACAAAAATAGTTAGAATCAAGTAAAGAAATCAGTGGGATCTTTGGTTGGGTGAGGGGCCTCAATAACTTCGGGGAAAAAAAAAAGACAGGGCATAAACCTCTGTCTTTGTAATCACTACAATGGTCAGACCTAATTCTGTTCTCAGACGCAAGGGAGCTAAATGAGAGTTGCACCTGTACGTTAAGTGACATTTAATGAATCACTGAATTGTATTTCATTCTAGTTTTATAAGAAAGGACTAGAAAATAAAACTTGACAACTAAAGCACCAATTATAAAAATTACACCACCGCATTCTCCTATACTCGCTAGTGCAGTATTATATTATGCAAGAGCATGTTTTGTGGGACTTTAGTAGAACTCAAGTCTGCTTTCATGTAGATACCACAGTAACTGGTGCTGTTGTAAGAATGATATTTTTCCAAGTCTGATGGCTTGGTCATTTCTTTCACCATCAGAACACAGCTGATCATAAGCATCCCCCACTGGTGTTGGAGAGAGAACAGTTCATCAGTACTATGTAGTACTGCAATCCAGAACAAAAAGGGAGAACAGTGAAGTTAGGGTCCTAAAATGGCATGGGAGCATTAAGGAGGCAGGTTGTTAAATCTTTAATGAACATGAAATTAAAACAGATATTTATCATTGTATCTAAAATATTTAGAATGTGTTTATGCTAAGTCAGCTTGCCAGCACATAAATCTCAGACACAAGGGAAAAAGGGGAGTAAAGATGCCGCACAGCAAGCTTCTCTACACCCCTTCACCAATGCACCTCAAACATGTCTTCATTCCAAAGAGGCAGTCTTGTAAAACGGTGGTCCACACAGTGTGAATTTTCAGTCCTTGGCAACAGGTGTGCTAATGGTAACTTTTTTTTTTTTTTTTTAAACAAACTACAGCATGGGCACATGTCCACCAGGAACTGGACTGACAACACCAGTCATTTTACTTATGACTCCAAACTGATCTGTGCTTAAACCAATGTCCTAAGGTAAACATTTCCCAATTTTTAATATAAACTGTGCAACTGAGATGATCCCAAATGTGTGCAAGACATGGATCTCTCTAGATAAGTTCTATTGTACATGAGAGATAAAGATGTAGAACAGCCATAGGTTTATTTTCTGATGTAAGAAACTGATTAGGAGAACGTTAGAAGTACTCTATCAAAGAAACAAAATTTTTGCAGACTATTATTAACCCTTTAAAAGTGCCTTCTGTTTAACCTCTGTGAAACTATTTGATATCTTCAATTTTGCCAAGCATCCTTGTGTAAAATTAGTAACAATTAGTCGCACATTACTGAGGGGGAATGGAGGCACAGAGAAATTAAATAACCTACAGATTGTGAATTACAGTTTCGCAGAGCGGGGAAGAGATCCAAGCCAGACTCAATCCTCCTGCAATCCTATGCACTAACCACAAGAATCTTTACTATAGTGAAATGAAAGCACTTGGGCCACTGCTAACCACTTAAGAACAGATTTCAAAGACCTGTTGCCAAAAATTGCATTCCTGCTTTCTGCCTGCACAAGCACAAATCTAGAATGTGGTTTTTTCAAGCTACATATTTACATCACTTTTTGACAAATGACACTTATTAAAAATGAATTTTTAAAAATAATTTTCCTTGAATAATTGAGGTACGTTAGGGAATCTCACTGATTTGGATAGTTAAATTAAACTGGACATTCATTACAAAATATACACTACAGAAAACAGTGCAGCATTGGCAGAGGGAGATCTTTTCCGCCCCTATTAGATTCTTTGATAAATTTGCTATAAGTAACAAGACATACAAGAACACATACCCTGGCATAACATGGTCATACCAAGAGCATTTCATTTAACATTGTATCTATCTTCCTATGCAAAAAATGCCATCTTTTCTTCCTCAGCTGTACTGAAGTAATTGTCCTATGCAATCTTGTGAAAAGGGTATTTTAAAAATGATTTTAATCATGTGGGATTGCGAGTTTCCAATATTTACTTTCTTTCATAAATGCAGGCTAGTCACCAGACACATAAATGGGAAGACTTCATCTTAAGTATTAGGGTTTTAACATTCTGTTCAAGATCTGAGATTTAATATCAAGCTATTTGAAAGTTTATTAGTGATAATATATGCATTAGGGATGACATGGAAAATGGTTTTCATTTTAAATAGAAGTTTTATCTAGGCCTTGGGGAAATACTTAACTATAAAATATTTTAAATATCATTAGAAACTTGCAAAGCTCTAGCAGAATTTTTTTTAAAAGCAAATTCTATATTTAGCTAAATATTAAATAAATTTTATTCTACTGGAAAGTATTTGACTTTGAAGAGGAATTTTCAAAATGTATGTTTTAGTAAATGTATTGCTCAAGAGAGATGCTAAATTAAAAGCCTGGAATTCTGTGCTCAGCAGGAGCATGAAAAAGTATGGCCAGTAACATTACAAGTTTCACCTACTCTTAATTGTTTAAGCCCTGCAAAGGCGGACCTTTAGGAGCGAGAAATTAGTTCAGTCTCTATGACCCAATCCATCTTCAGCCTCTGCAGAGACCACCAATAAGGTGGTCATCTATTGTGATAATTTCACATAGACCAAACACATTCATATGAAAACTACTTGCAATCCTTGCCAATAAGGGAAGCACTGAATATGCACATTATTTCTAAACCTGTACTTCGCAAGTACTCCATTTCTGTGTGGATTACTGATTCAGACAAAGGCTGAAATATGCCTAAACAGGAAATACAAGGTGTTTGGGGAGCAGGGAGAGAAAGCAATACAAGTAATTTTGCTCACTCCCTGCTCAGTTGTTTTAAGAAGTGAAGTTGCATCCAACATTTTAATAGGATTTATATTTCACTGTAAATACAGAAAAGAGCTAATGGCTTACTGTGCAATGTAAGTTATATTCTGGAAAGTGACTAAAATGACATTGTAGAGTTCCATTTTTGTTGGATCAATAGCTAAAAAAACACGTTTCTCAGTTTACACATAGGATAAAAGTCCTAACTCCAAAATTCCTTAGCTGTTAGCCCTGCAAACTTCCCCTGAAATTGGAAAGTCGAGCTTTTATTTCTGAATCATGCATGACCACTAGTGATAAGTATTCTGCAGACAGAACTTATAGTTTTATTGATGAGTAAGCACAAAATAAAGCAGTCAGATATGTTGATGGGCTCAGTAGAAAAAATACTTTATAGATTCTAAGATCAGAAGGGACCACTGTGATCCTCTAGGCCAGGGGTTCTCAACCTTTTTCCTTTCTGAGCCCCCCCCCGCTATAAAAATTCCACAGCCCATCTGTGCCATGACAACTGGTTTTCTGCATAAAAGCCAGAGCCAGCTTTAGGGGGTAGCAAGCAGGGCAATTGCCCAGGGCCCCACACAACAGGAGGCCCTGTGAAGCCAAAGCTCAGGACTCCAGGCCGGCGGGGCGGGGGGGAACGACACCCGTGGGCATAGGCATAGTTTTACTTCTATTTTGGGGTGACAAGGGCTGGCAGGGCTCAAGCCAGCTCCGCACAGCAGCGTCGAGAGAGAAACCGCCACCCTCCACCCCGACTCACTCAGGAGGCCACCCTGCCTGTCTGGGCTGTGGCAGGAACACAAACCAAAAATATAACTCAAATGGGGGACTCCATTCAAAAAGTTGGAAAACTGCTCAGGTGCAGGAAGGGAGTAGCTAGGGGCTGTGTGCAGGCAGGGAAGTAGCTTAGGGTGCAGGCAGGGGGTAGCTAGGGGCTGTGTTCCCAGTGCAGGTCCCAGCTTCATTGAGGGAGAAGGTGCGCTGGGGCCACCGGCTTCAGCCCTGCACCGCTCCCAGCTGGGATGGGGGGGGGGGGGGGAACCACCGGCATCAGCCCCATGCCGCTCCCAGCTTCAGCACTGGGGCTTAGGACACTGGGTTTGAGCCATGGGGCTCTGTAGCCCCCCTGAAAGGGCTCACAGACCCCTGGTTGAGAACCGCTGCTCTAGTCTGACCTCCGGTACAACACAGGCCATAGAACTTCCTCCAAATAATTCCTAGAGCATATACTGAGCTGGATTCTATGATATCTTTTACATTAAGTGCTTGAGAAATTGTGTGTACTAGCAGCAACATCACTGAGTCCCAGAGAACCCTTTTAGATTAGGCTACATGTTAAGTGTTATTACAAAGAAGGGAATGTTTTAAGACGCTCCAGAGAATATAGTTTCCTTTGCTTCATAATGATGGAATTTTGTATACTTAAAACTGTGCACATATTGCAGTGTTTCCAAACACTACTCAGAGGTTATGGCATAATATTTTCCTTTTGTCCAACACTTGTGAAGAACCTGCTTCTCCCTGAACATCACTGTATATTCTGCAATCCCAGAACAGCTCCACATTTTCAACAAATGTTTACCTCTGTCCCATACAAATCCAGTGTTCCCACTTCAGTTACTGTATTAAGGTTGCAAACTCAGGCACTCAAAAGTTAAGAAATGCCAGAATCAAGCAAGCCTTGGCAACCTTAATTCAGCCCCCTTGTGTATGTGCATTATAATACAGTAATTACATAGGACCCCTGCCTCATTCAGTGTACAGAGTGGACTGGTGCTCACTTAATGAGCAGCTATTCAACGCTGTGTTTTCTCTTCACGGTGCAACATGTGGGCCCCATGCCACACACTAAAACAACACGTATAACTTGCTAGGTTTTTATTTTTAAACCAAACTGAAAAAACTAATTCCATCAAGTAGCACTGTATCAACAACCACATGGTTCATCAGTAGGGGTGGAACCTTAAGATCCACTGCACAGACCTCTTAAGTTAGTAGAAGTAGTAAGTTATCCTCTGTGGACCAGCATTGGGGGAGAGGAGGGCAGGGGGCCAGCGACACAAACTTTGCCAGTGCATTTCACAGATATTGCTATGGGCAGAGGAATAGTGCAACTCAGGAATTCTATATTATATTCCAGGCTTTGGAGGGGAGTGTGCTCTAGAGGTCAAACTTTCAGGGCTTGCCCTTCTGCCCTGTTCCCTCCATCCTGATCTCTGTACCGTACGGTCTCTTCCCTACCCCTAACTCCTTGTCCAATCTCGTTCTACTTGCCTATTCAATCCCAGCCTCCGCTCTTCACGGTTAACCATCCTGCTTCCACTCTCAGTATCTCTGCCTGCTCTCCTTTGTACCCAGTCTCAGACTACTTGCCACAATCTTCTCCTTTCCCTCCCACCTGGTTGCCTCTGCATTCAAATTAGATTGCTAATTTGATTGCCAAGGTGTCAGCAGGGAGATCACAGGAGGGAGAGACACTCTGCTCTCAGTTCCAGTGCCCATACTAGAGCAGTCTAGCTTTGCCCTTGTAGTCCTGAGCTGAAGGTAGCATACCAAGTTGCTCTGTGGGGATGGTGCCCGCAAAGACCAGTCGGCACTACAGGCTCAAACATGCTCAGAGAGGATGAAATCCTTCTTGATTTTAGAAGCTAAAATGTCCATAATCTCTATGAGAGAGTACAAACTGGGTTTATTCTAGGTTTTATAATTTGACTGAATTTGGGCCATTTTTCATAGGGATGGCAAAAAGACACATCCAATCACACAAAGGCCACTACCCTGCCAAATTACAAGTCCTGGACTTCAAAGCACAAGGTGCTCACTTCGTTGAAAGAAAGGATCACCAGAATTTTTTTTTTTAAATGGGAAAAATGTATTTTCTCTTAATCCCATTCTCAGAAACAGCTGAACTGTTCTGGCTGAAATTTTCCAAACTAAAATTCAGCCTACAGGCAGATACTCACTATGGAAAATTTAAGACAAATGGGTAAAATTTTGACAAGTCATAAGTACCTGAAAACAGAGTCTTATGAGAAGCATTGGGCAAAAAAAGTTAACAGGCACCAGTATGAGACCCGCCTATACAATTATTTGCATTATTATAGTGCCTACAAATCCATGGACCAGAGTTGCATTGGGACAGTGTCTAATGCCCCAGGGAGATCTCCATTTACGTATATGACAAGATATAACAGATGGATACAGACAGACAACAAAACAATAAGACAATATTGGTCAGCATGACAGGCAATGGTCTCAGCACACCAGCAGCCTACACTGTTAAAGTTTTTGTAGGCATCATAGCAAAGGAGATTTTTGGGAAGGGATGAAGGAGAACAATGAATAAATACTGGAAAATGAAACAAAGCTCCAGAAAGTGTCAAATTATCCTGTATCTGTGAGAATGATAAAAAAAGTTTATTTTTATGCATTATGTTAATGCATACCACAGCATTAACACTGTAGAAGAAATTTAACATTTTGGTATTTGACTTCTGAGTGCTTGATTTCACAGTCTCAACATTAGTTTTGCATTTACTATAATAACAAAGATTGCAATTTGCTAATAGGACAGCTGCTTGTAGCATTAACCAACATTCAGTAAATTAATACAGTATTTGCAATCCAAAAACTCTAAAAAAAAAATCATGAATAGATCTTTCCAGGTCAGTGCAGCAGGTTATAATTCATTGAGTGTCCGAATTTTGAGACTGGTGTGTGAAACAACCACCACCACAAATCTCTTCTCCTGTTGGGAGATTAAATAATTTCCAGTGTTGTTAGAGTGAGCCTCAACTTCAGCATTTACCTATCCCTTGATGTATTCAAACAGTCCCTGGAAAGCTAGTTCTATTTTACTTGATCAAAGGCCTCTCCCTGAAATATTACTGGAATCCTAACAAATAGAAGTTTAAAATAAAAATTGCAGCATGAATGTTTGTGATAGAGTAATGATCACCTGGAAAAAGATGTACTGCCTTTTGGATATCCTTCAGTGCATTGTTTTTCTCATCTTCAGCTGAATGACATCCCACCGCCAACTGATTAACTGCAGTATGCAGCAGGGCTTTCTACACATGAAGAATAAGCAACATTAGCATGCTTCAATATTACTTTATAAAAAGCCAAAACGTGTTCACTTTAGGATTATTTATTGAATTAAAAAGTCTGAAGCGAAAAACAAACCTTTCCATGGTTTAAATCAAGTATATGAGCAACATTTCCTGCCACAGCTCCACCCTAAAAGATAAATATTGAACAGATTACATCACTATTGTTTAATGCTGGGGTTTTACGAGGGACGTTGAAATGACAGGATCATACTTCTGATCTTGACCTTGATCAGCAATATGAACTAATTTTACATTCAAGTATTTTCTCTTCCAAGCTGATGCATAGTGTTTTTATTTATTTTAAGGGGAGCATCACTGCTTTTGTTAAAGCATACATACAAAGAAGGCAGTTGTGCAGGCAACTTGTCAGAAATGCAATTGTGAATGCAATCATAATAGTTGTTCTTGTTAATTAGTGCACAATAGCATATTAAAAAATTGTAATTACTGAACTCTACTCAAATATATGTTGCTTAACATATGGTCAAAGCTTAATACAGGATAACTGCAACACACTTACCTTTGCATTATGTGGCGTATACAGAGGAACAAGTCGAGACAGAAGAGACCAAAGAGCAGGATCATCTGGGTTACTACAGAAGAGAGTAAGGATATTCAGATTTGCATTTCCTATAGAGGTGTACTTAGCCATGTGAATCCTGCTTGTCACATCTCTGGATAGGCATCTACTTTCAAACCCGCTACTATAATCAACGCTTACATCTGTAATCTTCTTAAAAGAAGTTATGCAAACAGCTTCCATGGTTAGTGACTTAAAGTGAACAGACATATACGATTATAGACTAGATAGACTGTATTCTCCCTAATGTATCACTGTCGTCAAAAAAACAGGAACATGTTATTAAAGATCAGAAATCTGCTCTGGGATAAGGAAATTTAAGATAATCTGGAAAGAGAGAAGAGTAGGATAACTGTCTGAAACATTTGAGAGGTGACAGTACAAGTTGGTAGTTAATGGCATAACCAAGAGCAACAGCTTGAAAATTAACCCCTCCCCCCCGCCACACATTTAAAATTAAATCAAAAAAACATTTAGTTAATGGACTCAACTGCCTAAGAAACCATTTAATATTACATTAGATAAAACCTGAGGGATCACTGCAGAGAAGAACCTGTTACAGTGCAGACCTTTCCCAGCTTTATCGGTAAGTTTCTACTGAACAATCCAGAGAGCTGACAATGAGCACACAGAAGTTTATAGTACACATGCTGACCATAAGTAGATTTATAACTGTGTACCACAGTGTAATGTGTTCCTAAGAGTAAAACAATTTGATCCCATAAAAAGATATCATGACAGTATTTCAAAAATGCAAGAATAGAGGCAGCTTCTGCCACTTAACTTGATCTAAATGAATTACACTTTTCACTCTTAAGATACCAGAGTTTGTCTCTAGGTATGTTGTAAAAGTGTAGATATTTGCTTAGTAAGTCTTGTTCCAGCACTCACAAAGTTTAAAAAGGATAGTTTTGCATGGGAGGGTAAAAGTTTAATTGCCATTAATATACAAAAATGCAGACCACACACCTATGGACAGCTTTGGAAGCTTGCCTCTGCACTCCCACATTTCTACCTTGCAGCGCATACACAGCAGATGTAATAAGGCATCTCTCATAAACATTATCCTTGCTTTTTGTGTGCTTCAGTAATTCTTTAAGTGCTGCTGTTGCAAGTGTAGCATCCTGCTTTGCCAGACCTAGGGTGCACAGAGCCTGCAGGCTTTCTGTAGTAGGTTCCTTTAATATAGAGCTATAAATACAATGGAAAACAGGTTATTATGTAATACAATACTACCCTCAAGTATAGTTTGCAGGATTTGTCATCTTCTTCCACTTGTCATAGTGTTGTAAGTGCTCGTTAAACAACAAACAGCAATTTACTCACAAGATTCACTCCAAATTGAAACTACCTCTTCAGAGCAACAAAACATCCTCTTTAGCTCACAGTATGTTTGAATTCCTAATCCAGCAATAATAATGTGGCGCACTGAATTAATACCCTCTCATGATAGGACTCTCAAACTCAGTCCTACATCAATATTCTTAAATCCTTTGGATAAGATTGAGTACAATGGAGTTATGTGGGTTTCAGCTTTTAAAGCTCATGACTACTGCTCGGCAAGAATCAGGCATGTTTAGCTGTCTTTTTTTTTTTTAAAAACAGAGTAGCCATAAAAAATGTCTGGTAATGGAGACAAATATCTCCTCAACCTTATGCATCTACTTTCTCTTGAAAGAAACGTTTCTCCAATAGTATACATAATCTTATAAACTCAGTTACTCATACTAAGCAAACGGAGGTTTGCTCCCCCCTCCCACACACACACTTTTTTGAGGGCATGGCAGTATTTGACATCTGATGTAAATAATTTTGTTATGAGAGCTTTGATTTAGATTCCCTAGAGTAAAAAAGATCCAATCTCTGCTAGGAAAAGAATTCCCTCTTACATAAAATTGTGCTTCAGGTAGCTGTAGAATTTCTGTATAATTTTCCAAGATCATCTAAGTTAAAATTAATTGTGTTTGAGTAATAAAAATCTGTACAGAGCTAGCATTCTGGGTACAGGATATATGCATTTCCCAATTAAAAAAAACAAAAACAAAAAACAGATGAAGGGGGGTGGGAGGGGAGGAATATTTACATCTTCTGTCAGCATCTCATATTTAGCAGTCTGCACTGTACCATGAATACATATATGACTACTGCAACTCCATGCTATAGCAAAAGGAATTAAGGGAGACAATTTGCAGTCCAGTCAGTAGATTAGTTCTGCTGTTGCACATGCTTAACTGTATGCATTGCACTTTCCATGAAGCTGTTTTGAGGAAACACGTGCAAGGAGGTTAGGAAATTAAAATGAAATGTATGTGCATTAGTCACTGCTGGTGAAACTTTAGAACCAATTTGGAAGGAAAATTGGAATACAGAATCAAAGCCCAATGAAGTATTGCTTTTTTTTTTTTAAACTCAAAATAATTTTCATCTCTATAAAGAATATTCTAAAAAATTAAAAACAATTAACTATATTGCTGCTTAAATAAGTACAAAAGTAGGTGTTATCTAGTAGTTTTATAGAAAGCTTTGAATAGTAGTAATGCAGAAGCAGAACTGCTTTCTATGAAGAAGTAGGAGAGCTGTAGGGAGAAAAACTGGTGCAAAAAAACTACACATCTCAAGAGACTACACAAATTCAAGATGTTCCAATATAAGAGAAACTGCTGCAGTATCATCTGATCAGAATATGGAATTATGAGAATTCATTTATTTGGTGGTCACATCCTAAAATTGGAAATAAATATGAATATAAAGGAGATGCTGCCTATTGTAATTTAGCAATGGAATATGAAAAGGTTCCTAAACATATTGATCCTATTGTTTTGTTTTAGTATTGATGATTTCACTGGAGGTCAAAAATTTAATATCCTACTTCTATGCTGTGTTGCTAAATCAATGGAAGAAAAACAATCCGCCAACATCCTGGTTAACCAAATTTTGTGAACTACAGATGTAAAAATATACTTATTTTATAAAAAGCACAAAAGAATAAGTAGAACATTTAGACCTTTTGTTTCTTCTGACTCCATCACAAGATTACAGTTATACTCTTTAAATATCAGCTATAGACACCAAATATGTCTAATTATGTGAAATTCTTTTTTCCAGGTTTTTGTGTTGCCATCAGTCTACTATATGGGTGTAAAACCCAACAGTAAAATTTAAAGTCTTGACAGATTTCACTTTTTACAATGTTACATGCTTCCAGTTAAAAATGATGCATTTCCAGAGCATTTACTAGTTTTCTTTAATGCTAGTGACTAATGATATGTAGGAAGCACTCATTGTTGAAATTTATGTTAAAAATAGAAAGAACACTTTCGTGACTAACTAGAAATAACATTTTCCTACATCATATTAATCATCAATTACTCAGGATTTAAAGCACCAGGTCACAGACCTCAATTATTTCAGTAACTTGAGGATTTGCTGGCAGGATAGAGATGGTCAATATGGC
Organism: Natator depressus; assembly: GCF_965152275.1. NCBI lineage: Eukaryota > Metazoa > Chordata > Testudines > Cheloniidae > Natator > Natator depressus. Next base: position 60,199,597 of record NC_134238.1, read on the forward strand.
CATGTTTCCGACACAGTATTCTTTGGTAAACAGGGAAAGTAATGTATCGTGGGTAGCCATGTTAGTCTGTATCCACAAAATCAACGAGGAGTCTGCTGGCACCTTAAAAAGACTAACAGATTTATTTGGGCATAAGCTTTCGTGGGTTAAAAACCCACTTCTTGCATCTGAAGAAGTGGGTTTTTTACCCACGAAAGCTTATGCCCAAATAAATCTGTTAGTCTTTTTAAGGTGCCAGCAGACTCCTCATTGTTTGTTTGTTTTTTGGGGAAAGTAAAGTCAGCCACTCTGCTCAACACTGGGGACTGAAATGGTAGAGGCTAATTTCTGGCTGCCAACTGCCCAGTTACAGACCAGGCACTTTTTTAAATCTTCAAAATGCTGAAAGATAAAAAACCACTTATAAAATGCAGAGGTGAAACAGGACTGCTGATCTTTAAGTGAAAATCTACAGAATACTGTCATGATGCTATGTAGTGTTTACAGCATTATTCTTTGGGGGATTTTTAACTACTTAGGTTAAATTTTTATTAAGAAAAAGTTACATTTATTATAGCTGCATACCCCACACACACACACTTTTCCTAAGGATGGAAGATTTTAAACTCTCTGAAGAAAATTAAGATAGCAACTTGGAACTTATTTTGCAAGGAATGCCACAGTATAGGAAATTAAGTTTTGAACAATATCTTAGTTTAAATTTAAAAACTAAATTAAAAACTTACACAGCAAGCCACTCAACAAATGTGAAGACAAGTACTACTGGTAGGTACATTACCACTGCTTTTAGATTAATTTACAAAGCTGCCTTCAGTGTTTGTACCTCATTACTTTTGGGCTAAAAAAAAGCAAGCCCAATAAAAACTTCCAAGTTAAAGCTTCTAACAGTACTTTCAGATTCTGACAAGTTCTCTCTCTCACACATACTCATGCTACACCATCCACATACCATTTAAACAGCAACGTCTTTGCAGCATCCACTTTGTTCTGTTTGTACTCCATTATTGCAAGGGCAGTCAAAATATGGGCTTTGTCTTGTTCAGATTCAGCAAGAGATAGGGCTCTCTCATAGGCTGGGAATATTAAATTAAGATAGGAATTTAAAAAAGCAATCAAGAGATTTAAAAGCATTCTGGAGTGACAAGATACAGACATGTATATGCACTATGAGAGTCTTTAGTTACATGATCACATACATTTTCCCCTACAGGACCCCTGCCACATTCAGTGCACAGGTTGGACACAAAGGGGCAGAATTAAGGTTGCACAAGAACATGCAACTGTAAGTCTGGCATTTCCTAACTTTTGAGTGTTTGACTTTGAAACCTAAATAATTTTCATATGTTATGAATGCTCAAAATTGTTGAAAAGTGATAAAGGAACATCCAGGAAAGGAATGCGTTCTCTTGATGTTTCAAGATTCCCTGCCCCAAGCAGCAAAAATCCATTTTTAAAGTTTAGCATCCACCTTTGTTCATAATACCTTTATTTCCCTACCTCACATACTGGATGTAGAGAGTAAGCAAGTACTGGTACTGCCACGGTGTCCTGCCTTGAAAATGTCAATTGATATGTAAAAGATATTTTTTCCAGTACACTGCAATAGCTCATGGAAACTTTCTGAGTAGCAATCTGGTGATTATGATGAATTTTATATGAAAATCTGAAAATTTTCATACTACCCCAATGCGTGCATACCCCATACTACCCCAATGCGTGCATACCCCATACTACCCCAATGCGTGCATACCCCATACTACCCCAATGCGTGCATACCCCATACTACCCCAATGCGTGCATACCCCATACTACCCCAATGCGTGCATACCCCATACTACCCCAATGCGTGCATACCCCATACTACCCCAATGCGTGCATACCCCATACTACCCCAATGCGTGCATACCCCATACTACCCCAATGCGTGCATACCCCATACTACCCCAATGCGTGCATAAGTTGGGACAGAATGTGTCGGTCAGGAGTACAAAGTCAAAAGGGGTAAGTGTTCATATAGAAAATGCCATATTCCTTTAGTGTCAGGCCATGTACTGTACCTTTGTTTAAACAGACACTTACCTTTAATGCTGTCTTGTAAAAGCCCTTTCTTGAAGTAAGCTAGTGCAACTCCTACAATGTCCTCTAACTCTATGAGAGGAGTGGACATGTAAGCCTGGATGGCCTTGTCATATTGACCTATGGCACTAAAAAAAAAAAAAAAAATGCCCCAAATCAGCTTTGAACTGCAGTTTTAAGCAGCCCCAGTTCATGATCATGTACAACCATCAGCTAAATTCACTAACACTGTCTTTTAGAAGCCCAGTATATCAAAAAGAAAGGGGTTGAATTTTGGTTTTAAGAAATGTAGAACTATCAGTGTACCCTCAAACCCTTCATTCTAGGTGGATGAATGTATTGTTAATGTGGATATTTGCAATCCCATTTCACTTACGTGAAAGCTTCAAGTCCATGTTACTAGCTCAGAAATACAACATTTAGTCAGATTTGCTAAATAAATAGTTACGGCTTGTTGGAACTATCTGACGTTTGTATCAACATATGAGCACACTAACATTAATTGATCACACATACTATCCAGGGAACGATATTATAGTGTGATACAAAAAGATACTGCCTAGTGATTTCTATGGAGGGAGGAGGAAGAATAGATTTGGCAATCTTGCTATGAATAAGACCATCATAGCAGAAATGCAATAGGACTATTTACTAAAGTTCATTAACAATCATGAGAACTTTGTACTCACACAAAAATGTTGCATCATTTTGAATTCTTTCTGGAAGACCAGAAATGACCACAGTCACATACAATACATGCAACATGGAATGAGGATGTTGAGCATCACAACACTTAAGTGAATCTCTTTAGTCTACCAAGATGCTCTTAGAAAAATATGATGGGAAGACATGACCTCTCTAGGATGAGGGCACTGGTTCTATCACTCGCATTGAGGTCAGGGGTAGATATTTCCTGCCTAAAAAAAATTTACTTCTAAAACCTTGCTTAACAGAGCTGAAGCCACCACAAAAGGAAGCAGTTTGAAACGGTCCTCCGACGTCAAGATTCTCTCCATCCTATGCCCCTGAGATGGAATCAGAGGACTAGAAGACTGTTCTGACCGTTGAGGCAGACATCGTAAAGAGAAGAATAATCTGTGCAATAGTGCTGTTTACGAGAACTAGTTCAAGTCAGTCAGCATGACCCCAAAAGGTTAAAGCAATAGCACAGCTCTGCTACAGGAGCAACCCTATCCTAGGAATACTAGCTACAAGATGCCACTCTATGGGGATTTCTCACATAACTTGAGACTCCAATATGGGCAACCTCCTGGAACTTTTGGACACCGATCTCAACAAAAAAATTCTTGCTTTAAAAAAGTAGTGACAACATACAACAGCTAACTACTCACACTACAAACTGGATTACCTGCAAAAAGAAAGGGAATAAATTCCAAGTCAGATGGCAGGTAGAAAAACCAAGAGAGTTTGAGCTTCCTTCTGCAGACTACATAAATAGAGACAAGGAATGCTAAAGTTAAACCTAACTGTTGAATTATTATGGGTACAGCTCAGAGTTTTAAGAGCGGGAAACTGAAAGCAATTTAATGAAAGTACGTATAAGATACTGAAGCTCTAAATTTTGTGCTGCATATGATAAAAAATGGTTTAAGATTAAAATGAAAGTTAAATATGAATAGCTTATCATCTGCCATAAAGTACCCATTAAATGAAGGATGTGGCCATTCCTTGTTCTGTGGTGGAATTTCTCGAAGTAATACTGTGATATTGCAAGAGGTAACAACTTAAACAAAAAACACTGCTTACCAGAGTGATCTACCATAATTTTGCATTGCTATGTTATACTTCTCTTTATCTTCAGAGTTCTTCAGCAATGAGACCGCCCTTGAAAGTGACCATAAAGAACGAGTAATTCACAAATATGCCCAGGAGTACATGCAAATAGTAGTTATAATGCAAGTGTGTGTCCATAAAAGGCCTGCAAGTTTATGCCCCTATTTCTCTCAAAATAAGAGATTACTCAAGATTTACCAGAAGGGTTCTTTTGCTTATTACGGCCAGTGACTTATCTACACTGTAAGAGTTGTTCTGTCTCTTTAATAAATGGCTTAAAATTACAAAATATTTGCTGTGTTCAGTGACCACTACTGCATCCAGGTTATCCCCCCTTTTTGGGAAGAACTGTGTTTAATACATTGTTTTAACAGTAGAGACAATGCAATGATACTTCAGTTTCCACAATCATATTGAAAAATTCAATATACTGCAAGGTTCTGTGGTAATTTCCATGAGAGGCATTGATTAATTTGCACTTCTTTGAAAAAAATACAGTTACCTTTTTCCGTAACTGGTGTTCCTCGAGATGTGTTGCTCATATCCATTCAACTTAGGTGTGTGCGTGCTTGTCACATGCACTGGTGCCGGAAGTTTTTCCCTCAGCAGTATCCATAAGGAACTGGCTCTGGTACCACCTGGAGTGACATGCATATGCGCCGGTATAAGGGGCACCGCTGGCCCCCTCCACCCTCAGTTCCTTCTTGCCGGAAACTCCGGCAGCAGGGCTGGTGGAATGGACATGAGCAACACATCTCGAAGAACACGAGTTACGAAAAAAGGTAACTGTCTTTTCTTCTTCGAGGGCTTGCTTATGTCCATCCAATTTAGGTAACTCCCAGCAGTACCCCTGGAGGTGGGTAAGGAGTTCACGGACATGTAGATTGCAACACAGCTCTGCCGAACCCAGCATCATCCCTGGCCTGCTGTATGATGGCATAGTGGGCCGTGAACATGTGTACTGAGGAACACGTCGCAGTTTACAGATGTTCCGAAATTGGAACGTGTGCCAGGAAGGCTGCCGAGGATGCCTACGCTCTAGTCAAGTGGGCTCTGATGATCGGCGGTGGAGGGACTCCTGTTAACTCGTAGCGGGTCCGAATGCAAGGGGTGATCCAGTTAGAAATCCTTTGCGTGGTCACTGGGAGGCCCTTCATCCTATCAGCTGTAGAGATGAAAAGCTGAGTCAACTTACAGAAAAGTTTTATCCCATCTAGGTAGAAAGCCAGACCCCTTATTATATCCAAAGCGTGAAGACGCCTCTCTTCACTAGTCTCCTGGGGCTTAGGGCAGAAGACCAGAAGAAAGATGTCCTGGCTCATGTGGAAGGCGGACACCACCTTGGGAAGGCAAGTTGGCTGGGGCTGGAGCTGGAGCTGGACCTTGTCCTTATAGAAGACTGTGTACAGCAGTTTTGAGGTCAGGCCTCACAACTCAGAGACTCGCCTCGCCGACATCACTGCCACCAGGAAAGCTACTTTCCAATGATAGGTGAGATAGGGAGCACAGGTCAAAAGGCTCAAAGGGCAGACCTGTGAGTCTGGACAGAACCAAGCTGAGATCCCACTGAGCGGCCGGGGACTGGACTTGAGGAAAGAGTCTCTCGAGGCCTCTAAGGAACCTGACCGTCATGTCATGGGAGAACACAGTCGGCCCCTGAATTGGCGGATGAAAGGCCAAAATGGCCGCCAGGTGCACCCTGATAGAGGAGTGCGCTAGGCCCTGGTTCCTTAAATGAAGCAGGTAGTCCAAGATCGACTGCACTGAAGAATGCGAAGGGGAGATGCCCCATTCGGCCGCCCAGCGGGAGAACCTCATCCACTTTGTCAGGAAGGTCTGCCTAGTCGAGGGCTTTCTATTCTTGAAGAGGACCTTCTGGACACCGTCCAAACAGGTCCGTTCATCCGGGTTCAGCCATGCAACATCCACGCCGTGAGGTGGAGGGATGCAAGGTTGGGGTGCAAGAGTTGGCCGTGATCCTGTGACAGCAGGTCTGGTCAGGGCCAGCAAGGGATTGCTGACAAGCTTGAAAGCGTCCTAAACCAGTGCTGGCAAGGCCACGCCGGGGTCGTCATGATAACCTGTGCCTTGTCCCTCTTGATTTTCACTAGGATCTTGCTTATGAGTGGAATTGGAGGGAACGGCAAGAGGAAGACGTTGGAGAGGGAAACCTTGCCCAGATCCAGTCTGGAGCAAAACCTGTGGCACCCTCTGTTCTGCCTGGTGGCAAACAAATCCACTTGGGGAGTTCCCCACCTCTAGCTACCTCCAGGTGGAGCACCCACTCAGTGAGAGGAGAAGTCCCTGCTTAGGTGATCTGCTAGCATGTTCCTGGCCCCCGGAAAGTGACATGCTTCTAGATCAGTGGTTCTTAACCTGGGGTGCGAGATACCCTTTCTGGGGGTGTGACATGCCAGATTTTTTTAGAAGATAAATCACCCCGAAAACACAAATTAAGCACAAGCACGTTAAGTACAACTACTTTGTTTCATCAAACCTATGTATTTATTAATTAACATTATACATTTAACAATTACTGTAATATACAAACAATATTATCTAGGTTTAAAGAACTGACCTACTCCAATGATTTTTGATAAGGGGTGCGAGAACATATTTTGAGAACCAAAGGGTGCAGGCTGCAGTAAAGTTTAAGAACTACTGATCTAGATGGATTCCGTGGTCGACGCATAAGTCCCAGAAATGGAGTGCCTCTTGGCAAAGGACCGAGGATTGCGCTCCACCTTGCCTGTTGATGTAGAACATCGAGGCTGTGTTGTCCGTAAGGACTCTGACCACTCTGCCCGACAGGTGAGGTAGGAAGACTGCGTATGCTCGGCACACCACCCTGAGCTCTTTGACGTTTATGTGTAGCGTCGTTTCCTCTGGGGACCACATACCTTGGGTCTGGACTCGGATGCAGAGGTGTGCCCCCCAATCCGAGGCATCCAATACCAAGTTGACTGACAAGGAGTGCTGATGAAGACAACTCCTTCCAGGAATTTCCCAGGGTTGGTCCACCATTGCAGCGAGGTAAGTACCGTCGTGGGGATAGTGATCTTCTCCGGTGGTCCCCGGACTGGGAGCAGACTGTCGCCAGCCATAGCTGCAGGGTCACATCCGGAGCCTGGCATAGCGCACCACATATGTGTACACCACCATGTGACCTAGTATGCGTAGGCAAACCCTGGCCGTGGTCAGGGGAAACGCAAAGACTTCCGCAATTAGGTCCATCAGTACCCTAAATCTCTCCAGCGGCACGAACGCCCTGGCGCAGGTCAAGTCGAGCACCGCTCCGATGAATTCTGTCCTCTGAACAGGAACTAACATGGATTTGTCGTCGTCCACCAACAGGCCAAGGCAATGGCACATGGCTAGCAGCACTGTGTTGTCCCCTTGGACTTGCCCTTGACAAGCCATTGAGGTACAGGTAGATCTGGATACCCCGATGTCAGCCGCCACCACTGACGTGCACTTGGTAAATATCTGTGATGCTATTGCTAGGCCAAATGGGAGGACCGCAAACTGATAGTGGTCTGGACCTACCATGAACCAGAGGAAGCGTCTGTGTTCCTTGAAGATGGCGATGTGGAAGTACGCACCTTTCAGATCGAGGGCGGAGTACCAGTCTCCTGGATCCAGGGAGGGGATGATGGAAGCCAGGGAGACCATATGGAACTTCGGTTTCGCTAAGTAGCGGTTCAAGCCCCGCAGGTCTAGTATGGCCACAGATTGCCCTTGCATTTGAGGCTTAAAAAGTATCGGGAATAGAACCCCTTGTTCCTCTACTCCACAGGAACTACCTCCACCACACCCAGCTGTAGTAGGCCCCCTACCTCCTGTATGAGAAGATTCTTGTGAGAGGGGTCCCTGAAGAGGGATGGGGAGCGGGGGTGGGAAGGTGGAGTAGAAAGTAATTGAAGGGTATAACACTGCGCCACCGTATTGAGGACCCATCGGTCCAGTGTTATAGATGCCAACACAGGGATGGGGAGGGAGAGAGAGAAAGGCGGCTGGCAAACAGAGGGGAGGAAGCATCCAGGGTACAGTCTGGTAGGTCACTCAGGTGTGCCCTCAAAACATGCGCTTGCCTGTCTGCTTACTGCGGGTTGAGCCCGTCTGGGATGTAGATGGGGGCTGTTGGCCAGGGCTCTTCTTGTAGCTGCTGGATCTTTTTTTGGGGGGAAGGGGGTGTCCTGGTGAGGGTGGCTCCCCTGTCTGAGGCTTAAAATGGCTTGCGGGCGAGGCTGGGGATGTACAAGCCCAGTGCTTTTAGGGTCATATGGGAATCTTTCAGGCCATGGAGCTTAATGTCCATCTGTTCTGTGAATAGGGTGTGCCCATCAAAAGGGAGGTCTTGCATTGACTGCTGAGCCTCCAAGGAAAGACCAGAGAGGAACAACCAGGAAGCCCTGCACAATGAGATGGCCGATGCTATGGTATGGACAGCTGTGTCTGCAGCATCTGATGCTGTCTGGAGAGCTGCTCTGGCTGCAGTCAAGTACTCATCCAGGATTGCCTGGAACTCCTTCCTAGAAGCCTCAGGAAGGGCGCTCTCGAACTTGGTCATGGCCTGCTACATATTAAAATCACTGTGGCCTAGTAAAGCCTCATTGTTGGCCACCCACAACTGTAGACTGGAGGACAAATAAACTTTATGCCCAAAACAAGTCCAGTCTCCTTGAGTGTTTATTCTTAGGAGTAGCCCCCAGTTGACACTGTTTCTCCCTGTGGTTGACCGCCTCTTCCACTAGGGAATTGGGAGCAGGGTGGGTATAAAGGTACTAATGGCCCTTGGATGGCACAAAGTACTTGCACTCCGCCCTCTTGGAGATCGGAGGCAAGGAGGAGGGGGTTTGCCAGAGGCCATTTGTAATTTTAGTAACCCCCTCACGTAGGGGTAAAGCTACCCCTGGCTGGAGCCATGGGGCAGAGAACATTAAAGGAGTCGTCTATGAGTTCCTCTAATTCCTCAAGCTGGAGGCCCAGGTTGGTGACAACCCTCCTTAGCAGCTCATGATGTGCCTTAGCATCATCCTGGGGCACCTCATGCTTAACGAGTGGTACCAGGATGTGGAGAGGGATCAGGAACTAGAGCAGGCTTGGTGTCACGAAGATGTAGCCGCACGTGGTGATGCTGCCCTGGGGGGATTGGCGACAGTCCCGGGAATGGCACTGTCGGTCCCTCAGCCTGTCCATGAAGCGATACCAGTGCCACAGAGATTCCAGGTGCTGACTCCGAAACTCCTGCCAGGGGCTGCGTACTTCCAGAGGTCTGCACCCAGTTGCTGGCGAGCCATGCCTCGAGCCTCTCTGTCCTTGTTCGAGGTCTGGAGACCGGATAGGGCTATGAAGCTTCTGCCTATCGTGGTCAGAAGCATGTCGGCTGTGAGAGGATGACTGTTCACGGGAACTCCCCTGCGATGGGAAGTGCTGCTGGAAAGGTGGAGACTGTGGTGGTCCCAACGTGGGTTTACCCTGGGACCGGCAAGAAGGAACGGCGAATGGATGGGGCCAGCGACGCCCTATATGCTGCAGCATACACGCACCACTCCAGGGGGCACCAGAGCCTGTCCCCTATGGATACTGCTGAGGGAAAAATCTTTATGCACGGGTGCACCTGGCGAGCACACACCTAAGTTGAATGGACATGAGCAATCACTCGAAGAAGAATGTTATGTTCTAGTGAATGAAGAACGCTCAGAAACAGATATTTTACTGTAGTTTTATACATTCTGACTAACCTTACCATCTCAATAACAGGGGCTAGAAACAGATCAGACATCCAGTGTCTCCCCTTTAAAATGGGATTAGTTAAAATGCATTGGAGGAAACTGGCAAATAGTATTTAGGGAAAGAACAAACCCATCTCAGATTTTTCACCCCAAGGGTACATTTCAGCACTTAAAATCTGTTCCGTGTATAGGTTACCTTTGATAAGCATCTGTTGCCTGATTTTTCAGTTGCAGATATTCATTCAAATAACCCAGCATCGTGAAAGCAGATGGATCATTTTGAATTCTTTCTGGAAGACCAGAAATGACCATACTCACACACAACGAGCAGTGAAAAAGCATCAGGGTCATATGGTGAAACATATTACAGCAACATTTTTCAAAGCAACTTGAGTTCTAGCTATCAAATGCCCACTGAGGTCACTGGGAGTCACTTTAGCACCCTTCACACAACACATGGAAAAATCTATCTATCAATCAAAACCCACCCCATCTTCAGGCTAGTTCAAGAGAAGATTTTAATTCATACCGCATTAGTGTTATTGCCCACAAGAACAAGTTCCATTTTACCAAATAGTCTATGTATTTTAAAAAAATTTCTCAAACTGACTACAAAGAGACAACAACAACAACAACGAAAATGACATCTGAAAAGGTTCAACTTTTTACAGACTTTAGCAAAATATAAATTGAATATCAAGGTTTTAGCTTCAGTTGTATTGCTTTGAAGTCATGTCTATTAAAATGAAACAGTACTGAAAAGTATTAATTTAAAACTTCAGGTGGGATGCTAGCAGTTCTCCCTAGAACATAGTAACACCTCTTTCAATATCTTGTATAAATGAATTATACAAGAAAAGATTAGGATTCTGCAGTTAGAGCCTCAGAGTTTTATTCTGTATGCAAAATTCACCCAATATTAGACATTCTTGTCAATAGCACAAGTTCAGTAGTCAAAGTGAGTCTATTACTGGCATCGTTTAAGGACAAGTCAGGCAAGGCCTTGATCCTATATTCCTTACTCATCTCTTCAGGGAGATTCTTTCTTGAAGAAAGAGAGCCAGAAAGAATTCAATCTTATTGGTGTCATATTTTCATTAGGCATAAATTTAACAAAAACAAAGATACACACACACACAATACATTTTGGTTGTCTGCTTCATGACTCAGAAGAGCCTCCCCAACCACAAGATTTCATGACCAGCTCAATTTTGGCAAAAGTGATTAAGTAATAGCTAAGACACATTCATGCTGAATATGCTTTTTAGTCAAACTTTTGACAGATATCAAATGAAATATTTTAACTTTAAGATGTCACCTACCTGTGTATTTGCTCAAAACCACATGTGCTGCCGGAATAGCATTCATTTGAACAATGTTGTACCGATACAGCTCTGTTTCTCTGTTGGTTTTATCTTGCAGCGTTGAGCATACCCAATGAGCATAGCCTTTTGCTCCCTCAGTCTCAAAAACAAAACAAAACCACCATCATTAACTGCTCAACCAACAATACGCAAAAAAAGAAATCTCTCTGTTCTATAGTACACTAATCTTCAATGAAGAGTGGTTAGGTGTAACATCAGATCAGCATTTTCCTTTTACTACTTAACAATTGTGTTTTAGGTGACTGCAATTCCAATTATAATTCTTCTTTTGAACATAAATGTAAAGAAAGTTTTATTCATTCACAGCAGACAGATTATAAAAGGGACAAAAATCACCACCACTCAAGTCCATTCTTTACTCTTCGGGCATAAGGGAATTTTCTACCACAAAGGTAAAGTTTGCCTGTGCAGGACACAGTGCTTTCTTGGAGGACTGGTCCAAGACTAAGGAACAAACTCCTACAGGAGCTAAACACCAGTGCAAACCTCACCATCCTCTACTCCTAATGCACTTCTACCTGGTCTTCTCTCATATAAACACACAGTGTACATATTAAACAATTCTCCCCATGGAGAGAGGATGAGAGAAAGAATGAGCCACATATGACATATTAGTCCAATTGCTTAAAACGCTACAGGAAGGTGCTCAGATACTACAATGATGAGAGTGGTATAAAAACCTGTATCAAGTAGAATACAAAACATGAGAGATAAAGGGAATTTGAAACAGGCCTCTAACCTTTTGACTTTAGTAAGATAAAATATGAACTTTTATCACACGCCTTTCCTTAGTATGAAAAAGGCTCGTTGTTCAGAATCTGCTAATGAGAGGACTGTTCAAATACTTACATGCATGCTGAGTTCAGTGGTGTGCCTAAAGAGATCCATAGTTTCATAGCTGCCTACAGCCTCTGCAATAAGAGCCTACAGACAAGTTTAAAAGAAAAAAGTTACTTGATACTGTACTGTAAACAGATAGGTACTGTAAACAGATAAGAGTTTCCTAATCATTATTCCCACTTAAAGGGTCTTCTTGAGAGGCAAGAATTGCAAAGTACATAACAAATGACCACAAAAAAAAATCTCATAAGCACCTAATGTAGTGCATTTTTACTTTAAAAAAATTCCCAAGAGATCTTTGTGAAACCCCCAAATATACAAAGAATGGTAATATTACTGCTACAAGAATAAAAAAAAAAAATCACTATTAAAGAGCGTGTAAACTTAGATGAAGGAATGGAACAGATTGCTGCATTTGAAGTATCTATAGAGTGAAACAAAGAACTTTTACTTTGCAAGTCCTTCACAGCAAGGATTCTCTTTACACAGCACCCATCAGAATGGGACCCCAATCCTGACCTGGATTTTGGGACACAGCAATAATATAAATCTTTACCACTTTCTCTCAACAGTTCAGTTTCACTTATGCATGATTAGCAGGGCAGCAAGGAAAGGTTACAGAGGGTACTTGTAGTGATGAGAGGGGAACAACAGGACAAAGAGTAGGGTTGGGAATGTCTCTATGGCCACACATATTCCTCCTTTCCTTTTTCACTCCTGGAGTCTCAAGTGGCAACCATGATAGTGAAGCTTGCTCTAGTAGCCAATTTTTCTCCCAGAGTCCTCCTTTATGGACTACAAAAGGGAACGATGGGTACCACAGCCCATTCTCTTATTGTTTTGTTCAGCAACTAGGCCTAATATCTGACACCAATTGTGGTTCAAGGATATGCAGTTTTATACTTTTCTTTTTTCAATTTTTTTTAAATCAGGCATTCTCTCACAGTTCTATCTGTAGGCCTTTTTGTTTGGACTAATTCACTGTATTTTGCCTTTGCACCTTTCCACCTCCCATCAACATTTATTATGACATCTTATGATCTTCCCCTGACTTTTTATAGTTGAGCTCACAATTAGGGTACATTTGTAGGCCCAATTATCACAGTCACAACCAGCCCCATGACAGTAACATGCAGGTGGTTATAGAGGCCTCTTTGCCTCCTCTGCTCCTGCAAGATGGCAAATGGAGACTTAAATTTATATCTTAATACTCAATGCAGTGGTGGCAAATTAATGTTCCATGTGGGAGAGCTACCACTATTACGAGAACATTACATTTGCGGTCTTTAAATTACTGAACTTAATACTACACAAGCAAGTTCTTTTTTTCCTCCTCCACTGTTCTTAGGAGCAGTTCCATTGACATCAATGAGAGTATTTGTATGACCAAAGGTTGCAGGATTTGACCCATAAACACTACTTCTATTTAGCAGCATTATGGACTGACTGTTCCGAACTGAGCAGGTGACTGGGGGATACCAGTGCTCCATCATGATCTCCTGATATGGCTGCTAGAGTGTCTTAATACTTGAGAAGGTTTTTAATCAGAATGTCCAGGGGAAAAAAAGCACTGAAAACAGTACTCTATAAATAAAATCATCATCATGTATCATTAGCCAATTTCACTATACTGCTCCTTCCAGAGTAAGTAATAGACTACAAAAATAAGTTATGAAAAAAAACTGATACCGAACACAGCTCCCATAATGGACAAGAAAACTTTGTGGAAACTTTAGAGAAAGCCAAAGGGAGTAATAGGAAGGTTGAAGTGGCCTTTTTCTGTTTCAAGGAGACACACACAAAAATGTAAACTGAGACTTAATTTTAAGCACACGCTTAAATCCCAGTGAAGTGCTTTGCTGGGTCGGTGCCGAAATTCAATATACCTTGTTAAAACCTACTGAAACCCATGCTATGAAAGATATTGACATCTTACCTGTCCAATCCAGCACATTAAGTAAGATGGCTCAAGGGACTGAGCTACTTTGAAGGCTTCATGAGCTTGCTGTAAAAGCACATAAGAAATCAGGTACATGACAGTGAGTCATTTAGCACTATAAGCCAAAAACCTGCTGTTCTAGATATTGAAATACAGAAACAATGGTGTAGCTACTTATATGGGACAAAAATCAAATCACTAAAAATATCCAATGTGGCATACAGAACAGCAGTGTAATACCCATATAAAGTATTTCAGTACCACCTCACGCTTTAACAATAGGAACACTCACCTCCCTCCTCCCCAAGCCTCCTCCTACTCCCACATAATCAACAGCTATATTTGCTATTGGGGGGGGGGGGTTGAGAGGAATGCAAACTTCTAGTAGCCGCCACTGCTAGAAATACAGAACTTTCTCCTCTTCATAAAAAAAAAAAGTAGCTCGCTTAGTTCTGGAAGTGGTCATTCTTTGACTCCACATTTTGCTTTGAACTGTGTGTAATCTCAGCATTCCCCATCATAAAAATCAGATTCTGAGCATTTAACAGCTTTGCAACAAGTTTTGAAAGCTTCAGAAATTACTAATCCATTTTTAAAGAAATCAGTTTCTCACATCGCAAATTTAAAAAAAATAAAAGCAGTGATCAGTTTCTGTTCTGCAACTGGGATTGTCACTGCCTCTTTCTAAACTATGCTCTGCTCCAGTCAAATGGAGCCGCAAATACAAGTCTAAATAAATTTTAAATTTCATTTAAAAGGCATTCTTCTTATTCTAGCTTTCTCTTGAGCAGAAACTATAACTGAATTTTTGGCAAACAGAATTTGTATGTTTGATTGCAGTTTTTGTCCCTTAAAATTGCATACACTATAATTTTGATTTCATTAAACTGTCTGAAAAACCAAACCTGTGCTATTTACCAGAATACTTTAATTATTTCTCCTAACTGAAATCACTTGTTTCAAACAGTATTGAATTCAAGTATGTGATTTTGCCTGTAACTCTTTAATGGTACAGCAGATTGAATTTTATAAACTGGCAATACTTTTACCTTAAACAGGAGGGTGTGCTTTGCTGTTAAAAAGCATTCTAGAATTGCATTAAAGTAACACCTTTTCAAAAAGCCATCATTTGAGGAGGAGGAATATTTACCTGAATGTTTTCAGTTGCTAAGTACAAAACCCCCAAGTTGGTCCAGGCAACAACATTCTATGCAAAATAATTAAATACAAAAATTAAAGCCAGTTTATTACTGTATTCAAAAACAGCTCCATAAAAAGAATCTTGAGTGCCCATTTGAAACAGAGAGTAGCTGCCTACAGCACTTACTATTTGTTCAGCTTGAACAGATTTGATGAATGAATGTTGAGCAAGAGCATAATTCCCAACACCTGAAAGACAGAAGATTAGATGTAACTGAATTTTGTCAACAAAAGCAGCCAAGCTGCCCTCTAAGTTAGCTGCACAGAATTTTAGAGACTTACCACTGCAACAGGCAACCACGCCAAGTGCATTCCAATAGAGATGGTTTTTACTATCAAGCCTCACAGCTTTTTTGAGACACTGGAATGAAGAGAATTAACTGTGAGTTGTTATAGCACATTAGACTTTAACCACTGTTGTTTTGTCACAATTTTAGGTTTCACTGAGCACAAAGTGATCCTGAAAGTGACAGTGTTTAAAAAGTGTCACTGAAGATGGCAGAAAGACACGCAATACCTGTAAAGATTTCTCTAACAGTTCACTGATCTCATTTGTGTCACTATCGGCTGCTGTTAGGTGTTGTGCTTGACGATAGTAGTTTATTCCAAGATCACACCATGTGTTAGGTGAGGACATCAGTTTTAATGCTCTGCCATAACACCTACAGAAATACGAATCACAGAATTGTTTTATCCCCACTCATTCCACTTAAAAATAAACCACTGAACTGAAGCCTGCCTTCAGAGGTGCTTTGAAGTAGAGGCAGACAAAAATGGTCACTAACAAGTTACAAGTGTGGAAAAAAATGTCAGTCTTTATGCTGAATTCAGGCTAGTATTCTGTGGCAACATTTTTAAGTTAGACTGCTGTCTGAAACTGATCTGGGGTTATGGATTCCAGGGGGGAAAAGTCGTAAGAAAATTGATTAGGGGGCAAAGTGAAGGGTGTGATGGTCAAAATGTGCATAATTCATTTATCACAAAGTTCTGCAATTTATTCCATGCATATCACTTCCACATATGTATGCTGGATGCATATTGATTTAGTATTTGAAATTTTTAGCCTTCCAATCTTTTTAGTCTAGAATAGTTAAGATTTTAGTAGACTTTATATGGTGAAGCATCTCATAATGATTGTTACCTTCCTCCCAAACTGAGGAGCTCACTTTTCTTCAGCATTTGTTTGCCTACATTCTGATCAATAAGGGATCCCAGAACTTTAACATTCACTTTGGATGATGAAATAACATGCACGATAGTACATGCATCCCCAAGTAGTTTCCAAAGGCAAGATACGTCAGGACGATGCTTTGTCGCTCTGCAAAATAAGGTATTAATTTAAATAAGTTATTTAAGGTATGGCAATCCTCTCCCTTTTTCAGAAAGAGTTAATTCTGAAATTGAGGGAAAGTTTAAAATGAACACGAATTGTTTGAGTGAGAAAGATTGATATAAATTTTTCCTTTCTGCCCCTCCAAATAACATGTAAAAAAATAAAAAAAATAAAGAGACACACATATGTAGAACAAGAACAAAGTTAAAACTGGTCACTTTCCCTTTCCTCTCAACTATCCATCATAACTAAAAAAAAGTGAACGAACCTAGTCTGCAGTAACAAATTACAAGGAAAAAGAAGAGGAATACTTGTGGCACCTTAGAGACTAACAAATTTATTTGAGCATAAGCTTTCGTGATGCATCTGATGAAGTGAGCTGTAGCTTATGCTCAAATAAATATGCTCAAAGCGAAAGCTTATGCTCAAATACATTTGTTCATCTCTAAGGTGCCACAAGTACTCCTCTTCTTTTTGCGAATACAGACTAACACGGCTGCTACTCTGAAACCAGTCAAATTACAAGGAAACACTCAGAATGACCTCCACTCTGAGCTTTCCCAGAACAGCTGGTCTTCAATATATCTTTGGGTTGCTTTCTACCATTCAAAAGCATGGACTGAACCTCTGAAGAGAGGCCCAACTCAAGACCAGAGGACCACTGAGGCGATCTGGTGAAGAGGGTGCTTTGTGATCCTCACTCAAGCTGTCAAAACCATTTAGAGGAAGGTGCAAAGCTGACAGGTTACCACAGAAGAAGCTCCCTTCCTTTGAGGTCTGAATCTTTTTCTAGGAGGCTCCACAGGACTTGAAAAATCCTGGTACATTTAGAATGGAAAGGGTCAAAAAAATTGAGCTGTCTGTGATTCACAGAAAATGTTCAGTGTCACCAGTTGAAAAGCTTAAGTCTTCAAAACAGTATTCTGAACTTTCCTGGGGAGGCCAGAAGATTGCAGCAAATCAGTGGTTGCTACTGACCATGAGGCCATGCCAGCAGCATCAATTGAGGCCTGCAGAGAAGTTTTAGTTATAAACGGACCCTCTGAAATGAGGGCTTGAAATTGTTCCCCTAGTTCTTGAGGCAGATGATTGAACTTAGAATAATTGTTGAAAATCATTTTTCCATCAAGACCTGATTGTCCGCTGCTTTTCAATTTTGGGTGGCAAACTAACAGCTCTTCCGACCAAGAAGTTCTAAACTCTTGGACTCCTTGTCTGAGCAGGTGGGCCTGGAGTGAGCTTGACCATGTATGCTGTTAACTGCATCCACCAAGAATTTGGGGCTGGGATGAAGGGGGGCAAAAAACATTCCAGTCCCCTAGCTGAAATGTTACATTTATTTGCCCATTTGCTGGTATGCACAATGGCGACAAGTATCTCCCACACTTTATGAGGCATTATTGTCACCAGCCCCTAAACAGGCAAGGCAACCTTGCCCTGGGGGTGGAATGCAGAATGTCCACCAAAGAACGTTTAGTCTCCTGAATTTCCTCCAATGAAATTTGGAGGGATTCAGACAGACAGTCATTTCATCAGGTCCTGAAAAGGCCCTGCAGCCGTCTGCAGAGGAGGATGGTGGTGGCAGCAGCAGCATCACTGCCTCACTGGGGGAGGAAGAGGACTACTTATCTGATGGGGGTGTACTGTCCTCAGCTGCTGCCTCCCATTCCAGAGTCTCCTCCTAGACAGGGAGTTGTAGTAGTACTGGTGGCTGAACTTGTGGGACCAGAGGCTTCTGCAGGACCTGGGGTTCTCTAAACAAGGTCTCTTACAAGAGGGTATCCTATAGAACAGATCCCTATAGGGAGCCCAAGAACTCCAGTAGGTCCACTGTGGTGGTAGGTAAGGAGAGGGCAAGGGTGGTCCTACCAGGAGTGCTGAGAGCATTCACTGGGCTCTGGTACGTCCTCCTCACAAAGTATCTCCAAAGATATGGGAGTGAGGCAGAGCCCAGCTCAAAATCCTCAGTGTCTGAGAAATTATCTCTCATGCCCAGTGGAAGGGCTCTGATCATCAGTACTGGAAGCAGTACCAGAGGTCAAGGTGGCACTGGAGATCAGGATCCCACTCCAGAGTGAAGAGAGTTGGTCACCAGCAGGTGTAGCAGTACCAGGGAATGACTATTCCCCTCAGGGAGGTAGAGGCCAGTCTGAGTGCTCCATATGGCTATGAGAAGGGAGCAGTACTGAAGTTTAAGATAGGCTAAGAATTCTGGAAAAGCTTAGAGGAATCATCGTGCCTGGAAATCTCTGCTGCCTCTACCAGGGCTGGTACTACTCATTGCTGTTTACTGGAAGACCTCTTGGGGCAGTATCAATGCTTCACTATTGAAGTCCAGAGGAGCCTCAGCAAACCCACGACGGAACATGAAGTCTCCTTGAATCTAGCTCAAAGAAGTGACTTATTCCTTCTTCTAGAGTCTCTCTGTGAAATGGGGCTCTTTTCTTCAAATGTGCTGTTTCTGAAGCTGCCTCTGGAGCTCTGGCAGTCACTGTTACAGCCTCAGAGGATGAGGCGGATGTACACGGGGCGGGAGGAGATTTGAACAAAGAGCTTCAGGGAGCACTTCAGTAAGAAGAGCTTCTATCTATCCTTCCTCAGTTTGCAAGATCTGGTTTTGAACCCCATGCAGACCTTGCACTTTGATGGGAGTGTGAGACTCTTCAAAGCACTTGAGGCAGCTGAAGTCCTGTCACTGATGGGGAAAGACCTTTGGCAAGTCTGATGGGGTTTGAAACTCATGGCCTTTGGTATAACTCAAACAGGAAGTACTGCAAACAACAACAAAAGCCTGGAAGAGGGGAACCCAGCACAAAACTATGGCTAAAAAGGAAAAATATAACAACCCTCCCCCATGAGTAAAGATACTTCTAGAGAAGCAGTGGACACCGCAGAGCTCCATCTGGAGACAACAGCAGTTGAGAAGGAATTGGATCGACAGCGGGTCTGCCCTTCCCTATATGCCCTTGCACCAAACTGCATAGCGTGTAGGTTTGGACGCACAGACACTGCTTATAAAAGTCTCCAACCAAGAGTGCATGGGCATTTGGATCCTACAGTGAAACACTCACAGGGACAACACTGGGGTTATGTAATTTATTGTTGTTTTCTATAGTCCAAAAAGGAAGAGACAGAAAAGAAACTGTGTGTGGTATATGAAGGAGGTAAACGGACCATATATTGCCATCTACAAAGTAGCAAAGCCACAGGTGAAGTTTATCAGCAACAGATTCACTGAAGTAAGCTGAAGAACTTGTGACAATGCCTCATAAGTGCCTCCTACACAAAGAAGAACACTGGGAGTCTACTCCCATAGCTGCTTCAGGGAGATGGATAAGGCAGATGAGTCATCCAACTAGAGGAGGAGGAGCTCAAGACCGCTCCTAACAGACTTAGACTGATTTACAATGCAGTCTTGCTTTGACCCAGTATGAGCAGGAAAGAATTATACTCTACTAAAGTAAGGGCTTATCTACATAGTGGGGGAATGCACTCTCTGGGTGTGCGATTTCTAAAGAACCCCAATATGCTGAGCTGTGTAGACTCTGCAGGTGTGTGTTAATGTAGTGTTGGCTGAAACACTATCATGTTAAAGCACACTAGGGAATCTTTAGCGTGCACCAGCAGGATCTACACAGACCAATTAATGCACAAGTTAGTGCACTTTAGAAATTACAGCCTTGTAGAGCACATTAGCCCACCCTGTAGACAAGCCCTACATTCTTTTTACTTTCCCTCTTCTAGACCATGCCAAATTAATATATTAATGTCCACATCTAGAAATGCATAGAATACATCCTGCTATTGAATGACATATACTGTTGGCAGGTAGACGAAGATGGGATGTTTTACAGAATCCTCTTCTATTGGGAGATCACCTCAAAAAAACAAACAAACCAACAGCCTTCTATGGCAGCTTCATGGAAAGAAACAAGATTAGATGTTGTGACATCTAGAAATTTAAGGTCATAAATAAAGAGATGGAAAGGGCAACAGGAGTGGGCTCTTTTCCTGTTAAAAGTTTTAGGTGACGATGTTAGGGCTCGATTTTAGACTGATGTGAAAGGTCACATAACCAAGCTAAATCCATTTATTAAATCAAAGATTCATCAGCACAATATAGAAAGGAAAGGTTGATACTTTACTAACCTGGAGAAAAAACTTGAAGCAGTTACATTTCCACTCTGTTCCACTCATACTTATACCCCTCATTACAATAAAGAGAGAAAACTCCCCATATTCCAACATGTCATTACATACCTTATCTTTTTTGCACCTGCTTTTCAAGGCTCTTGTTCGCCACAACAACAGGGGCTGCAAGTGCCTTAAAACCCTGAAGTATCTCTCACTGGCCCAATCAAGGAACTACAGTAACGCCTCACTTAATGTTGTAGTTATGTTCCTGAAAAATGCGACTTTAAGTAAAACGATGTTAAGCTGGAGCACCCGGGGGGAAAACTGGCAGCTTCCCGCCCCGCCCCCCCCGCCCCAGCTCACCTCCGCCTCCTCCTGAGTGCGCCGCTGGGTCCTGCTTCTCCCGCCTCCTTCCCAGTGCCTGTGCCGCAAAACAGCTGTTTCATGACGCAAGCCTGGGAGGGAGGGGACGGGAGGGGAGGGGGAAACATGGCACGCTTGGGGGAGGAGGCAGGGCCAGGGAGTGGATTTGGGGAGGGATCCAATGGGGCAGGGAGCGGTGGAGTTGGGGCGGGGCCGCGAGAGCACGCCTGTGCTCCCTGCACCCTCCTGCCACCTGAACGTTGCAAGCCAGCTGACTGCTGCGGGCAGGGGGAAGGCGCACCGCTTTCTCACTCCTCCCCCCTGCCCGCAGCAATCAGCTGGCTTGCAACGTTCAGGGGACAGGAGGGTGCGGGGAGGAGTGAGGACTCGGCACGCAGCCTCCCCCTTGCCCACAGCAATCAGCTGGTTTTCAGTGTTCAGGGGGTAGGAGAAGTAGGGGGAGCCTGTGCACCGAGTCCTTGCTCCTCCCCCCCTGAACACCGCAAGACAGTGGATTGCCGTGGGCAGGAGGCGGAAGGGGAAGGCACTGATCCGCGGGGTCTGCTGGTGGGCAGGAGCGTAGGGGGGCTGCCAGCTGTGGACAAAGCAGGCAGCCAAATGACCTTATAGCGAAGCATTGCACAACTTTAAATGGAGCATGTTCTGTAACTGAGCAAGGAAGTAAGATTGAAACAAGGTTAAGTGGGGAGTTACTGTACACAGATAAGGCCTCCTTTAGTATAGTACATGGGCATAGGCTGCATATGCAAGGACCACAAGAGGTCTTGACTGAGATGGGGGAACAAATCAGTATAGCATAAGAAATGGTGATAGGAAGAAAAGAAAATACTCCATAGACAACAGCTTGTATATAAGAGTAATTGCAGACTGTAGTTCAATTAATCTTTTGAATGTAGCTTTTTATTCCATAAATACAGTCACCTGGGCTCCTGAACCTTTTTTTTTTTGGGGGGGGGGCTATGTGTATAGGTGAAATTATAGCCCATTGAATTCAGTGAGAAGTTTTGCCATTTTCCTCAGTGTGGCCAGGATTTAAGCTATGGTCTTTAACAAAATGGTTAAGAGTAGTTTCAGCAGTAATCTGTAGGTAATTCATTAGTTTCATTAAAAATGAACTACAGATGAAAATCTTAGCTCTCCCACAAGAATTTCTGCTGTAGCCTCCAGTATGCCTCAAAATGAGAAGAAAGTGAGGATGTAGCATGAGGAATGTGGAGTTTGTTGATGTACAGGAGATTTAAATGATTTTATTGCTTTTATTTTTAAAGCCTATATTGTGGGTGTAAACTTCAAAACAGAGCTGGGCAGCCCTCCATTATTAAAAAAAACAAAAACAAAAACAACCCCCAGTCCCAAATAATCCTTCACGCTCTTTTTTTAACAGGAGGCTCCACCTCAGATCAGATTCTTTCCTGGGAGCAGGGAGGGGTTGTTTCAGACAAAAGTCTACAGTCACAATGTATGATTTAAAATGAAAGACAAATTAAAGTCTGTTAAGTTTGAGAGAGAAGAGCATGTTTCACCAATACCACTCTGATCTGAACAGCATATTACACAAGGTAAACCACCCTCAGTTTGGAGTACTGGAGCAGTGAAGACTGAAAGGACCATAGAAAAAAAAGATTGTGGGTAGGCACACACAAAGGGACAAAAAAACACCCACCTCCCACCCCCCAATTTTCGTAGTGATTACATTTCCACATAGTTCTCCCCAGTGTTCTGCAAGGATGTCATTGTTGCTTTTTAAATCAGTCTCTTCACACTATGACAAGAAGAAATTTAAAAACAATCCTATCAATTGTTAAAATTTTCTAATCACTTCATGTGGTCTGAATACAAGATGCATCATTCACGCTATTTCATAAAAATACAAAATAAAATTTCATGCTAGATTAGTTTACTACAAATTTTTTTATCCCAAGTTTAATTGGAAAAAAAAAACACACAGGATCTTAATTAAGACTTACATACTTGAACATGAAGTACTAACCGTGTAAAATATTCAAGTGCTTGTTCTACATAATCTAGAACTTTCCCATCAAGATAGTCTGCAAGAGCAGCCTGTGCCATCATGAGATAGCACTCTCCCAGACCTGAAAGGAAATTAAACATTTAGTCTGTAAGCAGGAGAGTGACTTGAAGGACACCTTTATATAGTTAAACTCAAAAACCCAAGTACTATGGCACAAAGAACATTTAGCAGGCACAAAGAAGCATAACTAAGCAGTAGCATTCTTTGTAGCTTCTGCAGGCCTACCTTACTATACACAGAAGGAGCTCCTTGCATCCCTTCATTCCATTGCACAAGGTCCCTGTGTATTCTTGTATTTCAGGGATTCCTTGAACTCCCCCTAGTCTCCCACCATACTAAGGTCCCCAATTTCCACCTGCCAGGGACTGTGCCCCCCTCCCATTTGCCATCCCATGGCAGGAGCTGTGTACATGCCCCCATTCCCTCCTTCCCCTCCCCAAGATTTAGTAATTGTCTGGGAGACAAGTCATTCAGGGCATCATCATGTTAAATTCTAATGGGAGGATGTGCAAAGATGAAATGGGATATGATTATGCTGGGACGAGTTTGATCTACAGACCACTGCAGAAGTGCTTGAAGTTGTGCTTCTGCTTAACAGGAGGCAGGGGCTCTGTGTCTCCCCTGTTTGGTTTTCTGATTTCTCTCTAAAATCTATAGGGTTCCAGCCACTGATGCCCAGAACATTCCCTGAAATTGATGGATATGGTGCTCAAAAGTTATCGCATTACATGAGACACACCACCAAGTTGAGTACAAGGCATTTGCATGCTTGGCTGGCAATAATATGACACGCTCATCTTTGCAGGGCTTCAGAAGGCCCTCTCACCCACGTTAGAAAGTAAGCTGTTACCTACCCTGGAAGAATATGAACTGGAGAATTACAGATACACACAAAAAACCCAAAGCCTAAATAGTTTAAAACTAGACTGTTTAAAACTTCAGGATTTGTTTTTAATGTCCATTAAAACACTTGGGAGGAACCCTCTTTGCTAAGAATCCAGCCATTCCCACCCATTCACTTATGGGCAATAAAAAGCTCACAATCCACATTTCAGCTATCAAAGTTCTCCTTCAACTCGCTCTCAAATATGAGCTTGAAATTCCTCATATTTTCCAGAGGAAAATACAAGTTATTTGTTTTGTTTTTTTTAAATGAAAAGCACAGAGAGTCAGGCTTTAATATATAAGAGCAAAAAGACCAGGCACAAACCACCTCTTCCTCCTCTTTGTAATGCAGTGATTTTTGCTCTAGGATTAAACACAAGTGGAGGTGGAGGGAGGGAAGAAGTGAGGAGAAGGGTGTGTTTTAATCAGGGCTGTCGATCAATCACAGTTAACTCACACGATTAACTCAAAAAAAGTTAATCGCGATTAACCGCAATTTTAATCCCACTTAATAAATTTCAATTGATATTCTATTGTTTAATTATTTGGGATTTTTTTTACATTCATATATATTTTATTCTGTGTTGTAAATTAAATCAAAGTGTATATTATTTTCTATTACAAATATTTGCACTGTAAAAATGTTAAACAAAAGAAATAGTATTTTTCAATTCACCTCATACAAGTACTGTAGTGCAATCTCTGTTGTGAAAGTGCAACTTACAAATGTAGATTTTTTTTGTTACATAACTGCACTCAAAAACAAAACAATGTAAAATTTCAGAGCCTACACGTCCTCTCAGTCCTACTTCTTGTTCAGCCAATCGCTAAGACAAACAAGTTTATTTACACTTACAGGAGATAATGACGCCCTCTTCTTGTTTACAATCTCACTAGAAAGTGAGAACAGGGCATTTGCATGGCACTTTTGTAACTGGCATTGCAAGGTATTTACATGGCAGATTCTAAACATTCGTATGTCCCTTCATGCTTCAGCCACCATTCCAAAGGACGTTTCCATGCTGATGACGCTCGTTAAAAAAAAAAAAGCGTTAATTAAATATGTGAGTGAACTCCTGGGGGGGGAGAATTGTGTGCCGCCTCCTCCTCTGTTTTAATAACATTCTGCCATATATTTCATGTTATAGCAGTCTCTGAGGATGACCCAGCACATGTTGTTCATTTTAAGAACACTCACTGCAGATTTGACAAAATACAAAGAAGATACCAATGTGAGATTTCTAAAGATAGCTACAGCACTCAACTCAAGGTTTAAGAATCTGAAGTGCCTTCCAAAATCTGAGAGGGATGAGATGTGGAGCATGCTTGCAGAAGTCTTAAAAGAACACCACTCCAATGTGGAAACTACAGAACCCGAACCACCAAAAAAGAAAAATCAACCTTCTGCTAATGGCATCTGACTCAGACAATGAAAATGAACGTGCGTCGGTCCACGCTGCTTTGAATTGTTATCAAGCAGAACCTGTCATCAGCATGGACGCATGTCCCCTGGAATGGTGGTTGAAGCATGAAGAAACATATGAATCTTTAGCGCATCTGGCACATAAATATTTTGTGACACTGGCTACAACAGTGCTATGAGAACACCTGTTCTCACTTTCAGGTGACATTGTAAACAAGAAACAGGCAGCATTATCTCCTGAAAATTGTAACCAAACTTGCTGGTCTGAGTGATTGGCTGAACAAGAAGTAGGACTGAATGGACTTTTAGGCTCTGAAGTTTTACCTTGGTTTTATTTTTGAATGCAGTTATTTTTTTGTACATAATTCTACATTTGTAAGTTCAACTTTCATGATAAAGAGATTGCACTATAGTATTTGTATTAGGTGAATTGAAAAATAGTATTTTTTGTTTTTTTACAGTGCAAATACTTGTAATCAAAAATAAATATAAAGTGAGCACTGTACACTTTGTGTTGTAATTGAAATCAATATATTTGGAAATGTAGAAAACATCCAAAAATATTTAAATAAATGTAATTCTAATATTGTTTAATCACATGATTAATTTTTTTTAATCACGCGATTAGTAACTATTAATCTTTTTAATCGCTTGATAGACCTAGTTTTAATTCTAAGTTTTAACCCCACCTACCAAACTGAGAATCTTTTAGGTTTACCTGCTAGGGCTCAAGAATATCCACCATTTTAACTTTTTGTCTGCTAGTGCCCAGTGAGTGCTGCTTGCTGGTCAAAGTCATTTTTCCTCTCTATAGTACAAGCTGTCATAAATATAAAGGGAAGGGTAAACACCTTTAAAATCCCTCCTGGCCAGAGGAAAAACCCTTTCACCTCTAAAGGGTTAAGAAGCTAGGATAACCTCGCTGGCACCTGACCAAAATGACCAATGAAGAGACAAAATACTTTCAAAGCTGGAGCAGGGGGTAGAAAGAAAGGTTCACTCTGTCTGTGTGTTGTTTTTGCCAGGAACAGAAAAGGAATGGAGTCTTAGAACTTAGTAAGTAATCTAGCCAGATATGCGTTAGATTCTGTTTTGTTTAAATGGCTGATAAAATAAGCTGTGCTGAATGGAATGTATATTCCTGTTTTTGTGTCTTTTTGTAACTTAAGGTTTTGCCTAGAGGGATTCTCTATGTTTTGAATCTGATTACCATGTAAGGTATTTACCATCCTGATTTTACAGAGGTGATTCTTTTACTTTTTCTTCAATTAAAATTCTTCTTTTAAGAACCTGATTGCTTTTTCGTTGTTCTTAAGATCCAAGGGTCTGTGTTCACCTATGCAAATTGGTGAGGATTTTTATCAAGCCTTCCCCAGGAAACGGGGTGTAGGGTTTGGGGAGGATTTTGGGGGGGAAAGACGTTTCCAAGCAGGCTCTTTCCCTGTTATATATTTGTTAGACGCTTGGTGGTGGCAGCAATAAAGTCCAAGGGCAAAAGGTAAAATAGTTTGTTCCTTGGGGAAGTTTTAACCTAAGCTGGTAAAAATAAGCTTAGGGGGTTTTTTCATGCAGGTCCCCACATCTGTACCCTAGAGTTCACAGTGGGGAAGGAACCTTGACACAAGCATTTCCCGATTTAGAATTTGGTGCTTCAATTTCAGTCTTACACTAAGTTAACAATCCATCTTTATTACCTTTGAGTGCAGGTACATATTCTTTTGACTTCTTTAAGATTTGTTGGTATTCAGCTATAGCGTCTTTATACCTTCCTAGAATCTGCTCAATTGATGCAGCCTTGTAAATACTGTATATCGATTTGGGATTCAGCTCACTGGCCTTTGTGAAGGACTTCAGTGCCGTTGTATAGCCGCCTCTGCTCAGGTATGCCTCTCCCAGAGACTCCCAACAGTTGGAGTCCTTTGGATCTGCCCTTAGAGCTGCCTGCAAGCTGAATATGTCAGGAAATAAGAGATAGTTACCTAAATTCAAATAAAGTAGACCATTAGTTCATTTAAAATACAAAATCTCTTCCTTGCATAAATGTATCCATTTTGTCCAGAGACATGGACATATATGAAATGATATAGAGTATCAGGGGGTGGCCATGTTAGTCTGTATCCACAAAAACAACAGGGAGTCTGGTGGCACCTTAAAGGCTAACTGATTTATTTGGGCATAAGCTTTCGTGGGAAAGAGATAAACAAACACTTCTTCAGATGCATGGAGTGAAAATTACAGATGCAGGCATTATAATGACACATGAAGAGAAGGGATTTACCTCTGAAGAAGTGGGGGGTTTTTTACCCACGAAAGCTTATGCTCAAATAAATCTGTTAGTCTTTAAGGTGCCACCGGACTCCTTGATGAAATGATATAGTTTTAGGTTTTTCTTATGTAATTTTCATCCTCCTATAGCATATTACACAATGTAATAAATTTCAAAGTTTTGGCTCAAGATCCTGTGGAGACAAAGTTTTATAAATTATCTCAATGAAATCTGATTTCTGACTACTGCTCTCAAGCTAAGTTTTTCTGTAAAAGGAGAAGGGTAGACACTATGACTTTATAGCATTTGCTGCAGCATCAACTGCAATAAGCCAAATCTCTTAATAGGGAGATTTGCTTTGTTATTTAAGCTGTCTTTGACCTAAGTAAATTTTAGAGAATAAACTGTTTGACTAGCACTGTGTGGCTAATAGCTTAACTCAATTACTAGTTCTCTTACTCAGCCACTGCTTGAGAGTGCTGACCGGCTCTCAGGTAGTAAAGTCCACGACGAAGCCAGGCCCACTTTGCTGTACCAGCACTTGCTCTTTCAGTTACTGCAGTCAAGATTGCCAGAGCAGCCTCCTAACAAAACCCCAAAATATCAGATTAGATACATTTACATGCAATATAAAGAGAACAAATCATTGTTAGTGATTTGCATTTGTCTAACAAATTAGTTAGTATACTACTCAAGTATTGGAGACACAGGTCAGTTACTTTAACAGGGAAAACAAAAAAGCCTATATTTCTCCAGAATCACTCTCATATCAGACATTAGTTTTAAACTGTTGTCTGGGAATGGGCCATGTTTTAGTTTTGTTATTTCTTTCACAAGGGGAATACTGAGACTGACTTGCATGGACTGATCTTAAACTTTTGTTCACTCCTCTTTTATCAGATCTCTGGAAGTAAGGGAGACAGAGGATGGGGGGGGGGGGCAGAGGAAGAGATGGGAGAAGAATTATAGAAAAAAAAAAACTTTCTATCAGCTGACCTTACCACAACAGAAAGGTTACTACTGAGGCAAGGAACAATTTGTCCCCTTCCTCCATGGACTCTGCTAGGCATCGCTGCTTTTTAGTCCGTTTGTGTCTGTTGGAGACCTACACAAACATGGGTCACTTCAAAAGTTCCACTGAAAATTCTAGCAGCTATGCAGACCCTACAGTCTAAATTTAATTTGTTTGAATCTCAGATGAGTCTTGTCTGATCAGAGGCATTAGCCTGAAAACTGATCCCTAGTTGTTGGGGGGGGGGGGGGGGGAGAAGAGGGGGAGAACCATTAAAGATCTAGAAGACAAGAACAAACAAACACTCACTTTGAACCTGTGCTTAAATTAATCTGTGACAGATAAGATGGTAATGCTTTTGTACATTACTAAATGCTCAGTTTTCTAAGAACATTAGACTCTTTAAAGGGCATGAGTTATTTGAAAGACTTTGCAGTTCACTGAAGTCCCATACCAAATCTGATTCTAGTATCTATTCTAAAGACAGTTTATTTTTCAAACTTCTCCCTGTTAACAGTTTCATCCACCTCAACTAGAACAGGCAGATAACTACGACATCTCCTGGGAGCTGGAGGGAAAAAAATATTAAGAGATCTTTATTTTCCCTACTTTGAACAGAACTACTGAAAGCCATAGTTACTGGCCCTATATCTGAGTTCCTATCACTAAGCTTCCAGAGTTCTATATTGTTTTAATGAAATTATTAAGAGTGGGGTTTTGCTTTTTAAAAATAAAATAATAAATAATAATAAGCTACAAGAGTTGATCAGGTAGGCAAAGAAGTTCATCTAAAATAAATATTCTGTGGTAGGATGTTTTGGATTGTTTGACTGAGTAGTTTGTATGGCTGACATGAGGTTTTCATGTTTGCCAATTAACCCTAGCAGATCACCGGTCCGGATAACACCAGAAGGGGACATCACACCCTCCCACCTCCAAAATCATGCTAATTCTGGGGCTCAGAAATATTATGTCAAGTTTTCTTTCCCAAAAGAGTTTAATCAATATTTTTAAGTGGAGAAGTCAAGCAGGCCTGAAGCTATAACATTACTAAACAATGAAAAAGAGACCAAGTGTCCAGTCTCAAAACTCTATGTATTTTGAAGACAAGAAAATCTGTTGTTCTACAAGTCACTTCAAATTCGACCATAAATGCTCAAAAAATGTTGGATATACAATACCATGTCTCCAAGTTCCACACTTAAGTCTACAGCTGCTGCTCCAGCTTCTCCATCAGTTCTATCTAGTTCAAAAGCCTTTTTATAGCAGCCACGAGCCCTGCTTTTGTCTCCAGCTACATCTCTGTAGTAATGGCCTAAATAGCAGAAGACGCTTCCCATGTAGCTGTCCAATTTTGCAGCCTATGAACAAGCACACCAATGGAAAAGAATAGGATGCATTTTGAAGCATAATTATAAATACACAAGAACGAGTCCATTGATTTATAAATATTTACACAACAGAGGCCATATCGAACCAAAGACATACATTACTTGTGAATTTCTCATGTAGCATCAAAGGTAATATATTAAAGCTAGGCAGAATTTTGAAACAAAAAAAAATACTCAGTTGTTTCATAGAGGGTGATAAATATGCCAAATGCTTGTGAATGTTGCACATCAGACAAAACAAGTTGTGAAGGGAACATTACAATCCATTTTAATAAGCATTTAATGCGTTGTTACAACAGTAAGTTAAAAATACTGTCATTTTTCTAGCACTATGCTTGTAGTTCTGCTGCAAGCTGACTTATTTTGTTATGTACCAAAGTTTAAACAATCTTAACAATGGGAACTTTAAGTATGTGTTATTGTTTAGGTCTGAAAGACCACAACCCAAGCAGCAGAGTGACAGTTTTGTAGTGATCAAGTCTCCTTTTCATATTGTGCAGCATACAGCACAGAGATCAGACTGGAGGCAGTAGATGAGGATGCCATTCTTTCACTCTTCGCTGTTCATGTTGGAGCATATAAATGCTCTTTTCCTAGCCAGAGTGACAAAAAGAAATACCCCTATACGCAGGGGGTAAAAGACTGTGGTTTGGGTATATTTAAAAAAAAAACAAAAACCCCAAAAAACACAAAAAACAAGTCTGTTGGAAAAAAAAAAACAAAAAAAACCTGTGGTGCATCTGTTGACCAAGTTTATAATCCATGACAAAAAACAAGAATGCAGCATGCTCGCCATGTCCCTTAAGTGAGTAGTGTGCATCACAAGCGTGTACACATTCATTTCTATATAGGAAAAAAACAAGGGGAAAACCCCAGCTTACTTGCATCAGTAGCTCCCAACCTTTCAACTTGGTTATCCAACTTAGAATTTCCCAATCCTCCTTTTTTGTCTCTCCTGCCCCTTTGCCGCCACCCCCCCTCCCCCCACCTCATTTTTTCAGCCTCCACTTTAAGTTTTCCCTTCTTCTTTGCTTCCTTCCCCACTTTCTGAAGCGCATGCGCAGCTCAGTCTGGACATGCATCGGCCTGGACTGCATAGCCCAGGAGAAAAGATAGGTCAGAAGCTGCTTCCTAAGTCACTACCATTAGGCTGCATTAGGAGCCTCTATGAGAGGAAGCGGCAAGTAGCTTTCAAGGAGTCACATGGTTCCAAGAAAAAGTTTGCATGGAGATCCATTTTTCCCACCTTCCACTTTTAATTTGTCCCATGTGCAAGCTTTCCAACCCCTCAGCTTGTGAAACATTAGACATACATTTAGCCCCATTCCAGCCAAGATATTTTCTAATTTAGGTTTTATAATAAACGCTTCCACATGAACATGTTAACAGTGTTTTTATTACCTTCAGAAACTGAGTGAGAGCTTTCATTTTATCTTTCCTTATTTCTTCACCCATGAACCAGTAAGTGAGTCCGAGGTGGTAATGGTACTCTGCAGTTTCAGCTTTTCTTTCAATCGCTCTTTGAAAGCTAAGTAAAAGAGGAGGCACGGGAGGGGGGAAAAAGGTCATATAAAACCTTAAAGAGTTCCCTGCTGCCTTATAAAGACACACAGAAAACCTACCTTCTCTCTGCCTGTTGATAATTCTTTTGGGTATAATGAATCAAACCCTCAAGAGCATGGGCTTCTGCCAGGTGCAGGTGGGACAACACAAGCTGTTGTGCAACCTGCCAAAGGATATGTTTTGATTTTATTTTCCCAGTTATATACAGGAATAAAAATAGTTCAATTTAAAAGAAAAAAAAAAGAATAAATTACCTTTGAAGCTTGATCAATCAAACCTTTGTTCAGATAAGCCTGACCTTTGAGAGCTAGAAGCACTGGGTCATTATTTATATCTGAAACCTAGAAAATAGTAAAACACTAGCTGAAACTTTATTGAACCCTACAACTGGTAGGCTGTTACTCAGCTAAGATATTAGACCTATCTCCAGGCATAATAGAAATAGTAAATATATTAACTCTACCCTCTGTGTCCCCAGATAATGCTAGGAATCTGTGTTGAATGCCATTCACAATAGAATCATTCAGTACATACATGAATTTAAGTTTTGGAGGGGTTATTTAGATCCTTGAAAGTTGTAACTAACTGGCCTTTGTTCTACTGACTCAGCATAGCCAAGAAGTATGTTACAGCTTGTAGATCAGCAAGTAAAAGGACTTTGGGTATAGAAAATGTTACACACACATAATGGTAGAGTTATTTTAAAAATAAGATTTGCATATCTTCTCTTAAGAAGCTTAATGTAGCATTAGAACAGATTTTATAGTTGTGGATTTAACCATTTTAAGCAGATGTTTTTCGAGGCCGAGTTTCCAAAAAGAAAATCAGACAGCAAGATAACTGAAGATAAATGCTACAGAATAGTTAATATAAAACTTAATAGAGCTATCCAAAGTAAAACCTGCTTCGACGGGTTATCTTTGAAAGTCAGCTATGCATTTCTGCTTGTGTGTCAGCTGTCAATTCCCCGTTCTCCCCCCAAGATATATGGTGATACACATTACACTTCTCAGGGCTGGACTGAGAGTCATAATAATATTAAACATGCAATTTCACATTGATAGTGCACCTCCCACAGTTTAAAATAATCTTAAAAGGAAGCTTACATATTAAGGGAGAATTTCATTGGTTTAGATAGGAGCTTAAGTGACCTTGGACGGAGTGGTTTCTGTGGAGTGTAGGGAGCAAATGGAGGAGATCAAGGCCAGAGGGGGAAGTCTAAGCAGTGAGTAAAACAGCATTCACTAAGATTTTGGAGACACAAAGCAAGATGGGATAGTAAAGCAGCAAGCAGGAGCTGTCCCTCATTCTCTCCTCCCTGTATTTGTCACAATAAGTGAGGAAAAAAAAAAAGAGTGCTTCAAGATAAAGTATACTTAATGTTTTTCCACTAAGTCAGAGAGAAGTGAACTAGAAGAAACAGAGCTAGACTTTAAGAAGGACCCAGAGTGAATGTGAAGTTTTCTCATCCTTGTGATTTTTCCAGAACAAGATATTAGAACAGGTACTGCTGGACTCCAGAACATTTGTTTAAGGCTAGATTGGCAACACACAGTAAATGTTGGACATACTAACAGCCACATGCCAACCTTTCACACATCCTCTATACCTATCAAACAGTGCATGTATTCTGGAATTCCATATTGAGTGCTCTCTTTAAGTGCTGCTATCTTTCCTTCTCCAAGCTTGTGTATTTTAGGAGTGCTGGATGAGCTGGTATTAAAAGTTCACAGTAAGAAACTGCAGTAGCTATAGGGGCCCAGAGTATTATTTTGAGAAAATGGAAATCTGCAATTCCTCCCTCATACATAGACTGGTTTAGTGAGCTCTCTAGTACTGCCTAAATGGACAAAAAATGACCGTCTAATAGAAATGCTTGGAACAAATGTGAGGATGTCTGGTCACATAACTATTGCATACTTTTGCAGTTGAGTATATATTAATCCCCAATACACAAAGTGAGAACATAACCTATCTATTTAGTCACTTTAATAACTGATGCTCTGTGTGACCTCTATGGGCTCAGGGTTTGTTTTACAAATCATAAACACTGAATTTTGTTTTTTTCATCTCGTACATGTGTTTATATATGTTTTGTTTCATTGTATGTTCAGATTAAAACAAAAATAAGGGACCAGAGATAATCAGGTGCGAAAATGGAGGTCATCAATGAGACAGGTTGAAAATTTAAAGATTGATAGTAGAAGAGAGACTGCCAAATGAGAGTTGAAATGACTAAGAATATGGAAGGTGAGAATGTGGAAAGTAAAAGAGAGAGACACAGACCTGTTTTACCAAATACTGTGGATATAAAATAATTCTCTGCACTGGGAATAAAATAAGGGGAGTGGGAAGGGGAAACATCCTTTGATTGTGAGTGTAATAGGAAGACAGCTTGATTTTCTTTAAATATACCTATATCAGCCAAAAAATACCTGTGCAAGAGTGCTAATGGCTTCTTCTGCAGTGTCAGCGCCTGCTATTTTAATAAGAGCCTCTGCTTTCAAACGAAGGGCAAGGTATTTCTGCTGTAGATTGCCACTATCATCATCAAGTTGTCCTGATATCTTAAGAGCTGTTAAAAATGAAAGATTTCACTTTAGTTCCATGCTTGATTTAAGAAGGGCATTATCAACTTGACATTTTGTGAAGCTTACTTATTTAAGTGTTCAAATTTGACAGAGCACCCTCTATCATATCATTTTTCTTAAGATTTTTTTTTTTTAAATGTGTGTTACTTGGTCTTTTCTGTTCCCCTGTTATTTAACTCTTTTTAGCAAGAGAGCAATTAACTATACTAGGAAGAATGTGAAATTGACTGTCGACAAGGTGCTAACACTCAGAAGAAACTGAAAGGAAAAAAAAAATTTTTTTCACTAGTTTTCCAGTTATAATAATCTTGTAACTTACTAGGTACAAAGTTTTCAGACATTTTGAATGAACAGTGTCCCTTTAACAGCAAAATTTAGCTTTCCCTTCTCTGTGTAGAGGGAAATTCAGGTGGAAATCAAGATTGAACTTAGTATCAGTAATTGCAGTTTTGGAAATTACTCCAATAAATAATAGCTTAGAATCTCAAAGGATCAAGACAGTTTAACAACTCTAGAGCTTGAACAACACAGGAAGATGGCCATATGTAAGATGGACTTGTGAATACATCTAGCTAGATATTATTTTATCCTTCAATTGCACCAGGCCTTTTCAGAGGAAAAGAAACATCCATGCAGAGTACCCTTCGATTTGTAACCATAACATTAGCTTCTTCAGTTGGCACTACCGCAAATTATTTTACATTTTGAGAAGAGACACATTAGCCTTGGAATCAGATTTCTTAAGATAGTTATAGTTCAGAAGCACAATATAACTCACTTCTTTGTATTTGCTACAACGTAAGCCAACAACATGACCATATTGTTTTCTAATATAATATAAAGTGAAAGATTAGGGACTACTACTCCTTTCAGATACAAGATAATTACCTCGATTGCAGGAAATAACAGCTTCTTTGTGTTTATGCATTTTCATTTGCGCCTCTGCCAGATAATACCATGCTGCTTGACATTGGCTGGTCTGTTGCAAACCTAGAACAAATATTTTTAAAATCAGTTATCTGTTTAAAATAAATCTTGGGGATACAGATAGCCTTAGTGGGTGTTGGAAGTGGTTGTACATTACAGTTCTATCACAAACACACCACCACAAATCATCATGCTCAGTAGCACAGAGACCCAAACAGAGATCTTTTTATTTTAGTCCAGGCTTATAACATTATCTTGCCACTTATAACAATGAAATAAGGTGGAACTAAAAAGAGTGCAAGGTTCGCTATTATGACACATTCAATATTTTCACAATATTCTTCCTATCCAGCAAGAAAATGGAGAAAAAGGCAAGGAATTACACAACACTATGGTTTAAGATATATTTTCATTTTGAATATAAAAATTTCCATTTAATGGGAGATGAGGATCAAAATCTCCTGGACTGCTCCAAAAGTTTCTCCTCAGGTCTTTGTCCACTACTAAAAGATCTACAGATGCCAATACAGCATGAGCTCCACCCAGGTCTAAAGGCAGACTGAAAGAGATCAAAGAAATTTTAGGACTTAGATAATATTAAAACTATTTCACCACAACCTCCTCACTAGCCTTCCTTAAAAATGGAATGTTAAAAATCTGGTGATAATTGAGAAGTTCACTGGTGTTTTGAGATTTAGTCACCCCTCTTTGCCCTCCCGCCTCAATAAAATTTGAGCTAATCTGTTCCTGAAAAGCATAAGTACCTTGATTGTCCACTAGTATCTGTCAACAATAGATTCAACTTTCCTTACTAGGCCACAGTCTGAAGTTGCCTCAGAGCCTCGATGAGCAAAACTAGATGAAACCCAGCAGACAGACGCATGGCATTAACTGTACTCCCCATCTCACACACACAGTGTTTGTTTTAGGGAAAAAAATGTAAGGGGATATTTTGAAGGGGGGGGGGCAGTTTAGCAATGACTCAGTTTCACTTGCTCCATGTCACTCATTCTTTCCCATATTAGGCACTTTAACTAAATGAACCTGAAATTTGAGTTCATGACTAGGGCTAGTTGTAGTATTTTCAGTTCATGGTCAAAAACATTTAGATGTTCAGGAATTCCATTTTTTTAAAACCAAAAAAAAAATTTAAAAAAAAAAAATCAGTTTTATGTCAAAAGTCCCTACATTCTACAGAAAACTGGGGTTTTAAGTGAAGGTTTTATGGGGGGCAAAACAGTATCAGCTTTCTACAGAAAATTGGTTTTATGTCAAAAAAGATGAATGCCTGAAAATCTGTGTTTTTGGCCAAAAAATGAAATATTTCAATAGGATATGCCGCCATGCCTCATGGGGGTTGTAGTTCAGATGCCACAACTCCCCGTTCGTTTCTATGGGCCAGGGTCCACAGCCAGACATCATCTCCCATGACACACCATAGTCTCTTCTCGTGTGAGGAGAGGTAGTACATCAGAGGAATCCCTGGCCATAGTTCATCATGGGAGATGTAGTCTGACTGGGGGTGTGAGGCACCCGATGATCATTCCCATAGGCACCCCACTGGTATCAGTAAATCGAAATATTTCAGGTTTCCAGTCAAAAAGTTGAAAATTTTCCGGGGGGGGGGGGGGGGGGGGGGAAATGGGGACCCTTATTGTCCAACAACCTCTAGTCATGACCCATTTTAAGAGAGCCTTTTACATCTGAGTGCAACCAAGCCACTAATAAATAAGATATTAGTTTAACATAAAACTTTGCAGTAGTTATAGCTGCTGTATAAAAGCTTAAAGATTCTCTTTCAAAGGCCAAGACAATCATTTTTAGTGTAAATATACACATACAAAAGTTTTTAAAAGGACACCATAGCTTAATAGAAAAAAAGAGTTACATCTGAGTTTGTTTTTAATCTATTTTCATAAGGCTACTACAACTGAAAGATTAAAAAAATTATGGTTTACTTTATGCATTTGTATACTGCAGAACATAGTCAATTTCACTGTTTCTTTTGTATAATAGGCATCCTCTGCCCTTGGGTTTGTGTAGGATTTGACTCAGCAACAGGGTGAGAGGAAAAAAAAGAAAGAAACACACACACTTATAGAAACACTTCAGAATTGGCAAGGGAACTTATGAGCAAATGTAGTAACCAAAACAACTTAACTCTTTTTTAAAAAATTGGCTAGATTTCAAGCAGACAACCCTCTAAATTTACTGCTTGTTTTACCTAATTACAAAATGTTTAACTGATTCCACTTTGAGCACAAAGCATAAAATAAATCTAGTATAATTTAGCAGTTGTACCTAGTAGAAATATTAATTATTATGCAACACATTATCCATTCCTTTTATATTACATGTTTACCTTCAGTTAGGCTCTTGACAGCTTCTTCATATTTTTTTTCTTGGAGGAATTTGATACCTAAACCAATAAGGCCTGGGCTGCTACTTGAGTCCATCTCCATAAGCCTGCAACAACAACGCTGGGCCTCTTCAGTGAAACTGCCTAATATCACAAAAAGAAAATTTCTCATAACCACAGCTTAATGGTGGATAACAGCCAAAAGTCACAAGAAGATTTAACAATGTATTCTACTCAACAGATTTAGAAAGAAATTAATTTACTTAACCATCAGACCTAATTTGGCTGAATTTTTAGTAGCAGTTTCCTACCATACAGTAATTTCTAAAACTAGCAACCAGTTTTCAGAAGTACTATACACACAGAGTCAAGAAACACTACAAGTACTTCATGCCTCTGAACCACATACCAAAATTTGTAGGCCTGAATTTGGAGTTAGCCACTCAGGTTAAATTGCTAAAGGTCATATCCTCATCAAGGGAAACTACTTTCTAGATAGGCCTTTCAATTTAGCACAGCTGAAGATCCCACCTGCTACAGCTAACAACCCAAAATTAATGCTTGCCTGAATTCCCCACTCCATGAGTCCACTACAGAGGACCTTTCAGTCTGACTACATAATGCAATTTGAAAGAATAGTTAGGTGAGAGAGAAAGTGTGCAAGCATGAGAATTACTCTGTAGCTTGATGTTTTGAGCACTCAGGTGGGAGACCCAGGATCCAGTCCCCCTATTCCAATTACTTTTTTTTCCCACCAATTTATTTATTCAGTGGAACAGCTTCAACAGGAGAGAGACTGGGGGAGCCCTACATCAGAATATCCTATAGCTTAGTGATTGGAGTACTCATCTGAGAGGTAGCCAATTCTTGTTCAAATCCCTTCTTGCCCTCAGGTGGATAGAGGACTCCCACATCCCAGGTGAGTCCCTAACTACTGAGCTAACAGTTTTAAGGGAAGGACTCTCTTTCTCCTCCCACGCCCCAAACAGCATAGGTGTCTAACTCCAAAAGAGGGTCTGCACCTGAGAATCTCAAGCAGAGGGAGGTGCTTCCCTGAAACCTGGACTTGGCACCTATCTCTGTGAGATGGGTAGGGCTTAGCACATACCCCCTCAGATTGGCATTTCCCAGTGGTTAGCTTAGGAGGTTCCCTGCCTAGCATGCTGAATTTGTGAATCCCATTCTAAAGCACCTATCTCTTCCCACTCATTGTATCAGGAGTTTAGGCACCTAACCCAAGCTTTGTGAATCCAAGTGATTTTCTAGGTGCTTTAGTTTCTTTATGAATATAGCCCTTAGTTTCTTGTTCCTTCTCCACTTCCCAAAGGACCTAACAGCAAGTTCACTCCTGGTGGTCTCCTAAGGCACTATGAACAAAGGAATGCCCAGTTTAACGCCAAAGGAAAAAGGAGTGAACTTCACAAATGCTTGTTAATCAGTAATTACAGTGGCTTGAATGCCCTCATAGCAGCCAAGTTTCAGTTCAAAACACTTGTAAAAATGGACAGCACGTACAAACATTACTGAACCAGAGGCCTTCACTACAGCACAGGAGAGGAAGAAAGAAGCCCATGCCATCTCACTTCAGGAATTTCACTCAGGAACTTGTAACTTGACAAATACTCCACTCCTCTATTTTGCCATTGTGGTAGATGTGAAACCATGGAAGTATGGAAACTAGTCAAAAGACTAGTTAGTATACTGAGGTGTGCCATGGGATTTGTCATAAGCGTGTGTATCTATAAATGCGAAATATAACTTTTTGAGCTAGGGATGGTAGTCTAGCCCCAGCAGGGAGGGTTACAGAGTCTCACCCTGAGAATTAAAATGGGAGGGTGGGGGTTAATTACTACAGATTCTGGCACAGGTAAACAACTCCTGAGGAAATATCATACTAGTTCAGACCAGGGTCAAGAGGCTGAGTAGACAAAGAAAGACATAAGATTGTAACCAAGAGGGCAAAATGCTACTGGAAGGGTTTGAAGGACTCAGAAACTGAGCAGGCTGTCCTTCACGTGGAAGATGGGTGACACCTAGTTAAGCTTAGTATGTTCTCAACCAGTGGCCCACTTGCAGCCCAATCAGCACACTGCTGCAGCCCATGTGACATCCTCCAGGCCATACACGTAGCATATATATTGCATGGATGCGGCCCACATAACAGAGAGCTGCATATGCAGCCCACAATGGTAAATAGGTTGAGAACTACCGGTGTAGACTGTTTATTGATTATATATGGATTAGTGAGAAGCATCAACATATGAAACTATAGGTAACAAGGTATCTGTAGTTGCCACCCAAACCTAAGAGAGAACAAATGTCACTTTTTAAAAAGTAAGCATATGCATCTGCAAAACTTACTTTACTGTGCATATTTCAGGACTTACTACCACTTTAAAATTATCCCTGCAGTCTCTTTTCTGTGTGTGTGCTGGAAGGTTATTGTCAATCCTACATGAGTTACAGGCAAGATTAAACTTCCCAAGTGATCAAGATGACTTTCCAGCCTGGTCTAAATGACCGTGTCATTAAGGTAAAATATTCTAAGAGTCGCTGAAATAAGATTCATGCTGTGTATAAACTAAGCAGCACAGTTAAACCAAAGAAGTTTGTGTGGTGACTCTCCTACTTCATGGTGCAGTTTGTTATAGACAAG
Source organism: Natator depressus (assembly GCF_965152275.1). Classification (NCBI taxonomy): domain Eukaryota; kingdom Metazoa; phylum Chordata; order Testudines; family Cheloniidae; genus Natator; species Natator depressus. The sequence goes on from NC_134238.1 coordinate 60,239,522, forward strand.
AATTTATTTCTACTACTTCAGTTGCCAGCTGATTGATAGATTGTCCATTTTGGGGATCGGTTAGCAAATCAGGATGTCAGTGATATTTCTCATATGCATACACAACCTGCTCATCTTTAGTTACCAATACAAAAGGGAAATAAAATTACTGTTAGAAAATTGCAGACCTAGTGGCACAGTAAATGAATTTGTGCAATCTTTTAAAAGAAAATACAGCATCTGTGTTTTTCCATGTTTGTGGCAGCTTTGAAGTTATAGGCAGATTTGGGGAAGGAAGGCAGAGATCCATAGTAGAAAGCAAGACACAGATGTAATAAACAGTTAAAAAAAAATTGAAGACAGATTAAAGTAATTGTTCAGATGGCTGTACATGCATCTTGCATTTCTGCATGGTATTAATGGAACATAGATTTTTTTAATACACATATAAATACATATAATACATACATATACACACACACACCCCAAAAACATCTATTTTTAGAGCATATTATTTTCTGATCATGAGCATTTCCTATTTGTAAAACTTTACATAATATATGTTGTTTTAAAAACATACAGTACAAATGCTTTAACTCAGTGGTTCTCAATTGATTATACATTTTGTTACCTGGGCCGCTGAGGCCGGGCAGCAGCAGCCCCATCCCCGATCCTCAGCACGCCGGGCAGCCGGCTGCCTGCCCTGGACCCCATGGGGTCAGCCAGCTGCCCCAGACCCCGGACCTCCTCTGCACAGCTGCCCCAGACCCCGCCATGCAGGAACGAGCCAGCTGCCCCAGACCCTGGAGCTTGCAGGGCCGGACAGCTGATCTGGATTCCCAACCCCGCAGGGCCCGCCAGCAGCACCGACCCCGGATTCCCAACACACGGGGCGGGCTGGCAGCCCAGACCCTGACGTGCTGTATGGCAGGGCAGCCCAGCCAGACCCCTCCATGCCGGGTAGCTGGGAACCTGGTGAACCCAGGACATGCGGGCCGGCCTTTAGCACACAGCTGAGCTGGGCCACAGCTGTATGGAATTGGGCCGCATGTGGCCCAAGAACCCTTGCTTTAACTACTTCCTTTTCCCATACCAAAATTTGGTCACTTAGTGATGGGCGACAGCCCTACCATTTCTTCTTGTGCTAACTATGAATGAGGTTCAGTATCTGTTTTCATTCATCTTCATAAGCTGAATCATATTGACTTGGAGACATCAGCATACAAGCCAAGGCAGGAAGGAAATAAATGTACTTGTCCACAACAGAACAGAAAACAGTGATGGATGGCTTTGAAACAGCTGAGTATCAGAGAAAACAGATGCCCAGGCATTACAGTAAATAAGCTTATGCTGCAAAGTGACTTAAGGCTTTTCATAAATACTCAAATTTTTGTTTAAGTTAAGTCAATAATTAGGCTGTATACTGCAGAACATACATAAGGAGCATAAGTCAAATGAGCAGCACTGTATTTAGAGGGCCTGGAGAGAAGCCACATTCTGTAAGATTGTACACACAATATCACCAAAAAAAATGCCAACTCCAGTAAATTTTATACACAAGTGCTGGAAAATAAAGTCATGAAGATTCAGCATACTAAGGGCAGGTCCAAATTTAAAACAGTGCATCGGCACAGCTGTGCCACCGTAGCGCTTCAGTGCAGATGCTACTACACCGACAGGAGATCTTCTCCTGTCAGAGTAGTTAATCCTTCTCCATGAGAGGCAGTAGCTATGTCGATGGGAGAAGCCCTCCCATTGACACCGAGCTGTCTACACTAGGGGTTAAATCAGTGTAAAAATATGGACTTTTCACACCCTTGAGCGATGTAGTTATATCCATGTAAGTTTGTAAGCCATTGCTAAAATCCCAGCAGTAGCAGGTACTGACTGTTCAGGGGAAGCCAAAACTCAGGGTAACTGCTCCCTCAGACTACTTTACAGGCTGTAATCTCACTGAGAAATTCTCAAGTAGAAGGGTTCTGCTGGGATAGCTAACTATTTCATGCCTTTAAAAATGAATCCAAGATGGGTACCTTGTCTCCTAGACCAAGCTAAAGCTTGGTCAAGATCTCTTACAAAAAACGTATCTTGAAATTAGATTATTAAAAATGGAAATTTTAAAAGTGTGTAGTGTTAAGGAATACTGAACACTGGGGCCAACAAATCTATGAGGGATAAGAAGGGCTACATCTTACTAGTGAAATCCACCCCGTTCTTTAAATTACTCCAAGCAAAATTCAATCCGTCTTTAGAGATTACAGTGTTCAGGATCCTGGGAATTTGCACAAATATTCATGGGAGAGTGAAGGCTGTAGGTTACCATTACCTGTGATCTTTGTCTAAAAGGAGTCATTTTTGTATACATATTTCCCTATGCAACAACTTAGATGGTGCAAACTGGATTTTCTGAAAGCAGAAATTTCTACAATTGGCAGTGTATCAATCACCAAAATCTTGCATTATCAATGACAAGAATTATTTAACGGACGATAAACCCATAACACTTTGAGAGACACAAGTTGTGGCACCTCAATACCAGAAGAGTGAAGACAAATTTGAGAGATTCTACTGCTAGATTCAAAATTTCTAATTTCCATAATTGTACAGAGATGGGATTCAACTGACTTCCCTGTTTCTTTAGCTTTAACACTCCAGACCAGATCCTGTACTGTATTTGAGCTGTACTTGGCACAGCTCAGAAGAAAAGTAGAGAAAAAGGTGGCATTAAGCCACGTTCATGTTCCCCCAGTTTTGAGGCTGGTTGACAGCATAAATCATAGCCCTAAAGTCATTTAGGTTATTAGGTGTTTAAATATGGATATACAAGCCTTACCTTTAGACACCTATTTTTTTAAATCTTGGTCTAAGTTTCTATGATTGTTCATTTATAACTTATATATTTGTTTAACCTGGATTAGACTGTAGAAAATGGAAGCATGGTCTAAACAATACACCTTGTAAAACTCGTTTAGATATTGTGTGCTGTATTATATTGTGTGATCTTTGAAGTGTTGACCGTAACATCTTTACAATGTTTTATGTTCTATAAATAAGTGAATACATGCTAGAATTTGAGTGCAGTTTCAAGTCCACATCTTTCTTAAAGTGCTAAACTATCAGCTAAATGACAATTTATGTATAAATGGACTGCAATGTAATATCGGCACACTACAATAAAGAAATCACTGTTTGATCTTTACATTTAGGCTATACAGTGTATTATGTGTGGTGCTAGGAGACCCCATTTGCAATCAGGGTCCCATTACTTTAGGCACAATGCAAACACCTAGATAAAAGACAGTCCCTTCCCCATAGAGCTTATAATCTTTCAAGACAGACAAAAGGTTGGAGGGGAATCAGGCACAGTGAAGTGAAGTGACTTGGCCAAGGCCACACAGCAAATTCCAAGGCCAGTAGGAATTCCTTTGGTCTCTGAACAAGTTCACCACTGGCATAAGATCAATAATTCCATTGAATTTAATGGAATAACTGTAACTGAAATGGATGTCTGCTTATTCCAGCAAGGATAAAGAGAGAACACTGCAAACTGTTAAAGCTCAGGAAACTATATGGTTGGATAGTTAAGATTCATTTTACCAATACTGGTCCAGGCACATAGAGATGAAAATAAAAAATGACTCTTTGCAAGGAGGAGTGAATTCAGCAGTTTTGTGCCTGGTGCAGACCAGTGCATTCCATAGCAGCCAGCCATATCTATTTTGAGATGGAACTTCAGCTTTAAGATGCTCAGGAAAGTCACAAAGAAACAGAATGAGCTTAACAAATCCCTTCTCTTTGTTTTAAAGCATAGAAGCCTGATTACGTATTTGGGTTCAGACTTATGTTTAATTTAATGGAATGTACACATTCTGGATTGTTCTGCTGTGATACAATAGACTATGTACTAGCACTTCTTGCAGATGAATTATGCTTGTTGGTTTGTTCTTGCTGGTTCCTCTCCACTGGGTTCAATTGTTTTAAACACTGAAATTAAGAGTTCTGTATTACAATTTTTCTGCTGCTGTATTACTTTCATGATGCCTAGCTCCCTGAAACTTGGTACTATAAGGCATTCTTCCACTCCTAACAAAGGAAATTATACAGCTTTATTGTTTAAAAAACACAGGAATTTCTGTATGGATTCTTGGCATACACTTCTACTTAGTTTTTGTGTGACATTCCTGGTCGATATGACTTTATATTTACAAATAGTGTTTTTGGGGGTGTCCAACTTGAAAGTCACTTCTGGACCCTTTAAGGTATCAGCTGTGACACCAAAAGCTGACACATTTAAAATCACTATTCACTTATAGAATATTAATGCAATAGTGAGCGCTCAAAACTGAAATTTAACACAGTTTCAAACCAGCAGTGTGGAAGACTGCATGCTGCCTTCTTAAAGCATATAACAAACAAATCTGTTTTTAAAAAAGACCCCTTTCCTCCACTTCACTGAAACACCCTAAAAAGCCCCGTTTACTGCCCACCCACCAGGAAGTCTTGTGGAGAAAGATTCATGAATGTTCCTGCCAAGAGGAAAGGGGTATACTGGTTCACCAATTCTCTCACGTTAGCCATCTCCAGAGCTTTGTTTTATTGTCACCATCCTTTCCACCAAAGACAAGCAAACAGGATTCTCTTCAAACCTCATGTAGCTAATCTTCATTTATCTAGAGAGGCTCCTTTTGAGCTTCGTGAAGCACTCTTCCCATGGGACTGAGTACACTGCCAGCAAAGGAATCAAGAATCCAGAACTGGTCTTGAACAAAGAATACTTATTTTTTAAGAAGTCCTTTGATGCTACAGTAGTACTAAGTTTCACAGCTCTGAGACACTATAGTTTAGAACAGAACTGTCTTCCTCTCCAGGGTGGTAGAAACATAGCACCTAATATAGACAATGTATTTGTGCTGAAAAGTGGTGCAAGTTGCCTCAAACTACATCTTCCCTCAACAAAGTGAAGTAATAGATCTTGAAAGACTGGATCCCTTTTTTATGAGAAGGGCTGGGGGAGTGAAGGGCAAGACAAAAGTCACAGTGAAAAGATACAAGATTTGGAACAACAAAAATGAACCAAAACCATCCCACTCACCTGACTGAATAAAGTGCAAGCAGAGCACTTCTAAAGGATAACTCATGGTGGGATACAAAACCATCATATCATCACAGGCCTTCTTCAGCCTAGCAGTCTCATGAGGAAACTTGAGGAAAAAAAGTCAAAGCAATTTAGCTATTCGTGCAGTATTATTAGATGTTATTGTGTTATTGAAGAGACTATAAATTTAACTGTTCTTACTTTTGACAAACACTGAATGAAGTTTTTATAAAGCTTTTGGTGGTCTTCACTGGGAACCGTGTCTACAGAGTTCACTGCATGTTCAAATGCAGTAAAAAGCTGAAATAAGAAATTGGTAAGTGTACAACAGTGTGAATTAGCAAGAAAAGCTACAAATAGTGAACTTATGAAATGTAGTCACTGTTTTGGGTAACTAAACAGGGTGCAGTATACCATGAACATGATTATAATATGTTTATTTGGCCCCACTGGACCATGTGGTCCTTCATAGAACTTCTGTTGTGCAAAGAGCAAAATACATAACAGGGTGCTTCTTCATACTCAAGTATTATTCATGTAGTATTCAAAGCCTGGTAGTAAGTGTGCTACTAGTTGAAGGAAGTAAACAATCTAATTCATGCAATGGCATAAGATATATACAAAAAGAGCACACATGAAGCACTATCCATTATGACAGCTATGAGCTTGAATAACTTATTAAATATTGGTATGCAAGTGTTCATTTTGACGCTCCTATTTTGCGTGGTTTCAGAGTAACAGCCATGTTAGTCTGTATTCGCAAAAAGAAAAGGAGTACTTGTGGCACCTTAGAGACTAACCAATTTATTTGAGCATGAGCTTTCGTGAGCTACAGCTCACTTCATCAGATGCATACTGTGGAAACTGCAGAAGACATTATATACACAGAGACCATGAAACAATACCTCCTCCCACCCCACTCTCCTGCTGGTAATAGCTTATCTATTGTTTCACGGTCTCTGTGTATATAATGTCTTCTGCAGTTTCCACAGTATGCATCCGATGAAGTGAGCTGTAGCTCACGAAAGCTCATACTCAAATAAATTGGTTAGTCTCTAAGGTGCCACAAGTACTCCTATTTTGCGTGCCTTTAAGATAGAACCTTAACACTGCCAAAATGAATCTAAACTTTTAAAAGTAATGCATCACAAAAGATTTTTTTTTAAAACAGCAGTTATGTAAGACACTACATTACAGGGGCTTTTCAAAAATGTATTCTTCCATCACCAGTAAATTCTCCTGATTTAATTTCTATTACCAATATTCTGGGACACACAGTGTGTAATATTTTCAAAGGGTCTATGGTCCAGGACCACAATGTTATTTAGGCTCCCAACTTCCACTGATTTCAGTGGAAGTTAGAAGGCTAAATACCTTTGTGGATCTGAGCCTAAGTGACTTAGAAACCTACAAGCAAAATTTTCAAAAAGCCTAAATCCCACTGAAAGTCAATGGGTCTTGGGCTCTTCATGTCACTTAAGCAATTTTTAAAATTTAACCCAAAGTCTAGTTGTCTGTATCCACTAAGGTGTGTAATGGTTTTGCTTCAGTCTTCACTAAAAAGATTAATTGTGACCAAATACTTAACACAATTAATATTAACAACAAGGGAGAAGGAACACAAGCCAGAATAGAGAAAGAATATTTAGTTAAGTTAGATGTATTCAACTTGGCATGGTCTGATGAAATTCACCCAAAGGTACTTAAGGAACTAGCTGAAGAAATCTTGGAACCATTAGTGATAATTTTTGAGAACTCATGGAGGACGGGTGAGATCCCACAGGACTTTAATGCTTTAAAATTTGCTTATGTCACCAAGATGGGAGGGGTTGCAAACACTATGGAGGACAGGATTAGAATTCAAAATGAGCTTGATAGACAGGAGAATTAGTCTGAAATCAACAAGATGAAATTCAATTAAGACAACAGTAAAGAACACTTCAGAAGAAAAAAAAACACAAAATGGTGAATAACTGACTAGCCAGTAATACTGCTGAAAAGAATTTGGGCATTATAGTGGATCACAAATTGAATATGAGTAAACCACGTGATGCAGCTGAGAAAAAGGCTAATATTCTGGGATGATTTAACAGGACTGTCGTAAGAAAGACACGGGAGGTAATTGTGCCACTCTACTTGGCACCAGTTTTGGGAGCTATACTTTAAAAAAGCTGTGGACAAATTGGAGAAAGTCCAAAGGAGAGCAATAAAAATGATAAAAGGTTTAGAAAACCTGACCTATGAGGAAAGGTTAAAAAAACAGGCATGTTTAGTCTTGAGAAAAGTGACTGAGGAGGGACCTGATAACAATCTTCAAATATGTTAAAGGCTGTTACAAAGAGGACAGTGATCAATTGTTCTGAATGTCCATTGAAGGAAGGACAAGAAGTAATCAGCTTAATTTGTAGCAAGGGAGACTGAGGTTAGATATTAGGGAAAACTTTTGAATGATAAGAATAGTTAAGCACTGGAACAGGGAGATTGTGGAACAGCAACATTGGAGATTTTTAAGAACAGGTTAGACAAACAGCTGTCAAGGATGCTCTAGATATACTTGATCTTGCCCCAGCATGATGTGGGGGATGGACTAGCTGACCTCTCAAGCTCTCCATTTCTATGATTTGAGTAGGAGGGAGAAACATTACCAACTGCTGTGTCTCATTATCTTGATTCTGTGTACTGTCTGGCAGTAGTTGGATCAGCCTCTTCCACAGCTGGTGGAGCTCAGCATTATCTGCACCTTCCTCCTGTTTTATCTTTATCAGTTTGTGCCATGTGCGAGCCACCTGTCAACAGGAAAGAGAAATGAATCATTCTGTAACTCATTTAAAAATCTGACACCCAGTGTGATCACTCCAATTTATTTTAACCCCTCGCCAATAAGATTTACAATTTCCCAACTTAAGTGGTTGGAAAATAGCATTAGCACTTAGCAAGAGGCAAGGGCTAATGAGTGAGTGTTGGACAAATTACTACACAGTGCTGTTTAGTACAGTCAACAGAACTAGTGGTATTTAAGCAGTTTAGTACAACAGATGTAGCTGATGGTCTGTAATTGCTCATTTAACCTTGTATAACAGAATACTGCTGTAAAGAAACCCTTCAAATGTTCCTTGAAAAACTCCATCATAGAGGAATCTGCATTAATAATAGGTCTGATACTACCCTACATGCACTGTGTAAGGTAAAGAATTCGATAAACCATACTTCTGATGACCAATATAAAAAAGAAAATAGCTCCCCAGGCACTATTATCTTTTCCAGCGGTGAAGTGACTCTGCATTATACTCGGACAGAGAATGGAATACCTATTAAAATTTGAGACTGTTAACAGAAGCGAAGCACAGAAAGTATCAAATAACCACAGTGTGGCTCTCTCTCTCTCTAGTGGCTGGACCACATAGAAGAAGCTGAATTTATGAGTCTAATACTGGCTTTAAGATACCAGAGCTGGATTTTAAGGCTCACACAGCAGAGGCTCATGCTTTTAGAACCTGAGATCCCAGGTTCAATCCCTCCTACTGCTGAGCAAAACTATGGTTTATGTTTTACATCCAGGTTTTCAAAGGTTTGTCTGCCTTGCAAACAAAATAACAAACTAATAATAATCCTTGGCAAAGAATTTTTGCTATGAAACTAACATTAAAGTTCTCAAACTTCAAGGAATCGAAATACTCCCAAAAAACTGGAGTAGATGAAAAAGTACTGTAGAAAAAACAGTATGTCATCATTTAATTACAAACTGTATTATAATGCATACGCACAAGAGGGCAGAATTAAGGTTGCATAGGCATCCTTTGAGCTGGCATTTCCTAATTTCTGAGTCCCTGAGTTTAAAAAAAAAAAAAGTAGAAAAATATTCAAATGCTTGACTGCAACCAGAAACTAACATTTTAATGCAATTTTGTTTATATGACACAACATGTCAACACGGTGAATTTCAGAACATTGTATTGAACAAAATGATTGCAACTTCCTTTTAATAAAAGGTAAACGAACCATTTCTAGGATTGCTTTTTATGTTAAGACATGTCAATTCAATAGATTGCCTCTAAATTTAGTGGTAGGAGCTGGTTGGAGAACAGAGGTATATAATTAAGCGAGATGAGTTCTTGCTACAAAAAAAAAATATGAATAATTTGCATAGGAAAAGGAGACACAGTAAATCAGTAACTGACCTCTAGGTATTTTTTTTCTTGGTGATACAGTTCCACAAGTTTCCTACACACTTCACACCACTTCTGCTTGTCAGCACTAGAAGAAGATGGGGGAAAAAAAAGCACAAAAAGGCCAGGTCTGTTTTCTAACAAATATGGAGAAATGCATTCTTCAAGAGACACTGACAACTTGAAATCTAGACTTTTTTTTCTTTTTTAAACGAGAGCATTAGAAGTTGCTGCAGATACTATATGTGCCTCCAAGTTCTAATGCAACTATTGTGAATTTTTTTAGAATGTTTTTCTCTTGCAGTTACTGTGTGAAAAATCTACACAGACTGTATATAGTCAGTTTATCCTAAATGCTGTCAAATGCAAAAAGTAAACAAACTGGAACAAAAGTATTTTCCATTAATCTTTCAATTATAGTTATCTTAGATGTTACTTGTAACAGAAGTAATTAAAAATGTTTAAAAAGATGTATGATTTATAAGTTGACAGTGTCCATTAGCCAAAACCAAAATCACAAAAACAAAGCAATAAGAACACTCCAATCAGTTGAGGAAACTGGTGACATACAACCAGAGCTAGCTTTGTTTAGAACTGTAAACTGTAATGGGAGATGAAATTCCCTGTGACCATAAAAATTGTGAGTACAGGTACTAGTGATATTTATGCTAACCATCAACATCAACTGAGAGTTATGAGATTTATAAAGTTCATCCATCTATGCACCACATTAAGCCAATGGATACAGTCATGACACCAGATACTTAATGTCAATAGTTTAGATAATATTTATTCCAAAAGATTTCTTCTTATAAAAAGACAATAGGAAAGTGATAATTTATCTCTATCCCAACTTCACATTATAGAAAACCACTAGGGGTGACAAGGCGTTACCTCAGATACAACATGAGTATTAGAATTAGTTACTATACACAGGTTTCAGAGTCGTAGCCGTGTCAGTGGCAGATTATCACATGTAGCAGTGATGGCATTAAAACTGGATTTTTTCTAGTGCAACTGAAATTTTAAGATAACATGTTGCAGTGTCATAATTTAATCTAAAATATTCTTTACCTTTCATAGAGTTCCAAGAGCTTTTGGTAAACATTGAACAAGTTTTCTTTGACATCTGTTTGGTTAGATTTCTCATACAAATTTGCTAATCCCTAAACAAAAGTAAAATGTATGTTAGATTTCACATCTGATATTTCCAAGATCATTTTAAGGCACGCAGTCTGGCTGTGCCCACAAGAAACCCAATGCCTTCAGTGCAGCTCTACTGGGATCTGTCTGCTCAAATCTCAATGCAGGATCAGAATATAATGTTATGCTGAGAGGTACTGGTGACTGCTTAGATCAGAAACTTCTTTGAGATTGGGTGTGAATGCATTCCTCAATTAACAAAACTGTCAGAGTATGTTAATCACAAAGCCCCTGTCCAAGTATTTTCAGACTGTTGGGGCAGAGATGGTCAGTAGTGTGTTTTGTAAAGGGTGGGGAATGCAGAACACATAGAGCCGAGACAGTCAGCCTGAAAAAGCAGCTGAAAGCAGTGTCTGCCCCTGGAAGAAACCTGCAGAGCGTTTTTTGGATCAGGGTGCAGGCTGAGAAGAGTGCACTTGGTGTTGTGAGCAAAAGAACTGCTTTCTGCTACACGATTCCTTCCATGTTCAGAGACGTTTTCTTTATAAACAAAGAAAACTGCATCAGAGAAATACCTGACTATCACCAATTTTTCCTCCTAACTGGAGCATCCCTTAGACCCCGAACTTCGACTAGCTGCTTGGGTGAAAAAGGGGGCTACAAAAACATGAGAGTATTTCTTCACACAACGCACAGTCAACCTGTGGAACTCATTGCCGGGAATTCTGTGAAGGCCAAAAATATAATTGGGCTCAAAAAGGTTCATGGTGGATAGCTCAATCAATGGCTATTTGCCAAGATGGTCAGGGACACAACACCATGCTCTGGGTGCCCCCAAACCACTGACTGCCAGAACCTGGGCCTGGACAGCATGGGATGGATCACTCAATAATTGCTGTGTTGTTCATACCCTCTGAAGCATCTGGCACTAGCCACTGTCGAAAGACAGGATACTGGGTTAAACAGACTCTTGTCTGACCCAGTATGGCCATTCCTATGTTCTTAAATATCATTTACATTATAATAAAAGATCACTGTATTTTCTTAAAACTATTTCTGAGATTAGTGAAGTGGAACACAGACTACCTGAACACAGTTAAGTAAAATCATATTTTTTAACACCAGCCAATGGACAACAATAAAGCATCTTAAATTGTGCAAGACTACACAAAACATTTTTGTCTCAGTAAGTTACTGTTTTGTACTATCTTAAAAAAGCCAGAGCCTGACTGGCTGATGAGGATTCAACTAAGGTAATTTCAATATATGTCCAATTGTTGCATTTAAAAAAATTAAAATTACTAATGTTAAAATACCTCTTTATTAAGTTACAAAACACTAAATATTCCCTTTTACCAGACACATGAATCAACGACGTAGCCTTCAGCCATATGCTTCATGATGTGCCCTAAGGGCACAGGAATCTAATATAACAGCACACGTTGTAGATTATCACTTGCACAACCATCTTAAAGAGTGTCTATTACTGTTGCCTAGGACCATGGAAATCAACAACATAGTCCAATTTTCACAACTCTGTATCAGAGGCTGGGGAAAAAGTTATTGTGCACAATGTTCTCTCTTATAGAAGAGAAACACCAAATTAAATTTACTGAGTCATGAGCAAGGGAACTAAGAAAGCACCTAAGGGAGATAAGCATACTTTTTCTGTTTGTTTGTTTTGTTTTCCAAGGAAATGAAACATATTTATCCATTAGAAGACCTATCATAATTTAAATATAATGAAACCAAAACTTGCCCTCTTTTACACACATGCAACTCCCATTGGTTTTCACATTGTACATACAAGGAGTCAGATCCGCAGCTGGTATAATTTGTTATATGACAATTTACACATCTTGAGGATCTGCCCTAAGAGTCAAATGTTGATTGGATCTTGTTCCTATACTTAAGAACACAGTAGCTTATTTAATAGGAAGGGTAAAGGGGAACTAGAGTCAAATACATACCTGCCATGCCAGTAGCTGGCTGGGTTCAAGTTCAGCAGCCTTTTTGTATGCACTTTGGGCCTGATCAGGCTGCTCTAACTCTGCAGCTGCCAGGCCAATAAACACCCAGGCATTGTAGTTATTTTTCTCTTGTTTCAGCACTGCCTAAAAATGTAAGAGTTCAAATGAAGCTAGTGTACTAAATGTGTCTTACAGACTCAACTACCGAGTTTGATTAATCAGTTTTCTTACTTTCTAGAAAAAAAGCTCCTGAACATACTAGTCTGGTACACAGTGAATTTTATTTATTAGGTATCTATTTAACAAGATGTTACTTTCTGCATAGTGATAACATAAGTTAGAGCATTAATAAAAGGTTAATGTTTTAACTGGTAGCTTTCTCTAGCAAGAAGAAACTGCATATGAACGGTCCTCGTGACACAGGTCTCAGTAACTGTGGTCATTGAAGGATTCCTCTAAAGTCTATGGTTAAAGACAGACTTTTGTCACAGTCATCTGAGAATTAATACAGTAGCTCCTCGCTTAACGCTGTAGCTATGTTCCCGAAAAATGCGACTTTAAGCGAAACAATGTTAACCGAATCCAATTTCCCCGTAAGAATTAATGCTAAATGGGGGGTGGGAGGGCTTAGGTAAATCTTTTTCGCCAGACAAAAGACATTATATACATATACAGTATAAGTTTTAAACAATTTTAAACAATGTAATACTATACTCGGCAATGATGATTGTGAAGCTTGTTTGAGGTGGCAGAGTCAGACGGTGGAAGAGGGTGGATCGTCCGGCTGCTCCTCTTGTTGAACTTTCCCAACTCGAAAAAACACATCTAGAGATTGTTGTTTTGCTTTCCTTCTTTTTTGTTGGTAAATTTCTTTATGCCAGTTTGGTGCAGTTTGACTCACAGCTGTGACTAGGTAAGTGAATATCCTCTGGCCCCAGAGCTCTGCTGAGGGTGTGGGCCAACGACACCCCCACTCCTAGGCCTGCAAAGTCCTCCCCATGCAAGCTCTGCGGGTTTGGGCTCGACATGGAAGCCAGGCAGAGCAGGCAAGAAGCAGCACAAAGGAAGGGACAGTGTGCTGCATCCTTCCCCAGCACTCAATGGGGATGTCTCTGCTGGCCCCTGAGCAGCAGATCACACAGCCTGCACCACTTAGTCACTGAACACCTCCCACCCCCTGAGATGCTGGTGAGACCAGTCGTCTCCTAAGGGAACCAATCTGCCAGGTTGCATGGTATGCTTGGGACACACAATGCAGAGGCACTGGGTCTCTAGATCCCTGTAGAGCTGGAGACAGCCATCGGCTTCCGGGGCCAAAGGCGCTGACTTTTCAAACTGCCAGGGGGTGCTCAACCCCCTGCTCTGCCCCAGGCCCTGCCCCCACTCCACCCCTTCCCCCAAGGCCCCACCCTGCTTCATCCTGCCCTCACTCCACCCCACCCCGCCTCTTCCCACCCAGTCCCGCTCCCTCCCCCAAGCATGCCATGTCCTCCCTCCTCACCTCCCTGCATGCTGCGAAACAGCTGATTGCGGTGGGCAGGAGGCACAGAAGTGAGTGGGGAGGCACTGATCCGTGGGGCCTGCTGGCAGGTGGGAGGCGCGGGGGGGTGGAGGGTGTTATAACCGAACATTGTGCAACTTTAAACGAGCATGTTCTCTATCAGAGCAGCAACATAACAACGAAACAATGTTAACTGGGACGACTTTAAGTGAGGAGTTACTGTACCCTCTGCTTCGCATTTAAGCACATGCAACAGAAAACTGTTCTCCTTTTCTGGACAAGCTAACATGGGCAACTAATGAAATCAACATCACACCAACCCACAATATCTACCATCTAGCAATAAGATCCAGTGTGTGAACTGAAAGGGTGGCATTTGTCTGACTCGGGTGAACTTCACCTTCATTCAAGAAAAGAAGACTGATCCATCCACAAGGATTTTAGTGATTACCCCACAGCAAAACATTCACTATGAACACTGCCAAGATGTGTTCATTACTTAGTATATACATTACTGCAGAAAGTATAGAGTACAATTCCAGTGGACAGAAAATAGTAGGGTTTTTTATATGTACACACAATTAATGTTTATACAAGTGGAAGAATTAATTACCTTGCAATGTTTTAAGGCTTCTTTGTATTCTTTATTTCTTATTGCATCTCTGGCACTTTTCAGTGCTGCCTTCACCTCCTTATTTGACATTATTACTGCTAAAGTCAAAAGGACAGAAAATTAGTTTTAAGAAAAGACATTTATATCAAATACTGTTCAAAGCATTCGACTTATATTGCATTATCATACACAGAGAAAACATTTTAGCAAATGTTAACACTATGTTCGCTGCTGTACAAGTATAAGACAAAATCCCTGCCTCAAATAGTTATCAATCCAGTACAGACAAAAAAGCAGTACACAAATAAAAAATGTATATGTGATAGTACATCTCTAAACCCCAATCCCAAGCACATGCATCATTTTTAGTATGTGAGTAGTCCCACTGAAGTTATTGGGACCAATCATGTACTCAGATGTATACACATCCTTAAATGCTGTGCTGGATCTGAGCCATCACCTTGAAATACTAAAAGGTGCTTCTCATCCCAGAGTAGAATTTTTCTTGACAGTTGGGGCACATTAAATAAGGGGTTTCAGTAATATGGAGAAAAAAAGGAGTACTAGTGGCACCTTGGAGACTAACCAATTTATTTGAGCATAAGCTTTCGTGAGCTACAGCTCACTTCATCGGATGCTTCCGTGAGCTACAGCTCACTTCATCGGATGCATCCGATGAAGTGAGCTGTAGCTCACGAAAACTTATGCTCAAATAAATTGGTTAGTCTCCAAGGTGCCACTAGTTTTCCTTTTCTTTTTGCGAATACAGACTAACATGGCTGCTACTCTGAAACGAGTAATATGGAGGTTTACATGTTTCTCTGTCATTCACATTTTAAAGATTTTCCCAACACTTTTTGGCCATACCATTCTACCAAGACCAAACTGAGCAACTTCAAATTCCACTTCCTAATGTGGGAAAGAACACTTCATAAGTTTGGAAGGGATGTGTGCAGGAATGAAGGAAATATTCAAGTTTGTTTTTGTAAAAAAATGGAAACATAAACAATAAAGTTAACAATATATTTTGAAGTTTACACATAGTATCATTTAAAGCACATACATGTATATTTAAGTATATTGTACACACACATCAGTCTGATGCACACATTATTTACATTCACTCTAACACATGCGTTAGAAACCGTACATGATTCGGATGCAATTATCATCATTGCCAGGATGGGGAGAGTGGCAGGAAGGGGATACCCCAGTGCAAAAGGATCTATGTCTGAATGAGTAGAAAAGAAACACTATACTGGGGAGCAAGGGTCCACTATGAAAAACTGAATAGAAGTCATATATTACTATTTATTTATTTATTTATTTATTATCTAGCACGGTCACAGACCAGTGAGACTGGAAAGATAATGACTCTATAGTCTGGTGGTTACTCCCTGGATATGGGTGAACTATGTTCAAGTCCCTGCTTCTGAGCAGAGATTTTAAAACAGATCTCCCATGTCCCAGGTCAGTAACCTGATCACCAGGCTACTGGCAACAATAGAGGGGGCGGGGGGAGAAAGATCTCCAGTTTTTCATGAAAAGGGCTGACCTGGCTAACTCACTTTGAGAGATGAGGGTTAGCCCCCACACTTCTCCTTGGCATTTCCTACTGCCAGATTGGACAGCTCCCTGCTCAGCATACTGGTATTTGTAAATCCCTTTCTTTGGAGTCTAACTCACCCCATGCATGGTATAGGGAGCCTGGGCACCTAACTCAGGGCTAAAGATCCCACTTGGCAGCAGAGTGCCTAAATACCAGGTGTTGCAACACTGACTATAAGCCTGTGTATGTCTTTACGGGGGGGGGGGGGGGGGACAACTCCCGTGGCAGCAAGTCTCAGAACCCACTGTACAGATTCAGGCTTGCAGGGCCCGAGCTACGGCGGTAAAAATAGCAGTGTGTAGACATCCCTGCTTGGGCAAGCCGGAACATCTGCACTGCTATTTTCAGCGCTGTGGCGTCAGCCCATCACGGCTGTAGCTCTGGGCTCTGGCCAGGCTACAGCGGGGGGGGGGGGGGGTTTGCAGTGTACGCTCCCCCCGTCCCTTTGTGGATCTAGCGCTAGCCCCCCCCCCGCGCGCCGCCGCTCTTCGGGCTATTTCGCCTTCCCTGCCCAGAGCGGGGACCTTTCTTCTCCTCTGCCACGGCAGCCAGCGGGACTGCCCTGTTACTCCACTTCGCCAGCAGCTGCCGCCCACGGGGCCCCAGGCCTCCCACTCGGCAACGCGCACCGGCCCCGGCACCCTCCCCGGGCACAGGGGTCCCCTTCCACCCACGGACCCCGACCGCCCCGGCTTCGCTGGGGAGCGCTGGGCCCACGCAAGCCTCGCGCAGAGCCGCCGCCGCGCCGCCCGCGGGGGGCCAGCAAAGTCCCTCAGGGGCCGCCAGCGACCCCGCCCCCTACGCCCGCTCGCCCTGAGCACTTCACCTGCCTCCACCTTCTGCCTCAATTACCAGCCGCTAACTCCCCGTGCCCCGGCCACCGGCTCGGCCGCGCAGGCGCACTGACTCGGTTACTACCCTTTCCGCAGGAGGGCCCTTGACGCGGCCCAGCACGCGGCTATCTTACCATCCTCCCACTCCTGTGGCATGATGGGAGTCGTAGTTCATCCCCCCCATCTCCCTCACTGCCTAACCTCCGAGGCATGATGGGAGGTGTAGTTCGTCGTGGCCCGCTTCGGCGGGGCCTGATGGGCGCCGTAGTTTGGTCTGCTGCGGGCAGAGTCACGGGGTCTTGCTCTCAGGCCTCCGGCAGGGGCCGGCCTGTCGCCGGGCCCTGTCAAAGCGCTGGGGTGGGCAGGGCTGGCTCTAGGCCCAGTCCTCCCTCAGTGGCTACAGCCTGGCTGCCGGGGAGCGCCGCTCGCCCTGCGGCTGTGTGAGGGACCGTGTGCCCGGGGACCTGGCCCTGGGCGAGGAGAGAGGATGAGGGGGCGGTGCGGAGAACGGGCCCGGACGGTGGTGCTGGCGGCTCTGGTGCTGCTGCTGCTGGCTTCCACCCGCTGGGAAGGTGCGGAGGCGCGTCCTGCGGCTTGGGGACACCTCGGCGCGGGCAGCAGCCAGAGAGCGCGCAACGTGGTGATGGTGATGTGCGATGCCTTTGTAAGTATCCCACCAGAGCCTCCTGCTTCTCCAGGCCTCTGCTCACAGGGAAAGAGCCTGAGCAGGTATAAAACAGGTAGCACCAAATATTAACATGGTGTTGCCAGCTTCTGTAGAGTCTGATGAGTTTGGGGTGCCCTCTGCACTTTAGAGACGCTTGTGCAATGTGACCCAAGGCAGTGTGTGCCTTGGTGTCAAATCGTCTTCGTCTCATGCTGAAATGGCATTTCACATTCTGAAATTTATTTGGGAACTGTTAATGGGTCACAGTCAGGGCTTGTGAAACCACCTTGTCCAAGCAAGGACCACAATCCCAGTAAAAAAGAGGATATGTTAATACCCCAAGAGCTGTCCAGCTGCATCATCACTTCTTCTTGGGACCATAAAGACAGGGTTGCAATTAACTGAAAGACTTTGTATTTTTGAGCTTAAAGAAAGAGTCAGATTTTTTCTCAAGATCACACTTTTAAAAAGAAACCTGTTATTTTAATCAGTTAAAAATAATCAAATTATGTGTAACTGATTTCTGTTATCAGTTATGGTAACCCTGGTCATGATGTAACAGTAGCAGTGAACACTGCAAAACAGAAATGTAAAAACAATGTATTTGACCTATGTTGAAAAGAGAAGAACACTCCTACCAATAGGAAACTGTAGGGAGCAATCAGAGATTCTTGGGCTGTATAGCCTTTAGAAATTATAAGAAATTCAGGTATTGTCCACCATGGGGAAATTGATAGAATTATTCCAACCAATTTAAACACAGGTTCAGCTGAACTGGAGGGAATCATGGTACTGGGCCCAAGCCTGTTTTTATCACTGTGCTTTCATCAGCTTTAACTAATGTGGTAAAAGTACCAGAAGCTTATCTACACTATATGTCCGTCAGTTCAGCTAAAGTGGTGATAAAGCTGATGAACATTTTTTGTAAATGCCCCCTGTGTCCACAATGGCCACAGACATAGGCACCAACTGCATGGGTGCTCTGGGGCTGGAGCACCCACGGCAGCCCCACCGATCAGCTCCCCCCACTATGATCAGCTGTTCAGGAGGTGCTGGGGGGGAGGAGCGGGGGCAGAAAGAGTTGTGGGAGAGGAGGCAGGACAGAGGCGGAGTGGGGGCTTGGTGGAGGGGGGGGTCCTAGGGTGGAGCGGGGGTCAAGCACCATCCGGGAACTGATGCTACAGTGATGAATGCAGGGGTGAAAGTAACTTAAGGGACTTACCGGTACGCAGGGCAGCTGGGGTCCTGAGCAAGGTGGGGGGGGTGGCTCAACTGGAAGGGGCGGGGCCGTGGGCAAAAGGGTTGGGGTTGGGGCCGGGGCCGGGGCCAGACTCCCCCAGCCAGCCCTTCAGCGCAACCCGGCAGCGATTTAAAGGGCCTGAGCCTCCCAGCTGCTGCCATCACCGCTACCCGAGTTCCAGCCATGATTTAAAGGGCCCAAGGATGATTCTGGGCCCTTTAAATCACTGCTGGGAGCCCAGGGCCCTTTTAAATTGCCAGGCCCCTGGGAAGCTGCCCCCTGCTGGTACGGTCGGCTGTGTATTGGCTCTTACCGGTACACCATACTGGACTGTACCAGCTTGCTTTCACCTCTGGGTGAATGTGATCTAACAATACAGGTAGATAGAATGGGTGCAATCAGACCCTTGAATTAATTATTTATCATCTTTAAAACTTTATTTCATTTAATCTTTATTTACTTCATAAATAAATATCCTTTCTTATTTATGGTAGATGGCAGCTTTTTTGGGGAGCAAACAAATCTTTGCAGTTCATTAAAACTGCATTGCAGTCATAACTTGATTATTTTGTATAAGAAAGTTTGCATAATCTAAATTCACATTTTTATTTTCTCACTTCGAATTTTATTTATTTAATTTTATTTTGTAATTTTCCTCAGGTTCTTTATTTAATGTTAATCAAAGGACTAGGCAAGAATTTGTTTTTTGAGGAGTGTGTAAACCTTACCCTGTTCATATTCATTTAGAACTCTTCTGTAAAAATCATTTTCCTTTCTTGTCGCTTTGCCGGGATTATCTGGGTATTTTCCACTTAATCATTTCCCTGTCATCATGGGGGCCACAGGCACTGGTGCATCTTGGTCCCTCCTATTCACTCCCTGTGACACATAATAGTCTCATCTCCTGTGGGCTGTAATACTTTGATCTAATTTCAGTTGTTGGGTTTAGTATGTGTTTGGAGGGTGGTCTTGGTGGCCTGTGATATACAGGAGGTCACATTAGGTGGTCTGGTAGTCTCTTCTAGACTTAAACTCTCTGATTCTATATCATCCCTTTCTTTGCATCCCTTCACTGACTCCCACATTATCGCACCAAGCATAAAACACTTGTTTTCACTTTCAAGGCCCTTCATGGTCTATCCCCATTATATCTCTCATTTGCTATCTAGATGTCAACTCCCACTTCTGATTGGCCCATGATGCAAGCCTTATTACATTTTTAAACAAGTCCCCTCTCCGTGCTCCCTTCCATGCTGCTCCCTCTTGCTTAGGAGGCGATCCCTTTAAATGTCCGCAAAACAAATAAGTTTTTCTCCTTCAAAACCCTCCCTTTTTTCTGTGATGCCCACGAAAAACTTGACAGCAATGCTGGTGTCCTGAGATTATGACCTGTCATGCTGACCAACATTGTTTCATTGTACTCTGTCTTGTCTGTATCCATTTATTTTCTCTTGTCTTTGAAGCAGGGACTGCCTTTTTGTTCTGTATTTGTACATTATCTAACTCAGTAGGGTCCTGCTCCATGACTAGGGCTCATAAGTGTTACGGTTATAGAAATAATAATAATAATAATAATATAAAAAATTATTGTGCTTGTTGCCTGTTTAGTCCCAGATTTCTTTTTCCCTGAGGGGACTATATAAGACAGTGAAACCATCTCCAATGAAGTTATACCAGTATAACTGAAATCAGAATTTGACCACATATCTTTGAAGGCACAGAAACAGTGTAGCATGAAAAACACAATATTCTTTCAGCTGAGTAAAATGTTTTTGTGGATCTCTATTGTAAGGCCAAAGGCAGAAAAAGAAGTTATGATTCTGTTTTTGTGTATGTTTGCCCTCCTGTCTAAGTATAGCAAATTGTAAAATACAATGTGAAGTATAAATGTAATCATAATGTTAAGCAATTATTTTTAACAAATTAAAGATTCTTTCAAAACTGAGTATCTACAGATCTTACATTCTCACAGTTATGTCACTGTAACTCTTATTTCTCTATACTGTACATGCTTTTTCTTCGGCCATCACTGACTCAGATGCTAGAGAATTGTCTCTATCCATTTTACACAGCTTATTCTTTTAAAGGTGAAATGTCAGAGAGTCTAGGGCCCTGGTCTTGCAAATGCTTGTGACTAACTATTCAAATGAAGCCAGGATCAAATCCTATCTAAAAACTAAATCTTTGTGCACTGTGAGAAGTTATGGGTACTGTTTATTGATATCTGGTGTAGGAAGCCAGGCAGAGTCTGAAGGACATTTTAGGTTGAAATTCCACAGTGAAGCAAAGTGAGAGCTTTAAGGATGATGATAGTGGTTCCCTTTTCTAAAAAAGTTCCTTGTGCAATGTTAGAAAAAAGAACTTTGCCTTGATTCCTTACCATTGTCACATGACACACATCCATAGATGTAAATTACTAAGGTTATGCTTGAATAGGAAAAAAGAGTGGAAGTTCAATTTACCATGTTATTTCTCTGTTTATGAGATAGTATTTCACTGAGTAATTATTTTCACATAGTAGTTCTGAATTCTAGAAAACTATCCATTAAGAACCACTGTGCACTAACTTACTATTTTTTGGTATGCTACAGCATTGCCCAAATAAGGATCGGGGCCTTATTGTGATTAGTGCTGTACAAACATAAATACATGAGTAACTTCGCTCCCATGAATTCAATAGGACTACTCTCATGCTTGAAGTTACATGTGTGTAAGTGTTTGCAGGGCAGGACCATATGGTGAAAGACAGCCCTTTCACCGAAGAGTTTACAATATAATTTAGGACAAGCTACATCAAAACACCCTGAGAGTAGAGAATATAAGCACGACAGTGAAAGGAACAGGTGGATACCTACACTAGCTATGTGCACAGTTAGTGGGATTTAAGTCATTTGAAGTTTTCTTTTGGGAAAGGAGGGAGGTTTGGTTTTAAGATATAAATAAACAAATATTATTGATAAAAGTTGTTAAAGAAATGGATAAAATGGGCCATTTAAACATTGCAGGATACTGTTGTGGGCACCATTGCAAGTTGCAGTAAAAGTGAGAGAGCTGCAAGTGGGGCTGCTACTCCCCTTCCCATACAGTGGATGGGCAGATGTGGGGAATCGGTTAGGGTTATGGCCACACACAGTGTGAGCTGGAGCCGGTTCGCACGGGTTTGCTGGAACCGGTTGTTAAATTTAGAAGCCCTTTTAGAACCGGTTGTCCCATGAGGGACAACCGGTTCTAAAAGGACTTCTAAACTTAACAACCGGCCAAAAGTGGCGCCTTATGCACCAACTCCGTGGGTGCTCCAGGGCTGGAGCATCCACAGGGAAAATTTGGTGGGTGCAGAGCACCCACGAGCAGCTCCCTGCCAGGCCCCAGCTCACCTCGCCTCCACTCCGCCTCCTCCCCTGAATGCACCACCCCGCTCTGCTTCTCCGCCCCCTGCCGCCCCCCGCCCCCCATTTCCCGTGAATCAGCTGTTCACATGGGAAGCCTGGGAGGGCTGAGAAGCAAGCAGCGGCTTCGCGCTCAGGCCCAGGGAGGCGGAGCAGAGGTGAGCTGGGGCGGGAGGGGGCGCGGCACCGCAGCTGGTAACCCGGGGAGCATGCAGGGGAACCGCTCTCTGCCCCAGCTCACCTCCGCCTCCCTGGGCCTGAGCAGGAAGCCACCGCCTGAACAGCTGATTCGCGGGAAGCGGGGGGGTGCGGAGAAGCAGAGCGGGGCGGCACGTTCAGGGGAGGAGGCGGAGCAGAGGTGAGTTGGGGCCGGGCGGGGAGGTGCTGGTGGGTGCTCTGCAGACACCAAATTTTCCTCGTGGGTGTGCTCCAGCCCCGGAGCACCCACGGAGTCGATGCCTAAGGCGCCACTTTTGATGTGATCAGTGGCGGGAGCGGCCGCTCCCCCAGCTACGCTACCCCGCCCCTGGGAGCCAGAGGGACCTGCCAGATGCTTCCTGGGAGCCGCCCCAGGTAAGCACCTCTGGGACTCCCCACCTTGCCCCTGGCAGGTCCCTCTGGCTCTTAGGGGCGGGGTGGGCACCCACTACGGTGGCCCACGAGACTCTCCTGCCCGGTTCTGGGGGCAGTCAGGGGAGGGAGGTGGATAGGGCAGGGGTCCCGTCAGGCTGGGGAGCCCCCTGGAGTGGCACCTCCATGGCACTCAATATATGATCCTGCTGACCTGGCGCCCTCTCAGTTCCTTCTTGCTGGCTACTCCGACAGAGGGGAAGGGGGGCGGGTTTGGAATGGATATGAGCAACACATCTCGAAGAACAACAGTTACAAAGGTGAGTAGCCATTTTTTCTTCTTCAAGTGTTTGCTCATATCCATTCCAATTAAGTGACTCCCAAGCCTTACCTAGGCAGTGGGGTTGGAGTTAAGGAATGTTGACTGTAGCACCGTTCAACCGAAAGCCATGTCATTGCTGGCGTGCCGGACAATGGCGTAGTGCAAGGTGAAGGTATGCACCGAGGACCAAGTCACTGCCCTGCAGATTTCTTGGATCAGTACCTGGGCTAGGAACACTGCTGACAAGGCCTGGGCCCTAGTGGAATGTGTACATGAAGCCATGTGGCCGAGGGGACTCAGGCATCCCCTTGCTGTCGAGGTCAGGAATCGCTGAAGGCCTCAAATGATGCCTGTGATAGCTTGGAAACGGGAGTCCAGGAAGAGGACCCGCACCTGTACGGTGTCCAGCACCGCCCCGATGAATTCGATCCTTTGAGTCAGTTCTAGCGTCGACTTTGCTACGTTGAGGAGGAGAGCCAGCCGTTCCAATTTAAAGCTGACCAGGTGGAGGTGGGACTGCGGCCCTGAAGCAACCAGTTGTCGAGGTAGGGTTACACTTGCACCTGCTGTCAACAGAAGAAGGCAGCCACAACCGACATACACTTGGTGGACACTCAGGGGGCTGTGGAAAGGCCGAATGGAAGGGCCATAAACTGATAATGTTCACAGTTGACCACGAAGCACAGGAAACGCCTATGTGCTGGATGAATCACTGTGTGGAAGTATGCATCCTTCATGTTGAGGGCAGCATACCAGTCTCCAGGATCCAGAGAAGGGACAATGGTGCCCAGGGAGACCATGCGGAACTTCAACTTTACCATGAATTTGTTGAGCCCATGCAGGTCCAGAATGGGCCAGAGGCCCGCTTTGGCCTTGGGGATTAGGAACTATTGGGAGTAGAATCCCTTGCCCCTTAGTTCCCACAGAACCTCCTCTGCCGCCCGCAAGGCGAGGAGCACCTGAACCTCCTGATAAGGAGTTGCTCGTGAGAGGGGTCCCTGAAGAGGGACAGGGAAGGGGGGTGGGAGGATGGGTAGGAGCAGAATTGGAGAGAGTATCCCGCTTCCACCATTCAAAGGACCCAGCAGTCTGAGGTTATTTGGGACCATGCATGGTGAAAGTGGGATAAACGATTCAAAAAGGGTGGGGAAGGATCCGGGGGTAAGTCTGGTACGCTGTCCTCAGGCGTCCCTTCTAAAGGCCTGCTTGGAACCCGACGATGGTTTGGTCAGGCCCTGACCTTGCCCAGACCAGGTGTTGGAGGGCTTCCTTGTGCCATTCCACCCCTGCCTCCTGTAAAAGTCCTACCTCGTCCGAGGGGGGTAGGAGCACTGTTGCGGCTGCTGGAGCTTGAAGTGCTTCTGCTGGGTTGCTGGGGTGTGCATACCCAGGGACTTCATGGTTGCCCTCAAGTCCCTAAGGCTATGCATCCTAGAGTCAGTCCACTCCGCGAACAGGCCCTCCTCGTCAAAGGGCAGGTCCTGCAGCATCTGCTGAACCTCAGGAGGCAGGCAAGAGGCTTGCAGCCAGGAAGTGCACCTCATGGCAATCCCCGAGGACAAGGTACGCTCGGTCGAGTCTGCAGCGTCCAGTGAGGCCTGTAAAGAGGTCCATGCCACCATCTTGCTCTCGTCAACAAGGCCCCCAGTCTCCTCCCTGGATTCAGGAGGCATAAGCTCCTTGAACTTCAACATGGAGTTCCAGGAGTTAAAGTTGTAGCAGCTCAGGAGTGCGTATTGATTGGCAATCCTGAGCTAGAGCCCACCCATGGAGTACACCTTGTGGCCAAACAAGTCCAGCCGCTTGGTGTCCTTCAACTTGGGCGCTGGAGCCTGCTGCCCGTGCCTCCCCTTCTCATTCACAGCCGCAACCGCCAGCGAGCAGGGCTGCGGGTGCATGAACAGATAGTCATACCCCTTCGAGGGTACAAAGTATTTACATTCAACCCCCTCTGCCATAGGGGGAATGGAGGCCGGGATCTGCCAGATGGTTTTGGATGGTCTTGATGAGGGGCAGGGCCACCCTCGATGGACCTTCCGGGGCCAAAATGTTCACTACCGGTCCCTTGATTCCACTACCTCCTCGGCTTGCAGATTCATGTTGCATGCCACCTTGCGCAGGAGGTCCTGATGGGCACAGATGTCTATGGGGTGCGGCCCAGAGATTGAGGTGCCTGCCACAGCCTCGTCGGGGAGGAGGACTAAGAGGCTAAGGGGAGGAGAGGGTCGTCCTGACCCCTCTGTTCCACGGGGGCCCCGATGCCCTGCGTCGCCGACCACAGGTCCAGGCTCGGGAACCAGAGTCAGAGGGGATCCCAAGATGGGGAGGGGGCACGACGTCTCCTCCACACCCCCAGGAGTGGGCTGACTGGTTGAGGCTTCTGGCACCTGTGGTTCAGAGGTGGCCAACCAGGAAGATCCAGACTGCGTACCTTGGGCCTGGTGGTATGCCCACCAGGGTCCAGAACTGCCACTGGGTGGGCCCCTGCCATGGTCCTGCCCCCACATCAGGGCGGCCACGGTCCAACCAGCAGTAGTCCCATTCCGAAAACTGCGACCCCGTCTCCAAACCTGAGGAACGAGATCCGGATCTCAAGGGCCAGGGCGGGGCCGAGCGGATCTGCGCTGGTAAGCGGCATCGAGGAGAAGGAGAGCTGTGCCGCAAGGCTGGGGAGCAGTCCCGGGACCTGGAGCGGTACCGGGACCTGGAGCGGTACAGGACCTGGAGCAATACTGTGGCCTGGAGCTGCACCAAGACGGTGAACGGCACCGGGATCGGTGCCGGGTCCGGGACCTGCTCCGCAACATCGACCAGCGATTGGGAACGCCAGTGCAATCCAGAACAGCTCCACGATGGGGAGCAGTGCCAGCACTATGAGCGGTTCCAGGACTGGGAGCGGTGCCGAGGCTCGCCCGACAGTGCCGTCGATCAGATCAACGCCGGCTTGCCTCGAGACGGTGCCATCCTCTGAGGCATCAGAGGCTTGGCGTGGAGCAGAGGAGACTCTGGTGCTGTCATGGCGATGAGATACCTTGCAGCCACAAAGGTCTCCAGAGTGAAAGGCAGCTGGACTTCCACAACACTGAGGGTTGGGGAGTCCAGTGGCTCCAGACTCAATGGTTCCCCCAGCGGGGCCGAAATTGACAGTGTCACATCTACGACCTTCACTCCTGGGTGCTCCCCTCCGGGACGCACCACTGTGGCCGGTTCCAGGGGGGTGGGTCTCTGTGAAGGAGAGCCACCCATCTCCGGCTTCCAGTGTCGGAAAGTGGGAGCAGTGCCAGGTCGATGTTGCCGGCTTTGGTGCGAGGGAGCGGTGGTGCCGCAGGTCTCGGCCAGAGTGCATCCGCAGCGCCGCTTCCACTACCACTGCTGGGGCGCAGCGCACCGAAGAACTTGGTGCCGGGTCTTGCCATGTCGAAGGAGGCTGGGGTCTAAGGGTCTCCTCCATAAAGAGCTGCCTCAGGCGAAAGTCACGCTCCTTCTTAGTTCAAGGACGAAATCCCTTGCAGATCTTCCACTTCTCAGCTTGGTGAGCCTCCCCCAGACACTTTAGACAAGAGTCATGGGGGGGGTCGCCTGTTGGCATGGACTTGGAGCAGGACCTGCAAGGCTTGAATCCCGGGGACTAGGGCATGACAGCCCCAAAGAAAAAACCCCAACCCAGTAAATCCCCCCAGTAAACTCCCCAACCCTGCTACCACTAACTATAACAAAAACAAAGAACTACCAACAAAAGCAAACAACAACTATCTACAAAAGCTAGGGAAACTTGGAGAACTTGTAGAGCAAGATGCCACAGTTTCAATGACCGTCATGGGCAGTAAGAAGGTACTGAGGGGTCAGCAGGGTCATATATTGAGCACCATGGAGGCGCCACTCCAGGGGTCTCCCCAGCCGACCTGCCAGATGCTGCTAGGGGAAAAACTTTCTGACAGCCATGCATGCGGCACGCGTGTACACCTAATTGGAATCGATATAAGCAAGCACTCGAAGAACAAAACTTATTTTTAACCCCAGTTTAGTTTTAGCCAACTGTTCTTCATCTTGGTGCTTGTCTCATTCAGGCACCAGGCAACTGAGAGATGGTGCTTTCTATGTTTGATTTGAAAGAGCTGTAGACTTGGGTATTGTCTGCATGCTCAAGTACTGAACTTCAGGGTATCTCACTTCTCCCCTAGGAGCTTAGTATATATGTTGAAATAAGGTGGGAATAGGATTGAACCATGCAGTTCTCCTAAAGGTTCTGCCCACCATGACACGCTGAGATATGTCTGCGAAGAAGGATTGAAGACAGCTCCATTGACTCCAACCACCTGTACCAGGTGTCTTAAGCAAGTCAGCAGCACCTCATGGCCAGTGTCAAATGATGCTGACAGATCAAACAGCAGAGATGTTTGCCCACTATTCATGGCTCAAAGAGATCATTTACCAGTGTGACCAGCAGTGTTTCTATGCCATTTTATAAATCTGAAACATGTTTTGAGATGAAGGGTGCTAGGTTATTGGTAGAGATGGCTCAGATGTTGTAGAAGGTGGCTTCTTAGTCATCTTGCCAAACAAGAAGATTAGACACCAGGGTGGTAATCGGTGAATCATGTTTCAGAGTTTTCCAGGATAATTCATTTTTGGAAGGTGCCAGATTTAATGACTCTTTATAAGTGCTGAGTATTATTATCCTATGTAGTTTGCACGAGGATTTTATTCTTTGCACAGTTTACAAGATCAAAACTAAGTACAACTCTTGGACAACCAAAACGTGGATGAAGTTTGTTTCAGTAATTCCTAGAATGGTAAATTTACCATGTACTGTAGCTTTGGGTCATTTTCATAATATTTTATTTCTGATTATTAAAGAAAATGTTACCATTGTCAATTTTAATGTTTTTAAGTACCTTCTGTTCGATTGCAGGATGGAAGGTTGACATTTTATCCAGGAAATCAGACCGTGATCCTACCTTTTATAAATCTCATGAAAAGATACGGCACTGTGTTTCTCAATGCCTACACCAATTCTCCAATATGTTGTCCTTCTCGTGCAGGTAAGACCATATTAAAAATCTTATTAAGGGAAATAGTAAGTACCAGGGGAGAGCCGGTTTAAATGTTCATTAGTGATGGACAAACCTCACAAGGCATGAGCTGAATAAGCCCCCATTTTTAAACGCTTATTTGAAATTATCCAAACTTTTTCTGAGGTTTTATCCATTTCTCTTTCCCCCCCCCCCGCCCCTTGTCTGCCTCCCATTCTTCTTCCTCCCAACCGCATTCTTCTCTTCCAACTTCTCAGTCCCCAAGCCATTGCAAACTTCACTCAGGTTCAGTACTTCTGAAAACCTTTAAGGATTCCAATGGACTTGTTTGTCCTCTGCGATGTTGATCTGTGGCTGCATTCAGGGCTGGGCTGGGACTTCCCAGCACAGAGATACTTTCTACCTTTCCTACTGCCTAGAACACATATGAAATGCTAACAACTGACTGAAACTGATGGATGGCCTTTAACTTTGCCTTGAGACATCAGCTCGTCTAACCAGTTATTCTCAAATATCTTGTATTTTCAGTAGTTATTACCTAAATATGATAGTGTTCTTTAAACTTTTTCTGTTGTTTCAACCAGTTATAATCAGAGCCCTCTGTATTGTGAAATTCTATGACTACAAAATTTGCCATATTATACACCATTTGATAATAGTTGTGCTTCAGAATCCAAGTTTTCATTTTAAGAAGTTTCTAGCCCTTATTGTTGTGGAGGAAACCTTTCACATATGAACTAAGTGTAACCAATGTAGTGATGTCTGTGTGAGTCCACAGAGGGACTGAAACAGTAGCTCTGAGAGGAACTGATTCATTCATCTCCCCGAAGTATTCACACTGAAACCTAACACATTGTAGATTATGCCCCTGATTCAGAAAAGCACTTATATGTATATATGATGGGGCACAGAGGCCCCATACTGGCAGCAAAGGAAAACTGACTGGTTCTTCACTAACAATGATGAGAGGGTTAAGAGAGCCTGTGGACTCAGTTGATGCTGCTGTTACACCCGCACCCAGTGCAGCCAATATCAGGCATGGAAAGGAGAGCTAAAAGGAGAAGAACTAATCCAATTCAGGGCTGACCAGGAAAGCCTGGTTCAAGCTGAGAGTTTAGGGAAACTTGCTACCTGGATGAACCCTTTGGTGGATGGAACAGCTAGGTCCAGGAAAACTAACAGAAAGGGACTAGCTGTTCAGAGCAGGAGAGCAAGGGTCCTCCTGAAGATCCCATGGATGACCCTGATTCTGAGATCTGTTTTCTTTTCTGTTTTGGGTTCTGACAGAAAAAGTAGGGCTTGAGCATGCCATAGCCAGAGAGCTAAGGCACCACGATACCAAATCTGTGAGGGGTGATGTCTGGGGACCCACAGTACGGGTTAGCCATGTCCTGATGGTCAACATGCTTAACGTTAAACTTATGAAAAAACCACTGAAGTCAAGGGACCAACTCACACTTGAAATTTAACACGTTTAAGTCCTTTGCTGTTTTGGGGCCTTTCTAAGTAAGGCATATTATTTTTACAATCAACAAAAATGTTTCTTTTCTAGGAGAAGAAACTAAGTTTCATGATTGTGCCATGCTTAGCATAGTGGGACCTTGGCCCATGACTGGGGCTCCTAGGCAGTGGCACAATGCAAATTAAAAAATAATTATTAGATCATGTAGCTAAGAGTCAGGAGACCTGGATTCTACTCTCTTCTCTATTATTGACCTACTGTGTGAATTTAAACAAATAATTTTACCTCTCTGGATTTCAGTTTCCTTATCTGTGCAATGAGGATAACAACATTTCTACATGACCCAGAGGGACTGCATATCTTAATTAATGTGTGTTGAGATCTTTGGATAGAGGATGCCATGGAACCTGTTATAAAAGTACAAAGTATTAATACTATTATAGGGCTGTCCATTAATCGCAGTTAACTTACACGATTAACTCAAAAAATTAATTGTGATTAATCGCAGTTTTAATCACACTGTTGAATAATAGAATACCAATTGAAATTTATTAAATATTTTTGGATGTTTTTCTACGTTTTCAAATATATTGATTTTAATGACAAAACAGAATCCGAAGTGTACAGTGCACACTTTATATTATTATCTTTATTACAAATATTTGCATTGTAAAAATGATAAACAAAAGATATTTTTCAATTCACCTCATACAAGTACTATAGTGCAATCTTTTTGTCATGAAAGGTGAACTTACAAATGTAGAATTATGTACAAAAAATAACTGCACTCAAAAATAAAACAATGTAAAACTTTAGAGCCTACAAGTCCACTCCATGCTACCTCTTGTTCAGCCAATCACTCAGACAAACAAGTTTGTTTACATTTGCAAGAGATAATGCTGCCCACTTCTTGTGTAGCCAGGATCACAAGATATTTACATGCCAGATGCACTAAAGGTTCGTAACCCCCTTCATGCTTTAACCACCATTCCAGAGAACGTGTCCATGCTGATGATGGGTTCTGCTTGATGTCGATCCAAAGCAGTGTGGACTGACGTATGTTCATTTTCATCATCTGAGTCAGATACCACCAACAGAAGGTTGATTTTCTTTTTTTATGGTTTGGGTTCTGTAGTTTTCACATTGGAGTGTTGCTCTTTTAAGACTTAGAATCATAGAATATCGGGGTTGGAAGGGACCTCGGGAGATCATCCAACCCCCTCCTCAAAGCAGAACCAATCCCCAACTAAATCATCCCAGCCAGGGCTTTGTCAAGCCTGACCTTAAAAATCTCTAAGGAAGGAGATTCCACCACCTCCATAGGGAATCCATTCCACTGCTTCACCACTCTCCTAGAGAAAAAGTTTTTCCTAATATCCAACCTAAACCTCCCCACTGCAACTTGAGACCATTACTCCTTGTTTTATCATGTGGTATCACTGAGAACAGTCTAGATCCATCCTGTTTGGAACCCCTTTTCAGGTAGTTGAAAGCAGATATCTAATCCCCCCTCATTCTTCTCTTCTGCAGACTAACTAATCCCAGTTCCCTCAGCTTCTCCTCATAAGTCTCCACCTAATCATTTTTGTTGCCCTCCACTGGACTCTTTCCAATTTTTCCACATCTTTCTTGTAGTGTGGGGCCCAAAACTGGACACAATACTCCAGATGAGGCCTCACCAATGCCGAATAGAGGGGAATGATCACATCCCTTGATCTGCTGGCAATGCTCCTAATACAGCTCAAAATGCCGTTAGCCTTCTTGGCAACAAGGGCACACTGTTGACTCATATCCAGCTTCTCGTCCACTGTAACCCCTAGGTCCTTTTCTGCAGAACTGCTGCCTAGCCACTCAGTCCCTAGTCTGTAGCAGTGCCTGGAATTCTTCCGTCCTAAGTGCAGGACTCTGCACTTGTCCTTGTTGAACCTCATCAGATTTCTTTTGGCCCAATCCTCTAATTTGTCTAGGTCCCTCTATATCCTATCCCTACCCTCCAGCGTATCTACTACTACTCCCAGTTTAGTGTCATCTGCAAACTTGCTGAGGATGCAATCCATACCATCCTCTAGATCATTAATGAAGATATTGAACAAAACCGGCCCCAGGACCGACCCTTGGGACACTCCGCTTGATACCAGCTGCCAACTAGACATGAAGCCATTGATCACTGGCCGTTGAGCCCTATGATCTAGCCAGCTTTCTATCCACCTTCTGAAAGCATGCTGTACACCTCGTCCCGCTCAGTTTTTGGAAGGCACTTCAGATTCTTAAACCTTGGGTCAAGTGCTGTAGCAATCTTTAGAAATCTCACATTGGTACCTTCTTTGCATTTTGTCAAATCTGCAGTGAAAGTGTTCTTAAAACAAACAACATGTGCTGGGTCATCGTCCAAGACTGCTATAACATGAAATATATGGCAGAATGCGGGTAAAACAGAGCAGGAGTAATACAATTCTCCCCCAAGGAGTTCAATCACAAATTTTATTAACGCATTATTTTCTTAACAAGTGTCATCAGAATGAAGGGACATACAAATGTTTTGCATATCTGGCACGTAAATACCTTGCAATGTCGGCTACAAAAGTGCCATGCGGATGCCTGTTTTCACTTTCAGGTGACGTAAATCAGAAGCGGGTAGCATTATCTCCCGTAAATGTAAACAAACTTTTTTATCTGAGTGATTGGCTGAACAAGAAATAGGACTGAGTGAACTTGTAGGCTCTAAAATTTTACATTGTTTTGTTTTTGAGTGCAGGGTTTTTTTGTACATAATTCTAAATTTGTAAGTTCAACTTTCACGATAAAGAGATTGCACTGCAGTACTTGTATGAGGTGAATTGAAAAATACTATTTCCTTTGTTTCGTTTGTACAGTGCAAATATTTGTAATAAAAATAAATGCAACACAGAGCAGTGCTCACTTTATAATTGTAATCAATGTATTTGAAAATGTAGAAAACATCAAAAAATATTTAAATAAATGTTAGTCTATTATTGTTTTATAGCACAATAAATTGTGTGATTAATCACTTGACAGCCTTAATTATTGTTCTATAAATGCATTGACAAGCATTTGTTTCTGACTTGCTTTTTTCAGCTATGTGGAGTGGCCTCTTCACTCATTTAACAGAATCTTGGAATAACTTCAAAGGTTTAGATCCAAATTATACAACATGGATGGACGTGATGCAAAAGCATGGCTACCACACTCAGAAATATGGGAAACTAGATTATACTTCGGGACATCACTCAGTGAGGTAGGCAATGGATATATTCCTCTCTGGTATGGCATCCATAAATGTGATTAAATGTGAATAGATCATGGAACAACAGATTGACCATGGCTTATGGTTTTCAATTAAAAGGTCACGTTGATTTTTTTTAAAGAAATTCTGTTAGAAATGTATGAAGGGTCCAGTCCTGCAAAATGTTAGGCCCGGGCATACAGTTACTCCCATGAAGAGTCACATTGACTCAAGTAAGGGTATAAGGGCACCGAATGACCTTTATGTCTGTCATAGGTGCAAATAATTATACTTAGAAATCTCAATTTATACATCTCTGATTTGTCCATTTGGATACAATCTGGATAAAACTAAATTTTTAATAATATTTTTTTAAAACAACTTCATAAGAAGATTGCAGTGTAGCTAGCCCAAAATAATTTGATTTCATTGTGATTCTCACCAGAATTCATCCATAAATCCTAAACATGTTCAGCTGAATTTTGTGCAATGTATTTATTCATTTTAATTGGCAAACTCAACTTTATTTCAGTTCTTTGTGTAGGTCAATTTCATTTTGTTATGGTAAATTAAAATAAAATACATTATTTAGTACAGAGCACTAATTACAGTTTTCATAGCTTTACTTGGTAAACCAGGGACCAGTGCTTTAAGATGATTAAGGCATAATCCATCTCCATTAAATTCTGTCTGAATTGTCTACAAGAAGGATGATTCATTTAACTGAATCACACAAAAGGCTAAAAAGATTTTAAAGTCCTTTCATTTTCTTTTTTCTGATTTAATTACATTTTTTTTCTTTTAACAAACCAGAGATATTTTAGGTGTCAACATAAATAACAAGTACAAAAATTACTATATGTTTCCAGCACATGGATTTTTATGCCATATAGCCAAATAAATTAATAAATAAAAATGAAAGGGTAAAAGGCAGGGGGAAAGAGATGGAGAGGAGAGGGAATAGAGAGGAAGGCCATAGATTGATTTCCTGTCTTTCTTTCAGGCATCCTGCAGGGATTTTTTGTTGATCAGTTCTAGGAAATTGACCCAAATAGACTCAGCTTTTTCTAGGGCTTGCTATCTATTGTATGTGATGCTGTGATGGTGTGGACTAGGTCCAGAGGTGCTGTGCTGGAGGCCTCAGGGTCCTCAACACATGTCCCAGGAAGAGAGCAGGAGAGGAGTCCTCCAAGCAATGTAGAGTAGCTGCAGGGGAAGCAGCCAATCAGAGAGGCTGCAGGGAGCAGCCAGTTAGGGCCCAGGAGAACCATATAAAAAGAGCTGCAGAGCCAGAGACAGTCAGTTCCTTGCTGGAGCCAGAGGAGTGCTCCTGGCTAGCCAAAGGGAACTGCAGCACCATGGACTGCTCAGTACTGGCAAAGACCAGGGGCAAGAGGAAGAGCTCCTCGCTGGCTGCTGGGCCTGAACATAAAAGATCCTTGAGGTAAGGGTAAAGCTTTGGTGAAGCTGGGGCTATGGGGAAATGGCCCAGGGAACTGAAAGCAGTTTTATTAAAGGGACATAGTGGCAAATGGATGCTATTCTTTGGGTCCCTGGGTAGGGACCCGGAGTAGTGGGTGGGTCCAGGTTTCCCCCCCCCCCCAATAGGCCACTAAGGAAGTGGCCTACAATTGGACAGCAATAAACCACAGAGAGGGATCTGAACTGCTAAGAGGCCCAGCCAAAGAGCTGAGGGCAAAACCATTGCCTCCAGGGAAGAAGTTTTGGGGCTATGGCTCAATACCAGGGCTGGGACTGTTTAAAGACTGCAAACACACCTGACCAGAAGGGAGTTCTTGTATGAGGTGGGTGCCACACCATTACAGATGCCTTTCTTTGCAGACAGGTCTGCCAGTCCAATAAACCTGCTGGGGGGAAAAATGAGAGGGAAGGGACAGATTTATTTTTCCAGTGTATCAAAATTTGACCTCTCACAGCCAGTACAAGTCTATGTAGCCATTCCCTTTGGTATGGTGATAGCCTCCATTTGCTGGGTATCTGACCCAGTATAGTATGCAGATGTCTGCTTTTAAGGTCAAGTGACAATTCTAGGATCTTATTAATTCTGGTTTTAATATCATCTCAGAAGCTGGAAACAATAGGGCATGATCAAAACATATGCATGCTGGCTCCTTAACAACCCCGCTCCCCACCCACCCCCCACACACCTCAACATTGATCACTGAGGGTAGCTTTAACTTTGTGAAGTGCTTGGGGCAACCTTGAACCTAAACATGATTTTTTGTTGAAGGAGACTTAATTGGAGGTCCACGGTTGCTTCTTTAATCTCTCATGTTGTTCTATTTCACTGTGGGATTAAGATACTTATTGCCAATTCTTTGTTCCATTTTTGCATCACTTCATCTATATTAACTCTCTGATGAGTAATTAGGAACTCATCTAGTGTAGCTGCCAGTCTGGAGAAATAGTATTATTCTCTACAAAATTTGGCAAGTTCTAGCGCTTCAGACAATACAAGTTCCTCTGGGCCGAACTGTGAGGTGAACAAGTGACAAATTTGAATATGTTGCCATATTGCAGTACTTGATACATTATATTCTAGTTGGAGAGAAATTAAATGGTGTGATCAATCCTCTGATATTAATTGGGATATAAATAGTATGCAGTGTTCCACCCACATTATCTTCTTCCACGCCCAGTTTGTAGCATGGGATTCCCCCAGATTGGGTCCTCTACATGAGATGAAAGATGGGATTTGTGTTGGTGTGCTTAGTTGGTCCATATGTCCTTTCATATTTTTTGTTTGTAGTCACACAGCAGCCATGCTAATGTTTGTAATCCTGTTGTGCTGAAGGCTGACTAGCCTAACTGTTGCATGCTCCATCTGTGAATGGGATGTGCTAGAGGGAAGGGAAATTTTAGCCAAATTATATAAAGACAGCTGCATCAGTCTTAAAGGCGGCTGTCTCTTCATCAACTTCTCTAGAATATGATCACTGAAATCATTTTTTCCCAGCATGAAAGAGCTTGAGAGATATTAGGATTGAAGGTCACTTCAGGCAGATTGTATTGCTTCCTTGGTAGAGTGCCCAGAAGCTGTTTCCCTATAGGCTGTCTAAAGTCTGTGCTAGGTCTTGCCTCAATGCCTGCTTGAACCTAAATATCTGAAATATTTGGGCGGGGGGGGGGAAGTAGACCAGAAAAGTTTTTGCTAGCATTGAGATGTTTTAAATCTCCCCATGTCCTCGGAAAATTTTAAATATGGTAATATGTTTCCAAATACAATACAAATGTTCAGTGAGAGTATCTATTGTTGCTGCAAAGTTTTTCTGTAACGAAAAGTTTTTAATGAAAGCAAGCCATGAAAAACAGCAAAAACTTTAAGGAGCCAAACATCTTTCACAGTGATAGTCAAAATACGACATAAATAGACAGAGTAGATAAAACAGTGTCACTGTGGCTTCCCCAAGTACATATAAAAACTGCCTGTTTTGCAGCTTTTAATATGGTACACAATTTTCCTGGTTTCTGATTATGTCCACTGTTGAAATGTTTAATGGTGCTAGCACTGAGATTTCTCTTTCTTTTCTACTAAACTAATATCTCAGAATTTCTCTACCCTTCACTCCCTTTCCTATCTGAAATGAGTAATCAGATGTTGAAAGGAGACTTTGGAAATTATTAATACTTAGCATTTACACAGCAGTTTTCATCTTCAAAGTGCTTTGTAGATGTTAGCTAGCTAATCCTCATCTGAAGTAGGTAACCCATTTTACAGATGAAGGAACACAGGTTTTTCAAAGTTCAGGTTCTGTACTGGAAAGAAAGGGTGATCCTGAATGAAGACTCTACAGCAAAATCTTGTGTTGCCAATGAGAACTTTCTTTAGTGAATTAAGTCCGTAATACATTGTACTTAAACTTATCTTATAAATGCATGTCTCTCTCTTTGTGACTCTTTACATAACTTGTCATCTGAACTATGAATATATGTCCCCTACTGTATCTTCAGGTTTTATCATTACAGAACTTCTGATGCATTTGTCTTTCTTTTTCAGTAAGAAATAGATACATGTACAGTATATGTAACAATATGTACTTGTAAAAGGATTAAAAAACAAACCTTTTTCATTTTTGGTGCATGATTTAATTCCTCACTGTGCCATGTTAAGAGTTGTAAAACTAATTGTAAAGGAAGAAAACTATTTACGTATTGTGACGGGGCAAGGCCAGATGGCTATAGGAAAGTAGTGGGAGACAGATATATTAGCCCCAGGCTAAACAAATCCCTGTTACCAGGGTAAGCAAATGGCAGTTGCTCCAGGTCAATTAAGACACCTGGGGCCAATTAAGATCCTTCCAGAAAGCAGGGAAGACAGCTAGGTTGATTGGGACACCTGAAGCCAATCAGGGGCTGCCTGAAACTAGTTAAAAGCCTCCCAGTTAGTTAGGTGGGGGCATGTGTGTCACGAGCTGTAGTAGGAAGCCACGCCGCTGGAGAAACAAACCCTAGTACAAACCCTATCAGGCACAAGGAAGGAGGCCCTGAGGTAAGGGTGACATAGATATTGAGGAAGTGAGGGCTGCTGTGGGGAAGTGGCCCAGGGAATCATACTCATCCTGTTTCCAAAAAGTCAGCTACCAAAAGCTGCTACTATCAGGCTCCAGCCCAGAGTAGAGGGCGGGCCCAGGCTCCCCACTCCCCTCCCCGACTAATCACTGAGACTGGGAGACAACAGAGACTGTGCGAGGGAGGATAACTTCTCCTCACCTCCCTTGCTGGCTTATGATGAAAATGGCTTAGTAGACTGTGACCCTTGCCTCTAGAGAGAGAGAAGAGCTACGTGGAGGGTCACAATGAGCCTCTGAGGCTAGCGTAATCCACCAGGAAGCGCGGTACTGAGACAAGGTTGGAGCTTTGTCACAGTATGTTTGTATTTTTGTAGGTTAAAGATGTGCATCACTAACTTGTTGAGTACTGCGGTTATTCATACTTTTTAAAAGGCATAGCTGATCTTAACTGTATACAAATACCTCAAATGCACCCTCACTGAATCTGCCTTTGAGAAAGCAATGGGTCAGAGTTTGTGTAATGTAATGCAAGGAATAAATGATTATGTGGATGATTCATTCTTTTGCAGACGTGTCTAGAATAAAATTATTTAAGGCAAGTGCAAATTACTTTTGAAAGATGAAAATTTTCTGCATGGCTACATAAGGAGGGCCAGGACCAGATTCTGCCCCTCATCTGTCCCCTTTGTGCCACTCTTGGGTAGAGGTATCCCCACCTGTCATTCAAATGGAGTTATCCATTCTAAATCCAACCTCTTGGTTCCTATCCCTGGGGGAGAGAGTGCTTTGAAGTCCAGGTGATCTCCAACCAGCATAATGGGCTCCTTAGAGAATGTTGCAAGACAGAGTAGTCCCAGGGCGCTCTAATTTATACTAATTCATGATAGAGGTTAAACTGTTTTCTAGATTCCCCAAAGATTATCAGAGCACAGAAGTGGCTATGGTGAAGAAAACTTGATCAGACCGACAGATCTGGTGTCCAGATTTAACACTGAGTCCCTGTTCTTGCTCCCAGAGCCAAAAGTTTCAAGAAGATTGGGGTCTCATTGCAAAGGCTTGAGTGCAGAAGGGTGTAAAATGAGTAAAATACGTTATCCTCATCGCTATTACAGATGATCCTTCACACTATTGCAGGGCCAGATTAAGGCAATTATGACCCCCATGCACCCCCCCACACACACACACAGCAGCGGGGGGGGGGGAGTCACCCTCCCACCCCAGAGAGAGAGGTAGTGGTTTGGAGCCCCCTTAACACCAGAGGAGCATTAGCTGGAGTCCTCCTCCCCTGGGAACAGCATGGTCAGGGTAGGACCTGAATACTTACCTCAGCAGCCAAAGTTTATCTGCCTCAGTGGTTGCGTGAGCAGGCACACTGAATTTTTCTCCTTCTGCCAAACAGTCTTGTGTTGTTGTGATGTTGATGAAACAGCCCCTAGGCAATGGATCTTGATACGTAGGGAAATTCAGAGCTCTGAGATACTGTTTCAGGGTGTCCTCAGATTCGGGCAGATGTCACTACATTGGTTACAGTTAGGTCACATATTCAAGCTTTTTTTGGTAGCCATTAGGATTAGTAACTTACTTCTTTATGAAAACTGAGAGTCTGATGTAATAACACGGCTCAAGGCGCTGTAGACATAGTCCTATAGTGCCTATGCCTCAATCTCCCCGTTTGGAATTCCTCCTTCTCTAGGGGAAAGAAATGAATTTGTGTTAACCTGCTGCCAGTAGAGCTATTTTAGTATAATCCTTTCAAATTCTGTTTTTAAGGGTAGGATTTTAATTTCCAGATTTGGTTACTGTAGTATGAACACAATCTAGAAAAGCTTAATGACAGATTGACTAGATAGCTGACTAAAGTTTGGATAATTGAGAAACTTTAATTTTCTATGGTGGAAAAAATCATGGAACAAAAAACATTAATTTGTTGCTTTTGTTACTTTCTGCCTTGCTCTACAGTCCTTTATGAAATTTCATCACTGCCTGTTCTGTACAGCTAAATAAACCCTAAAATGCTCAGGTTTGTCTAGAACAGTTAAGAAAGAAGAAGCCAACATATTTAAATTTATTTAAAAAAAAGAAAGCATGCAAAATTGATATACAGAGGAGATTATTATTATTATTGTATATATTATCATGTATTTACATGATTGTTTAGTCACCCGGAGCTGAATTTTCAGGAGCTTGAGGTAGATTCAGTAGTAATACAAAATATTATACAATCAATGGTTCTGCACTGACAAACTTGAGTAACATAGTAGTGAATCAAGCTCAGTGATTTTAGTCAATGTTTATCTTTGTGGTTTATGCCCTGAACCTGCTACGCTGAAAGCCTTTTGCAAGTTACTGAGCCTTCTCAGATTTCTATTTGGTGGTAGTTGAGGGGGATCAGCACATCACAGGATCAAGCCCTTACTGTTGCTTGAACAAAAGTGGGTGGAGGTTGAGAATAAATGAAAATAAATACATGTTGAGTCAGCCTTTTCTAGTGTATACGTAAGTGGAATTTTAAAATTTAATACTTTTCTCTCTAATTGAAAACTAAAACAACTTTTATGGTTTTTTGTTAGAGAAAAATGTGTATCTCATTCTAATTGCATCTATGTAGACATTTAAAAAGTCTAAGTAGCCAATTAAATCTATAAATAGTGTGGAATAAATATAAGGAAGGTTACTGTTGCATGTTGAGTTAATTAGCGCAGTCCTGTTGCTTTGGTTTCCTGGTAAAGAGAAGGCTTACAAAGAGAAACAGAGCTGTCCTCTCAGTATGGGATGTATGACTGTTAAGCTCAATAGACATATGGATATTTTAAAAATATAGATTTGATCCATACAACATGCAATTGCTTCTGTTTTGAACCACGGAGCAAGAGTTTGCCCTAAACATATATCTAGGTTTGGCAGAATTTGACTTTTTATATAATTTTTATGGATATCAATGTTTATTTTTAAACTTTTTTCAATATTTATCTATTTAAATTTTCACAGTTGTGGGAAATGTATTGCCCCCCCCCCCCAATATTTAAAGACGATTCAAAAAGTTAAAGCTTTATAATTGTTAAAACAGAAATTGTCAACATCACAATGTCAAAATATACAAAGTAAATATCCTTAAATCTAACTCTGAGTTCTCAAGCAGCTTTTTTCTTTTACTTTGCCTAGTTGTAAATGTTGATTAGCATCAATGGAAGTATTTTTTCAGTGGTTTGTGTATGTATGGTGAAATTGACATTTACCAACATTTACCAATTAAAAATCTAATCCTTCCAAGCCTACATATGTCTATTAACTGACAGCTATCTGACAAAGAATATGGGCTGTTAGTTTTCCTGGTACTTTATTAAAAAAAATTAACTTCCATTTGTCCTAGGAAACTGTTGCAGTTAGGGCGTTGATAAGAAAAAAATAATCTTTGCAAATGTGAAGTTTCCATTTCTTAAATGTGCAGGAAGTATGTGATCATATACAACGATATTAAATAGTTTATTATGAATGCATCACAGCATGATCCTGGCAGCTATCAGGCATCTGTCACTGCTGCATGATTAATCAGATTTGAGGAGGATGCTAATAAAGGGCCAGCTCTTCAGTAGCTGTAACTCAGCATAGCTCCCTTGAAATTAACAGAGCCATGCCAGTTTACACCAGTTGAAGATAGATTGCAGAATAATCATAGACTCATAGGACTGGAAGGGACCTTGAGAGGTCATCTAGTCCAGTCCCCTGCACTCATGGCAGGAATTAAGTATTCTCTAGACCATCCCTGACAGGTGTTTGTCTACCCTGCTCTTAAAAATCTCCAGTGATGGAGATTCCACAACCTCCCTACGCAATTTATTCTAGTGCTTAGACACCCTGATAGTTAGGAAGTTTTTCCTAATGTCCAACCTAAACCTCCCTTACTGCAATTTAAGCCCATTGCTTCTTGCTCTATCCTCAGAGGTTAAGAAGAACAATTTTTCTCCCTCCTCCTTGTAACAACCTTTTATGTACTTGAAAACTGATATCATGTCCCCTCTCAGTATTCTTTTTTCCAGACTAAACAAATCCAACTTGTTCAGTCTTCCCTCATAGGTCATGTTTTCTAGACCTTTAATCATTTTTGTTGCTCTTCTCTGGACTTTCTCCAATTTGTCCACATCTTTCCTGAAATGTGGTGCCCAGAACTGGACACAGTACTCCAGTTGAGGACTAATCAGTGCGGAGTAGAGCAGAAGAATTACTTCTCATGTCTTGCTTACAACACTCCTGTTAATACGTCCCAGAATAATGTTAGCTTTTTTTGCAACAGTGTTACACTGTTGACTCACATTTAGCTTGTGGTCCACTATGACCTGTAGATCCCTTTCCGCAATACTCCTTTCTAGGCAGTCATTTCCCATTTTGTACGTGTGCAACTGATTGTTCCTTCCTAAATGGAGTACTTTGCATTTGTCCTAATTGAATTTCCTCCTGTTTACTTCTGACCATTTCTCCAAATCATTTTGAATTATAATGCTATCCTCTAAATCACTTGCAATCCCTCCCAGCTTGGTATCGTCCGTAAACTTTATAATGACAGGTTTCAGAGTAACAGCCGTGTTAGTCTGTATTCGCAAAAAGAAAAGGACTACTTGTGGCACCTTAGAGACTAACCAATTTATTTGAGCATAAGCTTTCGTGAGCTACAGCTGTAGCTCACGAAAGCTTATGCTCAAATAAATTGGTTAAACTTTATAATGTATATGTGCATGTGCGATCTCACTCTTTAAAGTGTAACAGCATACCTTTTGGGGAGAGAAAGGGCTAATGAACTCTGATCGTGTTACAGCCCCTTGAAAGTTTTATAACACAGAATAATCAGAACATTACATTAAAGGTGAAGTTCACTTGTGTGCAGAGGGCTAGCATAAGGCCTGTCCACCATTTCGTGAGTGTAAGTGGGCTACAGGCCTTCTGCTGGCCCTCTGTACAGGGGAGAATT
The DNA here is from genome assembly GCF_965152275.1 of Natator depressus. Lineage (NCBI taxonomy): Eukaryota > Metazoa > Chordata > Testudines > Cheloniidae > Natator > Natator depressus. Next base: position 60,281,850 of record NC_134238.1, read on the forward strand.
TCATCCTAAATTACCATTTGCACTCTTCAGGAGTTCCAGGTTCACTTCTATTCTCCAGGCCTGCAGGAGATGGGAGTTCTGTGGAAACATGTTCTGGACATATGAGGACTCTTCTGGCCAGTTAGGGAGTGGAATTGATTCCTGTTATCTCAGCAGTTTTCCCAGATTTACAAGCCCAGAATAAAGGACTGACCTTGGGAGCCAAATTCTTACATTGTCTGTGAAGCACTTTGTTGTACTGCCACTAGCCCACCAGTCCAGCCCAGCTACCTGCAATTTTAAAGTAATACATTGAATTACACATTTAATTTCATAAATACTGTTTAGAATAAAGAGTGTGTGCGTCAACATTTTTTTCTTTTGAGAACATTTTCAGGGAAACAGATGTCTTAAAGATTGTTTTCCTTTGTGGACAATAATATTTTATTAAATAACACAGTGACAGTCAGGGTCCAAATACCATAAGGGGTCTGAATCCCAAAGAATGAACAATCAAATCAACTTGTATACAATGTTACTGTGTATAATATATCAATTAAGGTCATTTATGAAGGCTTGTAATGCTCTGAATTTGATGATCCTTAGGAGATGTGTATACAGGTTATGGTTATGAATGTATGCATGTGTATATATATATGCAGACATTTTGTAATTGTAACTAGGATGCAACCACAGCATTACCTTATAGCTGTGTGGGGAAGCAGTCAGGCAGGGAGGGGCAACTCTCAGGCTTGCTATGTCCGCGAAACTAACTCCAAGGACCTAGCATTGTACAACCCAGAAAAAGACCATGCTGAACATAAGAGCGGCCATACTGGGTCAGACCAAAGGTCCATTTAGCTCAGTATCCTGACTTCCGACAGTGGCCAATGCCAGGTGCCCCAGAAGGAATGAACAAAACAGGTAATCATTAAGTGATCCATCCCCTGTTGCCATTCCCAGCTTCTGGCAAACAGAGGCTAGGGACACCATCCCTGCCCATCCTGGCTAATAGCCACTGATGGATCCTATCCTCCATGAAGTTATCTAGTTCTTTTTTGAAGCCTATTATAGTCTTGGCCTTCATTATATCCTCTGGCAAAGAGTTCCACACACTGACTGAGTGTTGTGTGAAAAAATACTTCCTCTTGTTTGTTTTAAACCTGCTGGCTATTAATTTCATTTGGTGACTTCTAGTTCTTGTGTTATGAGAAGGAATAAATAACACTTCCTTATTTACTTTATCCACAACAGTCATGATTTTATAGACTTCAGTTATATCCCCCCTTAGTTGTCTCTTTTCCAAGCTGAAAAGTCCCAGTCTTATTAATCTCTCCTCATACGGAAGCTGTTCCATACCACTAATCATTTTTGTTTCCCATTTCTGAACCTTTTCCAATTCCAATATATCTTTTTTTGAGCTGGGGCGACCACATTTACACGCCGTATACAAGATGTGGGCACACCATGGATTTATATAGAGGCAATATGATATTTTCTGTCTTATTATCTATCCCTTTCTTCATGATTCCCAACATTTTGCTTTTTTGACTGCCGCTACGCATTGAGTGGATGTTTTCAGAGAAATATCCACAGTGACTCCAAGATCCTTCTTGAGTGGTAACAGCTAATTTAGACCCCATCATTTTATATGTATACGTGGGATTATGTTTCCCAATGTGCATTACTTTGCATTTATCAGCATTGAATTTCATCTGCCATTTTGTTGCCCGGTCACCCAGTTTTGAGAGATTCTTTTGTAGCTCTTTGCAGTCTGCCTGGGACTTAACTGTCTTGAGTAGATTTGTATCGTCAGCAAATTTTGCCACCTCACGTTTACCCATTTTTCCAGATCATTTATGAATATGTTGAATAGGACTGGTCCTGGACCATTAAAGTTAATGGAAAGACACTGAAACTAAAAAGAAAACCCTAGTCTTGCAAAATTAAGGAAGGAGGAAGTTTTCCCTGCTTTGTGTAACCATGAATTGCCATAGTCTCAGAGTGTGAGAGAACAAAAACTGCAAACCCTTTTAAAAGAGAACATGTTTAAAGTGAAGCATATCCAAAAACTGAGGACTAGCATCTAACCAAGCTGCTGTCTGAAACACTGGATCGTCTCTAAGACAGAGGGCATGTTGGGAAACTGTTCAGAGGCAATAGGTAGGGAGTATTCGAGAAGGGAGTTTAACAAATATAGAATTATAAAGCCTGAGGTTGTGTATTCATGTTTATTTTCTGTGTAACTTGTATGTGTTTGCTTTTTCTTACTATTTCATCTTTGAAGCTGTGATTTTTCTATTAAATAACCGTTTTGTTTCTTTTTACCCTAAGCAGGTCTATATTGTGCAATCTCGGTGGAGGGTCCCTGCCCAAGTGGACTGATAACAGGGGGGCATATTTCCTTCCTTCAGGGATGATGAACCAGAAGGGAAATGTCTGAATGCCTTGTTGTTAAGAACTCAGGGAATAGATTTGGGGAGACTCATGACCAGAAAGGCTATTGGGGTCACTCTGCTATCAGTAACTGAGCGGGTGGAAGTCTGGGTGAGGCGTTGATTCTTATTCTTGTCTACTGAGATCTGTCAGCTCTGAGCCATAGCATTAAGGCACCCAAATTTTCAAGGCAGGTGGTGATAGAACCCTTTACTTGTCTGGGTGATCCCCCAAATGTCACAAACACCTTTCTGCTAAAGATCGTGAAATGCTTTAGAAACTTCACCACATGCTTTTGAGGTCATTTAGGAACATTCTGTATCTGATCACAGTGACCCTGCCTCTTCCAGTTTGCCAGTGATGCCTGTCTTGATGACTCATTGGCTGTGCTTTGAATCCAGCGTGGAACATACAGATGGAACACACATCCTGGGCTAATATACGAATCAAAATTTTAAAATGTTTGTCCTATCATGCTGTGTGCTAGCCTTGCTCACTGACTACATAATCTCATTGATGTAAACTTGGTCCCTATCCTCACCTTCACACTGCTTTGTGACCCACATTATTGGATCATATTTGAAAGTAGATTGTACACTTGTTTTGAAGTAGGGGTGTGTCTTATTTTTTTCTATGAGCCACTGAACAGAGTTGAATGCTCTGTGGTGTGTTATATAGGGATCACATCACCAAGCACTGAAATGGGTTGGAACATGTCAGGTGTTTAACAGTGCTCAGCAGAAAACTGTATCCAGTTGCATCTACATGGGAAATTTGTAGCAGAATGTAACTAATTTACTTTGAATTTGTCCAGGACATTGGGACTAACTGCTGTGCTTCCAAAGAGTGACTTTTTAATGACTGACCCAGTTCTTCATCTTATCCAATAGACTAGAGTATCAATTTTTTGATATTGTGGACAGTGACAGCTGCTGGAAGCCAGTTGCAGCTCCCAGGTCCCTGACTGTCAGGCTCCAGCAGTTAAGAAGGCACTTTGTTGCTGTAACTTCCACCTCTGATGTAAGCTCTGTAGTGCCACAAGGAGATCAGGTGTAGGGGAGCTTAGCTATAGCACACCCCCTTCTTCTACTGACTGACTCCTATCAGACCTTCAGCTCACCCAATAAGATCTCCTTCCTGCTTATGCCAGAGATATGCAGCTGGTGTAGGAGGCACATATACTGCCTCCTCCATCTTTACACCAACAGAGATCTCTCTCTCACACTCTCACACTCACACACACACACACACACACACACACACACACACACACACGCGAAAACAGCGACCAATTTAAGTTCATTTTGCAGAACCTGAGCATCAGAGGAGTTTAACACATTTGGATAGACTCTTCAATGTTACAAACATAAATCATGACGCTTTTCAGGTGTTTGAAAAAATTCAGTACTTATATCAAAAGGAAATAATGAGGAAGGTTATAATGTAGGCATTGGCCAAAATTTCCCAATCACCACTGCTGCTTGTCGGATAGCTGCTACCCTTCCATCAAAGTACTGTAGTGACTACATTTTAGCAATGTTGTATATTTATAATCGTGAGGCCCTTTTGAATGAAAGGTTGTCATAAACATAGAGATAAGGGTAGCATAAAATCCCTCCAGGGCAGCTCTACTGAATCGCTTTACCTGTAAGGAGTTAAGAAACTCAGTAAGCTAGTTGGCACCTGACCAGAAGGACCAATGAGGAAAGAAGATACTTTCAAATCTGGGTGCGGGGGGGAGGATTTGTTTGTGACTCTCTTTGTTTGCTCCCTCTCCGGGCAGAGAGAGAGAGACCAAGCAGGTACAATATCTCCTGAAAATATGCCTGAAATGAACCATCTAAAATTACAAAAATTGTAAGGCAAGGAAATGCATTAGGTTATCTTTTGTTTTGGCTTGTGAATTTTCCCTATACTAAAGAGGTAGTTTCATTTCTGTTTTGTAACTGTGAAGCTGAGCCAGAGGGGAATCCTTTGTGTTCTAAATCTTTTTATTTACCCTGTAAAGTTACCTTCCATCCTGATTTTGCAGGTGTGATTCTTTTACTTTTTCTTTGTAAATAAAATTCTTCTTTTAAAAACCTGGTTGATTTTCAGTGTCCTAAAGAAAAGGTTTGATCTGTGCTCACATTGCTAACCAACTGGTTGGTATATTATTCTCAAGCCTCCCCAGGAAAGGGGGGAAGGAGCTTTGGGGAATATTTTGGGGGAATAGGGACTCCAAGTGACCCTTTGCTGAATTTTTGTGTAAATCACTTGGTCGTGGCAGCAATACCGTCCCAGGACAAGGAAAGGAATTTGTGCCGTGGGGAAGTTTTTAACTTAAGATGGTAGAATATAAGCTTAGGGAGTCTTTCATGCGGGTCCCCACATCTGTACCCCAGAGATCAGAGTGACAAGGGTGCTATAGACATGTAAGAATTTTATTTAAAATATTTCAGTTACTTGAGTGGCCTTTTATATGTTTTCACTTATACAATAGTAATGATTCCAGCTCTTAAGATTTTCTCTTCATTATTAAGCAACATTATATTTCTGTCCTTTATCTCTTCATTGTTTGTTTCCGCTCTCTAAGTTGTTATCTTTGGAGTATCATCTGTCAGCAAAGGAGGTATAATCCTACTTCTTACTCATTACGAGTGTTATAAACAATTGTTTAAGATTCATTTCAAAACTTTTAAATTCTTGTTAGTAACTCATTTTCCACCTGAACTCTGACATCTGATTATTAAGTCTTTGTTTACAGTTTGTGAATCTCTCATGTCTTCTTTGCAGAGAAGATGACCCCTTTAAACAAATCGTCTGATTTCTTACTGTGGTTTAATTAAAATTATATGATGTATTATAGCAGAAAATACATATTTCTGCCTTCAATTGGTTTAACACTCCATTAGTATTTACTCTTCCTTTCAATCTGTGGATAAAAATATAGTTAATGGTGCATTTTATGGGGCATAGAGATTGCCCCATTTATTTCTCCGTCATCCTTTTTGTTGTAGCAATCCTTTCTCTTTCTCTCTCTCTCTCTTTCTGCCTGAAGATTTGTTTTCCTTTGGGACCTGTCAATACTTCTCCCCACTGCTCTAGTACTGGAGAGTGACCTGTTCCATTCCTTTTCTCCCAACCCCAAACTAACTTTATCTGGATGGTCAGACTGGCCTATATATATATATATATATATATATATATATATATATATATAATTAATTATCAGTGTTATATTTTAAGTTCTATATTACATTAAATATAGTAAGCAATGTGCACAAAAAAATCTAAACCATAATTGCACACACCTCTTTGTACAGGCAATGGATGCCTAACTGTACAGTATGCAAGAAAGGGGTGGCAAAAATCAAACTGACCCCTTAAGTCCTCCAAACCAACCCCTGCCAGCAGAAATCCTAGTTCTTTTCTTCTTCTAGGAAACAGGCAGGCTCTCCTGTAGGCATCAAGTAAGGGAAGGAGCAGCTTAACCAAGTTCATAGAGCACTTACCTCAGAGCCTTGAGTCAGAGCAACCAAACTTAGTCAGAAAACAAGTCTCTAAGGCCCAGGTTCAGCTAGTGTCCCAGGTCCTGTAACCTATAGCAGCCAGCTTGGCTTCTCATCCCTTTCTGTCTTACTCAGCTTTCTTTTATTTATATACAGTCCCGAGGTAGGACAGCATGCTTTTTCATTGCCCTCCTGCCTGTTTTGGCCATAAATGGAAGACTGTCCTATAAAGGGGTAGTACTCCCCATCACACTGATATTTTGAAAATTAGGTTCAATAAATATTATATCTCCTACTGAGATAAATTGTGATGATTAATCTTGTTAAAATGGTTGTGATTAATTCAGTTAAGCATAACAAACATTTGTTTATCTTGGAAGTGCAGATAACTACACAGGATTTAAAAAGACCTAAAATTGTTTTATTGATAAAAATGAGATACAAAGGTTTTGCTAAAAGTTAAGAACTTATTTGTAAAATTCCAAATGAGGAGGAAAAAGTACATGAATGTTCTTTAAAATATAATTGGCACTATACTTTAACAAAACTATATGGCTAAAGTCCTGAGGAATCTGCTGCTACATACTTTCTTTTATCATTCCTTGAATGACATGTAAGTTTCTAAGATGGAGTGGCACTCTCCAATCTTTGTTTATGATACTTCTGGTGTCATTTCCTTTCTCTGCCAGAATGATACATCTGTAGATCAAATTTCTCAGGATTTTAGAGATTCATTAATTGTAATTGTCTGAAAATCTGGCTCAAAACATATTTGATCATGAAAGTTGTTTCATTTATGCCTCTTGGGGCTCCATTGCCGCCTCCACCTTTCTCTGATAATGTTATCATCTGGAGTCAGCGGGGTTGCACAGGGAAAGTCAGCAGAGGATTTGGTCCAAAGTGGCAGTGTTACAAAAAGTGGTATAGTAGAATCCAAAATAAAACGGTATGGTTTCAAAAGATGTGATGCTCTAGGTGGTTGAAACGGTCCAGTGGAAAATAAGTTTACATAATAAAATTTCAAGATTAGATGCAGCAGGTAGAATGAGCAATGAAGCCATAGCAAAAAGTGAAGAGAATCCGTTAAGTGAAGATATGACAACAGGGTTTGGAAGTGCTGTGTCTAAATGTTCATTTGCCAAAGTAGAACTGGGAGATGGATCAGAGGCAGGAGAAAGAGCCCTATGGCATGAAATGACCAGGAATAAGAAAAAAAAGATTCAGAATTGGAAAAATATTAACTAAAGCAATGAATATATAGTTTAGCTCTTGGTTATTTGAATCTAATAACACTAATATTATATATAGAAATATGTAAATGAAATGAAGTTGCAAATTTAGAAAGATGTTTAGATATTTTAAAACTGAGGTGATGTTACTAGATGTTTAGTTGCATGAAAAGAGAAGGAAATGCTTTCCACCCAATGCAGTCTTGTATTTTCAGTAACCGTGTGGAAGCTTGGACAAGGGATGTTGATTTCCTGCTCAGACAAGAAGGCAGACCCATGGTGAATCTTACTGGCAACAAGACATTTATGAGAGTGATGGAAGAAGATTGGCAGAATACTGATAAAGCAACAAGTTGGATAAGGAAAGAAGCCACTAGCTTTAATCAACCATTTGTTCTTTACTTGGGGTTAAATTTACCACATCCATACCCATCACCCTCTACAGGGGAAAATTTTGGGTCTTCTACATTTCTGACATCTCCCTATTGGCTTGAAAAGGTATGTGAAAATGTATAGAAACTTAAATCAAAATGAATTTGTAACTGCATTTAGTATGTACATTACCTTATTTCGCACATTATATAATTCACATCAGACTTGGGCTCAGGCCTATTCTGATATTATAGTGCACTGTAAGGGCATCTGTGGATGAGATGTTAAGCACACTTCTTAAGGTTACCCAGGTAGAAGTGAAAAAAGGAGACAACTCCAGTCTCTCTTGGCCAATATTCCCTGACTCGGTAAAACCATTTCTGATTCCAAAAGGAGCGTATATTAAACTGGACACTTAATGGTGTTTGTCTGTACAAACTTTGCACTCCTAGTCTCTAGCTCATTGTTTTATAAAGCATTTGGTAGCAACTTGAGCACAAGAGATGCTATATAAATCAAATTGTCTGAATTCTGTGCTGACAGGTTGATCTTAACCCAGAATGGCTGCAAAGGTGCTAAATCAATGCCTTGCACAATGCACATTTTTGTCTTTTCTGTTACCTGATGCTTTGATTACTAATCTAGCTCTTTCAGTTTTTCATTCTAATGCTAAGAAAAATCTACCTGATTCCATGTGTAGGAAATCAGCAGATTCCTTCTCCCAGAGAGAATGGTGTGAACAATTTCTGTTTATCTGCCTCTTGTATTGTCCACAAATGCAGTCTTACTATTGTCACAAAACTCTCTCGATTAGTTACCATGGCTCCCACTGCCTAAATGACAACAAGATTTCACACAATCCAGTAACTCAGCAGTAGGCTTTGAAGAGACTTTACATTTATCTGCCCAGTCTTTACTACTGGGGTGCTGTAAAGTCAGTTTACCTATGTAATTTGATGGGCCACCTCTTACCATAATATCTGATACCCTTTCAAGCATTTAAAAATAGAAATAACAATCACACTCTTTCTTCATTCTTTACCTAGGAAAAAGTAGTTAGATTACGATGAGGTTTTTTTAAATTTTTCAAAAATGTATTATTTTATTTTGAGTTGTATGTGAGAGCACCATGTTAAGGGAAAGCAAAGTCAACGAGATTTTTACTCTTGTTTTTACATTTACTTTTGAATGCAGGAAGGCCTGTGGTCATTCTGATCTGTTACAGGAGGGAGTTACATAAGATAGGGCCAGCGCCTGTGAAGATTTTTTTTTTTTCCTGCTTTTACGAGCCACCCTCCATTTGTTGACTGTTTCATGGTTCCAGCTGAACACAGTTGTCATGGTTATGAGGAAAGACATGGTCTCTGAAGTAGCTAGGAGCAATCTCATGGAGATCGTTGAATATAAGGACAGAGACCTTGAATTAAATTCTATCTTCAAGGGGGAGCTACTGCAGAGTGAAGCATCAGCATGATGTTTCTGGTACCCTGTGTTGCTAAGCAGATGGTCTGCTGCATTTTGTAGGGAGTGATGCTTTTCCAGGGCACATGGCTTTGTTCCTAGATATGAGTTGCAACAGTCAAGCGTAGAGATCATTAATTTAATGGATCACTATTGTCAGGTCTAAGTTCTTTAGGAAGGAGTTTAATCTTCTGGCCAGTCACAGATGTTGACTTAATGTGAGGGCAGAGGTCCTTGAGTAATGGGGAATGTTCTAGAAGAACCACCTTGTTTGAGGAACTTCTCTCTCCCTACTGGAATTCCACTCTTGTCTGAATTCAGCTGGAGCCAGTTTCTCATTTCATTTAGACACTGAGAAAACTTGGAGCGGTTGCTGTTTACATTTAATGTCAAGGAGATAAAGAGCCAGGTGTTGTCAATGTATGCTGCTGGCATTTCAGACCTTGCTGTCTCACCAGCTCTTTTAATGACTTCATATAAATGTGTTGGATAATGTGGGAGAGAATACTGACTTTTGTGGGAGATGAGGGCTTTGGAGACGTTGGCATGAATGGCCATAATTTCTCTCGGGTTTGGTCTGAGAGGAAGAAGTTAAGGCATTTCAAAGTGTTTCTGTACCACTCAATAGCCTCTTAAAGGTGGGACAATAGTATTTCGTGGTTAAAGGTACCAATTGCTGCAGGGAGGTCTAACAGGTTGAGTGTGGATGTACTTCTCTTGTCTATGGACAAAGATTCATTCAGCAGAGAATTGCTATCTCTGCAACATGCCCTGGCTTGAAACAGAATACTGTCATCTGATAGGTGGAGTTGGAGGCTGGTTTTGTTCTCTTCTTAATTAGCCTGATAATAGTGTATTTAATCAAGAAAAGGTCATGGAAATGACATCCCAGTGACCAGTGGCAGCTGTGCAGAGTCTTTAGCACTAGCTAGAGTCTGGGGAGCTCTCTCCACTGCTGAAATCTTCTACCTCTGATGCCTCAGCTCCCCATCAGCATTAAATAAATGAGCAGTGGAGGCTCCAGATGTACCTTGCTTGTCCTCTCTCAGTCCCACAAATTCTGTCAAGATGCCGCTACCACTAGGAAACATACATACATATTTAGATTCTAAAGTCATTAGAGCCTGTGGAGTTTTCTCTCTTGTGGTATTTTCATCAAGAATAAAAAATAAATTCTGTTGATTTTGTTTCTTAGGATGATTTTTACATGCTGCTATAAATACTCACTGTACAAGCCCTGACACATCAGTTTTGTTAACTCATTTTGAGGTGCCAAGTGTTCCTAGCCCAGTCTCCATTGCCTTCCTATACTGCATCTAAGCCTCCCAGGACCTGCGACTACATTGTGACCTAGGACTTGTCAACCCTGCCTTCAGCTGTGATTATTAATTAGTAAGATCATGGACGAGTTAATAAACTACTTTACTTTGTTTTTCAAATCATAGAGGTTTCACATTGCCTAGTTTGTAATTCACAGTTCTAAATGTTTAGAAATAATTCTTGATCAGTAAAAACAAACATTTTAAAATCTGAGTCAAAAGGCAATGCTTATTTTTATATTCAGGGTCCAGTTTGCAAATGTGTGTGCCTAAATAGAACATCTCCATTATAGACCATGGCATTTAAATTGGCACAAGGCATCAAACTGGCCTAACTGCCAATCTGAGCATCCAAATGCCAGAATTTATATATCCAGTATATATTTGAAAATTAGACTACCCATGTGAATTCTTTTTCCAAGATACAAATTTCATGCCAGCTCTTCTGGAGATTTTCCCAGAAAGAGTAAATTGCCATGTTGATCTATTTTCCCAGATGATACCTAGTCCTTTGGAGGCACATGGTACAACATTTTTCTTTTATGTGGTGCTATGCCCACACTTCTGAGATTAGTTACTGAATATAGTTCTAAAAGACTGGGTCCTTTATCTGTCTTTTGAGATATCAGCTGGCAGGTCACATGCTGCTGGGTCCTACTCTAGTTTTCCAGCTGATTTTTACTGGTGTCCAGGCTCTTCTTTGCAAGGTGGTGTTTGGATATCTGTAAAAGTAACAGATAGTAAGCAGGTGCTGCATGGACCACGGTTTGAGAATTTCTGATTTAAACCCATTGTAAAGCATTAAACTCACTTGCCAAAATAACTTAATTTACTCTTGTTTTTAGGTGACATATGAAGCCATTAAAATTCCAAAATGGCCTCCTCTTTCAGACATGCACCCAGTAGATTATTATTCTTCTTACACCAAGAATTGCACTGGGCAGTTTACAAGGAAAGAAATCAGAGATATCAGAGCATTTTATTATGCCATGTGTGCTGAGACAGATGCCATGCTTGGTAGGTAATCTTCCAGAATAATAATACAGAAAAGAGATTTGAAGCTGTTAGTAGATAACTCTGATCAGACTAGCCTTTTGTAAAGAGTAACTCAAGGCAAAATAGCTTCCTACATATTGCATAAATGATGCATGTGCAAAAGAACTGGATGGCTTAGAATATTGCTGTCAGATTTGGAAGGATTAGAGTTTTGGGTGGTAAATGTTGATTTCACTGTACACATACAAACTGATGAAAAAATATTTCAATTGATGGTGATCAAAATTTACAGGTAAGCAAAGTAAGAAAAAACATGCTTGAGAACTTATTGAAGGTTGATTTTAAGGGTATATCTTTGTATATTTTGACATGTGATATGACAATTTCTATTTTATTGGTTGTAAACTTTTAACTTTTTGATATCGTTAAATAAATGCCTACGGGGGCCCCTTCCCCACTGTTTGACCCTCCCTATAATTTCTTGCAACTGTGAAATTATCCATAAAATCCATAAAAATAGAAAAAAATGCCTAAACAAACATCGACATTACCTGTTGAAGTTTTTTTTTTTTTTTTAAAAAATCGAGTTCTGCCAAGCCTACTAATGGACCATTTTACTGAGTGTTCTCACTTACCAGTGTGAATTCAGACCAGGATGGTAATTGTATGTTGAAAGATGTTAATAGCGTTAAGACCTGGTAAAAGTCAATGGATATGCTAAGCACCCTTCATTCAGGCTAAACAGTGGAGCAATTAAATAGCCCTTTGTTTAATGATGGCTGAAACAATAGAAGCAACTGCCCAAGACACAGACATCATGGCAATGCCAAAGTAGAAACTGAGCCATGTGACACAAGTGGCTTCCTGGCAAGCAATTCCAAATGTAGGGGCTGTGGGTATTGATTAAGTGTCCTTGTGTGTGAAGGAACCAGAAAAGAAGGGAGAAGGCAAGCAGACTACAAAGAAGCAGAGTGAGTGCGACCTTAAGAAGAAGTCATAAGAGATCTTTCGGGAAGAATACTGACTGAAAAGGCAAACTTAGATTTCTGCACTAGGAGATTGCCTCCTGATTGTTTTCTACTGTGTTCAAGGAAACAGAACTTTGGTGCAATCCTATTTATTTACAAAGATTCTACACAAACAGACACCTGACTCCTCTCATTATTTCTTCTCCGAATGGAAACAACCTAGCAAGGCCCCAAATATTAGCTAACTGCTTGAGCTAACAGGTAGCAATTGTGACTATGAAGTAGACAACAAAATGACCTATGCAAGGCTCCCATGTTTGTCCCTGGATATAATAGCAACATATTGAAAATTACAAGAAAAAATAAGTTAAATCTAAATAAGCATGCAAAGTTTTCCATGGTTTGTTTTAAGATATACATATATGCAAATCCGCCTTAATTTACTGTGTTTTGTTTCTTCATTTTAAAAAGTGATATCTAAAGAACAAGAATTCTCAATAAATAGAAGAGTTACTTAAATGATTTTTGTGATGTTAGAATGATTAGGTCATATATAAATGCAAAGGACCAATCCTGTGGGTCACACAGGCCTCTCATGGAGAAGTAATCAGTCCTCCCAGGACCTCTGATCCTGAAGCGATCATGCTGCTGCAATACATGGCGCAGGGTAACTTTCGACTAGAGCCCCTTTTCTGTAAGGTATTGAAGTATGTACATAATTTTAAGCATGTGAGTAGTCTCATTAAAGTCAGTGGGATTACTCATGCTTAAAGTTATGCATATGTAGGTAACTTGCTGAACCATGGCCATCCCTTCTACCGTGCTTCCATTGATCCTGCCCCTCTTTCTCTCTCCGTTGCACAAATTTGAGGCTGCAGTAGCTCCTGTGGAAATACATGCACAAGAGAGAATGAAAAGTCCAGTGACTGGGATAGAGTGAGGGCTCAGTCAGGACCCCCAATATCCAGTGCTTTTTGGTGGGGGCCTCTGCTGTCCCAATTGCCCTTGGTATTGTTAGCTGCAATGGGATCCCATCCAGAACTGTGGGTGGCCTCCTTTGTGAGGAGGGAGTGCCTCTCATCCCTTCAAGATGTCCTTGGTGGTGGTTCAGCCCCATCTCCGAGGCTGGAATTCACAGTCCCCAGCAATCTCAGACTATAATGGATATTGCAGTGAGGGGTGAAGTCTCAGGCTTTGCTTTCAGTGGGAAGGAAAGGAGCTCCAAGGCCTTTGAACAGCACCCCAGTTGCTAGTGAGGGCCCGCTCCCCTCAGGATTTGCATGCTGCTCTGCAGGTGCAGAAGCTTAACATAGTATCTGAACATACTTTTTTCAAGTCTCTCTTTTGTTGCAGGTCAGATCATTTCAGCTCTAAGTGATACAGGACTTCTTAAAAGAACCATTGTTATATTCACAGCAGATCATGGAGAACTTGCTATGGAACATCAGCAGTTTTATAAAATGAGCATGTATGAAGCAAGTTCCCATGTTCCTCTTCTAGTTATGGGGCCAAGCATTAAAGCTCATCATAACCTATCAAATGTGGTATCTCTTGTAGATATTTATCCAACTATGCTTGGTAAGTAACTTGATTCTATTTGAAATAACTGAAACTTTGAGATTTGGGTATGAATTGGTGGTGGCAATAGTAATAGCATTATGTTTAGGGTTCTGTTGTGATAGGTGATATACTAACATAGTAAGATATGATGCCCGCTCTGAAGAGTTTACAATCAGATTTAACACAAGATCAACAAGTGGTGTAGGGATTAAATAGAGGGATTGGAAGAAGTGGGATAAGGGTAACCGTGATAGGAACATGTGGTCACAAAGACTAGCAATGGATGCAATCCATTCGTTTCAGGTATTTACATTTTTTCCTCTTTTTTTTTTAGTCTTAAGATGTAAACACACAAGAAATGTTATGGATCTCAGTAATCCCTACTACCTACCTACTTGACCATTGACTGTAAGCATCACAGTACAAGTGGGTCCTGAGAAGGGATTTCAAGTCAAAGTCAAGGTAGCGGCTTTACTTACTAGTTTGAGGACGATATTCCATTTATAAAGGGCAGCATGGCAGAAATGTAAAGGAACTTGTGAAAGAAGTGGACTAATAGAAGATTGAGGTGGGCATCATGAGCTGAGAGGAAGGTCCAGGGGTGATGTAGTAAAACCACAAGAGTGGCTAACTGGGAGGCATAGTATTATGAAGCTTCTTGAAGATGAGGACAAGAACAGAATTATCAGACGCAGATGAATATGATTTGCTGGGGAAGAGTCAGCACAGCTTTTGTAAAGGGAAATCATACCTCAGTCATTTATTAAAATTCTTTGAGGGTGTCAACAATCATGTGGATAAGGGTGATCCAGTCAATATAGTGTACTTGGATTTTCAGAAAGCCTTTGATAAGGTCTCACACCAAAGGCTCTTAAGGAAACTAAGTAGTCATGGGATAAGAGAGAAGGTCCTCTCGGATCAGTAATTGGTTAAAAGATAGGAAACAAAGGATAGGGATAAATAGTTTTCACAATGGAATGAGGTAATTAGCGGGGTCCCTCAAGGATCTGTAGTGGGACAAATGCTATTCAACATGTTCATCTGGAAAACAGAGTGAACACCAAAGTAGCAAAGTTTGCTGATACAAAATACTCAAGATAGTTAAGTCCAAAGCTGACTGCCAAGAGTTATAGGGGGATCTCACAAAACTGGATGACTAGGCAACAAAGGGCAGATGAATAATAGAAGTGTAGGACTGGAAGGGACCTCAATAGATCATCTATTCCAGTCCCCTGCACTCAAGGCAGGACTAAGTATTGTCTAGAGACTATCCCTGACAGGTGGCTGTCTAACCTGTTCTTAAAAGCTTCTAATGACAGAGATTCCCCAACCTCCCTAGGCACTTTATTCAAATTCAGTGTTAAGTGCAAAGTAGTGCACACTGTAGTTGGGATGATTTTTTCCTCATGGGTTCTAAAATAGCTGTCACCACTGAAGAACGCGGTTGGAATCATTGTAGATAGTTCTCTGAAAAAGTCAGCTTAATGTGCAGCAGTGGTCAAAAAGGCTAACAATGTTAGGAACCATTAGGAAAGGGATAGCAAATATCATAATGCCACTATATAAAATCCATTGTACACCCACACCATGAATATTATGTACAGTTCTGGTCACCCCATCTCAAAAAGGTTGTAGGAGAACCTGGAAAAGGTTCAGTGAATGGCAACAGAGATGATCATGGGTATGTTATGGCTTCTATAGGAGGACAGACTAATAAGATTCAGGCTGTTCAGTTTAGAAAGGAGACTATTAACAGGGGATGTGATAGAGGTCTATAAAATCATGAATGGTGTGGAAAGAGTGAATAGGAAAGTGTTATTTACTCTTTCCAACAATATAAAAACTGCACATTGTTCCCCAAATCCTCCTACCATCCACAGTCAAAACCCTTAAACATGTATAGATGCACACTGAATCCATACTTAGTGCTCGCCTGGGGATGTTGGGCAAAGCACATGTTGGGCTTTGAGCTACACCTCTACTCATCCATTTTGTAGTGTGGGTACAGCAAAAGCAAAAGTACCTGGGATTGTGTTTAGATAAGCCTCCACTGCCATTCCCACAATTCCCAGTACCTGCATGCTCTGGCCCTTTAACCTACCCACTTCATTGTCACCCACTATGTACCAGATGCAACTGCTGGTTTATACACAGTTGCTCGGCATTTAACCCTTCATTTCCATGCGACCTGCTTGTTTCTGCACAGCTCAACTGTGCCTAATAGGAAGAGGCACATCATCAGCATCATGTTAGTTGGCTGCAGGAGTACTCCAGAGTTCTGGTTAACCTCTAGTGTGAGTACAGCAAGCGTTATGAGTTTGGGAGGAGTATCCAGAACATCCACGTATGAGAGCATCATGAAGAAGCTGTCAGAGATGGGCCTAACTGGATTGGTGTGCAGCACAGGGAGCACATCAAGCACTTAAAGCTGAGGATGGCAACAGCAGATCTGGCAACTCCCTATCTATATGCCCTTTCTACAAGGAGTTTGGACCGGGTGCTTGCCACTGCCCTGAGCTCAGAGCCCACCGTCCTTCTTGACATACTTCCGAATGCAGATCATCTTACTTTCAGACCAGAGGAAGGGGGTAAAAACTCTGGGGATGGCACTGGCTGACATCACAATGAACTCCCATAAACAGATTGTGGAGCAGGAAGCCCAGGATCAGTCCATGTGGCCGGATGGGTGAGTGGGTGTCCTGGGTGAATTTTCAGAGGATCTGTTCTGAGATCGGCCCAGGGAACAGTCCGGAGAGGAAGCAATGCGGGACCAGGAATTGGATCCATAGTCTGGTAAGTGCAACCCATCAACTTTATAATTACCATGTGGGAAATTGTAGCATAAGAGTGGGATTTCAGGATTATGACCAATAAAATCATTGTTATGGAGGATATTACATGGGATGGGTTTATCTTTGGGTGAGGGCAAAAGCCACCCTGCTTTCTCCGCATCGTGTGTGATCTAAAGTGATTCTAAGTATTGCCCGGGGTGGGAGGGTGATTTAAACATATATCTAGTGATTCTTAACTATTTTTTAAAAAGAGTAATAGCAAATTATGAACAGTAACAGGCTTAGCAAGCATGATTACATATCTTTCAGTATACCACTGTCTGCAACTCAATCACCCCAGTAGCATTAAAGCATTGTCCCGGACAGTATGGATTATAAATCCCACTGGCTGCATTAAGTACTAAAGTCCCTTGTGGACTTCAGTGCTTGGCTGTCTGGTTCTGTCCATTCACAGCACGCTGTCTGGGCTGGGGTTGGGAGTGAAAATCAGTTCTGCTCTTCAGAACTCTCTGCATCCTACTTCAGCCTCCTGATAACATTTGCCTGAATTTTCCCCCACTTCTGGAAGATGCTTGAGAATTTTTCATACAGGAGAAATTCAAGCGGGTTTGTAAAATTCCTGGGTAGGCAAACTTCCAGTGGCTGCCTACATAACTAACCAACCCTGTCCATGCTTTGATCTGCTGTTCAATCACCAGGCAACCACAAAAATCTCCCTTGCTTAGATAGATGGGTTTCTGCATGCAGCCTGCAAAATTTGTTTGTCTTTCCAAATAATAATATCCTCCAAGGCTTCCCTGGCCTGAAAGAATATTGAAACTACTACTGGTAACAGAGCCCTTCCCTCACAACCACCTCCTGACATTTTTTGTAAAATAACAGTTAAATCTGAAAATCTTACCATGGTTTGTCTTTTGTCTGGGAATGTTGCTAGAAGAAGCTTCTGAATACATCAGTGTATGAAGATGATGAAATAAAAGCATACCAGGTTGAAAAAAGTTTCAAACCTTGGCCTCATTTTGATGCAAAACATAAAGTGGGATGGATTCTTTTCTTTCTCCCAGCCCGCTGCCTCCCTTGAAAAAAGTAATAAGCTCTTTCATTTTCTTGACAGGCATTTCCACTTCAGCTGTACCAACATTACCACACTGGACTCTTGGGGATAGAACCCTTAACCAGCATAGGAAGAAAAAAAGGTCAGATGAGATGTTCTGTGACATGCGGTACAAGAGAGAAAAATACCAAAAAGCAGAGGAGTGGGAAGAAAGAATGCTCACCCAATTCCTCAGACATGACCAGAGGAATAGGGCTCAAGCCTAGCTTCTGTTAGACCGACAGTTCAGCATGATGGCCAATAGGGTGCAGCTGCCAGTATCCGCACCACAGCCACCTTCATTTCCAGCTCTGCTGTTGGCTTCTGTACCATCACCAGTGCTTGCAGACTCTTCTCTGTGGTACCACATCTTGCAGCCAGTGCAGCGACTGGCAAACTCAAACTGACCAACCAGTGACCAGCTCTACGAATTGGAATGGGCAGATGTACTCTATGTACTCCACCCCTGTACAGTGCAGTCACCATGTTTGGCCGGGAGGAGAAAAACAGGAGGCACACTTGACATCCAATTCCACTACCAGCAAGACTGACTGTGGAGCTTGGACTTCAGTTAATTGTACTGTTTCACAAACCATTAGCATTTTATTTAATTTTGCACATTTGTCAATAATTGTTTATGGCCAGTGAACTGGTATGCTTGCAATGGCTTTACTATTACTTTGTTTTGTTTTCTTTGGGTTTTGTTAATAAATGGTTTGGTCGCACAATTAATTGGTGTGTGTGAGTGCATGGAAAAGGAGGAAGAGTCAGGAAGTTGTCTCCAAAGCTTTTGATAAAGTATCAGTCTCTTATCACATAAAGCCAATATTAAATATACAATAGCAAACCAGGTTATACATCAGTACAGAGCCTTTCTGCATCACAGGTCCCCAGCGCAGCATCACTGGTCCATATCCACTCACCCTGAGATGCTAGGATGTGGCACGTAAGGCATCCCCATTTTCTTATGCTTGCCTGGACCCATTCCTGGTGCTGATCAATGCACTTTCTGGTTTCATATATCAAGTCTGCATATATCAAGTGTCTTAAGACTGTTCCATGTGAAAATTCTTTCTTTTAGCCTTGCAGTGTTGTGTAGGGCACAGCAGGCCACAATAATTTTGAATGGTATTGGCCACACAGGCATCCAAATGTTTTTTGGCAATGCCATCTTGCCTTCTGCCTGCCAAATGTGCACTCCACCACTATCCTGTAACAGCTAAGCATATAATTAAACCTTCTTCCGCCAGGTCCTCTGAGGTCAGGGTATGGTTTCATGAATCATGGTAAGAAAGGTTTAGCAGGTTCCCCTAAAATAAAAGTCGACAGACACCCCATTGGTAACCATGCCATTTAGAAGGAATAAGGTCCCTGCTTGTGCAAACAGGGTATTGAGGATATCTGGTGTTTACCTAGCATCATGCACCTGTCCTGTATTTCCCATGTTGATGAACCTGCCGTTGTGGTAGTCCAAAGCCTGTAGAACCAGGGAGTAGTATCCTTTGTGGATGACATTCACTTGCCTCTTTTGGCAGGCAAACTATGGGCACATGCATGCCCTCAACGGTCTCAGCAGTTTGGGAGCCCCATTCTCTGAAAGCCAGCTATTATTTCAGACACATTAATTATGCCCATTATCTGTGGGCATACTACTTGTGGACTGGTATGGCCTCCCTCATTTGCATGTCCTGGTGCTGGAGGGTCAAGGCAGGCTCCACACCCAACTCCATGAAGGTCTACAACTACTTTCAGAAGTGCTGGAACCACTACTGGTCATCCCAGGTCTGCATGGTGATCTGATACCACCACAATGTGCTACTTGTTCTGCACTGGAAGCCCCAGCCTACATTTGGGGAAACTGCTGCAGTTGCAATAAGAATCAGGTCTCTCCAGTCTGCCATGAATATAACCTCCTTTGGGTCTCACTGCCTTACATATTTCAGAAACTGCTGCTGAAATGTCATCCAGAATCTCACAGAACATGTACCCTGATGCATAAATACTTCAGCCACCACAGGAGCAGCTCAGTTGATGGAATCCATGACATGGCCCCCCAGCTAGAATGAACAGAAGTGACGAGTGTGCAGAGCTAAAAGTGCCTCAGCTAAGTGTGTTGGCAAGCTAAAACCACTTCCACTCAGGAGTCTGGGAAGAACAGAAATCCTGCCACAATACACCACAAATCCTAGAATAGCTCCAGTTGGTAAAGTGCTAAGAACCATGGGCTGTGTTCCCAGAAATCTTAGTGCCAAACACATGTAACTGCCATGCTAGTGTGGATTTGGCTACATGGGGTAATGGGCACATGGACACTCAGGCAGGCTTAGCTAACACGTGCCCATATGTGTGCAAACCAGGACACGGGCACTGTAGACATACCCATAGAGACAGGCTGAGATGCAGCATTAGATGAAGGGAAATAAGTCAGGAATGGGACAGTAGGTGGTAGGTGAAGTTACAGAGAAAGGTTATAGAAGGGACAAGAGTAGCCCTAGAAAGTTGTAGCCCTGTGAGACTCCACTAAAAGTGGAGGATGGGAGGAGGCAGATCCACTAGAATAGGTGCTTAGAACCAGAAGATAACTATGAAAGCCAAGGGAATAATTTCAATATTTCAAGAATAAGAGGATATAATTACTCCTTTTGACACTGTCAAAGGCCAACAAGGCTGAAGATGAAGTAGATCTGGCCATAAAAAAAAAACTTTGAAGATTTTGGTGAGAATAATTTTAGTGGAACAGAGGAGATAGAAACCAGATTGGAGAGGGTTTAGAGTAGAGATGAAGGAGATGAATTCAAGGCAATGGTTGTAGATGCCACATTCAGTGAAATTGGAGGAGAAAGAAAGAAAAGAGAAACATGCAATGTGGGAAGAGGCAGGTCTGGTCAAATGTGGGATTTTTGAGGAGAGAGGAGATGAAGGCACGCTTGTATTTTGAAGGAAAAGGCCAGAAGATGGAGGAAAGGAAGGCAAGCAGTGAGATTGGGAGCAAAGTAGGTCAGGAGTTATGAGAAGATGGGTTCACTGTGCAAGGTCCTGAACCTGAGCCTGCAGGCTGGTGGCACATCTACAATCTGCCTGACTGCTGTACTAGTGACCAGAGAATTGGGAGCCCTAAAGCCTTCCACTCCATTAACGGTACTGCCCACAGAAACCTGACTGGAGAATCTCTGGAGTCCCTGATAGGGCTGGGTTCACTAGTTAAGCCAGAAAGAGAGACTAGAAGTTGTCTGTGCAACAAAGTGGATCCTGGCTTGCTTCTGCTACAGACCCTGCCATCCACTGCCTCATTTCTGGCATAATCTGTGCTTCCTAACTTCAACCCAACCCTGTTCCCGGCTCCTGCCCTCAGCCTCATTCCGGTCCCTCAACTCTATTGCCCTAGTTTCTGACTGCTCCAGCTCTAACCTTATTCAGCTTTTTGGCTTCTGACTTAGTAGTGACTCTTGGCTTTAGTTTGTGTTTCCAGTCTGACCCCAGCTCTAATGCTAGGCTATGGTTCTATAGCTTCAGACTTTCAACTTTGACACCTGGCTCTGGATCTGCCTCTTGGCCTCTGGTTCCTGAACACTGCACCGACCACCAAACCAGACCACCCATGTCCTGGGCACTGACACCAGTCTTCCACAGACCCTGACACACTGGATCAAGCAGAGAGGTTAGAGGAGAGCAGATGAGACCTCAATGTTGAGCGAGCTTCTGTCTTGGTGAGTGGGAGAGTTGATATAGCTTTGAAGGTCAGACTTGACAGATGATGAAGCTGGTAGGATGAAAATGGTAGATGGTTATGAGATGGAGAGCCAGGTATCAAAGTCAGAGAGGAAAGTGAATGGGGAAGAGTGGGGTGGACTCTGACAGCAACATTGAGGGGAGAGGCGAGTCAGAATGTTGTCCCATGTTGTGAAAAGGGATAGGAGGAAACGGGTAGAACTGGCAAAGTTGTTGAGAGAGAAGAGAAAAGAAAGTACACAAAGATGAGAAAGCACCTCCTTATAGTCTGTTCTTTCTCTTCTGTTCTGCCACTTCCACTTCTCTCATGTCCTCCTATCCTTCTGCCCTCAACATATTTCTCGCATCTCATCTCACTGTTTTGTCGCCCTATCTCCTCTGCCCATTGTTGTCTTTTCCTTAATGAATTGCATATGTATTAAAAGTGCTGACCTGCCAACATTGTAAAGTGACTGTGTTCAAAGAACAGGTACAGCAACAGAAGCACAGTGCAAACACACCTAAATTTCCCTTTTAATTGGTCTCTGAAGAGACCCCATTCATGGGTGAGAAGATAGGTCAGTTTTCATGCTAAATGAAGCCTGGGACTCTCTTTAGTGCTAATTGTAATAGCAATTTTTGTGATCTGAACTGTTCTACTGTAGATACAGGGTGAGACCACCAACACATTTCATATTAGATCATCGAACAGCCATCAGATGGTACTGATAGTCCATTCCTACTGGAGACTGAAGTCTCTCAATCCTATGACCAGTCCCCTGTGTCATCCATTTCCACGATATGGTGCTTTTTGTAACATAGGAACCTGTTCAATAGGGATTAGACTATGACACGTAGACCTTGAAAACAGCCTTCAAATTATAACTTTTCAGTCATTTCACCTTGATTCAAATTCTAACTTGGGACTGTGGAGGAATTGACTCACTGCTGTCATCCCCCTCATGGCTGGATATGGTATGGTTGATCTGTCATACAGTGACGCCCTGCCAATGGCTGCTCCAGCCCTGTGGTGGTCTCTCTTGCGACTCAGCCCTGTGGCCAGGTCACACTTTAGTCCCGCTCCTTCTAGGGAACAGAACAACAGTCCAATGTCCACATGAAGGTCTTTGGCCCTGATTCTGGGCCCCATGGTCCTCACATTGTTCTCCCAAGGCTCTCCGTCATCATGTCTCCTACTCAGGGACTTCATGCCATCTTCCCTAGTAGTTGGTTTGAAAACCCACAGTGCTGGGTTCCAGTCCAGATACCCTACACCTGCAGTCAAGGTCAGCTCCCAGACTTCCTGCTGCTTCCTCCCTACACTTACCACATCCTCTTTTTTAGGGTGTCTCCCCACAACCTCTCTAAGTTCATCCTTCTTTTGGGACCTAGATTTGCAAGGCTTTCTCCCTTGGAATCCCCCCAACAAAATCTCAAACAAAGTACCAATTTAAATCAACTTCTGCCCTCCTTGGGCTTAATCCGTCATCCCTCTTATGTTTCCCTTATCAGTGCCTCACTGAATGCATCCCAGGAAGTCCCAATCCTGCCCTTTTATCAGGGCTTACCACTGGAGCTTGCTGCTCCATGTCTCTTCTGGCCTCCTGCCAGACTTCCCTATTCCAACTTTCCCCCTGGTCTTCCTACTTTACCCTCTCAGTCTCTCCACTCTAGAGTCCTAGAGAATGACTGCAGAGTTTCTGTCTGCAGCCCCCTTCTGGTCTGTATTTCCTTTGTTTGTAGTCATCTCTCAACTCCTTTCCTAGCTGGACTTCAGACATATTTAGGCCTGGTCCACAACCCAGATGCAGCCAGATGGCTTAATTGTCCTCTCAGGCCAACATCAGCCCTTTCAGAGCCAGGATAGGATATATACCATCTTAGGGACCAGATGTAAAAGAGCCTGTGTTCCAGATTTTGATCCCAAAAATATATTAACAGATTTTAAATCCCTCCCTTCTTGGTTGTGTCTGTCACTCCCTCCAAATAATTTATTGATCCAAGTGTTTTAAAATCCTTCCTTTTCAATCTCTCTTTTTGAAGTTTGTATTTTTAAAGCTCTCTCCTTCCTGTTCTCTCACTCTACTTCTGCCAATTCCTCCTTCCTGTAATCAGTTTATGTCAAAAATAGAAACATAAATGAAGAAGAATTAAATTATTCAGGTGACTAAGAAAAAAAATAAGGAAGAAGCATCTCAGTCATCTTTTAACCTTTCCTTTCTGGCAAGTGATGAAACAACCCATGCGTCTTTGGCCATTACAAATGTAATTGCTTGGCTTATATGGTCACAAGGAAATATCCTCTCTTCTCAAGATACCATCTTATCTAAATACTTTGTTTTCTGAGAAACTGGAGATTCACTCCTTGCCTGTCTGACTGATTTGAGGGTAAATTGCCCTCAGTACAGGATGGTACAGAAGGTCTTGAGTGACCCTGGCAGAAACTCTGTGTTAGGCATAATTTCCCTAAGATTGCAACTTTAGTTCCATCCTTTAACAGGGTGGGACATGCACTTCCCTCCAGGTAGCCTCAGCTTTGCTGGTCAGCATGGAGGTGGTTTGGGGGGTGTGGCCCAGCCCCATGGGGGAGGCTACAGCTATTGAAGATGTTAGCCTTGAACACTTCTTGATCTTAAAGGAATGCAGTGACTACCGTTCCCACTCCTTGCACAGAAGTGTAAGGGAGCAGGGCTTATATCCCTTTTGCACTCATTTAGGGCTGGGCATAGTCTGGCCCAAAGACTGTCGGTTACTGGTTTACAAAGATACCACTTTTCCTCCTACTGCTAAGTCCTACTGCTGCCTCCATGAAGCCGCCTGTTTACCATAGCAGGATGCAGATCTATAGACTGATGCACAGCCTACAGAAGCAATTTAACAAAGCTAGGAGAGGAGAAGAAAGATGTTAGATGCTAATAAGAAAAAAAATGTCACCAGTATGGGCTATATACATACAGTAAGTGCCATTAGCAAATGAAGTGACTACTCCATGTACCTGCAATAACCTGTGCATAAAACAGGAGATACACTACTACAGGCCACTGTGAAATGGAAAACACAGAGTTATTAATGACACATAGTATACTGTGTTTGGGGGTATGATAAAAATAGTACTACATTCTTAATAGACACTTTGGTGTTTAGATAGCATGGGTGATATTCTGTACTGTGCCTCCTAGAGTATCAATGCATCTTTGCGCACTCCTAATCTAGGCCTGCTCTGGTGGCTGGAGAGTCCCCTAGTATAACTTAGCTCTTGTGGGGAAGCCTGAGTTATGGCAGCCGACCTGGACTGCACCCTGCCCAGAATCTCTTTTGCACCATGTGCTGTTATGTTGCTTCCCAGGGTTATGACTCTGAGGCACCTAACTACTACTTGCCCTTAGTGTGAAGCAGTCTTGTCTGTGCCTGCTGAAACCAGCAGCCTCTGGCAGCACAAGCACTGACTTCCAGGTCTCTGCAGGCCTTACTTTCTCTGTGCAGGTAGTGATAGGCACACACCAACCACTTAGTTTCAGAGCACTCCTCTCAGTATCAAGGCCCTTAATCCACTGAATACTCACTCACAGAATTACCAGGCTCACAGCTCCCAAAGGAACAGTACACATCATCTTGTAACATGCAACCCTGGATCACCACTTCGGTTGATACCACAGCACTTAAACTTATTCTTGTTTTCACTATAAATATATCTATTATAAAAAAAAAACAGAGATTCAAGTGATAGTGAGTAAGAGAATTAGAAACAAATAACATATTAAACAAAATTATAACACCCTGCAGAGTGTATAACTAACAGATTAATTTCTTGTCTAAAGACGCTTGTCTCACCTAAAGTTCTCTCCAGTGTTTTCAACCAAGTCTGGTTGAGACCCTTTTTCATGAAGCAAAACTGCTGTCCTTTTTCTTCCTCAGTAAATTGTGCCCAGGCATCTCCTTTGTCCCTACCAAAATACTCAGGGAAATGTTTGAAGAACAGCTCTGGATAGGGTTCTTCCACCCCATTTTTTCTCTTCCTGTTAGTTTCTTTCTCAAATCCCCACAATTCTTCATTTGTATTCAGTTCAGACTGGTGATAGGAAACCCACTGTGAATCAGACAGTACTTAATTTACATGTAAACAGATGGATAAACATCTCCTCTCAGACAGGAAGCCTGTTTTTCATCTTTGCTGGTGACCAGTCCCTAGCCACAGACTTTAAGAAGACATTTTCCATATATATGTATACACACAACTCCTTACATAGTATCTGTACATACATTTCACAATGATACTGAGTGACACCGACTTTTATTCAAGATCTTGCATTACACTGTTTTGCTGACCTATAATGTAAATACCAGAGGGAGGAGATCCTGTAACCCCTGTGTGCCCCTTGTCAGTTGGCACTAAGAGGTTCCTGAGTCAAAGCTGTGGCCCTACTCTTGAGAGACCCCTTTTGCTCCCCACCCAACTTCCAGCATGGGATTGCAAGGAGATGGGTGACCTTGGGTGAGTCACTTCAGCTCTCTGTGCCTCAGTTTTGTCATCTGTAAAATGGGAGTAGTGATACTGACCCTTTGTAAATAATTTAATTTACTGCTGAAAAGCACGATATAAAAGCTAAATAATATTAATGCAGTGCCGGGCCAAGTGAATCCTCCCCCAATCCCATATGGAGTTTTTAGGGCCCCTTTACGTTGCTCTGGTCTTTTCATATGGCATAAAGGGACCAGAGTGTTGGTGGATATCACCTCAGACGTACAAAGACAAAAGAGCATGACATGAACTGCAATACGGGCCCTCTAAGGTGGAATTCACATTGATGTGACAACCATATTTTAGAATTTCCTTGCTTTGTTGTTTTATGCCTCAATAATGTTCTTTTTAGTGAACCTCTGTGTTTCTGTTTCCTAACAGGAAGCATAATTAGAGGGCATAATTTAACACACTAGTATGGTCACTGTTCAGATAACTGATAATTTAGTGTTTTGATATAACGTTCATTATCATTACTAGAGTTAATTAAAAGAAGGCTTAACTATGTTTATATCTTTGTTCAGATATAGCTAGAATTCCTATCCCGCAGAATCTCAGTGGATATTCCTTGATACCATTGTTGGCTGAAATGGCAGAAGATGACGTCTCATCCAGAAGGCTGCACCCCCCATGGGTCCTGAGTGAATTCCATGGATGTAATGTGAATTCTTCCACCTATATGCTTCGAACTGACAAATGGAAATATATAGCATATTCAGATGGGCATTCAGTACCTTCTCAGCTCTTTGGTATACTAACCACGTTTCTTCACTAGATATTTTTAGGTTTCAGAGTAGCAGCTGTGTTAGTCTGTATCCGTAAAAAAAAAAAGGAGTACTTGTGGCACCTTAGAGACTAACAAATTTATTAGAGCATAAGCTTTCGTGAGCTACAGCTCACTTCATCGGATGCATACAGTGGAAAATATAGTGGGGACATTTTATATACACAGAGAACATGAAACAATGGATGTTACCATACAGACTGTAACAAGAGTGATCAGGAAAGGTGAGCTATTACCAGCAGGAGAGCGGGGGGGTGGAGGGGGGAACCTTTTGTAGTGATAATCAAGGTGGGCCATTTCCAGCACTTTACAAGAACAGTAGCGGTCCCCCCCCCACCCCCTTCCCCCTGCTCTCCTGCTGGTAATAGCTCACCTTTCCTGATCTAATAAATTTGTTAGTCTCTAAGGTGCCACAAGTACTCCTTTTCTTTTTATAGATATTTTTAATGGTTCTGTTTTTACCAAATCATATCTTGGCAAATTGCGCTTAACTGGTTTTTGTTTGTTATAGATCTGTCTGCTGATCCAGATGAACTAACAAACATAGCTACAACATTTCCAGAAGTCACACATTTCTTGGACAAAAAACTTCGCTCCATAGTAAACTATCCAAGAATCTCTGCCTCTGTGCACAAGTACAACAAGAAGCAATTTATCAACTGGAAACAAAGTTTGGGACAGAATTATTCCAACGTTATAGCTAATCTCAGATGGCATCAGGACTGGTTAAAAGAACCAAGAAAGTATAAAGATGCAATTCACAGGTGGCTCCAAATGAACACTAATGAATAAAGTAAGTGCAACAAGGGATTATTGAGTGCCCTTATAGTAACAATTTTTATTAAATGAGCGCAATGAACGCACTCAGGAAATGAAAATATGCAGTTGTAATTGCAACACTATATAGTTCATAACATCACAGTTTGTTTGCTAATTTAAAATAGCAATCCATGAAAATAAAGCTTGCACAAGCTTTTATATCCTTGTTAGCAAGTTAAATGTTTGTTATATAACTGACCATGATACCAAACCTAGCTCCCATCATGTAAAATTTAATATCTGTGGGGGTTAATCAACTTTTAAGAATCATGGGAAGGAAATACACATATATAAAAATTGCTTTCTATAAAATACTGTGTATTAAGAAAATACCGAATGTATTAGCCAATTAATATTTAAGCAATAAAATGCAAAGCAGATTTTGCATGTGTAAGGACTAATTAAAAACTGAATACCTCAGGATTTGATCCAGTGGGATACAGATCATAGTGAAATATCCTAGCATCCCAATAGATTTTAAAATAGTAATGAAAAAGATTCCCCAACCCAATCGTCCCACACACACAGAAGAGAGGATGTAGAGCATCAAAAAAGGATAATAACTAGTGTTGGTCTGAACAAAAATTCTGAGGCTATGGTAGGTACTTGAATAGACAACTAACTCACTCACTGTTTATGACGGGTTGGATCACAGTAACCCCGTTGAGGCTGCTAACTGATGTGCCAAGGCTACTTCTGCCCCTGCTTTCCCTGCCCTCCCAGCTTGGGACTTCAGCGCCCAGCCTGGTTTGAGCCAGACCCGCTAGCCTGCTGCAAACCCAGACCCAGGTCTGAACCACATCCCCTAACAGTTGTAGGCTTAAACTGAAAGCAGCTTAAGAAGTGTTCCTGTCTTTAACTCAGATGCCCAACTCCCAATGGGGTCCAAACCCCAAATAAATCCATTTTATTATACAGGGTAAACTCATAAATTGTTGACCCTCTATAACACTGATAGAGAGATATGCAGAGCTGTTTGCCCGCCCCCAGGTATTAATACATTCTCTGGGTTAATAAGTAAAAAATGATTTTATTAAATACAGAAAGTAGGATTTAAGTGGTTCCAAGTAGTAACAGACAGAACAAAGTGAATTACCAAGCAAAATAAAATAGAACACGCAAGTCTATGTCTAATACAGTAAGAAAACTGAATACAGATAAAAACCACACCTAGTAAGCTTCCTTTTGCAAACTAGTCACCTAGTCTGGGTCCAACAATCACTCACACCCCCTGTAGTTACTGTGCTTTGTTCCAGTTTCTTTCAGGTATCCTTAGGGGTGGAGAGGCTATCTCTTTAGCCAGCTGAAGACAAAATGGAGGGGTCTCCCTGGGGTTTAAATAGACTTTCTCTTGTGGGTGGATGCCCTTCCCTCCCCCTGTGTAGAATCCAGCTACAAAATGGAGTTTTGGAGTCACATGTCCATGCATGACTCAGTTTTTATAGGCAGCAGCCATCGCCCACCTGCTATCTTGAATGTCTCCAGGAAGACTTCTTATGTGGATTGGAGCCTTCCAAATCCATTGTGCGTTAAGTGCTTCTTGACTGGGCATTTAACTTGCAAATTCCTTTCTAAAGAAGTTGACCAAATGCCTTACTAAGGTTATTTAAAATCAAACAAGTATACAGTCAATATGCATAACTTCAAATACAATAATGACACATACATACAAATAGGACGAATAGATTCAGTAGATCATAACCTTCACAGAGATATGTTACATGGCATATGTAGCATAAAACATATTCCAGTTATGTCATATATACATTCATAAGCATATTTCCATAAAGCCTTATGTGGGGCACTGTCAGACTCTCTCTCTCTCTCTAAATATGTATGTGTATACACACACACACACACACACACACACACACACACACACAAATTAGAGACCTCTGGTTCTCTTTCCTCTCCTAATGAACTTTGATGGCCAGTTTTCAACTTCTGTTTCTGGGGCCTCCTATCCAGTATGCAAACTTTGCATATAAATTGCAGAGCAACAAATAGCAAATATAAACACCAATTTTTCTCTATATGTGTAGGAAACTACAAAGCACGAAAACCAGTGTTTGTGAGTAGACCTATTCATTAACTATCAACTGTAAGCTGTGCACTGTATAAAATAGACAGTCTGCCAGGAAATCTTACAGTCTAAGGTACCAATTCTCCATGCAAGTGGACACTTACACCTGTATGCATCTGATTGCAGAATCAGGGACTAAAAGATAAAAGGAAGGAGATGTGCTGCAATGGGAATCCCAAAGAAAAGATTAACTTTGAAAATGTCAATATTTTTAAATCACTTCTAGTAGACCTTACAGAAAATAATCAGTCTTACAAAGAAATGGAGCGTAGGTAGGAAAATTGACTGGCAACTCTAACCTACTCTGTTTTTTTAATGAAATACATAATTACATGAGCATTTCAAAGTGCACCTTATTCTTTAAGCTAATGTACATGCAGCTGCTATAGTAACTATTCAAGATCACATTATGCTTCAAATTTAAGAGCTCTCGAATAGGAATCCATAATAAACATTTCAACAGTAAAATTAAACTGGCAAAGATAAACATGAAAATACCATCTGCTTTCTGAGATTAAACATTGTACACCTATTCAATAACTGAATTGATAGACTGATTTACTAGATGTTTTAAGTGTGGTATTTTAAACTATAGTATATCGTGATTTTGCTTCCATAATATGTTAAAGCTGATCTTACACATACCATTAGTATTTCCCCCTCAGTTTTTATTCTGAATCAAAGATTTTACATTAATAGTGCAAATGAATCTGAGCAGTGCAGTGTAAGTTATGATTCTTGTTAAAAATGAGTACAAGGTTCAAATGGTGATGAAATCACTGTCAGCAAAACTACAAAACAGAAAAGGGATCGGATCTGAGGAATATATTGGAAACTGGCTATATGACTTGAGAAAAATATTCACACATGAATGTGTAGGACTTCTCAAGACTTCAAGAGCAAAGGGAATTACAGCGTTCAAAGATCTGGAAAAGGGCGGTATACTGTACAGTACATTCCAAAATAAGAATGATCACAAGCCTTTATTCCAGTGGTATCTCATTATGTACCATTTAAAGAAATTATAGAGAAGGGAAAATTATGTAATCTGAAGACTGTGTGGACACAGCAGTACCTTTCAAAGCTGGTGAGCCTGCTTCAAAATGTAGTTGTGGGTAGGCGTTCTGCTCACAGAGGGGACCAGTCTGTGGCACATTGTGTGCTACATGAGGGAATAAGGCACTCCGTTTACTCTCTTGCACCAGCTTCCTGGATCATAGGTAGCAGCAAAGAGGAGCCTTTTCAGGGCTGCGTCATCTCCATGTAATTGAGCAGGACTGGGCACAGCAGGAGAGGGACAATAGGATGGGGTTGGGAATACCAATCCTCAGTGTGCTGGCTACCATAGGCCTAATACAAGGTACTTCCTCTGTGGAGGAAGAGGAAACTGGGAGGCAAACTGTGACTGAGGGTATGTCTACAGTACAAAATTATTTCAAAATTATTCTATTCAAATTTTCAGAAGCGATTTTATACATTCGGTCTTGTGTGTCCCCACTAAAGCGCGTGAATTCGGCGTAGTGCGTCCACAGTACCGAGGCTAGCATCGAATGTCGGAGCGGTGCACTGTAGGTAGCTTTCCCACAGTTCCCGCAGTCCCTGCCACCCATTGGAATTCTGGGTTAAGCTCCCAGTGCGTGATGGGGCAAAAACATTCTCACGAGTGTTTCAGGGTGTGTGTTGTCAGTCGCTCCTCCCACTGTGAAAGCTAAGGCAGACAATTGTTTCGCGCCTTTTTGGTGTGCAGACGCCATACTGCTTTCAGCAGACGAAGCTGCACCGCTTCTCTCCTGGTACTATGACTCCACCTCGCATTTCCTCTCGTCTTTCTATGTAATCTCTATAAGTATCTACTCTTTCTCTTCCTCGTCGACCGCTTCACCATTCTGAACCGAGCAGCACAGCTTCCGTCGCCAACTCTGCTCTCCCACTCTTGCCACGCTACCAAGCTTTTCCATGTTGTCTGTCCTGGGCTCCCTCCTCCGTGAAAGCTACAGAAGACAACCATTTTCCACCTTTTTTTGGCTATCGTGAACCGAACAGCACCTCTTCTGCTGCCACTCTGCTCTCCTACGTTTCGCGCCCTTTTTCCAGGATTACCGGTGCAGGTGCCATAGCGCAGCAAGCATGGAGACCGCTCAGATCTCTGCTGCAGTTTTGACCATTGTAAATACCTCGCACATTATCCAGCAATATGTGCAGTACCTGCAAAACTGGGCGAGGAAGCGACGACAGCGCGATTATGATAGTGATGAGGACATGGACACAGACGTTCCTAGAAGCACGGCATGTGGCGATTGGGAGATCATGGTGGCATTGGACCAGGTTCATGCTGTGGAACGCTGATTCTGGGCCCGGGAAACAATCACAGACTGGTGGGACCACATAGTGTTGCAGGTATGGGATGATTCCCAGTGGCTGCAAAACTTTCATATGCGTAGGGCCACTTTCATGGAACTTTGTGACTTGCTGTCACCTGCCCTGAAGTGCAAAGACACCAAAATGAGAGCAGCCCTCACAGTTGAGAAGCGAGTGGCAATAGCCCTGTGGAAGCTTGCAATGCCTGACAGCTACCGGTCAGTCAGGAATCAGTTTGGAGTGGGCAAATCTATTGTAGGGGTCTGCTGTGCTGCAAGTAACCAACACAATCTTTGACCAGCTGCTATCAAGGGTAGTGACTTTGGGAAATATGCAGACCATTGTGGATGGCTTTACTGTGCTGGGGTTCCCTAACTGCAGCGGGGCGATAGACGGAACTCATATCCCTATCTTGGCCCGGAACACCAGGGTAACCAGTACATAAACCGCAAGGGGTACTTTTCCATGGTGCTGCAAGCACTGGTGGATCACAAGGGACGTTTCACCGACATCAATGTGGAATGCCCGGGAAAGGTGCATGATGCTCACATCTTCAGGAACTCTGGTCTGTTTGAACAGCTGCAGGAAGGGACTTACTTCCCAGACCAGAAAATTACTGTTGGGGATGTTGACATGCCTATAGTTATCCTCGGGGACCCAGCCTAACCCTTAATGCCATGGCTCATGAAGCCGTACACAGGCACCCTGGACAGTAGTAAGGAGCAGTTCAACTATAGGCTGAGCAAGTGCAGAATGGTGGTAGAATGTGCTTTTGGACGTTGGAAAGCACGCTGGCGCAGTTTACTGACTCGCTTAGATCTGAGCACAACCAGTATTCCAATTGTAATTGCTGCTTGTTATGTGCTCCACAATATCTGTGAGAGTAAGGGGGAGATCTTTATGGTGGGGTGGAAGGTTGAGACAACTCGCCTGGCCACCAATTTCGCACAGCCAGACAACAGGGTGATTAGAAGAGCGCAGCAGGGCACGGTGCACATCAGAGAAGCTTTGAAAGCCAGTTTCATGACTGGCCAGGGTATGGTATGACAGTTGTGTTTGTTTCTCTTGAAGTTACCCGCCCCCTATGTATATGAAAGGAAATAAAGTCACAATTGTTTAAAAACTGTTCTTTATTATTTGGTGCACAACACATTGAGAGAAATCAGAAGGTAGATCGGGGAAGGGGGGGTACTGAGGGAGAGGGGTGGAGGAGGAGGGAAGGACAAGTCCAGAAACCAAATCAAAATTATGGATATGCCAGCTTTCTGCTGCTTGTGCAATCCTCTGGGGTTCAGTGTGTGGGTCCCCGTAACTGCCTCCCCACCCCCCACCCCCGTGTTCTTGGGCGTCTGGGTGAGGAGGCTATGGAACTTGAGGAGGAGGGAGGGCGATTATACAGGGGCTGCAGCAGCAGTCTGTGGTCTTGCTGCCTTTCCCGCATTAGATCCACCATACAGCGGAGCATGTCCATTTGCTCCCCCATGAGCTTGACCATAGCATCCTGCCTGCTCTCATCGTGCGCATCCCTCCTCTCTTCGTGTTCATTTAATGCTTTACAGGACTCCGCAATTGTTTGCCTCTATGCATTCAGCTGGTCCCTATCAGTGCGGGAGGACTGCATGAGCTCGGCAAACATGTCGTCCCGAGTTTGTTTTTTTCACCTTCTAATCTGGACCAGCCTCTGGGACGGAGTAGATAGGGGCCACGTTGAAACATTTGCACCTGCGGGAGGAGAAAAAGGGAGGGTAGTATTTTAAAAGATACATTTTAGAGAATGAAGGGGACACTTTCTCAGTGAAACAGGCAATTCATAGTACACAGCACATGTTCTTTCTGTACAAAGTCGCATTTTGCCTCATACTGAAGTGCCTGCCACTTTGGTGTGAGTAAGCCATCACACACAGCCACGCAACAGAATTCAGCTTGCAGGCAGCCATGGTAAACCCTATGGGCACGTGGGGTTCTGCTTCTTCCGCATTCATTTCAATGATTTCAAACTGCCAGGCCCCCTTTCCCATAGCAAGCAATGCCTGGTGGGTTTGCCATATAAAAGGAGGGTCCTGCAGGCTCTCTGGGATGATCGCTTCATATAACACCCTCCCACACACACACCGTGTGGCTCTGATGAGGCTCTGAGCAGGGATGAGCCCTTTAAACTAAACACGAACAGCCCAGCGTGGCTGGGTTTCCCCCCATTCCCCACCATGTGGCTCTGAACAGG
This sequence comes from Natator depressus, assembly GCF_965152275.1. Lineage (NCBI taxonomy): Eukaryota > Metazoa > Chordata > Testudines > Cheloniidae > Natator > Natator depressus. The sequence continues at coordinate 60,316,038 of NC_134238.1, forward strand.
CTCTCACTCACCAGAAGTGCCTTCTGCAGGGTCATGGTCCGGGAGCCCACATTGGGAGTCGGGGGAGGTTATTGGGTCCAGCATTAAGAATAGTTCCTGGCTGTGGGGGGAAACCGGATTGCCCACTTGCCGCCTGTGCATTGTCCTCCTCCTCCTCCTCTTCGTCCTCCAATAACTCATCCTCCTCGCTCCGTGCAACTCCCCCCTTGCAGGTGTCCACGGACAGTGGTGAGGTAGTGGTGATGTCACCCCACATAATTGTGACCCAGACCACCCGTTTGCCTTCCTGGCTTTTTGGTACATTTGCCTGAGCACCTTGATTTTTGTACAACACTGCTCTGTGTCCCTGGAGTAGCCTCTTTCCGTCATGGCCCTGGAGACTTTAGCATATGTATTTGCGTTTCTTTTTTTGGAACATAGTTCTCCCATAACAGATTTGTCTCCCCAACATGTGATGAGATCCAGTACCTCCCATTCGGACTATGCTGGAGCTCATCTGCGAATCTGGGACTGCATGGTCTCTTGCAATGGTGGACTGTGCTGATGGTGACCAAACAGGAAATGAAATTCAAAAGTTCCCGGGGCTTTTACTGCCTACCTGGCTAGTGCATCGGAGTTGAGAGTGTTGTCCAGAGCAGTCACAAGGGAGCATTCTGGGATAGCTCCCAGAGGCCAATAACGTTGAATTGCATCCACAGTACCTGTAGCCCAGAACTGCAACATCAATTTTAGTGCTACTCCACTTGCCGAGGTGGAGTACAGAAATCGGAGTAAAGAGCCCTTTAAATCGAAAAAAATGGTTTGGTCGTGTGGACGGAATCCGTTTTATTTCGAATTAACGCGGCTAATTCCAAAATAACTGCGTACTGTAGACCAGGCCTCAGAGTCATAATGTGCCTGTTGGGTTATTCCTGGGACAGCAAAACTATGCACTTCCCCTTGACTGTGGCAACCCCACAAATGAGTCCAAAAAAATTACTAAAGTTGAGCAACTTGCCCTCTCTTGCCATCCTAGTGCCCAGCATCCTGATGTTCTTGTTTCTTTAATAAAGAAATAAGGGCCAAGCAGTTTTAAGAAGGAACAAACACTACTTAGGGGGAGGGATAGTGCTAAAGGAGTAAGGACAGAAATTAGGATGAAAAGGAAGGAAGATCAAGGGGAACAGATAAATAAATGAACACCTTAATCTTACAACAATAATCAGACCCTCCCTGAAATAATCACATTCCCTCTAGTAACTAATTATAATCAATATGCCTCAAAAATAATATAAAAGTAATGGGGGTACACCCCCAGTGTCTACCCATCAGTTTCAGGCAGATGGAATGTACACACTGCCCTGTGCACTGGATCACTTTTGGAATGAGCAAAGGAAGGTGAACTTGAAGTTACAGGTAAGTTGCAGGCCTGACCTTTGTTGGGAGCACTGTGGTGCTGGCATACCCTTTCTGCTCCATGTAAGCCTTCTCTTGGCTCTGTATACACAGACCAGCTCTTAACTCACCTCCTGGGGCTTTATTAACTAGCTTTGAGAAGTGCACATATTACTCACAATTGTGGCATCCCATTGTAAGGCAGGCAGATCACTCACTGGGTTGAACAAGTCCTTGTGTTGATCAATTCTTAGTCTTCCCTCACCTTCTAGTACGAGGGAGGCTAGAATCTCCTCTCCCTCTGAATAGGAACCTTTGCTTGTATTCCCACCCAAGACTTTCAGTAGCCAAATGATTTCAGGGACAGGTAATTGAGGGGGGACACCCCCTAAGAAGCTGGAGGCTTTTGGTCAACTGGTTCTTTGGGAGGAGAGTCAAATGGAGTTCTCTCTCCAACTCTGTAGAAAGCAACTGAGGGGCTGACTCTCCTGTTTCTGGAAGGTAACCCCTTGGCACCAACTCTCTTGCTTTAAACATTGTGCTTCTCTGGTAGTACAGACATTTCAGGGCCTGCATTTGCTTATCCTGGCATGTCCACCTGTCCTATGGCCCAGTAACATCTCTTCTTTCAAGCTCTCAAGGATAAGACAGCAACCCAAAAAGTGAGTCAAAAGAAATTATATGCAGCAGAGCTACAATTTTGTGTTTTTCTCTATAAAAAAACTTACACACACAAAAAATGAACAACACCAATCACTGGTTTAATGTCCTGTAATCTCTATACTTGTATGTTATCAACCAAATGCTATGTAAAAAAAACCAAAACACATCTTGTAGTTTATAAGTATAGTGTCTTCCTTTACCACATACTTATTCTAAAACTAAGGTTGCGTATCTAGTTTGGTGTTTCTTCTCTTGTAACATTTTAAGAAATCAAAGTATTTGTTAAAACGAAATGCAAAAGCAAATATGTTGGCTTCCATAAATAAATTATTTAATCTCCTTTGGGTCTGAGCCTTCTTTCTGAAGCACTGGGAGGAGAAAAAGGAAGCACTTTAATACTCCCTCTCTCCTTACACCAGATACCCAGCATAAACTCTGCTTGTACAAAGTTAAACCAATTTAACTTCAAAAGTGGTTAATTTAATAGTGTATGCTATATAACCTGTACACTATTTTCACATCAATGTTAAACATCCGCACTACTATTCTTGCAGTCCAAGTCAAATGAACTTTGCAACACATGGAATTTAAGGAAATAGTAAAGGACAAATTCTGTCCTTGGATCCACGGGCATATCAATCCACCAGGTGAACATAAAAAACAACCATACTGGCTAAGACTAATGGTCCATCTAGCCAGTACCCCTATCTCCTGACACTGGCTGGTGCCAGATGCTTCAGAGGGAATTAATAGAACAAGGTAATTTATCAAATGATTCATCCCCTGTCATCCAGTCCCTGCTTCTGGTAGTTAGAGGTTTAGGGCCACCCCAGAGCATGAGGTTGCATCCCTTACCATCTTGCTAATAGCCATTGATGGACCTATCCTCCATGAATTTGTCTAGTTGTTTTTTAACCCTGTTATACATTTGGCCTTCACAACATCCTATGGCAGTGAGTTCCACAAGTAAACTGCATCATGTGAAATAGTACCCCCTTATCTTTGTTTTAAACCTACTGCCTATTAATTTCATTGGATGATCCCTAGTTCTTGTTATGTGAGGGGGTAAATAACACTTTCCTACTTACTTTCTACACACCATTCATGATTTTATAGACCTCTACCATAGTGGTTCCCAAACTAGGAGCGCCGCTTGTTCAGGGAAAGCCCCTGGTGGGCTGGGCCAGTTTGTTTACCTGCCTCGTCTGCAGGTTTGGCTGATCACAGCACCCAGTGGCCACGGTTCACCATTCTCGGCCAATTGGGACTGAAGGAAGTGGCGTGGGCCGAGGGACATGCTGGCCACCCTTCTCGCAGCCCCCATTGGCCTGGAGCGATGAACCACGGCCAGTGGCAGCAGCGATCGGCTGAACCTGCAGACGCGGCAGATAAACAAACAGGCCCGACCCGCCAGGGGCTTTCCCTGAGCAAGTGGCGCCCCTAGCTTGGGAACCACTGCTCTACCACATCCCCCCTTAGTCCTCTCTTTTCTAAGATGAACAGCCCCAATCTTTTTAATCTCTCCTCATATGGAAGCTGTTCTCCACTTCTAATCATTTTCTGTACCCTTCTCTGCACCTTTTCCAATTCTAATTTTTATTTTATTTATTTATTTATTTATTTATTTGGATGGGATAACCAGAACTGCAAGCAGTACTCAAGGTGTGGGCATACCATGAATTTATATAGTGGCATTATGATATTTGCCTGTCTTATAATCTATCCCTTTCTTAATACTTCCTAACATTCTGTTAGTTTTTTGACTGCCACTGCACAGTGAGCAGATGTTTCCAGAGAACTATCCAGAATGATTCCAAGAGCTCTTTCTTGAGTGGTAACAACTAATTTAGACCCCATCATTTTGTATGGATAGTTGGGAGTATATTTTCCAACATACATTACTTTGCACTTATCGACATTGCATTTAACCTGCCATTTTCTCACCCAGATTAGTGAGACCTTTTGTAACTCTCTGCAGTCAGATTTGGACTTACTATCTTGAGTCATTTGGCATCATCTGGTATCTCACTGTTCACGCCTTTTTACTGATCACTTATGAATATGTTGAACAGCACACATCCTTGGGGGACCCTATTTACCTCTTTCCATTGTGAAAACTGACCATTTATTCCTACCCTTTGTTTCCTATCTTTTAACCAGTTACTGATCCGTGGGTGGCCCTTCCCTCTTATCCCATGACCAATGTTCCCTTTAACTTTTTCCACCTATGTGTGGAATGAATTTTGTTATGTGCACCAATATCAAGGTAATGTGTGGATGTGCATCACCAGTAGAAACCAAAAACCTAGATATATATTTAAAAGTTACCCTAGGGATAATGACTCCAGCCAGGACAGGTTGGGCATTTTAGAACTCACTACTCAAAGAATTAAATTTAAGCATAAGAGTAATAAAAATTATGAAATGCATAGACAAGTCAAAAAAATAAAATAGCACTTTGAAAGAATAAAATTACAGAGAACATATGTGCATTGCAGGAAGTATCATGAAGTAACAACAAGTATGTGTTGGAAGCTGAGTATGAAAGACTGTGTGTGTATATACATGTGAGACACAGAGACAGTGTATGTGTGTGTGACAGCATGTGTGTGTGTGAGACACACACTCACACCTCTCCCCTCCATGACCCCAAGGCTGGGGCTGACGAAGAGAGCCATCTCTCCCATCCCCGCCACATCCCCAGCTGGAGCTGGGGGAGAGAAGCATCTCTCCCGTCCCGGCCGCAGCCCCGGCTGGAGCTAGGGACAGGGGAGAAGTGCATCTCTCCTGTCCCCATTGCAGCCGCGGCCGGAGCTGGGGATGGGGGAGAGAGGCATCTCTCTCCCCCCAGCCCTGCATGCCCCAAGCTCCCCCAAACGCCCATCACCTCACCCCACTGCCCCCACCCTCCACATTCTCCATGCTCACCTGTGTGCGCACCTGATGTGCATCCCTTGATGGCCTCGTGAGCGCACCTTCGAGGGAACACAGCCAATGACTGCCTACTGTACTTTGTTTAACAGCCTTTGGTCAGGGACCTTGTCAAAGGCATTCTGAAAGTTCAATATACTACATCGACTGGATCACCCTTGTCCACATGCTTGTTGACTCTCAAAGAATTCTAATAGATTGATGAGCCAGAATTTTCCTATACAAAAGGCATGTTGACTCTCCCGCAACATATCATGTTTATCTATGTGTCTGATAATTTTGTTTTTACTATAGTTTCAAACAATTTGCCTGGTACTGAAGTTAGGCTTACTGGCCTGTAATTGCCAGTAAGGTGGCAGAATTTCAAGGCTCAGTCATGATTGGTGAAGTTGTGCTGAACATGATTTAGTCCACCCTACCCTCATAGTTAAATTGTTTACACTTTACAGCACTGGTTCAACTTCACCCATAGTTAATACCCCTTTCCAACAGAAACTATGTTACCTAGTATAGACAATGCTTGCCGCAATGTGGTTCCTCAGAATTCTTTTTAACAGCTGGGCTCCATCGACACTGTTTTCAAAATGTAAGCACTTTTCTAGGGAGAACCATGTTTAAATGTCATTTTCTAGGAAGGAACTAATCCAGTTTTAAATGGCACAGAGGGAACTTGTCTGGCAGGATCTATTATTATTACTGGTTACTTGTATTGCAGTAGCAGCTAGAAACCTCAACTAAAATCAAGGCTCCAATGTATAAATGCATAGCAAGCAGGGTGGATAAAAATCAATGATTTTTTTAAAAAATTAAAAATTGGATTTTTTTATTTAAATCAGATTTTTTGGATAAAATACTTTTTGAGGAAAAAACTTATCTAAAGATAGTTTTAATTAAGTAACATTATAAAAGATATCTCACCGTGGAACAGGGATTATAAATTCTAATTCTATAGTATGAGACAATATATTCATGTAATGTTTAAGAAAAGTTTTGCAAATGAGTTCCAAAAATTCATGGATTAGGGACCCAATCTTATGGGGTTCCAGGAGCTTCTGTATAGATTATTTAGGTTAATCTTTCTATCTACCCAGTGGGACTCAGTGCTCAGTCTAGAAGATACCATCAGAGATGCTTGGTTTTGCCGTTCTCAAACAGTGGATTTGTGTCTCCAGAGGTAACATGCTTGTTAACAGCAAAAATGTTTTTAAATAAATAAATAATATATAGAGGTGAGAAATAACAGACCTCAACTGTATTGTCTTTCTGTAAATTTGTAAATACAGAGTCAATCCCTTATCTCTCTTTAAAACTGCAAAGTTTCAAAAAGTTCAACGAATAGAAGATTATTGGGGGAGGAATAGATCTGGACAAGGAGAAGAAGTCTAGAGATAAATGTGAGAAATGAGGGACATATGCTTGTTTTGTTAAAATATTATATGTTCGCTGTTGAAGAAAAAATCCAGAATACTTAACGCTGTTGTTTTAGTTAAATAAAACAATTTAAATGTCTGTCTGGTGATGTTCTCCTCCTAATACAGCATGACAAGAAAATCCTCCAAATATTAATGATTAACCCGTTGAATTGGAGATAGTTCACCTCCCAATGACTTCATAAATATCTGCTTCAATTACCTTTGGTAAATGAAATAACCAATCATTCATTTTCTGATATAGCTCTAAAACTAATCTGAAAAGTTCTCAAAATAAATCACTGTTTAAAAATGTATAGTGTGTACCTTCTAAAAATAAAACCTACATCTATCTCCGAGTTGTGAAGAATATGTATTAAGGTTATAACAACCAACAAGAATGCACTTTTATGTAGAAATCCATGATTAAATCGAGTCTTCCTGACTAGTGATTTAAATCATGAATTAATTTAATCATGATCAATTTGATTTAAATCAAATCCACCCTGATAGCAAGAGATGGTCCCTGCATGAAAGGATATACAATCTAAAGGGACAAAACAGACAACAGCAAACAGAAATACACAAAGGTACAGTTACTTGCTCAAGGTCACTCGGAAAGTTGGTGGCATGGCCAGGAATAGAGCCCTGGTCTCCTAAGCTCTAGTCCAGTGCCCTATTCACTGGACCATGCTATTCTATTGTGCATTATGAAATTGCCTAGGAGGACCAAATAACAGTTCTGTAGAAAAACCAATGAAATTGTGAACACGCAACTGGAATCCTAGCATACATTAGCCTTTCCCCAACTAGAACTTCCCACTGTGGCTAACACCAGTGCAGCTCCACAGGTGAGAGCTCAAGTGTAGACAAACTGCCACTGTTTTTTTTAAACAATTGCATGATTTATATTCCATTTCAGCAGCGTTAAACAGTGTTAAATGTGGCAGTTGGAACCTTGTCTATATTAATGCTCCCACCATCATTACCATCAACAGAGCTGTGTAGAGTGGCCTCCTCATGAGCAGGCGTGGCATAGCAGCTCTCCTTCATTCTGGCACCCTCTGCGGACATTCATGATGTTAGTCTCTCTTCCAGGGGAAAACAGGCCCTCCCACTACGCCAGATTCCAGCCCCTGGACTCTATAACTAGCAGACAAAGTCAGTACAGTCCCACTCTTTGCTGCTGTTTCCTTTGTCTTCTTCTTACCCAACCTCTCTCAGGCCATCTTCCCCACAACTTCTGTGGGTTGACCCTTCTTTCAGGGCTATGATCCCTGGCTTATTTTTCCCTCCCCAGGTTTCCTCCCCACCACCTCTTTGTTCCTAGGAAATAACTACACCATCTCTTACTACAGCCCACTTCTGCTCTCAACTTCCTGACTTTCTGTTAACCAGCTTGCTCTTACCAAACTGGCTTCATGATCAGTTAAGCCTAGTTCTTCTTCCAGGAGCAGCCAGGTAACATAATTAGCCTCTTAGGCCCACATTAATCCTTTCAGGGCCTGTGTGGGGTTCACACACCATTACAGGCCATTTATGTGGTAGCAATAATGGGAAGCATTAGGAAGGAAACAGACTAGATACAGCCTAAACAAGTTAAAACTTGTGTTCAAAATTACCACCTCTTGACCCCAGCAGTATATGAATGTGACTTTAAGGCTTCTCTACACTACAATTCCAATGAAGTTAGGAGAACCAGTAACTATGTAGCTCCCAGTTGTAGCATCAGTGGGACCTTCCAAGTCCAATTATGGAATACTGTTCAGGTTCCATCTACAGGAATCAAGTTGTCACTATGTAAAAGGACAACCCTTGTTATCAACAGGTCTCAGAATTCTGTTGTAATTATAGTAAAGATGGAAGCCAGTTCTAGCATGTTAGTAGTGTTGATGTATATACCATGATGTATAATGTGCTATATGATACACAATTCACATTCAACTCAATAGGAATTTTACCTAGCTATCTGAAAACAAGATTTAGCCCTGTGTTTCACTTTCTTTGTAGTGTGAACGGGGCCCAAAAGGGCATCTAGAAAATATTCAATTAGCTACATGGGTATTTGCCAAATCCTAAAAATAGGAGGGATGGAGCCAATTATCTCATTAAATGAACTCTATATTACTGTTCGTTAGGCAGACATATAAAGAAATTTTAGAAGACCTTTGTCTTTTGCAAGGTGTGTTTTGTACATGTAGATTTCCATTACACTCTGCCCACACAACCCACTGACTCAGTCTTCACTGCCGATTATTAACACATTCAGCAGCTTATCCTAGAGTCCAGCCAGATTGAAACAAAATGGAACCATTACTTTTACATTGTTTCTTTAAACAAAATGTCACTTCATATACTCATTGATTTTATTTACAAATGGGCTACCACTAAGTCCACAGAGTGCAACAAAAAGATTCAGAAGGCTTTGTAAAGGTTACAAATATAGAGCTATTCATATGTACAACATTCAGTCAGTTTGCATAGCAACAGCAGCCCTGCTGATTTTTGCACTCTTCTCCTGTAAAAAAAAAAAAAAAAAAAAGACTGAAAACTCAAAGGACAATGCTATGGTTAAGGACATGAAAACACACCTCATAATACAGAACCCTATCCTGGCTAGTTTTCAGGAGGCTTTCAGCTAAAGGCTTTCTGAAATTCCTTCCTGCCTATACATATCTGTATATAATTATAAAGTACTGGTGCTCTTTTGAAAACCCTATCTTTGAGCCCCACATCCCTAAGGAACAAGGAGGCAGCTACTTCAGTTGTAATAAAAATATTAAAGATGCAAAATACACAGTTCAGCTTCTATAAACCACATTACATCTAGTCATCACATGGCTACAAAAAGTGATGGAATGAGGCTTGTTCCCCCTGCTTGGTTAGGGAATTGAATTTCCGTCATCCCAGGAACACAAAGATCAGTATCTTGGGAGCATTTTGAACATGTAAGGAGCCTCTCATCAGAGGACGTTAACTTTAAACCCCATCTTTGTCGTTATTCAAACTCCAGAAAAAGAAAGAAGGGAAAGTTGGAGAGATGATTGAGAGGAAGGGTATGGGAGAGAAACAGGAAGAAGTGACACAAGAGAAACTTGGGAGAAAAGTAATGGGAAGAGAGAAAGGCGTACGCGGGAGTGACTGGGAGAGGGAGGTGACAGGTGAAGGACAGGCTGGGGTGATGACCGGGCACTGGGCCAAGGAGGATGTTAAACGATATCGTTCTCTGCCCTCGGTGGCCTGTTGCTTGCTCCTGCTGCGGTGGGCGCCGCTTGGCGGTGTCCCCCGCCCCGAGGAAGGCTGATTAGAAGCCGCTCTCGCAGGCGGAGGTGTCCTCAAGCTCCCGGGAGTCTGAGCCCGACGGCTGCGCTGGGGTGCAGAAGGCGGCGCGCTGGGCTCCGGGGGGCGGCCCGTCCTTCGGGCGGTGTCGGTGCGGGGCGCGGTGGTTCGGCCGGCGGCGGGGCTCCCGCTCGGGGCCGGGGCAGCAGCAGGTCGGGCCGGGCCCCGCACTGCAGAGGCTCCTCTGCAAACGGCGCGCCCAGGGCCGGTGGCTCTGGAAGAGCAGATAGGCGTAGGGGTTCAGCGCGCTGTTGGTCACCGCCACGATGCCGAGCGCGGCCCGCGCCTCCCGCAGCCCGGCCGCGGCCGGGGCCTCCCCGCCGGGCCCGAAGGCCATGCTGAGCTCCAGCACGAAGCGGGGCAGGCGGCAGAGCGCGAACAGGGCGATCAGCACCAGCGTCAGCTGCAGCGTCTTCACCCGAGCCCGGGGCATGGGGCAGCTGGCGGCCGGCAGCCTGAGCAGCAGGGGCCGCGCGGCCGGCAGCCCCAGGCGGCGGCGGCCGCTGCCGCCTTCCCCCCGCGCCGCCGGCGGCTTCTCCTCCTGGGCGGCCCAGAGGGCGAGGAGGATGCGGCCGTAGGCCCAGCACAGCAGGCTGACGGGCGCCAAGAAGCCGGTGACGGCCCCGTACACGCCGTAAGCCTGGCCGTGCCAGCGCGGGAGCTGCTCGAAGATGCTGAGGCAGCGGCTGCCCCCGGGGCGGGAGGCGAGCCTGAACACGAAGGCCTGGGGCAGGGCGAGCAGCAGGGCCAGCAGCCAGCCCAGCGCGGCCAGGGCCCGGGCGGGCAGCGGCGGGTCCGCCGGCCGCCTCACCACGTGGTGCCGCTCCAAGGCGATGAGCACCAGCACGTTGGACGAGGCCAGGAGGCCGGAGCCCTGCAGTAGCTTAAGCAGGCGGCAGGCGGCGTCCCCCGCCGGCCAGGCGGCCCCCAGCAGCTCTGCCGCCAGATGCGAGAACAGGGCCAGCCCGCAGCCGTAGAGATCGGCCAGCGCCAGGTGGGCGATGAGGAAATCCATCTTCCGCCGCCGCCGGCCCCGGCCGCAGCAGCCACAGCAGCAGAGGCGATGCAGCACCAGGCAGTTGCCCAGCAGCCCCAGCAGCAGGATGGCGGCCGCGGAGATAACACGCACCTGCCGGCCAAGGGAAGGCCAGCGCCGGTCCCCGGGGGAGGAGGAAAGATTCAGGCTCCAGCCTGGCTGCAGGGCACTCGAGAGGTTGAGTTTCGGGGAAAATCTGTCTAGGCTGAAAGGATCTTCCATGGCTCCCCGCAGAGCCCCAGCAAATGGGGGGCTGGAGTCTTGTGCAGGGCAGTCCCGGGGTCCCAGGCTCTCAGCGGCCCGGTCCCTGAACGCCTCCCGGCTCGACTCTGCTCTTTGGGATACAAACTTTCTTGGGAAGCAAGAGAAAGGATTGCGCTACTGATGAATGCGCTTCCCGGCGACATATATAGGGGCTTTGCCTGTCATCTGGCACACAGAGAGGGTGGGCTGTGCATGCACACAGCAGCGAGCACGCCTATTATCTCCCCCCACCCCCCGAACCAAACAGCCAATTTCTCCCATACCACCTACTTAGGAACGTCTTCCCCAACCAAGCAATTAGCTTCTCACCCCACCCTAACAAAGCAACTATAGTACCCCCCCAACAACACAGTATCCCCACCCCCAGATCCAATCGCAACCATCTCCCCGCATCCCTGCAGTTTAGCAACCATCTCAATTCCCAACACCTGAACCAAGCAACAGTCTTCCCCCCCACCCCATCCCAAAATGAAACAGGTACGGCCCTCACACGGCCCATACAATCGCCCGCCAGCCTCCATCTCCTCTCCAGCCCTTAACCAAAGTCTTTATCAACGTACCGGCGGTGAACAGATCCGAGCGCAGTCCGAAGTGCCCGCAACACACCTTCACGCTCTCGCTGCCCTGCATCACCCAAAGCCATTTCCACCTCTGAGGTCTGTCTCGGGACTCTGCAGTAAGAGGAAGGGAATCTCGGACGGGGACAGCTCAGGCATCTGACCCGGGTTTTTAAACTGCGGGGCAATTTCAACAATCTTTCATACCAGACAAAATAAAAGGATTCTCAGTTCTGGGCTGTGTGTTGTTATTACACAGCCCCTGAGCGCAGCGTAAACACGAGGAAGTGCTAAAGAAATCAGATGTAAAGGGTAATGTGGCATCTTGTTTTAATCAAAACAAAATGACGCTAAAGCTGTTCAGGAGTCCCATTTATCAGAAAGCAGCCTGTTGAGCGCTTGCATTCTGTAGTTAGTGTCGTTTCCTAATGAAATACCAGTCACCACCACATTGTACTTCCATGGCAATGCTTTGTTCAGGCATCTTTCAAAATATTTTCTTTTTTTCAACAGCAGCTCCTCCCCTTGGTATGATGTGAAATATTAACCTAGAAGGGTAGGAAATTGAAAGGTTTTATATAAATGAGCCATTACTCATGTGAACTGGTTTGTGTTTTGATTCAAAGAACAAATCTCTCCCTTACACCTAATCTCTTTTAATAAAATTTCCACCAGATGGCACTTGGCTGCAGGGACGCCTCCATTCAACATAAGATAAAGTGACTCAGAAAATGCTAAAGAAAGGAGCCAAGTTCTTCATAAACTATTGAGAACAAACCAAATAACACAATCAGTTTAAAGTAAAAGGGGGAAATAACTTTCCTCCTTTTGACTCAGAGTTTTTACTTAATCTAATTGACGATACCTATAGCCTTTTGACTCTCAGAGATTAATCTAATTGCATCCTACAGGAGCTGGGAAATTGTGGGTTTGGGATGGATGTCCACACTTTGATAACTAGATACTGTCTTAGGAAATCACAACATTTTTTCAGCATGTATTTAGATTTTCATTGGTGCCCTGATCCCATCCCCTGGGTGCTATTCACAGAGATGGGTGTACATATTTCATCACCTGAAAAATAGACTTAAAGCTCTTCAAAGATAGACACAGCCACAAACAACATTTGGGGCCAAGTGAAAAAAAAATGTCCTTTCAGTCATGAGGTGCCATCCATTTTCTTTTCAAAGTACATGAAAAGTAAAACTCTCGAATAAACAAGAATAGCACCATCATATTTGAACCAGACGTCTTCTATACTTACACTACCCACATGACTTTGATTCACTTTAACCTGATAGTCAAAGGACATAAAAACATATTGTAGCTATGCTGCAGAAGAACACGGTAATCAAGGGTCCTATCGTATGTGGGCCATTGACTTCAAGGCCTGTTGAGGACACTCCACCCATCACTCATCTGGCCCCCAGTGAGAGAAGGCATCGAGTAATTCAGCTGTACAGTACCCAACCAGGCATCAGGTGCAAACTGCACTTGGAAATAGGAACCTATCTAAGACCATTCTGCAAACAGCAGGAAGGGGTCTGAGCTGGATGAGCATCCCAATGTGAGAAAATGCTGTGAATTATCAATCATAGGAAGATCCAACCTGTCCCAGTCAGAAGGAAAGTTGTCCACTTGTTTGCTCTCAGGTGCGATTCAACTAGTTAATTTTACTGACAGTAGCTTTGCTTCTGTTATTTCCTGTACATGTAGTACTTGGTTAATGAGACAGTCAAATGCTCTTCAGGTTCGGTGACTGTTATAATTAAGGGGTATGTTCACAGTTAACTCAGAAGCCCCTGGGAGGAAGGGGTTGTATAATTAACTACCTCCTCCTAGTTGGATGATAAATTATCTGTGAGCATATGACCTGTGAGAGGTTACTGCTACCTTTCTGTGTTGAGGAATGTATTACATGTACACTGCTGCTCTATCGGGGCACTAAATAAATAGTTTTCGAACATTTCAAATATATACTGTACCAGTAAAATAAGACATTTATTTGGCTTTGTAAAATGTTTAGGTGTAATTAAAAATAACTCATTAGTAGATCAGTACAAAACTTATCAGATGCATATATGGAAATAAAATGGCCTAGTATCAAGGAGTATTACCAATTATGGTACAAGAGCTCACTAGTGTGCCAACTTTTTAAAAAAGGGGGGTTTGAAACCATTACTGTCAGGAGATTTCCCACAAGATCTGGATCTGTAACAAGCAGGCTGGATTGATTTAAATAAAAGGGATTTAAAGCACCATTTTCAATCCTGATTTAAATCAGCAAGCAGGAAACTGTGACTAAAAACATGGATTTTAATCATGTTTTGCATTTTACTTTTAGTTTTTTCCTAAAGAAAGGGTGATTCTCATTAGTTGGTAACCATTAAAACATGTTGATTTGCAACTAAATATAGCCTTTATGCTAAATTTGGTGCTTCTTTTTTCTAACTAGGAGTATACACTATAGTTATACGCATTTATTTAAGCAGTTGTATAGTTTAATTTACATTTATTCAGATACTTAATTTTTGCATTTTTATTGTATTAGAAAACGGTGAATGATCCATTTCTTATTATTAGATGATTATTATTAGAAGCCTGGGAAACAAGCAGGGAGAACTGGAAGTCCTGGCACAGTCAAGGAATTATGATATGATTGGAATAACAGAGACTTGGTGGGATAACTCACATGACTGGAGTACTGTCATGGATGGATATAAACTGTTCAGGAAGGACAGGCAGGGCAGAGAAGGTAGGGGAGTTGCACTGTATGTAAGGGAGCAGTATGACTGCTCAGAGCTCAAGTATGAAACTGCAGAAAAACTTGAGTGTCTCTGGATTAAGTTTAGACGTGTGAGCAACAAGGGTGATGTCGTGGTGGGAGTCTGCTATAGACCACCGGACCAGGGGGATGAGGTGGATGAGGCTTTCTTCCGGCAACTCACGTAAGTTACTAGATCGCAGGCCCTGGTTCTCATGGGAGACTTCAATCACCCTGATATCTCCTGGGAGAGCAATACAGCGGTGCACAGACAATCCAGGAAGTTTTTGGAAAGTGTAGGGGACAAGTTCCTGGTGCAAGTGCTGGAGGAACCAACTAGGGGCAGAGCTCTTCTTGACCTGCTGCTCACAAACCAGGAAGAATTAGTAGGGGAAGCAAAAGTGGATGGGAACCTGGGAGGCAGTGACCATGAGATGGTCGAGTTCAGGATCCTGACACAAGGAAGATCGGAGAGCAGCAGAATATGGAGCCTGGACTTCAGAAAACCAGACTTTGATTCCCTCAGGGAACTGATGGGCAGGATCCCCTGGGAGAATAACATGAAGGGGAAAGGAGTCCAGGAGAGCTGGCTTTATTTTAAAGAATCCTTATTGAGGTTACAGGGACAAACCATCCCGATGTGTAGAAAGAATAGTAAATACGGCAGGCAACCACCTTGGCTTAACAGTGAAATCCTTGCTGATCTTGAACACAAAAAAGAAGCTTACAAGAAGTGGAAGACTGGGCAAATGACCAGGGAAGAGTATAAAAATATTGCTCGGGGATGCAGGAGTGAAATCAGGAAGGCCAAATCACACTTGGAGGTGCAGCTAGCAAGGGATGTTAAGAGTAACAAGGAGGGTTTCTTCAGGTATGTTAGCAACAAGAAGAAAGTCAAGGAAAGTGTGGGCTCCTTACTGAATGAGGGAGGCAATCTAGTGACAGAGGATGTGGAAAAAGCTAATGTACTCAATGCTTTTTTTGCCTCTCTTCACAAACAAGGTCAGCTCCCAGACTACTGCACTGGGCAGCACAGCATGGGGAGAAGGTGGCCAGCCCTCTGTGGAGAAAGAAGTGGTTCAGGACTATTTAGAAAAGCTGGACGAGCACAAGTCCATGGGGCCGGATGCGCTGTATCCGAGGGTGCTAAAGGAGTTGGCAAATGTCATTGCAGAGCCATTGGCCATTATCTTTGAAAACTCATGGCAATCGTCCGAGGTCCCGGACAACTGGAAAAAGGCTAATGTAGTGCCCATCTTTAAAAAAGGGAAGGAGGAGGATCCAGGGAACTACAGGCCAGTCGGCCTCACCTCAGTCCCTGGAAAAATCATGGAGCAGGTCCTCCAGGAATCAATTCTGAAGCACTTAGAGGAGAGGAAAGTGATCAGGAACAGTCAGCATGGATTCACCAAGGGCAAGTCATGCCTGATTAATCTAATTGCCTTCTATGACAAGATAACTGGCTCTGTGGATGAGGGGAAAGCAGTGGACGTGTTATTCCTTGACTTTAGCAAAGCTATTGATATGGTCTCCCACAGTATTCTTGCCAGCAAGTTAAAGAAGTATGGGCTGGATGAATGGATTATAAGGTGGATAGAAAGATGGCTAGATCATTGGGCTCAGCGAGTAGTGATCAATGGCTCCATGTGTAGTTGGCAGCCGGTATCAAGTAGAGTGCCCCAAGGTTCGGTCCTGGGGCCAGTTTTGTTCAGTATCTTCATTAACAATCTGGAAGATGGCGTGGATTGCACCCTCAGCAAGTTTGCAGATGACACTAAACTGGGGGGAGTGGTAGATATGCTGGAAGGTAGGGATAGGATACAGAGGGCCCTAGACAAATTAGAGGATTGGGCCAAAAGAAATCTGATGAGGTTCATCAAGGACAAGTGCAGAGTCCTGCACTTAGGACAAGAGAATCCCATGAACTGCTACAGACTAGGGACTGAGGGGCTAGGCAGCAGTTCTGCAGAAAAGGACCTAGGGGTTACAGTGGACGAGAAGCTGGATATGAGTCAACAGTGTGCTCTTGTTGCCAAGAAGGCCAATGGCATTTTGGGATGTATAAGTAGGTGCATTGCCAGCAGATCGAGTCACGTGATCATTCCCCTCTATTTGACACGGTGAGGCCTCATCTGGAGTACTGTGTCCAGTTTTGGGCCCTACACTACAAGAAGGATGTGGAAAAATTGGAAAGAGTCCAGCGGAGGGCAATAAAAATGATTAGGGGGCTTTAAGCACATGACTTATGAGGAGAGGCTAAGGGAACTGGGATTATTTAGTCTGCAGAAGAGAAGAATGAGGGTGGATTTGATAGCTGCTTTCAACTACCTGAAAGGGGGTTCCAAAGAGGATGGATCTAGACTGTTCTCAGTGGTAGCAGATGACAGAACAAGGAGTAATGGTCTCAAGTTGCAATGGGGGAGGTTTAGGTTGGATATTAGGAAAAACTTTTTCACTAGGAGGGTGGTGAAGCACTGGAATGGGTTACCCATGGAGATGGTGGAATCTTCTTCCTTAGAGGTGTTTAAGGTCAGGCTTGACAAAGCCCTGGCTGGCATGATTTAGTTGGGGATTGGTCCTGCTTTGAGCAGGGGATTGGATTAGATGACCTCCTGAGGTCCCTTCCAACTCTGATATTCTATGATTCTATGATTCTCTGGCTTGTGCACTGCTGCCTCACTCTAGGTGTCCACCTAATTCCTTGAGCAATCCCTGAACTGTGGAATACAGGCAGATAAACACCAATCTCGCATTCAGGGTCCAATCCACTTGGCATACTCAGAGGCTGCCTGCCTAGATCAGGGCCCATTCAAAATCTGTCTGGAGGAAGAGGTGCCACTGCTGTCACCCACCTTATAACTTTTAGCACAGTGGGTAGAGCACTTAACTGGGATGTGGAGACCCAGATTCAGGTTCCCTCTCTGCCTGAAAGGGAGCAAGAATTTGAAGAGGGGGTCTTCTAGTTCTCAGGACAGTGCTCTAACCACTGAACTATGGGATATTCTGATGTGGGGATGCCACATGTACAACTAAAGGCCACCAGGAAGTCACCCCTTCTGACCCACCACTGCACCTCCTGCTCCAGCCATTTTATGTGGAGGCAGGCGTCTGACTCATTCTCACAAAAAACTACTTAGGAACCTAAGCCACCTGACTCCAGGAGACAGGTTTGCATTCATGGATCGCTAAGGAGAGATAGGCACCTTCCTGCAGCCTGGATGTAGGTGTCTATCTCTGTGAGGGGAGAGGTTGACCCAATCAAGGTCCAGATACCCCAAAGGAAGAAGAGGAGGTTTAAACTCTAAAAATAACCATTTAAGCTAAATGATTGCATACTGTATTATTGTACTATAAATGTGTATCAGGTAAGTCTTTTGTGAAACTTACAATGTTCTGAATGTGATGGTCATTATGAAATATTTATACAGACTGTGGTTGTAAATGTATGCATTTGTGTATATAGAAAACTGTGCTCATAATCAGTACTATACCTCACAGCAAGGCAGTGAGCTGTCAAGTCGGGAGGGGCACCACCAAAACCAGTTGTTTACATAAAACCAGCTTCAAATAACTATCCATTGTCCAACCCAGCAGAAAACAACAATGAACCATTACAGGTAATGGAAATACACTGAGACAAACTTGACATTGAAAAGAACATCCCAGCTCTGAAGCCAAGAGGAAATTTCCCCACTCTGAATAACCAAAGGTAACCATAAACTGTGGGCATGTCTACACTACAAAGTTAAGTTGATGTAAGGTAACTTACACTGACCTAAATATGCAGGTGTACACACTGCAGTGCTCCTCCACCGCTTTAATGCGCCTGCTAAACTGACCTAATAAAACTCCCTGGACAAGAGGCATTAAGCATATCACAACGTCCTTAGAGCGATGCAGTGTCAGTGTAGATGCTACGTGGCTTATGTTGCCATAAGGGACCTCCAGGAGGTGTCCTACAATGCTCACCATGACCACTCTGGTCGCCATTTTGAACTCTGCTGCCCTGCAGCCAGGTACACAGGTGAATGCCCCTTCCTCTTTAAAGCCCCGGGAAGTTTTGAGAATACTCTTCCTGTTTGCTCGACCTGGAGAGCAATTGCCCAGCTGAATATGCTGCCTCCACTCAGCAAACTCGCTCCTGCCTGGAGTACTCGAGAGGTGGTGAATCTCCTGGATCTGTGGGAAGAGGAGACTGTGCAGTTAAAACTCTGCTTCAGCCACAGGAACTTTGATGTCTATGGCCAGGTTGCTCAGGGTATGGTGGAGAAGGGCTATGACAGGGACATGCTGTAGTACTACATAAAAATCAAGGAACTGAGGCAGGTGTACCAGAAGGCAAGGGAGGCAAATGGCCGCTTTGGTACAGAGCTGCAGACACACCACTTCTACAGGAAGCTGCACTCCATCTTTGGCAGTGACGCCATCTCCACTGCTAAGAGCCCCTTGGATACTTCGGGAAGGCTGGAGTCACTGGCAACCAGAGTGAACCCAGAGGACAACATGCTGGGCAAAGAAGTGGAGGCAGAGAAGGATGGGGGACAGGAAACAGGGTGATCTGGTGCATAGGCACCGACTCTGTGGGTGCTCTGGGGCTGGAGCTCCCACGGGGAAAAATTAGGGAGTACTCTGCACCCACCGGCAGCCAAGCTCCCCCCCCCATGCCCCACCTCTTCCACCTCCTCCCCTGAGCGCGCTGCTTCCCCACTCATCCGCCTCCCTCCCAGCGCTTCCCGCCCTGCCACTTGGAGGGAGGGGGAGAAGCGGGAACGTGGTGCACTCAGGGAAGGAGGTGGGGAAGAGGCGGTGATTTGGGGAAGGAGTCGGAAAAGGGGCAGGGAGGGGGCGCAGTTGGGGCAGGGACTTTGGGGAAGGGGTTGGAATGGGGGAAGGGCAGGGGTGTGAGGGGGCGGGGCAAGGGTGGAGTTGGGGCAGGGCCGTGCGGGGGTGGGGGGGGATCGAGTACCCACCGGTGGGAGCATAAGTCGGCGCGTATGATCTGGTGGTGTGGTGAGCCAGGAACGCTTTTTGACTCCTGGAAAATCTAGCCATTCCTAGCCGTCCAGCACTGGCAAGCCTGATGCATGGGCGGGAATCTCTGGTAAGTACTCATTCTGCTTCAATAATGCAGGGACCCATCTGCTCATGTACTACTTTTTAAATCAGGCTACAAGAAGTAGTGAATAACCAGTGCAGGAACAGTTTCTATCTGCTTCTCATTCCCCTCTACAGCTTGAGAGAGGGGACCCTGCAGAAAAGTTTGTTTATGCACACTGAGATGTCCCGGGAATCCTCCATAGAGATCTCGAGGGAACTTTCTTGGGGGTGATCTCCAATCCTCTGCTGAAGTTTTCCTGGGAGGGCTGCCTTGTTTCTTCCCCCATGGTATGAAACTTTGCCATGCCACTCAGTGATTAGTTCAGCAGGGACCATAGCAGCACACAGGGCAGCAGCATACAGTCCCAGCAATTTCTTTTTCCTTCCCCTTTAAAGATACTTTTCCCTGTGTGTGTGAAATTTATCTTACCAATACATAAATAGGTTTGCATGGATATGGAATAAAACTGAATTTATGGAAAGTGAACGAATCTTTATTATTATCCAGCATATGGTGACTACTGCTGACATTCAGAGACAATACCAATAGGTGCATTTGCAGTGTTATTTAGCACATGCCAGGGGGATAAAGGGGCTCCAGCTTGCTTGGCCCCTGTCCCTGGCAGTCAAGCCTGGGCAGGGAGCAGGCCACCTCCCAGCCAGGCTCTCTCAGGCAGAAGCGGCTCTGTCCCGCTCCCCACCCAGCTACCAGAGAGAGCAGCTGAATGTGACAGAGGGAGGCGCAGGGTAATGTGGAGCGGGGAGAGCATAGCGGCCCTGGGCTGGCCACAGGGCGGGGTGGGGGAGGCACTGGGCAGAGGAGACACCTAGGGAGGTCGTGTCCTCCCCTTTAGATTGTACCCCCCAAGTATGGGGAGGCATGAGTCATCTATGCCAATGGCCCATTCTTAAAATGCTCCTTCAAAGCCTCCCTAATCCAAATAGCTCCCCATTGAGCCCCTTTTACAGCCCTGGTATCTGATAGCCGCTCCACCTCCATGCTCCACCCCTGAGGAAACTTCTCCTCCTTTGATTCATATATATTATGGAGGACACAGTAGGCAGCTATAACCATGGGGATATTTTTCTCACTGAGGTCAAACCTGCAGAGGAGACAGCACCAGCGCCTCTTTAAGTGGCCAAAGGCACATTCTACAGTCATTCTGTGCCTGCTGACCTTGTTGCTGAAGCGCTCCTTGCTGCTGTCATGGTGGCCAGCGTA
Source organism: Natator depressus (assembly GCF_965152275.1). Lineage (NCBI taxonomy): Eukaryota > Metazoa > Chordata > Testudines > Cheloniidae > Natator > Natator depressus. Next base: position 60,336,694 of record NC_134238.1, read on the forward strand.
CAACCACAAGAGCCACCGGAGCAAGGGGTAGGCAGGTTCTCCCAGGATTACTATTGGCATTTCCATATACCCAAGGGTAATCCTCTGTTCTAGAAAGAAAGTCCCTGCGTGCAGCTTCGTCATGTTCCTCAAGTACCTTCCTTGATTAGCCTACATTGATGTCAGTGAAATGACCCTGGTGATCCATTAGCACTTGCAGGCCATAGAAAAGTAGCCCTTTCTGTTTGTTGGATCATATTAAGAAGTTCTGTATTAAAATCACAAATGAGTTTGATTCCCCATAGTTTAAATTCCAGGGTATTACTAAATAAGAGGTCTCTTTGTTTTTGCTCTCTTGTTTTTACTGTTTCTCTCCCTCTCTGTGTGAAACTTGCAAGCTGCTAATTGTGTTAGTACATTCTAAGGCAGAGTCTGTTCTCAAAGCAATACTTTGTAACAACAACTACTCACACAGAGAGAGACTCAAAGCAATACTCTGTAACAACAGAAACAGCACCCAGAGACTCCCCGCCCTTTTGTTGTATTCATCTCGCTTTGTTAACAATTGTGATTAAAATAGAGATAGAGGATGTATGTGGATGGATGCTTGGCGTGGATAATAACTGAATGATCAGGGAGGTGCCAGCCTAAGAATCCAGTGTCCATCGGCCGAAGAAGGCGTCAAGTGGAAACAACCAGAGGACCCTCGGAGGGCAGATTGGAATCCACCCAACAGCCTCAAGGATGGGAGAACCAAAGAACAAGATAACATCTGGCAGCACAGAGCCGTCAGGAATGTGCTATCTGCTGATTGATTCAGCAACAGCATGATGAAGCAATTCCCATAGACTGGCATAGGAATAAATTCCTATAAAAATGGACTCTAGAAAGTGAGAACTTTGGGGTCTGATTCTGCAAACCAACTTCCAGGAGCATCAGATGAGCATCTGACAAGGCCCTGCTCCCTCCTTGTGTCCAGGCCACCTGGCCAGTGGCTTGGCACGAGCAACTCTAAGGCTGGTAACTATGAGAACAACCTTGCAGAACCTGTGTGTGTGTGTATGAATGAATGTGTGAATAAATATGAAATTGAATGGAATGTTATAGCTATAACTAACTGCTTACTATGATTCTTTCTGTATTCACAATAAATGTGGCATTTTGCCTTTCCCCCTTTAATAAGATCCTGCTGGTTTTTATTTTATTTATTGGTATAACATGTTGATGTACTCCATCTCAAGGTAGTCTGGAGCCAAAATGGGGATATGTGTGCCATCTATCACCCCACCCAATTAGGGAATCCCATTGCTGCAAAACCATCCATTATTTCATGCACATTGCCCAGAGTCACAGTCCTTTGTATCAGGAGGCAATTAAAGGCCCTGCACACTTGCATCACTACAACCCCCAGAGTGGATTTCCCCACTCCAAACTGATTCTCAACTGATTGGTAGCAGACTGGCATTGCCATCTTCCTCACAGCAATCACCACTTGCTTCTCCACTGTTAGTGCAGCTCCCATTTTGGAGTCCCTGCGCTGGAGGGTTGGGGCAAGCTCTGCACACAGTTTCAGGAAGGTGGCTTTGTGCATCCAAAAGTTCTGCAGCCACTGCTCGTCATCCCAGACCTGCATAACAATGTGATCCCACCACTCAGTGCTTGTTTCTCAAGCCCAGGACTGATGGTCCACCATGTGCAGCTGCTCTGTGAATGCTAACATCAATCTTGAATTGTTTCTGTCCATGACACAAAACAGGGCAGATACCATGGCATCATCAGAGTTGCAGCTCATGAAATACTACAGGATCAGGCATGTTGTGTTCATAACGCTCATCACAATACCGGAGAGCAGTGCAGGATCCATGCTTTCTGACAGAGGTGGTAGGCAGGCAGTTTACAGGGACTGTTGAAAAGCAGCATAAAATGTACTAGGAAGGCCATGGAATGATGGGATGCAGAAAGCTGCATCATCGGACGCTGAACCTGCCACCATGAGGCATTGCAAACCCATCCCAGAATGCCCTGTGGCAGATGGTGGCCAGTTGCACAGTGAGATAGCTATCCACAGTTCACTGCTCTTTGTGTTGATGCAAGAGCTGTTCATGTGGACATGCTCCACCGACACAAGAAGCATAGTTTGGACATGCACCAGTGGTTTAAATACAGCAGTGGCTGTACATCATCGTAATTTAAGTTGACGTAACTCTGTAGTGTAGACAGGCTGTGAGAGAGAGAAAAGAAGGAAAAAGCCTGTTAAAAGCAGGCTTGGAACAGAAGTTTTTTATCCAGAACTTGAGGGACAGTTTTGACTCTTGAGGTGGGAGGCTGTTCATGAATACTGGATCCTTCCTTTAGCTAGGAATACTCTGGAAAACTGTTTTAAGGCAATAGAAAACGTAACAACATAAGAACAGCCATACTGGGTCAGGTGAATGTGCCATCTAGCCCCATATCCTATCTTTTGACAGTGGCCTGTACCGGATGCGTCAGAGGGAATGAGCAGAACAAGGCAATTTCGAGTGATTCATTCCATTGTCCAGTCCCAGCTTCTGGCAGTCAAAGGTTTAGGGACACTTGAAGCATGGACTTGTGTCCCCTGACTATCTTGGCTAATAGTCTTTGATGGACCTATCCCCCATGAATTTATCTAGCTCTTTTTTTAATCCAATTATACTTTTGCCTTCACAACATCCCACAGCAACAAGTTCCACAGCTTGACTATGCATTATGTAAAGAAGTACTTCCTTTTGTTTGTTTTAAACCTGCTATTAATTTCATTGGGTGACCACTGATTCTTATGCTATATGAAGGGGTAAATAACACTTCCTGATTCACTTTCTCCATATCACTCATAATTTTAGAGACCTCTATCATATTCCCCCTTAGTCCTCTCTTTTCTAAGCTTTCAGCAGCTTCAGTCTTTTTAATCTCTCCTTGTAGGGGTATTCCATACCCGTAATAATTTTCATTGCTCTTTTCTGCACCTTTTCTAATTCTAATATATCTTTTCTGAGATGAGGTGACCAGAACTGCATGCAGCATTCAAGGTGTGGGCATACCATGGATTTATATACTACCATTATAATATTTTCTTTTTTATTATCTATTCCTTTTTTTTTTATCTATTCCTTTCTTAATGGTTCCTAACATTTTGTTAGCTTTCTTGACTGCCGCTGCACAGAGTGCATGCTTTCGGAGAAATATCCACAATCACTGCAAGATCTCTTTCTTGAGTGGTAACAGCTAATTTAGACTCCATCACTTTGTATGGATAATTGGGATTATGTTTTCCAATGTATATTACTTTGCACTTATCAACATTGAATTTAATCTGCCATTTTATTTCCCCATCACCCACTTTGTGAGATCCTTTTGTAACTCTTCACAGTCAGCTTTGGACTTAACTATCTTGAGTAATTTTGTATCATCCACAAACTTTTTACCTCACCATTTAACCGCTTTTTCAGAGCTTCTACATTCATAGTGGCTAGGATGGTGTTTTCTGGAAGATCATCAAAGAATTGTAGTTTCCTCAGGAGGTCAGTGATGTCTCGAAGATAGCTAGGAGTGCTGGTAGCGTAGGGCCCGAGGAGAGAGTCTACATAGCCAGACAATCCTGCTGTCAGGGTGCCAATGCCTGAGATGTTGGTGCAACCAGGATTCCCAGGTTTATGGATTTTGGGTAGGAGATAGAATACCCCTGGTTGGGGCTCTAGGGGTGTGTCAGTGTAGATTTGTTCCTGTGCTTCTTCAGGGAGTTTCTTGAGCAGATGGTGTAGTTTCTTTTGCTAATCCTCAGTGGGGTCAGAGGGTAATTGCCTGTAGAATGTGGTGTCAGAGAGTTGTCAAGCAGCCTCTCGTTCATATTCTGACCTATTCATGATGACTACATCACCTCCTTTGTCAGCCTTTTTTATTATGATGTCAGAGTTGTTTCTGAGACTGTGGATGACGTTGTGTTCTGCACGGCTGAGGTTATGGGGCAAGTGATGCTGCTTTGCCACAATTTCAGCCCGTATACATCGGTGGAAGCACTCTATGTAGAAGTGCAGTCTGTTGTTTCGACCTTCAGGAAGAGTTCCCCACACCAACATTCCACACAAAGATGGACTACAAGCCATCAGGAACAGTATCCCTGATAATGTCATGGCAAACCTGATGGCTGAACCTTGTGACTTTGTCCTCACCCACAGCTATTTCAGATTTGTGGACAATTTATACCTTCAAATCAGCGGAACTGCTATGGGTACCCGCATGGCCCCACAGTATGCCAACATTTTTATGGCTGACTTAGAACAACGCTTCCTCAGCTCTTGTCTCCTAACGCCCCTACTCTACTTGCGCTACATTGATGACATCTTCCTCATCTGGACCCCTGGGAAGGAGGCCCTTGAGGAATTCCACCAGGATTTCAACAATTTCCACCCCACCATCAACCTCAGCCTGGACCAGTCCACACAAGAGATCCACTTCCTAGACACTACAGTGCTAATAAGCGATGGCCACGTAAACACCACCCTATACCAGAAACCTACTGACTGCTATACTTACCTACATGCCTCCAGCTTCCATCCAGGACACATCACACAATCCATTGTCTACAGCCAAGCTCTAAGACACAACCGCATTTGCTCCAATCCCTCAGACAGAGACAAATACCTACAGGATCTCTATCAAGTGTTCTTAAAACTACAATACCCACCTGGTGAAGTGAAGAAACAGATTGATAGAGGCAGAAGGGTACCCAGAAGTCATCTGCTACAAGATAGGCCCAACAAAGAAAGTAACAGAACGCCACTAGTCGTCACCTACAGCCCCCAACTAAAACCTCTTCAACACATCATCAAGCATATACAACCTATCCTGAAGGATGATACCTCACTCTCACAGATTTTGGGAGACAGGCCAGTCCTCGCTTACAGACAGTCCCCCAAACTGAAGCAAATACTCACCAGCAACTACACACCACACAACAAAAACACTAACCCAGGAACCAAACCCTGCAACAAATCCCGCTGCCAACTCTGTCCGCATATCTATTCCAGGGACACCATCATAGGACCTAACCACATCAGCCACACCATCAAGGGCTCATTCACCTGCACATCTACCAATGTGATATATGCCATCATGTGCCAGCAATGCCCCTCTGCCATGTACATTGGCCAAACCAGACAGTGTCTATGCAAAAGAATAAATGGACACAAATCTGACATCAGGAATTATAACATTTAAAAACCAGTAGGAGAACACTTCAATCTCCCTGGTCACTCAATAAAGACTTAAAAGTGGCCATTCTTCAAGAAAAACACTTAAAAACAGACTCCAATGTGAAACTACAGAACTGGAATTAATTTGCAAACTGGACACCATCAAATTAAGCCTGAATAAAGACTGGGAGTGGATGGGTCATCACAAAAAGTAATTTTGCCATACTAATTGCCCCCTACTCTTACTCACACCTTCTTGTCAACTGTTTGAAATGGGCCACCCTCATTACCACTACAAAAGTGATTTTTCCTCCCTTGGTGTTCTACTGTTAGTTGAATTCTCTCATTAGACTGACCCCCCACTTGGTAAGGCAACTCCCATCTTCTCATGTACTGTATATATATACCTGCTACTGTATTTTCCACTCCATGCATCTGATGAAGTGGGTTCTAGCCCATGAAAGCTTATGCCCAAATAAATTTGGTAGTCTCTAAGGTGCCACAAGGACTCCTCATTGTTTTTGTTGATACAGATTAACATGGCTACCACTCTGAAAATTGTATAGGTTAGCTTTCCCTCACTATTTCATCTTTGAATCTGTGTTTTTTTCTCTTAAATAAGCTTTTTATTTTCTTCCAAAGTAGATCTCTGGTTTTCAAACGGTGTGGACTGTGTGTGCCAAAGTAAGTGATATCGATGGGGCTGGTTTCATGCTTCCAGGTGTGACAAACCAGGGGGGAATGTTCCAAATGTCTGGTAATGAAGAATTACAATGAATTTGGGGTAGGTTTACCATACGTCGATCGGGGTGTTCCTGGACATTGCCTCTTTTTTTACCATTCACCCTCAGTCCCAGCAGATTTTCCAAACAACAGGCAATGTCCGGGGGTTTTGCAGAACAATCATTGCAGCTCAGAAAGAGCCCTGATTAGTCCGCTTCCCGACTGGTCCCTCCCTGCATCCACAGCTGATTGGTCCATTCCCCTGCAGCCACAGCTCCTGGATCCCGCCTATCCAGGCCCTGGCTCCTAGCCCTGGGGAGAGGGTCCCACAGGGAGGCACTGACTGATGGCTGGCACTGTGTCCTGGGCTTGAACCAGCCGCCCTTCCACCGGAAGAGACACAGCCCCCCACCTCCAGTGAGTACTCCCGCCACAGATACCTGCTTCAGTACCCCCCAAATACTCCTTCCAGTACACACATACCCCTCCAGCATCCCCAAGTACCCCCTAGTATACACCCCCCAGCACCTCCCAAATACCCCCTCCAGCACCTCCAACTGTATGTCCCCTCTAACTTCCCTGCCCCTCTGGCAGTGTCCTTTTTTTGTGAACCTGAAATATAGTAACCCTAATTTGGGGAGACTCAGGACTGAAAGTCCTCTTGGTGTCTCCCTGCAGAGGGTAACAAGACTGGTGAGAGCCTGAGTGTGCTTATGGGCTGGCTACTGGTGTCAAGAAATTGAACCACAAGTGCACAGCATGAAGACCCCCAAAGTTACAGGGCATGCAATAAGAGAACCCCTTACCAGTCCGGGTAGTCCCCAAAATGTGTCAAGAGGGGCTTAGCACATACACCTGTCATTGGCATCTCTGATTGGCTAGTTTAGGTGTCTCCCTGTCTAACTTTTGTGGATAGCATTCTACAGCACCTATCTCTCCATTTCATCTTATAGGGAGCCTAGGCATCTAACTCAGGCTTCGTGGATTGTGGTTTTGTTCCTGTGATTTTCTATGTGCCTAAAAGTTAAGCACCACAATGCTCAGTGATGCATTATCTGAATCCCTTTATAGATCTGGGCCTATGTCCTTTAAGATTTTAGAATTAGTAGATCTCATCTTCTAATTTTTATTCATAGATTGGAAGAGGAAAATAAGCTTTCCTATTTTTTTCAGCTCCAAATTAGTTTCTTAACTTTGAATGAACTAGTCACTCAAGTGAATAAATTGAAATGAAAAAAAATTCTCTGCATCTGCAGAAGAGGCCATTGCTATCAAAAGTTGGTTTAGTACTTCAGTAGACTCTGGTTCCAGGTACTTAGCCCGTGACTTCCATCATTCAGGGGTTTGACTTTCTTTAAAATTTCAGGAGCAAATAATTCCTACTTCATATTATGTTTTTATTTAATTTAGATTATGTCAATAGATTATAATAAGTTTATGCATTAACATAGGTTGTCAATTATATATTTAATTTTAAATAGGCTTATTTTGGAAAAAAATAACCTGTATTCAATTTAAATTTTAAAAAAATCATTTTTTATTTAAAAAGTCCTCGATTTTTATCCACATTGGTAACAAATGGGTTTGGGAGAGTTTTTCACTTTATTATTGTAGCTGCATGTGAATCCAGTCATCATCATCAGCTATGAAAGTTTCAAGTCTAAAGTTGAATTTCTAGGCTGTTAGCACTAGGTGGCTTTGTCCCTCTTTCTTAAAGTAACATGTTCCAAGGGCCTTGATGCTGCAAATAGTGATGCACGTGACGTGCTTTATACAGGTGAATAGTCCCAAGGACTGAAACTTGTCACCACTGACTTCAGTCGCCCTATCTGGTGAGAGACCAATGTACCTACAGACCCCAAGAGATGCACCACCTGTACTGTCCGCAACAGTGAATTCCAATGAAATGATGTGATATTTACAAGACAGCGGGGGCCGGGGGGAGGGGGGGGGCGGAACCAACCCAGCCCCTTAGGACAAGTCTGTCACTGCTGAAAGTAAGGGGAGGGGCTCAACATGTCTGCTACCGGCTGAACAGACATGGATAATGACGCTTCCCCACGGGCTTCTGGATGGCAGAAGTCTCCCCCTCTGAATTTCTGCTCTTTCATCCCAAACGTTTTGCGAGCGAGCAGCGCCAGCAAGGGCCGCGCGTACTATGCTTCCCCGCCCCACTGGCCAAATGCGACCTTCACATCTCCCTGCCGTGCCAGTCCCCACAGCGTTCAGCGCGCAGTACTGAGCCTCCCCGCTAGGGGGCAATAGAGACTAGCTCCATCGCCGGGATTCCCGCGAGTCACGCAGGATATGCGCTCGTCACGTGTCACGTGGCGCTCAGGGCTCCAATAGCCTGGTAGGTCTCTGGTCACGTGTTACTTCGCGGCCCCTCTGTGGTGGAAGCGTGTCTCGCCGCTGCCGGACCCTTACATGGGTGCGTAGAGGCCGGTTCTAGTGGCGGAGAACGCTTGGCGCGTGTTCTGTTATGCGACCTATCAGAGTCTGAACGGTCGCGATGCTTGCCGGGAGTTATGGTCTGTGCTCGAGCGCGGCGGTTGCCGGAAGTTGTAGTCTCCCGAGGCGGTGGGCCCTGAGGCTGGCTGCGGCGGCGCAGCGATGCCTCGCGGCCCGGCTGTGCGTGACGCACATTGGAAGAGGGGCTGTCTGCAGGGTAGTGACGGCTGGGCTCCAGAGCCCGCTGAGGCGGCGCTGCCGTCATGATCAGTCAGTGCCCTAGGTTGTGCGCGTGATTCCTCACTCCTCCGCCCGGTCCAGACTCTGTCCGCTCTGTCAGCTGCGGGGCTCGCGCCAGGCGCGAACACCAACGGCTGTTGAATGTGGGGCTCGTGAGCCCCGTCGCGGCTGCGAACCGTGGGCCGAGCCCGGCTGGGGAACTGACGGAGCGGGCTCTCCCTGGGTGCTTCCGCTTCGCGCGAGGCCCCAGTTGTACCGGCACCGTTGTGTCCCCTCCGCCGGCCAGACCCAGAGAGCTCCCGCCCGCGCTTAGCCCTTGAGCCTGCTGCTCGCACCGAGCATGGGGGCCCGGGCGATGGCGCTCCCTGTTCTCTGCTCAGGCGGTGGGAGCCGGGGTGGGGTTGGGGCCATGCTCCCCTCGGCTTGGCAGGGCTGCGCGGCAGGAGATGCTGGATGGAAACTTGAGGGCGCGGGCCTGCCCCGAGGAGCGGCCAGAAATCTAGAGCGCCCACAGCGGCTGGTGGAGGGGGAAGCTGGCTCGGCCACTCCTCTTTCCGTAGCACTTCAGTGGCTGGGGGTTAACTGGTAGCTGAGTGTTTTGAGGAGAGAGCTGCTGCTCCTGGCGGGGGCTAGGAAGCGCTCCAGTCAGGCACAGAGAGGATGAGGAGGAAGGATACCAGAGGAAGGCTGGAGTGGAGTTTTCATTAGGTTTCTGTCATGCGACGTGGAATCCCCCCTCTCTGCTGCTCCCAGTGGGCAAGGAGCCTGCCTCCTCCCATCTGTCAGAGCCAGAATATCCACTTCCAGCCAGTTCTTCCCATGCTCACCACCAGCTCCCAGCTGAGAGTCGCCATTAGTGGGCTGAAAAAAGGGTCTAATTATAGTTTGCCCTTGGCAAGAAGCCCTTGGCTCTCTCCCTCAGTGCTAGAAACCCTTCCTCGGCCACAGTGCTTCTTAACAGACTTATACTCAGATTCAAATGGTCAGTCTCAAGGGCTTTCTCTGGAGGACCTGCCGTTTGTTGGGACAGTTTTGGTCCTGCAGTTAATTGTAAGCACATATGCTAGTATTTACATATCAGCCTGATTGTGCCTCAAAGTGACATTTAATGTTTAAATGTTCGCACTTGTCCCAACTATTAAATGTGGGTGCCAAAACATGCCAGCAAAGTCAGAGGCTGAGCCGAAGCCTTTTTAAGTCTGAGTCAAACTTGGGTGCATGCCTACATTTAGGCAACCAAATACATGTGGCCTGATTGTCAGAGGTGTTGAGCAGCTAAAACGCCCATCAATCTTGGTGGGAGTTTTGGGTGCTGATCATCATGCAGAATCAGGTCACTTATATTTAGGCACCTTCGTGAGGATGAGAGTGCCTAATTGTAGGCACTGTATTTGAAAATTTTGGCCTCTGTGACTTGCTTAAGGTTACATACTGAATCAGTGATATTAGAGATCAGGAGTTTACAGTTCACAGTCTTCAGAATATTTTGTACTATGCTTATTTACAAAGCAAGCTGTGAAAGAAGTGAGTAATTCTCAGGATAATATATTCCTGTGACTAATAATTACGATAAAATCTTAGCTAGAAATAGAAACATGGCATGAGCTGAAACAGAAATGGATGGGGCTGCCTGAAGGAGCCGTACTGCTATTTGATTTATGCATAATCAGCTTTTAAGTAGCCTGGAAAGTACCATGGTGTTTACACCAGCCTGCAGGGGCTGTGACATGCATATTTGGTTTAGAATTATTTGTTTGCCATGCGTGAATTAACATAGGAATGTTATAAAAAACCTTCTAAATGCTGTTTTAAATGAGTGTGACTCCACGATGCCTTCTGGAGAAAGCAGCTATGAGATAATTATAAGGAGTAAAGAAGCAAACAACTCTCATCTTCTGTTATCAGCCCAGCCACAGCCTTCCTCTTTTCAGTTCTTGCAAAGTTCACTTCAGCCATGCTGTGTCCCACACAAAGCCTGCCTTTTTTTGCTGTTCAGACCGGTTCCACTGTCTTTGAGAAAGCCTTTTTCAGTAAAGAAGCACTTATCAGAGCTGATACATAGAGGAGGCCTGGATGTGATGGAGCTATAGAGGGAATTGGTGCTGCTCTCATTACTTTGCAACTTCATTTCTTCATCCATTCTTCATCTCTGTCATGCTCTAGTATGGATCTAAGGTACTGATGTGACTTGATGTGTTGCTGAGGAGCTACATTGCTTTTATCCCATTTAGAGCTTGATTCTGTCCCACTTTGGTTACTCCCCTCTACCCTCCCTTGTGCCCATTCTTCTCTGTACATACAAAGACTTTTTTTTAACTTTGTTTTTCTTTTGCATGTAAACTTTAACCCTTTTATTTTTTTAAATCCGTGTATATCCCCAACCTGGACATGATCTAAAAAGTAGTTTTAGCACATTTGTTTTTGTTTATATGGAGTTTTTTTGGAGATTGGCATAAATGAATGAAAAGAGGTTTAGAATCTAAGTCTCATTTTGCCCCAACTGCAGTGTTGCTGTTACCCAAGCCCTCAGTCTAGTAATGAACTTTAATAGGTACCATGACATTTGTTCTTTTATCTAACAGACTGGCAATACGTTGTTATGAAGCAGGGATGTTTTATTAATATAATACAGATATATTTTCACCAAAACTTTTGCTTATGATATTTTGGTTAAATATCTTTATGAATGACTTGGTATCCAAAGTGTCCTTGTTTAGAAACCCTAAACTTTAATTGTTTTATAAAGTGGCTTTTTACTATTTTTAACTAAAGGACATGGATTTGCACAGCTCAGTTGAAACACCTGATAAAGTAAAGGCTGATGCTCCTGTATATGCTGGTAAGGAAGAAGACATAAAACAGTCCAAAAGAATAACAGCTAGCGTCCATGACAGAGAAGTTGTCGTTTTCTACCATGAAGGGAAATTTTATGCCATGGACCGTTACTGTTACCGTAAGATTGTTTGCACTCATCATCTTGGTGTTTATGTAACAATTTTAAAGTAAGCTAGTGTGAGTGTTGACTCTAATTCCATATTCCACTATGTTTCAGATGCAGGAGGTCCTTTACATCTTGGAGAGATAGAGGTATGTAACATTCTAAAATAACACACACAATTATTCAGAATCTTTTTACATTTTAATACCAATTTTATATTCTCTCACTTTGGGCTAAATAATGTTCTTAGTAACACTGCAGTAATTCTACTGGAATCAGTGGGGTTACTTTGGATTTACACTGGTATAGCTGAAAGCAAAATTTGGCCCTCTCTCTCTATAATGGACCACTATCTTTAACAGTCCTTAATTTTTCAATGTCCACAATGCTCTCAACTCCCTGCTGGCTTGAGGGACAGGAGGCCAAGTTCAGGTACTTTTGAGACAAATAGTTTAATAATCATTTATTATTAGGCACTTACTAGAGGCACTTACTTTATAAAACACTGACAGCATGCTTTGTGTTTGCACATCATAGAGAGATGTGGTGTATGTCAAAATGTGAGTAAGTAAAAGCATCTCCAGTCACACTGTTGAAAATAAAAAATGGCTATTATCTTTATTATCTGGAGTCTGAAAGAATCCCTGTCATCTATACACACACATCCCATTATGATAAAGTATTGCTAGTTAGGGGCATTATGGGTTTTCCTCTGAATCTTCTGACAGTGGTCACTGTTGCAAACAGGCTATGCTAGCTGGATCAGTAATCTGATTTGGTATTCCAGTTGCTAATTTTAAAAACAGAACCTGGTGTTCCTGCCATGGCAGTACAGGGCATTAAAATTAGTCCACAAAGCTGTGTGTTGGTCTAGAGATATTTCATAGAGAAGAGTAAGATTTGTGGGTTGTCCTAATTTTTTTCCCCAGGATATCAATGGACAGCCCTGCATTATTTGCCCTTGGCATAAGTATAAAATTACTTTGGCAACAGGAGAAGGATTATATCAAGCAGTAAACCCTACAGAACCATCAGCAACACCAAAATGGCGATCAAAAGGAATAAAGCAAAGAACTCACAAGGTTACTGTAGACAATGGAAGTGTTTATGTGACTCCTTCCGATTTATCTATCAGCTGTGACTCTGATTACTATGCTGATAAGTACAAAAAGACTGGAAGTTCTGATATGAAAAAATAATGCACATCCTGAACTTCAAAATCAGTGGCCATAATGCAAAATATCAGCGTGTGTGTGTACAAGGCATCATCAGTATATCAGGATGATATGCAGATTTTTTCTAGATGTTAATATAATGAAATACCAGTGTTAATCTTATTGCTATTAAAGCATTAAGTAATGTAGAAATGAGTAAGATCATAAACAAAAGTTCAAGACCCTCTTTAGAATGAGTTAGCATTGTGCCAGTGCAGTTTTATATTTGTCTTTAATAAAATACAAGTTTAATGTGTGTACATTAGACTAGTTTGTAATATTTGAAGTGTTAAATCTTCCATTGCTATAGTTTAAATCTTTTAACCTTTAGGAGGAGGATTATTATACTATTGCATTTAATTAGTTTATAAAAACATCTTGAAATGTTGTGGTAAATATCCGTTGAAGGATACAATTTTTTGTATACATTAAATAGTTTAGAACTATATTAATTTCAATGTAATTGGGAGATTTTTAAAAAAAATATTATATTTGCAGGTCAGGAGAAAAACCTATTATTTTATCTTCTTAACACATAGGACCAGAGTTTCATAAAGTGATGTACAAAGCATTTGTGTGTTGTAATGTGCTTTTGCATGGTTACTTTTGTGTGTGCAATTACCCCAGTTCTGTTCTAAATAAGTACTTATGTCTCCTTCATCATGGTAGTGCCTGAGCACATTCCAATAATCAGTTAACCAACATGACACATGTGAGTTCTCTGTCATCCTTTCCTCTGGAGGAAAATTGGATGTGTAGTGTAGAATTTTGGTTTTGGACTATTTTAAAAATGTAAACACTTATCAGAGGGTGTCGTAAATGTAAAGGGAAGGGTAACCACCTTTCTGTATACAGTGCCATAAAATCCCTCCTGGCCAGAGGCAAAACCCTTTCACCTGTAAAGGGTTAAGAAGCTAAGGTAACCTCGCTGGCACCTGACCCAAAATGACCAATGACGGGACAAGATACTTTCAAATCTGGAGAGGGTGGAACAAAGGGTTCTGTCTGTGTGATGCTTTTGCCAGGAACAGATCAGAAATGCAAGCCTTCCAACTCCTGTTAAATTAAATTAGTAAGTAATCTAGCTAGAAAATGTGTTAAATTTTCTTTTGTTTAATGGCTGGTAAAATAAGCTGCGCTGGAGGGAATGTACATTCCTGCCTTTGTGTCTTTTTATAACTTAAGGTTTTGCCTAGAGGGATTCTCTGTATTTTGAATCTGATTACCCTGTAAGGTATTTACTATCCTGATTTTACAAAGGTGATTCTTTTACGTTTTCTTTAATTAAAATTCTTCTTTTAAGAACCTGATGGATTTTTCATTGTTCTTAGATCCAAGGGTTTGGGTCTGTGTTCACCTGTGCCAATTGGTGAGGATTATTATCAAGCCTTCCCCAGGAAAGGGGGTGTAGGGCTTGCGGGGATATTTTGTGGGAAGACGTCTCCAGGTGGTCTCTTTCCCTGTTCTTTGTTTAAAACGCTTGGTGGTGGCAGCATACTGTTCAAGGACAAGGCAAAGTTTGTACCTTGGGGAAGTTTTTAACCTAAGCTGGTAAGAATAAGCTTAGGGGGTCTTTCATGCAGGTCCTCACATCTGTACCCTAGAGTTCAGAGTGGGGAAGGAACCTTGACAGAAGGTATCTTGGATAAGGCAGTTCAAAGAAGCGTGTATCTAGAACTTGGAGCAGAAAGTGGCAAAGTTTGTGATAGAGGCACTGGGGCAGTTCATTCCACAGTCTCAGACTAGTCCCCGAGAAACCTGTGCCTCTTGGACAGATGAGCTTTGCTCATATGGTAGAAAGCCCCATTGTGCTTGAGGATCAGAGTTGTCAAGCACAGTACTTATCCCAGAACTTTAGGAGATCTTTCAGATACTATGGGATCAGGCCATTCAAGACCTTGAACTTGATTCAATATTCTGGGTGAAGTCAATGTAGAGAGTGGAGCACAAGGCTGATGTGCTTATAGTAGCCAATGTTGTTGAGATGTGCTGCAACATTTGGTACTAGTGGAGTTTCCTAAGCATTGAAGGCTTCAGGTCCAGGTATATTGCATTATGGTGGTCCAGATAGGAGCTGGCAAAGGTGTGAATAACTGAGGGCAGGTCATTGTCTGTCTGCCAGGATGATATGGAATCTCATAGGCAACTGGAGCTGGTAGAAAGCATAACTCATGTTTTGTGTTATGCAAAAGCTTAGCATCATTGAGGAATCCAGGAACATTCATAAACTACAGAGTGACTTCATCAATTAGGAACATATACCTTCAGTCAGAGGAAGGTATTTGCCTCATTCCTGTAAATTCTTCATAGTGCTTTTCTTTGCCCACCAACATATTCTTTTTCTTGCTCAGCGTCTGCTTCAACCAACTATTCCTCATCCAGGTGCTGATCTAATCAGAGAACTGGGCCATCTTTGTTTTAAGTGGTATAGTTGAATCTGTTGAAGGATGGTGTGACACTACACCCCATATTTTTCATAAGCTATTGTTATAATATTATAGAATTTTTGCAAGATAAGGCATGTGAAATATTGTTGGAAAAGTTACAATTATTGAATCTGATTATCCTATTTGTATGCATGTATCATTTTTGTATCTAAAGTTAGGAATATTGACTCCATTGAATACATCTGTACTACAAAAGTGTTTGCCCTTGGGGAATGCCCACCAGACAGAATGCAACCAGTCTGGCTGGCTAGCTGGGGACCAGTCAGTGGACCATTAGGGAGAACAATAGGTCTTTGAAGATACTAATCTCCCACCTTCCTCAGAAGCTTTCCTGGGATGCTACAAACAACCTCTGACTCATGGCTGCTTTGACACTGCAGGGTCACGTGATTGTCACCTGGTACTAGACTCAATGGTAGAATACCAGTATTTTTCCACGGAGGGTGGTGGTGGGAACCACACTGGAAAACAAAGGATTCCTGCCATATGTAAAATCTATTTAAGGCTGGGGAGGATTAATCAGCATTCATTCTTCATTGAATCCCCACCCACGATGAGTGCAGGAAAAGACAAAGGTGGGTGGGGAGAAGGACTGAGCCCAGGCTGGAAAGATGTGTGGCCTGTGAGAGTAATGCCTGGAGTTTCAAGCTGCAAGCAAGAGCAGCTTGCCTTCAAGAACCTCTGCAATCTGCCCAAAACAATATTTAGGGTGAGAAACTACTACTTGTAACCAGTTTCTTTTTTTTGGTATCTTAAGCTTATATTGTGTTTTTTGTTTTATTTGCTTGGTAATCTGCTTTGATCTGTTTGCGATCCCTTAGGTTTTAAGTGATATCTTTTGTAGTTAATAAACTTTTTGTTTTCTCTGAAACCAGTTTGTGGAACTTATAACTGGGAGCTGGGGGGGGGGAAAGCTGTGCACATCTTCCTCCATATTGAGGAAGGGGAGTGAATTTCATGAGCTTATGCTACTGTACAGTTCTCTGTACAGTGCAAGACAGTATAATTTTGGGTTTACACTCCAGGGGGGATGTGCACTTGAGTGCTGGGCATTTCTTTAGTGAAGCCTTCCCATGCAGAGCTGATTTCAGTGTCTCCCGTCTTTCTGAAGCTGGGTGTGTCCCTACCTGGGTGTATGCTGAAGGAGGCTTGAGGGCCTGGCTCAGCAGGACAGTGTAAGGGGAAACAGGTGGGTACCTCTGTTCATCAGTGGGGGGTAACCCATCAGATGGGTAGATCTGTTTATACATGTCAAGGTTCCTCCCCCACTCTGAACTCTAGGGTACAGATGTGGGGACCTGCATGAAAAACCTCCTAAGCTTATCTTTACCAGCTTAGGTCAAAACTTCCCCAAGGTACAAAATATTCCACCCTTTTGTCCTTGGATTGGCCGCTACCACCACCAAACAAATACTGGTTACTGGGGAAGAGCTGTTTGGACACGTCTTTCCCCCCAAAATACTTCCCAAAACCTTGCACCCCACTTCCTGGACAAGGTTTGGTAAAAAGCCTCACCAATTTGCCTAGGTGACTACAGACCCAGACCCTTGGATCTGAGAACAATGAAAAAGCATTCAGGTTTCTTACAAAAAGACTTTTAATAGAAATAGAAGTAAATAGAAATAAAAAAAAAATCCCCCCTGTAAAGTCAGGATGGTAGATACCTTACAGGGTAATTAGATTCAAAACACAGAGAACCCCTCTAGGCAAAAACCTTAAGTTACAAAAAAGATACACAGAAATAGTTATTCTATTCAGCACAATTCTTTTCTCAGCCATTTAAAGAAATCATAATCTAACACGTACCTAGTTAGATTACTTACTAAAAGTTCTAAGGCTTCATTCCTGGTCTATCCCCGGCAAAGACAAAATATAGACAGACACACATACCCTTTGTTTCTCTCCCTCCTCCCAGCTTTTGAAAGTATCTTGTCTCCTCATTGGTCATTTTGGTCAGGTGCCAGCGAGGTTACCTTTAGCTTCTTAACCCTTTACAGGTGAGAGGAGATTTCCTCTGGCCAGGAGGGATTTTAAAGGGGTTTACCCTTCCCTTTATATTTATGACAATACAAAAGTAGAGCTGTACGTGTACATCGTGTATTTGCATGGACTAAGGAGTAATGGGGTGTGTTTAAATGCTAGATTAAGGCGAAAAAAAGAGTACTTGTGGCACCTTAGAGACTAACCAATTTATTTGAGCATAAGCTTTCGTGAGCTACAGCTCACTTCATCGGATGCATACTGTGGAAACTGCAGAAGACATTATATACACAGAGACCATGAAACAATACCTCCTCCCACCCCACTCTCCTGCTGGTAATAGCTTATCTAAGGTGATCATCAAGTTGGGCCATTTCCAGCACAAATCCAGGTTTTCTCACCCTCCCCCCCCCCCCCCAAACTCACTCTCCTGCTGGTAATAGCCTATCCAAAGTGACCACTCTCCTTACGTGCATGAAAATCAAGGTGGGCCATTTCCAGCACAAATCCAGGTTCTCTCACCCCCCTCCAAAAACCACACACACAAACTCACTCTCCTGCTGGTAATAACTCATCCAAACTGACCACTCTCCCCACAATGTGCATGACAATCAAGGTGGGCCATTTCCAGCATAAATCCAAGTTTAACCAGAACGTCTGGGGGGGGGGGGGGTGTAGGAAAAAACAAGGGGAAATAGGCTACCTTGCATAATGACTTAGCCACTCCCAGTCTCTATTTAAGCCTAAATTAATAGTATCCAATTTGCAAATGAATTCCAATTCAGCAGTTTCTCGCTGGAGTCTGGATTTGAAGTTTTTTTTGTTGTAAGATAGCAAACTTCATGTCTGTGATTGCGTGACCAGAGAGATTGAAGTGTTCTCCGACTGGTTTATGAATGTTATAATTCTTGACATCTGATTTGTGTCCATTTATTCTTTTACGTAGAGACTGTCCAGTTTGACCAATGTACATGGCAGAGGGGCATTGCTGGCACATGATGGCATATATCACATTGGTGGATGTGCAGGTGAACGAGCCTCTGATAGTGTGGCTGATGGTATTAGGCCCTGTGATAGTGTCCCCTGAATAGATATGTGGGCACAGTTGGCAACGGGCTTTGTTGCAAGGATAGGTTCCTGGGTTAGTGGTTCTGTTGTGTGGTTGCTGGTGAGTATTTGCTTCAGGTTGGGGGGCTGTCTACAGGCAAGGACTGGGCTGTCTCCCAAGATTTGTGAGAGTGTTGGGTCATCCTTCAGGATAGGTTGTAGATCCTTAATAATGCGTTGGAGGGGTTTTAGTTGGGGGCTGAAGGTGACGGCTAGTGGCGTTCTGTTATTTTCTTTTTAGGCCTGTCCTGTAGTAGGTGACTTCTGGGTACTCTTCTGGCTCTATCAATCTGTTTCTTCACTTCCGCAGGTGGGTATTGTAGTTGTAAGAATGCTTGATAGAGATCTTGTAGGTGTTTGTCTCTGCCTGAGGGGTTGGAGCAAATGCAGTTGTATCGCAGAGCTTGGCTGTAGACGATGGATCGTGTGATGTGGTCAGGGTGAAAGCTGGAGGCATGTAGGTAGGAATAGCGGTCAGTAGGTTTCCGGTATAGGGTGGGGTTTATGTGACCATTGTTTATTAGCACTGTAGTGTCCAGGAAGTGGATCTCTTGTGTGGACTGGACCAGGCTGAGGTTGATGGTGGGATGGAAATTGTTGAAATCATGGTGGAATTCCTCAAGGGCTTCTTTTCCATGGGTCCAGATGATGAAGATGTCATCAATATAGCGCAAGTAGAGTAGGGGCGTTAGGGGACGAGAGCTGAGGAAGCATTGTTCTAAATCAGCCATAAAAATGTTGGCATACTGTGGGGCCATGCGGGTACCCATAGCAGTGCCGCTGATCTGAGGGTATACATTGTCCCCAAATGTAAAATAGTTATGGGTAAGGACAAAGTCACAAAGTTCAGCCACCAGGTTAGCCGTGACATTATCGGGGATAGTGTTCTTGACGGCTTGTAGTCCATCTTTGTGTGGAATGTTGGTGTAGAGGGCTTCTACATCCATAGTGGCCAGGATGGTGTTATCAGGAAGATCACCGATGGATTAAGGTGGTGCTTGTGGACCTTGGGCCTCACTTCATTAAAATCTGGCTTCTGAAGTTGTAAAGAGATTTAAAAATGAAGCATATGAGTGTGTGGCCTCTCAACAACAATGGGACACAGAGGAGAGTATTCTGTTAATGCTTTGGGTAAAACACAAAGATGATCTCTTTTCATAGTTCTGACATGATTGGATATGGTTATTTTTAAACTTCATAACATTTTGTGAAGTCAAACATCCTAGTCCAGTGAATCAAGACAGGAGATGAGAAAAGTCTGGGTAAAGGGAAAAATCAGAGAGAAACAACCTTGGCGGGCTGAACCGCAGTAAAGGAAACAAAGTATACATTAATCCAATATAGTCAGTGACCATCTGCTAGAAAAATGCAATTAGACATGGGCCAGATTTGTGGAATTTGGTATAAAAGGAACCCACTAGACTCTACACTTAAAAACATGGGATTTTTTTAACTTGCATAATCAATGAAATTTAAACAGTTTGTGTCAGTGAGAAATTTACATCCTATAGAACATGGCACTAAAAACATTCATAGTAAGGCCCTCAGCCATACCTAGGTAGACTTTTTTTTCCTTTCACTAGTCAAGGTACTCTGAAGATATTAAGTTTTTGTATGAATTATTTTATTAACAAATAGAGAATGTAAATTCTGTGTATATTGTGTCTTTCTTTTCACATTTAATGCACTAACAAAAAGCTCACAAACCTGTTTGAGCTTCAGTTACCACTACTAAGTACTGTATCTTGATCCAGTGCAGAATGTAGGATGTGAATGCTGCTCTTAGTTGAATCAACAGGAAATTCAGAAAAGACTTGCTTCTCTGGAGAGGGCACAGCGTAACTTGCTAAATCTTCATATTTGGCGAATACATCTTTTTCTTCCTCATTCTTAGTGTTTTCTCTTGAGGCCTTTTCTTCTTCAACAATGTTTTTTATTTTCCCTAATACTGTGTTTATAGAGACTGCCTACATACAATAAAGATATATAGTTTAGTTGAAGAAAACCATAACTTGGAGTTGTATGTTACTGTCTGTATGACATTTGAAATGAACAACAAGAAGTACCCTTTATTTTGAAGTTTTTTAATACATACCAATATCTTAGTAATAAAGGACTCAGTGCTTCAAGGTGCTGACCACTTTGGCCACAGTCTAATACAGTTAAGCATATGAATAGTCCCAGCAAATTCAGTAAGACTATATATGTGCTTAAAATTATGCAGAGGCCTAAGTGCTGTTGGATCAGGGCTACTATGTTTAGCACTTCATAGGATCAAGCTTTTATACATCACCACAGCAGCCACACACTTTGTACAGTTGTAGCTAAGTGAATTTGCTCACAGGGTCAATGCCATTATGTCTATCAAATATTTAAACGAACAGTTACTACTATTACAAATTTCTCCTATAGAAAGTATTACTGTAAATACTTACAACAACTAAAACCCCTCCAGCACATCATCAAGGATCTACAACCTATCCTGGAGGACGATCCCTCACTCTCACAGACCTTGGGAGACAGGCCAATCCTTGCTTACAGTCAACCCCCCAACCTGAAGCAAATACTCACCAACAGCTACCCACCACACAACAGAAACACTAACCCAGGAACCAATCCCTGGAACAAACCCTGTTGCCAAGTCCGTCTGCATATCTATTCAAGGGACACCATCATAGGACCTAACCACATCAGCCACACCATCAGGGGATTGTTCACCTGCACGTCTACCAATGGGAAACATGCCATCACGTGCCAGCAATGCCCCTCTGCCATGTACATTGGCCAAACCGGACAGTCTCTACACAAAAGAATAAATGGTCACAAATCAGACATCAAGAATTGTAACCTTCAAAAACCAGTAGGAGAACATTTCAATCTTCTTGGACCCGCAATAACAGACTTAAAAGCGGCCATTCTTCTAGAAAAAAACCCTTCAAAAAGAGACTTCAACGAGAAACTGCAGAGCTGGAATTAATTTGCAAATTTGACACCAAATGAAGCCTGAATAAAGACTGGGAGTGGCTGGGTCACTACAAAAAGTAATTTTCCTTCTGTTGACACTCACACCTTCTTGTCCACTGTTGGGAATGGGCCATAGCCAGCCTGATTGAATTGGCCTCATTAGCACTGACCCCCTCACCCCTTGGTAAGGCAACTCCCATCTTTTCATGTGCTGTATATTTATACCTGCCTACAGTATTTTTCACTCCATGCATCTAACTGATTGCCATGTTTGAGTTGGGAAATGTGACCGAGGTCCTGGGGTTTTTTCACCTTCCTCTGCAGCATGAAACATGGGTCATTTGCTGATTTGAACTAGAGTAAATGATGGGTTCTGTGTAATTAAGTCTTTAAATGAACATTTGAGTAGCTTAGTAACTCAGAGGTTGTGACAGGAGTGGGTGAATGAGGAGGTTCTGTGGCCTGTCATGTGCAGGAGGTCAGACTAGATTATCATGATGGGTCTTTCTGGCCTTAAAGTCTATGAGACAGGTTAGAGGGGATGGCTCAGAGGGGCAAATAATCTTGAGTAAAGAATCAGCGAATCATTAGCCACAAATTCATGAGACAATTTAATGCAGCATTGAAAAATAATAGCGTCCCACTTATCTAGGGTAAGTAGTTGGGTTTTTGGGTTCTTTTAATTTTTTAAATAAGTGAGTAAATATCATTAGTTTCCATTATCAATCAATATAGCGGAAGACAGGGGAGTAGATTTTTATGCCTTGGTTTGGGACCAAGTTTGCAAGGCTGCCTAAACATGTACAAAGCACACTCAAATGCAACTTGAGTAAAAATAACCATTTCATTGCGCCTGTCATGCAGCTACCTGTATGAAAAGAGCAGAGAGAAAACTGAAATGCTTATTGTTGATGACAGGTTTCAGAGTAGCAGCCGTGTTAGTTCGCAAAAAGAAAAGGAGTACTTGTGGCACCTTAGAGACTAATAAATTTATTTGAGCATAAGCTGTAGCTCACGAAAGCTTATGCTCAAATTTGTTAGTCTCTAAGGTGCCACAAGTACTTCTTTTCTTATTGTTGATGACAGCATTTAAATCTTATTCTGATGGCTATATTACTATAGCATGAATATTAAGGAACTGAATTGATCAAAAAATGCCTGATTCTGTCCCCTTTACCCACTGAATAGTACCTGATGCTGCACATAGTCCTATTGGTTTCATATATGGAGTAAGGCACTACTCACTGTGGGTAAGGGTGGCAGAATCAGGTGCAAAACTAAGAAGCGTATACTTACCACATAAATTAGTGCTGCATAGGAAGCACACATTATGCTGGTGAGAGCAGTCTTTGCTGGATAGGAGATCACATCGAACAGGGAAAATGTTCTACCCTGAAAGAAAAATAATTTTTTAAAACAAATTTTTTTGCTGCCAAAATATCAATGCTGCTCAATAGGACAATGTTTTAATAGCAGTTCCCTATATCTATGTCCACTTCTGAAATGTCTATATTTACATTCATTTTGTCATCTGTGTGGGTCACTGGGACATACAGGAATCACAAGCATAAAGGGGTGGCATCCACTACAGCCCTTCTACCAGCCTGCCTATTCTTCTGACTCAGCAGGCCTTCTGTAGCTTATAGGAGAAAGTAGTGATGGAGGAGGAGAGTTAATGCTGCTGCAGAGCTGGCTAAAGTCTCTTTCCATGTGGAAGGAGGAGAACCGCCTATGCAGGGGCTTCTCCACTTGCAGATATTGGGTGCAATCGGGATCTGTTTGTATACAGTCCTTATTCAGGCAAAATGCCTACTGTTTTGGCCCAGCATGTTAACTGAATGAGGACAAACCAATGGTTTCAGGATTTGTGCCCGTATGAATTACTATGTAATAGAGGTGAAAGTATTCATAGGGGAAAAATGAGATAAAGATGGTAAAGATTCCAGTTTTGCACACAGTAACTTGAATGAGCTGTGGAACAGAACTTTTAATTGTAAGTAGTTTGAAAACCTGATATACATTGCAGGTAAAAAACGTCAGAATAGGTCCTAAATAATAAGCATTTGAACTAATGCTCCCATACCTGATTTTTATAGAGAGGCTGCTTTGGTATGTTTACATTTTTCAGAAGACGATGAGACATAGTATTTAACTCTGCAAAATGTTGAACAATTTGTGGCTGCAAGACTTTGGCAACAGATTTTGAAGATGTTGATATTCTGTTTAGCTCATTAATAACTCTTACTCCAGGAGATGAAGAGAATGCACTTGCCGCAACTGATCTGGATGCTTGTAGAATGGGAACAATTTCCTGAAAGGGAAGTGTTTGAGAAATAATATGGCATATGATTCTAAAATGAATTTCTTAGAATATCATGACTTTATGGAGAGTGAAAGGCTATTCCAAAGGTAATCCTTTGATACTGAGGCTATGCAGAGATACAAGCGATTTTATTAAAAGCTCAGTTATCATTCTTCATTTAACTCTACAACTAATGAACACGTATAATTACTTGAATTGTGGCAACATCCAAGACACTTTATAAACACATAGGAAGATATAATCCTGCCCCGTGTTCATATATAAAGTACCAGAATGTTTTACACTTTTAATGTCTTGGGAAACAACATGCATTTATATAGCACAGTTAGCATCTAGAAGAAAAATCTTTTGTAGCTCCTGTTTGGCCAGTGGACACAAGACTACCCTTCTCCTGTAATAGGTGTATGACCTTTGCAGTATTCCCACCCCTACAGTGGCTTAGCAAACAGGAAAGTGCAGCTATCATCTGAATTTGAGAAGTACTTTACTTCTGTGGATGTTGATGGTGTCAGCACCTCCCAGGAGGCTCTGTCATCTTGCAGAGCTCACCATATTTTCCATCAGACTCAGCATCAAAAGCAAACCTAAATATATAAATTTGGAGATGCAGGTGTTCTAGCTGAGAGAGTCTATCAGCTCAGAACATAAAGAGCCTAATAGAGGATGTATCCGATTAAACTGAGATTACACTTGATATGGGCCAAAAGATGGTTTATTGTTGGTGATTTACCTATTGATTTTAGTTACAACATTGCCACCTGGTAATACAATGATGGGCATATTCGAAATGCTTAAGATAGAGGCATATTCTACTTCAATATTTGTAAACATTTTAAAATATGTTCTTCTCATCTGCTCATCTCTGAATGCATTTTCCCTTGCCCCCTGCTCTGACAATGCCAGCCTTGCCTGAGTCCACTTCTCCCACAAACATCTTTCTTCCATGATGCCACTTATGCATGGAATGTCATTCCTGAGCTGAAAAATAAAGCCTCTACTCTCCCCTTCAAATCCCTCCTTTCCTCCTCTTCACCCACTTCTTCCAGGACACTTAGCTTGCCAGTTTTTAGTAATAGTACAAATTATCATAGAGTCTCAGACTTTAAGACCAGAAGGCATCATCATGATTTTTTAGTTGGACTTCCTGTGCTTTTCAGGCCACAGAAGCTCACCCTCCCACTTCTGTAATAGGCCCATAACCTCTGGCTGAGTTACTGACGTCCTCAAATATTGATTTAAAGATCAAGGGGGCCCAGTACTGATTGGAGCCTTTGGGCATTAGCATACTACAAGTAACAAAGCCTTACAAAAATCTTTCATCCTTGCTTCTCTTAGAAACCTGACCTTATATCCTACAGCCCAATGGGATTCAACCAAATGTTAAAGAAAACCCAATCAATTGATTAGTGTGAAATTTACCCTAATGTGGTGGTGATGGTGGGGGAAGCAGCACAAGGCCCTTAGCACTATTTCTGCCCCATGGTGATTGTACTCTGGTCAGAGAGATTGCGGAGGGTTCTCTGAACCCTCTCCTTCACACTCTATAGGGGAGCTCTGTGTCGGCTCTATAATGGACCACATGATCTGTAATTAGAGGGATACAATGATCCAAGTAGCTACAATGTAGCAGCAGTCATTCTTCCTGTCCATACACTGGCATAATAGCCTGGCCACAGGATGACGGTATGAGAAAGATCTAAGTATGAGCACTCCATAGCAGTCTTCCCTCCACAATTCTAACCACTCAGATTGTGCTCAGTGAGGGTGATGAATTTCAGTGACTGCACTAAATGGGAGAAATTGTATCTTACACATGTAGGGAACTAAGACGTGTTTCTGTGCACTCTGCAGTGACCTGTATTTTATCTGATATTGGTCAGAAGTGCAACTTCCATTAAAAAAAAAAAAATCATCAGTGGGAGTCCTGTAACTAAACCCTATGCAATGCTGCTTGAAAAAAAATGCAGGGTAGATTCTCAGATGTAAAGTGCCATAGTTGTTGAAATAAATGGAGCTATGACAATTTACACCAGATGAGGATCTGTCTTAAATGTTTTGTACCATTGGCTATTACTATTATTATATGTGATAAATATAAAAAAATAAAACTACATAAGGTTCTCAAAACATTTAGGAAGGAATGTGCATTGAAATGGAACACAGGATCTAATTCAAGAGGTGAATATAATTGCAACCATAATGTAATTAAATTTAACATAATGGGGGGGGGGGAGAGAATGCAAATAAACCCACTACAGTCGCATTTAATTTAAAAAAAGGGAACTGCACAAAAGTGAGGAGGCTAGTTAAATGGAAATTAAAAGGAACAGTCACAAGAGTGAAATGCTGGCAAACTGCATGGAGACTTTTTAAAAACATCATAACAGAGGCTCAAATGAAATGTATGCCCTAAATAATCATTTTAAAAACTGTAAGAGGACCGTGCTACCGTGACTAAACAGCAGAGTAAGAGAGGCTGTTAGAGCCCTCCCCCCCCCCCCCCAAAAAAAATTCCTTTAAAATTGGAAGTAAAATCCTAGTGAGGAAAATAGAAAGAAGCTTAAACTCTGTCAAGTGTAAAAGGCAGGGCAAAAAAAATTTGAAGAACTAGCTAAGGTCAAAAAAAACTAACTGCAATTTTTTTAAAGTATATCAGAAGCTGGAAGCCTGTCAAACAGTCAATGGGGCCCCAGGATGGCCGAGATGCTAAAGGAGCACTTAAGGAAGATGGGGCTGCTGCAGAGAAGCTAAATGAATTCTTTGTATCAGTCTTCACTGCAGAGGCTATGGGGGAGATCCCGACACCTGTGCTGATCTTCTTATGTGACAAATCTGAGGAACTGTCCCAGATTGAGGTGTCAGTAGAGGAGGTTTTGGAACAAATTGATAAACAGTAATAAGTCACTAGGACCAGGTGGTTGTCACCCAAGAGTTCTGAAGGAACTCAAATATGAAATTACAGAACTAACTAAGGTATGTAACCTGTCACTTAAATCACCTTCTGTATAAGATAACTGGAGGGTAGCTAATGTAACTTATATTTTTTTTAAAGGCTCCAAGTACAATCCTGGCACTTACAGACCAGTAAGCCTAACTTCAGTACCAGGCAAATTGATTGACACTGTAGTAAAGAACAAAATTATCAGACACATAGATAAACATGATATGTTAAGGAAGAGTCAACACAGCATTTTTAAAGGGAAATCATGCCTCACCAGTATATTAGAATGATCTGATAGCGTCAACAAGCATTTGGACAAGCATGATCCACTCGATATAGTGTGCTTGGACTTTCAGCAAGCCTTTGACAAGGTCCCTCAACAAAGGTTTCTGAGCAAACTAAGCAGTCATAGGATAAGAGGGAAGGTCCTCTCATAGATCAGTAACTGGTTGAAAGATAGGAAACAAATGGTAGGAATAAATGGCGAGTTTTCACAATGGAGGGAGGTAAATAGTGGGGTCCCCCAATCTGTACTGGTATCTGTGCTGTTCAACATATTCATAAGTGATCTGGAAAAAAAGGATGAACAGTAAGGTGGCAGATGATGCAAAATTACTCAAGATAGTTAGTTCAAAGCTGACTGCAAAGCATTACAAAAGGATCTCACGAATCTGGGTGACTGGGTGAGAAAATGGCAGATGAAATTCAGTGTTGATAAGTGCAAGGTAATGCACATTGGAAAACATAATCCCAACTATATGTACAAAATGATGGGGTCTAAATTAGCTGTTACCACTCAAGAAAGAGATCATTGTGGATAGTTCTCTGAAAACATCCACTCACTGTACAGCAAAAGTCAAAAAAGCTAAACAGAATATTAGGAGAGGAATAGATTAAAAAAAAAGACAAAAAAATAATATCATGCCACTATATAAATCCATGGTATGCCCACTTTGTGCAGTTTTGGTTGCCCATCTCAAAAAGAGATATTAGAATTGGAAAAAGTACAGAGAAGGGCAACAAAAACAATTGAGGGTATGGAACAACTTCCATCTGAGGCGAGGTTAAAAAGACTTGGACTGTTCATTTTAGAAAAGAGACAATGAAAAGAGATGATAGAGGTCTATAAAATCATGAATGGCATGGAGAAATGGAATAGGGAAGTGTTATTTAGCTCTTCATGTAACACAAAAACTAGGGGTCCCCAATGAAATTAATAGGCAGCAAGTTTAAAACAAACAAAAGGAAATCCTTCTTCACACAGTACATAGTGAACCTGTGGAACTCATTTCCATGGGATGTTGTGAAGTCCAAAAGTATAACAGGGTTCAAAAAAGAACTAGATATGTTCATGGAAGGCAGGTCTATCAATAGCTGTTCACCCAGATGGTCAGGGACTCAACCCCATGCTCTGGGTGTCCTTAAACCTCCAACTGCCAGAAACTGGGCCTGGACCACATGGGATGGATCACTTGATAAATTGCCCTGTGATGTTCATTCCCTCTGAAGCATCTGTCTCTGGCCACTGTCAGAAGACAGGACACTAGGCTAGTTGGACCATTAGTCTGACCCAATATGGCTGTTCTTATATGTATCACAATGCCCTTAGCACCTAATGACTAAATGTCACCATATCCATTATGTATGGTATATGCATCCACACACACTTTAGCTCATGTTGTCAAGGAAGAAGTGTAAATTACATTTTATCAGTGTCCACAAACAGGTTTAGTAGTGCTGTTCCCACCTGAGTCAGTGGCAATCTTTACTCAAGCTAAACTCCCCAAATGGGAGCTTTGCAGTAGTATAATTAGGTGGGAGGGGGCATTTGTGGCCACTCTTTCGGTCATATTAGTCCCCTAATAGAAAGTGGGGATTATTGATGCCAATGTCAATAAGAGGTGAAATAATAAATATCTTCTTGTTCATTTAAGGCTGATCCCAAGCCTATTAAAATAGCAAAACACCCACTGACATCAGCAGGAGCAGGATCAAGTCCTAAATGGCAATAGAAAAAGGCATTTGTTGCCTATCATATTTTAAGCTCTTTGGGTCACCACTTAGCACAGCAGGATCCCAATCCTAACTGAGGCCTTTGGGTACTACTGCAATACAAATTATAACATTCAATAGACATTGCTGTGTTATTCCTATTATTATTTTGTATTATTGTAGAACTTAGGAGCCCCAGTCATGGACCAGAATCCCATTGTGCTAGGTGCTGCACAAACACAGACCAAAAAGACAGACCCTGTTCCAAAGAGCTTACAATCCAAGTATAAGACAAGAGACAACAGATGGACACAGAGAGTTAGATGGGGAAGTGCAAGGAAACAATGAGATGATACTTGTCAGCATGATTGTCAGTGGTCTCTGCATGCCAGCAGCCTAACCGTTGTCAAGTTTTTTTTAATAGGTATAATGGAAAAGGAGAATTTTAAGGAGGATAATGAGTTAGTTTTGTGGATATTTATGGGGAGCATCTCCCAGGTGTGAGGGGCAGCATGGGAGAAAGTACAAAGGTGTTCATGTTATTAATGAGTGGGTGATGGAGGCTGGCCTCATGACCTGATCAGAAGTCGGAGCTGACATTTTGATCGTGAATGGATGATGGGTAGGATGGGTGGTGATACATTGTAAAGGGCCTTGAAAGTGAAAATAAGTTGTTTATATTTGATGCAATAGAGAAGATGGAGCTAGTGGTGCAATTCAAAGAGAGCGAGGTGATGTGGTCAAAGCAATGGGCAAGGAAATTGATCTTTGCATCAGCATTCTACATAGATACGAGCAGGGAGAGATTTACTTCATCGAGGCTAGTGAGAAGGATGTTGCAGTAATTGAGATGGGAGATGAAACCTTGGACAAGAGTTGTAGCTGTGTAAATGGACAGGAAATCTCAAGAGTTGTTGTATGGAAAGAAACAGCAAGATTTAGATATAGCCTGGATGTGAAGATGAAAAAACAGGTCTGAGTTTAAGATAACATAGTGGAAAAGATTAAGAACTCTGTTTCAGCCATGCTGAACTTGCACTGATATTGCGTTGTGGATTTTAGCCAATCAGAGAGGCAGGCCATGGTTTTAGTTTAGACAGAATGGGACAGGCTTGGAGTAGAGAGGTAGATCTGTGAGTCATCAGCATAGAAATGGTAGTTTAATTTGTATTTATGGATGAGATTTCAGAGATGAGTGTGGAGGGAGAAAAGAAAGGGATGAAAAACAGATCCCTGTGGAGCCCCTACAGAAAGTTGGAGAGGAAATGAGGAGGATCTTCCAAAGGACACACTAAAGAACAATTAGTTAGGAGGAGAATCAGGAAAGGACAGTCACAGAAGGACAAGATTTCAAGAGCATTAGTAAGTTTCAGTTAAGCGCAAAGGATAGAAGCTAGTTGGAGAGGGTCTAGGATGGAACTGGAAGGGAGGACTCTAGACAGCAAATGTAAACAGCATGTTCAATGAGCTTAGAGGTGAAAGGGAGGATGCGGCACTAACTGGAAAGGCATGTTGGATCAAGGATGGATTTTTTTTAAGATGGGAAAGACTAAAGCATGCTTGTATCGTGAGGGGAAAGAGTGTCAGGAATCACGACCTGCTGCAGAGCTAGTCTCCAGGCAGCCTCCTCAGTACATTTGGCCTACAACAGCTGTCTGATTGGCTACACCACCTGATTGGCTGGAGGGGGTAGAAGCAGCAGCTTGCTGGCTGCTCAACGTTCATGCCCACCACTGTGATTGCTCCTGTTACCTTATTCCTGTCCTGCCTCTGCCTTCAACCCCTCCTTGCCTGTTACCCTGCTTGCTTCAGTTCCTGACCTTGGTTTGATCTTTGGCCCTGGCTTCCCACTACTGACTCTGGCTCTGCCCCTAGTCCTTGGTTCCTGATTCCTGCTCTGACCACTAAGCTAGACTGCCCTCATCCCAGTCAACGGAGCCAGAGGCACACAAGAGGTCAAGAAGAGTAAGGGAAGGAATGAGAGCGGGTATGAGGGAAATCTGAGGGAAATCAGATGGGATGGGGTCACTGGGGCAAAAGGAAGGCTTAGAGGAGGAGAACAGATGAGAAACTCCTGTGTCTGTGACAGGGAGGAGGAAGCGAGAGTTGTAGAAAAAGAGGTGGAAGATCATATTGCATTTTGTCAATTTTCTCATGGAAGAAATTGGCAAGAACTTGTGCAGGGAGAAGTGGAGGCTGGAGGAGGAGAGGGTTTGAGGAGTGGTCAGAGGTGGTTGGGATTGTGGACATGAGATTCAATTAAATTGGTTAAGTGGAGTTGTTTAGCTAGGAAGATGCCAGAACTGAAGAAGAAAATGAATTTGCAGTGTTAGAAGTCAGCCTAGTCACGGCATTTTTGCCAAAGATGCTCCGCAGCCAGAGACCAGGAACACAGGAAGTAGATGTTGGGGTGTTTCAGGCAATAATTTATTACAGGCCTTCTTCTCCCAATTTTATTTCTACATGAGAGGGATTGGAATTGATGTCCTGCTTCACAGTCTGATTTGCCAGTGTCAGTGGAATTGGAAGTGTAGAAGGAGCTGAGGGTCTATCACAATAGAGAGTCTGAGCACCTCACAAGCCTTAATGGATTTTACCTTCAGAACATCTCTGTGAAATAGGGGAATTTTAATCTCCATTCCATAGATGAGGAATGGAGGACAGCAGGCTGCATCCACAAACATTTTGGGCATCTAACTGCCACTTGAGGCAGTTTTAAGATTCTCAAGTTAGGATTCTCACAACCTCCACTCAGCTGTCACCTGACCCACAAATTACCTAGGCATCTACATTTCTGCTGATAAATTCCCCTACATTTTTGCCAGTGGGTATGTATGGAGCCATCTAAATCCTGAGGCCATAAAGCAGCTCAGGCCATTCCCCTGCCTGTCTCACCTACAATGTCCAATTCAGAGACCACTTTCCAGATTGGGCCCAGCACAAAATGGAAGTGGAGAAGCCCCACCAGAGAAAGAGTGAGACATAACTCTACAGTCCAGAGATTAGAGCACCCACCTGGCAGACCCAGGTTCCAGTCCCTGCTCCAATAACTAATGACAAAATATCAACCTCAGCAGAGCATGTCTTATTAAATAATGATAGATAAAACACATTCATAATATTTTTAAACAAGAAGGGGAAAATCCTTTATCAGAACTTCTATGGCAATGAAATACAATAATTCAGTACCTTTACCTGGTTTGACTGTTGCAATCCAATTATCGTTGGAAATTCATCCTTAATCTCATCTATAATTTCCACAACTGCTCTCTGAATTAGGTAAGCTGAGGTAAAAAAGAAGCAATTAAAGATTCAATTAAAAACCTAATTAATTAAACAAAGTGGTGGTACCATGTACAAATAGGTAGGACAAGGAAGGTTTATGGGTTTAAATGGATCACAACCAGGATTATGTACCTTGTCCAGAAAATCTCTTTAACACCTGCCCACATATCCACCCAATTGGTTTGATGGGCATCTTGTGTCCTAGGGTGAGTTCCCCTGAGTCCTAAGTCCAGTTACCTCACAAGACTAACTCAGATGGACTCTCAGATCACAAATGAGCACACCATGCCCCCCCCCCCCCATGAACATCACCATATCCAGGCAGGGAGCCTTTATGACAGCACAGTGGATCTCTTAGGTACCCACTTAGCTTCTGATGCTCTGCAGATGTGTGGTGCCCAAGGTATGATCCTATCAGGAAAAAAATCATCCGTACTTTTCACAAGTTGCCATGTAAATGATCACATTTCTTCTAAGTTGTGCACAAGGATACACTGTTTTTACATCTTGCTCTTCTGGTATCCTAAATCCATGGGCTTGGGGCTAAACAAAATACGTCTCTGATTGCCTTTGTCTTCAGGTTCAAGGTAAACAAACAAAAGTCCCTTATTCCGTTCCTTAAGTTTTAAGCAACAAGAGAACTCATAGTTTTTGTCCTTTGCATTAGACTGTTTCTCTCAGTATAGCTATGAGCCTTTCCATCAGTCAGCCAGTGATTTATTATTCCTTTTCTTATTATATGCACCAGGTTGGCTCCTGGGAAACTAATAGGCTCCAGCTGCTTCTAGTTCCTTCTGCTCTTCTCTCTAAGACAAGGAAATACCCAAGTGTCAACATACTAATGTTGGCCACTACCAATGGAGCCCTCAAACGTGCCAAAAATATATGTTTAATTCACGTGATTCTTCATATGGCTCCATTGGTTGCCAACATAAAGAGACCAGAAACAAAACATTGCCACATTTCTGAACTAGGGGTATTTGTCAGCTGTCTTTAATTAGTATAGTTTATAAACCCCTGTGTTTAATACTGAGAGGTAATGTTCAGCAAGACCACAACAATAGTGATGCCTTTGGACCAGATGCCAGGATGGCTGGTGCCTTGCCACTATTAGTGAGGAGAGTAGTGTTCCTACTGGCCCCATATAAAGCCCCATTTACTGAGAAAATGGGGGGTTGAGAATTTCACCCATTTTCCTTGAAGTATTGCAGAATATATATTATTTATTAATTCAGATTTGCACTATAGGGTATCACTGAGGTGTTGTGCATCAAAGTCTGCAGTTTGGGTGGCTTGGAGGAAGGAAGGAACACCATGCTATGGCCTTCAGTTCCAAGATGTTCATATGATGTTTTAGATTGTCCTGAGACCAAGAACCTTGCATTTGCAAGTGATTCAAGTGGGGCACACCAGCCTGTCCCTGATGTGTCTGTGCCCAGTGTCATTGGGGAGGGGACCAAGAAGAGTATCCATTTTCTTACGTTCAGCAGGTCTATCCACTATTCCAGTTCTTCAGGATGCAGAGTGGGACTGAGACTCATTTGGTTATAAGGTGGCCAGATGAAAGTCAGACTGTCCTTCGGCAGCGATGCATAGGTCACTAGCAAAATCTGACAAGTAGTATGACATACATCCATGTAGATATGTGACCAAAGAGACCCAGACATGTACGCACTGCAACTATCAATCTTGTCTGCAGGTCATATGTCATTGACTTGACTGAAGGTACACAAACTTGTCTTCTGGCAGGAAAGCTTTTGCCAAACTAGAATTGAGCACAGCTCCTATGCACTCTATCATCTGCATTGGTATGACAGACAAATTCTCATAGTTCATGTGAGATGGAAGGGGGTAGTTTTTAATTATTGAACATCTACTACTTTGGTTTTAAAAATTACTAAAAATATTTAGTTCAGAGAAACAAAAAATGGCAGGCCAGCTCGGACTAATTGTTTGTCTTACTACAAACTCAGGGGTGTGGTTACCACCACTGAGTCACAGGTGTTCTTTTAAATACTTTATGGGACACCATGATTAAGACCAAGAAAAATAATCACAATTATTAACCAATGCTATTTTATAATTAAAGAAAAGAATAGGAAAACATTAAACACAAATGATAAACTGGTTACTTCCATTACAATTTTTTTCTATATGTCTCTTTGTGTAGAGCTTTTAACAGAGATAGTACTCTGGAGATTTTAGGGCAGATGAACCTGCCAGTTTATAGTTGGCAAAGTCAACAATCTTAACTACGTTCTATGAAACAGAAGAAAACATTTAAATCAGTTACTTAGAAGAAGCCATTTAAGGAGTTGTATTGAGACAAGCCAATTAACCAATATTAAACATTTTAAATTTAATTAAATCCTACTTTTTTGTTTACCAGTGTTTAGTCCTCCTCTCCTTTCCAAAAATACATTTTAACCAGTTGGTGATTAACAGGAGAAACTGTTAGTCTTAATTTATTTCAGTATTCCAACAAAATCATTATGAGACTTTTATATCTAATCCCTGGCAGTGTTTTAGTTAACTTTTTCTTACCAATCCATCCATGTTGAAGTCTTGGGGAGGTTTCCTTGGGTTGGTTTCTTCTTGATTCTTCTCTAAAAGAAAAGGAGTACTTGTGGCACCTTAGAGACTAACATGGCTGCTACTCTGAAACTTGATTCTTCTCTGTTTTTCATATCTGTCTGTGGCAGCTTCCTTTTAGTGGTGGAAAGGCTAAACTGAGGAGTGCTTGCTTTCTAAACAGAGTAGCCAGGGGTGTGGGGTGCTCACTTGAGAATTTTGTATACCCTTATCATTATTTTGATGAAACTATATGAAAACACACCTCTTTAATGCTTGTTCAGATTTAAGTTGGTTACTCTTATTCTTTTATTGGCTCTATGCCTTGGGGGTTGGCTTATATGATACTTTCATCTCCTAAATATGCGGTCTTTCTAATATGCAACATTTCTTTAATAACTCTCTCTGTGGGTGTATATAAATATGTGAAGATTCAAATAACTTTTAAAGTTAATTTTAGCTTTTTTTATTCAGTTCATTTTGTGAGATTTTACTTTTATTAGAGTTTGACAGGAAATGAAATTGTTTTTAAAAAGTCCATTAGTTTATTTTCTTTATTTAAAAGTTATTAGTTCTCAAAACAGTATTTTAAATTTAAATAACTCTAAGAAAATCTTTAGCCTAAGCTGTTAATTAACCATTACTGTATTCTGTGCCTAAATGGCTTCTTACATTAATAATTAATCTAGCATTAAATGACCTTGCTCTATGTTTGTACATAAAACATTTTATGATTTATATAATATCAGACAGTTATTATATGAAAGTTTTCATTTAAATACAAAATATTTATAAATATACATATTAGTAGAAGCTTATACCTTCTAAGCATTTGAGAAACAACAAAGGTTATCACCTCTAAGTGGAAATGAGTTGGAAGTAGCCAGTAGCTTCTGTAAAAATTGCCCATCATAAGTGTTCTCCAAGTTTAAAGAATGAAAACTGTAGTGTGTTTACAAAAGAAATGAATATCACTAAGGCTATTTCTAGAATTCTTTGAGTGGGTTTAAACTCAGATTTTTCTTTGGGAAAAAAAAGGGGGAAAGGGGGGTTAGCATAGGCCCACTTTACCTCTAGATGTATTGCTCTGATAACACAAACCTACATTCCTTTCACTCTCAGTTTTCTTCCTAAAAGTGTTCATACAGATTGATGTTTGCTTGTCCTTGGGAGCTAGAAGCAGAAACCTTCTGGAATTTCTTTGACTAGCTTTAACATTTTGTAACATACAGTAGTTAGCTAAGCATGTGTATTGTTATATTTCCAAGCATCTTGACTATAATATTCTTGTAGCTATTTCTTAATATTTAGTAAAGGTGCACACAAGTTTGTAATTACTTTTTTAAAAGTTATATTTATTAATATTATTTTTTGCAACAGTATTGAGATCTCTCTCCCCCATTCATTAGGAGTCCTAAGTGGGAGAACAGGGAAAGGAAGTGATCCAGAGCTGTTTCAGCCTCCATTTGGGACCTGCTGGTGACTTACATATGAGTAGACATGAATTCTCCATTTCCTTAGATGAGTCCTACTATGGCCAGACACTTAGTGAACACTTTCAGTGCTGGAGAGAGTGTGAAAGGCAGAGCCCTGTTTTGGTAATGGCTGGTCCCCACTGTGCATTTTAGGTACTTCCTGCGAGCCAGAGGGATGGCCATGTGGAAGTATGCAACCTGGAAGTCAAAAGATGTGAACTAATTTTGAGGTTGGAGTGATGGGAATGATGGAGGCAAGTGTTATGATCCTGAACATGAGACAGTATATATATTTGCTGAGTCCCTCAGGTCTAGGATAGGACAAAGATGTCTTTTTTCTTTGGAATAAGAAAATATTAACAGTACTTCTCCTGTACTCTTGAGGAACCTTCTCTGGAGCTCTAAGCTAAAGCAAAGAAACCACTTCTGTTTGCAATAAGCTCTTGTGAGTCAAGTCTCTGAAGAGGGATAGGGAAGGGGGGTGGGTGTGGAATCAAACTATATGGGGTAGCCATGGGCTATAATCTCCAGTACCCATGTGTCTGATGTTAACAGAACCATGTGGAATGGAGCAAGGTGGCTTCCAGAGGTTGTGCTCTGTAGACTGGTTCCTATGTGCCTCCCAACTGTCTCATCAAATTTGCTCATGAGTCATCATGGTAGAGTGTGGGACAGAGGTCAAAGAGGCTTGATGCCCCTCCCTTGTTGTATCTCGGGTATTCCCAGCATGTACTCCATCTATCTGTGGTAAGATGGGGTATGCAGCCTCTGCTGGTGCAATGGTTGAGGGAGGTACACCTTCCAATAGGGTTGAGGTGTGTAGGTTCCCAAAGAGGACAGGGTTGCTATGAAAACTTTCAGCGAACATAGGGTGCTATCAGTCTGTTCGCTGAACAGCTCCAAGCCCTCAAAGAGCAAGTCTTCAGTCGTGTCTTCAATCTTGTGAGGGATACCTGAGGCTTGGAGCCCCAGCACTGTCTGCTTAGTCACTATGGTGACCATAGACCTGGCTGTGGTGTCAGAAGCATCCACTGCTGGCTGTAAAGCTGTGTTGGCCACAAGCTGGCCTTTTATTATGTCTTTCAGATTGTATCTGCTTTTGTGAGGGGGCTTGGCCAGGAAGGGTGTCACCCGTTCTCATGTTAAAAAATCATATTTGGCCAGCAATGTTTGGCAGTTGCCCACCCTCATCTGGAGCAAGGCTGATGAGTATTCTTTTCTTACAAACAGATTTAAGCATTTGGGCTCTTTGACTTTGGGCATATTCTTGGTGAATCTTGACTTCTCCTTGACATCCAAGAGTGTTGGGGTGGGTGTAAGAATACTCAGATCTCAAGGAGGATACCTGACACCATTTTTCAACGTTTCACCACTGGTATTATAGTGACTGATATTTGTTACAAGGCTCTTTCCAGATCTAGGATGTCTTCATTCCAGTGACTGAGGTCGCACTCGCAAAGTCACAGGAGAGGGGACCTCCTCTTCCATAAAGACAGGGACTGGCTTCTAAAGGACTGATAAAGTGGACCCCAGTAGCCCCAGTAGGGCCACAGTGGTGCACTGTATGTGCATGGAGGGCTGGTGAGCTGCTTGCAAGACCAGTGCCACCATGCTGGTGATTGAGGTCTGTAGAGATCCTCCCGACTCTTGGCAGCACTACTCATAGACCTCAGTGGCAGAGTTGCTGCTGGATGCTGGCAAAAAAAAAGTGTGTCCTGGCGATGGTGAGGAGAAGTGTACCTCTTTCATACACAGCGCTAACTGGTAAAACAGTATCGGCAACAGACTGTGTTGGTGTCAGTGAATACCTCAGTACCGAGTGCAGCTCCAGTGCGCTGTGTGTCTCTGCAATTGGTATCAGAGTTGACATCTATGGGGCATTGCTGGTGATGGGCCTGGTACCAGTGGAGTATGCTGCACTGCAGTCTGCTCCTTTCCACCTGTCTTTGAAGCCATTGTGACTTGGCTAGCTTGTTTCTTGGCATCTTCTGTGTCCCTCTTTATGGGAGGACCTAGAGCTCCATGTCAAGTTTCTGCACTTGTATTTTGGGTGGCTCCTTTTGGCACGTTGTTTTGACATTTGAGGTGTCAAATTTGAAGCTGGCACTGTTAATGGCATCAGCACTGGTGCTGGGCCTGGATTTGGTGCTGCTTTCTCTGCAGAGGTCTTCATGGTTGTCTGCATATTAGATGGAACGCTGGAAGATATGAGTCTGACTATTAGAGGGGTCTTTGAACTTGGCTTTTCTGGATTTCTCATAGATTTCTTCAGAAGACAGAGCTTCAGCTTCACATCCCTCCACTTGTGGGTTCCTTGCAGAAAAGGAGAGGCAGAGTGAGCACCTGCTTGGGAAGCAAGACTCTCCCAAGCAGAACAGCCATCTTCTATGCCTGTCTTTTAGTGGAATTAATCTGTTACAGGACAGACAAGGCTTGAAGTGGGTTTTGAGTCCACCATTTTTTTTTGAGTCCTGTGCAGGGTGTGTGTGTTATGGGAGAGGGTTGTATAGGTAGAGGGGCAGTCTGCAAGCACTTTTTGGTTCAGCAAATGCTAAAGCAGCCTAGGGTAATAAAAATAAAAGAATGAAGGTGGTTCTGAAGAATCTCATAAGTTTTTGAGAAATTTAGCCAGGGCTAAAGTCTAGTGGGTCAGACACTAGCTAGCTTACATCTTGCTGCCACGGGTGGTAAGAGGAAAGTGAGGGAGGGTTGCAGCTGCCTGCCCTCATACTGGAGCATGAGGCAGCACAGGGTACATACACCCCAACAGACACTGCTATTCAAAAAAATCTGGTATTATGTGCTTGGGGCACATGCATACCTACCGTGGGATCCACACTGACACATACACAAAAAATTAAAGATTCTATGGCATTTTTTACAGTAGGCCAGTTAACACTGAGATCCTGGCTAAATTCCAGTTCTGGTGATTCTTTTTACTTTTCCTGCAGTTTTAAATAGTTACCAGATCAGGTCTTTCCTGTTCTAAACTGTTATCTGTTGGACTCTGGTGCATGCAACAGAATTTCAGTGGTGAAATAATTATTGTACACAGTAGTTCATGAAGTATTCAGGGTTTCTTCATTGTAAAAGGGCCTGCGTTAAATATATTGACACAGATTCTTGGACCTGCCTGTACTGTGCTCACAGGACTAAAGTGAAGGGCATGGGACAGGACAAAGATAATTGTATGCCAGTTTGCAACTTCTGAGATCCCAGTGAAAGAGCACTCCCATAACTGCTTAAAGTTGTATGTCCCTAATGGACCATTTTGGCGCTGCCAATAACAGTGATACCCCAGTTATGCCTTTTTCAAAGAACATCCCTATCCCAAAGGGTGGGAAGAGTGTGTATGCACTTATGCTAATGTTTTGCGTAGGTCCTCTGACTCATTCAGTGCACAAAATGTGTGGCCCCATAATATTTACTGCACACTCTTCAAACTGTGTCACTATAGCATATGAGTGCTTCACAACATACCTGTGAGGTGAAGGGGTGGTATTATCCCTCTTTTACCCAAAGAGAATTGAGGCACTAATTTTGGGTCCCCAAATAAAGATGCTGAGGGCCTGATTTTTTCAGAGTACTGAGCATTATATAGCATTTTATATGTTCAGAGCACTGGTCCCACTGACTTTAATTGCAGCTGTGAGTGCTCAGCACTTCTGCAAATCAGAGCCCAGGGTTTCAAGCTGGGCACTAACAAAATGAGCAGCACACAATTCATGACTGCCTGTGAAGAATGTAAGTGATTTGCCTAGCTTTACACAGGAAGTCTGTGGCTGAGGCAGGGATAGAATCCAATTCACCCGGGAAGCATTCAGTTGCCTTTATCATAGGACTAAACATTTCTTTTCCAGAAATCCCCACCTCATTCACTACACAACTTCTGACTTGTGCAACAAAGGAAGCAGGGGTCCTACAGACAACAGTCTCGTTCACTACACAACTCTGATTCACCCCAGAGCATGGTACAGTCTGTACACTGAATGAGGCTGGGTTCCTGTGGAAAAAATAGTATGTGATAATGTAATTAAAGACTACCATAATGCATATGCACAAGGTAGGGTGACCATATTTCCTAAAGGGAAAATGGGACACCGTGTGGGGATTAGCCCAAGTCCTCCCTCCCTGCTCCCCCCCCCCACAGGGGGCTGGCCAAGTTGCTTGCCTGAGCCCGTTCCCCTGCCCCCACCTGCACGGGACTGGCATCGCTGCTCACCCAAGCCCTGCCTGCCCCCCATGTTCTTCCACACCCCACATTTTTGACAAAATGCGATATTTGTCCCATTTGCACTTGCCAACTGATGAAGTTGGCAAGAACAAATAGGACAAATGCCCGCTTTTGCCAGAAAAATCAGGACAGCCGGGACAGGGCTTTAAAAAGGGACTGTCCTGGCCAAAATGGGACTTATGGTCACCCTAGTACAAGAGGACCGAAGATAGCACACACAACTTTAATACTGGCATTTCCTAACTTCTGAGTGCTGGTGAAGGTTGAAGTCATTCTTTTGACCTAGTTTTTTGTGTGATTTCCTAGGTTTTTTTTCTTTAAAGCAATAAAAAAAAAGTAATTCTGTCATGTGGCATAGTGACACCCCATATGGTTCAACAGCAGGGCTGAAGCCTTTAGATCCACTTCATGTACCTCTGCCACTCGATGAAGTGAGCTGTAGCTCACGAAAGCTTATGCTCAAATAAATTGGTTAGTTTTTAAGGTGCCACAGGTACTCCTTTTCTTTTTGCGAATACAGACTAACACGGCTGCTACTCTGAAACCTGTAATTAACTGACACAAGCAGTAATTTGTCATCCCCTATGTCAGGGATCCCAAACTCAGTTTACCTTAGGACCAGTGCCAGTACTCAAACCCTACCAGAGGGCCAATAATGTCACTCATGCCACCCAGAACCCACCCCCCAAAACTCTGCCCCCCCACCTACCTAAGGCTCTGGGAGGGAGTTTGGGTGGGAGAGGAGGTCGGGGGCAGGGGATTGGGGTGTAGGGTCTGGGAGGGAGTTTGGGTGCTGGGTGCAGGCTCTGGGCTGGGGCAGAGGGTGCAGGCTCTGGGAGGGAGTTTGGGGGCAGGGGGTGTGTGGGGATGGGGTGCATGCTCTGAGAGGGAGTTTGGGGGTGGGAGGGGGTGCAGGCTCTGGGAGGAGGTCGGGAGTGCGGCGCTTACCTGGGCCTCTGTCATAACCATACAGCTAAGGGTAGCCTAGAATTCCTCCTTACCTGTAAGGGGTTAAGAAGCTCAAATAACCTGGTTGGCACCTGACCAAAAGGACAATGGGGAAAGAAGATACTTTCAAATCTTGGAGGGGGGGAAGTGTGTATTCTCTTGGGAAGCAGAGAAGCATTAGGTCAGAAAACTCTTTCTCCTATAAACCTAAAAGTCTCTCATATTACAAAAAATGTAAGTAAAAGCCAGGCAAGGCATGTTAGATTATCTTTTGTTCTGCTTGTGAATTTTTCCTTTGCTGGAGGGAGGTTTATTCCTGTTTTTTGTAACTTTGAAACTAAGCCTAGAGGAAGTTCTCCTGTGTTTTTGAATCTTTTGTTACCCTGCAAAGTTGTTTTCCATCCTGATTTTACAGAGGTGATTTTTACCTTTTTTTTTAAATAAAATCTTTCTTTTAAGAACCTGACTGATTTCTCTATTGTCCTAAGACCCAGGGGTTTGGGTCTATGGTCATTTTTTAACCAATTCGTTAGGATAGTATTCTCAAGCCTCCCCAGGAAAGGAAGTGTAAGGGCTTGGGGGGATATTTTGGGGGAATAGGAACTCCAAGTGGTCCTTTCCCTGATACTTTGTTAAATCACTAGGTGGTGGCAGGGTACCCTCCAAGGGCAAAGAATTTGTGCCTTGGGGAAGTTTTAACCTAAGCTGGTAGAAATAAGCTTAGGGGGTCTTTCATGCGGGTCCCCACATCTGTACCCTAGAGTTCAGAGTGGGGAGGGAACCCTGAGAGCCTCCACGCGCTGTTGCCCGCAGGCACCGCCCCCGCAGCTTCCCATTGGCTGCAGGGGTGCTTGGGGTGGGAGCAGTGTGCAGAGGCACAGGGCACAGGGAAGGGCCAGCAGCCACTGGAGCGAGCAGGCAGACACCGTTCAGCTCGGCTGCGGGAGCCCCTGGCACAGGAGCACCCAGTGGCGGTAGGTGGGGCCAAGGGAGAGACCCAGCTCCAAAACTGCTGGAGCCCTGCGGGCCACATTGGGGAGGTCACGGGCCACAGATGGCCCGCGAGCTGGGAGTTTGAGACCCCTGCTCTATGTGGACCAGCCCAAGCAAAGGATGAGACATGTACTCTGCCAGTATGTTTCAGAGACATTTCCTGGCAGCAGAGGAATGGTGAGAGTCAAAAATCTTGGGTTCCATTCCAGATTCTGGAGGGCAGTGTGCATGACTATTTGACTGAGCAAGCAGTAGTTTTCATAGTTGGGCAGATGCCAGGTGTGTTCCACTTTTGTTTGTAATTTGATTACCCAGTTTGATTGGTACATCTAGTTACTAGTGAAAAGAAATATTCAACTACACCACAAAGCAAATAAGGATTTATAACAGAAACATCAATTCCACATTAATGTACATTAAAGCTAAGAAAAAGTTTGGCTTCCACTGTAATTGCAGTACAGTTATGAAAATTTTTCTCCTGTAGTTAAGATGTTAAACTTTTATTTTAATAATCATGTTTGAACAAGCACAGCCATGAAGACATAATACAGTATAACAATACAAAGCAAACAAAACAAAATTCAACCAAACAACCCTCCTCTAAAAATAAATAATAAGCAGAGTATAAAAAAGAATAAACAAGTATAAAATTAATGGATTCACTAAAATAGGAAGAGTTTGGAAAATATATGGAAAAAAAATTCTTGAAGGCCTTAATGGATGTTGAAAACTAGTAATTAAAAAAAAAAAGGCCAGAAATAGAATAACATTTTAACATTATCTTGTCAGTGCACTAATAAAGGTTTCAGAGTTTCCCTTTCTTTTGTAGTTATTTCCCAATAGCTTATTCTCATTATTAGATTTTTGCTGTTGATTTTGCACCATTATTTTTATGGGTCAGAAATTAGTTTTAAAATAATTCCTAATATTGCTGATCACTTATGATTACACAAGAGGTCTTCCTTCTAAAACATCGAAAATATCATTTAAACTATACTCAAGGCATCTAAGAAATTCTTGTAGTTCTCTATTTAAATAGCCAGTTGTGTTACATCCTACCCATGTATCAAATACATTATATCCAATTCCAAAACCATCTGGCACCACTGGCCCAAATCCACCAAGATGAACTGCAGGACTGTGTAACGTACTAGTTGAAAGGATAATATGGTTTAGTTTTTGGTAGGCTGAGTCAAGAAAAAGTTCAGGCATAGGATCACCTCTGGACACTGAAAGATGTTTTAATGCAAATAAATGGCGATCAAATCCTCTACCTAAATAAAACAAAAAGGTGCAAAGTATGTTAAGAATACGGAAAATATGTAGGTTATTTATTAAAGTGCAACATTATAAAACTTTCCTGTAGCTAAGAATAAATGTTGGTAAGCTCCAACATTTTAATCGATTAAATATTTACTGTTCATCCTGTAGCTATAATAATCAAGAGGCATTATCTTACATTAAAGATTGACAATCTTATATTTTCTGCTTGTATGTAAGCCAATTATTTAGGCATCTAAGTAGGAAATTAAGAGCCTAACTTTAGCCACCCATTTTTGAAAATGTTGGCACTTCATAGGACTCATAATGTAAGCATAAATTTCTCTTAATAATTAATCAATTCCCTTATTACCTCACCTTCCCTTCT
This sequence comes from Natator depressus, assembly GCF_965152275.1. Lineage (NCBI taxonomy): Eukaryota > Metazoa > Chordata > Testudines > Cheloniidae > Natator > Natator depressus. The sequence goes on from NC_134238.1 coordinate 60,380,357, forward strand.
ACCCCCCAAAATGAAATTGCTTCGTTAATCTGACTCTTTCCCAAAACCAACAGATTAAAACAAACTGTGAAATTTCCAGGCCAGCCTTTTATGCATTTAATTTGGTATTCTTCTGGCACTCACAGTGGGAGTCAGGAGAGGGTACAGGGAGAATAAGGGTATACCGGAATAGCTCCCTGTGTGCACACTATTTCAGAAAAAAAGTTACGTTGTACTGGATCAATTACTCAATTTTGGAAGCACACTAAGGTAATTATTCTGGAATAAAATAATTTTAAATAATTTTATTATGCAACAGCTATTCCAGTCAATTTCCCAGCACAGACAAGTCCTAAGAAAAGGGGAGGAAGAACAGAATAGAGAGGTGAGGCTCCTACTGAGAGTGATCAAGGAAAGGACATCAGGTAAACTTATTCCACTTAAAATCCTAAAATCAAAATAAAGAATTCTAAGGATTAAGCGCTCTTCCAGTTGCCTATTTTGTCACATCACCACTAGTATTCAATTAATTACTATTTAAAGATTTAAGATACACTGGAGTGTGAAAGGCATTAGATATAAAACACGTAATTCTATTCTTTTACTTGAAACCTAAGTAAATATTCAGAAGTTTCCCATATTGCCTTCTCTTGGTTACTGGAACATCTTACATGCTCAAAGGCTGTATTTACTTCATACTTAAAGCGAACAAAATGATGGGCAACATACATCCAGCTGTATTACTCATTATACAGAGCTATGATGCTTTACAAACACATACATGTGAAAAGTTGATGTCCCAATGAGCTTGCAACTTAAAAAAGAATGAACATGTAATGATTTACTTAATATACTTTTCATATCCAAATAGAGATGAATCAGCTCAATGCACCTCAGCTTTTATTACACCCAACATTTTGTTTCCCCTTATCTTTTTTATGTTGACCATTCCTTTTTCCAGCTTTGTTCCTCCTTCCCTTCTATTATGTACTTCCCCTAGCCCTCCCCTTCTCTTATTTTTGCCTTTCCCGTGTTACTGCACTTCATTGTGTTATATGTGAGCAGAATAGAACTGACTTTAATTCTGATCTTTGCCTGGATGGAACACAAGACAGGAATTCTTAAAGGTGATCTGCAAGGCAGCTATGGGGAAAAAATTGGGGTGGTACCAGTTCTTGACTTCATTATGAAGTATACAGAAGGCCTGAAAAGATGCCGGGAGGAGTGCGGGGGGTGAGATCCAAAAAAAGCATGAGCAGGGGTTGTGTGTGCGTTTGGGGTGTCAGACTGGTTTGTTTGTTTTTTTACTTTACAAATTCAGGTATTAGGTATTATCTACCCTGGAATATTTGATGGCAACTAAATTGTCATAAGAGAAAAGGGACTGAACTATGGGTAACTGAAAAGACATTTAGTCAATCTTTAAAACTTTTTGGTTTTGTTAACACTTATTTAAATTCAATGCCTAATAAGTAGTTTTGACAAAAGAAAGTGCTTTTGTTAATGATTCAACAACCCAACAACAATTAAGATGCAAGATCTAAAAATATATGTCATCCAGGACCCTCCAACAAATCAGAGTTGACACTGATATTTCTAAGCTAAAAAAACAAGCAAAACCCATGTATAAACAATGCCATGGTTTCAGACAACCTTTATAAATCATAAGGAAGTAAAAAGGGCAGAAGGTCAATTTTAAAAAAACCCTTTGCAGGTTTAAAATGAGTATATAACAACAGGATTTGGGATCTTAACATACCTCTCTAAAGAGGACTTCAGGTGTCACAACACCTAGAAAAAATATTACTAACATTTGAAAGATCACAATGACATGGAACTAACCTAATGCAGCTTCCAGTTGCAACCGTCTGTGATATTTTGAACATTCATCAATCATATTTCTCAGTTCTGCTACACTGTGTTTGCTTCGTTCTTCAACAAATGCATGTGAACATTGTTTTGTTAGTATAGATGTGGGTCGAATAGTTTCCGTGCGCCCATGTTTAAAAGCAGCAGTGCTACATGCTTCGTAAGAAGAAATAATTTTTCCAAACTGTCGATAAGCAGTAATCTGACATGCAAGTTGAAAAACAGCATCTGGACTCAGCTTTTGTTTCACTAAAAATTCTTTTCCAAACTTTCTGAATTCAAACATTCTCACAGATAGTTTCTCATTTGTTTCTTTAAATTTCATACGTGCAGCATTTATAGCAGATTGGATTGAATCATTCAATTTAAACTCCAGTCTCTCACACCTGGTAGCACTTAATGCAGGAGGACTAGAATGTGGTACAATAGCTGGATGTCTAGTACTATTTCTATATACTTCATTAACAAAACGAAGGACTGCAACTCCATCTCCCCAAGAATGCTCAAAATTTACCCCTGCAGTGCCATCACTAGTGATAATCAGACTAAAGGATTTGTCAAACCAACGATTAAAACCATGTCCATGAAGCATACAATGTGACAGCTCAGTATCATTCTTTGGGGAAATATTGTCTAAGCATAGGCAAAAGACTGCACTATCAATTTTTTGTAAGTTGTCTTCATTGCCGGCTTCGAGAAGCTGTTGTCTTACTGCTGCCCAAGTATTCCTGTCTTCAGTGGTGAGGTAACAAAGGGGAAACTCAGGCAAGCGATCTGCATCTTGTAAAATATAAATTAACTGAGCCTGGATTTCAGACGGATGCAGAATATTACCAATAGGATCCAAAACATCAAAAACATAAAAATGTCCATTTCTCATCACCAACAAATGTCTTCCCCATTCATCAGTAAACAGTTCATCTTTGTTTAATTTAGGAATTCTGGAACTGTTGAAGAGACGCTTATATTGTGACATATCTAAGGGATAGGCGTTTACCATATAAGCTCCATACCAAGACACAGAGGTTGGAAGAAGGCGGATAAAGTTTTTGAAGAGCCTACTTTGGCTCCATTTTGGATTGACATAATAGATATCTGGCCGTAAAAACTCATTCTTTAGAGAGTTAAGAAATTTTATTGATGATACTACCAGATTTGTTGCCCTCAGTACCTGACTGTTGTATGCTTCTTTTGGATCAGGATTTAAAGAAATAAAAGGGTTGAAGTTTAAAACAACAGGGTCTCTGGCACAGAGATACATATCAAACCAGGGATCTACAAAAAAAATAAAATCGAAAATTAAGTTAATAAAATCAATTTTATTATTTTGATGTACAAACGTATTTTTATAGACACATAATTTGTATACAGCATCTCATTATTTTACTAAATTATTTGTTTCAAATGAGTACACAGACATTTATGAACGTAATCTAAAAAGAGTATAAAGCACTCAAACTATAGATACGTACTGAGTTTTTGAAAAGATAACCAATTTATCTTTTCTATTTTCAATTTCCACTTCAGATCTGAAAAGGACACGCTTTCATTGCAGTGCATAGGGATTAAGGGGTAAATTCATCCACTGGATAGCTCCACTGAAGTAAACAGCATTAAACCCAGAATTAATTTGGCCTGAGGCATAAAACTCCCAATCAGTTGGTTCTTCAATACCAAAGTAACTGGTGTCCAAGAAATATCTATGATAGGTAAACACAAGCTGTACATCTCATTTCCCACACAAACTATACTGAATAGCAGTTTTGAATGTAGACTAGGAGTAAGGACCCAAATATTCTGTTCCCTTCCCAGCAATACCACTGATTTGTTTTTTTGACATAGGGCATGTTAGTAAATTTGTTAGTGCTTCTGGTTTACCTATCAGTAAAATGAACATAACAGTTATCTATTTCATAAGAGTGTTTTGAAGCGTAATGTATTAATATTTATAAAATACTTGTAGAGCCTTATGTGAAAGCAACTATATAAGCACAAAACATTGTAAAAAAAAAAGAAATATAAACATTTGGTTTTGCTTTTCACTGCTTCTTTATAATGCATGAAAATTGTTTCAATTCCCTCCCTGTCCACTCCTCAAAATAACCATTTCATTCTGCTTCCTTTTTATATTTAAAATTTCATATCCTTACTTCCCACTCTTTGTTGGAAGTTCCTGGCTACAACTTCAGAGGACCCGAATAGTGATGTCACACAAGACTTTAACCCAAATTGCATTTCTCCCTACCACCGTTTGAGAAGTCAAGATGGATGATAAAGTTTAGGACTCTCTGACAAAGAGAAGGGAGTGAAGACATAATATCCCTGACATTTCAAAAGTAAACAACAAGCAAAAATACCCCAAACAAACCTATTATTTGGGAAAAAGTCTGAAGCAGTCTTTACACATTATAAAGAGACAGTAAAGAATAAAAACAAAATAGTATATTTATGCTTTACAGTTTACCTCTATGTAATATTCAATATTTTACTCCTAAATGTTCATATGTCAGAGCATCGTAATGACTTGGAGCCTTATCTAGGTCTCCCTTTGCGTTCCGTGTGAGTAACTAATTTAGGGAAAAGGGTTAGAAACCAGTTGTCTGATTAAAAGGACTGAGAGAGTGATTCTGGGAGGACTTATTGTTGTTCCTTTTCCCAGGACCTGGGAGAGCAAATGCCTACTATCAGGAGATGAAGGCAAGAGCTAGGAAATACCAAATTCAAACTAAAATGTTTTAAATTAACAAGACAAGTTGAGGTTTTGCTTCTAAAGCCAAATCAAAACCAAATCAGAAGGAATAGTCTGTAAGACTCACACTTGATGTTAGTTGATTTCAATGGAAATGCACAGCAATTGCCATGCAGATCCATCAGAAAAAGTAACCCAAGTACTTTAATAGTAAGTTTCAAAAGAGGTTAATGATTCCAATAGACAACTGAATGTCAGAACTTTAAAAATAATAATAAAATAGAAAACAAACCTGATATATAACTTGTATGCTTATTCTTTTTATCGAATTCAACAAGATCTCGGTGTAACTTCCTGCCCACTCCTTTTCCAAACTCCCTAGCAATTCTTTCAGTATTTCTATAGTATTGAAAACAGTTTATTATTATAATATAGGTTCTTTAAGAGTAACTTTTAATTATAGTATTTCATAAAAATACTGTTCCTTTTTGTATAATAAAAAAATTTAGTCAAACTTTATTGTGTAGCTCATTATGTAATGAGACTGTAAAGGCTTTAGGACAGGAACTGTCTTTTTGTATGGGTTTGTACTGTACCTAGCAATGTGGCCCAGATTCTTGTTTGGGGCCCTGAGGTGCTGCCACAATACAAGTAATTATTGCTCTATTTCAATGCCAACACAGAAATTACACTGGGGACTAACACTGTCCCTTTTTAAAGTACAGATTAGGGCACCTAATTCCACCGGTCCATGAACCACATCTTCAATTGGTTGATTCAATTAAGTAACTATACTCCCAATTCTGCAACTAATTCCATATAAGCAGACCACTGTGTTCCCACAGAACTCTACTCAAGTCATCGAGCTGCATGTGTGTGTTTCTTTTCACAAAGAAAAATGAGAACTGTTCCTCTGTCCACTATGACTTGACAAAGTACCTAGTACTTGTTGGAGAAATTCTGAGTATTTTGACTTTTGATTAAGTTGTATTTTGGAAAGGAGCTTCTGTTAACATACTTTATAGTTGAATTAGGATATAAAAATTAAAAGTTGCTGCCTAAAAACATAAGTAAACTCTTGCTTCTTCCTGAACTAAATCAAGTGATAGGAAGAGTTACCTAATTTTCTATTCAGGATTCTGGCATATTTTGTGTTCTCAGCTTTGTTTGTAGAATTAATTGATTCAAGAATGTCATCAGAAAACGCTAATCCTGCAAACTGTTCTTGACTTCAACCTCTACCTGCACTGCACAACTTGCAGGATTGGGGCCTACCTTTGTTCAAAAGCAGAAGAGTAGATAGGATATACAGTAGGATGGGTCTAATTATCCCAAGAGCACAAATTTCATGAGGTATAAAGAGATATCCCTACCTACTTGATTCACAAGTCACAGCACAAGAGATGTGGTCCTTGCACCTACTTGTAGAATAATTTCTATAAAGCAAGGGGACATGGGAAAACCCTTGCTGAGCTTGACCCTCCTGTAGAAGGTTAAAAATAGATTAAGAACTCTTTCTTCAAGATATGTAGGGTTCCAAACTAAGGCTCTAATCCTACAGACATTTAAGAACACAAGTTCCAATTGTCAAGCCAAACTTTATCCTCAGTTGCACTTGTGACACTTCAAAGGACTGATGGCAAAATACATAGATGGAACCTTATTAATGGTCATGACCCAGAAAAAAACAAAACAGCTCGCTTTAAGATTTAGTAAGAATCTGTAGGGCTGGCATTTAAAAATAGCTTTTTATTTGAAAAGTGAGCAAATCTAATCTGGAGTCATTGAGAGCCAATAAATATGGAACCACAAAATGCCCCCCCATCCCCCCCCCCCACACTTTTTTTTTAAACAAAGTGACTTTTGAATATAGAAGCAAACTTCAAAGAAAAATATTTTAATGAAATATTGTGAAAATAACAGTAATGCTGTGCTTGGAATTTGTATGCCAAGTTTTAAAATGAGTGTGAATTCTAATAGCCTATTTACAATCCAGGCTTCATTTAAATGCCTCCTACTCCGTGTCATTTTTCATACCTGTACTGATCATCATCCAGTAGAGGTTTCTGAGCAGCCAAATATCTCTTCATACTATCCTCCAATTTTGGAAGAGGTAATCTAGAAGTGCAGAATTTTAACACAAAACTATTAAATAAGTTCAAAATATATTTATTACTAATATGGGGAGAGCAACAAGAACATTAAAATCCATGAAAAAAATGTGTTGCGGTGCATCCATGAATTACGTTATGTGACTAATCAAAGTCTCTTGAATGGGAGGTGAATGCTGTACTGACAGCAAACCTGGGGGAATCGGGGAAGTAGTGGGAATCTGGAAAAGAGAAGTAAAAGAACGGAGACAGAAACTGAAAGGAGAGTGGAGACATAAGTTAAGGCATAGATTCCCCCATCCAAGAGATGGATTTATGTATTGTATACATAATTTTTTTAAATGATGAGGCTGTAATCCCAAATAATTCTGTGGCTACAAAACGTATTTGAGATTTGTGCTGAAATCACCAATTATTCAGTTAGTATGTTTTTCTTCTGTTTATACTGCATGACTTGGGCTCCTAGATTCTACAATAATACACACAATAATAAAATTATAACTGTAGCCCTGAACAAATGCATTTTTATAAAAAAGCAAGAATTACATTTTAAACCAAAAGCCTTTATACTTGTTCCTGGAGAGAACATCCCATTTTGTGAACTGTTAACCAATACTAATTTCATTTTGTTAACCACTACATAGTTTACTTATCTGGGTACAATCTCCAATATCTATACTATATTTTTACTTCATTGCATGACTGGTATTTGTGTATAGATAATTACATTTTGTAATAATGAGACCTTGCCACCGTGCTGGGGCTGGGTCAAGGGGAGCCCCATGCAGGGGGATAGAGTCCTGGATTATTTTAATCTGGTCTTGCAGGCAATAGGAGCATCCTTGACCTGTTATGATTCTCTGGTTACGTTTTTGGGCCCACTGACCTAACATACAACATCTGCAGAGTGAAATGCCACAGAGCTCCATTGCATATGGTATTTGCAGAAACCCTCTCTTTGGCCTCCTCACAAACCACAAGGGGACTTGCTCAATAGTGTACAAAGTTTCAAGGTCTCATTATTGCAAAATGTAATTACCTATTCACAAGCACCGGTCATGAAATGAAGTAAAAATATAGTATAGGTGGCCCTTGCCACTCCCCTTTACCCCCCACAATGAGGTAGGGGGGAGTGGAAGGGACCACCTATACATGAGACTGGTGGGTGGACTGGTGGGTGGCCCACCATTCCAATTGGGCAGGCTGGGACTCCCACTTCCCTGGAGCACAACATTATCCCTTCTGGGAGGCTGGGGTTTGTCCTGGAGCACTCTGACTGTGCCTATACCCAGTTCTCTGTCCAAAGTCCCCTTCTGACGGCATCGTAGCAGAGTCACAATGAGGTGGTATCAGTAAAGGCCTCCACACACTGATTCTTTTGTTGGGATAGTGTTAGCAGGACCTCCCTGCCCAAAGTAGCATGTTTCACAGTTAGCTCCCTATTTAGGTGAATGGGGCAGTTCTTCAATCTCACAGTTAGGCTCTCTTAAAAGCAAGAGAGAATGCATCAAATAGGCATCTCTCAAGTAGTTACACAGTTTGTGTTTTCAAGATTTTCTTTACGAGGGCTGAAAACAATTTTTTGTTTTATTAAAGCTGATATTCTGATACCATCACATAAATCAAAGAGCCAAATCTCTAGGCATGGGTGTACCGTGCATATGCCTTAAACTTAAGCTGGTCCTACTTGCTTGCAGGCTACAGGAGTGGCCAGTATGGTTGTAGTAGTGTTCCTGGTTTATTTACTCTTTTTGGTTACTAATCATTAAAACATGGTGAACACAACTACCTACAAAGCGGGCACGGGGCTTGTCCTACTTAAGGAACTGTTCCTTCGCCAACTTTGATAACATTTAAAAATTGAAAAAAATCACTCTTAAACATGCACAGTAGGCATCTAAGCTTTCAGCAATGCCTAATAAAACTCTGCCCCCTGTGTAGCATCACAGAACAAGGAGACCTACACATTCTGACCTGACTACGGCATTATTGGGGGGGGGCGGGGATAAAGGGGAACAAGTAAGTACTGGTCCCATAATGTTAGTCTCTTGGTAATTTTGGTTACATTCCACACTAGTCAGCAAATTCTTTTTTTAAGAAAAGGTTATATTTTTCAGTTGAAAGAGAATCAGGTCAGTGAAAAGGAAATACTATTTTACACAATATATCCCAGGGTATATCTATACTGCAATTAAACATCCATGACTGGCCCATGTCAGCCGACTCAGGCTTGTGGGGCTTGGGCTAAGGGGCTGTTTAATTGCAGTATAGATGCTTGGGCGTGGGCTCCAGTATGAGCGTCTACACCGCAATTAAACAGCCCCTTAGCCCGGGTCAGCTGACACATGTCAGCTGTGGGTTTTTTAACTGTAGTGTAGACATACCCATAGAGGCCAACACCTCAGTAAAGACTGAAAAACTACTGCATTTATATGGATGAGTAAAACAAATAAATAGGTGTTTTGTTTTTTAAAAATAATGGATGTAAACTCTCAAGCACCAAGGCATTGACAACCACTAAATCGAACTGGGAAGGGGGCTATTCCTAATGGGAAGATTATTTCTTAACTATCTATGGAGGGAAGTCATTTTTTGAAATATTTTGTACTAGCCACAGTCAAACAGAATATTAGACTAGATAGCCAATCCATTGGTCTGATCCAGCATGGAAGTTTCTATGTTTTCCAATGGGGAAGATATGCATGTGCTAAGGCCTTTAGCTCTGCTCTTACTCAACTCTTCTGAGACAGGTTGTGGGACGGAGGGAGACGTAATCTCCTTTTACACAGCCATCCCACTCAGTTTTCTGTCTCTGCTCTGGGACTCTCATCACCTTTGTAGGGAGCAAATGCATTCAGTGGGGAAAAAAAAAAGGAGTACTAGTGGCACCTTAGAGACTAACCAATTTACTTGAGCATAAGCTTTCGTGAGCTACAGCTCACTTAATCAGATGCATTCAGTGGAAAATACAGTGAGGACACAGTTGGCAACAGGCTTTGTTGCAAGGATAGGTTCCTGGGTTAGTGGCTCTGTTGTGTGGTGTGTGGTTGCTGGTGAGTGTTTGCTTCAGGTTGGGGGGCTGTCTGTAGGCAAGGACTGGCCTGTAGGTTTCTCCCCCCCCGCTGGTAATAGCTCATCTTAAGTGATCACTCTCCTTACAGCGTGTGTGATAACACCCATTTTTTCATGTTCTGTGTGTATATAAATCTCCTCACTGTATTTTCCACTGAATGCATCCGATGAAGTGAGCTGTAGCTCACGAAAGCTTATGTTCAAATAAATTGGTTAGTCTCTAAGGTGCCACAAGTACTCCTTTTCTTTTTGCGAATACAGAGTAACACGGCTGCTACTCTGAAACCTGTCATTATTCAGTGGGGAGTTGCTCTAAACAAAGGCTGACAGTAAAGTAGGCAAACAACAGCCCTTCCAGGGAAGAAGCAAATTCTGAATGACCAGGGAGGCAGTGAGTAGGGAAGGGCTCCATGTCTAGGGTGCAACGTGAACACTTCTGCAGCTCCAGGGCAAGTACAAGCTTGCACTCCAGGGCAGTCTCAGAGCATAGGTGCTCTTGCCAAGTGTTTGCAAGTGGACCTTAGGATGGCCTGTGCTGACGCCAGCTCCAGCCCATGCACTGGCTCTCTAGAGCAGGGGTTCCCTACCTTTTTCTTTCTGAAGCGCCACCAACATGCTATAAAAACTTCACAGCCCACCTGTGCCACAATAATGGATTTTCTGCATATAAAAGCCAGCCCGAGTGTGATGGGGTAGCAGCCAGGGCAATTGCCTGCGGCCCCGTGCCACAGGGTCCCCTTGACGTTACAGTGTTCAGGCTATGGCTTCAGCACCAGACTGCAGGACTCAGATCCCTGGGCCCCAGACAGTGTAATGCTAGCCCTGCTTGGTGGATCTCCCCTGCTCACGGCCCCCTAGGGGGCCCTGGACCCCTGGCTGAGAACTCTGCTGTAGAGTGGGGTGGGGGGGCGGGTGAAGAAGTGCGGGGAGCCTCAGGGGCAGCATCAGAGCGGGGGGGGCGGTCCAGAGTCTGCCCGAGAGTTCGCTGCTGCCTCTTCCCCCATTTCGGGCGTCCAGGGTCCGGGCTCCCCGCCGTGCCCCGGGGCAGCACCTGGGCAGGCTGTCCTGGAAGTGCATGGTGGGGATCGTGCTCCTGTGCACGAAGTGATGGTCCGTGTCCAGCTCCGAGATGATGCTCTCGGTCAGCCCCACGGTCCGCCAGTACCCGCGGCGCCCAACAGGCCCCGGCCGCCTCAGCAGGACGCCGCCGCCGCACGCGGGCCGGGCACGGAGCATGTTTCGCTACAAACCCGGGGCCCGGCTCAACACCCCAGCGGCAGGAACCGAGCAGCCGTTAACATCAACACCTCCGCGACGGCAGCGCGAGGGAGAGCGGCGGTTGAAGGAATAAGCGGTGCGGCTGCGCGAAGTAGGCCACCTGTGCGCCTGCGCGCAGGCGCCCAGTAACCTGAACTGCCAGAACAAAGAGAGGGAAAGAGCGCGACGAGGGGCAGAGAATGCTCTAGAACGGACCGCGATTCCTTGCCCGGAGCGCGCGGCGGTTTCGGGTTCTGCGGCCGAGCGGCTTTTCGCTGCCCCGAGGACCCTGCCACGCAGCAGCGTGTTGGGAGCACGCAGGTAAAATAGGGGACGCGGGAGAGCCGGGGCGAAGTGCTTGGGCTCAGCTCGCTGAGTCGCCGGTGCTCGGGCGCCTCTCGCAGAAGGGGACGGGGACTGAAGGATTTAAGGCGCAGGCGGGGAAAGTTCGGCTGCCTGGCAGCTCCGGTTTGACGCGGGCCGCGTCGCCTTGGCCCAGGCTTTGCCGAAGCCCCTGTGGCAGCCTCGCCGCGCCGCTTGCCCCTGAGGCTTCGGGCAGAGGCTTCAGGCTGGCCTGTCGGGTGCGCTGGATGGCTAGGGCCCTAGAGGCGCTGTGTGGGGAAGGGCTGTAGCCTAGGAGCCCACCTCCTGCTTTAACCATGCCCAGGCTGCTGGCTCAGGACCTCACCCTTCTCCTGAGCTGACAGCGCCCCTGGCCCCTATAATCTGGGCCAGCCTTGTGAAGAGTTTCTGTCTCTGGCATTGCTGTTGCTCTGGTGTGGGGTTTGGTTTTTTTTTTTTGGGGGGGGGGGGGTTGAGGTAGGGCTGTTTTGCCCAGCGTACTAAAACAGTCTCGGGTTTTTTGTGTATGTGTTTAACAAAGGTGGGAGGTGCACCAGACCCGACTCCGCTCTGCTGGGCTTTTCAGTGGTGTGATTCCATTGATGTGCATGGAGTTTCTCCTGGTTTACAGAGCTTTAACTCATGATGCTATTTCAGTTCTCCAGCTCTAGTGTTCAAAATATTGACATGCAGTTGGGGACATTTATGTCAATCCTTGTCTGAAGCGAGGAAAGGCTGCCGCTTGGTTTATGACACATCCTATAGCTGAAGAACATTCCTGATGGCAGGCTCCCTAAAACCAAGCCTGATGTAAGCTTTTATTTTGTTTCATTAAGAAAAAGAGAGCCATGTTTAATAATAATTTAATAAATGTGTAATCTGAAATGCTTTCTTACTGCTTCTCTCTTTTAAATGTTTTGGAGAATCTTTACCTGTCAGCATTCCTTGCGCACCCAAAGCTCCCATTGACATCAGTGGAAGCTCTGTGTGCATAAAGAATGCCGGATCAGATAACCAGGAGAACTATCAGCTCTTCTGAATTCCTGTCGAATCACACACTAACCGAGTGCACCAAGCTCCGTCTTCTCTGCAGTAAAGAAGGCTAAAAGTCATATCTGAAAGACACAGGTAACACCAGCACCTCTAGGAAAATGAAGTCTTCATCCATGACTCAGCTGTACTTTCCTTTTCATCATCAAAACCCAGTATTTTCTCCTCATCAGCAACCAAGAACATCTGTCCCTGTTCATCTTTTTGTCTGACAGATTTCCAGTGGATACATCAGCAGAAATAATTTGAGACAATTTGATGATCTGTTGTTTAAATGTCACTGATATCAGATAGGTCATTGTTTTCTGACTTCTGTCAAAGACTGGCGCAGTGTTTTACAATTTCTTTCATCTGGCAGCTGTAACAAGTGTCTGGTGGTTGCAATGTTCATTGTTCGTGGCATACTCAATTCCTATAGCTGCAAAATACCAAACAGAGTGATCCCCTTTATAATTCTTTTTTCAGCTAAATACTCTGATTTATTGTTTGCTACTGTTGCCATACTGAATAGCTTGACATGACTGTGTGGCAGAGATGCCAAGTGTGTTTTTCAGTGTAAGGTTTCAGAGTAGCAGCCGTGTTCGTCTATCTGCAAAAAGAACAGGAGTACTTGTGGCACCTTAGAGACTAACACATTTATTTGAGCGTAAGCTTTCGTGGGCTACTGCCTACAGTGTAAGGCATTGATTAGTATGAAGCAGGTATTTTCTCAGTTTGAGTTTTATATAATACACAATCTCAGTACCGCTGAAGAAATTGGGTTTTGGATTTAACAAGGTAGACAGTTTCCATCCTACTTAAATAACTTTTTCAAAACTAAACATAAAATTTTTCTTCTTATTGTCAAACCGGCATTAAAATAGAACAATGTCTAGTGCAAAGGGTCTCTGAATGCTGTGGCATAACCAATATGAAACAGATTTAAATCACACATCGAGGTAACATTTCATTACTTTTTAGTATGATGATATTGTCCCCAATAGGGTTAGAAACACCACCTGTGATTATAAACATTATTTTCAAATACATTCATAGTACATGGACTTAAATGCTTTTTGAACTTTCAGATTGCTAGTATGAAAATGTGGTTGGAGGCTTCCTTTAAAAAGGATGCAATAAATATTAGTTTTGATTTATGCATTTTTCCTTAAAACACTGTAAAAATAATCCAAACCTTCTGTATGCTGATTGCATTTATCAATATACTTTCAGAAGATTCATTTAATGTGTAATATATTGCATCCCTTCCATGAGAACTTGGAGAACAATGGTATTGTACAGAAAACCGGATTATTCTCTAAACAGTGAGAACAATCCTGCACTTTGAGGGGTATGTACTAGAGCTAGTAAGATTTTGCATCTCTAGTTTAGGATATTAATGTAGTGTACCTCATTTGCTATGATAGCTGCTAATTTACCATAGCAGAGCATGTAGTTGTGTAAAATGGATTTATCCTGTGCATAGTGCCTCAGTATTCAAGATTCCTGGTTTGAAATTTGTGTCCTCCTGGTAACTTTACATGGCATATGACATTTCTAACATTTAACTGGATCTGATAATGATAAATACATATTTAATCATAATACAGAATCTTTACAAAGGACTTCTGGACCTTTTGTGGCAGTTCAATCCGGTAATAGCAATGAGCTTGTTTAGCTCACTGCACATGAGCAATATGTATAAATCGAAATCTTTTTTTCTTGAACCTTTTCTGTGTGGACTCTTCTATGTCCTGCTAAAATCTTTGGGCCCAAGAGACACTACTGTATTATGTGGCTCCCATCACGCTGTAGGGTAGTGCAATATCTCTATGGCCTGAAATGAAAAATAAAAACACAAGAGAGAAGAGCCAGTTAAAAAGTATTTGATAATTGGTAGACAAAGTTCAGGTCTAGTATATGACCCACAAGGATTAAATTCAGCATCTGTGGTTTGCAAAGTTCAGATTTCTACTATGTATATATTTGTGTGTGGGGTTTTTTGTTTTGTTTTGCTTTAAATGGAAGCCTTGAGCAATGTTCTGCCCAGTCTTGCATGCCCATGTTAATAGGAAATGGTCAGTTACATTACAGAAAGAGGAGCTAATTTGTCATCCTATAACGGGTTGGCAACCTTTCAGAAGTGGTGTGCCGAGTCTTCATTTATTCACTCTAATTTAAGGTTTCGCATGCCAGTAATACATTTGAATGTTTTTAGGAAGTCTCTTTCTATAAGTCTGTAATATATAACTAAACTATTGTTGTATGTAAAGTAAATAAGGTTTTTAAAATGCAGAGCCCCCAGACCCGGTGGCCAGGACCCGTACAGCGTGAGTGCCACTGAAAATCCGCTCGCGTGCCGCCTTTAGCACACGTGCCATAGGTTGCCTACCCCTGTCCTATAAGGAGGAGGAAGGTTTGTGTAAGATGAGTAGGGGTCAGTCTTCAGCAGAATTTAGTGACAGGCAGTCTGAGATTTCTGACTTGGGGAACAGATGACTTGCTGTGCAGGAAAAGTACCTGTTTAGCTTAGTGGAATACTGGAGATAGACTTCTCCATAGTTAAAGTTCTTGCCACTCTTGAATAGGTGGGAGTGGAAGGAAATGTTATGGCTTTCCAGGTGAAGATCTAAAGGCCCAAACCTCTGTGTAGGGACATGGAGAGGGTGTGTATACCATTATTCCAGCCCACGGGGCAGAATCTGTTAGACCTACGCACGTGGTGGGGAAGGAGAGATTCTGTTAGAGTCAGCCCCAGCCAAGTTCCTTACACAAAGTTTAATTACCCAGGCTTTGTCCGGAAAGGAGTGAATTTTTCCCTTAAATGAGATTATTAAAATGCGTGTATGTAAATAAGTTGTGTTTATACAAAACCACTGTTTCATTGATTTCATATGTTAGATCATAAGTACGTGTTTGAGGAAACCTAAACAACCAGGATGTGTGAATATTATTTACAATATTAAAATTTTAATGAATCTTTTGTGACAGATCATTGGGTAGCCCACACCTGTAGAAAAACCCATGTAATGGGATCGCAGAGGAAAACTCAGGAAAGATTCCCTTAAACATTTTCTGCTATATTGTTTCATTGGGTGCTGGAACTTGTTCCCCCCCGCAGGGCTTACCGCAATCAATGAATCTCCAAGTGTCTGTAGGAGATTAGGGCAGTGTCCAAAGCTCTGAGTCTCTATAGCAGGGATGGGCAAACTTTTTGGCCCAAGGGCCACATCGGCATCTTGAAACTGTATGGAGGTCCAGGTAGGGAAGGCTGTGCCTCCCCAAACAGCCTGGCTACTGCCCCCCCTCAGAACCCCTGACCCATCGAACCCCCCCCCCCCCCCAGCTCCTTGTCCTCTGACCGCCCCCTTCTGGGACCCCCTCAGCCCCATCCAACCACTTCCTGTCCCCTGACTGCTCCCCAGGACCCCCTGCCCCTTACCCAGCCCCCCCCCCCCCCTTACTATGCTGCTCAGAGCAGCAGGAGCTCGCAGTGGGGCCGGAGCCAGCCATGCTGCCTGTGCTGCCCAGCAAGAGTGGCGGCCCAGAGTGCTGGTGGCACAGTGTGCTGAAGCTGTGGGGGAGAGGCTGTGAGCTAGCCTCCCCGGCCGGGAGCTCAAGGGCCGGGCAGGACCATCCCGCGGGCCATGGTTTGCCCACCTCTGCTCTATAGCAACTCTCTTTTATGACAGTTCTCCCCCAGACCCTGGCAGTGTTGTTGTCTTGAAGTTGTACTGCCAGGGAATTCCTCAGCTGTGCTTGCACAAGGAAGTCACCTTGAAGGAGGCAGCCCAATGCATAATGACCTCCATGGAAAAGATAATACAGACAAAATGTAATATATTTTGCTTGTAATCTCTACCCTTTCTGGGAGAGGGGAGTGGACAATGAGAGTTCCCTCTGGTCATCCTGCTCTAGACCATCCAGTTCCTTCTCCATCCCTTTTCAAACCCAGGACCCAGTGCTCAAAAATGACTGAGCTGCACTGTTTAAGCAGAATGGAGAAAATCTTCACAGCCCACATGCCAAACAAGACTTCAGGTCAATTAAATTCACCCTTTTGGGGGTGTACTTTATTCACACAACCTGTCACAGTCTCAAACCCAGTCATCCTCTGGGGTTCTGGTTCATTCATATTACAGTTATCTTTCCTCAGGGTTATTCTCATAGTCATCCATTTTCAGAGTTCTTGGTTATTCACAGTTCATGCTTCTAAATGTATGGTTACAGGAAACATTCCACTCAAACATCCTCCCCAAACTTGGTCCTACTGTAGTCTAGTATGTTGCAAACCCCAGCTCTTCTGTTCAGACCTTCAGTCTCCAAAGGCTACTTTTACTTACTTTTATGTAAGTGGATTAATGGACACAGTCGAAGCATTGTTTTGGCACTAACTCACTTGACTTTTTATCCAGCATCACTCACTACTAATGAATGGTGTATTAGGTGACATTGCCAACCACTTTGAGGGCCAAGTGAGAAATGTGGTGCATTTTTAAATTCTCTCCCTTGAGAAGAACTGCCAAGAAAGGGCAACGAGACTTCAAAGAGGAAACTACATCAGTGGTCTTTCAGCTTCCTAAGCCAAAGTTAATTGCAGTGGGGGAAACTGGGAAGTGGGACAAAAGAGAGGAAATTTTTGAGAAAACTACCATTTGGTCTCTTGCTGTAAAAGTCTAATATTTATAGTTTATAAAAGCTATTAAAATAGGAGGAAAGATTTTTAGAATTTATTTCATTGCTATAATAGGTACTAAATATTTTTTGGTGTTTCATATATGTTAGGGCTTGATCTTGTGCCTCTGGAAGTCATTGGCAATGCTCCCATTGACTTCAGTGCAGAGGGTCAGACACTGAAGTTTATAAAAATGGTCCAGCCAATCAGTATGGATATTCACAATTGACTGGTATGAAACATATGTAGTGATATTTATATTTAGTATCTCATATACAGTTTTCTGTTTTTTACTAATTTTGCATTAGTGTTTTTTAAATAATCCAGATTCTGCAGTGGGAGCGTTTTTGTTGATGATTCCATTGGTTATTTTATGAATGATCATGTTTGAGTGATTCCACATAATTTGATGTTTTTTCTTTGGATTTACATTAGCCAAACTGAGTGGAGAATTTCCTCCTATAACCAGTTTTATATTTACTTTATTATTTACACTCTCACACCAACTTCCCCCCCCCCCCCCCACTCCCCCATGTGTTTAGACCATAATATGTGCAGTGCTATTTGGTAGAAACCATTTCATTTTAGACTGAATCTAATTGGCAAAAATATGCCTCTTCACACAGGTAAAATATTGCATCTTTTTATTAGACCTAAAAATTGGCCCTTTGAAAATGGGGTTTAACAGCACGTTAGCACTGAAACACACTTTTAGATTTTCTATAGCTATCAGCCAACTGTTAAAAATACTTTTATACAAGTAAAAGGTTTGAATTGCTTAAGTAGAAAGATTCAGCCTTTCATACTTCATTTTTTCTTTTTGCAGCCTTTCCTTAGCGGGAGCTACCCTCATTTATCTTCTCTTACTTGGGTAGGATCTTCATAGTTCAGAAGGCTGTCTTCATACAGATTGGATGGCAGTGAGCTCATATATTTGTTTGTTCCCCCCCCTCCCCCCCCCCCACGCTGCCACAGAAGAACACCATGTAATCAGCTCCCTTCCATGCAGTCGAATGTGCTGTTGCTGAAGAGCCTTTGTCTTTGCTGACCTGGCCCCATTATGTTGGTTCTGCAGAAATGTCAAGTCTCTCCATTGTATGAATTATGCCCTTGGGTAGGGTTGGCGTAAGGAGACGGGCTGAGCCTGGGGCTGCCTACTGCTGAGGATATTTGCTGACTTCACCTACAACAGAAGCAGATTAATAGCAAGGGCTTGTCCTACTACTGTCACATGCAGTTACATTCATTGACTTGCAGGGGCTGAAGGACTGAACAGGAGGTTAGAGCATTGAAAACACACCAAAGCCGCTGAATATGTGACAGGAATCGTTGAGGTTACGTCTGTGAAGCTACATGTGGAAATGGACAAATAAAAAGCCAAACAAGCTGGTGATTTATAAAGCACTCCTTTCCACTTCTGCTATTGGATTTGAGATCATATATGTAACTCACTGTTGACTCCTGGGGTGTTTAGTCTAGTGAAAGAAGAGGCTAGAGAAGGATTAATATTCTTGTTTTGATATGAAAGTATATTCTTAGCCCCCCCCCCCCCCATTCTCCCCTCTTCACCAGTCTTCGCTAACAGTACTTCTTGTTGTTTTTAGGTCTGTTCATGTTGTAGCCTTTGGAAATGAGAGAGATGGATTTTCTGAAGACAGTCAGCAATCAAGTCTGATCTGGACCTATCTTGGGAGAAGTGCTCTCATTTCAGCGACTGAAAGCAGTTTGCTGCTGAACTCTGCAAACCATGTTGGAAATCCTGTGTTTACTGAATATCAAGCCTGTGTGTTTGGAAATGTCAGACTGGTGGTACATGACTGTCCCCTTTGGGTAAGCGACTAGTCTGAAACTATGTTCTGCAATCAACATTGTAGCCACTCCTAATTCAGTCCAAATACAGTGGGGGTATTTAAATGATTTTGATGGTCTTAGCTCTTTAGTGGTATTTTAACCAGTCAAAATATTAATTTAAAAAGATTGGAAGTTTACTTCTAATGTTAAAATACAACCACCAAAACAAATACTGACAGTCTCTTGGAGGAACAGGAGTAAAAGACCCTCATGAGCAAGGTCCCAATCTATTGCACCTATATGGAGGTAGTATTTTTCAACTCTGTTCAGTGAAAACTGCATGAAAATAATCCAAAAGAAAACACAAATGTTTTGTGAAGCTTGAAAATCACTCTTGATCAGAATGTTTTGCTACAACAGTTCTTTGAAAATTATTGATTTAAATTTTATGATTGGTCCGTTCTAAGGTACAGTATATGGACTCATTTTCATTTCTAGTGGTTCCTGTTTAATATACTGAATGAGCAAGTGTAGAAAATAAGCTCCTAAATCAGAAAGCGTTAAAAAAATTGATAGTTTTATAAATTTAGCTTTTGTTAGCAGTTTTTTTTCCATTATGTGCAATAATGGACTAATTTCTCTGTTTTTGTGAGATTGTGAGAAAATCTGCACCCTCCTCTATTTTTGTGATTATTTCAGAGCACTATTTATTTTATTTTTTTTAATTGTTTAAATGTTTGTTCCATCTGGTGAGTTCATTAGTTTCAATTTAATAATATTATATGGGGCCTGATACTGCGTTCCTTGCACACCCAAAACTTCTGTTGGAGTCTACAGGAGTTTTGAGTGTCAGAAATCCATGATGAAGCATTGGTAGCTTAAGACCTGGGTTAGTCAGCATTCTGTTCTCTAGTGGTAGCCTGTGTTTTTGATCAATCATTTTGCTTTAATCAAAAAATTCAGATGAAAGAGGATCCAAGTCTGAAAGTCTCTCACCCTTATATGTGTAGTCCTGTTGACTTCAGTGGGACCAGACCTGTGAGTAAGTGCTGCTCAACATAAATAAATGTTGCAGAATTGAACCCTTAATTAAGAGGCTGTAGGAGATTAGTAGGATAAATTGGGAGGCGGGTTGGTGGGTAGATGGAGAATGGTATAAGAAGAACATCCTATTGCCTGGCTTGCAGAGAGCGGTCACACATTCAGGAATTTGTTTTAGTTTTATAATCATGTGAATTTTTTGGATGTCTTAATACAACCAAAACTTGAATTCTGAAGACCTTAGGATCACAGTGACTGAACAGCAGTGGCAGCTTATATTGTTGTCACTCACTTCATGCTTCTGGGAATGCTACCAGTGTAACTTCTGCTCTAGTCTTTCCCAGCTGGGGCAGGTGAGAGGTTTCTTAGGGCATGTCTTCACTAGCAATGTTAAAGCGGCAGCGCTTTAATGCGGCCGTGTAGTCACGGCACCATCGCTGGGAGAGAGCTCTTCCAGCGCTCTAAAAAAATCCATCTCCACGAGGGCAGTAGCTACCAGCGCTGGGAGCACGGTCTATACTGCCACTTTACAGTGCTGAAACTTGCAGCGCTCAGAGGTGTGGTTTGTTTGTTTGTTTGTTTGTTTGTTTTTTCACACCCCGAGTGAGAAAGTTGCAGTGCTGTGAAGTGCCAGTATAGACAAGCTCTTTGTGAAGTGTGGAGAACAGTAGTATGAGCATTTTTTGCTTACGCTTGAGGCTGTCTCTGGTTATTTGTGGTTTTTTCAAGGATGGATCCCTTGGGGACTTCTTTCTTCTGCAGGCTGAAGGTTCTAGGTGTATTTGGTGACACTGCCACTTCAATGCCACATGTCTATGGTGGTTGAGAGTTTGCAGTTACTCCTGCTGGTGGCTGGAGATTTGGCAGATTTAGTGAGTGAACAGTTCTAAAGAATCTGCTCACATGCCTTTATGACTAAGACTAGACATTGAGACTAAGACTAGACTAGACATTGTCAGGCATAAGACAGATGGTTGACATTTGTGATTTGTTCAACTGGTCTTGTCTGCCACATGTCTTATCTCAGTGGCCTGGAGAGATTGTAAATGGCTGTGCTAACTATTAGCTGATGTTTAATGTATGGTTGTCACTAATAAGACTGCAGCCATCTGTAGTTTCTTTGTGGAAAATGCACCTGATCTTGTCTATATTAGTGAATATCTACTTTAATGTTACAGCAAAAAAGAAAAGGAGGACTTGTGGCACCTTAGAGACTAACACATTTATTTGAGCATAAGCTTTCATGAGCTACAGCCCACTTCATCGGGTTGCATCCAATGAAGTGAGCTGTAGCTCATGAAAGCTTATGCTCAAATAAATGTGTTAGTCTCTAAGGTGCCACAAGTCCTCCTTTTCTTTTTCCGGGTACAGACTAACACGGCTGCTACTCTGAAACCTTTAATGTTACAGCTGTGTCTGTATTAGCTCTGTGGCATCTGAATATGCAGTCCAGCATAATTTAGAGAAAAGGGGTTGGCTGTGTGTTTTGTGACTGATCTCAGGTGTGAGACACCTCGTCTCCATATTCAACTGCATTTATCCTAAATGATCCACAGCTGTGCGGGTAAATTGTTGAACAAAAATAAATGTGGGATTCTGGTGCCAACTTATAGGAAGTTTTCCTTGCACAAGATTATTGCAGAACTCTGCATGATTGCCGGTCTCTAGTTGGGATGGCCAAGAACTGGAATGTCAATAGTGTTGCTACCTAAGGTGGGCGAGAGGTGCATGTGAGGAACTATATAGGAGTTTATACAAATATATGCCAATGCTATATTTAGGTCAAGTCAGTGCTAATAGTTTCACTTACTTGAACATAGCAGTTAATTCACAAACTAATTTAACAATTTTAAAACCAAATATATATTTGAGGTTATCAAAATACATTCCAGTTAGAATTAAAGCAGTCACAACTGTATGTTGTAGAGATTTTTCTCTTTCATCTGTTCCTACCTCTTAACTTCTGTTTTCTCTTGTTGCCTTTTCTCTCCTTCCTTCCCTTTTATTACTTTTCTCTCCATTTTCAATTCTGTGATTCCCACAACCTCCCTTCACAGATCATACTGCTTCTTTTTCCTTTCCATTCCTTCTGAGCCCTCTGTTCTGCCCTTTTCTATCTTTCTTCCCTCCCTCCACCTCAGGGATGAGCAACTAGTGCAGAGGTGGGCAAGCTATGGCCCACAGGCCGGGACCGTCCTGCCCCGCCCTTGAGCTCCCTGTCCCGCAGCTTCAGCACACCGCGCCCCCAGCGCTCTGGCCCACCGCTCTTACTGAGCAGCACTGGTGGCGTGGCTGGCTCCAGCCGGGCAGCTGCAAGCTGCTGCAGCTCTGAGCAGCATGGTAAGGGGGCAGGGAGCGGGGAGGTTGGATAAGGGGCAGGGGATCCCGGGGGGCGGTTGAATGGGGCAGAGGTTTATCCAGGGGCAGTCAGGGGACGGGAAATGGGGGTTGGATAGGGGTGGGAGTCCCAGGGGGCCTGGTGGCGGTGTGGATAGGGGTCGAGGCAGTCAGGGGACAGGGAGCAGGGGGGTGGGATCCTGGGGGTAGTTAGGGGTTGGGGTCCCGGGAGGAGGTGGTCAGAGGGCAGGGAGGGTTGATGGGTCGGAGGTTCTGAGGGGAGCAGTCAGGATGTGGCGGGCCAGGCTGTTTGGGGAGGCACAGCCTTCCCTACCCGGCCCTCCATACAGTTTTGCAACGCTGATGTGGCCCTCAGGCCAAAATGTTTGCCCACCCCTGAACTAGTGGCTTGGGGAACATTCCTGGCCTGCCAGATCATTTTATTTGTCCTGCCCATAGGTGGGGTCACAGCCTGAGAAATTTTTTTTTTCTTTTTTCAATTGAGCTGGGTCGCTGAGGGGCATGTCTTTTAGTAAAGTTTCTGCTACCTCAGACCACTTTGCTTCCCCATCAGCACAGGCACTGATTCAGCCCACACCACCCAGCTCCAGTTATTGCCTCCTCGGTGGCTGGCTGAGTGGGAGGTAAGAAACACAGGTTCTGGCCAGGCCCCTCTCCCCCCACAAAGCAGTGGGTGGATGAGGGTAGGGTTCACCTCGATCAACAGAGAGAAAGTAACTAGAGCTAGGTGGCATGGGATGGAGCCATAGTCTGCGACTCTGGGAATTGGAGTGAAGCCCAGGATTGGGAGCAGGAGCCCATGCTCTGGGTTGCAATGCCTGTGTCAGGGTTCACTCTGAACTCTGGGGTACAGGTGTGGGGACCCGCATGAAAGATCCCCTAAGCTTATTTCTACCAGCTTAAGTTGAAGACTTCCCCAAGGCACAACTCCTTCCTTGTCCTTGGATGGTACTGCTGCCACCAGCAAGTGAGCTAGACAAAGATTCAGGAAAAGGACCACTTGGAGTTACTGTTTCCCCAAAATATCCCACCAAGCCCCTTCACACCCTTTCCTGGGGAGGCTTGAGAATCCTATACCAACCAAATAGGTAAACAGGGTGAGCACAGACCAGACCCTTAGGTTTTTAGGACACTAAAAACCCATAAGGTTCTTAAAAACAGAACTTTAAAGAAAAAAGGTAAAAGAAGCACCTCTATAAAATCAGGATGAAAGGTAATTTTACAGGGTAATAAGATTTAAAACAAAGAGGATTCCCCTCTAGGCAAAACTTCAAAGTTACAAAAAACAGGAATAAACCTCCCTTTTAGCATAGGGAAAATAATCTAATGCATTTCCTTGCTTTACTTACAATTTTTTGTAATGTAGATTCTTATTTCTGGTAGGGTTTTAGGAGAGGTGTGTGGGGTTTTTTTTTTTTTTTTTTTCTGCCTTGGTCCTCTCTGTCCCAGAGAGAACAACAAAAGGCACAAAAACAAAACAGATTTGAAAGGATCTTCTTCCCTTATTGGTCCTTTTGGTCAGGTGCCAACCAGGTTATTTGAGCTTCTTAACCCCTTACAGGTAAAGGAGGGATTTTATGGTACCCTTACCTGTATGTTTATGACAGCCTGTCATTGGTCCAACCATGTATCGGTCACTCACGCTGGAGCAGGGCTCTGCCCCACACCCCTTGGCTCTGGTTACTGCTTTCCCAGTGGCTCCCCTCTTGTAACTGACCTGACCATGTGTATATCTGGCTTTGATTTGCCATGCTGCTCGTGGGCCCTTCTGAACAGGTTTTGAATGGGCCAGGGTAACGTGCAGCCAGCTTTCACACCTGGGGCCAAAGAAGGGATCCCATGTGAAGCTGTGGCCAAAGACAATGTGTCTCAATGCTGACAGCCACCCTCTGATCATATTTGATGGTCGTTTGAGGGCTCTGAACTTTGCTGATGAGACTGCCACACATTTGGCTTGGCAAGCTCTTCGTCTGATAAGAACATAATTGGCTTCCAGCTCCCACAATATGATTGTGCCCAGCCCCGTTGTCCGCTTGGCTGAGGGGCAGGGAGCATTTCTGCCAGTGAGGAGACAATAACCAGAGCTGGGTGGCACAGTGGCAGATCTCCTTCCCTTTTGACATGAAAGAGAATGGCCAGGCAGTGGAGAAAAAACATTAAGAATGTTTTACTTTGTTGTTTTCATTTATTAATCCCATGCTCTTCAGCACATTGAAAAAAGGTTAGTGAAAGATTTGTGTGTAAACTGTTGGGTTTTGGGGTGTGGTTTTTGTTTTGGTTTTTTTTTGGTTTTTTTTTAATTTGAAGGTTGTGCTCTAAAGGGTTTTTATATTTTAAGAACGCTTTGGTTTTTACACTGTTAATACACAATTAATTGTATGTTTACACGTATCCTGTAGCAAACGTTTCGGATTTATAAGATATGTAGGTTCTTTTAATTTAAAAAAAAAAAAAAAAAGTATGGCCTGCCGAAGAGTTTTAGTGGATTTTGTGGCCCTCCGCTACCTTAAAGTTGCCCATCCTTGCCTTATTTTCTGCTCCTTGCTTTCCTTCCTCCTTTGCTTTGTGGCTTATTTCATCCCTGGCTTTGTTTGGTTCCAGCTTCCTGTGGTTCTCTGGTTTCCTCTCCTGCCTGATACTGTTTAGAGTGTTGGGAGATCTTCTTTGCTGCTCTCATATTGCTGGGACCACTTTTGAAGTTCTCCAGCTGAGTGATCCTTAGGCTAACTGTGAGATTAAACTGGTTGGTACATAAGATTGGAAATAGGATATGAGAACTATTCCCCTGTTCTCAGTAGATTGTCACCCTGGATACTAATCTCTGAAGAGAGGGCATGGATAGATAAAATGTCATATAGACAACTGCCCGCTTATTCACCTAGAGATGACCCTTATAGGTCACCAATGAAGAACATTGGTGCAGAAGCTCATTATGCTGCTGCCTACGCTGTTTGGTTTTTTGGGGGGTGGGGGAGGGAAGGGGGGGGAAGGGAGTGGAGATAAAACAGACTTCCCTCTTCAGACAGGCAATCTAGAATCCTTTAGCTTACTACTAAAAATGAAATAAAAGAATAGATTGCCAATCAAAAGCAACACTGCAAAACAGGTATTGGCAGTATAGGACACTACAGACAGGAGAACAGGAATCTTGAACAGCCATCTGAACAGGAATTCTGATTAGCTCCTCTGTCTTAAGAGGAAAGTGTTGCAAACGGTGTTCGAGACTACTATGGCCCAACTGCTCTCCGCTTCTCTGGTCTCAGTGCTTGTCTACATGGGGACACTCCGGAAGGTTAAAGCAAAGGGATACTTAGGGTTTGTCTACAGTTACGGCACTGTAGTGGCACAGCTGCACTGTTGCAGCTGTGCTGCTGTAGAGCTTAGTGAAGACACTACCTCTGCCGCTGAGAGCGCGTCTCCCATCAACTTAGGTAATTCACCTCCCCAACAGGTGGTAGCTATGTCGACAGGAGAAGCTCTCCTGTTGACATTGTGCTGTCTACACTAGGGGTTAGGTCAATATAACTACATTGCTTAGGGGTGTGGAAAATCTACACCTCTGAGCGATGTTATATTGACTTAAGCTTGTAGAATAGACCAGGGCTCAGGAAAAGTAAGGTGAATTAACTAAAACAGTGAAGTTAATATGCACAAGTTAAAGCACGTCTAACCCTTCAAGGTAGACGTTCTCATTCAGAAGTAAAATGGCCTTAGTTCTCTATAGCATGGTAAACAAAGGCCACTTTACCTCTGAATGAGAGCATCCACACAGGATTTAATGTTTTAATTTATGCATGTTTACTTTGCAGCTTTAGTTAATTCTCCTTAATTTTCCTGAGTGTCCCTGTGTAGATAGGCCTTCAGAGAAGAGGTTTTCTTTAGCTGTAATTAATTAG
Source organism: Natator depressus (assembly GCF_965152275.1). NCBI lineage: Eukaryota > Metazoa > Chordata > Testudines > Cheloniidae > Natator > Natator depressus. The sequence goes on from NC_134238.1 coordinate 60,406,466, forward strand.
AATCATGAAACAACTTCAGTGTGTAAACCTTGTTATGATAAGTGTCAGTGATAAATCAGTAACCATAGTTACTTCTTGTAACCAGAACTAGAGATCATATGTACAGTTATTATATAGTCTATAAACAGCAAACTCTTAATAGGTAGCTTGTTAGTCAATACACCAGAATCTTTTGTGCAGGCTTTTTAATAGAAATATACAGTGTAAATTTTTAAAATTTGCCTTGAAAGTTCTATGAGTACACAGCAAAGTGTTTGTGTATCCACCCAAAAAGATCCTACAGTACTTTAACAATATCATAGAAATTACTGCATACTTTTACAATTGAAGCTGATGGCACTGCTTTATTTCCTTAGTAATACAATTTTGAAGCTAAATGATTTAAAGAGCAACGTATGTTTCTGCATGCAGTGCTTATTAAAAATACTGTGAGTTTGAACTGCTGTTCTTTCTTAGGATTTGAGGCATTCATAAGCTTACTATTAGTGCAAAAATTGTTTCCCAGACAAGAAAATTATACAGAGAAATTACAAAACACAAACCCACTCTTCTATTTGTTGCATCTCGTCGGTTCAAAAACATAATTTATCTATTTTTTTGTGTGCAAGAGTATTTGTATAGACACTCTCTTGCCTATAAATAATAATAATAATAAAAAAGACTTTTGATGCATTTTTTTTCCCCTCTGTAGGACATTTTTGACAGTGACTGGTACACCTCTCAAAATCTTATTGGAGGAGCTGATATCATTGTGATTAAATACTCTGTAAATGACAAATCTTCATTTCAAGAAGTAAAGGACAGTTATGTTCCAATGATAAAAAGAGCATTAAATCATTGTTCAATTCCAGTCATAATTTCCGCTGTTGGCTCAAGAAAAAGCGGTATGTATTAAATCTCCTATTATAAACAGCTGAAATATTACCTTGAAGTTAGATGTTGGGTAAATCACAATGAAGTCTGATTACATTTTCAGTCCAGTCATGGTAAAAAGTTTTTGTTTTCTTCAGAGTTTGTCATATTGACAAAAAGATGTGTTGTGTTAAGGTGCTGTAGATTGACACTGATTAATTTTAATATCAATATTATGCGTTTTTAAATTGTTGTTGAATAAAGACAATGAAAATTAATAATATGCTTTGATCTCTCTCAAATAACTCTTCTGCATGGCTCATCATCTGCAGGAATTGAACCAGGAGCTCTGGATCTGCTTTTGGAGCTAAAAGTCTGTTAGCTTGGAGGGACTAAGAACTACAGTGTGTTACGATGCATGACACTGGGACAGGAGGGCTAACCCCTCTGACTACAAAGTGGGGAGAGATTAAGACTGTACTCAAGATCTTGTGGAGCCTCTAGACATCAGTTTTGATTTAAACACATAACTGTAGTGTGCTCTATATTCCAGAGCAGTGGTTCTCAACCTATTTACCATTGTGGACTGCATATGCAGCTCTCTGTGTTATGTGGGCCACATCCACACTCATATATAAAAATACCTGTACATCTTCTTTTCTTTTTTTTTTTTTTTTTTAAAGTTTTTAGTATTTGTTATATGACAGCCATATAATGCAGAGACAGGATGCCCTGTCCAGGGCAGAATGCCCTCCCCTCCCCAGGGATGGCCCCCCTCGAGCATTCAGTCCTCCACTGCCCCAGATAAACCCAGCCCTTCACCTAGGGATTGCCCTCCAGACCCTCCCCCATCCAGGGACTGTGCCCCAATATCTAGCCCCACATCCAGGGACTGCCACCAGTCCCCCAACCTAGAGTCTCTCCCCCATGCACTGGCCACACACCCTGTCAAGGTTCCTCCCCCACTCTGAACTCTAGGGTACAGATGTGGGGACCTGCATGAAAAACCTCCTAAGCTTATCTTTACCAGCTTGGGTCAAAACTTCCCCAAGGTACAAAATATTCCACCCTTTTGTCCTTGGATTGGCCGCTACCACCACCAAACAAATACTGGTTACTGGGGAAGAGCTGTTTGGACACGTCTTTCCCCCCAAAATACTTCCCAAAACCTTGCACCCCACTTCCTGGACAAGGTTTGGTAAAAAGCCTCACCAATTTGCCTAGGTGACTACAGACCCAGACCCTTGGATCTTAAGAACGATGAACAATCCTCCCAACACTTGCACCCCCCCTTTCCAGGGAAATGTTGGATAAAAAGCCTTACCAATTTGCATAGGTGACCACAGACCCAAACCCTTGGATCTGAGAACAATGAAAAAGCATTCAGTTTTCTTACAAAAAGACTTTTAATAGAAATAGAAGTAAATAGAAATAAAAAAAAAAAAAAACCTGTAAAATCAGGATGGTAAATACCTTACAGGGTAATTAGATTCAAAACATAGAGAACCCCTCTAGGCAAAAACCTTAAGTTACAAAAAAGATACACAGACAGAAATAGTTATTCTATTCAGCACAATTCTTTTCTCAGCCATTTAAAGAAATCATAATCTAACACGTACCTAGCTAGATTACTTACTAAAAGTTCTAAGGATTCATTCCTGGTCTATCCCCGGCAAAGACAGAATATAGACAGACACACAGACCCTTTGTTTCTCTCCCTCCTCCCAGCTTTTGAAAGTATCTTGTCTCCTCATTGGTCATTTTGGTCAGGTGCCAGCGAGGTTACCTTTAGCTTCTTAACCCTTTACAGGTGAGAGGAGATTTCCTCTGGCCAGGAGGGATTTTAAAGGGGTTTACCCTTCCCTTTATATTTATGACACACCCCTCCCTGCATCCCTGCACCCCCTCAAGTCCCCTCCCCCCCGCATACCCACTGGTCTCCTGCCTCTTCAGGTGGCTCAGCTGTGCAGCCCATGCTGCCTGTCTGCTGCCGCGGACCTAGTACCGGGGAGCCTGCTCCAGCCAGGGTCACTGGACCTGCGAGTGTGTGGGATAAGGTGGGTGCCAAGCACCCTGGTCTCTTGCTAATGCCTCTGGGCCAAATGGTGTGCTGCCCCATTTTTGCACCCTCCTGCCTTGCCCTAGTTATGGCCCTGAGGATGTCACATGGGCCGCAGCTGTGTGCTGATTGGGCCGCAGGTTGAGAATCACTGTTTCAGAGTTCCCATGTACCAATATAAAAAGAATAAAAACTAGTATAGTGTTTAAAAAGGGAAAAAAGGCACATTGGGTACCAGAATAATTTAAGTAAAATAATTTTAAAATAATACAGAATATTTCACTGTGATTAAAAATTGCAGTCATGGTGTGTAAACTTCTCAAAATTCTCAAACTAAGCAGAATTAAATGTGGCCTGTACTGGACTGGGAGACCTCCAGTGATCACACGTTACTGCGTTTGTTATGTGTGGTACTGTGTTGGTTGTGCCTACGCTAGGAAAATTTCTTTTCTTTTGGCTTTTTAAAATTTGCTTGATGTTGATAGTTTGGTGTTTTTCATTCTTTATTCTATACTTCTTCCAAGCATTGTGGTATTGCTGATTTTTTTTTTTTTTAATACACTTTAAAAGTCAGACCAGGACTTATTAAAGAAATCTGCATCTGTTTTACTTAGGGCAGCATTTTAAATTTGACATGGTATGAATTAAAAATAAGGGATATATGAATTGGGTATTCTCGGAGGCAGATCGTATAAGCAGATTTCTATCCAATGTCAATACTGTTTAAACAATCAAACCAAAAGAACTTTATTTTATAATATAACTTCTGTGGAGATATTACCCAAGTAGGCCTTGGCAAAATTGAATGTATCTCTCTTCAGTGAACCAAAAAGAGCTGCTATTCTGTATTTGAAACCTTATGAACAGTTTTGTAGTTCATTGACATGGCAAAACATGAGAGCTTGAGTAATGTAGGTGGATGATAAATCTTCCAGTTGTTCCAGAGTAACAGCCATGTTAGTCTGTATTCACAAAAAGAAAAGGAGTACTTGTGGCACCTTAGAGACTAACCAATTTATTTGAGCATAAGCTTTCGTGAGCTACAGCTCACTTCGTCGGATGCATCCGATGAATTGAGCTGTAGCTCACGAAAGCTTATGCTCAGATAAATTGGTTAGTCTCTAAGGTGCCACAAGTACTCCTTTTCTTCTTCCAGTTGTTGTCCGATTTATGATGAAGTGAGGGTTAATTTAACTAACTATATGTTTGGCTAAGCCAATTCTTTTACTTTTTACTTTTTCCTATAAATTTGTTTCATAACATATGCATCACTTCAAATGACTCTGAACCTTTGTAGCTTTTTTTTCTTCTTGATAGTGAAAATAAGCTTTGGAAATAATTTTATTGGGAGAGTAGGCAATATTTTGCTAAGTTTAGGCTTGGATCCTGTACTGTGATCTGTTTGAGCAGACTGCTGTGCCACACAGAGCCTCTCTGATGTTAGTAGGCCCTACTTATAGAGCCCTACTAACTTCAGAGGGGCTCTGTGTAGACACAGCTGTCTGCTCAAACAGATCACAATACAGAACTGGGACTCAAATAGGTATGGAGCAAAAAAAATTGTTGGCGTAATTTGCTTCTTGCTGAGCTGGTTGGACAGTGTTTGGGTTGTGAGATGTATACATTATGAAAGAACATGTTTATAGATGGACAGAAGTTTTTTCTATTGTCTGTTAAAGCGAAGCCACCGTGACTAATGCAAAAATAATTGTTCCTTCCTCAATTAACCAGTGGTTCCAGGGAAATGCAAGGTTCTAGGCACAGATTGCATATAAAGTACAAGGTTCTGAACCAGGGGGGCAAACTTTTTGGCCTGAGGGTCGCATCGGGTTTCGGAAATTGTATGAAGGGAGTGGTTAGGGGAGGCTGTGCCTCCCCAAACAGCCAGGCATGGCCCGGCCTCTACCCCATTTCCCCCCCCCCCCCCCCCCCCCGACTCCCTGTCCCCAGCCACCCCATCCAACCCCCCCTCCTTCCTGACTGGCCCCCGGGACCCCTGCCCCCATTCAACCCCCCATTCCCTGCCCTCTGACCACCCCCAAACTCCCCTCTCTATTCAACCCCCGCTCCCTGCCCCCTTACTGTGCTGCCTGGAGCACCGGTGGCTGGCGGCGCTACAGCCGCACTGCCTGGCTGGAGCCTGCCATGCCACCGCGCAGCACAGAGCACCGGGTCAGGCTGGGCTCTGCAGTTGCGCTGCCCCAGGAGATCCTAGCCCCGCTGCCCCGGGGTGGCAGGTTTGTAGAAATTTTGATGGTGCCCAAACTCTGCCCCCACCTGCCTAAGGCTCTGGGAGGGAGTTTGGGTGGGGGGAGGAGGTCTGGGGTGCAGGCTGTGAGAAGGAGTTTGGGTGCAGAAGGGGTGAGAGGTTGGGCTCTGGGAGGGAGTTTGGGTGGGGAGAGGGGGTCTGGGGTGCAGGCTCTGAGATGGAGTTGGGGTGCTGGGTTCAGGCTCTGGGCTGGGGCAGGGGGTGGTGGTGCTGGAGGGGGTGAGCGGTGCAGGCTCTGGGATGGAGTTTGGATGTAGGCTCTGGGCTGGGGCAAGGGGTGGGAGGTGCAGGAGGGGGTGAGGGCTCTGGGAAGGAGTTTGGGGGAAGGAGAGGGTGTGTGGGAAGGGGGTGGAGGTGCAGGTTCTGGGATGGAGTTTGGGTGCGGGCTCCCGGCTGGGGCAGGGGGTGAGGGGTGCGGGCTCTGGGAGAGAGGGGGTGCAGAGGGAGGGGGTGCAGGGATAAGGGCTGTGGGGTGTGGCTGGGGATGAAGAGTGCAGGGGTGTGGGCTCAGGACTAGGGCAGAGGGTTGGGGTGTGGGAGGGGGCACAGGGCTAGGGCAGAGGGGTGGGGTGAGGGCTGTGGGGTGGGGCTGGGGATGAGGGGTTCATGATGCAGGAGGAGGCTCGGGGCAGAGGGTTAGGGCGCGGGGAGATGAGGGCTGGGGATGAGGGGTTTGGGGTGTGGGAGGGGCTCAGGGCTAGGGCAGAGACTAGGGGTAAGCGGGGGTGAGGGCTCTGGCTGGGGGTGCAGGATCTGGTGTGGGGTGGGGCTGAGGCATTTGGGGTGCAGGCAGGCTGCCCCGGGGCTGGGGCCAGAGAGGAGGACTCCCCCCAGTCCTCTCCCCACCGGCAGCAGTGAGCTCTGGGGGGAAGGCCCCTCTTCTCCGCCCCAGCAGCACACTCACCACTGTCACTGCACGTGCTCCTAGGGCCCCTCTCAGGTCCAGGAAGCCCCCTCACCTCCCCTGTGGTGGGGGGGGGGGAGGGGCTGCCATCACATGTGCGCCTCCTCCACTGCTGTTGCTCCTCACTGTAGCTTCATTGGGGGTGAGGGATGGGGCTGCCCCTTGCCCAGCATGGGGCAGGAGTGGTGTGCTGGTGGAGGGTCCCACCAGAAAAGGGAAGGGTCCGAGGCAGAAGGGCAGGGTCAGGGTCAGCCTGCCCTGCCACTAGGGCCCTGCGGCGGCAGTTGATGCCAGGAGCCTGCAGAGCAGAGTCAGCGTGGAGCTGCAGGGGAGAGGCAGGGATGGTCTGGGGGCCAGGGGACACTTGCAGGAGGTGCGGGGGTGAGAGGGTGGCAGGCAGGGCCGAGGACAGACCTGGCCCCAAAGATTGGTGGAGCCCGGGCCCTGAATATTGCTGAAGCTTGGGCACCATGGGCCCATACAACTTGCCGGCCCTGCTGTCGCCTAGAGCATTGTGCTGGCGGCGCTGTGAGCTGAGGCTGTAGGGGACGGGGAGTAGTAGAGGAGGGGCCAGGGGCTCAGGTGCCGGGCAGGAGGGTCCTGCGGACTGAATGTGGCCCACGGGCCGAAGTTTGCCCACCTCTGTTCTGAACAGACAGTCACACAGGACACAGTCCTGACTAACTATATAAACTTGCACAGGGAAGTAAAGGGACCATAAAGGTAATGCTCCCCCTTACCTCTTTGCACATGTTTCCTGCATCCCCGGTCACACTGCAGGGGACAGAACAGTCTCTATGGGGCTGCTGCTTCTCTCCCATATATAACTGAAATCATGTAATTACTTCCATAGCACATGGGGGCTAATTTAGATTTGCACAGGCATCTTTAATGCTGATGATTCCTATCTTTTCAGTGCTTGATTTCACAACCTTCACATTCTTTTAGTGTGGTGGTTTTTTGTTTTTGTTGTTGGGTTTTTTTATGTTAAATTCAGTCTGTATCAGATAGTTAATATTCTGACTTGCAAGAAAATGTTTGATTTCATAATGTACCAGTATTAGAGACACAAGGTGGGATAAAGAACATCTTTTATTGGAGCAACTTCTGTTGGTAAGAGAGAGAAGCTTTCAAAAGCTTTTCTGTCTCGCCAGCAAAGGTTGGTCTAATAAGATATTGCCCTACCCACCTTGTTTCTCTAATATCCTGGGACCGACACAGCTACAACAACACTGCATGTACCAGTATTAACTCTTTGATTTGTTGCTTACTATATACGTTCTTTAAGAAAAATGTTAATAAATTGGAGAGAGTCAAGGGGAGCAACAACAATTATAAAAAATTTAGAAAATGGGGGCTATGAGGAAAGGTTGAAAGAACTGGCTGGGCATGTTTAGTCTCAAGAAGAGAAGGTTGATGGGGAGTCATGCTAAACCGTCTTCACGTGTGTACAATTGTTATATAGAGGATGGTGATGGATTGTTTTCCATGCCCACCAAGAACAGGAGAAGCAGTAATCAGCTTAGTTTGCAGTAAGGGGGATTTAGGTTTCATGTTAGGAAAACTTTCTAACTACAAGAATAGTTAAGCACTGAAACAGGTTACATAGAGAGGTTGTGGAATCCCTGTCATTGGAGGTTTTTAAGAACAGGTTAGACAAACACCTCTCAGGTATGGTATAGGTATACTTACTCCTGCCTCAGCAAGGGGGATGGACTAGAATTGATCTCTTGAGGTCCTTTCCAGCCCTACATTCTGTGATTCTATGATATAATGTATATCTTTACTAGTATTTACAAGCCAATGTGTAGTGGACTATTTAATTAAAATGTCTTCTATAAATCTTTTGTTTTCTCAGAAGTACCTTGTACTTGTCCACTGTGCACTTCAGACAGAGGGAGCTGTGTTACTGCTTCTGAAGGGATTCAACTCGCTAAAGAGCTAGGAGCTACTTACCTTGAATTGCACAGTCTCAGTGATTTCTATATAGGAAAATATTTTGGAGGAGTGGTAAGTGAGAAACTGTACTAAGCATGAAGATTTTATCTTTGCTCTGCTATCTCTCTAAAGCCAAATTTTGGCTTTAATTTAAAACAGTGTGTACCATGTAAATGAGAATTGGATAACTGGGACAGTGACTCTGGGGGCCTTATCTACACACAACTTTTTTATCTAAAATTTTCCACTGGTGGTGCATCTTCCCCAGTTTTAGCAATATTGGGAGTACTAGAACTCCCTCTGTTGCAATCAACTTCAGGAAGTTTTTTGACAAACTCAAAGAACAGATCTTTTTCCTAGTCATATAATCTACTGTCCTGTCATTTTAATAATATGCTCCAAATTACTCAAGATGCTTAGGTGGGATGTTTGGTGTTAATTGCTCCATTGCTTACAGTTGTGTTCTACTTGTAAATGAGCATGTTATTGTGTTTGAATTTTAATATATGCCTGAAATTTTTTTGTTTTCAGTCTTTAAACAGTTTAGAGTCTCCAGCAGTCTGTCCAGTCAGTTAAAATAAAGTTAAGCTCATTTCTTTTGCCTGAAAATGCAAAACAAGGGGAAGGAGAGTGATGAAAAAATAAGCCATGAACATTTTTATTACAAGTTAAATGTACATTTGTTGAGGCAAGGACTTTGGCCAGGTCTGCACTACAAAGTTTTGTCAGCATCGCTGTGTCTGTCAGGGTTGTGAAAAAAAACACATAGGTATGTGGTCATAAACCTAAGTGTAGATGAAGCTGTGCCACAGAAGAGTGCTTCTGTGAACGTAGCTAATTAGAGAGACAAGATGGGTTAGGTAATGTCTTTTATTGGACTGCTCGTGAGAGAGAAGCTTTCAAGCTTACACAGAGCTCTTCTTCAGGTCTAGGAAATGTACAAAGTGTAACAGCTAAATACAAAGTGGAAAATATTGATTAGAATAAATAGTCAACACACATTTGAAGGGACCATTCAAGGTGAAGTGGACTGTTAAGACCTCTCCAGTCATAGGGAAAAAATGGGTGGGTGTGGGGGGAAGGTTGGTGTTAACACCTTCAAAAGACAGGCCTGGGAGCTTAAATTCATAACTTTTGTATGCATAACTTTGCATACAAAAGATCATGGACTAGATAGAGACAATGAATTTTGGCTTGTTACAACAATCTGTAACCCATTTAAACCCTCCACCCATTTTCCCCGCCTCCCCTCTCCTCCTCCTTATGACTGGAGAGTTAACTGGGCACTTCATTTTGAATGGACCCTTGAAATGTGTGTAACTACTTTTGCTAAACAATCTGTTCTACCTTGTATTTAGCTGTGACGCTCCGTACATTTCCCAGACCTCAGTGTAAGCTTGAAATGTTGTCTCTTTCTCCAACAGAAGTTGGTCCAATAAAAGATCTGACCTCACTCACCTTGTCTCTTTAATATTCAGCAGGGACCAACACGGCTGCAACAGCACTACATACAGCACTGCTAATGTTCTTCAAGAAGGTGGTGTTACTATGCTGGCAGAACTCCTCCTACTGTCATCATGCTGCATCTGTGCTAGGAGGCTGTGCTGTTATAGCTGTACTGGCAAAGCATTTGTAATGTGGAAAAATACATTCTTTGTGTTTTTATATCCGTATAGGTAAAGTGGTACAGCCTCTCTCCCTGACTGTGGATGAGTTACACTGGTATTAAAGGTGCCTTAAAACTGTTTTCACAGTTGGGGTTGTACCAGTATAACTATTTAGGTTTTAAAAAAAAAAGTTCTTCTTTGAATGATGTCCCTTTGGGTGCTCCACTGTAGGTGTGTCAGTGTCCCCTGTCTGGGATTAGAGATCTTCATTAGCAATGCTGGTTGGACCACACGTGCGCACCTCCCCATCTTGCGCCGTGAGTGGCATGTGTACATACAGCACTGTGCAGTCCAACTGCCTCCCAGTTCCTTTTAAACTGCCTTTGGTCTGGGATGGAATCCGCAGCAGAGCCCACCTATCCTTTGAATTGTTAGATAGTGCCTTACCTGTTAGTTTTTAGTGTAGTTTACTAGTTAATACTTTCCTTTATCATCCTCTACCTTTATTTAAAAAAAAAAAGTTTCCTTCCTCTTACCCTCCCTGTTAGTTTATAGATTAACATTTTGTTTTTCTGTTTCCCGTCCTTCCTGATTGGGAAAGTGTCTCCCTCGTCCTTATGCTCAGATCTCCTGAGTTTAAGTGGTGTGTTTCCTGCCAGGAGGCCTTCCTGGTAAGGGACAGTCACCCACAGTGCATCCACTGCCAGGGAGAAGGACATGTCCCGCGGAAGTGTACCCATTGCTTCATCCTGACTGCCAGGGCCAGAAAAGATCAAGACATTTTGGCTGTGACTTCTCACGGAGTACAGCATTGTCCCACTGTCCCAGATGCTTCCGCTGCACGGTTCTCACACTCTGTTAGCTCATCCACTGATCCTCATTCGCCAAGTCATTCTAAGAGCACATCTTTTCCCCGTGCTGACAGGAAGAAACAAGCCCCCTCATTGCTCACTGCCTGCCAGAACACCTTTCCTGCAAGATCAGTTTCGGATATGAGATATAGCTCCAGAGACTGTCCGAGTACCTACAGTATCACAGCTAAACATATGTCTAAAGGCGCTAAACGAGCAGACCTGCAGGCATCGGCATCATCTCTCAGCACCAGAGACCGCAATGCAAGACCTTAAAAAATAGTGCTGACTGCCCCGACCAGATCAACTTTGTGTGTCATGGCACCAACGAAACCACTGGCACTGGCAGCTCTGTCAGTACTGACATCGCTTTCGGCACCAACAAAACATGCGGCACTGGCCATGCTCGTGTCACTGGTTCAGCCTCCAGCACTGAGCAAACCCTTGGCACTGAGCAAATCCTCGTCTCCATCTGCTGGCTGCTCAAGAGAATGCACCTTTCCCTCAGCATCGATTGCATCTGCTGATGGGGCTCTCTCCTCTCCAGGAGGTCAGATACCCCAAGGACCTACTTGTATCTGACCTGCCTGAGTCACAAGTACTCAGACATGAGCTCCCTCCACCTCTGTTCTCTTCTCTGGAGTCACAGCACTGCTCCCTTTCCCCTCCGAGGATGGCACCATCCTTCCCCCGTGAGAAAGAAGAGGAAGACTACACCTTCCCCCCCTCCCCCCCTTACATTTGGGACAGGGACAAAGCACATCATCTACACATCCTCACTATCCATGATGCCTAACCACCCCAGGACAACACCATGTGCCATTCCTGAGCCTCCTACAGAAACCCAGCCAGAGGTGGTGGAATGAGACTCCAGACCAGAGTCTATGGCAGCAGTTGTAAATCCAGTTCCTGGAACCCAGCCAGAACCAGCCCAAATATCGAACTGGTGGAGCAGTCAGTACCAGAGCCCGTGCTTGCAACCCCACCGGAGTCAGGGGAGCCAGCACCAAAGGATGCCACAGAACCTACACTGCAGCAGCAGCTAGACCGGCGCAAGAGGCTCAACTGGAGACTGAAATACCACCTAGTGCAACAGCGGAGAGCGGTTCACAATCAACGGAGACAACCCCATCACTTGCATTTTTCCAATGGGACTAAGCCCAAGTCCACAACCCAGCGAGGAACTAATGTCTCCAGCATCAAGGGAACAGTTCCAGGTAGAGCAGGAAGCGGATGGGAAACTCACAGGAGTTTTGGACGATGGCACAGAGCAACCCACCACCTCTCAGCTTTTCTAACAGGTCCAGGTTTGTTATAGAAGGAGGACTCTTATACAAGGAGACTCTTTCTGGTGGGCACAAGGAGAACTGGCATCCTCAGAGACAGTTGGTAGTTCCAGCTAAGTATAAGGAAAAGCTCTTGAGCTTAGCCCACGATCACCCTAGTGACCATGCTGGGGTGAACAGGACCAAGGACCGTGGGGAAGTCATTCCACTGGGAGGGAATGGGCAAGGATGTTTCTACCTCTATCCAGTCTTGTGAGGTGTGCCAGAGGGTAGGAAAGCCCCAAGACCAGGTCAAGGCCCCTCTCCAGCTACTCCCCATCATTGAGGTTCCATTTCAGCATGTAGCTGTGGATATTCTGGGTCCTTTCCCTAAGAAGAAACCCAGAGGAAAGCTGTAGATACTGACTTTCATGGATTTTGCCACCCAATGACTAGAAGCAGTAGCTCTAAGCAACAACATGGCTAAAAGCGTCAGCCAGGAATTGGCAGACATTTTTGCCAGGGTAGGTTAGCCCTCCAACATCCTTACAGATTTGGGAACTAACTTCCTGGCAGGGACCATGAAACGTCTTTGGGAAGCTCATGGGGTGAACCACTTGGTTGCCTCCCATTACCACCACCAAGCCCAGTTAGAGTCCAACCCTACTGGATGGCTCCTCAAGCCAAAACCGCAGTTGAAAGGGAGATCAAGGACATGTTACAGATGGGTGTAATCCTCCTCTCTGAGAGTGCATGGGCCTCTCCAGTGGTTCTGGTTCCCAAACCAGATGGGGAAATCAGCTTTTGTATGGACTACTGTAAGCTAAATGCTGTAACTAGGCTAGAAAACTATCCAATGCCATGCACAGATGAGCTGTTGGAGGAACTGGGACGTGCCCAGTTCATCTCCGCCTTAGACTTAACTAAGGGGTACTGGGAAGTGCCGCTAGATGATCCTGCCAAGGAAAGGTCAGCCTTCATCACCCATGTAGGGTTGTGTGAATTTTAATGTGCTCCCTTTTGGACTGCGAAATGCACCCGTCACCTTCCAGGGATTGGTAAATAACCACCTGAATGGATTTGGGGAATTTGTAGTTGCCTACCCCGACGATGTGGCTATATTCTCAGATTCGTGGGCAGAACACCAAGCTGTCGTCCAGCGCATAAGGGAGGCAGATTAATCGTTAAGGCCAAAAAGTGTCAAATAAGCCTAAACAGGGTAACGTACCTTGGACACCAGGTGGGTCAAGGTACTATCAACCCCCTACAGGCTAAGGTAAATACTTTCCAAAATTGGCCTGTTCCTAAGTCAAAGAAGCAGGTCCAATCCTTTTTGGGCTTGGCCAGGTATTACCGACTATTTGTACCACATTACAGCCAAATTGCCACCCCACTGACAGACCTGACCAGGAAAAAACAGCCAAATGCTGTTCAGTGGACTGAGACGTGTCAGACAGCCTTTAACCAGCTTAAAGTGGCCCTTACGTCTGATCCTATATTGAGGGTCCCAAGCTTCTACCACCTGTTCGTCATAACCACAGATGCCTCCGAGTGTGGTGTAGGAGCAGTTTTAATGCAGGAAGGACTAGATCAACAATTCCATCCTGTCGTGTTTCTCAGCAAAACCTTTGAGGGGGAAAGCCATTGGTCAGTCTCAGAAAAAGAACGTTACACCTTTGTGTATGCTCTGGAGAAGCTACGCACGTGCATTTGGGGACGGCAGTTTCACCTGCAGACTGACCGTGCTGCACTGAAGTGGCTTCACACAGTCAAAGAAACAAACAAAACTTCTTTGGTGGAGTTTAGCTCTTTAAAACTTTGATTTTGAAATACAGCACATTTCAGGAGCCTCTAACAAAGTGGCTGATGCACTCTCTCAGAAAGGTTTCCCAGAATCAACCGGGTAAAAATGTCTCTGCATTTTAAGTCATTGTAGTCCTTGAAATGTAAAAATTACTGTTTAGTTTTTCATGTAATTATTAGTAAAGTTAGAGGTGCATGTATCTTATTAATTCTGTTTCCTAAACCTCCAGGAAGAAATCCCAGTCAGTGTGGACCTGACCTGAACCAGGCTGGGCAGCACCGTCTGTGATTTGGGGGGTGTGTGAGACCTGAAGGGGGAGGAGTAGCTCCCTTTTGATGGACAGCCAGCCAGTTAGCTGTAAAATCCCTCTGAGTCTGTTCTCCGCTTGCTTTACCCGTAAAGGGTTAACAAGGCCACAGGTAAAAGAGAAGAAATGGGTACCTGCCAAAAGAGCCAATTTGAAGGTAGAACTTCTTAAAATTGGGGGGAAAAAACTTTCCCTTTGTCTGTTGCTCTCTGGGCTGCAGGGGTGGAGCAGCAATGCTATGTAAATCTTGAACCACATATTAAAAATTCATCTTCCATACCTAGAAGAAATTATTTGGATACGGAATGTTTAGACACAATCAGGTTTATTTTTTATTTTGGCTTGTGAATCGCCTCTGTGCTAACCCCTGATGCTTTTGTTTGCTTGTAACCTTTAAGCTGAACCCCCAAGAAAGCTATTTTGGGTGCTTAATTTTTGTAATTTTCTCTTAAGATCTAGCAAAAAGCCTAAGTTGCAGGTGTATATTTTCCCTTCTTGTTTTTAATAAAATTTACCTTCTTTAAGAACAGAATTGGATTTTTGGTGTCCTAAGAGGTTTGTGCATGTTGTTTGATTAGCTGATAGTCACAGCTAATTTCCTTTGTTTTCTTTCTCAGCTCTTCCCGGGGGTGGGGGTGAAAGGGCTTGATGGTATCCCACAGGAAGGAATTCCCAAGTGGCTCCTTCCTGAGTTCAAAGGGGTGTTTGTTTGTTTTTTTGCATTTGGGTGGTGGCAATGTTTACCAAGCCAAGGTCAGAGAAAAGCTATAGCCTTGGGAGTTTAATACAAGCCTGGAGTGACACGTATTCACTTTTAGAACCTTGCAGGCCCCTATCTTCTGCACTCTTGAGTTACAGAGTGGGGATTCAGCCTTGACACCTCCACATTAGCCATATTGGAATCCGTGGGTCAAATACAGATGGCAGTTTGGGAAGTCTCCCATAGAACAAAGCCAGAGGCCTACAGATTCGCCATAATGGATGAAGAAGAAGAACCGGAGGAGGAGGTTACACTGCCACTCTGTATCTCCTCTTCTTTCCCCGATGAGGCTATCATACCTCTACCCCCTATGTCAGCCAACGACTTTAAACACTTCCAGGAGCTGTTTCATAGGATAGCAGACTCCCTCCAGATTCCTTTGGAGGAAGTGAAAGAACAGCATAAACTGCACAACATTCTGCACACATCCTCATCCTCCAAAATAGCCCTCCTTGTCAATGAGTCCCTTCTCGACTTGGCGAACGTGCTCTGGCAGACCCCAGCATCCATCTGCAAGTGGGCCAACAAAAAATATTACATCACCCCACTCCAAATTCCTTACTTGTCAAGGCAGTGCACGAAAAGGGATGCCAATACCAACCTAGATCCACCCCTTATGACTGGGATTGGAAGTGATTGGATCTATTTGGCTGCAAGATTTATTGATCTGCTACGCTCCAATTCCACTTCTCCAACTGTGAGGCCAAATAAAATTACGTCAATTATTACAAAATCTGGGAACTCTGTCATGACCTTCCTGATGCCATGAAGGAGCAGCTCCAGGCGCTTATATCTAAAGGATACCTTGGCCCATATAGCTTTACAATCCTCCTTGGATTCTGCAGTTACTGCTGCCTGTTCCATTGTGACTGCTGTAGTCATGAGTTGGGTCTCATAGCTGCACCTTTCTGGGTTCCCCAATGAGGTACAAACCATAGCTGAGGACCTATCCTTTTGAGGTTCCCAAATTATTTGCATAGGGATGAGTCATATATGGATATATACTCATATATGGATGAGTCCCTGCACTCCCTGAACACTCAAGTACTCTACACTCTCTCTGCATCTATATGCTAGTGCTGAAGAGACAACTGGGGAAATAGCAATACCCCTGCAATCCTGAGCACTGTTCTCTCCTCATTTATGGTACAACACTGTTAACAGAAGCCCCCTACCAAGTGCAGACATACAACTCCTCAAGGGCTATGTCTCTCGCACCTTCGGCCAAACAACAATTTTTAAAGGTGTGGTTAAGGCCCCAAGAAGCCTTCCCCCTGTTCAGGTCTCAACAGCCATCTCCAACATCCCACCATTTTGACGACCATTTAGCCCCTTTCCATCATGGCAGCTAATTACTTTGTGTAAGTGGGTTCTAGAGGAGTGGTTCTCAACCAGAGAGAGGGGTATACCGTTGGGGGTATGTAGAGGTCTTCCGGGGGGTTGATCAACTAATCTAATATAGATATATGCTTGGTTTTACAACAGGCTATATAAAAAGCATTAGCGAAGTGAGTAAAAACTAAAATTTTATACAATGACTATACACTGCCACAACCTGACTGCCAGGGACAGAAAAGATCAGGACATTCGGCTGCAACTTCCAATTGATTTAGTTTCTAATTATATAGTAAAAATGAGAAAGTCAGGAAATTTCTGGTAATAGTGTATTGTGTAAAAGTGTACTGTGACACTTTTTTGTATTTTTGTGTCTGATTTTGTAAGCAAGTAGCTTTTAAGTGAGGTGAAACTTGGCATACACAAGACAAATCAGACTCCTAAAAAGGGTACAGTAGCCTGGAAAGGTTGAGAGCCACTGTTCTAGAGATCATCAAGGAAGGGTACTCGATCCCATTCCTATCTATCCTTCCGACCCACCCACCCTCCCTCCCAGTCTCTTTAGAACACATTCTACGGGAAGAAATAAACCACCTTCCATAACTGAGAACGATAGAACCGGTCCCATCCCTTCACAGAGGGAAAGGTTTTTACTCCCATGATTTTCTGATCCAAAAGAAATCCAGCAGGTGGAGACCGATCCTAGACCTTCAACAAGTTTGTCAAACTGCACCACTTCAAGATGGTTACCCTATCCATCATTATGCCGGCACTGGAACAGAGGGACTGGTTCTCAGCCCTTGACCTCCAAGGCACGTATTTTCATATCACAATAAACCCTGCCTACAGACAGTTCCTCTGATTATCATGGGAACCAATCGCTATCAATAGAAAGTACTGCCCGTCATACTTTCTACAGTCCCCCTTGAGTGTTCTCCAAAGTCCTCACAGTAGTGGCTGCCTACCTATGCAAAGAGGGCATTATCATATTTCCATATTTAGATGACTGTCTCCTCAAGGCCCCATCTGAACACTATGTCCTTCATGCTGTACGAATGACAATGGACCTCTTCTTGAATCAAAGGCAGCACGAGAGCTGATTTTCAGTGGCACTCACACTGCCCGGGTCCTGGCCACTGGTCTGGAGGCTCTAAATTTTAATTTAATTTTAAATGATGTTTCTTAAACATTTTAAAAACCTTATTTACTTTACATACAACAATAGTTTAGTTGTATTTTATAGACTTACAGAAAGAGACCTTCTAAAAACTTTAAAATGTATTACTGACCCACAAAACCTTAGAGTGAATAAATGAAGACTCGGCACACCACTTCTGAAAGGTTGCTGACCCCTGGCCTATAGTGTAAGCTCATGAAATTCGCTCTCTTCCCTCAATGTGGAGGAAGATATGCACAGCTTTTTGCCCCCCTCCCCATGAATTACGCAAACTGGTTATAGAATAAACAAACAAGTTCATTAACTACAAAAGGTAGATTAAGTGATTATAAGGGAGAGCAAACAGAACAAAGCAGACTACTGAGCAAATAAAACAAACTCGCAAACTAAGTTCAATACACTAACGAAACTTCAGATACAGAAATGACACTTGCATACAAATTGGATAATCACATTCAGTAAATCAGAACCTTTCAAATGATACCTCACATGACCCATCTTGTATAAAACATATCTTAGTTATGCCATATTAATATCATCAGCATATCTCTATGAAGAATATGGGGTGTAGCATCACAATGCATTCCTCCTCACATGAGATGTGCCACTGTTCTATGCCTTTCCTCCCTTTCCCCTTCTGTTCAGAGTACTTCACAAGATCCAAGGGAACCGAGCCCGAGTCATCCTTATTCGCATAATGGTATTCCCTCCGAATACTCTGCAACCGACTCCATGTCTCCTTTCACGGGGTGCGGATCAAGTCCTCCATCCCAATCCACAGCTACTCCACGTGAAGCCATGGTGCCAGGATTCAGAGATGACCTGTTCAGAGGCTGTTAAACAAGTACTCTTGAATAGCAGATGTGGTACAACTAGATGCATTTACTTCCACAAATGGACTAGATTCCAATCTTGATGCACTTCCAATAATGTCAAGGCAATGAGCACTCCAATTCCACTCATCCTGGACTGTATTTTACACCTTAAAAGATGGGGGTTATCCACCAGCTCCGTTCATGTGCACTTGGCAGCCATCATGGTCTTTCACCCCTAGATAGACGGCCACTCTTACGTTCACCCACCAACCAACCGCTCATGAAAAGATTCCTGAAAGGCTTCCAAAATCTTTATCCTCACATATAGGATCCCACCCCAGCTTGGGCCCCTTACTTTGTCTTACATTATCTTACTAGACCACCATTCGAACCAGTGGCAACGTGCTCTTATGTTCACTTCTCCATGAAAACAGCATTTCTTGTTGCAATCACCTCTGCCTGTTGGGCTGGTGAAATTGGAGCACTCATGACATTCCCCCCCCTCGCCCCCCTGCTTCTCATAAAGACAAGATTACGTTACGTCCGCATCCTAAATTTTTACATAAGGTGCCATCCTCTTTCCATCTAAACCAACCTATCCACCTTCTCTGCTTCTTTCCAAAGCCACACAGCAACCAGCACTAGGTGGCATTACATACCCTGGATGTCAGGTGAGCATTAGCCTTCTACCTGGACAGAACTAAATCTTTCAGATGCTTGCCATGTTTATTCCTATCAGTGGCTGAAAGATCCAAAGGCACAGCCATTTCTAAGCAACGCCTTTCCAAGTGAATCTCACAGTTTATAAACCTGTCCTACCAGCTGCATAATCAACCACCTCCTTCTGGCACTCAAGCACATTCCACCTGCTCTCTCTCCACCTCTTTGCCTTGCTCAACAATGTCCTGATTGCTGACATTTGAAAAGCGACCACATGGACATCTGTGGACATGTTTAGCTGTCACTACGCTATTACTCATGATGCAACATTAGATGCTCTACTAAGACACGCTGTCCTATCGTCCGCATTAAATGCTGCTCCGAAACCCCAGCCTTCCAACTAGGGGCATTGCTCTGTAGTTACCTACAGAGCAACACCCATAGGACATCGCTCGAAGAAGAAGAGAAGGTTACTCATCAGGTGCAGTAACTGAGGTTTTTGAGATGCGTGTCCCTGTGGGTGCTCCACTACCTGCCTTTCTGCTTTGGAGCTGAAAGATGAGCTCTGCGGTAGAGAAGGAACTGGGTGATGTTTGGACCGCACAGCACTTATATATACATGCTGCTCATGGCGTGAGACTGGGAGGTGCGCATGTGTGGTCCAGTGGGCACTGCCAGTGAAGATCTCTGATCCCAGACACGGGGCACTGCAGCACCTACAGTGGAGCAATAGAAAAACTGTGTGTACAGCAGGCCTCCGATAGTAATCAAGATGACTCTTCCTACCACTTGACAACCTAGTTTAAGTGGATAATCATACTAGCTTTTTTCTCTCCCATTTCGAGATGTAACTTAATAAGGTGTGGTGTTTTTTTTTTTTTTTTTTTTTTAGTGCCCGCTCCTACTCCCATTAAAATCAATGACAACGTTTCCACTGATCTTGGTGGAAGTAGGATTGAGCCCTTAATGTTAGATAGTTAGGACTAAAATTTCAAAAATACGTTTTTTACAAATATGAAATGAGCAATTACATGCGTAACACAAATTAAACAGTGGAGACTTGCTTGTGAGATTGCTAAAGTGCATGTTTTTTTAAATGTATTCCATACTGGTAACTTGTAAAGAATTTAAAAAATGCCAGGTTGCGCCTTTTTTGCTTCTTTCTGGTGTATGAAGAAGATCCGAAAGTTTGTTTTTGTTTCTCCAATAAGTTTATTTTCTGCGGTTTTTTATTAGTATTTTAAGAGTATCAGAAATGTTAAATGTGATCTTCCCTGTCAGTTATAACGTCTTGGGATCTCAGATGTTTATTTTGAGTTCTAACAACTTAGTGAAAAGGATTTTTTTAGACAGTCTTTCAACCAAGTGTTTATTAGACATTGTACTTAAATAGAAGTTAAACAGAGTTTTAAATGTGTTGACAAAAAATCCCTTTCACTGTCATTTGCTAGTTTTCAGTCTTAATTAATTTTTTTCCACTCATCATATAGCCTTCCAAATAGAGTGGATTTGATTTAAATTGATTTAAATCACTAGTCAGAAAGACTCAATTTAATCATAGATTTCTACATAAAAGTGCATTCTTGTTGGTTGTTATATTCTTCACAACTCAGAAATAGATGTAGGTTTAATTTTTAGAAGGTACACAGTACACATTTTTTAAAATGATTTATTTTGAAAACTGATTTCAGATTTGTTTTATAGCTATATCAGAAAATGAATGATTGTTTGGTTATTTCACTTACCAAAGGTAACTGAAGCAGAGAGCTCACCTCCCAATGACTTCATAAATATCTCCAATTCAATAGGTTAATCATTAATATTTGGAGGATTTTCTTGCCATGCTGTATTAGGAGGAGAACATCACCAGACAGACATTTAAATTGTTTTATTTAACTAAAACAACAACGTTATGTATTCTGGATTTTTTTCTTCAACAGCAAACATATTTTAACAAAACAAGCGTATGAATTTTTGAATTTAGTTAAACATTCAAGTTTTTTAAAATCAGGTTTGTTTTTGTTAAAATTGTTTTTAACTAAAATAGTTAAATGAAGTATATTTTTTTAAAAAAAACAAAAATTAAATTGACTATGTCAGCCAGGTCAACGTGCGAAACTTAAAATATTGGCTTCTGCAGCTACCTCAGTCGTTTTCACTTTCGTTTTCCTGTTTGTTTATAATCTGGAAAAGAAAAACAAGCTTTCCTGCTTCTTCAGGTCCCAAACAATTTCTCAGTTTGGAATGAATTATCCAGCGGAAGAATATATTCTTTCTACACCAGCAGAAGAAGCTACTGCTGTTAAAAGTGAGATTATCATTTCAGCAGTCTCTGAATCCAAGTGCTTAAGTGACTTCCACCAGTTCATCATTAAAACCTCATCAGCAAATATATTTCTTGAATGGTTCACCCTTCGGTCTGAAGTTTATTATAGTTGGCATTATGGAGGGATGATTGCTGGATGTCCCTGTCATAGGCAACTCCTCTTTTTCAGCAGTTAAGGTTTGACCCTGGTACCTAGTATTGAGAATATTTGCAAGAAAATGAGCTGGAGATAGTGCTTGTCCCATTCGTTAATGCTTGTAATTTAACTCTGTCATTGCATATTTCTCTTTTTAAGATCTCACTCAGTTCCTTCCAAATTTCAACAGCTTCAGCAAAAAATCAGCTATTTCCCTGCATTTTGTTCAAGGCTACAGAAATAGGCTTCAGGGTACTCAGCATGTGTTCAACATTTCTCTTAAGCCAACGTTGAAAACTTTGGCTGTGACAGTACTATCTATTTTCTCACGATTTTGTTCACAAACTATCATCAGATTAGGCCAGTTCTTGATATAGTGCTCAAAACAGTCCACTCCTGAGTTCCATCGCATGTCTTGTGGGGGAGTTAGCTTGGTTCCTCCCACTTTTTTCAGAGCTGCTGCTGCTGTAAAGTGGTTGATACGGAAGTATTTTGCAATTTCAACAATGTTAGCCTTTATTTCTGGAACACTTTTTGGCTAGGAGATGCATCAGATGAGCACTGCAACTGTATGTTGTTAGCTTGGGACTCACTCTTCTAAATATCTTCTAATCTTGGATACATTTGCAGCTTTGTTTGTGACCAAGCTGCGTAATAGACATTTGAATTTTTTTTCACAGTTTGTTACAGCTTTTATTGCTACTTCTTGCAAATATTCTGCTGTGTGTGCATTTCCTGATGTATCAATTGTTTCTGTAAGGAAGACATTCTCTTCTTCTGTTGTCACACAAGCAAATACAACAGGATCACTGTGGACATTGCTCCACCCATCAAGTCTCAGAGTAACAATTCACCCTCTACACCTTAAGCACACTGGTCAATTTCTCTTTCATATACTTTATCCAGCAATTTGCCTTCGACATCTGCTCTGTTGGGTGGACTGTGTCCTGGTCTTAATGACTGAATCGTGTTAATGAAGTGTGGGTTCTCAATCATATGGAAAGGAGAGTTTGTTGCATAAACAGACCAGGCAATTTTTTCATCAATTACCTCTTTTTGTTATCTGCTGGTTCTTATCACAAACTTATCTATGGTTGTTTCTGGATGATGGAGATTTTTTCTTTTTGCTACAGGTAATATACTGTGGCTATGTGATCTACGTGATGCGACTGGAATACTATCCTTGGCAGATAACTCTGAAACTATAGAAAATGATGGTGATCTTGAAGGTGGATGATCTTCAGAATCCTGTATGTTGAGGATGGATTTTCCTAAACAAAATAAGTCCATGCCGTTATTTAATTTATTACCATACTGCTCATTTAGTATTACTCATCGCGTTCACTGACATTCAGTACTACTTTAAAGGTGAAATTATAAAAGGAAGATCTACCTATTTCAGCTATTTATTTTTTATCACATCTGCATCTAAAATGATAGTACCATAGAGTAACAATTATATTTTTTGCTCAAACATGAGAATTCAAGAATAGTCCCAGAAGGAAAACAGGCAGTCCTTAAGAAAGAAGTATGAAATAAAAAAGTTTACAAACCTGAAGATCCTGCGTGTTCAGACATGTTCCTTTCATCATCTTCAATGCAGCTTCCTCCTGAGAAGGAACACTTTTCATGATGTTTCATTCGGGAAACCAGGCCTTGCATTTCTTTGTTGCACTGTTTGCATTTTGCACGCGTGTCTGTCTTACCCACAGGTAGAAGAACTTCATTAAAATATTCCCAAACTGGGTCTTTCTTATGGCCTGCTGCCATTATAGATTTTTCCTTCGAGTTAGAGAATGGTATGGTAGATCTCAAATCAATGAAGGCTACACTCAGAAAGACCTCAAGACTTCTGGAATATGCTGCTCAAACAGTTCCACTTCCGTTTCTACTGCCTGTCCCTTGCTTCTCACATTTATCTCCAGACTTCTTCTCCTTGTCCAGATCTATTCTGCCCTCAATAATCTTCTATTCATTGAACTTTTTGAAACTTTTGCTGTTTTAGAGAGAGGTGAGGGATTGACTCTGTGTACACAAATTTGCAGAGGGACAATAGGGTTGAGGTCTGTTGTTTCTCACCTCTATATATTATTTATTTTAAAACATTTTTGCTGTTAACAAGCATGTTATATCTGAAGAGACAAATCTACAATTTGAAAACTGCAAAACTAAGCATCTCTGATGGTATCTTCTAGACTGAGCACTGAGTAGATAGAAAGATTAATCTATACAGAAGCCCCTGGAACCCCATAAGACTGGGTCCCTAATCCATGAACTATTGGAACTCATTCACATAACTTTTCTTAAACATTTCATGAATATATTGTCTCATACTATAGAATTAGAATTTATAATCCCTATTCCATGATGCGATATTTTTGAACTATAATGTGTCTTAATTAAAACTATCTTTAGATAGGTTTTTCCTCAAAAAGCATTTTATCAAAAGAAAACTGTTTTAAATAAAAAAAAATCTGATTTTTTTAAATTTTATTTTTAAAAAAATCATTGATTTTTATCCACCTTGATTCCAAAGTGGATAGGACCAGAATGTCGAATGTAAAAAAAGTGAAACCCTTTTTGAAAAACATCTTTTAGACTAACATAAAAAAACCAAAAAATTATACAAGTCAGTTATTTCCCCCATTGCAAGTCATCTTTCGTGTCTCCACTTTTTATAGTGAACTGAAAGTTCTTTCTCCATCTTTTAAGGTGAAAGACTCATGCATATAGGGAGCGCTGTACCTTAGTGAAAATTTGTTAAATATGTAATCTCATCAGTAACCGTATTTTGTAGAAGCAACTTTTATCATGCATGGTTGTGGTTATTTTTAAGAAGGAAATGATTTAACTTCACCTCATTTTTCTGATTAACCTATTCTCTTCTTGTGCTAGACAAAAAATAATTTTAATCTGTGTAATGTTTGAAAATGAAATTATACTGTTAACACTAAGAGTGTTAACTTTATAAGCATTTTACAAAAGTGTTTCTCCTTTAGTCAGAAACTGGCCTGTTTCACTCACTGCATGCCTGAGCATGTGATACAGATTAAATGCCCTGAAATAAAACTAAACAGGACTTTTTTCAGGATGCAGAACCTGCGAGAATATCATATTGCTCTTTTGTTTCCAAAATGCATGAAGTTTCAAAAGTATAATAACTTATGTCAATGGGAAAGGGGAAGTAAATGAAAAGCTGAAGTGTTAAAAACATACTGAAATCACAACTATGGCCATTTTTTCCCAATATAAAGGTGTTCAAATTCAAAAGCAAATTTAAGAATTCAAAACATGTATAGTGCTCTAAGGTGGAAACACCCACTCCCCCCACCCCAAGTGGATATATGATTGGTGCAATGATTAGGGAGGCAATATACAAAAACTGGAAATCTGAAACTACTTTTAAATGCAAAAGCAAAATGCTCCTGAATGTTTAAATCATGTTGAGTAGTTTCCCTCCAGATAACCATATCGCTATACTTGATAAGAGTTGTTGATTTTACCAAAAATGTAGTAATAGTATATTGCTGGGTCAGTGGTCCTAGTGCAGAACAGGTGGGAATTCTCTAAGCTGTAAATTAAAACTCAACAGGCAGTGCACATCAGTTATGACTGAAGACTTACAATACCCGTAATTTTTTTTTTCCACTGCTGATGTTGGGGAAATTCCTCTGACAGCTGTTACTATTGTAGCAGTAGCTGACTTTAGTCTTTCATATTATTTTTTACATGAATTTACCTCTCCCTCTATCACACTAACATGTAATTCTGAACATTATGAAGAGATCCAACCTCAGCATCTCATGGACCTTAAATTTACTTTTATAGCCTCATTTGAGTTTTCTTATAGACACTGGGTTTATACTGTATTTGTTGTTGTTGCTTTGTACTGTTCTGCTTTTAGAAAAGGTCAGAGGAGTAGTCCAGTAGCTTAAAACATTGCCCTGGATGTAGTCATAAGATGTCCATTACAGATGGACCTGACTATTGCTTGAGATGTCTCTGTGAGCCATAACTTGTTGGTTTAGAAATCTATGCTCAGATTCCACTCAAGCTGCTAGGTCTCAGTGAGCAACACAAGCTTCTCTTGATCTCATAAAGCTTCTGCTAAGTAGCTGAGAAGGTCTCAAAGCATAAGTCCTTAAGTACTTCAGTACTTGTAACCGAGATGAGTCTTTGTTTTGGTACCAAAATAGGCTTCAGGGCAGCTCCTCTGGCATTTTTACAAGTGGCCAGCTGCTCCCTCCAGGTTAGTCAGTGAGCACACCAAAGCTTTGGTACGCTTACAGCATTGGTTATACTCAATTCCAAATTTAAGTTTGAAGTACCACCTCCTTAGATGGAAGTCTACCTCTGGGAGAGACCTTGTATCTCCACTGATAATACCTTATCTGTCTTTAATTTATTTCTTTGCAGAGATCTCTTTCTGGTTACTTCAGTTTCAACAGCATTGGTGGTGCTGGGACAGACCTCTGGCTCTGAGCTACAGTTAAGCATGTATAGCCTGAAGAACACGTTTCATTATATAGCTTTAGCTTTGTCAGTGACATATGCACCACATTTAATTGCTGACTGAAACACTGATCTAAAGCCAGCTTTGAGCTTTCAGAGCTGTTAGTGTGCTGTGTTAATGATGCCAATACCTACGTTCCTCTTTTCAGTGCTCTTGATTTACTTTGAAATACTTCAGTATTTACGCCAATGCCATTGTTGCATTGTTTATCCAATGGTGTCAAAGTTTTTGGCGTCAGTGTCTTTCACGCTATTAGGGTTTACTTCAAAATGTAGCCAATGTTGTGTTTCCATCTATGTTCATGTTTTTCTAGTTCTTCAATTTGGAGTACTTCTTCCAAGTGCTTAAAACATCTAGAAAAAGTCTCCATTTCTTTCTGATAGTTAAGACCCAAAGAAGGATGTTTATTTTTCCTCTCTCAGTGTTTTCCTATGTATTGTATTATAGGGGTAGTTCAGAAGTGATGGAATTGCTCCCTTTCCCTTTAAGGCTGTGTGTGGTACATCTACTGATTGAGAGAACTTACACCCCAAACTTGACTCTGGCATAGTTCTGTCATTTGATTGCCAACTACATTATTCAGATTTCTAAACTGTACCACAATTAGGATGAAGTTAGTATTTCTGAGACTTAATGAGGGTCTGGTTTCACTTACTTTCTCATAATTTGCATCTCATTTGCATGACCTCTAGTCTACCTTTGTCTGTGTCATTGGTTCCAACATGGGAGGAAACTTTTTTCTTATTCCAAGCCCCTGACCAAAACTTGTCCAGTCTTGAAATGATATCTCCCTACTACCTGTGGGGCAACACACAATATAAGATTCAGTAATCGTGTATAACTGCCTTACCCTACTCATTTGTAAGTAATTACCTTTCACTACTGCCCCTTTTCCTTCTGTTCTATGATCCCTTAGTTCTATATTTACACTTTATCATCTTTACATTATCTTAAGACTTTTGCAAAATGGATAATTTTACTATATTTACCATTCCTGTTACAGTGATTACATTTTTATCTTCTGCTTTTAGAAAACTAAGCTCTTAAATATATTCTTTATATTTTGACTTTATTTGTATAATAAAGCAGCTAATAAGTTTGATGTTATAAAGTGTTGCTGGATAGGTCTTAGTAACAAAGCCCTTGTACTGTTTACCATATTTCTGGGACTTGCATCTGATTACCCATATTTACCTATCAATCCCCGCTCTTCCTCTCACCAAATCCTATAGCAGTACCTGTTACGGTTGATGTATTGAATTCTTTTCTGGTAGCACAGCTGTGGTTTCTGCTTTCATTGCCCCAGAGAACAAACGACTAACTTTTGAATTGATAGTCTTTTTAATTAAATTAATCCAAACTACAGTTCTTTATCACAATTCACTTTACTTGATTACTTATGTAAAATTTTAGTACTCAGTCAACATTGCACAGCTACTCACATTGGAATCAGTGTCAGTTCTGCATACAAACTGGGAAAAGTGAGGATGTTGATGTTTAACTTTAACTTTATTTGTAGTTTTAAAAAATGCATCTCATGTTTTAGTTGGAGTATTTTATGATCCAAAGCTTGAATCAGAAGTCCTCTGAAAAAATGAAGAAAAGAAAAAAAAGCCACAAGTGCCATGGAGTTAAACCGCCTCAGCTTGAACAGCCAGGTGATTATAGTGGTAATTTAGTTTTTTTCAGTGTAATACTGATCAGATTATTTAAAAACATGTTTAATGAATTACCCATTAATAGCAACTACTGTGATCTGTGATTTTTATCTCAGAATGGATTACTTAATCATTTAGGGAAGACTTTGTGAATCTTGAGATTTTATAAAACTATATGTATATGTAAGATATGTGATGGGTGATCACTTAAAAAACTACTCTGAAACTTAAAATTTGTAGTATGTTTTATAAAAAAATCTGGGGTTGTGCTCATAGAAGTGAACTCAGAATGTGGAACATTTAGTGAAATTATGGATGAAGCCTGAGTTTATACAAGTTGCACGTGAAGAGGAGATAAGAGAGGATAGTAGTAACACAAGAAAGTAAAGGGAGATGTTAGGAAGAAGGCGTGAAAGGCTAAAAGGTAGTTTGTCTTTTTTATTTTATGTTTCAGCAGTTTAACATCATATTAGTTTTTATAGTTCTTTTGATCAAATTTCAGTGCATAAGACTGGCCACCCTGGGTCAGACCAATGGTATAACAACTTGAAGGTGCTTCGTGTTAACTCTGTATAATATAACTTTTTCTAAAAAATGCCAAATATTGGACCTTAGCCCAGGATCTGGAGCCCAGTCCTCTCCCTAGTTCAAGTCAATGGCAACATTCCCATAGATTTAAATGAGAAGAGGACCAGACCACACCTCTTACCTTTCAAAAATGAAGTTACCTTAAGTTAAGATAATAAACATATTAGAAATTACTTTTGCAAAATATATACTCTTATAAAACTTCTCATAATTATACAGTCTCCTAAATCATTTTACACTCAGTTCTGAGATTGAAATCAGAGTAGTACTTGTAATCGATCAGAGCTCCGTCTATGAAGTCAGAGGGGTTGCGTGGGTGTAAGGGAAGGAAGGATTTGGCCTAGTATGTTTAATGGAGTTGTTCTATAAATAATTTTGCACTGAAACATTTTTTACGGACAGTTAACTCTTGCTATGAGTCTTTCAGGCTCTATCTCTAACCTCTCTGATTTCTGCAGAGTGTATGGTGTTGAGACTGCATTTATCTTGTGGGTATGCAAAAAATTGAGTTGTTAAAGTTCTGAGTTCGGAAAGATTGTTTTACTAAACCATAATATTGGTAAAGTATACACTTAGTTTTTTATGAAGTCCCTTTTTATGTGAAAACCATGTGAGATGACATGAAAGATTAGACATGTCTATAATTATAAATTTTTTAAAAATTTTTTGGAAGATTTATAAAATGGTGGAAACATTTTTACTAAACAGTTCTAATGTTAATTATTCTACTAACCTCACTCAAGGTGAATGAAAGACTGGATTTGTTCTAATGGTGAAGGTGATGTGTAGTTTTTAAGAGCAAATTTTTATTGAGGGTA
Source organism: Natator depressus (assembly GCF_965152275.1). NCBI lineage: Eukaryota > Metazoa > Chordata > Testudines > Cheloniidae > Natator > Natator depressus. The sequence goes on from NC_134238.1 coordinate 60,435,108, forward strand.
ATTAAGAAAATACCCTTTTATGTCCTCATTTGATCCAGTTTCTGAGAATAAAGATGCTTTTGTTTGCATAGCAACTAATAGGAGTTTAGAGTTACAAAACAGTTCATTCATTATTATTTTTAATATCTCACTTTTATAGAAAAAATGCCAATCTTAAAAGGTGAAGCCTCGCATTATAATTCCGATTTACATAACTTGCTGATCTGCTGCCAGTGTGTGGACGTGATATTTTACTCAGAAGATTTAAAGGAAGTAGTAGAAGCACACAAGATTGTTTTGTGCTCTGTAAGCCATGTCTTCATGTTACTTTTCAATGTGAAGAGTCCAGCTGATATTCAGGATTCCTCTATCATAAGGACTGCACAGACTCTGTTTGCAGTGAACAGTGAGGCTGTGTTTCCAGTTTCTAACCAAGGTTCACCATGCGGCCCACCGGTTAGAGTCATTGTTAAAGACTCTTTCTTCTGTTTTTGTTTGTCAGACATTCTGCACTTCATTTATTCAGGTATCCTGTCAGAATGGTTCCAGTGTTTACTATCTTTTTACAGAGCAAACATATTGCTATGAAGTGTGTATATTACCCTACCAAAATATATTCCTCTATTAGGATTAAATCAATTTGATTAAAAAGTCCATCTCTATAACCCATTATTTCGAAGAGCTTCTACATGGAAATGGAGCTTAACCTTAAAATTATTGCTTTTAGCACTATACAGTCAGTTCCAAAGTCACTGAATCTAGTAAACCAGAAGCTTCTAAAGTGGAAAAAAATTTCCTCCAAAATTCTAAAAATGATGATAAATTTTCCATAAGTAACTGGCATTACATTCATTTTTACCTAACATTACCCTGCTAAAAATAGCTTTTCAGTGAGATAAATTTCAGAACAAAATAAAACTGTTAAAAATGGTTAAAAACATTGTGTACACTAGTATGTTAAAGAGAATGAGAGCAACATTATCTGGTTTGTTGAAGCAGAGGACTGGGAGTCATGTGATCCGTGTTCTGTTTTCATTTCTGCCATTTTCATTTTGTAACCTTGGGCAAGTCACTTAACCTCCATTTCCCTATCTGTTAAAATGGTGCTAACTATATTTTTCTGTTCTGTAAAGCACTTTGTGAGATTCAGTTGAAAGACACAAAAAGTGTAAAGTATTAAAGAACACTGAATCATCTAGCAACTCTTTTTTGTTTGAATAGCCTATTACTTTGTACTGATACGACTTCTAGTTGTATTACATATGACATCCCCACTAATGAAAACTATAAGATATTTTTGGGAGGAAGTAGTAGTTCTCTAAATAATGCATCATTACATTCACAGTAATTAGAAATGTGTACCTATATATTGTTAGAGATGTTATATGTAAGGAAGCTGAGTTTATCTCCAGAATGATGGTTGTTGAAAGTATTTAAAGGACCATTCCCTGAGAATGGCAGTCCATAGCCTTTGGAAAGGGCCAGGAATATTTTACTTTAATTCCTCCAAGACTGATTCCAATCTTATGCCTTCAGTAAACCAGCATGGAGCATTAGCAAACTTTTTGTAAAAATAATCTGGATGTAAATTATCTGGTTGGCTGAAAGAGCCTTCAGTTTGTGTACCATATCGGGTGTAAGCTGATTTTTTGTTTTTTGGCCAAAGTCTCATGCCAACCTTTGGAGGAGTGATCTTATATGAGGCTTGCATTGGAGGAAGTAGAGAGCTGAGCCCCCCAGTAATGGCATTTAACCTCTGAGGAGCTCTGCATGCTTCCTGATTCTCATGGCTTACCTATCGCTGCCAGGGAAATCCAACCCCACTGCAGGACTTAGTGCTGCTACTTGGCAGTTCAGTACTGCCTTATATACATGTGTATATTCCCACCATTTATATGCTGGTCAATAATTTGAAACAAAATTTAAAGTGGAAATTAGGAGATGAGCATCCTATGTGATTTTCTGTACTAATTATCTCCCACTGAACACACATGAGGTCTATAAAGCAACTTCACCAACTAGATCACTATGCTACATGCAGACTTATCAAATAATATTCATATAGGAAATGTTTAACTATTAATATCCTTTTAATGACTTTCTGAAATTCTTAATTCTCATCTCTTTCTCCTTATCTTTTTCTTTTGTTTCACTCTATTTTCTTTCCGCTTCTACTGCTCCAGAACTTCAGAGGAGGATGATACTGGCATTAATCCACTGAGTAATGGTAGCAGCTTAAGTAGGGCTTCAGAAGGAAAACCTCTGCTGGTCCCATGTATTTTAGCTGAGTGGCTGGAGCAGTCCTTACTAGGAGAAGCAGCACTTGAGTGAACTGCTTCTCTGTGGATCTTTGCTCCTTCCTTTCTGTTCAACTAGTGGTGGCAGCTTCTCTGAAAATGCTCATCTCTTCAGCATCTCTGGACTGATGAGGGGGTTATTTTTTTTGAAGTAGGCAGAGGATTGAGGAAATACAGATGAAGGAAGGGGGGGTGGTTGTAAAGGTAGGGAGAAATAGGGCAAGAAGAAGGAAAGGAAAAGAGATGGAGGGTAAAGAGAAAAGTGAGTATAGGTAGGTAGTTTACAAAATCGCAAAAAGAAATGTATTTGAAATCTATGCCAAATGTTTTTAATACACTGTTTTGGAACCTTTTTCTGTTTTTTTCGTTTTTTTCGTTTTTTTTTTTAAATCAGTCTACATAGAATAAATAAGTAATTTTCCTTACTTTAAATATAATACTTATTAAAACAAATAAAATTTAATAGTATAACTATTATATTTAAATTGTTAAACTTCTTATAAACCATTTTATAAGCTTAGTAATATGCTCAAGGGTGTGTGCTTTACCCAGTATACAAACACTGAAGATGTGTGCATATTGGCTGAATGCACACCTTGTTGTGTGCTATTGCTTCCTCATTCCGTAATGTTGTTCTGCATTAGATTCAGAGGACAAAACACTATCTTGGAGAAGAAGATTCCTCACAGTTTGTTACTCAAGCCCTTGATAATGCTGTAAATTCAGCCTCTTTTAATGGTGACTGACTTGGAGATGCGGGGGGACTTTCAAAGACACAAAGGAATTGAACAGCTAACTCCCCTTTAGTACTTACCAAAGTGAAGAATTTATGATGTTGGTTTAAATACCATATGGGCATGCACTGTGTGAGCCTCTGTCAACAATACCTCATTTGTGACTAATAATAATATCCCTTTTATTCTAGCCCTAGGCTTTTCTTGATCAGTCTGCCAATCCTTTCATACTGTGGAGTTTTTCTGATGTGCACCAATAGTGACCGATTAATTTAATTTCTGTTATAAATCGGGGTTTAAATTTAGATCTTCAGAGAAGAAAGACTAGTGCAGTAATCCTTTGTGCTTTGCCTTGTAAATACAGTTTGTTGGCCTATGCTGGTGTTCTGTCTTAATTTTACCTTTATGTATATTAGCCAAAACACACACAAGCAATTTATACTTGCATAGATCAAATTCTTCCCTAAGTTATAGCTTGCGATCTCATTGAGATCGCAAATGGTGTAAGTCAGTGCAGAATATGGTGCTTATCAGACTTAGGTCTTCCCATTTAGAGGATTTTTAAGGAAAATATGGAGTCAGGAAGAATAGAAGTCTAGTTTTTGAGATACAGTGTAGATGCTTTGTGCCCCACTATCAGTGGATTCTGTTCATAAAGTTGAAATAGACTTTCCCTCTCTTCCGCCACTGCTGGTATAGTGGCACGACTGGCAGATGGGGATGAGATCAGGGTATTCCATACTGCATCAATGCCTAGCTACTGTTTCAGCCCCTTGGGTTTGACTACAGTGGGTGAATGTCAGAGCACACTGAGGTCTGCTCTAACTTATGCATGGTGACTGGCCTGCACAATGTGGGGCCTAGCATCACAAAAGGACATGAATATGAGCTGTATTCCACCTTTTCATCTCCCTTACCCCTTCAGACTATGTGCCTCTCATCTATAGTTGAGTCCCCCAACCCGAATGGTCATTGAAACAAAGCATTGATGTTTGAAGTTTATTCAGACAAAATATTAAACCATGTTTTTTACCTTGTTTCTTCAAATGATACCATATGATACCAGTTAAGTATACATTATTGCTAAATAAAGATATTTACTGTGCAGTTTGGGCTGGATCCTACCCCCATTAAGGGCAGTTGTGAATAGAATAAGGGTCTCCGAAAGAGGAGAGAGTTTTTTAAATGATGGAATATGCTACCTATTGCTGAAAGAGACTCTCTCTTTGCTAACCTTATAACCATTTGGTAAAGTTTAGATGGAAGTTCTACAGATTACTTTAAAAATGTTTGTTTTTCACATTTACTACCAAAAATTTTAGCAATTGCAGTTTAGTCTTTTGAAAATATAGATAATCCCTCAATTGGATAATTGTCTTTAAAAATCACGTACATGTAATTCAGATGCACTTTCTGGGGATACAGTGACTTAAAAATGAGCATCTGAAATTTTCAAAGGTATATAATTGTGTGTGTGTGTCCATCCTCTGACTGACTTGGTCATAGGGGTATCATGTTTCCATAGGCACTTTTTATCCTGGCAGCACCATCTCCTCGATCACTTGACAAATGGGAAACTGAGGCACAGAGACCAAGTGACTTGCCCAAGGTCACACAGGAATTACATAGTGGAGATGGAATTGAACTCAGATCTCCCATGTCCCAGGCCAGCACTTCAACCATTGAGCCATCCTTCCTTTCTTAATGATAAAAAGTACAAACAGTGAAGAACGCATGAATATTCACAGAATTTGCCACTTTAAAATTCTTCATAGTCAGAGATGCTTGTGGCTCTTTATAATCAGTATAGAAACCAAACATCAAATTATCAGGTAATGCTGTTCTGTTCATCTGTTTACCAAATACCCTAAATACAATTGCTTAGTAAATACTTTTTGTTTCGTGTACCCTTGTGTGTATTTGGGTTCAGATTTTTAGTGAAATAAATCTGGTTTCTTTGCCTGTGGCAGTAATGCCTATACACCAGAAAACCACAGCATCTAAGGCCCTTAGCAACAGCAATCCCTTTTTGGTATCCTGTCAGCCAGTATTCCACTACAGGATGGTTTATCTCTTTGGAGACAGCTAAAATTGTCAATCATAAAGCAGATAACCCAGAAAGGCTTTCTTTGCTCCTTTAGAATCTTGAAAGTTTCTTTCCTGTAGCAGGGATGAGCAACACTGGGAACACCTATCTTTTTGGAAGTTAGTGTTTTCTGTTTACACCTACTTTTCTTAGTAGCAGTAAAGGTTTCAATTAGTTTTAAGTTTATTTTCTCCTGTATATTCATTTATGCATTTTTCATTCTTCATTTTATTCATAAATAGGCTTATTTCTTCCAGACCCATGAAAGAAGCAGAACAGACAAAGTAATAATGTTCTTTCTAGCTCCGTATCTTTGAAGTCCATGATCTTTTACTTTTTTTCTCCAAAATAGAACTGCTATCTGTGGAGAGCCTAACATATCACTTTGACCCAGAATACCCACAGGAAGCAGATTTTTTTGAAGATGTTAGAAGGTGCCATTTTTACATAGTCACTTTTTGGACTATAACTACATGTTAAACTTTTTTTCTTCAGATGACAGCTGGGAGCGCATATGTTATAAAGCAACAGCTCTCACAGTCGGATGCTAATGGACTCTCCTATTCAGCAAGTTTTTCAGTATCCTTTCTGAGGGCCCAGTTGCCCTTTATGGTGATTGGGCTGGATGGAGTCATAGAGTTCTCTTCTAAAAACAGAATATCTATGGCAGGGGTCCCCAACGCTGTGCCTGCGGGCGCAGTGGCGCCCGCCGGGGCAGTTGTGTACGCCCGCAGGACACCATGCCGCCGAAATGCTGCCGCCGAGCGCGGCCACCTGAGAACCCCCCGCCGAAATGCCGCTGGCGAGGCTTCTTTCCGCTGCCCACAACAGTCTGTTGGGAATACGAATGTGCTATTCCCACAGAAAGGTTGGGGACCACTGATCTGTGGAATGCTTAATCTTGCATTTCGGCAGTTTTTGGAGAGGTGGAATTTTTCTCTCATATAAGCAAGTACTATAAATTTCTAGGAGAGCAGCTACTGAACAACTGGAACCTATGTAAGAATTATCAAGACCCGAGAAATTTGTGGATATGTGATCTTTTTTTCTCTTTCAGAATAGTTTCCAAATTTTGATCAGGTATATGTGTAGGATATTTATGGATACTTTAGCGTACAGTTCTTGACCTGTAGATACTAGGCTTTCACTAGGGAAGATTTCACTTGTTTTTTTAACTTGAATTTTTTTATACTTTATGTGTGTTTCAGTAATGGCTTTCTTCCTCTCAGTCTAGATTTTTCTACTTGATCTTGCAGGAAACTTTTGATTTAACATTTTAGATGTTGCTGTAGTTTCCTTGGCAATTAGAGATATCAAATATAAATTCAATCCAGAATCCGAAGGAGAAGAAGTTGGTTTGTAAAGGAAGATCTTGAAACACAAGTATCTTCCACAATAGATAACTTTTATTTTAGAAAGTGTTATAAAAATAAAATCTAATTTCTTCACAGTATCCTAGGATTTTAAGGAAGAGAGCGCCATATGCCAAAGAACAAACTTATTTTATACTGTTGAGAGCATACATACTAGGGAGGTGAGCATAGTATAAAACCCTAAATAGATTAGAGTTTTCAAAATTTTAGAACAGATTTTAATAGAAAAGTTGTGTCCCATTCACATTTGTGAAGCTTACCTCCTCTCAAATTTAGCAGCATTTCTGTGGAAACTACAGCAATTGCTTACATGGAAAAGTAATATTAGGAAAATACTTTAATGTAGTTTCTAGTCCTTTTAATATAATAGGAAGGAGCCAACACTATGTTATCAGCCAGCTCTTTGCAGGCCGCTAATGGCCCAAGGACAGTAGTTTGAGAACCTTGGGACTAGAAAACATAACAGGGAAAACACAGAAAACGAAAATCTAAATAAACTGATTTTGGTAGAAATGTCCTCCCCCTTCCCTGTTCTGCCTCGTGTGTAAATTGCTTTAAGTAGCTGATCCTTTAAGGCATCATTCAAAATGTCAAATAACTGATATATTAGGAGAAATTAACATAGTTAAATGCCTGATTCTGTGCTTAAACAGAATCTTTTCTGAAATTGTCCATACAAAGTTTATACAGGACCTTGAGTTAAGTTCGTCTTGATATTTTTGAAGCAGTCGAGGGAATTTAGACTTTTTTCTATGACATGCACATATCTAAATTGCCTAGACTTGTTTGAGGCTCTAAATCAAGATATGCTGGCCTTATCTTGCAAAATCCTGATAAAGTCAACATTACATCAGTGCACAGGGTTGACTATTGCAGAGTTATAATTTGTGCTGAAAAATCTAAGTAACAAAAGTGCTGTGAAATACTTTTTTCTATAAAACTGAATTGTTGGGCATGGGCATTCTTTTATCTGTCCATGAAGTCCCATGCACATTAATTTATACGTAATAATATGGACCAAAAAGCTATTCCATGCCTTAAGGATGTAACTTGGTTTTGTCATAGGTGCTTTCCAATGGGAATTGTTGGAAGAAGATATAAAAAAGAAGTTGAAAGACCCAGGAGAAGTTGAGCTCATGCTTGAGAAAGTTAAATGTATCCTGAAAACTCCAGGAAAGGTCAATTGCCATTATTTTCTTTTGTAATCACTTTTAGCATAGAATAGCTGGATTCATGAAAAATAACTTTTCATAATGATCTTTGTTGTACAAGTATTGTGGTTTGCAGAATCTTGTCTGTCAGCTGTTTTTTAAAAATAAATATAACAACTTAAATGTATTTTGTAGCCATGTTGATCCCAGGATATTAGAGAAACGAGGTGGGTGAGGTAACATCTTTTGTTGGACCAACTTCTGTTGGTGAGAGAGACGCTCAGAAGTTGGTCCAATAAAAAGATGTTACCTCTCCCCCCGTTGTATAATAACATAGGTGCACTTCCAAAGCACAGTATTACTGTAAGTTTGATCAGTGAAGTCTACATAACAGTAGGTTACTTAAAACGATTAATAATACTTTCTCCATCACAGTCTGCCCACCAGTATTAACAGTAATTCAGATGTAATAGAGGAAAGCTCTGCCATTATGTGTATCTACCAGAAGTTCTGCCTCTCTAACAGAAATCAGGAGGTGGTTTCTTTAAGTGGGTGTTGTGAAGTAAATATCTGTCTACTAATAATTTATATTTGAACCAGAGTTACTTCACAGGGAAATATAGTTCACATGAAAATAAGTGTATTAGTCAAAAATACATAGTGGTCTAATTTTAAACAGCTCTTAAATAAATTTACCTCCTCCCTGCTACTGCAAAGCTTATACAAAGGTTTTTTTTATTGACTTAAATGGGAAGTGGGTTGTACCCTAAATTGAGTGTGTTAAACCTCCCCCCGCCCCAAGACAAAATGTGAATCAACAAGTCAGTTAGCTTTTGTGAATAGAAGTTGCTGCTCTCTGAATGGCAAAATTGCCAACTCCAAGCATTCAAAGGTTATGAGCCAAACCCAAATATTCATGAAATTGGTTTAAAAATAATCCAATATGTATTTTTTGATGGGAACAAAAAAAACTCATGATTTTTATTTGCCTTTTGGTTTTTGAACCTTAAGTGTGCACTTGCTTAGCACTGTCAAGCTTTACTTCCCAGTCATGAGAGCTAGACACATACTTTTTTAAAAATGAAAGTTGAAGCTCTCACAAGCTCTTGATTTCATATTTGGGGCTTTAAGAAAAGCACTAAATATACCGAGACTCACAATAAAATTGCAAGAGTTGACAACAGTGCAACTGACAGGTGGAGGGTGCTTGAAAGGGAGTCCTTCTTTGTAAAGCTCCATGGCTAGGCATCTCTGCACGCTGACCCGTCCGCAGGTGCCATTGGCCACAGTTCCTGGCCAATGGGAGCTGCGGGGACAGCATGAAGAGTGGAGCCCCCTGGCTACCCTTATGCGTAGGAGCTGGAGCGAGGCCATGCCGCTGCTTCCGGGAGCCGCGTGGAGTGGCCCCCGACCCTGCTCCCCAGCTGGAGCACCGGAGCGGAGCTATGCTGTTGCTTCTGGGAGCATGTGGAGCGGCCCCCGACCCTGCTCCCCGGCTGGAGCGGGGCAAGCCCCAGATCCCGCTCCCCAGCGGGAGCTTGAGGGCTGGAGAAAATGGCTGGCTGGCCGCATTTTGCCTACCCCTGTCTTAAATGGACCTTTTATTTCTCTTGCTTCCCTGACTGGCAGATGGAAGGGGCATGGAAAGAGAGAGAAGACTCCTATTGAAAAGAGAATCTTTTAAATTGGTACTCCCTCTGGCCCCTCTAGCTGCTCTGGATATATAGTCGGGTTTTCTTGTAAAAATAAAAAATATTACATAAATTAGATCAGATTTTAAATATCAGTTGAGCCCTGTTTAATTAAACTTCATTCAGGAAAATTAGCAGTATGATTTTAATTACTATTATTTTTAATTTGGTTTCCCTTCTTAATTACTTATATAGAACTTAATTTATGAATTTTAGCTTTACGTAAAGTTTCTAAATTCATAAAAATTATTTGAAATCAATAATTGAAATCAAAGCGAAAGAATTAGCTTTTGAGGAGGGATTTGAAGGGAGAAAGTGAGGGCACTTTGGTTTGGTTTACACTACCAATTTAGGTCAGTATAACTATGTCACTCAGGTGTGGAAAATCCACACCCCTGAGCGATACAGTTATCTGACCTAACTCCCAGTGTAGACAGTGCTATATTGATGGGAGAGTTTCTCCCATCGACATAGCTACTGCCTCTCAGGGAGATGAAGTACCTATGCTGATGGGAGACGCTCTCCTGTCAGCGTAGGTAGTGTCTTCACTAAATGCTACAGCAGCGCTGCTGCAGTTGTGCCACTGCAATGCTGTAAGTGTAGAAAAGCCTTTGGTTTGCAGGAGAGGGGTATCGTTGCAGATGTAGGCTGTAGTGTACTGGGAAAAAAACACAAAGGTATAAGTGGGAGCAGGAGACAAAGGGAATAATGACATGAGGAATGGTCTAATCACAAGCTGACATGAGATGTAGAAATGGGAGCTTTAACAATGAGGATGAGCAATTACAGCTTTTCAAAGGAAGAGACAAGGAACCAGTGAAGGGTCTTGAGAAGGGTAAAGACATGACTGAAATGGCAAAAAGATTTTTATAGCTTTTTATGTTGAAAAGGTGAGAGATGAAATGACTGGAGTGGAAGAGTTTACAGTGGTCCAAATGAGAGAGAGAACAGTGGTATGAAACAGGTTGTGATAATGGGGGTTGTAGAGAGAGAGAGAGGCAGATTTTAGAAATGTTACAGCAGAAGCAGTAGGTTTTGTCAAGATTTTTGTATGTGGGCGGAGAACAAAAAAGGTGCTAGGGATCTTCAAGATTATAAATTTGAGAGATGGGGAGGATAGTGGAGTTGTCAACAGTGATGGAAAAAGGAATTAGGAGGAAAGATGAGAATCATTGCATTTCATGGTAGAAACAATATGCAACACCCATGTACAACTAGGAGGCAATTATACATGTCAGTATCTTTGTCTTGCAGGTGAATAGTGCCAAGAATTGCAGATCTCATCAGACAGCAAGACCCTTGCAGTTATGTGATACTTCTCTCAGGCTTTTTTTTAATACACATGTGTTAGCTGATGTCATCTTCCAAATACAAGGTACAGTGTCTCAGTTTTTCCTTGTTTTTTTCATAGATACTAAGGTCAGAAGGGACCATTATGATCATCTAGTCTGACCTCCTGCACAAAGCAGGCCACAGAATCTCACCCACCCACTCCTGAAAAACCTCACCTATGTCTGAGCTATTGAAGTCCTCAAATCGTGGTTTAAAGACTTCAAGGAGCAGAGAATCCTCCAGCAAGTGACCTGTGCCCCATGCTACAGCGGAAGGCGAAAAACCTCCAGGGCCCCTTCCAATCTGCCCTGGAGGAAAATTCCTTCCCGACCCCAAATATGGCGATCAGCTAAACCCTGAGCATATGGGCAAGATTCACCAGCCAGATACTACAGAAAATTCTTTCCTGGGTAATTCAGAATAAAAGCTTTGTAATAAAAATATTATGAGCTACCAACAGCTTATATGTCTGCCCAGAAATATGCTTAATCAGATCATGCTTCCCAGCCCATATGGGCTCCCAAGGCACATGAGGGTTAGCTCTTTTTACTGCAGGCAAAGCTATACAGTAAATGGGAAGACATAAAGTAGGAAGCTGGAAAAAGTGTAACTTGCTGCCTCATGAGCTGAAAAGTTTGTGACGAAGCTACTTAGAGAAAACAGCACGAGCAGTTGCAGTAGAAGCAGCTAAGTTAGCTGGAGATGAAAGAACACCTTTTGCTAAATTTAGAATGTGCACAAGCATCGTAAGTCTAAATTTAGAACAGAGCTGGAAGGCTTTGAGATCTGATTCCCAGTTTGGCAAAGTGCCGCTGCTGGGATGCTGCTGACAGCACCTGCACTGAGCGAGGAATGCATCAGTGCTCGCAGCCATCACGTGGAAAAGGAAAGAAGAAAAGAAACTCTGGTGATCTTCTTCCCCCTCAACTCCCTGGGATGGGGGGAAGATGCTTGTGGCAGGTTGTCAAGGTTCCTTCCCCACTCTGAACTCTAGGGTACAGATGTGGGGACCTGCATGAAAGACCCCCTAAGCTTATTCTTGCCAGCTTAGGTTAAAAATTCCCCAAGGCACAGATTTCTTTCTTGCCTTGGGAACCAGCTTAGGTTAAAAACCTGGTATACTGCCACCACCAAGTGATTTAAATAAAGAACAGGGAAAGAGACCACTTGGAGACATCGTCCCCAAAAATATCCCCCCAAGCCCTACACCCCCTTTCCTGGCAAAGGCTTGATAAAAATCCTCACCAATTTGTACAGGTGAACACAGACCCAAACCCTTGGATCTTAAGAACAATGAAAAATCAATCCGGTTCTTAAAAGAAGAGTTTTAGTTAAAGAAAAGGTAAAAGAATCACCTCTGTAAAATCAGGATGGTAAATATTTTACAGGGTAACCAGATTCAAAACATAGAGAATCCCTCTAGGCAAAACCTTAAGTTACAAAAAGACACAAAAACAGGAATACACATTCCCTCCAGCACAGCGAATTTCACAAGCCAAAAAACAAAAGAAAATCTAACGCATTACTTACTAACTTTAGAGGAGCTGGAAGGCTTGCATCCTTGATCTGTTCCCAGCAAAGGTATCACACAGACAGACAAAATCCTTTGTCCCCCCCCCCCCCCCCCAGATTTGAAAGAATCTTGTCCCCTCATTGGCCGTTTTGGGTCAGGTGCCAGCGAGGTTACCGTAGTTTCTTAACCCTTTACAGGTGAAAGGATTTTGCCTCTGGCCAGGAGGGATTTTATAGCACTGTATACAGAAAGGTGGTTACCCTTCCCTTTACATTTACGACACAGGCAGACCCTTCCATTCAGACACCATCTGCTTCCCTGACAACAGGCATAGGTCTCCCCTCTTATCTCCTATTTAGATAAGTCTTCTGAGAAATGGGCAGTCACCTTTCAAAACCTCATTTTTGTAGATTGTTTTTCTCATTCAAAAAATGCAATTTGTTCAGTTCAGGGCTCCAGGCAGGCTAATAGCCAGCCAAACAAATGTGTGTGTGTGGCTGGGGGCAGTGTATGAGTTGGGTAGGAGCATATTGCCTGTGCTCCCTCCCTCCATTTGTATCATAACACCACCAGTAAAAGTACTTAGCTTTTATCTAGCACTTTTTATCCATAGATCTCAAAGCACTTTAAAATGGAGGCCAATATCGTCATCCCATTTTACAGATGGGGAAACTGAGGTTCGGGGGTTTGAAGAAGTGACTTGCCTAAGGTCATCCAGAAAACCAGTGGCAGAGACAAGGATTGACTCTAGGTCTCCTGTGTTCAAAACCAGTGCCCCATTCACTCATCAAGACCGGTTATAAATACTGCAACTTGGATGTGATCAGAGTGGGACATCTATCCTGACATAAAATTAATCTTCAGGACACTATCCACTGTGATTTTCCTCAGGGGATTTTGACATTTCCAATGAATATCCTTCATTTTTCAAGACTTTTAAGGGGGATTATAGTTAAAATTATTTTGATCCTGTGTTATTTATCCTGCTCCCCTCACTCATACCCCAGAGAGGACAGTGAACTAGAGAAAGCAGAGCTTATTCCTGCCCTCGCCCTTGAAGGGATAAATCTTCCTTCAGTGGTAAGGCAGGTTTAGCTAGGACAACCCTAGCAAGGTCCTAGGACTCAAGTCCTGAGTGCTTGTTGATCTGAGTGAGACTGATTTGTTGAGTGGACAGAAGGAGGGGCTGGGCTCAAACGTCATCCCAGAGTCTTGTGTGCAGCATAGACATACTGTTGAAACCCTTTCCTATCCCCCTAGCGAGTCACTGCTGCGGCTCCCATTTCAGATTTCTTTGCCTGGGGAGTCCTTATTTAATCAGCCAAGTGTATTTGTCTGGCACTTCAGGAGCAGATGCTGAGTTTTGCTCTTAACAACACTAAGGTATTCAGTTTACTTAAAAACATTACAGACTTGTAGAGTTGCCTGCCTCCAAAGATCTTAAAATACTGTACAAATATATGTTAAGCTTCACAACAGCCTTGCAGAGGTTAGTTGGATTGCCTAAGGTCACCCAGAGATTCAGTGGCAGAGCCAGAGGTCCAAAGCTGTAGTGTTGACCTGCTCTAACCCTGGCAGACTGAAGAATGTCATGTCCAGAAGAATATTGAAAATGGATATTGCTCCCTAACGCCCTGGTGGTTCTCATGGGAGGGAAAAACCCCTCAAGTGGAGAATTTCCTTCCCCCCCCCCAATTGATTTCTCTGTGGCTAATTAGAAGCGTTTGTATTAAATACTAAATATTGATTTCTTTAGTATCTTTTGTTGTTTCATATTTCAGAAAACTTGTACTGACATTCTCTTGACAAGGAAAGCTCATGTTAATGACTCACCTGCACGGATAGCCCCACAACCAATTAAGAAATTCCCTGCTATCTTAATGAACCTTAAATATTTTAGAGGCCGAGTAATATCTTCTGAAGCTCTTTCCAGAAGGAGATTATGAAAGGAAAATTCCTTCTTGATTTTAGTTTGTGGTGATGGTATAGCCATGTTGGTTCCAGGATATTAGTGAGACAAAGGTGGGTGAGGTAATTATCTTTTATTGAACCAGCTCCTGTTGGTGAAATAGACAAGCTTTCAAGCTCTTCTTCAGCTCTGGGAAAGGTACTCAGGGCTTGCCTACATTTAAAACGCTACAGTGGCACAGCAATCCCATCTAGTATTTAGCTCTGACACTGAGTAAGTTTCCCAGACCTGAAGAAGAGCTCTGTGTAAGCTTGAAAGCTTGTCTCTCTCACCAACAGAAGTTAGTCCAGTAAAATATATTATCTCACCCACCTTGTCTCTCTAATATCCTGGGACCAACAGTGCTACATCACAGGTGGAAAAGATTGGTTAGCATAAACAGCACATAATAAGGGACTATAGGAGGGCCCCCCTTGGTCCTGTCTCTGCTTTGCTCCAAAAATCACTCAGAGACTTTCTGACTCAGCAGTCACTGGTGCAGTTTATTTACACAATGTAAACCCACCACCTCTCACCATATATCGCTGGGGGTTCCAGCCTGAGGGGCTTTTCTTTCTTGCAGCCAGGGGGGAATAGCTACCCCTCTCCTTCCACTCTCTGGCTTCCCACTCCCCTCCCTTCTTCCCTCTGAGCCTGTATATAGCCTCAGGCTAATCAGCCTGGCAGCTGTTCCGCCTCTGCCAGTCAGGCTCAGGTTCCTCGAATCAGCTCCAATTCACCTCCCTTAATTGGAGCTGGAGTGACAGAGGGCTGGCTCAGCAATTCCTGGTCAGCACCCTGTCACAGGGACCATTCAAGGGGAAATGGCCTATTAACAACCGTATAGTCATAGGACAAAAAAGAGGAAGTAGCATATTACAGATTGTTATAATAAAGCATAAATCCAGTGTCTTTATTAAGGCCATGGTTTTTAGAGTGTAGCCAAGTTATGAATTTAAGCTCCAAAGTTTGTCTTTTGAAGGTGTTGTGCAGGTTTCCTTTAAGGACGAGGACTGAGAGGTCATATATGGAGTGATGCTTTTGTGAGACGTGATATGGTGCGAAACAGTGTTTGTCTTTTATAATTTTTCTGTGTGAGTTAGTTTGAGAGTACAGTGATTGTCTGGTTTCACCCACATAGTTGCTTTTGGGGCATTTAGTGCACAGACAAGGTACACCATGTGTTGTGGTAGGTGTGCATAGGATCCATGATCACCATATAACTTTCCAATAAATTTCCACAGAAAAAAGAAACTTTTCTAAAAGCCAGTTATTAGCTTATAAAAAAAACAGCCCATCCAAATACTTTAAAATAAGGTAATGCCCAGTTCAGGTATCCATTTTAATGTACACCACTCCAGACACGTTACATTCGTACTTTTCATAGACTTTGCCCCGCTATGAATAATCCCATACGCCACCAAGAGGTACAGTAACACTATACATATACCACATTCCCCACAACAGCACTAGGACACAAAACTTGAACTTATCCTGGAAAATAACACCCCTCATACTTTTTAATGGAAAATAATACATCATACACTTCTTTCTTTGATTGGTGTCTAACAGTTATGTATGGTGATGTTGGGATTAAGGTTTTGCTTTATAGTGAGGAGTGTGCTGTTTGTATTATGTTGCTGTATCTATTGTAGGTGTAACTTGCTTTTTACGCACTTTTTTTCCTTTGGGATGTCATACAGATCTTGAAGATGAACAGATTTAAATGGCTAAAAATAACCTGTTAAAAGAATTTGCATAATTTTTCTAGCACTCTTAATAGTGAAGACTTAATTAAAATATTTAATGTTTAATATCTGATTGTTATTGAAGTGACTGTGAAGAGTACAGGCTAGCTCCTCTATCACCAGCTTTCTGCTTTGTGCAGCCTCTATGCCTGCTGAGAGAAACCTGGCTTGGGGGAATGCAGCCAGTTTTTTTAGTCCCTTCATGCTACTGGAGCAGCCCAGAGAGTTTGCCCATCTATGATTTAATACAATACAGGAGACCTTTTTAAGAAAATTGAATGGATAATTTGAAAGGCTATTAACTGTTAACTGAGCAGGATTGATTGTTTATGAAGATTTGTAAGTATTCTTTGGCAGAAGCCCAAAAAGGGACCAAATCACTGGATCTGTTTTCTCACTGCCTCTGAAGAATGTGTGCACCACAAAAGTAATGGCATACTCTAGATAACTTTCACAAGAACTAAATGCACTTATCCAGTAAAGGAACAGTTGCATGGAAAAAATAATGATACATCTGGGGCGTGCTGTTGCAAATCAGTATCAAACAAGATACTTATCTGAACACTAACAATTTTCCTGACTTGTCCACTCCTACCCCATATGCAAAAAAACCTCGCTCCAAAGACTAGACAATTGTTGATTTATTTTGTTTTCAACTTGAAACACCCAGGGTCAAATATGAAGATTTAATCCCTCAAAAATGGGTGCACGGAGAAAGGGGATTTTTTTCTGATGTTGTTTTCAGTATGCAATAAAAACAAAAGGACCTTTGATAATGAAAACAAAATACTAATGCAAAACTTGGCAACACAACAGTTTAGTTCTAAGTTCCGCTCTTAGGATACTCCTTGTGGGAAGCTGATGAAACAATAGCACCCACTACATATTTCCAAGAAAATATCACTGATGTATAAATTGACATTTACAAAGGAGCATGCCATCCATTACCAAAATGGCTACTTACTATTTTCACGAAGAGTAAGTTTTACTCTAATTTTCCAGTCACCGTTGTAGTAATTGATTTGATTTTTTAAGTAGGACAGTTAGAAAAGTTAAACTGTGCAATTAAGAAATTTTTATATATTGTGACAGGGCTTTGGTCATGATCCTGCAAACGTATGTGCTTAACATTAAGTATGTGAGCAGTTCCATTGAGTTTGCAGGATTTGGGCACCTAGACTATAAAAGTATTGGTACTTCAGTAAGTGTTGTTGAAACATTATACAAATACAGTGGCTCCCAGTTGAAAAAATACAGAAGGTTATTTAATTTCCTAAATACTGAATGTGTGTATGTATGCAAATATTTTTATATAATTTTATGTAGTATATCTTTTATTTAATGTGCACCTCTTACATATGTGTATGTATAGATATAAAATATATGCTATAGGTGTACCAATGTATTTAATGTGTGCTAATTAGATAATCTGAAAATATAAGCAAAGATTAATCATAACAGAACAGAAAGCAAACACCATTTACTGATGCCTATAAGAAATCAGTCAATTAGTGATGGTTAGGTTCAGAGGGAAATGAAGATTGTTAAACAGATTAGTTAAATGCTAATATATATACTTCTGTGAAAATTCTATATATTGACTATATAACTCCTCCCCACCCTTCAGACATTATCTGTCTTGTTAGGCCCTGATCCTATAACTTCTTGCATATGGGTGAATTACTGCACTTCTGTGGAGCCTATTCCCTTTAGTACAGTGCTGCACAGGTGCAGCAATCCACCTAGACTCAAAAAAATTGCAGGACTAGGGCCTTGATTATAAGCTTTTCAAAGAAAGGACTATACAGCACCTAATACAATGGGGTCCTGCCCTAATGAGACCATGTAGGTAATATAAATATTAAATAATAAAGCTGCATATGAGATAATGAGATAATATGTAGATATTATTATAAAACATCACAGATTTACTGAAATGTGAAATATTTCATTTAATTTGGGCTAAATTTGTATTTGCTGAAACTCCATTGACTTCTTGGCATTCCACCTTGGATGATTTGCCTTAGTGTGTTTGAATGTGATCTCACAAAGCTTTAGATCTCGCAAAGCTGTGATGCTCCTGAAGTCAACTTGGGAACTACTTGGGTATAGTGCAAATCCTTACACATGCCTTTTACTTGCATACAGAAGACACAATGGTCCAAATCCCTAGGTGGTGTAAATTGTCATATCTCCATTGACTTCAGTGGAGTGATGTCAGTTTATACCAGCTGAGGATCTGGCCTGAAGTGATAGGTACTTCTCTAACTTGCAAAACTGGTGTTGAGCACAGGCTGCAGTAATAAATGTCATAATTTTTTGTTTTAAATCTGACAGGTGCTACTGTACCAGCCCACAGAGCAGTCCTAGTGGCTCGCTGTGAAGTAATGGCAGCTATGTTTAATGGAAGTTATATAGAAGCAAATAGTTTTCTGGTTCCAGTTTATGGGGTTTCCAAAGATACTTTCCTCTCCTTTCTAGAGTATCTGTACACTGACTCCTGTTGTCCAGGTAAGCAAATGTAAAAATATCCTTATATCCTTTAACTCCTTGCATATTTCAGGCATATTTTTGCCCCCAGATTTTTTGGGCATAGAGGGGTAAAAGGGGGAAGTAAGGGGGAGGAGATACACCGGTGACTTTTCATTTCCCTGCCTCTGCAACATACTGAATGAAGGATTGAAGTTTTACACTTCTCTGTAAATTAATATTCATGTGTAATGCCAAAATAGAAAAATTAAGTGAAAAGTTGCTAGTCGTGTTCTTAACAGCTTCATCCTTTCACGTTTTGTGTCAAAACGACAGTGTTGTAAACAAAGTACACTGGGAAGAGTTTTGCATTACCAGGTACTTTAAATTCACTAGTAAAAGTGTATTTTCTGGTTAAGGATTTCTGTTGGCTAAAGATATTTCTTAGAAACTTTTTGTCTTAGGTGTAACTTTCTGAGGTACAACATGAAAATGAAGTTCTCTCCCCTTTAAAAAGGAAAACTTTTTATGTTTTTGTAAGTTATCAAAATATGATGCATTAGTGTATCATTACAATGAAATGTATTTATAATGGAATCAGGGTGAAGTAAAGAAAGAATTTACAAATTGTTTTATTCATCTTCTACTTAAGTAACACACTGAAAATTAAATCTTAAGTCATTTCAAGGCCATTCCAATGCCTGGAGGCCATTTTTTAGATCAAAACAATATTTAAACTGTATTTCTTTCTAGTCAGAGCTCCAGGTTAGTACAAAGTTGTTTCTCTTTGTCAAGTTTCATTTTTTTTAAAGCTTAAATCTGTCTAATCTCATAGTGTAGTTATAACAAAACCGGATGACTACACTGAGCTGGAATAAATCCCCAAAACAGATTTTGGTTAAAGTAATCTTGGTTTTATAAACTGTCATAAGGAATTTTTGAAAGTTTTACGTTGTAGTACTTAAATATTTCAAGTGACTCCACCTAGAGGACATGAATGAAAATTATTTTTAAAAAAATAATGCTCTTTATTTATTTTTTATTTTTCATCTCTCTGTCCAACACTACCTGCTTAAATGTTACCCTTGTACTTTACTGTTTGAAAAAAAGAGAAGGACCTTGCTATATTATGTCTGGTTTTTTTCATGAAACTTTGCATAATTTTACAAAAACAATTTTTTCTACACACAGCAAAATGATATAAATTGGAAGGTCAAATCCTAAATTCACTGAAGACTGCTCACTTGTGTGAGGCCAGCAATATTTGACCCACAGTTGACAACATAGGAAAGTTTAATAACAACATATTGCATTAGCTCATTCTTTTGGAAGATAAAATAGTGGTCACTCTTTTTAAAATTAAATACTTTTCTGCTAAAATAGAGTTCACCTGTCAAAAATTGTGAAATACAATACAGAAACATAAGAAGATCATCAGCACCACTTCGATTTTGTGTCTATTCCAAGCAAATTTAAGTGGTTACTGTAAAACTGATTTTGATCATCCTGCCAGTGAGATTGCGCTAACCATAAGTCGTGTTTGTTTTTTTCACCAGCCAGTATTTTGCAAGCCATGTCTCTCTTGATTTGTGCTGAGATGTACCAGGTATCCAGACTCCAGCATATCTGTGAGCTTTATATCATCACACAGCTGCAGAGTATGCCTAGTAGGGAATTAGCGTCTACAAGTCTCAGTGTTGTTAGCTTGCTCAGAAAAGCCAAGGTATGTATTGCTCATACATGGACATGTAATGTATGAGTGATGGAATTTCTTTAAAATTTTTTTTGTTGATATCAACTTTGATTTTTAACTGGACCTGAATTTTCTCAGTCCTAGTCTGCTTTGTGAGACTGTCATGGTGGCTGGCAGCTGCCTGTTTGCTGCTATTTCAAACACTTTGTGTTTTAGTTTACTCTTTTTGTAAATAGAAGTAATAATTAGAATATAATTTGTAATACACTGTAATTTTCTTTTAAAATTCTCCTGTATTACATCTGTTTTTCAGTAACCGTTCAGAGAGAGTATCCCCTCATCATTCCCACACAGATTTGGGATTCAAAAAACTATTAAAGTCAGCTTCTTCCTATGACATCTCTTACTGATTTCTCCCTTCATTTAATAGTAGATCAGCTGCAGTAGTAGCACCTGTGCTTGTTTGTAATTCTTCATCAGAGATTTATCACTGGAGGGAGGGGTCTAAGCAGCTGCTTCAACACCTACCTCAGCTAAGGAAGGTTGCCTTTAACAGCAGTTTTTAACAATTGGCACCATGCCCTGTTGTTAACGTGAAACAGTTTGCCTATCCCTATGGTAGTACATTTACTTCCACCTGACGTTCTGAGAATTTGTATGTTGTTGCCAGATTGTTGTGCTATATTTTCCCTCATTTATTTTTGCCATGGATACCATTCTTCATTTGCTATGCTGCTACTTTGACACTGGAAATCTTAAATTATGACTTCTGCTTTTTTCCTTCTGCTATCTTTTATCTGTTTTAGTCATGAACACTATTTGTATTCTGTTTCACTTCCCTTTTTTCCTTGCAGTTTCACAACTCTGACTGCCTTTCAACTTGGCTCCTTCATTTTATTGCCACTAACTACCTCATCTTCAGTCAAAAGCCTGAATTTCAAGATCTTTCAGGTAGTTAACCAATTCCAGTCTTTTAAAAACTAAAAAAAAACCCAACCTGTTCCATTGTATTTGGACTGAAGAATTAATGCTAAGTAATGCTGCTTCTGAGCCTATGAGGAGATAAATAAGACTTTGGAGAGATGTACTTAAGTGTGTTTATTTTATACATGGAAACAACTTGTAATCTTGATTCAAAGGACATGGTATTTAAACACCACATAAGAAGCATAAAAAATTTTTAAAGAAAAAATTTAGGATCTCTATAGCGCTCTGCAGTAGGTGATATAGCATATTATGAAACCAAATGATTAAATGGCACTTCATTCATGTAAGTAAATCCAAGTGACAAGGTAGTCATTCAAATTGGTTTAGGAAATAGAAGTGGAAGAGGTAAATTATATATAATTTTTTTTTTAAGCCAAACCTTGTGAGGTGTACCCACCCAGTTTGCTTTAAGAGAAATGTAGAAACCCACCTGCCTGGGGTTAATGGGAGTTGTATTAGCTCAGCACTTCTCACAATATGGCCCTATTGTACACTGCTGACATCTGTATTCTGCCTGTCCCTAGCCCAAGAAAATTGGCTGTGGACATCCTCTGATGCAATCTGATTCAGGAAATGCTGGGACACTGAGTTAGTAGGAAGGATGTATCTTGCCTAATTATGATGACCTAAAATTGTGTTTCAAAAAAAGTTATTTTTTAGGAAGATCACTAACAAAATCAAAAAACAAAAACAAAAAAGAAAAAAATTAAGCTAAACCCGCAACAAAAAGGAAATTCAGCAATAGGGCTTATTTTGTCCTATTTGTCCTTTTGTCACTATTAGAAGGCTTTTGGTGGTCTGTGTAAAATTGAGTAGTAGTTTTAAATTCAATTCTTATTAGAGATGTATCCATATCCCCTTTGTTGTCACTCTCAGTATAGGAAGTCAGGACTGGAGAATGAACTATTCCTTGTGTGTTGTGATTGCATAAGAAAGTGTCCCGCATTGTTGCTACCTATGTTGTTTCTCTTTTGTGGATAGAGGATTTGTCTCCAGGACTGTCATTTTGATATCTTTTCTGAATACTATGTTCATTTAAAATTAATTAACTTATTTATGCCTAGCACAACAACAGGGGTATTCAGGCAGTTTATTTTTACAGTTTGTGCTGCAAAAAAAACTTCGGCACAATGGACAGAGTTTCAGCCTTAACTTTATTGCTCCCTTCTGTTATGGGTTTGTGTGCCCTTAATGTTGTTTAAAGCAATTTTTGGAAGTTTTTCAGTTTGTAGTGTGTGTGTGTGTGTGTACACATGTTTAACATTAATACTATTTATTTACTTTTAGCGGAAGAACGCAATTTTGTTGAGATGCACAGATGGCCTTCCAGTATGTACCTGAAACAGCTTGCAGATTACAGGAATTATATCAACTCCCAGAAATGCCACTGCATAGTAATGTAACCAGAAGATTGATTATTCACAAAGTGTTCATAGACTGGAGAATCACAGGCTGGGAATTACATGCAGGCTATTAAAACTGTAGCAGGGATGAAAATAAACATTTGAGTCCTACTGTACTCTCTAATGCACTTGCTAATACTCTTTTCATTAATAATGAATTACTGTTATGTTTTAAAGGGATTAAGAAATATACCATAGGACAGCATAAGGAGTTAATCAGGCCTGGTCTACACTACAAAGTTAGGTCAACGTAAGCCGCATGTGCATGTGTCTATACCTAAATTTGTCTCTTACTGATGTAAGTGCCCCGTTACAGCAATGCAGTAGCACTACCTCCCTGAGCAGCATTAAGCCATGGTTGATGTACTGAGGTCGACGCAGCGCAAGTGTAAACACTGCGTTACTTATATGAATTCTAACAGCCCTCCAGCAGCAGTTCAACAGTGTCTGACATTGACCTCTTTGGTCACAATTGTGAATGCCATTGTCCAGGGGTCATGGAGACTGAAAGACCCTCCCTCTCTTTTAAAACCCTGCAAATTTTGAAATGCCTTTTCCTGTTTGTCCAGCTGGAGAGCACACCTACCAGCTCTCCCATTGTTGTACGCAACTATGCAGCTGACCATGGCGGCCACGTGATCCAGACACACTCCAGCTTGGAATAGACAGGAGATATTGGATCTCCTGGGCCTGTGGAGAGAAGAGGCTGTGTAAGCACAGCTATGGACCAGCCATGTTTATCTGTGAACAGATTGCACAGGGTATGCAGGAGAAGGAGTACGACAGGCCAGCTGCAGTGCTGTGTGAAAGAGAAGGAATGGGTCAGCCATATCAAGAGGCCAGCAGTCATTCTGGTGCTAACCCGCAGACCTGCCACTTTTACAAAGAGCTGCATGCCATAATTGTCAGAGACCCTACTGATATCCCACACATAACCATGGATTCCTTTGTGGAGCCACAGGTCCCTGGCATGAACAACTAGGAGGAGGATGGGGGATGTGCGACCAGGGAGCTCCACCTATGCGGGGCGCCAGGACCTGTTTTGAGACTCCACCACAGTCCAGTCAGTCCCAGCAGTCGAGCATGGGTGAGCTTGATGCAGGGGGTCAGGAAAGTGTGTAAATGAGTTTCCCATTACAATGACGTACTGCTGGTGCCCCCAATTTAACATGGCACAATTACTGACTTTTCATTAATTTACTTGTACTAAAAGAAGTAGGAGTACAACAAAGACAGATGTTGTTATCTGCTTTTCATTCTCTTGTAGAATTAGGCCAGTGGGGGCATGTGGAGCAGTTTATGTACACAGGGATGTCCCTTGAATTCTCATGAGAGATCTTGATGAAACTTTCATGGAGGTACTCTGCAATCCTCTCCTGAAGGTTTCTAGGGATGGCAGCCTTACTGCTTCCTTTGTGGTATGACACTTTCCCATGCCACTCAGGGATAACTTCAGCAGGCACCCTTGTAGTACACAGGGTAGCAGCAGACAGTAAACAGCAGCTGTGCTTTCTGCGCCTTTGTTATATCAGGAGTGAGAGATCCGCTAAAATCACCACTTCCTGCGGACAGTGGTGCCAGTATTTAGTACCATTGTCCTATACTCAGTTTCATGCAACTGAGCAAAATTCCCTCATTTCCTTCACCCTTGGTGGGCCATACTCACCATGGCTGACTCATGAGTGGCACTGTGCACAAGCACTTTGAAGCAAAAGTGTCAATACGCATGTCTTGTTTAAAATTTTAGGGATGCAAGAGAAGAGGGTTCTGATTTTTAACTTTCACTTCCTGTTGTAACTATATTGACAGTGGTACCTCTGTGTGTTTTATCTGCAGCTGCTGCTATTGTGGCGCTGAGAGGTTCTCCCCTCCGCACCTGAGGAACACCTGAGCTAGATAAGGAAGAGAAAGAAGAGGACTTGGGATGACGTGTTCAATGAGATCCTGCAAGCCAGTGCTGCGTGAGACTGAGGAAAGGGTCTGGAGGGTGAACATTACAGACAGCCTGGGGAAGGAAAAAGCAGAGAGGAGAAGGAGAGGGAAATGCATCAAGACACAATGGAGCTTCTCCAACAACAAACAGAGATGCTGCAGACTCTTGTGGATTTAGTTACAACAATCCCAGTTTTGCCCTCCTTTGCAGTCCATGGGAAACTCCATAACAGCACCTCCTTATGCCCTCCCACCCTACATACCATGTGGTATCAGGGGCTTTATCCCTATCCCTACCACTCTATCCCAGCAGACATTAAGAACAACGACAATCCCATAAACTGATCTGTGAAATCCATGGTTGTTGTATATGTAGATTAATGGACAGGAATGTTCTTTCCACTGGTTGTTCTGTTTCATTAATTTATTAAGTTTTAATGTATTTACTTTTAAATTGCACAGATTTTTCTTTGCACTGGTTTTGCTACTGAATAAAATTATATTATTTGGAAAATAATCTTTTAGTTCACAATACATGCTTCAGAGTGCCCAGCAATTCTGAAAGCACCTACTTAATTGTTACTCTACAGCGTGGCACAACTCATAGGATCAGTGACAAACAGCGTAATAATCATAAATGTACAACAGACACCACAAAATTAAGAGGTGCATAGACAGTGCTATATTCATAGATGTACACCACACAATTCCTAACAGGCCCCAAAACAGCAGGGCCAGGTAGAGCAGAGTACACCACACATGACTCTGGCTCACTGTTAAAATGCTCTTCAAAGCCTCTCTGAGCTGTGTGGTTCAGTGTTGAGCTCTTCTAATAGCCCTTGTGTTTGGCTGTTCTAACTCAGCAGACTGCCAGTCCACTCTGGCAGAAACTTTTCTCCCTTTGCTTCCCTGAGATTATGCAGAACACAGCAGACAGCTATAACCATTGGGATGTCTTTTTTCACTGAGATCCAGTCTTGTGAGTAAACAACACCAGCATCCCTTCAGTCTTCCAAAAGCACATTCAACTGTCTGTCTTCACCTGCTAAGCCAATAGCGAAATCTTTTTTTGGTGCTATTGGAGTGCTACATGAGTCAGGGGAGAAAGGGGTAGGCTGGGTTCCCCGGGATTGCTATTGGTATTTCAACATCATCAAGAAAAGAAAGTCCCTGCTTGTAGCTTTCTGAACAGACCTGTATTTTTAAAGGTGCAAGCATCAGACACTTCCCTTGACCAGCCAAAGTTAATGTCAGTGAGGAGACCCTAGTGGTCCTCCAGTGCTTGCATAACTGTAGAAAAGTAGCCCTTTCTGTTGATGTACTCTGTGGCAAGATGGGCTTGTGCCAAAATAGGGATATGTATACTATCTTTGCTTCACCGCAATTCAGGAATGCCATTACTGCAAATCAATCCAGTATGTCCTGCGCATTGCTGAGAGTCACAGTCCTGCATAGCAAGAGATGATTAGTGGCCTTGCACACTTGCATGATAGTGGATTTTCCAACTCCAAAATGATTTTGCACTTACCAGTAGCAATCTGACACTGCAAGTTTCCACAGTGCAATCACTACTCTCTTCTCCGCCATCAGTGCAGCTCTAATTTTGATGTCCCTGTACTGGAGGGCTGAGGCAAGCTCGGCACACAGATTCAGGAATGTGGCCTTGTGCATTCAAAAGTTCTGAAGCCACTGCTCGTCATCCCAAGCCTGCATTATGATGTGATCCCACCAGTCAGTGCTCATTTCTTGGTTCCAGAAGTGGTGCTCTACCATCTGCAGTTTGAACACCAGCAACAAACAACTTTGAATTGGTTCTTGCTATGTCCCAGAGCAGTCTGTGCTCCAAGATATTGTTGTGTTCCCTGCTTATTTGGTTCGTGTTACGGCTCTGCGAAGATCATGTGTCCTGTGCTCACAATGCTTACAGCAATAGTGCAGAACTGCAAGCGCCATGCTTCTGTCAGAAACGGACATTGAGGAGGGCTGCGTAGGTTCATGGGGGAAAAGGCATGAAAATTATGGGATATAGATGACATGGCATGCATAGGATGAAAACAATTGCAAACTGGGAAGTTGGCCCCTTACCCCCAGTCACCGCGCTTGACGTGTTGCTGCCACACTATACATTGCCAAAACATCCCAAAAGACAGTGCACTGGACAGTAGTGGGTTGCACTGAGATACCTACCATGTATTGACACAAGCACTCATGAGGATGTGCAATACTTGTGCAAGGAGCCACGTATGCATGCACTAACAGTGGTAGCTTTATGCTGATGTAACTTGCGTCAACCAAAGTTTGCAGTGTAGACATGGTCTCTGTTGTTTTGCTGCAACCTGTTTTCCCTAAGGATACTTTGCTGCAATAGTGGTGGTTTCAACTCCTAGATGAGATGTTGAAAACATTTTAACTTTTGTAAATCTTTCGTTTAACCTATGGGTGAGATTTTCAATGAAGTTGGGTACCCAGCTTTCTGAGGCACTTTTGAATATCCCACCCTACCTGCTTATTTTAGCCTAGGATTATCACACAATCCTTGTAACATATTTATGGGCTTGCTCGGTAAAGCGTATTGTCAAAACATTGGGTTAAGTTTATAACTATTCCCTGTATAAGTTGCCCTTACAATCATATGAACTGGTATTTTCTCTCTAGCTAGGTGCTTATATGGCCCCATCATTGTACTGTGTGAGCGCCTCCTTTGCATTTAAAAATATAAATAACAGTAACAATCTTTCTTCCCAACCTGTAGGAGAAAAAGCTGGTTTAATTTTAGGGCATTTTCTGTTATTGTGTGGTAATATTATATATCTGTGTGTGACGAAATTCAGGGAAAGTGAAGGCAAAGAAGAAATTTGTATTCTTGTGAAAGCTATGAAGTCAACAGTCATCCTTATCTGTTGCAGGAGAAAATTCCATAGAGTAGGCAACTTTCCTGGGAAAGTTCTGTCTCCCACAGTCAAACTTCCCCCCCTGTTGGTTGACAGTTTAAATCATTTCAGCTGAACCCAGCTGCCAAGGGGATAATAGTCACAAAGAAAGAGGTAGGCAT
Source organism: Natator depressus (assembly GCF_965152275.1). Taxonomy (NCBI): domain Eukaryota; kingdom Metazoa; phylum Chordata; order Testudines; family Cheloniidae; genus Natator; species Natator depressus. The sequence goes on from NC_134238.1 coordinate 60,462,496, forward strand.
GGCCAGTTCCATGGAGAGCTTTGACTAACAGGACAAACCTAGAACTCAACTTCCTTCAATGGGAAGCCTTTGCAGAGTGGTGCATCAGCCCAATGTGTTCATGGTGACGTGTTTCTAGGCAGTTGATATGCTCCATGTTGTACTAATTGGATTGGTTCAGGTAGTGTGGATTCATTTTTTGATATGAGCCAAAATAATCAAGCCTGGAGATCTTAAATAGGATCACCATAATTTTGTGGGATCTTCTGGTGAGGCATAGATCACAGTGAGTGGCTTTTTTCAACTATTGGTGACTAGACATTCAGTAACACTGAGTCCAAAAGGAGCCCCAGGCTCAGACCATCTTAACAATTGAAGGATAGATTTCTACAATAACAGGAATTTTATACAGGAAGCAAGTTCTTCTAAGTGGTTCCCTCTGCCTACCAGCAAAACCACAATCTTATTTAGGTTCAACTTTAGCCAGCTATTCTTGTATTGTAGGGAGTGGTGTTTGTGGTATGTCAGTGTTTGGTCCTAGAGGGACAGTGTAAAAAAGGAAGATTAATGAAAAAGTTTCTTAGTCCTGAAAGCAAGGCAGGATGAGCCATTTTAAAGGCACCTGCAGAAAAAATTGCAGCCAGGTGAAGGTGAGACCCACCATATTAACTAGTACCTATAGTGCTTTTCTGTTAAAAAAGAGGAGTTTTTTTGTATCTCTACACAGTTATTCTTTTGGGAATTACACACTAGAACCATAGGGGATTTTCTTCTGGTGCAGTTCTAGAGGTCCAGATAGCATTTCCTATTTTGGGACAAAAATAATGGTACTCTTCTGGCTCCAAATATTGAAGGTTAGCTCAGTATAGGAATGTTAATTAATATATTTATATATGGCTTCGTGTCTGAGGATCTAAGAGAGCTTTATAAATGTGAGCAGCATTGTTATCTTTGTTTCCCAGATGAGGAAGACTGAAGCAGAGAGGGGTTGAGATTTGCTCAAGATCACATTGCTAGTCAGTGATGGAACTAGGAATAGCACATTGTCTCCTGCAAGGAATAAAACAGATGAGTCTGCTACCATGGAGAAAAAGAGATGTTAAAGATGGAATAAAAATGGTCAGACATGAAAGTAGAAACAATATATACATATAATTTTTAAAAAATATAAAAAAGATTTAACTACCTCCTTATTTCCTAATTTTTATATCTGTTACCGTAGAAATTAAAAATTCTAGATGTAGATCAACTGGATGAATGACAAATTTTGAAGTTTTGAAAGCTTAAGGCCATCAGCAAAAATGACTACAGAATTGTAAGTCTAATTTGCATGAACAATTACCAGTACTTAACATGCTCTGTCACAGTATCTGCACATACAGGTGGCCAGTTTAATCATTTAACTGGTGTTTGTATGCACAAATATTAAATTCACATGTGCAGTCATGGTAACTACATATACAAATTCTGTGTGTGAATGTTTGCCCATATTGCATGTGTCCCTAGATTTTTAATATTTTGAAAATCTGATCTGCTACGTTAGTATTTTTTGCCAATAACTCAATGTAGTGGTATTTATTTTCACGAAGGAGATTTCATAAATCCTTTTTCCCGTTAATAGCTTTTAAAAAAAACAAGGTAAAATGGAAATATGGACCATTTCTGTGGATCAGAGAATATTTTAAGGTATTGTATATTTATTTTAGTCTTTTGTGTTAATCATCCACAAACACTTTATATAGTGAGGCCAAGCAATGTGAGGAGACACAGATTTATAACTTGCTAATTACTCAAACACAAAATATCTTTCCATTCTTCGCAGGTGCCCCTATTATGCTACCTATATCAGGTCGAGACACTGGGTCAAACCCAGAATGATGTGATAATTTGAGAAAATGAGTGATTTCTCCACACAAACAGAATAACAAATGGATGTTTTTCTTTAGAAATGTGCTTTTTAAATTTAAAATCTATGCGTTAGATATAGGTTTCACTAACAATATCTTGTTACTTAGGTACAATTCAGAAATCCACAGATGATATTCAGAAGTTAGTCAAAGCACCACTGAGTTTGATATATGTGACAACTTTATATGTATAATATTTTTGCATTGATTTAAATTAAAAATTAGGAAGTTCCTGAAAACTTGATTCAAACAACTAAAAGATCTGGAAATATTAAAATAGCTTAGAAAAGGAAAACCAGTAAATTTAGTTTAGGAAAGTAACTCTCTTTGGGCTTTGTATAGGCAATCAAGTCTATTTTAAGAAAGCTATTCTGCTAATAACTTGCACGTTTCTCCTGAGGTAGGATTATCACCTCTTATCAGTTTAATATATGGTATAGTAGTATTCAAGGATCTATTCTTTTATAACTGCTTTGAATACATATTGAGGAGAGACTAGACCTCTACCTTATTAGCGAATCTTGTTAACAACATTGTTACACACCTTTTTTCCATGTTTGTTTATGACACATGTACACTTATGTCAAGCCAGTATGGAGACTTATATTGAGGCTAACATAGGAAGTCTTCTGTCCTAAGAAACATTAATTTCCCCAGGACAGAAGAGTCTCTGCTCTCGTCTTTAGATCTTGGTGAACTAGGTAAGAAAAAGGTTTAGGAGAAAATAACTTATTTACTAAGGCATGTGCTGAAATTCAGCTTTTGATATTTTCATAAGTTATGGAATGGTATTTTCTCTTTGACTAAAATTTACAATTTCTAGATTTAGTATTTAACACTTTGTAACAAAACAATAAATATTTTTACTGAATCTCAATTTCATGTGATTATTTACCTATTTTTGTTTAGAAAGTTTGAACAGTGTGCTGGAAAGAATTAAACAGCAAAACTGTGTAATTCATATACTGGTAGATAAAGTGAGAGTAAACAATGTTGTTTTCATTATTCTACATTTGTAGTGTTCCAGAGCCCAAATTAGAATTAGGACCCCACTGGACTACATGTTGTACATAGGAAGACATTTTGTAATAGGATTTGTGTTGAATAGCATTGCATTCTTCACATGGTTTGTATATAAATACTGAGGATACATTTTAATGAAGCTTCCAAAATTAAGTCATAGAGATGCAATAGTCTCTTCATAGCCACACTTCCATCTTTATTTTCATCCTTTCTCGAATACTCTCAGAATTTTTTTTACTGAGTTTGAACTAGCCTGGGAGATGGGGAGGTGAGGAAAAAGAATGACGTATGAAGTGTTTCTGTTCAGTTTTTTTCTTAGTGATGCATCAGAGTGTATCCAGCTCCATCATAGCACTTCTGCCAACACGTGCTCTTCAGTGCTGATCTCTTAGATGAGCTGAAGCTCAGTAGTAGAAAAGAGAACTAGAACAGGATACTTTGGTATGAAGCTAGGACGGATTTGAGTCCTGATGCTGCATATTAAAGATCGACACGGATTTATGCGCTGAGGATTTTTCCTTTGAAGTAAATCTGGGCCATAACTTAAATGCCAGAAGGGACCATTCTGATCATCTAGATCAGTGGTGGGCAACCTGCAGCCTGTCAGGGTAATCTGCTGGCCAGCTGCCAGACAGTTTGTTTACATTTGAATGACTGCCCACAGCTCCCAGTGGCTGCGGTTCGCTGTTCGCAGCCAAGGGAGCTGCAGGAAGTGGCGTGGGATGTGCTGGCCTCCGCTTCCCACAGTTCCCATTGGCCGGGAACGGCAAACCGCAGCCACTGGGAGCTGCAGGCGGCTGTAAAAATGTAAACAAACTGTTTGGTGCCCCACCAGCAGATTACCCTGACTGGCCGCGTGCCGCAGGTTGCCCACCACTGATCTAGATGCTCCAATCACTGTACATGCTGTCACCGTTGTGGGGTAACTGCATCTTTGACCCCTTTGTGGTATCTTTGAAAACACCCCACTTATATGTCGGCTAGAGGCCTGAGCCCTAAGTGGGGTATTGTAAAGGATGGTATGAAGGGGTCAAAGGTGCAGTTACCCCAGATGTGTGACAGCATTGGAGCATCTAGATCGGGGTGGGCAAACTTTTTGGTCTGAGGGCCACATCTGGATATGGAAATTGTATGATGGGCCATGAGTGTTCACAAAATTGGTGGTCAGGGTGGGTGGGGGGTGAGGGCTGTGGGGTGCAGGACAGTGCTCCAGGCTGGGACCGAGGGGTTTGGAGGATGGGAGGGGGATCAGGGCTGGAGCAGGGGGATGGGGCATGGGAGGAGGTCAGGGGTGCAGGCGCCGGGCAGCGCTCATCTCAAGCCGCTCCCAGAAGCAGTGACAGTCGCCCCTCCAGCTCCTACCTGGAGGCATGGCCCTGGCCGGGCAGCTTTGCATACTGCCCTGTCCGCAGGCATCGCCCCTACAGCTCCCTTTGGCTGCGGTTCCTGGCCCATGGGAGCTGCAGAGCCAGCACTTTGGGCAGGGGCAGCGTGCGGAGCCCCCTGGCTGCCCCTATGTGTAAGAGCTGGAGGGGGGAACATGCCGTTGCTTCCTGGAGCCACGGCACGTGTGGAGCAAGCCCACAACCAGAGCTTGAGGGCTGGATTGCCCACCCCTGATCAAGATGCAATTGTCTTACAAGCAAGAGTCTCAAACATACTGATTGATTTATTTTTTTAATTTTTTTTACCTTGGACAGGATTAACAATGACCAGCCACCTTTTCACAAAGCACAATACATTTACTTTAGAACAAAAACATTGCAGAGAAAACATACCAAAAAATAAGAAGTCTGTATGCAGGCTAAGCTTACCAGTTGTTACCCGTCTTTCCCATGGAGACCCTAGTAGATTTCAAAGTCCTTCAAATTCTTACAGCAGAGTAACACTCTTGGTTAAAGTCTCATGTCAATTTTTGGATTGAATGAGAGTCTCCCCTCCACTACATTAGACTTTCCACTTTCTACCATTCTGCATTCTTTTTCTCCTGGGCCTCTTAAAACCAGTCAAAACCAGTTCCCCCTGCCCCGGTCCCCCAAATGGTGGTACTTCTCTAAAGTTGTTTAACTGTCCAGGGATTTGCATTAGTGTGTTTTCTTCCCCTCACTCCCAATTTTAATTCCCCGCACCAGAACACAATTCACAAATGTACATAAAGCATTTATAGACATAGTAGTCTATGAATATCCTATGTGCCAATAGTATCTGGCACATCTCATTACAATAATGTAAAGTTTCCATGCTTCCACAGCCTCACATCTGTCACACATACATGTAGTAAGATACTCTAAATAAAGACAGAGGGTGGGAAAAAGAAAATAGTTATTCCCCTGTTGTATGAAATGGGGAACGAAAGACTACATAAATTAAATGACTTGTGCAACGTAAAACAGACACTCCATGTCTCCTACCCATCCAGTGCCTTAGCCAGACCATCTTTCCTTTCCAACTGAATGTTTAACTGTTTTATCTCCTCTAATGCCTCTTAAGACTATGAGTTCCTTGGGAAGTTGTGTGGCTACAGGCACGCAGACAGCATTCCATAAACACCCGCATACCACTACCTTGCTGGCGAAATAGTGATGAAAGTAAGAGGAAATCCTCTGCTTTAACAAAATGGCTGCCCGGTTGGTTTATAAGCAACCCAGACACACATTTAAAATAGAAATTATCTATTATTATCTGGTCTGCTGCCAGCAGCAGAAATGTTGTTTTCCTTCTTATTGCAATTTGACCTTTTCAAGTAGTGTTTCAGTGACTCACATCCTATAAGCAATTTGATTTATTGCTTCCAAGTAAGTGACATTTTAAGGTCACAGATATTCCATAAGGGGAGCTATTTGTGAAAGACAAAATGCTCTATAATAAAATCCCAGAGGGAAAGGAGAGCAGTCATCTATTATCCTAGGGTTGAGGGGGACAGGGAAGGGAGGTGAAAGCTTGTGCCAACATCTTTCTTTGTAAGAGAGGATTTGTTACGGTGCAGGTGGGGAGGGCTAGCTATAGCTTGTTACTGCAGATGGGCCCATGGGTGGCAGGTGAAGCTTCCCCTTGGGGAGGCTGGCCGTCTGCCCCTCCTGGCCAAGGCCTGCCCCAGCTTGGTACTCTCAGCCCCCCCCCGGGGGGAGGGGCTAAGAGCTCAATTGGGGCCACAGAGTGTGTGTGTGAGGGAGAGTGGTGAGAGCTCAGCCCCAGCCAGGGTCAAGCTCTCAGCCTTGTCCAGGACTGCAGTGGAGCCACGGGTGCCGACTCCATGGGTGCTCCAGGGCTCAAGCACCCACTGGAAAAAAAATAAGGGGTGCTCAGCACCCGCAGGGCAGGATTCATCTTTTGTGTGCTGCAGCGCCCTGATCATGGCCCCTCCACTAGTGCTCCACCCCGAGGCCCCACCCCCCAGTCCATCTCTTTTCCCCCAAGACCCCTTCTGTGCTCCACCACGAGGCCCTGCCCCATTCGAACTCTTTCCCTGAGGCCCCACCCACTTCTCACACAAGGGGGAGGGGGCGGAGAGTAGCACCCACTGGCAAAACCAAAAGTCCGTTCCTGTGGGTGGAGTTCCCAGCCTTGGCTGGAGCTCCAAGCCTGAAGCCCCTCTCCCATTCTGCTCCTTCCACCCATGGCCCCACCTGAGTTCACCTCTTCCGGTGTGACCCCACGCATAGTCCCTTCCCCCATGGCCCCATCCCACTCCCACTCTGCCTCTTCCCCCTGAGGCCCTTCCCCCCTCTTACTCCCTCCCTGCTGTGGCCCCAAGACCAGAAAAGCTCTGTACCCCTTCCAGAACCCCTGGGCTGCATCAGGGAGCAAGATCTACTCCAGCCCCAGGGCCACAGTGGGGGCAGATTTTTCCAGGGGCTCCAAATGGGGGCATGAAGTTTGGGGAGGCTTAGCCTCTCTTAGGTGCGACCCATGGCTGTGCCTCTGTTTAAAAAAAATGCATTGAGGGGTTCTGTTGGTGCTATGCAAGGATAAGTCCATCAATGGCTATTAATGAGGATGGGCAGGGATGCAAAACCATGCTCTGAAGAGTCCTTAGCCTCTGTTTGCCAAATGCTGGGAATGGGAGACAGGGGATGGATCACTTGATGATTAGCTGTTCTGTTCATTCCTTCTGGGGCACCTGGCATTGGCCAGTGTCAAAAGACAAGATACTGGGCTACACAGACCTTTGAACTGACCCAGTATGGCCATTCTTATGGATTGTTCCAACTATTATGATTAGCATAAGGTACGACATACAAGTTGAAATGTTTTGACTTTAGTAGTAATAATATAACATAAAAGTTCAGTCAATAAGGTCAAAACAAAATGTCACCATTTCACTCTGCAGCAAATTTCAATTTTTCATTCTAATTTGGAACCAAAAAAAAAGGAAATTTCAAAATTTCCCATAGAAGGGGAATTTTGGGTTCTGACTTGCTCTAGTTGTCTCTGTCTTACAAATGAGCAATGTGTGGTACACAGAAGTTAAGTGATTTACCCCACATCACATAGGAAGTCTGATAGAGAGTTAGGAATGCAGCCTAGGTGACCTGACTTTCCAGTTCTGAGCTTTATCAACAAGACCATACTTCCTCCCTAACTGTGCACAAATTAGTTTCCATCTCATGACACACTGGATCTGCATTTCTTTATACTAGGAGAATTTCCTTGCCTGTTTTTCTCCAGAAATAAGCTCCTTCTGCTTCCTGGGAAACAAGCACGTGGTACATGGGTATGTCCCAGCTCAAATCCTTGTGTCTCAGCTAATAGACTACATTTTAACCTTCAGCCTCACCTTATCCATGTATCACACAAGCAAAGGCAACATAAAGCTCTGTCTTAATACGGTTTAAGAACAAATGCAAGGTGATTATACAAACATGTCCAGCAATACAATGTATTTCTATGAATTATCAGCTAGTTCTTGTTCAAGAGTAATTTGCATATTCTACACTGAGGCAGCCAGTTTAGATTTAAGAGCATGCAGCTCATGGTTGTCAGTGCATTTCACCCATCTATAGAGAGCTATTCAGTTTTCACTCATCCCACAACATTCCAATTCCTTAAAGACGTTGTTAGAACTTTCCCTCCAGCAGCTGGATCTACACCTCCCTGGGATCCAAATTTAGTACTAGCAGCACATATGTGGCTTACCTTTGAACCCTTTGCTAAATACAGAAAGGAGCATGCAGCTATGAAGGTGGCCTTTTTGGCAGTGACCTCTTCAATGTGGAGGGTAGATGCCCTTGGTGCCCTCTGGGCAGACCCACCTTATACCATATTTCACAGAAACAAGGTGTTCCTCCAGCTACATGCTAAGTTTGTTACTAAGGTCCAGTGCGACTTTAATGTGAATCAAATGATTAATTTACCAGTATTTTAGCTGAAGTGGCATGAACTGGAGAGCATAGGATATTATGCTCTCTGACTGGTTGAAGGGCCATGGCTTTCTACTCAGATCAGACAAAGCCCTTTCAAAAATCTCCTCCACTGTTCACTTTATTTGCTGAGAGAATGAAGGACAAAGTCCGCTCTTCTCAGAGACTCTCAAGGTGAATCAAAGCTCACCCAACTAGGGCACAGGCTGCCTCACTATTGTTACTACATAGTGTCCCCCTTTCTGAAGTCAGCAGGGCAGCTACTTGGAATTTGGTGTATGCGTTCAGCAGGCCGTATGCCCTGACTGACGCCTTGGCAGCTGGTGCATACTTTGATTCACTCCTTCTGACTATGGTGCTAGGTACCACCTCAGATCACCCGCCTCAATTAACATTGCTTGGGAATCATGCACAGTGACTACCCATAGGAACCAGCACTCAAGGGATTATTACTTATTTTATAGCAACTGGCATTCTTAGAGCTGTATGGTCCCTGAGTATTCACAACCCGCCCTCTTTCCTCTCTGCTTTGGATCATCATGTGAATCACAGTAGAGTAGGAACTGAGAGATGGTCAGGCCATATCACCATGTATACCCTCTGTTTGCAGCACGAGGCAGCGTAGCACGCAAGTGCAAACCAACAGCCACTGCTATTGAAGAATTTGCAATCCCAAGCACGTGCACACACTCAGGGAATACCCATGGGGATCACATATCTGGAAGAACTCTAGGTACAATAAGGTCAGTAACTTTCCTTTGTTGTAACTCATCCCCCAAAGAAAACTATGCTGAGAGAAAGGATTTTAAGAACATAAGAACAGCCATACTGGGTCAGGCCAATGGTCCATCTAGCCCAGTATCCTGTCTGCTGACAGTGGCCTATGATAGGTGCTTCAGAGGGCACAAATAGAAGAGGCAATCATTGAGTGAGGTATCCCCTGTTGTTCACTCCCAACTGTAGGGACGCCCCGAGCATAAGGTTGCATCCATGACCATCTTGGCTGATAGTCATTGATGGCCTATCCTCCATGAATTTATCTAATTCTTTTTTGAACCCCAGTCGAGTTTTGGCCTTCACAACATCCCCAGGCAACAAGTGCCACAGGTGAACTGTGCAAAACTTCTGTGCTGTATGACTAGAATACTGCAGATTTTTAGTTGTGAAGTCTAAACTTAACTGTTTTAATTTTTGCTTTGCAGCTTGTCATGAGGCTGGTTCTGGCAGGACCCAACTGAGAGTGCCAATTCAGGACAAATTGCTTAAAGCAGGCCAGTTACAGCCCAAGGCTGGGGTTTTTCTACCTGTAAGGCAAACCAAACCAGCCAAACAGAGAGGACTTTGGTTTTACCCCACTGGCTAACCACAAGTCACACAAGCAATTCCCTTAGACACTCCAGTTTCCCAGTATCACCACCAGTGCCACTCGTTATGGGGACAAATGGTTATGAAAACCAACACCCCAGTAAAAGAAAAACGGTTCTCCTGATCCCAAAGGACCAAGCCCCAGACCCAGGTCAATATACAAACCAGATCGTACCCACAAATCACGCTGTTGCCAATCCTTTAGAATCTAAAATCTAAAGATTTATTCATAAAAGGAAAAAGATATAGAGGAGAGCAAGAGTTGGTTAAATGGAATCAATTACATACAGTAATGGCAAAGTTCTTGGTTCAGGCTTGTAGAAGTGATAGACTTGATTTGAACCTGCAGTTTATTCGCTGGAGTACATCCACAGCTGGGATGGGTCATCAGTCCTTTGTGTAAAGATTCTGTTTGTAGCAAAGTCTCTCCAGAGGTAAGAAGCAGGATTGAAGACAAGATGGAGGAGCTGCAGCAGCTTTTTATAGTTTCTTGCCATGTGGTCTCTGCTTTCTTTGTCCCAAGGACAAGCTGTCCATCACATGGCCTGGAAAAACCTCAGAGTTCTGACCAGAGGCATGTCTCTGCATAGCTTGCTGAGTCACAAGGTGTGTCTGCCTTCTCTCAATGGGTCAACTGTACTGCTTGATGGCCCATTAAGGACCATCAGCTAGCTAGGCAGAGCTGACCCCAACTTGTCTGGGGTGTCACCCAGAAGCATAGCACAAGTTTGAAATACAGACAGTATAGAGCCAATATTCCTAACTTCAACTACAAAAATGATACACATATACAGATAGCATAATCATAACCAGAAAACCATAACCTTGTCTTAGACACCTTATTTGACCCCCTTTATACAAAATTTGGTGCCACTACAGGACTTTGGTTGCAACAATGATCTATATGGTTACAGAGTCTGTCAATAACATCACACAGCTCACCTTAGATATAACTGCATAGGCTCCCCACCTCCCTCTGAAGAATCCTGTAGTGGATGTGCTGGAGGCCAAATATTTTACTAGATCAGTGGTCTAAGTTAGTACTTTCTAGTGAATGTTCTTTATTGAGACTAGTCAATAGAATAGAATATAGTGTGGAATTTATATGCCTTTCACTGAAAGAGAGAGCGTAAGCATACTAACTTGCATCATATGCATAACACAAAAAAAACAGCTCTACCCAGAAAACGATGAGCAAGGAGCCCAGCTGCATAATGTAATAAGTCACTACAAATAAAATACTCCTGCATATACAGTAATTGTAATGCTGTATTGAACATATTCTCTCATCAGAAGTGATTGTGGCTGCAAATGGTCAGCTAAGTTTCTGCAAAAGTAGTCAGATGTTCTGCATACAGTATCATATAAGCAGGTTTCAGAGTAACAGCCGTGTTAGTCTGTATTCGCAAAAAGAAAAGGAGGACTTGTGGCACCTTAGAGACTAACCAATTTATTTGAGCATGAGCTTTCGTGAGCTACAGCTCACTTCATCGGATGCATACTGTGGAAACTGCAGAAGACATTATATACACAGAGACCATGAAACAATACCTCCTCCCATCCCACTCTCCTGCAGGTAATAGCTTATCTAAAGTGATCACTCTCCTTACAATGTGTATGATAATCAAGCTGGGCCATTTCCAGCACAAATCCAGGTTTTCTCACCCTCCACCCCCCCCGCCCCCCCAAACTCACTCTCCTGCTGGTAATAGCCCATCCAAAGTGACCACTCTCTTTACAATGTGTATGATAATCAAGGTGGGCCATTTCCAGCACAAATCCAGGTTTTCTCACCTCCCACCCCCCCCCTTTCCAAAAACCACACACACAAACTCACTCTCCTGCTGGTAATAGCTTATCCAAAGTGACCACTCTCCTTACAATGTGTATGAAAATCAAGGTGGGCCATTTCCAGCACAAATCCAGGTTCCCCCCCCCCCCAAAAAAAAAAAAACAAAAACCACACACACACACAAACTCACTCTCCTGCTGGTAATAGCTTATCCAAGGTGACCACTCTCCCTACAATGTGCATGATAATCAAGGTGGGCCATTTCCAGCACAAATCCAGGTTTTCTCACCCCACCCCCACCCCCATACATACACAAACTCACTCTCCTGCTGGTAATAGCTCATCCAAAGTGACCACTCTCCCTACAATGTGCATGATAATCAAGGTGGGCCATTTCCAGCACAAATCCAGGTTTTCTCACCCCCCACCCCCCCCTTTCCAAAAACCACACACACAAACTCACTCTCCTTCTGGTAATAGCTTATCCAAAGTGACCACTCTCCTTACAATGTGTATGATAATCAAGGTGCGCCATTTCCAGCATAAATCCAAGTTTAACCAGAACGTCTTGGGGGGGGGTAGGAAAAAGCAAGGGGAAATAGCCTATTTAAAGGTAGCCTATTTCCCCTTGCTTTTTCCTACCCCCCACCCCCCCAAGACGTTCTGGTTAAACTTGGATTTATGCTGGAAATGGCCCACCTTGATTATCACACACATTGTAAGGAGAGTGGTCACTTTGGATAAGCTATTACCAGCAGGAGAGTGAGTTTGTGTGTGTGGTTTTTGGAAAGGAGGGGGTGGGGGGTGAGAAAACCTGGATTTGTGCTGGAAATGGCCCAGCTTGATTATCATACACATTGTAAGGAGAGTGATCACTTTAGATAAACTATTACCAGCAGGAGAGTGGGATGGGAGGAGGTATTGTTTCATGGTCTCTGTGTATATAATGTCTTCTGCAGTTTCCACAGTATGCATCCGATGAAGTGAGCTGTAGCTCAGGAAAGCTTATGCTCAAATAAATTGGTTAGTCTCTAAGGTGCCACAAGTACTCCTTTTCTTTATATAAGCAGGTGGAGTTCTGAGGGAGATTGATTTTCCTACAGTTGTGAGTGGAGCAAGGGAAATTCCTGTAGCAGAGCCAAAGCATGGTACGCTGGGACTTGCTATTATTAAACTTACCCAGTCACTAGCAACTCTAGCTGCTACAATAGATAGTTGGAAATACTGTACATAATGCTAGGCATACAGTACTGAGCGTAGCTTAAACACAGTTTTAAAAAAAAAGCAGCATTTGTTACTCAAGAAATCCCTACTTGATAAATATTAAATTTAAGGAACAGAACATTTTATTTGCTTCTGATAGTCTGCTAAATTCCACCAAGAAGAAACAGAGAGTGATAGAAAAGGTTTTATGGAACAAGCTGTGCAATACCCTACAGTCTAAAGCAGGGGTCTCAAACTCAGTTTACCTTAGGGCCAGTGCCAGTCCTCAAATCCTCCCAGCGGGCCAGTAATGTCACTGAAGATGGTGTTCAGAAACGAAAATGTTTATATTGTATTTTTGATTTTGAATTTCTTAGAAATAATAAAACTGTCATACAACTTTATACAATTTTTTGCCTGCCAGAGTGTTTTTAGTGTTTGCCAGATAAACTGACAGAACTGCAGTATTGCCAGGTGTTGATGTTTGGCGTCAGTGGCTGAGCAGTTGAAACCTTCAGGATTGCAGCAAGGGGTGCATCAGATAGTTGTGTTCAGTATTTTGACTTGTTTATATTCATTGTGGAAAAAAAGTGATGCTGCCTCCCTGGCTGACTCTGCCTGGCAACTAGTGATGGTATCTCTGTCCCTCTTCCCCAGCCAACGGGAACTGTGGGGGGCAGTGCCTGCAGCCAACATTGCCGGCAGCATGTCTGCCTACGTCTCTCCTCTGCAGGATGCAGTGGGGAGGTTCTCAGGCCGCAGATGGCCTGCGGGCCGGGACTTTGAGACCCCTGGTCTAAAGCCAGCTAACTTATAGGTGTGTGACCTTTATTCCTCCAAGAGGAAGAGGGTATTAAGCTGGCCAAGACCCACATTGCTTTTTCCCTCCATGGGTTTTCCAAAATGGAAGGAAACACATGGATATGAGAATGCTGCATGACTGTCTAAACTTGGTCCTAGCCAGGAAGTTTAGATGACAGACTCACTCAGTCACGTTGGGCTGGCCTGCTGGAGACAAATTGTGCTGACTAGCTCCCAACATAGCCAAGTCCCTACCGCAGTACTTCACCCTCATCAACCAGCCTGGGTTCTTATTCCCTTACCAGTACTGTGAGTTCTCAACACAAAATTTCCTCAAGACAAAAGTTTTCAGTAGGCCCTCCCCACACCTTTTTTTTGGGGCGGGGTGCGAGGGGGGGGTGCTTTTTACCAGGGAAGGGAAGGAAGCACAGTTGTGGAAACTGTTAAGGAAAAGTTAGTATATGTGACTTCATTTTGGTTTGGGGCCCACCATTGTCTAAAAGCAAGCACATCATGCACCAGGAGGAGTGTTCCTTAGATACTGCATTCCTGTGAAAACCCTCCCCCTTGTTTCCTGTCTCGACTCCCGGTTTCTGTTCTTTGTCCGTACCTAACTCCCTGTCCTGGCCTTGTGTTGTGGGCCTCCCATCCTGATAAGAAAGGTTACTGATGCATTGCTTTAGGACCATGTTGTGTAGTTGAAGTAATAGTTTAGCACGGGGAATGTACCTAGCAGGGAGAGGTGGTAGATAAGGAAAGGGTTTATCTATTGGCTAAGGTTTCCGATGCACGAGGGCAACATGCTTTGCTAAAAGGTATATAATCTATAACCTGCATTCGGGGTCCCCTTCTGACTAGCAGGGGGGCACCATGCTTGAGCATAATAAACTTAATATCTTTGGGAACTCTGCAGTTGTGGACTTTGTTCGTGTGCTTCAGCCTAGACTTGAACTGCGCGTGACCTATCAGGTATAATTCGCAACAGTTCTTGGCGACCCAGATGGACTCTAGGCTTGCCCCGACGAGCGATACCGCACTCCTCCTCTCGCACAGTTCCAGCCGGCACAGGGTGAGTTCACCTTTGAGAACTCCGAGGAGCGGGAGTGTGGGCCGTCGCATAGGCGATAAGGTGGCACATTTGGTGTCCTTTTGGTAGCCCATTATGGGTTCTGGGCAGAGTGTAAGTAAGGGGACCCCTTTGGCTGAAATTCTCGAGAATTGGAGGAATATTTCTGGCACCCATGGGTTAGGTAAAAAGAAAGCTGTAATCTTGTGCAAGGTTGTGTGGCCAGCACTAACAACTCAAACACCTCTCGAATGGCCACCGGATGGGTCCTTTGCTGGGGAAAAATTAACAGCACTTAGGAAAAGGCTGGAGGACAAAGCTCCAGCCCAGATGGATTATTGGTATGAATGGGACAACTGGGCTTATGCGCGTGCGAAAGGACGTCCTCTTTCCTCCTCCTTTTCTTATTTATCTCAGGGGTCTCCAGCCCCGCTCTGTGCTATGCCTGCTTCTGCCCCTCCTCCGGCTTCCAATCGGCTTTCTGACTTATGCCCGTCACCTCCTTGCTTGCCACCGCCCCAACCCGTACAGGCCCACTATTGACCCGCCAGTTGCTCTGCAAGCTCCGCTCGTTCAACAACCCCTTGTTAGCCATGGTACGGACGGTGGTGAACAGACCGTCTTCCCCCATGTTCACCGCTCCTTCGGCCCAGGCGATTTAGTAATATGGCAACAGCAGATGCCCCGCCTGTGTGACGACCCAGAGAAGGTTCTGCAAACCATTTGGTCTGTATTTACTGCGTTCAGTCCTACATGGGGAGATGTTCAGGTAATCCTGGACACACTTTATCCCCCTGATGAGAAATATTCCATTCTGGATGCCAATCGGCGCTGGGCAGGGGAGAATAATACCCGGACTCCTTGGCCCCTGACTGATCCCGATTGGAATCCCAATATGACTGACCAAATGGGCTTTTTAAAGGCTGGTAAAAACAGCCTTTTGGAGGCTATACGCAAAGCTGGTAGTAAAACGGCTAATTGGTCTAAAATTTGTGAATGCCAGCAGGAGCTTAATGAGCACCCCTCTGCTTTTTGGCTTGGTTGTCCAAACAGGTTCGCGTATATGGGGGCGGTATAAACCCTGAGGCAGAGGAAAACCGTCCTATGATGGTTTCCTTTGATGTCGATTAAGCAACATCAGATATAAAAAAGTATTTCTCTAAACATGTTCCTGACTGGCTGGGAAAGCCCTTACATGAAGTAGTGCGCCTGACCACTTTTGTGTTCATTAGTAGAGATGAGGAAAAGGCAAAAGAAAAGCGTAAACAGAAGAAGGAAGAGGTTAGTATGCTGGCAGCAGCATTGCAGGTACCCTTTGGCAACCAGCCCTGGCAGGGTAGGGACGGTTCAGGAGGGAGGGGTCGTGGGCGAGGAACGGGTCGGGGAGGAGCATGGAACGGGGAAGGAATGGGAATTGCAACTACTGCAAACAACCGGGACATTGGAAAAGAGAGTGCCCCCTGCTTCCCCGAGGGGCTCCTTGGAAAAGTCAGGTAGAGACTAATTCTTCCTTTCCCCCTAACGCTCCCCAGGACCTTGTTGACCCCCAGTGACTAGAGGCGGAGATTTTGGGAACCTTGGAGAGTTGGAATGGGATTTGGGGTTACAGTCGCAAATTTATCTAAAAATTGGGGAACAGCTTGTGCCTTTTTTAGTAGATACCGGTGCCACCCTCTCCACTTTAACTTTAGTTCCGGGCTCTCTTTCCGATACCAAAGTTTGGGTGCAGGGTATAGAGGGCAATCCGTGCCCAGCTCCCCTATCCTACCCTGTCCCTTTTGAGCTTGGTTCTTTAAAGTTGTCACATAGATTTGTTGTAATGCCAGAGGGCCCCGCAAACCTTCTCAGGGGGGATGTGCTGAGCAAACTGGGGGCACACATATATTGCGTCCCCGAGGGGCTCTGCATGTCCGTCCCGGACTCGGCTGTTGCTTCTCTTATGGCATCGGTTACCCCTGTTCCTGATGTCCTCTCTGAATTGTCCAGTGTTCCACACAGTTTGTGGAGCACAACTTCTACCGATGTAGGCCTTCTTAAATCAGCCGTTCCAGTTAGTCTGGAAACAAGGGACGGACCGCCTCCCTCCGTAAAACAATACCCCTTGCCGAGGAAGGCGGAAGAGGGCATTTCAGTTCTTATTGACAGCTATTTGATTCAGGGGGTTCTAGTCCCCTGCAGTTCGCCCTGTAATTCTCCCATTCTTCCTTTAAGGAAGCCTAAACTGGGACCGGATGGGCGTCCAGTCTATCAGTTTGTTCAGGATTTATGGACTATAAATGGTTATGTTATAGCCCCCCATCCAGTTGTCCCTGATCTGAGCACCATTCTAACACTGATTCCCCAGTTGGCCACTTGTTTTACTGTCGTAGATTTGTGTGCGGCATTTTTCAGTATCCCTTTGCACGCCGATTCTCAATATTTGTTCGTGTTCACCTGGAAGGGCCAGCAGCTAACGTGGACGCATCTTCCCCAAAGGTTTTCAGGATCCCCCACTATTTTTTCCCGGATTCTCACCGAGGATTTAAAAGATATTGTCTTGCCTAGTTCGTCTGTCCTAGTTCAATATGTGGATGATTTGTTAATTGCTGCCTCTGATTATAATGCATGTTTAATTGACTCTGTTGTTTTGCTTACTGCCCTAGCCAATAAGGGTCATCATGCATCTCCATCCAAATTGCAGCTGTTTAAAGATCAGGTAATTTATTTAGGCTTTGTGATTCGGCCCGGAGAGCATTTGCTCTCTCCTGACAGGGTGCAGGCAATTTGGGATTGCCCGCGCCCGGTTACAAAAAAGCAGTTACGGGCTTTCCTGGGGGCTGCGGGGTTCTGTCAACCCTGGATAGTGGCCTTTGGGGAACTGGTCAAACCCCTAGTCCAGGCCACCACAACATCAACCCCCGATCCTGTCTCCTGGACCCTGGAAATGGAAGCCGCTTTTGAATCCACCAAGAAGGCTCTGATCTCTGTGCCCGCCTTGGGATTCCCGGATTACGGTAAACCATTTTCTCTTTTCACTCACGAACACCAGGGGGTGGCCAGCGGCGTCCTTTTGCAATACCTGGGGGATCGCCCACGCTCCACAGCCTATTACTCAGTGCAGCTGGACCCTTTCCTTCGGGGCTCTGTCTCCTGTGTACGATCCAGTGCCGCTGTCATGGTTGAACAGTCACGACCTATTGTTTTGGGGCACCCTCTGACTGTCTGGGTCCCTCACGAGGTTGAGGTTCTCTTAAAACAACATTTTACACAGGCATTGTCTCCACAGCGGGCTCCTAAATATCAACTAATCCTGTTGGCTGCTGACAACTTTACTTTACGTCGCTGCAAGTCCTCAATCCAGCCACGATGCTACCCATCCCAGAGGACAGTACCCCTCACCATGTATGTATGGATGTCATCGCGCAGGATGGTAAGCCTTGCCCGGATTTAGCTGACTCCCCTTTAACCAAGCCCGATTTACTCCTTTTCACCAATGGGTCCTCGTACTATTTAGATGGCCACCGGGTCTCGGGCTATTCAGTTACCTCTCAGGCAGACATTATTGAGGTTGCCCCCTACCACCTTCCTTCAGCGCCCAGGGTGCAGTTATATGCACTTACCAGGGCTTGTTTGTTGTATTCGGGAAGGACTGTTACTATTTACACGGACTCTAAGTACGCTTTTGGTGTTTGTCATGCTACGGGCCAGCTCTGGAAACAACGAGGATTTTTAACCTCCTCAGGCACAAAAATCACTAATGTCCCTCTAATTTCTGCCCTTTTGGATGCCATTCAGGCCCCTCGCCAGGTGGCGGTGGTTCACTGTTATGCGCATAGGCAGCCTAACACTTTTGTATCCCAGGGCAAAGCATTAGCTGACTCAGCCACGAAGGCTGCAGCTCTACAGCCCCTCCTGGTTTCGTCTTCCCTCCCCCTGGATACGCCCTTCCCGCCTGCTGACTGGACGCTGTTGTATGCTGACGTATCCTCGGAGGAGCTTCGAGACTGGAAACGCTGGGAAGGATCTGAGGGCCCTGATTAGGTTTGGCAAATCGGGAACAAACCTATTCTCCCCCGTCGTTATCTACTCCCTTATCCATGCTGCTTATTCTACCTTATTCTCCCCCTTATCCGTTATCTACACTGCTTATTATTTTCATTCCTTGGGTCACGCTGGTATCTAGGGCACAGCAGCTGCTATACTAAAATCTTGGGCGGCACCCCATGTTTATCCAGTGGTGAAGCGGGCTCTCGGCTCCTGCCCTACTTGCCTGGCCTTCTCTGCTAAGACTCTGCTCGATGCCGACTCGAAGGGGGGAGACCCTGGGCAAACTTCCCGTTTCAACGCTTGCAGATGGACTATGCAGAAATGCCTAAAAGCTCAGGGTTTCACCACCTCCTTGTCATAGTGGATCAACTTTCCGGATGGCCTGAAGCAATACCAACCAGAAAGGCAGACGCAAGATCTGTGGTAAAGTTTTTAATGAAAGACATTGTACCCAGGTTTGGTGTCCATGAAGTCGTTGATTCAGATCAGGGCTCACACTTTACTGCAAAGATTTTGGAGGAATTGTACCGGTGCTTGGGGATTATCCGACAATTACATACTCCATACCACCCCCAGTCTGCAGGTCAGGTGGAACGCATGAACTGAACAATAAAGACAATGGTAGCGAAGTTCTGTAAGGAGACTGGACTTAAGTGGCCAGATGCCTTGCCTATAGTCTTATGGCACATAAGATGAACCCCAGGTGTGCCCCTAGGCCTGTCCCTGTTTGAGGTGTTGTTTGGGAGACCAGCTTTAGTCCCGGGAACTTATGTTCCTGCACATGCTAGCCTCTTGGATGGAGATGAAACTTTGGCCAGATATGTTGCCAGACTGCAAAAGGGGCTGACTGACAACCAGTCTGAAGCGCAATTGTTTCAAACCGCACCCTTAGGGTTACAGGTTCATTCTTTTAACCCAGGGGACTGGGTAATGGTAAAAAAGATCCCCCGCACCAACTCCCTGGAACCCCAGTGGGAGGGGCTGTACCAGGTTCTGTTATGTACTTATTCTGCTTTAAAAGTTGCAGGTAAAGGTTCCTGGATCCATCATAGCTACGTTAAGTTGGTGCTGGGACCCCCACCTGACCTTGACAAGCCATCGGACGAGCCACTTCACGAATGAACGCCACTACCAACCCATGGACTGAGCTTTCCAGCTATTGGGACCTTTACAGCCCACCAGGACTTCTTGTGTTCCTGTTTATTGGACTTACATTGGTGGTGGTGTTTTTTGTATGGTACAGAGGAGGATGCCGACATTGGTATGGTTTGCCTAGGGGGTCCTCTTCCTATTCCCAAGTCCAGTACAAGGATGGGAGGGCAATAGCTTCTTGAATTTAACCCATGCTATAAAACAGGGTGTGAATTGAACGCAGTGTTGGATTTGTATTCATACCTCCACATATTTGGGTCAGGGGGTCCCATTGGTAGGGGTACCTATCCCTCTTAATCGAACACTCCAAGCTAAGCTATGGGCAACTACATTTAACTGGAACGTTACAATCCAAAGATGGTCTATTGATATGGTGGCCCAGGGGAATTATGCTTTATGTGTGTCATGACGTAAGGGCATGGAAAATAGTTTTTGTGGGGTGCAAGGACACCACCCAGATCAGCTCTGGTGTGGCAGGCCCCTCCACTTACTCCGAGGCCCCCTGGCCAGTCCCTGAGGGGTCTTGCTGGTATTGGTTATGCAATCACACAGCTTATAAGGTTCTTCCGGCAGGATGGTGTGGTACATGTACCTTAGGGGCTATAGTACCCTCCGTGACAGTACACCAGACCCTGACCCAGGGAGAGATCCACAATCTAGTATGGAGAAACCAACAAAGTATTCCTTTAAACCCTCTTTCACAACGGCCCACAGGCTTTCACTCCTTTGTGCGTTGGTTTCTGCCATGGCTAGGAGTAACTAGAAAAAGCTATAGTTAACATTTCAGCTGCTTTGGAATTAATGGCAAATGCTACTGCAGACGCCTTATCTGCCCTTCAAACTGAAGTAACTCAGTTATCCCAAACTACATTGCAAAACCGCCTAGCGCTGGACTATCTCCTCACAAACCAGGGTGGGGTTTGTGCTCTGGTTAACTCAAGCTGTTGTGTATTTGTAAATCAGCACCACAGGGTGGAAATTGACATCCACATCCTCATGCAGCAGGCAGCCCTTTTCCACCACATCAGCCTCGACAATACCAGTGCTGGATTCCAGGAGGTCTGGAACTGGCTCACCTCATGGCTACCGGATGTGGGTGCTTAGGGACGGCGTATTTTGTATTTAATTCTTTTGGCTGTTATTGCTTTTGTGTTGTTATTTTTTGTATGCCTACAATGTTGTAGTATGTGCTATTGGCAACTGCTAACCCTGCATCACAGTTACTCAGCCCCGATATAGCTTACTGATGTACAAAAGAAAAGGGGGGACTGTTAAGGAAAAGTTAGTATATGTGACTCCAATTTGGTTTGGGGCCCACCATTGTCTAAAAGCAAGCACATCATGCACCAGGAGGAGTGTTCCTTAGATACTGCATTCCTGTGAAAACCCTCCCCCTTGTTTCCTGTCTCGACTCCCGGTTTCTGTTCTTTGTCTGTTCCTAACTCCCTGCCTCCTGGCCTTGTGATGTGAGCCTCCCATCCTGATAAGAAAGGTTACTGATGCATTGCTTTAGGTCCATGTTGTGTAACTGAAGTAATAGTTTAGCATGGGGAATGTATCTAGCAGGGAGAGGTGGTAGATAAGGAAAGGGTTTGTCTATTAGCTAAGGTTTCCGATGCACGAGGGTAACATGCTTTGCTAAAAAGGTACATAATCTTTGTATAACTTGCATTCGGGGTCCCCTTCTGACTAGCAGGGGGGCACCACGCTTGAACGTAATAAACTTAATATCTTTCAAGTTATTTCCATTTAAAGACCCAACACAGTTTACAGGCAGGCTGCACCTCCCCCAGAAAATTACACTTCCCCATGTAGCATTCCTTTCCTATCCAGCTGCACCCATTCTGAACTAGCTGAGCTGCAGCTATCTGCCTGTAGCTGTATGTTGTAATAAGGGCAGCACAGCAGAGAATATTGTTTTCTCAACCCTTGTTAAGAGACTTGTCAGGGTTACCAGAGGGTCATATGCTTGGCAGATGGCTGGGGTCAGTATGCACTGACTCCAGCAGCTACTTTCAAACAGGGTTCCAGGATCCCATTTGGCCCTAAGCATCAACATCCTACACTTCCCCCTATATGGCTTCAGCTTAATACATGGTCAAAGTGGAAAACAGCTAAAGTTCTCTACACTACTAAGGAAGAGTTGAGTTGCTGGATAACTATCCTGAAGGGTGGGGGAGGGGCCGAGAGAGTAATGTGCGCGGAAGGGAGACAGCAGGAGTATAATAAGGCTTGAGCAGTACAAAGAATGTTTGTATTGGTAAACGGGTAAACACACCTCATTAGTGCAAACATTTTATTCCTTTAGGCAAAGTCCAACCATTTTCTGGGTTTGTTCCCAGGGCTAGACAGGATGAAGGGATATAACATATTGCACCACTATTACCATCACCAAAAGAACAGATGCCCAATATCCACATCTCTTGTAGATTTAGAAGGAAATCAGATGGCAACAGGAAAGTCACTGTTAAGGCTCCGGTGGCAGGGTGATGCAGTCACAAATTCCAGTCATTTTTGGCCTGAAATTAGAAATGATATAAGTAGAGATTACAGGTTCTTTTTGGAAGAGGCCAAAAGAATACATGCCTAGAAGAGCTCTTAGATTTGATTTAAGAAGTCTAGTTACATTAGTGACATAAGTACTGCAGGATACTCCATGGAAGCGTAGCCGTCTTTGACTAAGAGATCTATTGCTCAAATCGTTAAGGAAAAAAAACCAGTAGGGATTTTTCAGAATGAAGAGTTCAGGCAGATTGAGGATATGACTGGCTGACATAGTCCAGAGTGCAGCTTGTCAGGAATTTTCATGAACAGCTTGTCGGAAGAGGCTGATTTGTTGAAACCAAAACTTTTTCATGGAAATGTATCAGTTTTGACAAGACATGCCTCAGTTCCATGATGAAATTTCTGGTCAAAAGAAAAGAGACCAGAATAACCAATAGCCCATTGGTTATTAGGGAGCTTACTTGGAAAGAGGGAAAACCAGATTCAAGTCCTGCCTAATTCTGAGCAGGGACTTGAATCTGGTTCTCCCACATCCCTGGGCTATTGGCTATTCTGGGATGGTCTCTCCTCCTCCCCCCCCGCCCCCGCCTCACCTCCCCCCCTTTTTTGTTGGAGATATAAAAATCAAGTGTCAAAACTTCAACATTTTTCATTAAGTGGAATACTTGTTTTTTTGGCCAGCCCTAGTTCAGAGCAAGATAATTGCTTTCCTATCAGAGGGTAGAGAGTGTTGTAATGTGGCAAGAACATATGAAATTTCAAGAAAGCAGGAAAGATAGCTGACCACATACTGGATAGTTTCACATATGGAAAGTGCATATTTAGCAGAGGGTTATTTAGAGGCGCTGCATCTAAGTTACCAATATTTGGGCAGTAAGCAGGGTATTGCATGAACATTAAGTTTACAGTAAAGTAAGGAGTGTTATTTCTATTCATCTGCTGGCCGAGATGCCATCCACTGAGCTCCATGAAGCACCAAAGACAAAGAAAGACTGAGTTTAATGAGTAGTTTAGTTAGTGGGAACAGAAAACAGATCCAAGTTTAAATATTTGCATTACTTATATTTGCGTAGCAGCACTCCCAGTGACTCAAGTCACTGTGCCAATGCTAGTGATGCCAGTACGGTACTGGGATTTCAGTTCTAATAAGGTGGATTCCCAGCGCTCTGTCCCATCCCTTTTAAAAAGTGCTAGATAATACACAGCTCATGCTCACGCTCTCCTAGCAACAGTCACCGTGACTACGTTGTGCTGCACCGGCTAGCATAGTGCTTTCTCCAGTCTGCAACCCTTGGGGGGTGGTTCTTGTTTCAGCAGCAGCAGATCTGGTGCTTTGTAAATCTAGATATATAGGAAGTTCTGCACTAGGGTGGCTACCTCACATTTTCATAGGTTTGATATTATGCTGAGTTTCTATAAAACCCATCAATGCTTTACCCACCCTTTATCTTCCTACCCCCCAGTCAAGTGTGGCAAGTTAGGAAAGACCACTTAATACTCCCCCCACAGGATTAGACTAAAATGAAGATCAATCCCTGCCCATACATGTTAGAGCCCCAAGATAAATAGCCATCTCTTAAAGGCCTTTTCATCCATAGGTGATGAAGCACTTTATAGAGGTGGTAAGTGTTGTGTCCATTCTATAGATGGGGAAATGGAGGCACAAAGAGGTGAAGTGACTTGGCTAAGGTCATTCAGCAGATCCCTGGTCCAGCCAGGACTAGAACCCAGGTTTTCCAAGTCCCACTCTAGTACCCTGTCCACAGGATCACAAAGCTTTCCACTGACTTAATACTCCCATGTAGTTTTTCTGGTATTATGACAGACATCCTTCCAGCTAACTAAGCAATGCTGCCCGATTCATTTCCACAACCTTCTGCCTCTAGTTTCTGATATGAGACCAATATGAATCCCTTATAGATTTAATCCATCCCTGGCTATATAACATCCAAAGACCACTGGTGAGCGTGTTGCAGGTCCCCTTCTCTACTCAATCCATGGAGGATACAAGTCTGTTACAGCCCCAGCTAGACAGCCTTGACTATTTAACTTAAGTTGTATCAGCTCGTGCTTATAGCTCTGTAGGTCCCTGGTTCCAATTCCCTCCACGTATCAATCAAAATGGTGACCACCACACTTCTATTACTACACAACACTGTCTTTTGGTTCTGTTTGTACAGCCCTAGCACAATGGGATCCTGGCCCATGACTAGGGTTCCAAGGCACTGGGAATACAGACAGTATCATTTTAAAAAGTAGTGCCATCAGGTAACAAATATGGTAAATTAACAGACTGTGGGAACTTGCAATGGATCTCTTAGAGCCCACATGATGATACCATGGCCCCATCTTCTCCATGGTTGTCAGTCAGGCTACATCTCTCTCTACTCCAAAAGGAGCTTCTGCCCTGTGATGTAAAGAGTCTATTAGCTGCAGTAGTTTTCAGCAACCTATATCCTACACAGACCAGCTAGGAAAGGGTAAAACAGTCAAACACTTGGGCAAGTGCAACATTCTCTCCGGTAGGGTAGTCAATTGGTAGGCAAGCTGTTGCAAGTAGAAAGAAACCATGAGCGGACCTGGGAATCAAACGCTGGTCAACTGCGTCACAGCACTCACCATTATGATACTGAGTCAGGCATAAGCATTAAAACAAAACCCCAACCACCACAAGAGTGCTTCTGTTTTTAACCTGAGAAACACAACGCTCCACCATTCTGCAGGAATGAATCTTCTTGAAATATATTTGGATATGGGCAACGGTGGTGACATCATGTATTCACCTGGATCTGAAATAAGAGCTACCAATAACGTATCCTTGTGTGGTTCTGCATCCTCCTTATCCCTGCAAGCAGAGCGGGCTTTGTATTATCCTCCACTAATCTTTCACAAAACAACTAGCAGGACATTTGCTTTTGTGTTACAGAGTGAAACTGATGGTGTCCTGATTTTGTTTCCCTGGAAAGGTGCAGTAAGCACAATACCAGTTACAGCTGAGTCAGAAGTAGCATTGATCTACCTGATGACATTCAAATTTCTTCTCTGATACAGGAACTGGTTCCTGGTGGTTCGAGTATGTTCCCCCTCACTTACCTTCATGTTACTATAGAGCACCAATTTGCGTTAGCTTTTGAGAGAGTTTTCCTTGCTCTTCTAAAGCAACCAGATCAGAATATCCACCAATGCAGACTTCTCCAATATACACACGGGGGACCTAGACGTGCACACAAATTACATTTGTTAGTCAGTGGAGAGGAAAAACAAGCTGTACAGCAGGATCTCTGAAGACATTAGGGCCCAGATTCACAATGTTACTTACATGTTACAAAGCCTAATCCCTAGATGCTCTGCCACCCAGTGGAATTCACAACCCTGCATTAGGTGCCATCAATTTTATGGCGAGAACAGGAGTACTTGTGGCACCTTAGAGACTAACAAATTTATTAGAGCATAAGCTTTCGTGAGCTACAGCTCATTCGATGAAGTGAGCTGTAGCTCATGAAAGCTTATGCTCTAATAAATTTGTTAGTCTCTAAGGTGCCACAAATACTCCTGTTCTTTTTGTGGATACAGACTAACACGGCTGCTACTCTGAAACCTGTCATTATATATGGAGAGAGGTAGGCATCACAAGTTGAGCAGGGGCCATCTAAGTTAGCCAGGAGTGAACTTCAGAGGAAAGGGGTGGAGCTGAGGCTATTGGCTATTCTGCTCTGTTATCTTGTGAGAAAGATCTGACCTAGTTAGGCACCTCACTCCAGGAGAGGGTTCACAGCTGAAAATCCCCCCCCCCCCCCAGGAAGCATCTCCCTCTGGCTGGTCAGTCCAGGCACCTAGGCTGGCTTCTTATCAGAATCCTTTCCTTAGGCACCTAACTCTTCCCATGTATTGTATGGAATGCCTGGGACCCGAACTTGGGGCTGTAAATTCCACTGAGCTACAGGAATCCTAGGATGTAGGTGTTGCAACACCTAACTTGCCTTTGTTAATCTAGCCCGAAGCTCTTAACTGGACCTTTGCCAAACCTCAAGAGGTTTGGTTTTAGGACTACAAAAAAGAGTCAGGGTTGGGGAGAAGTGTGTCATCATTGACTCTACTTGCCCATCCCTATGAGATATCTGCAGATAGACAACTCAAAGGCAAATCTCTATGCCTGTCCAAGTGATTTTGACAACAAAATCTATTTTGTGTTCAAAACAAAACTACATTTCCTGTGTAAAGCCTGAGTCAAATTATTTTTAACTTACTAGAACAGGCTGGTCTGCTACTATGCAAGTTGTTATCTGGGAGGAAATCTGTTTACCAATCCTTGTGCAACTTTGTGAAATATAAAACTGAAGGGTCACAAGTGAGACTTGCATAACAATAAGAAAAGGAGTACTTGTGGCACCTTAGAGACTAACCAATTTATTTGAGCATAAGCTTTCGTGAGTAGCTCACGAAAGCTTATGCTCAAATAAATTGGTTAGTCTCTAAAGTGCCACAAGTCCTCCTTTTCTTTTTGCGAATACAGACTAACACGGCTGCTACTCTGAAACCTTGCATAACAATGTGTGTCCTCCGTGCTGCAAATGAGGAAGTTGCTTCATAAGTAGTTGGGAAAACCTTCCACCAGGGGAATCCAATTGCTTCACAAGTATTATGACTCACAATGAGGGCATTTTGAAGTAGATAATATTATAGCTACTTTACTGCTACATAAAGTGGGGCAATTCAGATACCGCTCTGCCTAAAGCTATATATATATATATATATATATATATATAGAAGGAGTAGCAGAGCTGAGTCTAAAGCCCAAGACTTCTAGTCCTATGCTCAAACTACTAGACCATACTGTCACTTTGCTTGTGTTGTGAAAGGTTCTCTTGTGTACAGGTTTTCCATGGTGCTTATCACCATAGTGTCTATGTACATTAAGATTCCATGCCACTCTTACAGTACAAGTGACAGGGCAAGAACAGTGTGTTCAGAGTGAGTTAATATTAGGCTTATTATGGATTGTGCCGAGCCTGCTGTGAAACTGGGGGAGCGTATCCACCATCTTCCATTTAGGATAGTTATAAGAAGCCGTTAAGCTCATTTATATTACCAGATAGCTGACACAACAGGACCACCACCCCAAACACATGCACTTAGCAAGGTTTGAGTAGGTTTCAGAGTAGAAGCTGAACTGTAAGGGTCAAAGGGTATCCCTGATGAATTGTACAGCAAATGCAGGGGCCAGAGCATTGACTGGATCGGAGCTGTGTTCATCTGGGTGTCTGACAGAAACAGCAGAAAGACTGGAAAAGCTGACAGAAGGCAGCAAGGAAAGCCAGACACAAAACACAGCCACAGAAGCACAGACAGCATGGCCCAGAGAAAAAGCCAACAGAGCTTGTTGACCCAGTACTGGCTGAAATAGACTTGGAGCTAGCAGTAGATAACCATATCTGGGAGTGTTCAGGGAAACAAAGTCTTTGTAAATAAACAGGGATTGCATTGAACAAATAGCTGATTCCATCATCCATGTGTCCTCCCAACAGAAACAATCCAAGGGATCACAACTTTTGGCTGTTTGGATCAATCAGGTTAATTGTATCTATGATGCTGTAGACATAACAATGAGCACCTTCCAAATACATAGAAAGCCAGTAGGGAAGCTGAAAGGTTTCTATAAAATGTATCACACATCTTAATTAAACTAGTTACACAATAGCTCTGGAACAGAGCAAGACCCACAGAGAGGAGCATGGTGAACCAAAGAGATCTAAAATACTACAGCACACAAGACAGAAATACTGCAGTTACTCTGAACATGGGAAGCCATTTTACAAGAGAACAAACAAAAGACACCACAAAGAACATTAAAAACCAATTAAACAGGATTGGGAGAAAAAAAGCCTTAGGCTGTATTTTATTTTCCCTTCTATTCCACCTAGCTAGACTGCAAATTCCTCAAGGGAGGGACCTGCCCTCTGTGCCTGCAGAGCACCTAGCACACTGTTGTACACTACATAAATGAGAAAACTGTGACCACGATTAAGCAACTATCAAATATGAATAATTGAAAAACTTACTGTTCTTGCCCCTGTTGTCTGCTGGAAATAATCCTGAATGCCATCCATATCATCTTGGGTGGTGATGTCAATCAATTCTAGGTGGCCTTTCTTGAAGGAATATTTGTTGAGTAGTTTAATTGCATTACGGCAGTAAGGACAGGTTGGCTTTATAAAAACAGCCACTTTATCAGGTTTGATTTTGCTCTGCACAAACTCCTGAGTCATGTTTACAGTATTGCTTTCTAACACAAGGAGGAGTCAGGCAGCTCTATCCTTCAAGCAGAACAGAAACAGTAATAGCTAAAGCAGCAAGTGATTGTAGTTTTTGTAAGCTGCAAACTGCCTTCCTTATAGGGCCCCCACCCTGTAGGAGGAGTTTTCCTTCACTCAGTCTTGGATGTTAAAGAGATAATGAACCAAGCTTCTGGGCACTATTTTAGCAATTCCATGGTTGCAAACAGATGAATGGTTTTCAAATGTGAAGCAATTTGCCCATCAGCTGTTATTTCAGCATCTCTGAGTTGTGATATGAGAAAATTTATACAAATGGGCTGCTCTGCAATGTTTCCTTATTAACTAATGCATGCAAAAAGGGTTAAACCTTAAGCCTTGCCTCTCTCTCCAGACTTGAGTTTGTGTGGTGGCTTGCCTGCTGCTGGTTTCAGCTGTACGGAAGGGTGGATATCTCTCTAATGCAGTTTTTCTCAACCTTTTTGTGCTGGTGACCCACTTTGGACTTCCCCCCCACTAAGGAAAATTGTAATTCTGTACCTTATGTTTGGGGCTTCACCCTCTTGGTGCTCAGGACTTCAGTCCTGTGCAGCTTGGGCCTTCAGCCCTGCAGGGTGCGGGGTTTGGACTTCAGCCCCACATGGGGCACAGGACATGGGGCGTCAGCTCCTCAGGGCTCAGGGCTTCAGCCCCACCAGGTTCAGGGCATCAGGCCCATGAGGCATGGGGAAACTGAGATACAGAGAGGCTAGGGGTCTTGCTCAAAGTCACACACTGAGTCAGTGACAGAAAAGAAATCCTAAATCCCAGTCCTGTGCTCTAACCTCTACTAGACCAAGGCAGTTTACTGAACATGGCCCCAGTCCTGCAAACAGTTATGCACATAATTATATATATCTGAGAAATTCCATTGAAGTAACTGGGCCTATTCCCAGGCATAATATTAAACTTGTTTAGCTGTTTGCAGGCTTGGGGCCTAATACAGAAGAACGATAAATACAATTACGTCTTTTTAAATAACAAAAAGAAAAGTCTCTCTTCCACTTGGTCCACCTGGTAATTCATGTGCAGGTTCTAAGGCCCCTCCACTGCACTGAAAACTCCCTAGGCTTATGTGTGTACCTGCACAGTTCTCAATACTGGGTCCAGACCTAGAAAGATCCATTTGTTTCTCTAGCTGTGAAGGGTTGGGATCACTCAAATGGGAGCCTATAAAGATCTTAACTAAAATTTTGACTGGTGGGTGATTATGTTATTTATTGATGGAAGGGATATGTGTGTGTGTGTGTGTGTGTTAACGGCAGTAATCTGCTTTTAATCATTCAATTTTTTACAACATGTCAGGATGAGCCTAGAATACAGACTAAGGGCCCCAATTCACGGAATGTTTATATAAATCAAAAGAAATAAATAAAAAATATAGTTTAAGGGGGTGTATTGAGAGCTCTGTGCCAGATTGTGAAAGGCTGGCTCCCACAGGTGAGCAGTTCCTCATGTGAGTAGTCTCACTAGGAACACTTGTGTAACTGCTCAGCGTCAGAATAAATGTTTCACAGCCTGACCCATCTTAGACACAAATAAAGCTTTGGAGGGGTGTGTGTGTATATATATAATTTGAGTTTTTTGAAATTTATGTAACCCCTTTGGGGTTTAGAGAGCATGGCCCCTTTAAATCTTTTTCCTAAAAGCTGGGGTGGGGAAGCAGTTAAGAGAAAGAAGGAAAACTCCAGGGTGTTGCTCTGGAGCTCCAAAAAAAAAAAAAAAAAAAAAAGAGCTGCAGTCCATATGCCCTCACAAAGTGAAGCAGCAGAAAACCTGCCTAAAGCCTGGGAAGGAGAGGGCGGCCAATCGGGAACACCCCAGGACAGGAGCCAGGAGAAGCACTGTGCCAGGGGGGAATCACCCAAGAAGCACAGGCCAGACCTGGATCCAGTATCACAGCTGCCCAGAGCTGCATGGGGCGGTGAAAACTGGGGCTTGTGACTCTGTATTGGGAATAAGGAGGGAGGCTGTTAGCTAGTTAAGTGGGGAGGTGGTCGCTCTGTGTAGCTTTGCGGAGAGCAGTAGAAGAGGGCACCAAAGAGGTTTGTTGGGAAAAGTTTCTGGGCACCAAAGACGACCAGAAGCACCCAAGACTCACCACTAAACTTTGCTTGGAACTCCTAAACTCTGTGTGCAGACACATTGCTCGGTGTCTGCCCTTTCGGACTCTGCTACCACTGGACCTATGGGGCCTTGGTTTGGAGGCAACCCTGTTTTACCGCTCCCCCTATATTTCCCCTTGTTGTTTTTCTCCCCTCATCCCTCTGTAAATAAATATTTCTCTTTCTTATATCTATTGTACTTTTTCAGGGTGTGTGTGCGTGTGTGTTCATGCTGGGGAGTTTGGAACAGGTGCCTCTGGGGTGAAAGGGACTTTTCCTGCTCCATTCCTGCACGTGCCGTCTCTTGGCCAAAGCTGCCTACAGAGCAGGCTCCATCTTGGCTATGAGGCTGCTAAAGTTACATTTAATTGAACCCTGCTCCCTTGTACAATGAAACAATCCAATTAATGAAGAATGCATCCCATCTGCGCATCTCTAGCATCCAGGAGACCCTCACACACATGGCAGGTAAGTCAAAATCCTGGTGGAGTGCAAGGAACTGTAACCAGCTGCACCAAGTCCAATCAAAGAGGCTTTCAATTAACTTTCTATTAACCCAGTCATCCCCTGAAATAGCAAAAGTCCTGGCCAAACATAATCAACAAGGAGAAGCTTTTCAAAGCCACATTCTGTCAGGAATCTAAAACATACGTTTCCTAGAAAGATATAAGGAGTAAAACTTGCACCCATAGTGCAGCAAGGAGGAGGTAGCACTGCTGTAGACAGGAGTTAGAGTTTGGTTTTGTCACTAAAAACTGCTAGTGGAGATAGCAGAACTGATGGTTCTTTTAAGTCCCATTGAAAGTCACTTTTCCAGTGACAGGCAGACCCAGCAACTTTCAGTAGGATTTACACTCCCAAGTCACTTAGGTGCTTTGGAAAATTTTACTCACAGTGATTAAAACACCTGATCCACACTTGCCGTAAACAGGGCAGATGCATTATTGGGGACAGCTGCTGATACAGGTAGGGATTTTTCTATTGCAGACAAGGCCTTAAAGGCCAGATTATCAGGTGTTTTGCACCTACAGTGGGGGCCAGATTTTTCAAAGGGCGCACTGCATTGAATGCTGAGCATTTTGGGAAACCAGGCCCTTGTTTAGGTTGCCTGATGGGAGCTGAACTTTTCAAAAAAGTTGCCCCTGTTGCAGATGCCAAGCACTTTTCAAAACCTGGGTTCCCATGATTTTGGATTGGGCTAGCTTGAGGGACTAGCTAACTTTCCATGCAGCGCTGCCTCAGCCAATGGAGTTGTCTGAGAGGGAACACCTCCCCGACCCCCAGTTTGAAAGAGGACAGTTTCTATGAGGTGCATTGTATTTTTGAATTTACTCCTTCTGTCAGTCAGAAACAACATGGATCTGTTGGCCTGTGGGGTAAGCTGCAAAGTCCATTTCCCTTACCAGATGCTTGCAAAGAGGGACAGTGCACTAATGACTGAGATTTGTAACTGGGTTGTTTTTTGTGGGTTTTTTTTTTCTTTTCTTTTCTGGTTTTGGGTTGGTACTGCATTTATTTTTGCTTGGCTATAATACATGGTTAAGGCACCTAAAGCCCTGGCTGGGTACTTTATAATATTTTGTATAAATCTAAATGAATAAAATAGTGAGTTGCCAGAGTTCAATAGGCAAAAAGTCCAGTAATTACCTACTGTACTTACCACATAAAAGAGCCTCAGGGTCTCTGCTGTCAGCTTTCAGTAAGTAAGTAAGTAACTGAGATACCAACCCTATGTTTAAATGATGTAAAGATTATGACACAAACAGACAAATGCCAGGAAATTCAGAGTTACAGTTTGGCTTTGGGGAGTCACTCCTGATAGTTGCCACCCACCCACATTACAAAGACAACAGCTTGTATTTCCAAACGAGAGGGTGACAGTTTGCATTTTATACAGTGCATCAGGAATATTTTGTTTCTAGTCATCATCCGAGTTGTTTTATTATTCATAATGTCTCACAGGGAAGCAGCAGAACATAAGCTCCTGACAACATGTGGTAGAGATTGGGTTAAAAAAAACCTTACAGCTGAACAGAAGCTCTTCAGATGGCTGCCCTTGATATAGTAACTGCCAGAGCACTCCAGACCTGGGCGTGGCTAATATTGCAGTAGGAAAAGCAAAAGGAGACTATAAGGCAAGAGGGAGGTTTTGGCTGTTATTCACTTGTTAAATTTAACTTGGTCTCCATTCATCCTGGAATAGGAAGCATGAGAGTTCTTTGTGCATGAGGTTATTGTCCCGTTATGGAATGCATGGGTGTGAAGCCACAAAGCTGGGCAGGGGTGGGTTTGGACATTTATATGAGCTGTAATGGTGGAGTAGACGCCACATCACCAAAATGACAGGTCACCTTAGGGTTAGACCTTATGATAGGAAGGCTATATTTTTGGGGCCCTGGGATAAGAGACACTGTTTAACTCACAGGATAGTATGATTATTTTGTTGTCTGGCACTGTGAAGCTGATTAGGCTGTTACCATTCTATCCTGCATTTCTATGAGTTTCACTCCCTGGCATTGTTGTGGCAGGCCCATCTCACACCAGCCAAAGGTTCACCACAAGGATATTTGACATTTAATATCCTTCTGGCTCAGGGGTCTCTGTCACACATTGCAGTCAAGTCTAAGCACTAGCAGGCACAGTGAATTAAGCCCTGGAGTTACCCCAGAGATTAGTTTGGGTGTGATATGGTTATGCATCTCTCACAAAGAGGAGTCTGCTAAGAGCAAGGGTATGCTACTCAGACTTCTGTTCTAGGTTCATCATGGACATCCTGGTTGAATTAGAAATACCGTATATACTCGATCATAAGACGGTTCATTTATAAGCTGACCCCCCCCTCCCCCCGATGGATAAGTAAAAATGGAAAATTTTTATGACCCATTCATTATCCGACCCTATAATTCTGGGGTTAGCAAACTTTGGCTCCCGGCCCACCAGGATATGCTGCTGGCGGGCCGAGACTGTTTGTTTACCTCGAGTGTCCGCAGGCACGGAGGTAAACCTAAGTAAACAAAGTGTCCCAGCCTGCCAGCTGCTTACCCTGATGGGCCAGGACACCAAACTGGTGGGGACATTTTTTTGGGGGGGGGGGGAAGAAGCTGGGGGTCAGGGGAGTAACCCCTGTGCCCCCCCATATGACCCCACCCCTAGCCCAGAACCCCCACACTCTTCCCATCCTATCCCTTCCCACCTTCGCTGTGGCGGGCTAGGGGAGGATGTCTCTGGTCTGGCCGGAGCTGCTCTGGCAGCCTGGGCAGCACAGCCGAGCATGGTCCGGTGGGCGGGGCGAGCGGCACAGCTGCAGCCTGCCAGCCCTGGAGCAGCAGCCGCTTCGGAGGCAGGGGGAGAGCAGTGTGGCCAGAAGCAGAGAGACTCTGGCCCTGCCTCTTTCTTCCCTTCTCGCTCTGCTGGCTGTGCTGCCTCTCCTTGCTCCCTCTGTTGGGGGGAGGGGCTGTGTCCCACCTCTCCCTCTCTATACCTGTGCATAAGCCGACCCCTTCTCTGATGCTTCCCTTTTTTACTAAAAAAAAGTTTGGCTTACGAACGAGTATATACGGAAAGTAGCTCTAAAAGGTACTGGTAGGTGCAAATGCTTCTATCTTTGACCTGTAAAAGTTAATTGTTTTTTTTTTTCCCTTAAGAAGAACCATGGGTGTAAGAACCAATAAAAATATACTGTGAGGTTAGTAAATGAGGGCAAGAGATAGGACAAAATGTTCAAAGTTAGGTGCATGTATTTATGTGCATACATTTGTTTGTATTAAAGTATGATTGTAAGTACCCCATATGTGTGCACTTAGGCACCAGTTCTGTACAGACCTAGACATTTAGTTAATTTATGTGGATTGGGGAAATCCTGACCCTATTGAAGTCAGTCCCAGTTTTCTCCGAGTACATCCTGTGACTTTAATGTGACTACTCCCAGGGTGAGATTTTCAGAAGGACACCCAAAGAGAAGAAGCACTCAGGGTAGGGCACAGAAGGTGGTGGCCACTGTTCCCTCTAAGCACACAGATCCTAAACCGCACGCACATAGCGAAACACCGCGCGCACAACAATTTGCACAGAAGAAATTTTTTGCGCACACGGCCTGTCAAAAATTAGAGGGAACATTGGTGGCGGCTGCTGCTGTGGTATCCAGTGTGATCTGATCAAGAAGGGAAAAGAAAAGAAAACCACTAGGAAGTTTTTAAAATTGTCTCAGTTTTTGAAATTTAACTGAAACAAACAGCAAATGAAACAATCAAGCCATGATGAATGTGAACCATTGAAACACCTCTGATGCCCAGGAAACCCTCACATGCTGCAGTTAAATCAAGGGTCCTCCTGGATTCAGGGAACTGTAGCCAACTTCAGCAATTCAAGTCAAAGAGGCTTCCAATGAACTTTCTATTACCCCAGTAATTCCCTGAAACAAAAAAAAAAAAGCCTGGCCAAACAACAATCACTAAGGAGAGGCAGTGTTTTAAAGCCACATTCTGGCAGGAACCTAAAACATATGTTTCCTAGAAAGATACAGGGACAAAACTAGCAGCCATAGTGCAGCAATGGCTAGCACTGCTGCAGACTGGGATTAGGGACTGCTCTATCCACAGTTGTTGCAGTGGTATAACAAGGCAGTCAGGGGTGTGATTATTGTTTTTGTTTGTTTTTTTTTTTTTTTCACCTAAATAGTTATACCAGTACAATCCCTCTAGTGTAGATGCAGTTATTTTGGCAAGTCTTACACCAGTATAGCTGATTCCCTTTTCTGTATGGAAATAAGCTATATGAATATCTATACCTTTATACTGGTATGATTGTATTAACACTAGGGGCCTATACTGCTTTTACTATGCCAGTATAGTTAAAACAATACCGTTTTTTGTATGTAGACAAACCCTAAGCGACTTGGGAGCACAAGTCCCATTGAATGTCCACTGAATGAAGTCTCACTGAATTTGAAACGCAAGTGGGACTTGCCCTTCTGAAAATCCCACCCTCCATGCATAACACTAAACAAGTGCTTAAGTGCTTGTATGACTGGGACCTTAGAAGGTATTTGCACCAGCCCATAAAGTGCTCAGCATAGCTGGTCTGTAAGTATGTGGTAGAGATTTGCAGGCATAAGTTAGACACATGCAAGTGTCAGAAGTGACATTAAAAAAAACTGCGAAAACCTGGCACATTATATTTGATCAGTTTGTGTGGCAAGCACGCTCAAATAGTAGCAAGACCATAACTTTGTAATTCAATTGAGTTTTTAATTAAGGCTATGGCTACACTACAGTTTATGTTGGCATAACTTAAGTCGCTCAGGGGGGTGAATAAACCACCCTCCTGAAGGACTTAAGTCACGCCAACATAAGCGCTTGTGTGCACAGCATTATGTTGGTGGGAGAGCTTCTCCCGCTGACATAGTTTCTGTCGCTTACAGAGAGTTTTGTTATGCCGACAGGAGAGCTCTCGCCCGTCAGCATAGAGCGTCTTCATCAGATGTGCTACAGCTGCACCCCCGCAGCGCTGTATGTGCGGACGTGTCCTTAGTTTTTGTTGATTATCACATCAGTATAAGGGGAGAAATCCTGACCCTACTGACATCAACGGCAAAACTGTAGGGAAATAAAATGGTGGTGAGACTGCCCAATGGGGGGACATGGGAATGCGTGTTTCTGACAGTTGCTTTGTTTTTAACATGGCAGCTGTGTGAAACAGTTCAAGTGATCAGAAATGTTAGAAGTGGCCTGGGGAGGTCAATTATTAACTAGAGGTCTGGTGAGAGGTCATTGATAACATGAAAAACACAATTTGTCACTGCATATGTGGAACATATTCACTTGTTACCTAGAAATGTGGTGGTGTTTTAACTGGAGAAATTTAGAAAATGAATAAGGTATAAAGAAGGGAGTTAAGATCTGATATCTTACTATTGTAAAGTATGTACAATATTAACAGGTAAAAACGAATGTTCTCAAATGTTTGAGAGTTAGAGGTAATGTTGTATATGAATAAACTGATAATTGAAAAATAGATTTAATTACTCTAGTGCAGATGCACATTGACTATATCATTTTAAAATAAATGTGTGTAATTTACTGGCATCAATTTAGCATATAATTGTTAAATCATCAGCATGAGATGTTAGTTCATTCTAACTCATAGGACATGATGTATAAAAGAATAAGGTATGTAACTTAAATGCCAGTTAATACCTAACAACATATTTACTGGCTGACCCACTAGTTGCTATGCAGTGTGCTGAGCTGCTGACCCCAGGATCTGACTTGGGCTCCTTGTTTCCCAGGCCAACAGGGACAAGATATTCCAAAGAAGCAACATGTTTGGCTCCTGTTGTCTCTGTGCTCTAACTCCCTTCTCGCCAATGCACAGCACAGAATTGTCAGTCACAACAGGAACCTGTGTCCCATCCTTGTCATCAGAAGCATGGTCACTTAAACACAGGCCCTTTGAGTTGGAGAAATTAGGTGGGAAGCATCCTGGATGGGTGGAGAGGAGTGGGGGGATATATTTGGTGTTTAGATAAGCTACAAACTACTGTGATTGACGGATATTGCATAGTTGGCAGATGTTTTTAGCAACCTATTAGTATTCAGTGAACATCACAAAATCCACAAGGCAATCACACTAGCAGGCTTGGGCAATGCTTTTTATTTAATATGCAGCAGTGATCTTATAGCTAAAGGAAATTAATATTTGGGGATCTTAATTTGAAACATGGCCTCTATGCAAAGCCTTTGTTGTTTCTATAGCAGTGATATACACGCAGCATGCAGAGCTCAGAGGGGATTTACTAGAAGAGCAGAAGGTGCAGTTCCTTTGTATTATGTTACATTGTCTTATTTGCCGATTAGCAGGTTCCCAGTTTGTGTGAGCATGAAATGATCCTATTGTGATTAGCGATGGATAAACTTCCAACAGTTCAGAGGTTTGCTTTGGTTAGGAGAAGCATTCCGAAATTCAAATGAACCCCATGCTGCTATAGTGTTTTCTCTGTTCCGCCTTCCTCTCACTCCACCTCCCTACTGGTAGCTACTTTTCAGGGTCTCAGCTTCCATAATTGAGGCTAGATTTTTTTTTTTAGAGGGGAAGGATTGTCCACTTGTTAGGACACTAGCTTAGGCCTCAGGTTCCCTGCTGTGTCACAGACTTCCTGTGTGCCCTTGGGCTAGTCATTTAGTACCAGGTTTTCAGAGGTATTAAGGCACCTAAAGTTGCAAGTAGGGCCTAATGGAATTTTCAAAAGTGCCTAGGAGCCAGACTCCACTAGGCATCTATCTGCGTCAGTCGTTGCTAAAACACCTTTAAAAATCTGCCCCTTAATCTCATTGAACCTCAGTCCCCATCTGTGAAATGGGGATAATAGCAGTGCCCTACCTCATGGGGAGTTGTGACGATAAATACATTAAAGATTGGGAGGTGCTCAGATACTATGTAGACAGGGCCATATAACTTAGGCTAGATAAATTTTTCAAAAAAGCTCAGATCCCATTCAGGCATCTTAATGAGGTGGCCAGATTTTCAGAAGTGCTCTGTACCAGAGCAGTTCCCACTGAGAACAGTGGGAGTTTCTGAGCACCTTTGAAAATCCAGCTCCTTCATTTAGGTATCTGAATGGGATCTGTAGTGTGGTGAATTCTTCTGAAAATCTGGCCCCATGCAACTTGGCCAGGAACATCACCTGAGATCCAGCCTAAGCCTCAATACCATCCCTTCCTCTCTCTTTGTGGGGTTGCCCTTCCCCCACTTGTATGTTCTGTGGCTTGTGGCTCTCCCTGTTAGCAGCAGGCAGTAACCACTGGTCCCTATTTTGAATTTAGCCTGGTTTGGAGCTGCCCTGGCAGAGAAGACAAGATGGGAAGCTTAAAGCAGGGAAATGTGGCTCCTCCTAGGTGCAGTGTGAATTCTGGGGGCTTCATTCCGCACTGCCATGCACCTTGTGTAATCATTTGGTGCAAAGTGAATGTAAAATGCTACCAGATCAGACTGGCGGTGTTCTACCCCCACTTGGCATATGAGTAAATGGCCACACAGTGGCAGGGTAGTGGCCAATCAAGCACTGTGAGATAAACCCTATATAGGACAGGAGAAGCCAGAGTGTTGGTGTCTTTGGGGCTGACTGGCTCTGTTATATGTAGTGCAGTGTCAAGCGTGTTGATGGAGCTTGACAAATAGTAATTTTGCGTGAGATCCCAGCCAGAGGTAGGGGAAAGGGTTAACCAGGTCACTTCCAAACCTCCAAAAGGATTTGACTTTGATCTGAGGGAAGAGCCAAAGTTTAGGCCAGTTCTTATTTTGTCAGAGCCATTTTGTCCCTCTGTAATTGTGATGTGCACACTGAAAAATAAGGACAGGTAAAGTTGATGGTGGAACCTTAACTGAAAAATTTCCTAACAATTTGCAGCTGCTTCGCTTCAGGTACTTTGATTTAGACTGGTGTATTTTCATTGACTTTTATGACATTCCTCCTCATTTATAGTGGCATGAAAGCAGAACTGGGTCCTTTGGGTTTACATTCTCTTTATAGTTTCAATTAACAACAGTTACAAGTGCTCAGCACTTCTCAGGATCAAGCCCTTTTGTGTTTGGTAGGAAACTTTTAATAAACTTCTATTGTGATCAGCTTCTTTATTGCCATACACACTCTGTCATGTCATGATGTCCATGTGCTATGCATGCTGTCCAGCAGGTAGCAGCATCACCTTAGTAAATAACATCCATTTCTTTCTGTTAAAAATATTAGCATATGTGGCTGTCCTACTGCCAATTCACTTTCAGTAAAAAACAAGTCAGCCCCTTTCAAGATCTCATTGTTTTCCACTTATTGTGTAGGTCTCATGGCCCAATCAAATGTTTCACAGCTAACGAGAGAATTAGAAAAAGGAACAACTCAGCCACCTAAAGCCGTGCTATTTCTTAAATCAACTACCCTGAACGTTACATTAAATGTAGCTGATTAAGGGCCTGATCCAGCACCCGCTGACACCAATAGAAAGGATCTCATTGACTTTAATGGGCATTGGATCAGGCCCTACCTGGTCAAATTGAACGAGAGACAGTTAGGGTTTATTTGTCCCTCTTAGATCTTTCAACAGAGGAAAGAGGTAGGAGACACTATTCCCATTTCCCCCACCCTTACCCTAAAACTAGAGACAAATGGTAGCAAAAGTTTGCGCCAGGGAAGCAGGGGATGTAGGTATCCTCTGGGAGGATTTCCCAGCTGGGAACAGTGGCATCAGGTTATACTTGGTATAAGAGGGTTCATAGATTCTGAAGACAAAAGGGACCACTGTGATAATCTTATCTGCCCTCCTCCATAACCCGGTGCTGGCTGTTTGATGAAGGCGGCTTGTCAGAGGGTTTGGCAGCCTGGGAGAAGGGCTCAGAAGGGCTGCTTGCTAACTGGAGTGTGTATATGAGGGCTCAGCAGCTGGGTCCTGTTAGAGATATTTATCACTTGGACGTTAGGGGATTCTAGTTAGGGGTGTGTGGCTGGGAGGGCATGTTCAGCAGTATAGCAGGAGAGAGTTTTCTCATAGTGTGCACACCCCTTTTTGGGGAAGGAAAAGTTAGGCTGCCTACTGTTCCCCTTCTAGCAGCAGGACTTGGCACCTACTTACACGAGATGTAATTAAATGGGAGCTGGGGTTCAGCAGAGGGTGCTGCACTTCTGCAATATCAGTGAGAGGTGACGAGTCTATTGGAGGGTGTGTGGGTGTTGGCAGCCAGCAGAGCTTTGGTGAAGGTATAGGGATAACAGAGTGGCCGTGTTGCGTCCAAACACATCCCCTTCTCTGTGGCATGTACTTGTACCCATAACTTTTAACGGGTGATCTGCAAAAGCTTGTGTCATTTATTGCTTCTTTACGTTGTATAAAGAAGGAATTATTTTTCTTAAGGTTACTTTCTATTTGGTTTTTTTCTGTCAGCGGATGAGGATCCTCATCTGCTGACTTCAAGAGTTGCAGGTAGACAACTGACACAGTGGTAAGTCCCCTAGAAGATCAGGTCTTGTCTACCCTCATTTATGCAAATACTAGAAAAATGAAATCTGATTACTTGAGATGTGATTTATATTCTGTTCAAAACTCTTGGCTTTTCATTAATCCTGATTTATCTAAAAAGCCTGAACATCTCCCAGTCCACTTCTCTGAGTCCTTTAACACAGTGTTTCTCAGCAACTGATCTGTTATTGAGGGACTGGTGCTGGTCACTGAGATCTCCCTCACACAGTTTAGGAAGGCAGCAAGCTAGTCCTGGGTATCAAAAATGTTGTTGAGAAACACTGCTTTAAAGTAGACCTCCAGCAGAAAACAGGGGTCAAAAGACTAGGTATGCTTGATATTTATAAGGTAAAAATATTTAGGAATGTTTAACCCCCCAGCCTTTCTGGTATTTCTTCTTTTTCTGTCATAAAGTATTTAAAAAGGCAAACAGCCAGCCTGTTTTCCTTCACAGGTCACCTTGAAGTGCTGAGTTAGACAGTGGGTATGTAAGGCAAAAGGCATGTCAGGTGTCCTCACCTGAAGAGCTCATGTAGAAGTGATCAATGGCTCCATGTCTAGTTGGCAGCTGATATGAAGTGCAGTGCTCCAAGGGTTGGTCCTGGGGCTGGTTTTGTTCAATATCTTCATTAATGATCTGGAGGATGGTGTGGATTGCACCCTCAGCAAGTTTGCAGATGACACTAAACTGGGAGGAGAGGTAGATACGCTGGAGGGTAGGGATAGGATACAGAGCCTAGACAAATTAGAGGATTGGGCCAAAAGAAATCTGATGAGGTTCAACAAGGACAAGTGCAGAGTCCTGCACTTAGGACGGAAGAATCCCATGCACCGCTACAGACTGGGGACCAAATGGCTAGGCAGCAGTTCTGCAGAAAAGGACCTAGGGGTTACAGTGGACGAGAAGCTGGATATGAGTCAACAGTGTGCTCTTGTTGCCAAGAAGGCCAATGGCATTTTGGGATGTATAAGTAGGTGCATTGCCATCAAATCGAGGGACGTGATCGTTCCCCTCTATTCAACATGGTGAGGCCTCATCTGGAGTACTGTGTCCAGTTTTGGGTCCCACACTATAAGAAGGATGTGGAAAAATTGGAAAATGTCCAGTGGAGGGCAACAAAAATGATTAGGGGACTGGAACACATGACTTATGAGGAGAGGCTGAGGGAACTGGGATTGTTTAGTCTGCTGAAGAGAAGAATGAGGTGGGATTTGATAGCTGCTTTCAACTACCTGAAAGGGGGTTCCAAAGAGGATTGATCTAGATTGTTTTCAGTGGTACCACATGATAAAACAAGGAGTAATGGTCTCAAGTTGCAGTGGGGGAGGTTTAGGTTGGATATGAGGAAAAACTTTTTTACTAGGAGGGTGGTGAAGCACTGGAATGCATTACCTAGGGAGGTGGTGGAATCTGGTGGTAGAAGTTTTTAAGGTCAGGCTTGACAAAGCCCTGGCTGGGATGATTTAGTTGGGGATTGGTCCTGCTTTGAGCAGGGGGTTGGACTCGATGACCTCGTGAGGTCCCTTCCAACCCTGATATTCTATGATTCTATGTTTCAAAGGCATACAAGAGCAAATGGATTTGAAGCAACATGGGATGGGTAAAAAGTCTGATTCTTCTTTTAGGAAAACTGCTTCATCCCTTCCTTCATCAGACAACCTCAGTATTTCACAGGCCTAAATTTTATTTAGCAGAACCATATTCAAGCCCTGTATCTGTAGATACCTAAATATTGTAGCTTTATGGATTTTTACAGTACTCCATTTGGACACCTCACTACACTTCTCTGAGGTAGGGAAGCATTATTATCCCTATTTCATAGAGGGAAGAACTGAGGTTGAGAGATTTAGCAAAGGTCGCACTGGAAGCCTGTGGCAGAGCCAGGAACAGAATCCCAAGATCCCTGTCTCCTAATCTGAGCCTTAAACACAAGACTGGCATCCATCCTCTCCAATGAATTTGGAACTCTGCCTGCGTGTACAGATCATCTTTGCAGTGATTTCTGGTGAGGGAGCTGTGTGTGTGTTTGCTCACCATGATAACAATCAGTATGCTCTTTTAAAAATGGTCTCAGTGCTATTTGCTTATCAGCTGAGAAGCCATTGGTCTTACTTGGTCATGCAGAAGAAGACCGGAGATCAAGTTCATCCTTGGTGTATTGACATGGACTTCAGTGGGGTGACATCAGGAATGAATTTGGTCCAGCATCTTCAATTTAATGGTGGCTTTCATTAGTAACATTTCCCCCTCTGTTCCTATTGTATGTTTGCACAGCTGAGTAGATTTCCTGTATTCTCCAGCTGTAATTTTCCCTCATTGCTAAAGTATTGCTCATTGACTCCTTCTACAGCAGAGACGCTGCTCAGTCATCTGTCGACTGTTGTGTGGACTTAATGTATTTTTTTTTTTTTGCCTTTATAATCCCACTGGAAAAATCAATGTAACTTCCTGGCACTAGTGATCCTGCTCAATTGTTCTTACAGTTGAGGTTATATTATGAATGTATTCAAGATTCTAAGTCACTACAGTGCTCCCAGATAAATAAGGCTTTCCTCTCACTTACACCGGTGTGGACTCAGTGTACACCAACCCTCGAGGTCAGTGGGGTTATTCAGGTATAAAACTGGTGTGAGAGAAAAATCAGGCCCATAGGTTTCATAATTAAAAGAGAATTAAATGAACAGAATAAGAGGAAGGGCCATCAGAAGGAAATGACTTTGAGAAAATATAAATCACACACGCGTCACAGTGATTCCTCTTTTGATTACTGCACCACCGGTTTTATATTTGGGTGTACTGCTCAGAGCATCAAGTTTGCACACACAACTGTTGTGCAATTTAGGCTTCTGAGCCTTATGGTTAAACAACTGAGTCAGGACTTTGATTCTTTGCTGCTATGACAAACTGTATCACTTATTCCAATATTAGCAGGGGTGTTGGTCTGAAGTGAAGCAGAGAAATGTAAATGAGGATTTGAATTCTGAACCACAGAATAATTATTTTCACTGATCCAGGCTCTCCTCCATAGTCTGTAATTAGAGTTGGGAGGACAAAGATTCTTGCTTGTGCTGTCCATCTAATTTAGATGATAACTTCAAGGTAGGGTAGGGAGCTAGTCTTAAGTATTTGTAAACTGCCATGATGCCTATGGCACTCTATTAATACATTTTAAAACAGAAGTGGAACAATTTAAATCCTTTCCTTTTAAATTGAGAAGAGCAGATGCAAATCAAACAGAACAAATCTATCTGATGTACGTTCGAGCAGAACTGACGTAGCTACAACTTTTAAATAACTCTCTCCTATTAACAGTAACGCCAGTTGGCCAAAATTAATCTGAAGAATAAAATTTGACTTCTCAATTCTGACAATTTTAAAACAAATTCAGGGTTTGAGTCTGCCACTCGTACACACCTGGACAAGTACTTGCTTGCATAAGCAGCCTCAATAGGTCCACTTAGAATTAGTAGGACTTATGCAAGTGATGGCTGCAGCACTACACCCACAGCTTAAGCCAAAACCTCAATATCAAACCTCATTAGGCACGGCATGCTGCATCGTCCAAAGGAGGTGACACGACTAAATGCTAAAGTAATTATTGCCATTGCGTGTGTAAGAAAGCAGCAGCCAAACAGCTGCTGATAAAGTTCTTTATTAGATGACAAATCGGGATGTTTATAGTACATAGTTGCCACTAGACACATCCTGCCTGACCAGGTAGCCAGGTAACTCAGCGAGCACAGATTCTAA
This sequence comes from Natator depressus, assembly GCF_965152275.1. NCBI lineage: Eukaryota > Metazoa > Chordata > Testudines > Cheloniidae > Natator > Natator depressus. The sequence continues at coordinate 60,506,846 of NC_134238.1, forward strand.
AGGAGGAAGAGTAGGTGATAGCTCAGGGCTTCTGAGAGTGGCTTTCAAAATATAATAGTGTTTAAAAAATTTTGAGAGTGAAAAACTTCTCTTCTCCCTCCCCCGCCCCCCCCGGACATTTTATTTAATTAATTAATGTTAATTTTAGCTGAGAAAGGGCCCAATCCCGTGAGGTACTGAATGTCCACAATTCCAAGTGAAGCCAGCAGTTGTTGGGGCTGCTCAATAGCATCTCACAGGCCCATACAGATGATGTAGTAGCACTATGCTTGATTAGACCTCAAACAGACAATCCACTGGTTGGATTTAAAATGCCATTCCTGTCTTTCGGCTCCTTTTAGGTACTTTGAGTGAAGCATGAAAGCCTGTGCGTTGTGAATCACCCTTTGGTGCAGGGTGGCTTCAGGGAAAAATCCTTGGGATCGAAGTCCCAGATAGAACCGTGAATGAGTGCAGAGCAGCAGGTTGCCGTGCAGTGAATAACTGATTGCTACCTGCAGGCTATAGGCTGGGATATGCTTAGCTTGCCTGGGTTGCCTCACTGGGGATGAAAAACAACAATCTGGAAGAAAGGGCTAGAGCCGTTAGTTAGCCTTAAATTGTGGCTGGGGCTCTAAGTCATTTCCTCGACTTGGTCCACTGGTGTCTCCGCACCGTGTCACCCAGCTTCTCTGGTGCTGCTACAGGGTGGGATGGAGCTGAGGCAGCAGCATGAAAGGGTGGAGTGTTTGGCACTGAACCACTGGAATTTGAAGGGCTCCGGATGAAGGTGTTAGCTGCAGCATGCCAGGGACCCAAAGCCCTGGTGCTAATAGAGCTCTTCAGGGGACAGTGCCTCAGTCTGCATCCAGCGAGCTTCTCCCCACACAAGATCCTCTGCTCCAGGACTTTGCCTTCACTTGTGTTTGCCTCCCTTTGCGGGGAGCTCAACATCTTCCGCCTCCCCAATTTGCCCTACTCACTCTGCCTGCCTGCCTGCCCCTGGTTATCTTCTTCTCTCCAAAAGAGCCTAGCTTGGGCTGGTGCAGAGGACAGCTGGTGGATCAGAGAAGCAGGCTGGGAGCATCAGAAAACAGCTGTAGCGGACAAATCTGAGCCAGTCCTAGGGGAAAATGTTTATGTAGCTCAAAGCAGAACTTTTAATTTTAAAAATTTCAAAAATGGCTTATGTCTGAGATGTGATCAGAAAAAAATACATAGAGAACCTAATCGGCGTATGAGGAGGTATTCTATCACATGTGGGGACTCTGTTTAATCAGAGTGAGAAACAGAGATTTTAGTTTTAAGTGTAAATCTCAATGCAGCCTTAACTGTGGAATTGCTACCAATAGATACAAACACATGCACTCAAATGTAACCTACACACATCTTTCTGGTGCAGTTAAAATACCAAGATTAAAAAAATACAGAGGGATTTTTGGAAATGTATTGTGGAATGAAATATTCCATCAGCCAATGCTGGAGAGGCATCACTAGTCAGAGCTAAACCTTCACCATTGAGTCAACTGCTTGTTTTGATGCTACTGAGAGAATTGCTGTCTAAGAGATTTTTTTTTTTTTTAATTACTGGAAAACATTTACTAAAAGAAAACAACAAAGGCTATTGGTGGCCACCTGTTCACATGACGAGATCTCACTAATAGTATATCACTAAACCTACACCTTCAAAAATAGAAAATGGCTAGACTGTGTCCAGTACTTGGGTGGAAGATCTCCAGGGAAGTCCTAGGTGGTGCAGGAAGTGGTGCGTTTCCTTGTGAGTCAGTATGGACCAGGCATGTTCTTCGGTGACACTGTGCTGCTGGAGGTGCTGTGTAAAACCAAAGTCCTGGCCCCCCTTGAGGTAATTAAAAATGAGCTCACATTTTTGCAACAGTCCAGGTCTGTTAACTCTGGTAGCCTGGCCAATTTCTAAGTTAGGTAATGATATGCTGCTGGTCTAAGTTCCTTGTGGAGTTTTATTTGGATACAATATGTTTAGGCCGTCTCTCTCTCTCTCTTTTTTTTTTTTTAAGGTTAGACCAGAAAACCCCATATTTTACTTAAACTATGTGCAGCTGCTGGTGTGCCACTGACCAATCAGGTTTGTGTCAAATTTTCAGTGCTGGCCCTTAGCTCGCTTGCAAACAGGCCTTTGACTGACTAAAAACAGTTTAAGTGACCACCACCACCACCACCAAGAAGTTGCTGCCTGAGCTCCTGCTGCCATAATCAAGGATGTGCCTACACAGTCTCTTTCCAGCGCTGCATGTAAATATTTCTGTTACAACTGGAGTAGGAAGCAACACAGGAAGTTGCACTGACAATTGAACTGATGATGAACGTACAGTCAGCCATGTTCAAAATCTGTTTTGCATGGTTTGGAGAAACCATAACATGCCCTCTGATGCCCCACAACCCCAAAATTAACCATTCCAAAACTATGGGCCACATGGAGGCACAGCAGAATCTTACATCAGGTGGATACGGCTCCTGAGGTTTCTCCCTACCCATGGAATCTGCTCCTGGCCCACAGTGTAGAGGATAAGTCTGTAGGCATAGTATCTACTTTAAATACCTGGGACTATCCTGGCACCCAGATGGCCCCATGATCAGGTTTACCACCTCCTTTGCACTCACCACTCCTCAACCACAGACCAAAATCTGGGCCCAAAATGTTAACCTGAGAAAATTGAGATTACTATTACATTGTTTTAACTAAAAATATGAATGAAGGATCCCCAAAATACTATTTCTAAATTGGCTTCTTCACTTCCTATCAAACTCCTGAAATGTGTCAAACATGTCCTACAAGGCACTGAGTTCCCACAACATCCGTTGACATAAATGCCAGGCCAGGGCCATCAGTGTCTTGTAGGATTGGACCCTTAAACCCGCTGATAGATTTTATTTTGTGGGAGAGTACCCTAATATATGTTGTGCATACAAGCAGTGACAAAGGTTGGATAAAACATGGATTAAAAAGGCATTTTACTGTATAAGTACAAAATTATTAGTTACATTTCATTTTTCAGGCTGTGTGTTGCTTTACAGTGGTATATGACATAATTTATAGAAAGGAACTTAAGCTAACCTACATATCTAATGAGTGCTCCTTATTTTTAATCTTGTATAATCAAACACGCAGCCTTGTCTCGCACATCAGCGTTTTTTTGCTTTTCTAACTTTGTGTAATACAAGGAGTGTTTTTAAAAGTTAGCAGTTTTGTAAGAGGCGTAATAACCTTTGCATGCTAAGGCAGATGGTGCCCAAGACATTTTAATAGGACACAGCAAATTTCAAAGGAATGAGGAAGATATGACACACATCCTTAAGGCGGGTGGTGACACAGGGAATTTTATTCCCCCAAACAGTTTTGTACTCATTATTAATCTTTTTAGAGAGCAGTTTCAATTGACTTGGTGTAAGGAAAGAATTATGTGCCGTGATTAATCGGTCTAGAGGCATGTAAGATGCGCTTATTACCTTAGTATCTCAGTTTCTGCTACAAGTCAAAGCCTTGAATTCTTGTGGAGAGGGAAATCTAAGTCCCCAGGTCTGTTTAGGCACTTCAGTCCCAGTTTTGCCTCCACTACAATCTACAAAACTCCCCCTGGATGCCTGTAGGCAGCTAAACTGACTTGATGCCTACATTTTCAGGGTGAAAGTTCCCTAGGAGCTTATGTTTCTGCTTTTGAGCATGTGCACTGCCCCAGAGCAATCTACAAACCAGGGGAAGAGAGACATTCAGCTGCCAAGTCATATGCAGTGCTTGGCCTCTGAGCATGCCTACTGGACTATCTGGGAGATTGGGTCCAATTCAGAATTCTCCCACTGCTGCCAGAGGAGGAGATGGGGCCCATTTTACAACTTTTAGCCTAGTGGTTCAAGCACTCAGCTGGGATGGGGGAGACTCGTGTTCATTCCCCACCTCTCTGCCAGAGAGGGAAAAAGGATTTGAACAGTGATCTCCCACTTCTAAGCAGGGTGCACTAATCACCAACCAATGGCATATTCTGCTGTGAGACTCCCTCAGTCTCCTGTTTCACTGTGGCTAGATATTTGAATGGTCATTGGACCTGAGCGAGGAAGAATGACTCTGTAGTTCAGTGGTTAGGGCATCCACTAGGGAGGTGGAAGAACCCAGATCTAGTCCCCATGCATCAATCCCTCTTTCATACTTATCCACGGTGGGACAGCTTCAATTAGAGAGACTGAGAAAGCACCCCATCAGACTATCCCCTAGCCCCCTGGTGAGAGCACTCCCCTGAGAAGTGGGAGACCCCTGTTCAAAACCTTTCTCCTCCCCCCCAACCCTCACGCAGAGGAGAATTGAACCTGGGTTTCCCACATCCAAGCTGATTGTGTTAATCACTGGGATAAAAGTTAAAGGTGGGTCCCACCTTCTCCTCTTTTGTAGTAAGTGAAGCAAGCACCTAACTCATTCCTGAAAGAAACCGGAGTACTTAGGCTCTGAAGACGCCTGCTACAGGTGGCAGCAGGTTCCTGTTCATAGATTGCCAAGCAGAGATCGGTGCCTGAGTGTGGGCGGCAGGGAGGCACCTATCTCAGAGAGGGGTGGGGCTCTCGCACACCTCTCACTGGCATCTCCCATTGACTAGTTTAGGCAGCTCCCCCACCTAGCATGCTGGCTTTTGTGGAACACATTCCAAGGCACCTTTCTCTCTCCATTCATTGTATAGGGAGCCTGATTCAGGCTTTTTAGATAGCAGTGTTGGTGCCTGTGATTTTTCTAGGTGTCTAAAAGTTTGGCACCGTGACGTTCAGCATTGCAACATCTAAATCTTTGTGGATCCCACCCTATGACACTTTGATATCGTAGTGACAGGCACTTTAGATAGATGCTCAGGTGATGCAACTTTTGAAGAGCTGGCATCACAAGGGAAAGTGATTTTTTTCCCGTTTGTTCATATCACCTCACCACCCTATAGTCTCACATGATTGGCGGTCTCCCCTTCAACAGAGGCCAATGACAAGGATAGTGGGGCAGCCCCAAGTTTATTTTAATAGCAGATATAAGTAAATGGCCATTTAAAGCTACAAGCCAAACATACTCTGAAATCATATGAGAGCAACAATGTAGTCATAATTGCAGAAGAGTGCAGGAAGACAGGGACACAGCAAGTTTTGGCCACACGCAATAACTTGCCTGTTTGCTCATTACAAGCAGGCTTTTTGTCTTACACCCACTTGTTCAGTGAAATTTCCTGGACTTTAAGGGATGGCATATAAGGCTGGGTCGTACAAAGCTATTTGTTCAAGTATTTATAATTGACTTCCCTTATTTTTGCTGCGATTCTTTGTATTTAAAGAGCTGCATCTCTACTTTGTTGACAATCAACCAGTCACCCTCTCTCGGCAGCGGCCAAAGCTAGAGATATAAAACACTACTTGCCGTTCCTAGGTACCCCACCCCGTTTTTGGATCCACTCAGAGAGAAGCTTCAGACTTCTAGCAGGAGTCCCATTCTGTCTGTGTACTTAGTGTTCTCCCTGCCTCTAACTTGTAGCAAACAGCACATCTTGCTAATTGTGATGCCATTTCAGTGTCTGTTGGTAACACATGATTTGCTTGGTATAAATCCTCAATGGCTACACCTAATTATAAACAGACTAACATCTCTGGCTGTGGTTTTTGTAACACCGTGCAAGTAAACCTGTGGCCATGCAGTCTGTGTCTGTGATTCTGACATCTCATTAGCTCAGTCAGGGTCAGGCTTGGTGAGTACTTGGTCTTTGAAGGTGGTGCAGGAAGTGGAGTTGTTGATTCAGTAGGCGAGATTGTTCCCTCTGAGTCAGTACCAAATCTGGGATTAACATGGAGTGCTGCAAGGCTGGAAAATGAGACATTAAAAAAAATCTGGATTCTGACTACTGGTAGTCATTAAAGATCCTGCAATGTCCTTCCCAACACTTAGAAGCCTAAGTCCACGGTTCTGGCCTACTTATTTTGGAAGCAATTTTTTGCCTACCTAAAGTTGCCCATGCAATGTCAATTGGCAGACATTCTTCATTTCTCCTCCTATAAACAAGGTGATTTTGGATTTGGCTTATACACACTGCAACGTATACTCAAGTCTGAACTAACCTACTCACAAACGGTACATGTGACAGGGCACAGGCCCCTGCTCCTGTCTTCTTGTAAAGCAGTTCTGACACCTCCAGTCTGTAGCCACTGCTGTGTACTTTATTTGTGTTTTATCAGCCACCACCCTCTTACAGTCCCGTGCAGAAATTCCTATTAACAATGTTATACAATCATAAGGGAGGGAAGAGATCTCTCCAAGCAGAGATGTCCCTTTACCCTGGCCCTGCTGGCTTTTCTCCCTTCGCTCTCCTCTTCCCCTTGTGCTTCCTATCTATGCTCCTTTTCTCTCTTAATTCTTACAGTTAATAGGCTAATTGTCTCCTTAGCGCGCTCCAGCCCAGGCTGATCTAGTAAGTAGCCATTCCTTCCCTCAGTCAGGCTTTCTACAGGGTAATTAACTGGATTTACAGTGACCAGAATGCTGGTTCAGCTCCTGGTTCTCAGCACTCTGTCATACACCTCCCCACCTTGTCTGGGGGGAAGTTTCCCCTTTTATGGGATGTTCCTCTGTTGCTGGAGGTGCTGCTCTCATTGAGTCCTTCTTTGTCCCCGGGGTGGTCCTCCAGGCTCCCCTTATGGGGTCCACCCATTCTACACCCACAAAAATCACATTGAGGGGCAATCCCCGCCCACATAATTCTGTCTTGGCCATTATGTCTTCACACCAGGCGCAGCCTGCTGGAACATTCTCCCCACTCTCACACCACCTTTGTTTTGTGGTAGGGTCCACTGGCATCCTTCACTCTCTTAGTTACCGAGGATCTCAGGTTCTCTCAGGCCTCCAAACAGCTCGTGGGGTCCCTCCTCCTCCTTTGGGTGACCATCCAACCCGTCAACAAGTACAGGCTGTCCTTATCCCGCAAAGCTAATTTTGTGTTTTCTTCTTTCTCCCCCTCTTTCTCTAGGAGGCCTCTCTTTTCTTACTTTCCCTCTGGGTTGTGTTTGTTTTTCCAATCCTTTTAGGTTTAGTTTCTCCTTTTTATTCCTCTCCACAGGGCACTCCAGGCCACAGCCTGCTTCCCCAGTGGAAAGGGGCTCCAGTCCATGCCTAGTATGATGGTGTGGCACGTGTCCACTACCTCAACCTGTTTCCATCTAAACCTGTACTTCCAGGGATACCTTGGTGGAGAAACTGCTGCTTTGCATGGGCTTGCTATCGAAAAAAGTCCCATAGGCTTTTCTGTTGCAAGGACCGTCTCTGCAGGTGGTGGGACTGCTGGGAGGCCTGCTGGATCTTCTGCAGTTCTAGGAGCCATTGCAATGTTTCCTCCAATGCCTGAACCACCGAATCTTTGCACCAGCTCCACCGTCATGTTCTCCATCAGCAGGGCGATGGCAGATCCCCAACAAGCTCCTACTTGTGACAGGGTGTGGCCTTCTGCCCCTGTCTTCCCATATAAATGGCTCTGACACCATTGGTCTGTAATCACCGCTGGGTACTTTGTTTTATTAACCCCCACCCTCTTATAGTCCTGTGCAGCAATTCTCATTTACAGTGTTATACAATCATGAGAGAGATCTGTCTTTACCCTGGCCCCCGTAACCTTTCTCGTCCCGCCCTCTCTCTCTCTCCTCCTTCCCTTGCACTTTCTTTGGCTCCTTTTCTACGCTAGCAGTTAATGGGATAATTAGCTCCTTAGCTCTTTCCAGCCCAGGCTGATCTAGAAATTAGACATTCCTTCTCAATTGGGCTCCAAGGGAACAAACTGGATTTACAGTGACCAGAGTGCTGGGTCAGCTGCTGGTTTTCAGAACTCTGTCCCACATCTACACGGCAATTAAAGAACCACAGCATTGCTGTGGCTGGCTCAGGCCAGCTGACTTGAACTTGTGGGGCTTGGGCTGTGGGGATATAAAATTGCAGGATGGATGTTTGGGCTCGGGCTGGAGCCCCTGAGTCAAAACGTCTACACTGCAATTTTATATCCTTGCAACCTGAGTCAGCTGACTGGGGCTCAGACTTGGTGCCACAGCTTTTGTATCATTGTGTAGATGTACCCCAAGTCTTGCAGGAAGCAAATTTCTATCACAGAGAAAAGGCAGAAAGCAATTAACATATAACATACTAGGTAGTTTAGCAATAAGAATCATGTGTCTATAAAATTCAGTTCTGACATCATGTGGCTACCCTGCATTCAAGATTTACACCCTGGGTAACTTTAGATCCTCTTGCATAGCCAAAGATAATCAAAGTTTGTTTCATATTTGAGGCCTAATCTGTTAGCAAATTGAGTCTCAGTTTTCAATACAGTGCCTTAGTCATGCAAGGCTCATTAGAATTAAGAAATAAGACAAAGCTATTGCTCTTAAGAACTCACGCTGTAATTTATACAAAGGACCTGAGTAAAAAGATCAGACTATAAGTAGTTGGAAATAGTGGGGTGATGAATAAAGGGGAGAAGACCAAAACTTCGAGGAGAGGGTTTTTTAAATCATGTAGGGCCAGATTTGCTAAGATGTCTAGGTACCTAAACATGCAGATAGGTATGTAGGGGTTTACAAAAGCACTTAACTCCCAACGAAACTTACGCACCTACCCTGCTTAAGAACATCTATAAATCCCAGTACGTACCTAAGTACCTTTGTAAATGTGGCCCTTAGTGTTACAATAATTGGAGATATTCATAATATAGGAAGAATAACTATCTGAATTGTCCTCCTCTATTTATAGACACACTTTGACTTACAGGAAATCAAGTAGAATTCAGGTTTCCAAGTTTTAAATGAATTAACTCTTGCCTCTATGCAATTTGTCATGTGGATGCATAAGGCTGATTGATTGTTAGTCATACTGCATTGGGCATAAAAGTTCTGTCAAGTATTGGGACAGGGAGACGTACACAGACTTATTAATATAAACCTTCCATTTTCGATGTTGTTGAAATATTTTGACTAGAAAGAAGCACTTGTAGAAATAATGAAAAACCACAATTGTCAAAGGCAACCATTATAACTTTATAATGTAAATAGGTGGTGTTCTGGAACCCATACTAAGACTGAGCTTGATCTCAAACCATGTAGTACGTCTCAAGGACAATCTGACCTATTATCTTTTTATAGCATTGTGCCTCTGAAAAACTTTGGAAGTTCTTCCAGGCAAACACTGAGTCACTGCATAAAATATCATTAGTTTCAGAGGCAACTTTTCATGTTCTGTAGCTATAAGAGGACTGCAGATCCCAAAACTGTCAATCCACCACCTAAATTCATTTAAAAATAAAGAAATTATAATCTAGATGAAAAGAGAAAGGGGAGAGAGTTTATTCCTTGCATATAGGTCACCTATTTGTGTGCCTTTTATTACATCTCAGAGGTTAATATTTTCTGCTCCTTTATGGGAGAATGAATCTCATGGTCTAAGAGTGTTGAGTTACACTGACTGTAGCAAAATACTGAATCTAATCAGGTAGAAATAAAGATTCCCTGACTCTCACTGCTGAAAGCAAACAGATAAGACACAAAAGTACATACCTACGTGGAAAGAATTAGAGAACATACAGAACAAAGGGCAGGCTGTGTAACAACATCACCAGCATGTATGCATAATATTAAACCACCCAGACATGGCAACACTAATAGGGAAGAAAGGGCAAGAATTAGGGAAAGGGGAACTGGCTCGGTTAAAGAACTGACCCAATCGTTCACCCAGTATTCGACCTATGGATCTGTTTTTTGCTTAAATAGTATTTTCATGAGACTCTGCACTTCCAGGATTTGACCAGGATCAAAGGCAATTTTGCAACAGTTCTGGCTCAGCCACAACCACAATATCTGTAAATCTTGTGAAAAGGACTGGTCTTAGCCAATAAAACTTTGAACTGGTTGAACTTTGGGACGCTGAGGAGAATTGAACATTTTGATGGTCACCCATTATCATTTGTGACCCAACAATTAGTTTCCAGGTTACCAGCAGTAAAATCATTATAAATTGGTAATGAAGCAGCTCCCGTTTCCTGGATCACTCATGGAGAAACATGTAACATTGCTTATGTTTGCCTCCAGAAAATACAAGCTAAGGCTAAATTCAAGCAGGAAATATGCAAGTTTATGGTAGGGCACAGTGTTGGCCAGCTGGCATAGGCATAGCCAACCCAGCTTAATTATACTATGTCACTACCCATTTACAGAAGGAGAGCTACAAATCTAAGAAGAAAGGAGATCCAAGCTAGAGAAAGACTTTGATTGGTTGTACTTTTCTCTTGTGGTTGGGCCTCTTCTTAGTTCAGTTGCTATCATTTCCTCTTCTTCTCAGGTACTTTTTCCTCTCTGCATTCTCTTCCAGGAGGCATCCTTCAGGAAAGTTACTTATCTATACAATAACTGGAGCTCTTCCAGATGTGTTCTCTCAATGTATTCCACAACCTACCCTGCTTTCCTCACAACTACAGACTAACACCATTTAGAGTCTGTATTAGCAAAGAAACTAAGGGTTGGTTGGTCTCTGTCCCCTTTATGCCCTTAGGTAGGTGAGTTTGAAAGGCACAGGTGTGGCCCAGTGGATGCTGCTGCCCAAAAAATTCCAATCTTGAGCACACATGTCTCAGATTTTAACTCCATAAAGACAACACATCAGAAAGAACTCCAGGTACTGTACAGGGAAACAACTTCCTTTTCTGGTACATCAAATTTAATTTTCTAGCAGCCTTATGAAAAATGACTCACTGTCGATATAGCCCTGGTGTGCACCTCAAGTGCTTTAAAAATGATAGTAGCACTTCAACTACGTAGCTGCACTCAAGACTTATTGAATGCATTTATCAAGCATTTCTACTTGGCCAGAGTCCTACAGCAAAATGTTTTCACTGTATTTGTTCTTCAGTACTAAAAGCGTGAAACTGAGGCTCATTCTCAAGGCACATGTACATCTTTTGAAGTATTATTAAAGCTCATCCATTGAATAATTCCACTTTAAAATCAATAAAAGGCAATACTTTTTACGCCATGTAAAAGTACTTGGTGGAGCTCACTGGCGCAAGGTATTACGGAGGACAAGAACTTAACGGGATTCATTGGGTTAGACCTTTTTATATGGCTAATGATTAGAGCTGTTTGGGAAACTAAATTCTGCAGCAGAAATGGTCTGGAGTTTCTGAAACAAAATATACTCCCCAGAATCAGGCCTCCTGGGCAGCCGGCTGCCCAGGAGCCAGGCAGGAAAGGCTTCTGGGGAGCATACATTGGAAACACCGGAAAGTCCCTGCTGTGAAAGTTCATTTCCCAGCCTTTGACTCTTTGCTTTCAGGCCTTGTACAGATTAATAAAAATGGTGTTTTTAAACCTTTAAAACCCTAGAGTTGATTATAACCAGCTAACCTTTTTAAAGGTGCTAGCATCTAGTATAGATAGTTTTAAACAGTGCTTAATTGGTTAACTAATGTTTTTTAAATTGCCTTTTTCCTTATCTAGACAATGGATTACTATTGCTAGGCCCTTTGCTAGTTAGGTATATTATTTTCTTAGTATCCTGACTAACCTGCCACCTAATCTGAACTGGTTAGTAACTGATAGCACTGTTCAATACTGCCTGGATTCAGAGCACACTACTCCACAAGCCCTGTCTTATCCAGCTGAAGCCAGCCCACAAAAGGTGTTTTTTTGACACACTGCATCTCATATTCTCATTTTATTCTCTAAAGCAGGGTGGTGTGTCAAACATATGGCATATGGGCTGGATCCAGCCCACTAGGCATTTTCATCTAGCCCACAGCTGCCTTTGCTCAAAGACACCTGGGCCACAGCTGCTCCTCTACAGCTTGTCCAAAGGGACCAGGAAGGATCGGAATTAGAGTTGGGAGAAATCAGGAGCTCTTGTCTACTTGGGCCCAGTCACCTGAGGCCCCCCCCCACACTCCCTTGCAGCAGTGGGGACCTTCAGCCTGGGTGCAGACTGGCAGTGGCTCCTCCCCAGTCTCCCCACATCCCTGCCACGACCACTGGACTGTACTGAGTAGTAGCTGCTTCACCGCCAGCCTCTGTTGGACAGAGGCCTGTTTTAAGTTGTCCAATCTGATAAAAGTCCAGCTCAGCAGCTGTTGAAAGTTTATAAAAGGAAATACTGGCTTGTTTAAGTGAAAAGAACTGCGATGGGAGTCTTCAAGGCTCTGGTAAAGTCACGAGTTGGCATAATGTTTTGAATGATTCTAGAAATGGGAGAAGTGTTTATAGCCGACATCCCAAAATGTGTTTGTACTGAAGTTGAGGTTTTCCACCCATGTAGGTATTACTGACAGAGTCAGTGGGATGGGTAGACTGGAAGGAGCATGCCTGCCTGTCCTCACTCTTTCCTGGGACCCAAGCATTCATCATACCAGTATTCAGCATTCAGGGTCCTGATCCTGAAAGGTACCTTAACCAGACCAAGCAAGAGAGGGCACCAAGTGACATCACCTCCACAGTTAAATTCTGATTATTAAAATGTGACTGACATTCCTCCTGCTTCCCTCCCTACTGTATCTTTTTCCTTCCCAAACTTTTTCTCTTCTCTTTTTGCCTTCTCATCTAGTTTTTTATACTGATTATCTAGATTGGTTTACCCTCTAGTGTGGATGCAGTTATACCAGCATAAGGTATGCACACATGTAAAATTTACTCCTGTACTAGAAATCAATATAAGTAGAAGCTATCTCTAAAGAGATGAGTTTACAGCTGTTGTGCAGCCTTATGTAGACCAGCCCTTGCAGGAATCTAGCCTAGCTGGCCAAGACAACTCCTTTTGCAACATTGCTGAGTTTATAATCAGGAAAGCAAGCTAAAAGTAATGCCTTAAAACAGCCTGACAAAAATTTGCCAGGCCTCAGAATGGTTGACAAGTGTGTGTTGTGCCTGTAATTTGCCAGCCATGAGCAAGCTTCAAAGGTAGAAGCTGTATTTCCTAGTGTTGCTGCTATTCTTTTCTCTCCCCCTTGTGTGTTTTATATTATACCTTACAGGGAACAGAATTACACTTAATAGCAGCAGCTCAGGACTTGAGCTAGTCAGGAATTTTTCAACCAAACTTTTGTCAGAAAAGACCAGTTCACAAGAGAAACAAAACTTTTCACAAAAATGTATCAGTTTTGACTTAACTTTTGTCAGGAAGGCTTCTCAGGTCCAGGATGGAATTTCTGGACAAAATACAGGGGGCCGTAGGAGCAACCGAACCTAGGTCTCATATCCCTGCCATGTCCTGATTCAGAGCAGAGACATAAAGCTGTGTCTTCCACACTCCAAGTGAGTGTCCTAACCTGTGGGCTATTCTGCAGTGGTCGCTCTGGTTCTTCACAAACAAACTTTGAAAGGTCTCAGGTTGCCCAGATCCAGAATTGGAAGGTCTTTGAAATCACGAAAATTCACAGAAGGGGAACTGCTCTATTCACCATCACCTAAGCTAACTCTTTTCTTTCCAAAAGGATAGTTAAATGTAGTTAAAAGGTTAAGGGGTGACAGTCTAAGTATCTACACGGAGAATAAATTAGGGCTGTCAAGCGATTACAAAAATTAATGGCGTGATTAATCGCACTGTTAAACAATAATAGAATACCATTCAAATATACTGATTTCAATTACAACACAGAACACTGTACAGTGCTCTTTTTTTTACAGTGCAAATATTTACCAAAAATATAAATAGTATGTTTCAATTCACCTAATACAAGTACTGTAGTGCAATCTCTATCATGAAAGTTGAATTTACAACTGTAGAATTATGTACAAAAATTAACTGCATTCAAAAAACAAAGTCCATTCAGTCCTACTTCAGCCAATCGCTCAGACAAACAAGTGCATGCATCCAATGAAGTGAGCTGTAGCTCACGAAAGCTTATGCTCAAAAAAATTTGTTAGTCTCTAAGGTGCCACAAGTACTCCTTTTCTTTTTGCGGATACAGACTAACACAGCTGCTACTCTGAAAACAAACAAGTTTGTTTACATTTGCAGGAGATAATGCTGCTGACTTCTTGTTTGCAATGTCACCGGAAAGCGAGAACAGGTGTTCTCATGGCATTGTTGTAGCCAGCATTGCAAGATATTTACATGCTAGATGCACTAAAGGTTCAGCTGTCCCTTCATGCTTTAACTACCATTCCAGAGAATGTGTCCATGCTGATGGGTTCTGCTGGATAACGATCCAAAGCAGAACAGACCATCAACACATGTTCATTTTCATCATGTGAGTCAGATGCCACCAGCAGAAGGTTGATTTTTTTGTGGGTGGTTCGGGTTCTGTAGTTTCCGCATCTGCGTGCTGCTCTTTTAAGACTTCTGAAACCATGTTCCACACCTCTTCCCACTCAGATTTTGGAAGGCACTTCAGATTCTTAAACCTTGGGTCAAGTGCTGTAGCTATTTTTAGAAACCTCACATTGGTACCTTTTTTGTATTTTGTCAAAACTGCTGTGAAAGTGTTCTTAAAACGAACATGTGCTGGGTCATCATCCGAGACTGCTGTAACATGAAATATATGGCAGAATGTGGGTAAAACAGAGCAGGGGAGAGACAGTTCTCCCTCAAGGAGTTCAGTCACAAGTTTAATTAATGAGGTTGGTTTTGTTTTTTTTTCAAAAATGAGCATCAGCAGCATGGAAGCATGTCCTCTGGAATGGTGGCTGAAGCATGAAGGGGCATCCGAATGTTTAGTATATCCGGCATGTAAATACCTTGCAATGGCGGCTACAAAAGTGCCACGTGAACGCCTGTTCTCAATTTCAGGTGACATTGTAAATAAGAAGCAGGCAGCAGTATCTCCTGTAAATGTAAACAAACTTGTTTGTCTTAGTGATTGGCTGGACAAGAAATAGGACTGAGTGGACTTGTAGGCTCTAAAGTTTTACATTGTTTTGTTTTTCAGTGCAGTTATGTAACGAAAAAATCTACGTTTGTAAGTTACACTTTCACGATAAAGACATTGCACTACAGTACTTGTATAAGGTGAATTGAAAAATACTGTTTATTTTGTTTATCATTTTTACAGTGCAAATATTTGCAATCAAAAATAATATAAAGTGAACACTGTACACTTTGTATTCTGTGTTGTAACAAATATATTGGAAAATGTAGAAAAACATCCAAAATATTTAATAAATTTCAATTGGTATTCTATTGTTTAACAGTGCAATTAATCGTGATTAATTGTTTTGAGTTAATCACATGAGTTATCTGTGATTAATCAACAGCCCTAGAAGAAATATTTGATAACAGGTTCTTCAGTGTAACAGGGAGAGGTATAACAAGAGCCAATGGCTGGAAGCTGAAGTTAGACAAATTCAGATTGGAAACAAGGAGTGTGTTTTTTATGGTAAGAGTAATTAGTCATTGAAACAGTTTACCAAGGGTTGTGGTGGATTCTCTATCAAGGACAATTTAAAAATCAAGATTGGCTGTTTTTCTAAAAGATCTGCTCTAGGAATTAGTTTGGGAAAGTTCTATGGCCTGTGCTACACAGGTCAGACTAAAAGATGATCACAATGGTCCTTTCTGGCCCCGGAAGCTATGAAAAAGAACAGGTAAGTACCATCTAGTGTAATCTGAAAGGACTATTAAGCAGGGGGTGCCTCCTGTTGAGGCTCTACTGCTAATGTGAAAAGGAATAAGGGCAATTGTTCAAATGAAAGCCTTCATTCTTTACATATCAAATGCTTTAATTGTTGTGTGGTGTTAAAAAAAGATTTTAGTGCTGACTGTTCTTTTGGGAGTTAGAGATAGGTTAGTCTGTGGTTTTGTGTCAAGTTAACGGTTTAATGTCGTAACAATAAAACAAGGTTTTAACAATATTTTATTTCTTTTTAGGCTGGGGATAGCCCCCAATCCCTTTTCAACACGAGCACTATGAAGCCCCATAGCAACAGGTAAAGGAGAGAGCCTCTGTTTCGAACACCGCACCCCCTGCTCCCCAATTTCTACCACCACCAGAAATGAAGGAAGAGGGAAAAAAGGGAGGGGGGAGATCTTAAGGTGGGAAAGAGTGGGGGAGGAGAGGAGAAATTCCCAAACATGAAAAGAAGGAGAGGGCGATGAAGTGCTGGAGTGGGGGGAATGGATAATTCCTCTAAAGTAGAGGATAAGAAGGGGGACTTGACAGCTGCATTTGAAGTACTTCCACAGCTAGAGTGTGTCCCCAGTGCAGCCACTAATATAGTGAACAATCAGAATACTGATCTCCTGCATTGCCCTCTGCAGCATACCCATTAACCGTATGGCACCACCAACATTCCTGCCTGTCTATGTGGTTACACCACAAAAGTGAGCAAATCATTCTGGCGACAGAACTGAGCAGGTTTGTTTCATTGTAAAGATGTAAATAGTCAAAGAAAAAACAAATGTCAGAATTGCAAAGTTTACATTTTATTGAACTTAAATTGGTGTAGAACAGAGGGGCAACAATGGCTCAAGTGTTCATTAGTTAACAAAATGCCCCAGGGTGTTTCACTTTATGACTCTTAACATAGTCTGTGTGGAATTACTGAAAAATAGTAGTTGTTTTAAAACAACGCTTCAAAAAAGGCAGAAAGGGGGATTCCAGCCCTGTTTTTCTTCACATTACCACGGTGCTGTCTGACATTCCCGGTCTTCTTTAGCAATGTCAGTTTGATATCCTTCCCCAAAACTGAAAAGGCTACCAAAGTGCTACCCACATCTCTTCCCATCAGGTACACATGAAGAAATCATTTAGTAACACTTATGAAAATAATTAGCTGTAAGGAGACTTCCAAGTAGCAAAGGCAAACAGCAAGTCTATATGGAATGAATGCACACTTACACTGCCAGAAACAGAGACTGGCTGTGCTATTACTATTATTTCCAAGTAAAAGTTACAGTATTTGAACTGCTTAATCAATCCAATTTTTGTTTAAGGCCCATTAAGTAATGTGCCTCCAACACTTATGTCTGCATATGCTTTACATAGTATCTTGGTTAAATAGTTTGAGGGGGAAATTATTGTAAAACTTGCAAAATCAACTGGATACTTAGAAAAATTAACACCAAATTTTAAAAAAATTCAAAGTAACCAGCAGAGAGAGAGAGAACTTATGTTCTCAAAACCACCACTTAACCTCTACAATTTTAAAAATGCGCTAACTCTCCTCCCCTCAATTCCTCCCATCAGACTAACAACCTAGTAACACTGAAAAATGATCCCCTTTGTGTATGAATTGTTTGCCAATAGTGGGCAGCTATTCATTCCCTTTGACAGAAACTATCAAAATGGTGTTTCAAATGTTTTATCACAGTGTATTTAAATGCAAGACTCATTGGGTTCCCTAAAAGCAGACACACACTGACTCCCCTTCACCATTTCTCTAAAACCTACATAGGTGTTGACTTAACAGTAGCATAACTCAAGCCAAGTTTTGCCACCATTTGCAAAAAGTTGAATCTGTTTGAGTGAGTGGGCAAATTTTACAGGAAGGGCAATACTATTAGAGGCCTTACTTCAACAGGCTCTGACATTTATTCAACAGGAATGTAGACTCCAGGGAAACAGCAGATATGTTGAATTTTGCCATACATAGGCTATTGGGTATATTTGCAAGGCTTGAGAAACGCTCAATGCAAAGAACAAAATTTAAATTAAGGGTTTTACAGTAGTTTGTCAGGTCTAATGATAAACAATGCTGGACCTCTATGAAAGATTAACCTCCAGCTGCAATAGATACCTGTAAACCAGAAGATGTGTGCCAGCACAGGTGACTCCTTTTGCACAAAAAGACAACATGAATGCTTCAATTGCAGTAGGCTAATTTATAAAGTGATGGTATTACAAACAAAGTAGGCACTGAGATAATTACTACACATACTGTCACTGCTCTAGAGTAACAGAATAGATGTTACAAGGCTGTGCTTTGCCCTGCAGTTACATTTCAGATACAAGAACATTTATTGCCTAAAACAGCCCATTTTTAGAACCATACATTATTTGTTCAGCTTGAACAATACAGCCATTGTGATTTCATTTTTGCTGATGGACCAACCTCTAAAGTTGTTATATCAAAACTGAAGTCACGTGACAAGGCATTGTGTTTAAGTTTACACATTACTTTCATAACATGTCTGGGATCTAATTCAGCCCTAAAAGACACATTTATTTCAATGGGAGGCATGCAATTTCCTTTGCATCTTACACTTTTAACATTCAGGTAATTAAAAACTTAACATGGTGATTGTACCAATTACAATTAATCAGGCAAAAGCACCTGAAATCTCAACATATTGTGTTAGAGACTTCAACTCTATACTAAAGCAGTGAAATCTGTACATATCTGTAGTGTAACTGTAACAAAGGTCTGATTACGAGGGACTTGTCCTCTAAGCTATTGAATCTTTCTAGTTAATGTATCAGAAGGACTGACACTAAAGGCAAACTCCACTGTTCCAGTTATTTTAGTGTATACTTTCTGGCAATTCTAGAAAACATTTTCTGGTTTACAGTGATACACAACAATTGTTTTGATGCTGGAGATAAAGTTTATTAAAGATACTACCAAAATTTTGGCAAACATTCCAAAACCAGATTTGTAAACATAATGCTTCCCTTTTCAATTGGCAGCACTTTGAAAAGACAAATACAGTAAGACAAGTAAACAAAAATTAATTCAAAATGCTTAATTTTTTGACCAAATAATTTATGTTCCCACATGATAAAGTGATGGTTTAAATCAAATTAAACCAATAATCTGCATGAAATGAAAGTTTGTGCTGTTTGATGATCACAGTATTTTATAGTTAAATATATCTGTTCTTTGTTATATTCCTGGCACCCAGGAGAAAACTCTTTAAATATACATTTCATGTAGGCAATAGTTTCTTGGCATATCTCTCTTCAAAAAAATACTTTATAGCAGTATATAAATAGGTCACCTACATGTCAAATTTTATAATTTTGCCCAAAAACTATAGATCTGTTTAATTTTTTGTAAAGTATCAATTTCCCCCGACATTAATAAAGCTGACAAACTGTTGAAATGGAAATGCTTTCATCTTCCACAATAGAAGTAAATTTTATAGGAAAAAACCTACAGCAACACTCCTCAGTTGTTTTAACCTGAGCGTTCGGCCTACTTCAAGTAGCAGCTTTTTTTCTCCCCCCATCATGCTCACACCCATACAATCTTGCACACATACAGTACAAGCATACGCTTTCAGACGCTGGTAGGCCACAGAGTGCTTCCCGTTGTTTTAATAAAATGGGAAGCAGTGTAGCTAATAATTTAACTACACTAAGCACACACAAGCAAACACCTTAAGGCAACCATTGCAATGGGGGTTTAAATTGCAGGGGTAAGTTACTGTTGTCGATAAAGAGGCTGTATATAGCTTTCATATATATACACACACACCTCTTTTTAACCCTCCAAAACAATGTTTTCACTTCCTTTAAAAATTTTGTGCAAATTTTAAACCTTCTACCGTTTAAGGCAAAGAGTTTGCATTAACAAGAAAACAGGCTTATATTTATCCAAAAGCATTTCAACTTGCTACATTTTTTTAAATGTGCAGAACTTCAAAAGTCCCCAGTATCTACTGGTAAAATGATTTCCATGGACAAATATAAGTCTTAAGGAAAAGAAGGGACCAGAAAAAAGCAGCTTCAAATATGCAGAGAAGCAACCTCAACAACAAAAGTAGTAACTCAAGTCTGCTAATACTGAAACTTTTGTAATGCAAAAGTTTAATCTTTTTAGAATCTTAGAGCAACTCATTTGGAATTTTAAATAAATAAGCTTAAGTTTATTCACATCATCTGGTCCAAGCAGAGCTTTAGTGCCATGACTCTGCTTGTCGTTGGTCAAATTCACCTATTAGTCTTTTAATATGAGCCAGTTTGTTATGAAGATATTCACATCTGTACTTTTCCTCATGATAGTTGGGACTGGACTGCAAAGAAAGAGAAACAAGTCAGGGCGCAGAAACATTTTTGCAATATTTTAATCTGAATGCCCATCACTAAAAAGGGCATCCAGACCTTGTACACAGAATGATTATGAAAGTATTTAACCTATCCATACTTCCCACCTCCCAGTTGTACACACCTGTTTGATCTTCCGATATTCCTTTAGGACTTCCTCATGAACTACCTGCAAGTAAGAAAATTGAAATAAAGACCACTTGAAGACCATTTCACTGTTGCAAAGTGCAACTGAATATTAAAAGGGTAGAAGAGTGGGATGAAGATTTTCAGTTAAGCCTCGTCTACACAAACATTTAGTTCATGGCAAGCTGGAGTATGAATCTACCCCGCACTAGCCCGCCATGGACTAACTGCCCGTGTAGGTCCTGCTGACGTCCATTAATGCACTTTTAATCCACATGGATAGTTAGTCTGCAGCAAATAGATTCACATCCCAGCTTGTCAAGAAATAAATGTTTGCAAAGACAAACCTTTATTCTCTGGTCACCCTCCTGCTGTGGAGAAGAGCAAGTCTGCAGACAAAGCTGCGATAAGGCCATGGAGGGGAAGTGGCTATGTTTGAAGATCCTCTTGTATAGCCACCTTCTCAATGCCCCCTGTAAAATATTGTGCAGCCACGTGCTACTTAACGTAAGGCCTTGCCTACGTCTAAGGGGAGGGATCTTCTCCCACCCTCCCAAAGCCTGGAAAACCTGTAAGAAAAGTTGTGGAGTTAATATTTCCCGAGACAGTATTAACCTTGGTTGCTCATTGTTCTTTCAGCAAGGTCAGAGAAACTGAGGCCAGTAACCAATAGCAGCATAGCTAATGGTCCTATGGGACTGCTATGGTTGGAGTAAAGATTATAGAGGAACAAATTCCTCTGCACAACAGGACTATATCCACAGTTCAGGAACAGTTTCCTGGCCCATCTGCTGCCAACAACAGGCGCAGGTTATGGGGAAAAATTTAGAGTTGCTGCTCCAGAGACTGTCCATTAATTTATTTATTTCCTCCCACTCATATATTCTGATCCCACACAAGAGCGTGAGCTACAAACAGCACTAAACTTCTCATCTTGCACAAACCTACAATGCCACATACTACACAAACCTAGAAGCATATACTTCATGTCAATAGTTTGTTCGATGATCTGGCACCCTGCAATTTGTTTCAGTGATTAGCCTAGATCTTGGGAGACCACGGTTCATTTCTCTGCTTTGTCACAGACTTCTTGTGAAATGGGGCAAGTCAGAGCCTCCCCATGCCTCAGCTCCTCATTTTTAAATGAGGATAATAGCACCTCCCTACCTTGTAGGGGTGGTGAGAGGACAAATACAGTTGATTGTGGGGCTTTCAAATCATTTGGTGATGGGATCCAAGTACCTGAGACAAAAGATGCTTCTGCCAAATTAAGTGTTTTACTCTACCAAATTATACATTCATCTAAGGATTTTCTGTGAAGTCTGATTTTTATCTTATATATTAGTTTTTAGAAAGTTTGGAGTATTGGGCTATATGCTTAAATATTTGGGGTTTGGGGAGAGGAAGAAGAGGGTGATTTAAAAACAAAGCAAAAGGTAAAACCGGCTCACAAAATGCCTTCTATTCCTCTTTACCTGATACTCCTTAGATCCTGGAGAAAGGAGCTTACGCTGAGCATCAAGTTTCATAAATCTTCTAGTGACATTCTCCATCCTGGCATGTAAGCTTCTGTATTCATCATACTCTGCATTGAAGTCATCCTTGTAACTCTGGCGTTGCTCATATGAGACAATAGCTATATATTTTCTAATGGAAAGAGTACAGTTACACTTATCTTCCATGAAATGCCCTTGGTATAAAATTGTTACAGTTCATTGCAAGTAGCTGGACCATACATTACTAGGCAGTTCACTTCTCAGTAAGTCAAAGATTTGACTAATTTAAAATATACTTCTGTCTTGTTGTGAAAATAGACAAATATTAAACTGTACACTTTGGTTGAGGTGTTTTTTAGAGTCTGTATTACAAATGGTCTTTAATAGAACCTACAATATTTCAATGGCAAATTGCAGTCTATACATGTGTAAGTATTTTGCTCTATATGGTCTTTATTCAGAAGTCATTAGACTATCTACAACTGTAGGTGCATACGCAGAACAGTTAACATGCATTCAAATTAAACAGAACCAATACCTCTATTTAAATAAGAGCGGAGCTGCTGGCAAGTCATTTCCTATGATGGTCCCTTAATTTCAGAATTTGTTTCCCATATTGATCTGCTAGAGCAAAGTGCATTTACCTTCTGGGAACACTGCTTAAGCAGACCAGTTTTTTTCTGGCATTTAGGAGGGTTTGAATTGATACAATAATTTGTTTCAAGATTTGGCAGATGTGTCGCTCTTGAATAGGAATTAGTATTTTATCTTAATAATTGTGCTGTATTAAGTAAGGGTCAAAGTCATCTAAAGAATCTGTGGAACATGATAGGCAACATAAAACAAGCCGTGATGAGGTCTGCAGCTGAAAGGGACTATCACAACCTTGCCAGGCACAAAAAAAAATGCTTCTGCTCACAGTTGCTACCAGATGCCCCAAAGTAGCTGAGGGCCTAGCAAGGCCAAGTTGCCAACCTGTGTGTGTGATTAAAAGTAAGCAAACAATCAAAAGAGCAGATATAATCTTTGTCTTTTTTCCAGGTTTCCCAAATACACTGTTACCTTCGGTCATGTCTGACTTTAGCCTCAGCCAACTGGCCCTCATCCAAACCTTTATTCCGACCAGACACTGGGAAAGCTCATCAACTACTGTGTCCGTGTCTCCAGAGGCACCACAATCCCAAGTGCCCCACATATATCAAGCAGAAGGGAACAGCAGCAGCATTTAGGTCAGATGAGACACTGCCCAGTAGTACTCTCTGGATGCTCTCAGATTAAGTAATGGAGCAGGACCACCTCCATCTATTCCTTTCATGACCCAGAGGTATGTTTATCTTGTGATCAATAATGTTAGAGACAGCTGTCAGATTTTTAAGTAGTCTCTGTTCTACATCCAGGCTCTAAAAAGAATGAGCAGCTGACAGGGATCAAGGAAGTTATTGAGGTTACAGGGACAAACCATCCCGATGCGTAGAAAGAATAGTAAATACGGCAGGCGACCAGCTTGGCTTAACAGTGAAATCCTTGCTGATCTTAAACACAAAAAGAAGCTTACAAGAAGTGGAAGATTGGACAAATGACCAGGGAAGATTATAAAAATATTGCTCGGGCATGCAGGAGTGAAATCAGGAAGGCCAAATCACACCTGGAGTTGCAGCTAGCAAGAGATGTTAAGAGTAACAAGAAGGGTTTCTTCAGGTATGTTAGCAACCAGAAGAAAGTCAAGGAAAGTGTGGGCCCCTTACTGAACGAGGGAGGCAACCTAGTGACAGAGGATGTGGAAAAAGCTAATGTACTCAATGCTTTTTTTTTGCCTGTGTCTTCACGAACAAGGTCAGCTCCCAGACTGCTGCACTGGGCAGCACAGCATGGGGAGGAGGTGACCAGCCCTCTGTGAAGAAAGAAGTGGTTTGGGACTATTTAGAAAAGCTGGACGAGCACAAGTCCACGGGGCCGGATGTGCTGCATCCGAGAGTGCTAAAGGAGTTGGCGGATGTGATTGCAGAGCCATTGGCCATTATCTTTGAAAACTCATGGCGATAGGGGGAGGTCCCGGACGACTGGAAAAAGGCTAATGTAGTGCCCATCTTTAAAAAAGGGAAGGAGGAGGATCCTGGGAACTACAGGCCAGTCAGCCTCACCTCAGTCCCTGGAAAAATCATGGAGCAGGTCCTCAAGGAATCAATTCTGAAGCACTTAGAGGAGAGGAAAGTGATCAGGAACAGTCAGCATGGATTCACCAAGGGCAAGTCATGCCTGACTAATCTAATTGCCTTCTATGCTGAGATAACTGGCTCTGTGGATGAGGGGAAAGCGGTGGATGTGTTGTTCCTTGACTTTAGCAAAGCTTTTGACACAGTCTCCCACAGTATTCTTGCCAGCAAGTTAAAGTAGTATGGGCTGGATGAACGGACGATAAGGTGGATAGAAAGCCGGCTAGATTGTCGGGCTCAACGGGTAGTGATCAATGGCTCCATGTCTAGTTGGCAGCCAGTATCAAGCGGAGTGCCCCAAGGGTCGGTCCTCGGGCCGGTTTTGTTCAATATCTTCATTAATGATCTGGAGGATGGTGTGGACTGCACCCTCAGCAAGTTTGCAGATGACACTAAAATGGAAGGAGAGGTCGATACGCTGGGGGGTAGGGATAGGATACAGAGGGCCCTAGACAAATTAGAGGATTGGGCCAAAAGAAATCTGATGAGGTTCAACAAGGACAAGTGCAGAGTCCTGCATTTAGGACGGAAGAATCCCATACACCGCTACAGACTAGGGACTGAATGGTTAGGCAACAGTTCTGCAGAAAAGGACCTAGGGGTTACAGTGGACGATAAGCTGGATATGAGTCAACAGTGTACCCTTGTTGCCAAGAAGGCCAATGGCATTTTGGTATGTATAAGTAGGGGCATTGCCATCAGATCGAGGGACGTGATCGTTCCCCTCTATTCAACATTGGTGAGGCCTCATCTGGAGTACTGTGTCCAGTTTTGGGCCCCACACTACAAGAAGGATGTGAAAAAATTGGAAAATGTCCAGCGCAGGGCAACAAAAATGATTAGGGGACTAGAACACATGACTCATGAGGAGAGGCTGAGGGAACTGGAATTGTTTAGTCTGCGGAAGAGAAGAATGAGGGGGGATTTGATAGCTGCTTTCAACTACCTGAAAGGGGGTTCCAAAGAGGATGGAGCTAGACTGTTCTCAGTGGTAGCAGATGACAGAACAAGGAGTAATGGTCTCAAGTTGCAGTAGGGGAGGTTTAGGTTGGATATGAGGAAAAACTTTTTCACTAGGAGGGTGGTGAAACACTGGAATGCGTTACCTAGGGCAGTGGTGGAATCTCCTTCTTTAGAGATTTTTAAGGTCAGGCTTGACAAAGCCTTGGCTGGGATGATTTAGTTGGGGATTGGTCCTGCTTTGAGCAGGGGGTTGGACTAGATGACCTTGTGAGGTCCCTTCCAACCCTGATATTCTATGATTCTATGAAGTTTTTTTTACACTCCAAAGTATCAGCAGAACTGCTTTGCCACCAGCTTCTCTCGCTCATTCCTCTTTTTAAGAAACTTAACTGGCAAATTTCTCCTGAAGGAGATTGACAAATTTGTCTATGGTAGATATCAAAAGCCAGGAGAACATGAATCACACAACTGGTCATAGCCCAAAAACTCCACTAGTACTTCCAGAATCTATGAGCCCTGTCCAAGGTTGAAGCAGAAAAGACGCATATTTATTTTCCCAACACTACAGATACAATCTAGTCCAAATTAAGAGCGATTTAGGAAGTAGTTTTCAAATGCAACTAACATTGTTGTCCTAAAAGCTGCTGCTTAATGTTCTTATAGAAGATGCCCAATCAACACAGTTTGTACCCTTCAACTTTTCAGGAAATGCTGATGAAATGGTAATTTTGAATAAGATGAGAACAATAGTGTCTTTCTACATTAAAATTCATATTGTAGGAAATATAGGCAATACACAAAATCAAGACCAACTGTAATCCAACAAAGAATAAGGCAAGAGTTTTGAATGTTGTCAAGACTTTTGCCTATCTACATCAGCTGGTATTCCACATAAGACATCCTCCACATAGACTACTCTTTCTTTAAATTTAATGGGCTTGCTCTGTTTAGTAATATACCTCAATCCATGTTTATTCATCTCCCTTTGTGACCTATTTTTGTATAATCCTAGGTTGTTTTGCTAGAAGCAGTATGTTATACTACATATAGCTGGAGTTAGTATAGTCCATTTAAAGAACCATTTATTGTTAGGTTTTATTGAATTTAACTGGCACAGTAGAGACTGATCCACTGCAACTATGGTGATTTGCAAGCAGGGATTTCATATGGGTAAATAAGATAAAAGCAAACTCTTATTTTGCAGTAAGCACTGAATCGAGTGCTTAAGCAAAGTACTACCATTACTGTACATCAGAAGGAGCCCACCTGAAGAGGAGGGTACACTAGAGTGGAATATAGACCTGTTTTATTTTATTGCTCCTAGATCTATGCAAAAGCAAAATGAAGTCACATAGGTCTTATCAACTCTGATCAGTGTATGAGTGTCATTAAGCTGGACAGTATTTCTATGCTTACTCCATGTATGTGTTATCATTGCCTTAATGTAATAATTATAGCTGGTCAGAAAAATTCCAACTACACAGGATTTTTAATGGAATTTGCGTTTGTCAAAATCAAATTGCTTTGTGTAGACCACTCAATTTTGGAAATCAGGCTGGTTTATGATGACACTGCCTGCTTTCCTGCCAGCTTGCTGATCTGGTTCCTTGACCACAGCGCTTCCAGGGTCTGCCAAGTGGACTGCTCCATCCCCTTTTGCAGGACATTTCTCATTTACATTCTGAATCAGAACAGAAACAAATTTGAAAAAAAAGCAAAATTCCTACGTGAAGTGGAATATCCTTCTCTTCCCAGCTGTAACAATGTTATTTGCACCCAACATGCCAAGTTGTAAGTTAGCTTTGTCATTACCATGCTTGGGTGGTGACTTCATGGCTTCACCCTTGCCCCATATATGCATCTACTGGTATTATGGTACTTGTCTTTCTCTGCCATATTAGTTCTGTTGGAGGGGCAGGATTATCAATTGCTCCAGGGGGCATGGAACTGAGAGAGAAAGGAGTTTGAAAGCTGGGCCAAATTTATTTTCATTCTTTTCATGCATGTTTATCAGATCCATCTTTTATCGTGTTAAAGATGATGGTACAAGTTAAAAAGCTGACTGTTAGAGAAAGCTTGCCCCCAGTTGGGACTGAACTCATCTGCCTGAAATAATGTTGCAGTTATTCCTGGTTTAACTGAGCTATAGCTTAATCAGAGGGCAGGATTAGCAAACAGAGGAGCAGTCCTGCCAGACATTTCACCAGACATGTATATGCAGGAGAAGGGGCATGTGCTGCAGTGACCACAGGGCTCATTGCCAAATATATCAGCTGATATATTTGAACGTGCAGGCAATGAGATTCTATCACTGAAGTCATATGTACACTACAATTAGTCACTGTTTTATATTCTAGCAGCATGCTAGTTAGGGTTGAGTCAGCATTTCAATTCTGGCCACTTTAGAACGGCCACCAAAAACCTCACTCCTTTCTCCTTTAAGTTGAGGAATGAGTTTAAGAAAATCCATGCTGACTTTTTTTGTAGTTTTTGGAATGAAAAAAACTTCACAGAATAGCAAAAGAGTGCTTTGTTAGTAGCACAACTAGCACTGGGTAAGATGTTATCTGATGTTTACATTTTGAAGAAAAATGTAAAGCCACCAATAAAACTGTAAAAAAACAGCTGCTGAGCATCTTCAGAAGCTATATGTAGGATTTTTAGAACTGGTCCAAGGAATTCTGGTAAATATTGATTTTTAAATGTTCTAAAAATACATATTTAGCCAACAGATTGGCTCTGTTACAATAGTTGTTTCAGTCTGAGACAAGTTCTTAAATTCTAGAAAATGTTCAACATTCAGCTGTGCCAAGACAAGAGTTACACAGCTAAATCTTACATTTTTGGCATATTGAAAAATTTCACATAATCTTCTATGGAATGAGTTAAGGAGCTAAAATTAAGATTTATTAGCACTTCTCAGTTTTTCACACCTATTTATTCATTTTAATATGCTCACCACTCTAGTTTCTAGGTGCCATATGTAAGTGGAAAAATGTGTTTGCTGATACATTTTTACTTCTCACTATGTACAGTCATAACCAAGGCTCTCTGTACTCTTCAGAAAGCTCATCCTTAATTCTGAATCAAGGTCCCCTGATTTTTGCAGCTCGCTGGTGAGCAGTTTTATGGTAAAATGGATATTTTCTGCAGCAGTTACAAGTTCAGCCAGTGGTCAGGCTGCATCAAAGCTTTAATAGCTTAACACAGTTTGAGTGGATGACATCTGATGTAGCATTACAATATTCTCTGAAGAGTCTTTTTAATTTTTTTTTTAAATCCAAGGCAAATTTGGAAACTATAAACTATGCCAGGGGTGGCCAACCTGTGGCTCCGGAGCCACATGCGGCTCTTCGTATAAGCACAGACTCCAGGGCTGGAGCTACAGGCGCCAACTTTCCAATGTGCTGGGGGGTGCTCACTGCTCAACCCCTGGCTCTGCCACAGGCCCTGCCCCCACCCCACCCCTTCCCATCCCGTCCCCTGAGCCTGCCATGCCCTTGCTCCTCCCACTCCCCCTCTGAGCCTCCTGCATGCCATGAAACAGCTGACTGGGAGGTGCAGGGAAGAAGGGGGAGGCGCTGATTGGCGGGGCTGCTGGTGGGTAGAAGGCACTGAGAGCAGGGGGGGAAGCTCATGCGGGGCTGCTGATGTATTACTGTGGCTCTTTGGCAATGTACATTGGTAAATTCTGGCTCCTTCTCAGGCTCAGGTTGGCCACTCCTGAACTATGCACTAGATCACAAATCTCCCTCTTTAGAAATACATCACATACTGTGTTTCACTAAAAAAGTGCTGACTTCCAACTATTTTCCTATTACAGGTGGTGCTGCTTTAGTTTCAGTGACCATTTAAAAAACGACCACAAGGGCTTCAGGCTCCTACAGGGCTAAAACCATATGTCACAGAAACAGAGAAGTGTTCCTATGATTTAACTGTAATTGGTGTTCTTTTCATGCCAGATAAACCTAGAACATTCATTCAGGGTGCAGGGAATGTAAAGTTGTAGTTAGATATACGTAGCTCATATAGAAACATACTGAGCTTATATTTCATGATCATTGCTAATGTGTGTTTTGTACAGATATTTTGTACACACGTTAGCCAAAGTTATATTATTTAACTGAAATGCAGCAAGGTTACAGTTATATATAAACTGTACAGACATGCACGCACGTACACACTCTCTATATAATGTTATAGTGACAAAGACCATTAGAGACAAAAAGGTTGACAAATTCAACTTTAACCTACTGTACAAAGGAACTTTTATATTGGTGAAAGTATTCAAACATTCACTGATATCCCTCAGTCACGTTTTAGTTTCTTTCATATTTGTAGCAATACAAAAAGCTATATTTAAGCCAGGATTTGTTTTGTCACAGCCCATCCTCTCCTGTTATTTAATCTTGCAAGGACATCAGTCCTGCATTTATTACATCACAACCTGTTGTGGAAATTGTGAAGTCCTAAACACAGTGTTATGACTTCACTGGAATATCAGAATGCGAACACAGGTGATGAGGAAGACATCTTGCTCAGAATAAATCAGATATATTGAAAGCAGGGCAGAAAACACCACCCACTCCACTTACAGAGTGACAAACTGTTCTTTATCATAGAAAAAACATGAAATGCTAGGCCTCAGATTAGGAGGAGACTCAGCAGGAAGCAGTATGCTAAGGTGTATGGCGTGACTGGCCAGTTCCTTCATTGGCCCCAACACCAGACAAACTTGAGCCACTCTACAACACAAGGCCCCCAGCTATGTGAAGGACAGTACAAACTCCCAAGGTGCACATTAGCCTAGGGGATCACCAGTCCTCAAGCACCTGCCATTGTTCTTTCAACATTTTCATCTATGCTGAGTGAGGAGGAACATTTTGTCTTGTGGAAGTCTTTGGGAATAAATGGAGTCAGTTTAGACGTCACAAAGTGAGGCTTAGCCATAATTTGATTGCAGGTAGGGTTAAAAAGTTAGTAGACAGTTTTATACGTATTACAATTAAACTGTTAAAGGTAAGGGCTAACAGCTGGGTGCAAATAAAGTAAATGTTATAGGGAAAAAAGTAAAAAAAATGTTGTCATCTTTTCTATTAGTGCTTCATCAGTAGGGCCCTACCAAATTCACGGTCCATTTTGGTCAATTTCATGGTTATAGGATTTTAAAAATCATACATGTCTTGATTTCAGATATTTAAATCTGAAATTTCACAGTGTCGTAATTGTAGGGGGCCTGACCCAAAAAGGACTGTTAATCCCCCAGCCCACCCCCTGGTATTTTTAGTAAAAGTCAAGCACAGGCCATGGGCTTCCATGATTTTTGGTTTGTTGCCTGAGACCTGTCTGTGACTTTTACAAAAAATATCTAGGACAAAATAACCTTAATCACAGTAAGCATAGGACTTAATAGATTTGAAATTTCAAATATAATGTAAGGCAGATTTTAAAAAAATATAATTCAGTTTTTAATCCACGCTGTCTGTAAACTCTTTGATGCAGAATCGTTTAACTATACATGTTCCATAAAGAGTATTTAATATAATAGTAAAAAATATTCAAAGCCAAAGATTCCAATATTTAAACTTTCCTGCTGGGCAATTTAACCACTAAGCTGGGAGCAAGTCTACCACCCACTTTGTTGCTTTATTTCAATACCCTGTCTGCTCAAGAACTTCACTTTTTAAAGCACTTCTGAAAAAAATATTCTTAGATATTTAATGCATAGAGTGGCACTACTTTTAGAACCAGCAGCACTGACATGGCCCTTTAAAAAGTTACATTTTGGTAACTCTTCCATTTTCTAATTACATAAGACCTTTCACAGTTGATTCATGAACTGCCTGTTGGTGCATGGCATGAATTTTGTCAATCTTAGGCCTAATTTTACTTACACAAAGTAGTCTGGTAGTTCACTTGTTGATGAAGGATCTGTAGAGTCAGTGCAAGTCTCTTTAACACCTATATGGAAATAAAAGGCTGACATATAAAAAGATTCTAATATACCTAATGTGATCCAAATCTGAAGCGTCTGGAACACTTCTTCCCAGGAATTCTATTCTGTTGTCTCACCATGTAATCATGACTAAAGCGCACAACTGTTTACAATAGGGGCCATACGACCAACTCTACAATAGGCAATACCAGGAGTTTAAAGCACATTAGCTACTGTAGAATCTGTACAACAAAATAATGCAATCTTAACCCAGGGTCAACCTTATATCATCAAGATAAATTGTGGCATCTGCACAACAATTCAAAATCTGAGGTGGCAGATGTGGCCACACAATAGGAGCTAGAAGTTTTACATCAATATGCAACTCTCACGGGACCAAACTAAAGGACAATAGGGTGGAAAGCCAAAGTGCTTTTCTTGGTGCAAGAATGGTCCCTCTCCTCTTCCAACTATGGGTAAGCAAAGTTTATAATTTAATTTGAATACTTTCTATACAAAAGAAGTCCTTATAGCATTTTATGCAAATCTAATTAGCATTCAGACTTTAATTCTGAACAGAAGATTTCCTCATTAATATGGCAACATTGGTTTTTACAGGTAAAAAAGCAAGTCAATATGTTGCTCTTCAGGAAGGTGTTATGAAAGTAATGTAATCCCTAAATAATCCATCTGTTTGCAAGCAATACAAATGGGACTATTTCCTCTACTTTAGGAAGAGCCTGTGTTTTAAATTCTTCTCATATTCCTAACAGAATGTTAGGAACCATTAGGAAAGGGTTAGATAATAAGACAGTAAATATCATAATACCACTATATAAAACCATGGCAGACCCACCCCATGCATTCTGCATGCAGTTCTGCTCGCCCCATGTAAACAATGATATATTAGAATTGGAAAAGGCACAGAGAAGGGCAACAAAAATCATTAGGGGGTATGGAACAGCTTCCATACAAGTAAAAAGATATGGACTGTTCAGCTTAGAAAAGAGACAATTAAAAGATAAGAGAAGGGTCTATAAAATAATGGATGATGGGGAGAAAGTGAATAAGGAAGTATTATTTACCCCTTCACATAACACAAGAACCAGGGGTCGCCAGATGAAATTAACAGGCAGCAGGTTTAACACAAACAAAAGCAAGTACTTCTTCACACAGCACAGTCAGTCAACCAATGGAATTCGTTGCCAAGGGATTTTGTGAAGGCCAAAAGTATAACTGGGTTCAAAAAAGAATTAGATAAGTTCACAGAAGATGGGCCCGTCAATGGCTGTTAGCTAAGATGGTCAGGGACGCAAGCAACACCATGCTCTGGGTATCCCTAAACTTCTGACCATCAGAAGCTGGGAGTAAAAATAACATGGGATGGGCCACTCAATAAATTGCCCTGTTCTGTTTATTCCCTCTGAAGCATCTAGCACTGGCCACTGCCAGAAGACAGGACACTGGGCTAGACTGACCACTGGTCTGACCCAGTATGGCCATTCTTATGTTGTTATTCATTAAGTATATTTTCATATGTGGGATTGGTATTTAGAACTTACTGGCAAAACACAGTTATAAATTTAGTTTTGCTAGCAAGTTTATGAACATACCACCCCACATATGATAAGTTAGTGTTACCCTTAAACTGTAGAACACTGAGTTATTTTGAACAACAGAATATTCTGGCCAAAGCACTCACTCAGGCTCCAACAGTTAGAGGTCTGTAAGAATATATATGATTCAGATCAGAAGTATGTGAGTAAAGCAATTATATTTATACCAAGAGATTACTCTTCCTATAAATGGCATTCGTTGTACTACAGAATCAAAGGACTGGAAGGGACCTCAAGAGGTCATCTAGTCCAGTCCCCGCACTCATTATCTAGATCACCCCTGACAGATGTTTGTCTAACCTGCTTTTAATAATCTTCAATGATAGAGATTCTACAACCTCCCTAAGCAATTTATTCCAGTGCTTAACCACCTTGACAGTTAGGAAGTTTTTCCTAATGTCCAACCTAAACCACCCTTGCTGCAATTTAAGCGCATTGCTTCTTGTCCTTTCCTCAGCGGTTAAGAACAATAATTTTTCTCCCTCCTCCTTGTAACAACCTTTTATGTATCTGAAAACTTATATCCCATCTCAGTCATCTCTTTTCTAGACTAAAGAAACCCAATTTTTTCAATCCTTCCTCATAGGTCATGTTTTCTAGACCTTTAATCATTTTTTTCTCTCTTCTCTGGACTTTCTCCAATTTATCCACATCTTTCCTGAAATGTGGCACCTAGAACTGGACACAATATTCCAGTTGAGGCCTAATCAGAAGTGCAAAGTTTAATAGGAACTATCAATTCCGTGAGAGATACAAAATAAATAAATATTATACAAATAAAACCTATGTTATCCAAATTTCAGTACTATGAACAAAAATCCAATTTTAAAAAGGAGTATTTTTTTAAATAAAAATTTTTACACAACGAGGTCTTCCTCTGAAGGTGCCCAGCAGGTTGTGGGTGCCCTAGCAACATAAATATCAATTTAAGGCACAGTATAGAATTTTACTAGGCATTTAGAATTCTGTAACTGACTGACAGTACCCTGAATGCTACCATATACTGGTGTACTGAGCACAAAGATTTTCAGGAACATATATTCCACCCCTGCAATGGCAGCCATATTGTGTGTCTAAATGAATCGGAAAGATCCAGGTTTATCCATCAGCAGTCTACAAAGAGAATCCAATCCATACAATCAGCTCTGTTTCCAGAGATGAAACAGTTTTAGACTAGGTGAGGGCTGAATCTGACTTCTGAATTAACAAAAGATACTTGAAACGTGAAATGCAAGGTTAAAGGAATTGCCCTTACTTACACCTGATATTTATTAAATGTCAATATTAAAAAACTTTGTAGCTCCAACTGATATCTTATGGATTTTGAGTTAACAGCCACATTCCACAACCTTTTAAAAAAAATAGTATTAGGAAAGCAAATATATTTGGTAAGCTTTCATTTGGTTTTACAAGCAGGATTTTAAGATTTTTTAATATCCTCTCCACTACTGCTTAAAGTAGTTGTAAGAATAATTTCTGGAGCAGGAAAGAGGAAGGAGAGAAGTGTCCAAATTGAAACTTTAGTTTACATCTGAGTAAACTGCAAGGTTTTTTGTAAAGAGAAAACAGTCTCTTCCCAACTTTCAGAGATCTGGAATAAAGATTCACAATGCTAGATTTTTTTTTTTTTTTTTTAAAAAAAACACAAAATTACTCTACAATTGCTACTGTACTATAATTAAAAATAATTTGCAGTTAAGTGTATGTTATGCAACATTATCTCTTCCTTTAGTATGTACTTTTACTTGTTAATTGCAAAATTCATTAATTTTCTGTGGGTTGGTCTTCCAGCCACTGAAATGAGAACATTGTACTGTATGATTCAATAACAATGTTTACTGTATGGGCAATCAAATTTCAGTTAGTTTGCTTTTTCTTTAGAAGTCATTTCACAGCCATGAAGTCACAGTTAGTTCTCTGAAGAATGCAGTAAACATTAACAGTACTGATGCCCATTGATAAATTGATTTGACCTAATACAGTTAATAATTAAACTGCCCTGCATTCAAAGTGGTATGTGAACACCTTATAGTTTATAAAAAAACCAAAGTAGTATTCCTTTTTGTTCTCTCCTTTTGACTACCCAACACTCCATCCAACAATGAATTGTTTATAATTTTTTAAAAATATGAATTATTCCTGTTATTCAAAAGCTGAAGTCAATCTTACCAAAAATAAAATTGAACAACATTTTGTCTGGAGTGCCAATATAGCTGTACTTGTGTACGTGTCATTCCTCCCCTTTGTTTTTGTATAGCCTGAAAGCTTAGTAAGGTAATAATTTGCACTTTGGTTCAGGTGAAAATTGCTATATGTAAAGGCAGGTAACTATCATTATTCCTATTTTACAGCTATGGAAGAAGGCAGCAGAGAGAGGTTAAGTAACTTGTTCAACATTTAGTGAATCAGTAGCAGTTAGGAGTGGAACTAAGGCCTTATTTCTGGTCCATTGTTTTACCCACTAGATCAGTCTCACTTATCCATAAAGTAATTTAAAGTGCTGCTTTTTTAAATACCTTCACTTGAATCCAAACTGGAATTTTTCAGCTTGACAATTTCTTCTTTCTTAAGGTCTTTCTCCTTTTCTTCCATACTCTCCATGTTATGTTTTTTGATTTGGTCCTTTTCCTTATGTTTTTTTGACTTCTTTTTGGACTTTTTGTGCAACACTGAATGTACCTCATCTGTTGACTTTGGACATGCTAACTCAACTGCAGTGGGTGCTGGCATTTCCAAAGGAGTCCTAGAGGTATATTTTTCTTGCTGGTCCTCAAAGATGGTGTTGCCATTCTGACTAAAACTATCAACAGGCAGGTCTTGAGTCCCTCGGCCTTCAGGAGTGCTAGGGGAATTGGAGTTAGAGTTCACCGGCTGAGGAGGATTTGAAACAGGAAGGCGAGTTGAAGGAAGCGTTGGAGGAGTTGGGGTGGCAGCAGCTGCAGGGGGTGGTGGTGGTGGTGGTGGTGGTGCAGTAGCTCTCTCGTTGGAAGCAGTCAAGTGACCATTTAATGTTGGTTGAACTCTATTGGTCAGGTGAGATATTCTTGGTTTTTTATTCATTAAAGGATCAATAAAATCTGAATCCAACAGCCGTTTCTGCAATAAAAAAAGACCATTAGTTTCCATTTAATCCAATTCTAAGGTATGTCTACAACAAACTGATTAAAACCTAGTCTCTTATGCTTTCTAGTTTATCTTTAGATAAGATGAAGATCATGACAGCTAAACATGTGCTTTGTTTCATGCTTAAAAAATAAATCTAGATAGCTTTAAAAATTTGTCATCCTGAGAAGATCCCCTTCAGATCTGTGACCAAGACTTTGGAACCACATAAGACATTGTCTGGGGAAGTATCACAGTCCATGCTGGAACATGACAGGTTAGTCAGTACTCTAGATATTTGTGCAGTGCAGATACATTCAGTAAGTAAACAGTTGCTGCCTCTATATAGTCTGTTTTATTCAAGCAGTTCCAACCCATGTGGAACAGTGCGCACATCAGAAAGCCTAAACCTCAAAGAGGGGCAAGGAAAAATCAAGTTTCTGCTATAGGGAGCCTGGGGTCTAAATTATCCTCAGAGACTACTGGAGTTCTTTTGAAATACTATCTGACTCATGTCAATTTGCTTAACAAGCATATATTGCTTATGTTTCAGTACAAAGCAGTGCCTCTGCCCAGAAGTGCCAAGCAGAGCTCTGTACCACACAGCTGAATTACTTCCAGATTCGGTGTGTGTGTGTTCGAGCAGATGAGAAGACGGAACCACACAATTTATACTATTTCACTACCATGAGAAACAGTAGCCAAAGTTGGCAAGAAACAGGTATGTATTTATTTCTCCCTGTCCCAAATATGTTAATGACCTCAGTACAGGATGTTCAGTACTTCGTTTCACCTGTCCCAAAACAGCAAATGAAAGCACCACCCAATAATTTTTAGAATGCTCTTCTACTGCCTTTGCTATAGTGCTATTTTATATTTTTACTGCAATCTTAAATAGTGCTTTTCATCTGAAAGTCTCCCAGTGCTTTATTAAAGTGGGTATTATCTCAATTTTATAGATGAACAAGGGAAGCATAGAGAAATAAGTGATTTATCCAAGGTCTCAGACATCTGCAGCGAGGCTGCATCTAGAACCCAGGTCTTCTCACTCAGTTCCATCCTTTAACCAGTGGACTACACTTAATCATAACTGATATCTGAACAACACCCACAACAAAAATAAAATATTTTTTCCCAGAAACAATATTGCTGCCCTAAAACACCTTATTTCTGTCCTGTCCAGCGTAAATACTGCATTTAAACTAAGGGTTAAAAGGCTGCAGCATAAAAATGCCTGCATGACAGAAAAATCAAATATCAAAACAATATGACAGTACAGATAGACCGAACACCCACAGCATATGCCAGGGTTCCTTCCCCACTCTGAATTCTGGGGTACAGATGTGGGGACCCGCATGCAAGACCCCCTAAGCTTATTTTTTACCAGCTTAGGTTAAAAACTTTCCCAAGGCACAAATTCCACCTTGTCCTTGAACAGTATGCTGCCACCACCAAGTGATTCAGTCAAAGAATCAGGGAAAGGACCACTTGGAGTTCCTATTCCCCCAAAATATCCCCCCAAGCCCTTACACCCCCTTTCCTGGGGAGGCTTGAGAATAATATCCTAACCAACTGGTTACAAAGTGAACACAGACCCAAATCCCTGGATCTTTGGACACTGAAAAAAAAAAATCAGTTCTTAAAAGAAGAATTTTATTTAAAAAAAGAAGAGAAAAGGTAAAAATCCCCTCTGTAAAATCAGGTTGGAAGATAACTTAACAAAAGATGCACAAAACACAGAGGAACCCCCTCTAGCCTTAGTTTCAAAGTTATAACAAAACAGGGATAAACCTCCCTCCAGCAAAGCAAAAATTCACAAGTTGAGAAAACAAAGATAAACTAATACACCTTGCCTGGCTGTACTTACAACTTCTGTAATATGAGAGACTGGTTCAGAATGGTTTGGAGGACATGGATTGATGTCCCTCTTACTCCCAAGAGCAAACACAGAAACAAAGAACCCAAAACAAAGCCTCCCTCCCCCGCCCCCAGATTTGAAAGTATCTTTTGTCCCCATTGGTTCCTTTGGTCAGGTGCCAACCACGTTATTTGAGCTTCTTAACCCCTTACAGGTAAGGAGGAATTTTAGGCTACTCTTATGGTTATGACAGCATACAACAGGGTATAAGAGTTAAGTAATACAAATATCTTGCCTTCATTTGAAGTACCAAGACACACCAAGATAAATTCTTTGGCAATATATGAGGTATATTTTTTGTCTAAGTATTTAACAACCAGAAAGTGATTGACACCTAAAAAGTTAAGCCTTTGAGGACAAGTTCAACCGTGAGTAAGGACAGAACTTTTGCCAACATGCTATTAATAGTTATATTTTGTATGGTCACTTACGAGTTCAGATACCATAGCAATAGGCTATATTTGAGAATCTATGTTCACAAAACATTTTATGAGCCATCTACGTAGAAGTCTGGTTTACTACAACGCTATTTGATCTCTAAAAACAGGGTTATTAAGTTGAGGTTCTTAGGAACTACATGACAAGAATTTTTTAAAAAACCCACACATCAGTTCCACAGTCTTCCATGGTGCAACTATTTTTTTAAGTTTTATTCTATGCCACCATCCAATTACCTAGAAATAGTTGCTTCACCTTCTTCATACATTAGAAGGGGTACGGGTGCTTCTCATTACATGATTAAAGCTTTCACACCAATATAAAACTTGTATGTATTAAGTCTGACTGCATCATATTGCAATATAAAGAAAATCACAAATTAAATACCTGGGAAGGAGAAGCAGATGCAGCATCTTTAGAAGAACTTAGAGGAGATTCCAAATGACTGGTGCTGGTGGCATTCTGAGATGAATTTAGTTTTCTGTAAAGATCACCCATATTCCAGGTTACAAGGAAAAAAATCAAGAAAAAGATGCTCTAATAGATCTTACATTATTTGGGAAGAAAGAAGCCTGTTACTTCTCAAACAATGTATTCTTTTATTGTTACCATTAAAGAAAAAGCTTGAACTTACCTAGAAAGTACTAACTCCAATGACTGTTTGTCTATCTCATTGTATCCAGGCCAATCTTTTTGGATCTCTTTAAATACATAATCCTTCAGAGTGTAAGAGTTGTCCTTGGGATTCAAGTTGGCTACCTACAAATATATATTTAAAAATACAAATATTAAAGCTATCTACAAGTTACAATACTAGAAAAGATTGGACAGTTTAAATATAGGTTGAAAATATAACCATGAAAAAAATGTATTCTGTATTTTCTAGCCTTCGGCTTTAAAGGCAATAAAGGACAGACCTTTCATATAGTGAAAATTTTGGCATACAAAAAGTTTCAATCTTGGGTGTGTGAATTTAGGTACTTATAAAAGAATGGCCTGATTTTTCAAAAGATCTGAAGGTCAATGTACATTAGTCAGGCTTATTCATATTTACATGACTAAATACAAATTTAGAATTCTAACTTTAGGCGTTCAAGTTCGAACATTATAATTCAAGTGTTTATTTTTCCTGTATTTCTAATGGAATAGCAGCCAACACAGTTCTGCTGACATCAATATTAGATCACAAAAAAAGAAAATTGGCACAGCTTTAGGAATAGTGGTAACTCATACTGCAGTGCCAGCAAGAGCAGCTTTTTTATCTAGCCAAATGACTATGACAAAAATAGGTAGCTTTTCTTGTTTCCCAGAGACTGGGTCATGGAGTTTAGTACATTCACACTTCCTAGAAACCACATGAAGTTGTTGCATTCCACCGGAGAGTGTCAAGATAGTACAACACAACACTAAATTTTCCCTTTAATGAAAAAGGGACCAAAAACTGTTGTAAGTTTAATGAGTGACCTTTTTTTTTTTTTTTTTTTTTTTTTTTAAAGTATACCTAAAACATTTTGGTTTAATGAAGATGTAAGGCAACTTCAGCCATGTGTATCAAACACATTTTAGTCATGCAAGAAGGGTACAAGTAAAATTTTGCAGAAATGTAACTAAGAAGGGATGTACATGCCCTGTTCCACACCTAATTCTATGATAAGCCCCAAGCATACATGCAAAACAGATATCCATGAATTCCAGGAAAAAATGTTGTACTCATAATTCCATACTAATTAATGCCTTGTTGTTTATTAGCCTATACATCCTATTAATGATCTGCTTTAAGACAGCTTCTGATAGGTCCCCCTTCCTTTCCTGAAGAGAAATACATTGTGTATTTGAAAAGAGTCATGTTGGTAAAAATCCATGCTCACTGATGCCTGCCACATCAAAGCATTAATTTGGCAACTTTTCCCCTTCAAATCTCATTTTAGACCTTCAAACTGTACTATTTGTAACAGACCTCTGAAGTTCAGAAACCGGGCCTTTGCCTGTTACTCCTAGTCAAGATATTAAAGAGAGCCTTGTAGACTGAAAAGCATATGACACAATCGTGATTTATGCAGATTTGCCCTCCCCTCCCAAAAAGTTTGGACTAAGTCTCAAAGAAAGAGGGTATCTGAACGTGTGCTAGTGGATCAAGTACATTAGGTATGTTTTGTATTGTTCCATGTCTCATTTTTAAAGTGTTTTATGTATTCTGTCATAGCTGGTTGTGATATTGTATTTCAAAAAACAAGTAGTAGGACTTGTATATGCCTATATTTTGCCTGTAAAGAGTTTTAGTGATCCACCATATTGTCTGAAACAAATAAAATCAAACTAAAATCAAAGAGAATAGACCCATTTGTTAGGAACAGCAAAGTAATAGTAGTACTTTCAATAAAAAAATGTTTTCTTACATGTGCAAACAGCAACTATGTTTAGCCTCCCAGTTTCAGCCCCTAGCTAAAAGTTAAGACACTTGCGTACTCAAGACCATTTATGGCAGGAGTGGGCAAACCTTTTGGCCTGAGGGCCACATCGGGGAATAGAAATTGTATGGTGGGCCATGAATGCTCACAAAATTGGGGTTGCAGTGAGGGAGGGACAGGGGATGAGGAGTTTGGGGTATAGGAGGGTGCTCTGGGCGGGGACTGAAGGATTTGGAGAGTGAGGGGGCGGGGGAGAATCAGGGCTGGGACAGGGGTGTAGGTTCTGGCTGGAGGTGCGGGCTCTGGGGATGAGAGGTTTGGGGTGCAGGAGGGTGCTCCAGGCTGGGATCGAGCGGTTTGGAGAGTGGGATCAGGGCTGGGGCAAGCTCCGAGTGGCACTTACCTAAAGCAGTGGCATGTCCCTTCTCCGGCTCCTATGCAGAGGTGCAGCCAGGTGGCTCTGCATGCTGCCCCATCTGCAGGCACTGCCCCTCCAGCTCTCATTGGAGCGCGTAGAAGCCAGAGCGGGGCCATGCTGCAGCTTCTGGGAGCTGCATGATGCAGCCCCTGACCCTGCGCCTGGGCCGGAGCAGGGCTGAGCCATGTGCTGTGGCTCATGGGCCAGCTTAAAAAACAGCCCGTGGGCCATAGTTTGCTCACCCGATTTATGGTGTAACACTTTCTAATAAAAGGTCTATAGAACTTTGCTGATGAAATGATAGCATTACTGAACTAAAAATAAAAACTTTGTAGTGTAGAAATAAGATGAGTTAGCATTATACTGCTGGCTTCTGAAGGCCAAGTAGTAATTAAAGCGCTTTGCATGGCACACTTTTCTGAGAGGTGCAAGCGCTGGGGACGTAGCAGGCATTGAGACAGCTATTCCATACCACAGTCATGGAGGAGGATGGATTGGAGAAAAATCACTGAACCCATCTCCTCCTTCCCCCACTGTGCACTTATGCAGGCCTAGCCTTTAGAATTTTACGTTAGCGTCAGTAGGTTCTACAAGGGGACGGCAGTGTTATGGTAAAAAAGATACAAGTACAGCTTATGACTAAACTATACAATTAACTGACATCTGACCTCAAACATTTTAACAAAAGCACTATTCAAACTTGCAGTTTATTGTTCTGGCAGATGTTCAAAGTTTATTAGCGATCCCTTTCTTTGATCCAGGTTAAAAACATGTCAACGTTTCATCTAGGTCCAATTTCTTTGCTATGCAGCTACACCATGGCTGACGATTCAGAATCTGTCATCCTAATCTCTTAGAACTATTACAGTAAGATACAGAAAATGACAATTGCTAACACTTTAACAGTTGCATAAAAATACTTCAGTCTACATACACTTAAAATTTACATAAATTTAATCTTACTGTCTGAAAAACTGATTTAAGCATATTTATTATTGCTCAATTCACAAATGGACAACACTTATTCCTGGTTTAAAAGTCAATGAATTAACCATTATGGAGATGGAAGTTACAGTAAATATGTATGAAAAGAATTCTGTAAGTGGTGGATTAAGCCATACCAAAATTTTTTCATTTTAACTAAAGCCTATTTTAGAGATGAATAAAATGGAGAGACTAAATTTACAGCATTCTGGTAGTCAATGTGGGGATAGGCAAAGCAGAGTGTTAAAAAGGTATCCCAGCAAGCATTTTTTTCCCCAACAACTCTTTATAATGGGACATGAAATGAGAACTCAACCCTTTGAGTCCAGGAGTCCAAGAGCATGCCTAAAATTACAGAATGCAAGCTTAAGGATAATTTTGGTGAAGAAAAAAAATCCACTACCCTCTCCAAAAGAACTAGAACTCTGCTACAAAAAAAGTTACGTTCATGGAGAGAACAAAAGATGAACACTATATATTGGGGAAAGTCAACATGGCTTTTGCAAAAAGAAATCAAGCCTGTCCAATCTATTAGAATACTTGGAGGGGGTCGACTAATATATGGACAAGGATGACCCAGCATCTTGTATCTGGGCTTTTCAAAAAGCCATTGACAAAAAGCCACACCAAAGGCTCTTAAGCAAAGTAAGCAGACATGGGATAAGAGGGAAGGTCCTCATGGATCAGTAACTGGGTTGAAAAAGATAGGAACCAAAGGAATAGATGGTCAATTTTCACAGTGGAGAGAGAAAAATAGCAGGTTCCCCCCAAGGATCTGTACTGGGAAGAGTGCTGTTCAACATATTCCTAAATGGTCTGGAAAAAGAGTAAACAGTGAGATGGCAAAGTTTGCAGATGATACAAAATTACTCAAGACAGCGAAGTCCAAAGCTCACTGTGAAGAGTTACAAAGGGATCTCACAAGACTGGGTAGCAAAATAGCAGATGAAATTCAACGTTGGTAAATACAAAGTAATACACATTGGAAAACATA
Organism: Natator depressus; assembly: GCF_965152275.1. Classification (NCBI taxonomy): domain Eukaryota; kingdom Metazoa; phylum Chordata; order Testudines; family Cheloniidae; genus Natator; species Natator depressus. Next base: position 60,549,424 of record NC_134238.1, read on the forward strand.
ATCCCAACTAACTGTACAAAATGATGGGGTCTAAATTAGCTGGGGTCTAATTAGCTGTTGCCACTCAAGATAGATCTCGGAGTCATAGCTAATTCTCTGATAACTTCTGCTGAATGTGCCGCACCGGTCAAAACGGCTAACAGAAGGTTAGGAACTATTAGGAAAGTTCATAATAAGAAAATATCATAATGCTACTATATAAAACCATGGTACACCCATACCATGAATACTGCATGCAGTTCTGCTCACCCCAGCTCAAAAAAGATATTAGAATTGGAACAAGTACAGAGAAGGGCAACAAAAATCATTAGGGGTATTGAACAGCTTCCATCTGAGGAGAGATTATGAAGAGAGGGACTGTTCACCTTAAAAAAGATGACTAAGGGGGGGATAAGATAGAGGTCTATAAAATCATGAATGGTGTGGAGAAAGTGAATAAGAGTGTTATTTACCCCTTCACATAACACAAGAACCAGGGTCACCCAATGAAATTAATAGACAGCAGGTTCAAAAACAAACAAGAGGAAGTACTCCTTCCACAGATTGTGCATTATGTGAATTTGTTGCCATGGGATGTTGTGAAGGGCAAAAGTATAACTGGATTCAAAAAAATAATACGTTCATGGAGGAGGATATGTCCATCAATAGCTATGAGCCAAGATGGTCAGGGATGCAACCCCCTGCTCTGGGTGTTCTTAAACCTCTGACTGACAAAAGCTCGGAGTGGATAATAGGGAATGGATCACTCGATAAATTGCCCTGTTCTGTTCATTCCCTCTGAAGCATCTGGCACCGGCCACTGTCAGAAGACAGGATACAGGTTAGATGGACCATTGGCCTGACCTAGTATGGCCATTCTTATGTTCTTAATAGAGGTTAAAGACGTGAAGGAATAATGATGACTCCAGACAGAACTGTAATTCACTCAAGGGGCTCCGACATCCAAAGCTACCAGTGCACAGCTTAAGCAGTGTGTGAACAGTGCAGTGTAAAAAGGGATTTCTTCAATTTCACGGCTATCTTTGCATGCATATACATACAAGAAAGTGTGCAGTACATGTGTAATGTTACAGATATATTTTCTTTTGCAAAGAGATATGAAGTTCCTTCTAAAATATCATTCATGTTTTTAGTGAAGAATGAACTATTTAAAGAAAATTTTCTTTGACAGAAAGCAAACACCAATATTTTCATTTACTGTAACATTTAAATAAGAGTTTCAATCCCAGGATAGCTAGTTAAATATTTTGTAATAGAACTCAATGAGGTTAGGCACCAACTTATAGGCCACTACACTTGATTATGCAGATTTTTTCTCATTTTAAACATCACCCCCAAAACAGCTTTCCTCTTTATAAAAAGGGCTGGTAAACTCGTCAATGGAAACAGAAGTTCCTTAGTGAATTAGTCTGAACAGTTAAGAGAAGAAAAGTTAAGAGAAACTATGTTCACCAATTAAGCAGCTTGGAGTAATAAGAGTAAGCCTCCTGGGGAAAAAAACTGCAGTAGGAAAAAGATAGCTAAAAATATACCCAGCAATTGTTCCCTATCACTCATGAAGAGCTTTAGAAGTCTTCAATAGTACAAACTTCCCCTATAAACTCATTAAACTTCCAGTTTGTTTTGTTTTAAGTACTTACAAAACAGGGCAGCTTTTCAAGAAGACTGTCAAAGAGCGAATATCAATAAATGTGTCTGCCATTCACCAAAGTGAACCCTCACTTTTTTAGATGAAATATGGCAGTAAAATCCTGAACTGTATTAAGAAACAACCAGGAGAAGGAGCAGAAAGAGCAGAAAAAGACATCCTATCCAGATGTTCTCACCTGCTGAAGGATAGCTGCAAGGGAGTTCTTGTCTTTTTGATTAACGCCATCTCTCTGCAAGCGAGCAAGTAGCTCTGGTTTCTTGTAGGTCTTCAGTGCCAGTAAGTGAATCACCCTGTCTCTATATGGTCGCTGAGAAACACTGTTGTTTACGTGGGTCTTTCGTATTGTATTTGCAGGATTGATGGGTGTTGACCTTTTCCTCTCGGGCGCTGCATCTGGAATACTTTGTGGTGCTTTCCGAATCTGTACTCTTTTACCTAAGTCCAGAATTTAAAAAGGGGGGGAAATTAATAGCTCGTCTGATTGATAAACATCTGATTTTTCCCAAAGTTTAACTCAGAGTGTTATATGTACAAGTACTGTTTAGTCCCAGGAGGGTATCATAAAATGCATCGTTTTAAGAACTCAAGAAGTTGGATATGAAATTACTCAAATATAAATGATATTGCTAGGAGGGCAAGATATGTTGCTTTGTTATACAGAGGCATGCCTTCAATATTTTCTTAAGTAATTTACAGGCTGAGAAAAGTTCAACATCAAACTAATGGGATATTTTATATTTTAAATGAGGACAAAACTCATATGAAACTAAAGTACTTCCTGTGACTAAAATGTTCTCCATTGGTGCCTAAGGAACCCAAATCTACATATTAACAGCACCATAACTTGGAAGTGAATATACAAGCCTGGTTGTGAAATTGGGGGAAAAAACAAAAAACTTACATTCAACACCAAGTACTGAATTGATTAATGGAGTGTCACCAATCATTGGTGCCACACAATTTCAAAAATGAAACTATTTTGCCTCCATTATCCAAACAATCCATGTAACTGACCTGACATTTCTCACTAGAAAGAAACTGTCAAATGCAACACCTTTGCAAATCAAATCCATAGACGTTTCAAAAATGCTCTGTTTCTAATAAAAAGTTTTACATGCCTAGAAAACATTGCTTCCCAATAAATTCAAGTGATGCTGCATGTTTGTAAAGGCACCCCTCCAAAGATAATGAAGTAAACATGTTCAACAGCTTACTTAATCAAACAGGCTATTTTTCCATAAAGATAAATGGTTAGTAGCAATAGCTCTTCCGCACCAGAATCAAAGCGAAGTGGCCAGGTATTCTTTTTTTAGCACTTAAATATTTACCACTACAGTCAGGACTCAGCATCAATATATCTAAGAACTTTACTGTAATAGGTTTACTATTTTGGCTCCGATCAAGGAGTAAAGTTGAGACTTGCTAAAAGCTGATCATTCCTCCAAACCCAATTCCTTATAAGTTTGGTACATAGAAGAGACTTTCAGGGACACAACAGAGTGGTCCCATCGGCAGTCTGACACCTTCTGTGCTGTTGAAGAAAACGAAAATATCAGGGGAAAAAGATCATCAAGCTGGAGCGGAGGGAAACTCTCCCGTGGCTGGGACCCTCCTTCCAGATGTCATGTCATGTCATGTCATGTCTCTCAAACGGAAAATAGACTTCTGAGAGGGGACTCCAGTTATTAGAATGAGACAGGTAATAGTAAAGGTGGATACGATTATGACAAATATAGATAGTTTGGTTTATGATGATCGGGAGAACCGCATGGTGAATTGCCTGCTGGGTGCAAAGGTTGCGAACCTTTAGACATATCTAGATAGATGTATGTGCAGTGCTGGGGAGGAGCAAGTGATCATGATACACATAGGTGCCACTGACATAAGGAAAGGTAAAAAAAAGAGGTCCTGAAGGCCAAATTTAGGCTGCTAGGCAAGAGATTAAAGTTCAGGACCTCCTTGATAGCATTCTCTGAAATGGTTTCAGTTCCACACGCAGGGCCAGTTAGACAGGCAGAACTGCAGGGTCTCAATGTGTGGATGAGATGATGGTATTGGGAGGAGGGTTTTAAATTTATTAAGAACTGGGGAACCTTCTGGGAAACGAGGCGCCTATTCAGGAAGGATGGGCTCCACCTAAACCAAAATGGAACCAGATTTCTAGCATGTAAAATTAAAAAGGTTGTAGAGGAGTTTCTAAACTAAGGGCTGGCGGAATGCCGACAGGCATAAGGCGTATGTGGTTCAGATGGACATCCCTTAGGGGAGGATTTATTGATGGGGATACTATATATCCTAGGAAAGAGGTGAGGATAGAAGTTGATAAGGTACAGGCAGGAACTGAAGAGAAACAGTCAAACAAAAAAAGAATCCCATTCAATTACATCACATGAAGGCAGACAACTAAATACTGACAAATATTGTAAGTGCTTATATAAAAATGTAAGTCTAAATATCAAAAGGGGTGAACTTGAGTGCCTGTTATTAAATTAGAATCTTGATCTAACAATAGGCGTCATAGAAACTTGGTGGAATGATGATAATCAATGGGACACAGTAATACCAGAGTACAAATATATAGGAATGAGAGCAGATTGCACTGGTGGGGGAGTGACACTATATACGAAAGAAAGCACAGAGTTGAATATACTGAAAATCTTAAATGAAGCAAAACTTCCATAGAATCTCTCTGGATAGAAATTCCATGCTTGACTAATAAGAGTACAGCAGTAGGAATGTACTGCTATATCAACCATCTGACCAGGATGGTGACTGACTGTGCAGTGCTCAGGGAAATTAGCTACAAAACCTGAAACCCCAATAATAATGGGGGATTTCAACTATCCCCATATTAACTGGGAATATGTCACCTCAGGATGGGATACAGAGATAAAATTTCTTGACACCATTAATGACTGCTTCTTGGAGCAGCTAATCTTGGAACCCAAGAGGGGAGAGGCAATTATTGAGTTAGTTCCAAGCAGAGCATAGGACTAGGTCTAACAGGCGAACATACTTGAACTGATCAGTATTATCAACCATAATATATTTAAATTTAACATCCTTGTAGGGAGGAAGAAACCAAAGCAGCACACCACAGAAGCATTTAACTTCCAAAAGGGGAATAATAATGAGGAAGCTAGTTGAATGGAAATTAGAAGGAACAGTCACAAGAGTGAAATGTCTGCACGCTGCATGGAAACTATTTAAACACATCAGACCAGGGGCTCAAACTAAATGTATACCCAAATTAAACACACAAAAAAAGTAAGAGGACCAAAAAAGGCCACAACAGTTAAACAGAGTAAAGGAAGTGGGTTTTTGTTTGGTTTTCTTTGGGGAGAGGGGAAGGAGAGGGAGAGAATCCTTTAAAAATCGGAAGTCAAATTCTACTAAGGAAAGCAGAAAGGGGCATAAACTCTGGCAAGTCAAGTATAATTAGGCCAAAAAAGAATTTGAAGAGCAACTAGCAAAAGATAACAAAAAATCTGTTAGTTTTTGTGAGTACTTCAGAAGCAGGAAGCCTGCCAAACAATCAGTGGGGCCACTGAACTATCAAAGTGTAAAGGAGCACACAAGGAAGACAAGACCATTGTGGAGAACCTAAATGAATTCTTTGCATCAGTCTTCACTGCAGAGGATGTGAGGGAGACCTATTCTTTTTATGGTGACAAATCTAAGCAACTGTCCAAGAGTGAGGTGTCAATGGAGTAAAAATTGATAAATTTTACAGTAATAAGTCACCAGGATCTGATGGTATTCACCCAAGAGTTCTGAAGGAACGCCTATGAAATTGCAGCACTACTAACTGTGATCTGTAACCTATTGCTTAAATAAGCCTCTGTATCAGATGACTGGAGGATCGCTAACGTAAAACTGATTTTTAAAAAAGGCTAGAGGCGCGATCCTGAAAAGTACAGGTCAGGAAGCCTAAATTCAGTACCAGAAATCTGGTTGAAACTATAGTAAAGAACAGAATTATCAGACAACACATGAACAAGGGGCCACCCAATGCAATTAATAAGCAGCAGATTCAAAAACATACATAATGAAGTATTTCTTGACACAACACACAGTCAACTTGTGGAACTCATTGCCAAGGGATGTTGTGAAGCAAAAAAACAACTAGATTAAAAATAATTAGAAATGTTTATGGCTATAAACATCAATAGCTATCAGCCAAGATGGTCAGAGATGCAACCCCATGCTGTGGATATCCCCAAACCTTGATTGCCAGATGCTGTGAGTGGATGACTGGATGGATCACTTGACAACTGTCCTGTTCTGTTTCTTCCCTCTGAAGCATGAGGCACCAGCCACTGTTAGAAGACAGGATACTGGGCTAGAGGGACCAATAGTCTGACCCAGTATGGCTGTTCTTATGTAGGAACATAGAAATCTGAGTGTGTTAAGACTCCTGAGGCTCTGGCCTCTTCCTTCACACAGGTTAGATACTCTTTAATCCAGAAAACAGGTTCTTAAATACTTTCTTTGACAACAAAACTTCACACAAAACCACTCCATTTACCGTATGAAATCAGCTATGTTGGCTGTCATCTCCTGGAATAGTAAAAATGTTTCCATTTTGCAGTGTAGACTAACCACCATTTTTAACTATTCCTAGAATCACATTAATGTCTTAGATCTGCACTTCTGGTTTCAAAAATAACCATAACTATGTGAACAGATACATCTTTGCATTTTTAGCACAACAGTATTAATTAGTGAGTCATTTTAGTTTCACACAATTGTGATCAGTTAAATTCCTCATTGCAACCTAGTCTTAAATCTGTAGCGTATTAAGATCCTTCCATACCCATACTAAAATGTCGGCCTATCATAACAGGAATTAGAACTATCCTTGTCTCAGCTTCTTCAAGGAGGGAATAGCTACGTAAGGTTGAAAATTCAGTGGAGCTGGGGATATACATCCTGCGAGACTGACATAGGGCTGTTGAACCTAGTTTTTTATTTCTTTGTGGTAAGCACACTCATCTAAAAGCTTGACGACACGATTTATAAGGCTTATGTAGCCAAAGCGAATGGTGTGTTCAAAAGAACACAATTTTAAGTAAATAGGTGAATATCCCCTCAGAATGTTGAAAACGGAATAAAATAGTAAAAAACCCACCGGCATCTCAGTCGGTAAAGCAACAAAAGGCTGTTCTTTGAAGGCAGTCTACAGGAAGAAGGAATTTTGATCCTCACTGTACAGAGGAGCAGAAGACAGTTCCGGTACAAGCAAATATGCCTTCCTGGAGTCTACAGTTCAGACAGCATATATTCAGTTTTGCGTTTCAACAGGCCAGGTAGGTGCCTATTTAAGATGGCTTGCTGTAGGCCAACTCAGCACTGCAGTATAACTGGACTTGAGTGTTAAATGCAGGCAGCGAAGTACTGTTTTAAGATTTAAATATCTTGCTCTTTCTTTCCAGATTTTCAGAGGTCACTGCTGGATGAAGGAGGAAGAAGAAGAATGTGGAAGCTGGAGCACAGCATGGTGAGAGTGCCTCCTGAGGTCATTTGCTCTACACGTGTTAAGGGAATTCTACATTCCAATATGGCAAAATTCACACCCAGATATTGTTACTAAAGAGGGTCACTACAGTTGACTAGATCACTAATATGAATAAGGGAGCAGGGACTTCAGGCTTACGTTATTAACGATCAATTTGTAAGCACCTAAAGGATAATAAAATGGTAAGTAATGGTCAACATGGATTTGTTAAGAGCAAGTCATGCCAAACAACGCAATTTCCTTCTTTGATAGCATTACTGATCTAGAGGATGGGGGGAAGCAGTAGACATGATCCCGATTTTCACAAGACTTTTGACACGGTCCCACATGACATTTTCATAAGCAAATTAGGGAAATGTGGTCTAGATGAAATTACTAAAAGATGGGTGTACAACTAATTGAAAAAACACTCAAAGAATAATTATAAATAGTTTACTGTCAAATTGGGGTGATGAATCTTCCAGTGGGATCCCATAGGTGTCTGTCCTAGCTCCAGTACTATTCAACATTTTAATTAAAGAATTGGATAATGGAATGGAGAGTATGCTTATAAAATTTGCAGATGTCACCAAGCTGGGAGGAGTTGCAGCCACCTTGGAGGACAAGATTAGAATTCAAAAGGACCCTGACAATTGGAGAATTGGTTTGAAATCAACAAGATGAAATTCAATTAAGAGAAGGGCAAAATACTTCACTTATAAAGGAAAAATAAAATGCACAAATACAAAAAGGGAAGAGTTGGCTAGGCTTTAGTACTGTAGAAAAGGATCTGATGGTTACAGTGAATCACAGACTGAATATGAGCGAACAGTGTGATTCAGTTGCAAAAAGGCTAGTATTATAGGGTGCATTAACAAGAGTGCCACATGTAAGACACAGGAACTAACTGTCCTGCTTTTGACAGGAGCACTATGTCCAGTTTTGAGTGCCACATTTTAGGAAAGATGTGGACAAGCTGGAGTGACTCAGAAGAGCAACAAAAATGATAAAAGGTTTAGAAAAACTGACCCGTAAGAAAAGGTTAAAAAAACTGGACATGTTTAGTCTTCAGAAAAGACTGAGGGAGGGACCTGATAATGGTCTTCAGATAGTGAAGCGCTGTTTAAAAGGGGATGCTGATCAATTATTCTCCTTATCCAATGAAGATAAAAGGGAGAAGTAATAGCCTTAGTCTGCAGCAAGGGAGATTTAGGTCAGATATTAGGAAAAGCTTTCTAACTATAAAGGTAGCTAAGTACTTGAATAGGTTACCAAGGGAGGTTCTGGAATCCTCATCATTGGAGGTTTTTAAAAAAAGATTTATTTGACCCTGCCTCAGCATGGGAGTAGGGGGCATAGACAAGATGACCTTTTGTGGTCTCTTCCAGCTCTGCATCTCTAGGTTCTGTGATCTTGGTACTATTTCAAACCAGCTTCAGACTCTGCCTAACCACCATGCATGGAATGGTTTATATTGTCATGGATCTCTATATAATAAGAGCAGACTATTTGAAGCACAACAACCTTCAATTCTAAGTACTACAAAATCCATAGGAAGGCATCAATTCTGTGATCCTGTCAGTGTTTTCACGAAAGCAAAGAATTACTGTCCCTGGTAAATCACTAAATCTAGCTCCCATTATAACCCTGCTAATAAGGTGGTCAAGCTACTATCAGAGGAAACTGCGTTCTTGTTAAAAGGATTTTTAAATCAAGATACATGCATCACACTGCATACAGAATTCACTTTTCTGTTGCTCCTAGGTTTATGATCTTGTATACCAAACCTTCACTGTGTCACTTTTCCAGACTACAGGTTAAGGCAATATTGATAGCTTTATGAATTGAAACACTGTAGGTCAATCCATGAACACATGTACTATTTAAACAACTTGTAATGGTAGTTACAAACAATGAGACTATTAAGTGTCTAAGAAGGGAAGGAAATAGTCAAGGAGCACAGAACTGAGGAAATGGATGTACAGGGTTCTGGGAAAGAATGCAAATCCAGGAAGCATGTACTGGGGAACAAGGAGGAAGCATAATAAGGGAGAAAAAGGAGAACGAGTGAGTGGGGCACTGTGAATAGATGTGAAGCTGTACTACCAAAAAAACTGAGATGCTCTGATGTAAGCAGTGTCAGTAGACTAAACATTTATGATCCTGAAGACGGTCAGAATTACTACCTTCTAATTGTCTATTAGATTAAAAAGTTAGATACAACCATACCTACAAATGGCCCACCAGGTTTTATGACCTTTGTACTGCGGTTGCGAGATTCTTCTTCTGCCTGGGTCATGCGTTCTCTTGTCATCTGATAAGAGTCGTTTGTTGCACATACTGTAATTTTATCCTGTATAAATCCCAGACAATTGAGCTGCGAGGCTCCAGAACTATGAAAGTATTAAAAGAAAATACAGTTTCAAGAGAATAAGTACTTTATTCTGAACTCAAACGTATCAATACAGAATAAAAATTAGGGGCATTTATGGCAAACCTTAATGGGCAAAAAGGTGCATTTTTCAATCCCTCTAGGCTACGACACAGCTAGCTATCATCTAACACAGCTTCAAATGTGTTTTATGGCATCTCTACACAGATGTTATACCATTAACCAAACAAGTACAGTTAAATGGTAGAACCCCCCCAATGTGGACACAGTGATGCTGGATTAAGACAACCTTATACTGCTATTAGAGGTTGTAAAACAGGATAGCTATTTCAATTAAAAAAAGTCACCTGTCTAACCAAAAGAGTTATATGGTACCAGAACGCTACATAAAGCGTGCCTTAGCTGGTGTCTTAAGCATTCAGAAGACTTTTCAAATTATGCTAAACTCACTCAACTGAGTTAACGTAAGTGAAAAAGTGACTTTTGGCTGTCAAAACAGGGCCTTAATCATTCATGAAGTTCTAGTTAATTCTCTCCAACCTTTTAAGGAAAACCATCAACCTAATTCTCAGTGTCAATTTTACCATTACCCGTAGCCTAAGATTTCTCTAACCCTTCAGTTATTAAACAATTCTATTTCTCAACTTGCTTAGTTTGTGCATTTGACTGCACATCAGAGAGTCTATTTTCATAGTTTACACATTTGTTTCTGTGGGTCTTACATATAACAGGGGACAAATGTGAAAAACAGTGACGTGTAATAACAAAACCACAAAAACTCAAGGCCAGGTGTAGTACCTTGTAACTTGTGTATTAAAAACTGACTAGATGTGAAGTTCAGTATCCCTTCAAGCATTATAGTGTGCTTTAAGAACAATGAAGCCTACATACCTGGATTAAAACTGTGCTACTCCTATAAAAATATTTATAGAGACAGTTGTTCCTCAAAGAGTTTTAATATAAAAGTTCCTGTTCCATACTGGGCAGGGAAGACTATTCAAATTCAAAACAATGACGATGTTTTAAACACTCTGTGACAAGTACAGCATAAATGCCTAGTTAAAACCATGCTAGTTCCAGTGGTATCTGAGTAGCTCTGATCCCACAAAGGACAGTGACTCTAGCTGACCTGCAACATTTCTGAAAGCAACTCCACAATTCTCTGCTTAATGTTCCAAACAGAATGGGTAAGGAACATTCAGCACATCGTTTCTCCTTCACTTACCATTTTATTTTTAACTCCCCTGAAGTCATGCCAGCTAGGTCAAGCTCAGCTTTAACAACCCAGAATACATTTAAGATTTCACAGCTACTAGAGTGCCCCACTAGAGCAGGGTGCCATTTCTACTATGGACAAAATTTAGTTGTATTTTATAATACTGTGTAACTTCCAAGTTCTTTAGTTTGTTATATCTCAAAGAATGCACTAGAATATTGAAAAGCCAAGGTAATATCCATTCCATTACCCAAGGCAAATTGCACCCCTTGGGCTTGACTTCTTGAATGCTGTCTCTAGCCTTCAATTGGGCACAGTATATTTTTTCAAGTTATGATTCAGTTTATCCTTTGGCATTTTAACACCAAAATGTTCATGTTAACGAATTTCTTGATAAACACTTTAGTTATGTCTTAAACAAAAATAAGTAGGGCACACTATCACTTACAAAATGGCCACTAATGGTTAATAATTGTGTGTGGCCTAATGAGAGTGGAGTGGGAGAGAGAAGTAAAGGAGACAAGGGACCAGAGAAGAAAAGGGACTGCTGGGTAATTCTGCAGCCTGGGTTGACCAATTGGCAACTCCAAACCATGGCAGTTTAAAGTTTAAGCTTCTCAACTCCAGTGATGAAACTTCAGGAATTTTTTTTTTTTTAAAGTGTCAGTTGCATTTTCCATCATAATTCATAGGATCTTCTCAAAACTGAACAAATTAAACATTGTGTGAAATTCCAACAAGAAGAAGTTTCTGCACAAGTGTTCTAAAATCATAGAAGAACTGGTATGTTGACTCTAGTAGTTTCTCTACACGGGTTTAAGAACTTCAGACTTTTAGCACTGCCTAGATTGAGAGTAGAACTATGTCATCTATGCCCATGTATAAGCATAGCTGTTTATTTGCAGAGTTTTAGCTCAATTTCCCTGATCGGTATGCATAGCTGTTTGTCTGCAATACATGTTCTAACACTGTAAATTACCCAGGGAGTTGGTCTATAAGACAGGATTCATCTACAGTACCAGAAACACCATTTTCTTTGGCCCACTTGTAAGTTTCTACTCCAGAATGGTACAGCAATCTTGCCTGCATAGATGCAAGTGAATAGTATAAGCCTTGTTGCAAACCCAACCATACAGTGTCAAGGAATTGCTGTGTTGCAACCAGCTCCTGAAACAGGGTAGTCATGCAATTGTGGATAAGATTTTTAACTAGTGTAGTAGTTCTTAAAATCCTTATCCATCATGGTCAGAGAAACCATGCTAGAATGCTGCCAGGTATAACAATATTTAAACAGTAATAGCACTGATCTGATCCAAGCATTGACAATACTGCCTACTTTTCAAGTATGGCACTAGTGAGGTGAGAAAGTACTCAGAGGTTAGTTTTTGGAAAGCAAAAACAAAAAACAGTGATATGTAAAAGCAGGTATTTATAGTTTATAAGAGACCATACTCTTAACTAGAGGTTATATTTTACTTGTAGTTTGAAGTTTTACAGCCTTTCACTGTTTCTGTTCTATAACACACAACCAACGTAGTATTTTCTTTTAGGACAAATTCAAGTATTGCTTACCTTGAGACAGTTTGCTGGACACAATCAAAGCTTCCCTGAGGATTATCTTTGCCAACATTTGACAAGTAGAAGTTAAAGTTATGCACTTCATTTGGGAGATCAGCTTTAGGAATTTTGACAAGCTAAAAGATAAATATAAACTGAAGTTTTACATGTGCCCATCAATGTGATTTGTATAGTACTTTTTTTTTTACACTTTAAATCCAAGCGCAATGATAAAGTGTACTTAATATTTGTAATATGACTGACACTCAAATGATGAAGATATAATAAAATGAGTTAACTCTGGCACACTTTCCTCTCAAAAATAATCTTATCAGGACACAAGACTATACCTATAGTTATACAAGTTGAACCCTGCTCACGTCTACAAAAAACAGCCCTAATTCAGCATGGCACTTAAACACTTATTTAACTTAAGTCATGTGTAGAGCCCAACTGACTCCAACAGGACTATTAGTGTACTGAAAGTTAAGCATTGATTAGGTGCATTACTGAATAAGCAAAAGCCTTACTGTTTGGCCAAGCAAGCAAACAGAACAACATAAGTAGAACCTACAGTACCTTGTTTCCTGGCTTTTAAATGACAGTTAATCTTAGCAGAATTTAGACAGGACTAGATTTCTAGAATAAAAATCAAGGCACAAACCAAGGATGGGAGGAGAGAAAACAAGAACATTAATGATGATAAGACTTAAAAATAGCTTAGTTATATGGATTTGTTTAAACTCTCCTGGACTAAAAGCCGGTCAGACAAATACTTATCTATTTTAAATCACGTTGCTTGTAAAAATACAAAATACACATAGCTTTTTGTACAAGAAATCAGATGATAAAACTTGCTTTCCTGGTTCAATACACTCATCCTATGCTTTGTGCATAGTACAGAACATTCTGTATTCTGGAGATTTAAAAAGTATCAGTTTCACGTGATCAATAGAAAAGCAAAGCCATGTGATGCATGCTTTAACATGACGTTCTACAAAAGCAAAAATAAAGCAGATGTTTTTGAGTAGTATATATTTTAAGTTAAACTTATTTTGCAGTTTGACAAACTCTTATTTAAGAGTGGAATCTATTTAAAGGTTCAACACATTAAATAACCTATCCTGAAGGAAAACGTTTACTTAAAAGCAACATTCACAATGCCCTTTTTGGAATCCTCCTCTGGTACACACCTTTTATTTTGCTTATAAAATTGGCCAATAGTCATGATTGGTGTTAAATCACACATTGTACTAGTTGTGTAAATTTCTTCCTTGAAATGAAAGCCTAGGAAAAAAGTCACTGCCATTTATGATTTGATCACCCATGTTGGACAGAGCACAGCAGCATCTTGGGACTACTGCTGGCCTCCAGAGAGAAAGATAGGGACTAAATCTGCACACTACTCAGCTATTTAAACTCAAAACATGTGTATTTGTCCTATTCAATAGAGCGCTATACACTAAAGAGAAAGGATTTAAGTGAAGTAGTTTAATTAGCAGATACAAATCTTGGATTATGTATCAGAACCTGTTATAACAGTTTATCTTCCCAATTGGGAGATTAATAATAAAACATCAGCTATATAAAGACTTATTGTAGAGGCCATTTTTGATCCCGTATCACAGATTTATCTTAAGAGTCTGCAAGACTACTATAGAACACTAAAAATATTACTATGCAGAATTTTTTTCAGCCTACTATTGTCCACTAATTACTATAATTGAAATAAAAATATTTTCCCAAGTTTACTGTGTGTAATCTGATAGCATTGTGTCGAGTCAGTTTCATGATTTCCCACTTGTATGGTCCTTTTCACATTTTAAAGACTGATTGTAAACTCAAGAATTGGCAAAGTTCAGATACAGGCATGGTACCTGGAAATATTTAAAAATAAAACAGACTAATTTTCATTTGCGTGTCCTTTGCATGATTGATAATTCTGTATGAAATTCTGTTAGATTTTGACCTAAAGAGTAAGTCTCCCCCTCCCCACACACAGCTCCATGTACTTTGCAGACTGTTTTGGCTTTCTCCAAACTCTCCATTGATGAGAATCTTCCTTCCATTTAAAATTATACTTCAAGAGTATTTCCCCCAAAAACAATGAAATAGATGGAAGCAGATGACTGCAGCCACGTATGCTTCGAGTTTACTTTGAAAGTGTATATACCTTAATATATTAATTCACAGTCTTTAAAAAGTGCCTGGTGGAGACACCATATTAGACAGTAAAAGCATTTACAGAATTAATATTCCAAAACAGTTACTGTGGATAGTACAGAAGACAATACCAAGATGACACATCTATCCATTCCTTCTATTACAGTTTGAAGGTTGATGCATTTAATAGAAAGAACAGTTATGCAGGAGTTGTTCATTACGTTGCTTCCCTCATCGCACTAGCATTACTTCAGTCTCATCCACATTAACTGTCAACCAGCTTCTCTTCATCCACATGATGATCTCAGCAAGGAAAGCTTGGAGGTAGTATTTTCAGATGTAGAGACTATACAGAATTGGGTGTTATCCATGTTACTGCTCACACTTCAATCCATGTTGTCTCACTAGCTCTCCCAATGACTTCAGGTAGCCATTGAAAAAGCTGGGAGAGAGAATAAAGCCTTATAGAACACCATAAGGCAGAGCAGTTGCCCAGGACAACCCTTTGGATTAGCTCAGGTGCCGCTTGTCTCTGAAATGTCACTCTGGCTCCTTCTACTCCACCCTTAAACATGCAGTTGACTTCCATATCTCTAAGCAGCATTCCCAGCTGCCTCTCTTTTCTCATACCTCCAGGCTCTTTAGTGGGTACCACCACACCTTCCTCACTTCCAATTCCCTTCTGACTCTCCTATCTGGGATCTGGTACCCCAAATGTTATATTTCTTTTTTTACAACTTCAAAAATCGTCTCTGCCTTTGTACCCACAGGTAAAACTCTGGTCTGTTCCTTTAGTATCTCTCTCATTTCTGGTCTCTTGACTTTCATCTGTGGTTTAGTCAAGATACTACAGCTGATTTTTTTTCCGCTGGCCATTCTGATAGTTTTCAGAATGGAGAGAGGTAAATAGTGTCCCCCCCAGTCCTATTCAACATATTCATAAATGATCTGGAAAAAGGTGTAAACAGTGAGGTGGCAAAATTTTCAGATGATACAAAACTACTCAAGATAGTTAAGTCCCAGGCAGACTGCAAAGAGCTACAAAAGGCTCTCTCAAAACTGTGTGACGGGGCAACAAAATGGCAGATGAAATTCAATGTTGATAAATGCAAAGTAATGCACATTGGAAAACATGAACCCAGCTATACATATAGAACGATGGGGTCTAAATTAGCTGTTACCACTCAAGAAAGATCTTGTGAGTCACTGTGGCTAATTTTTGAAGACATCCACTCAATGTGCAGCGGCAGTCAAAAAAGTGAACAGAATGTTAGGAATCATTAAGAAAGGGATAGTTAATAAAACAGAATATATCATCATATTGCCTCTATACAAATCCATGGTATGCCCACGTCCTGAATACTGTGTGCATATATGGTTGCCCCATCTCAAAAAAGATATAATGGAATTAGAAAAAGTTCAGAAAAGGGCAACAAAAATGATTAGGGGTATGGAACAGCTTCTGTATGAGGAGAGATTAATAAGACTGGGACTTTTCATCTTGGAAAAGAGATGACTAAGGGGCGATATGATTGAAGTCTATAAAATCATGACTGTGTGGAGAAAGTGTTATTTACTCCTTCCCATAACACAAGAACTAGGAGGGTCACCAAATGAAATTAATAGGCAGCAAGTTTAAAACAAATAAAAGGAAGTATTTTTTTTTTTTTTACACAACACAGTCTGTGGAACTCTTTGCCAGAGGACGTTGTGAAGGCCAAGACTATAACAGGGTTTTTAAAAAAAAAAAAAAAAGGTAAGTTCATGGAGAATAGTCCATCAATGGCTATTAACCAGGACGGGTATCCCTAGCCTTTGTTTGCCAGAAGCTGGGAATGGGCAATAGGTGATGGATCACTTGATGATTACCTGTTCTGCTCATTCCCTCTGTGGCACCTGGCATTGGCCACTGTTGGAAGACAGGATACTGGGCTAGATGGACAGTTGGTCTGACCCAGTATGGCCGTTCTTATGTTCTCACTATCCCTTGCTGAGTCCCGTAACTTGACTTCCTACTTCATTCCGTACAGAGTTCAAATCAGTCCTCACATACGGAGCCTTGACTACTCTATTGTCATCTTTTCTTTTCCCCCCAACCTAGTGCACTGTACTCTGTCAGCTCCACTAGCCTTACCCAATAATTTCTCTCTTCCTCCCATTTTGGTTTCATGGCTTTATGCTGTACCTTCACATGGAACAGCTTAACTCCTCCAATAAAACAAGTGACCTCTCCTCTTTCAAGAAGCTCCCTTTCAAACTAGGCATTTCCCTAAGTCAGGATTTAAAGTAGTAACGTTAGAACATGTTGACTACTGTGTGCTGAAAGCCTAGTGTAGAATAGACCGTGTCTACTTTAATGTGAGCTAAAATGGCTGGGTAAAAAGCCTGGGCTCTTAAAAATTAGACGGCTAATTTAATCTGTAATACACGTTCTGTTGCAGCTGATCTGTTAGTTATCTGTCCTGGTTTTGTAAGGAGATGAATTTAAAGTCAGACTGGTACGTAAATGTCAAGTCATTGTGAACTTCACAGAAACTTTACTACACATTTTCTTTTTATTAGTCGTGCTTTCTTTAAAATTAAATAATCCTCAGAGAACTTCAGTGCACAAGTCAAGGACTTCTGGGTAATCAGAATGAAAGTACAATGTTTCAACGCAAGATAAACTTTTGGACATTTATACTGTTTGTTTTTCCTATTTGATGTACACTTAGCAGAAGGTCAGAGAGCCATAATTTAAGAATTCTTCAGTCAACACTTGTGTTAGCAGGAACAGCTTGCATGTTCTATTCCTTGCTATCAGGAAGCAATATTTTTTTTGGTTTTAAGTTCTATTGAAAGACTACTGTATATACCAAACTGATTAATCTTTTTTACAATAAAATAAATCCATGTAGATACTTGGTATGCAATGCATTTAAAAAGAATGTTGTCTTATTCCCCTTACATCTCATTCCCACAGATTTCCAGATTAGCAAGTACTGTATCTCCATATGTCAGAAAGCATAGATCCAAGGTAGTACAACCACCAAAATACATTATCTTTACCTCCTTCTGAAAACAATGAAATCCTTGCCTCAATAGTTATTAGGCCTACTTCGTCCTTACTAGTTCCCAGCCCCCCAAAAAGGCAATAAAAGATTAGAAAGTTCTGCAAAGTCTCTGGATGCACATTCCATACTATCACCAAGGTCTTGTCCAGACTAGGAAAATAAGTAGTATTTATATACAAGTTAGCTAACATGTTTTTCCCCCTAGTGCACAGTGAAATTAACTGTCTATCCCTCTACTACTGTCCTCTCTCCTCCAGTTCATACTTCAACAGGTGGGTCTCTTCAAGGGAGAGTTATTTAATATGACATTTTCCCAGCGAATAAGTACTAGTGTGGGAGACCAGAGCCTTTATTTTTTCCTCCTGCATCATTTCCTCTCATCCCCACAAACTTATAAGTGGGATATATCTTCCTTCCCATTGTTTTCAATAAACATGTATTCCAAAGCATGGACAATTTCTTCAGTTACCATTGTGTACAGTGTACAACTGCTACTCCTCAGAAAGATTGGGCCTCCATCAAAGTACCGGAGGGGATCTCCCATGACCCTTTGCTCTCCTTGGACAATTTCTAACACTTGAAGCAGGAAATTCAGCCTTTGTTTCCAGCTGCCGCCGCCTCCTCCTCCAGGCAAGTAACTCAGCTTCTCTTCTACATTCAGCCCAAGCCCACTGCCAAGACCTTGTATAAGTGCTTCTCTCAGTTCATCTTTTGTATCTACATTGTCAGCTAAACTGTGCCCAACAGCACCCAATCCTGAAAGCCAGGAAATTTTCCTAGACAATGCATGTAAATACAGAAGCAGCTTAAGCAGTACTGCTGCACTGGGGTATGTGAGAAGAGGTAAAATTGGACCTACCCCACTTTGGGACTGAACTATATAAGGGAGACACCCATTTTACCCGCAGACCCCATTTGGTGCAGCCCCTCCCCTTAGCTATACGGTGTTTTGGAAAGACTGCAGGGAAGAGCCAACCAGAGACTGAAGCCAGCAGAGCAGCTGCACAGGCACCTTCAGCTGGGACCAATGGACAGATATTATCTACAATTTTGACTGGACTTTTTCTGCCCTGTGCCAACTGGCTGTTTGCTTCAACCCCCTCTAATCCTGTCTCAGGCTTGGTCTACATTAGCAATTTATGCTGGTATAAACTATGTTGCTCAGGGGTGTGGAAAATCCACACTCCTGAGCGATACAGTTATACCAACACAACTCCCAGTGCAGAAAGCACCTCTTAGGAAGGTAAATTATCTAGGTAGTGTCTTCACTGATATGCCACAGCAGCTTTTTAAATGTAGACAAGCCCCCAGTCTCTTCACCCTAGCCTCATTCCACACCTCTCTTCTGCCTTCCTTTCCTCTCTTTTCTCACCTGCTCTTTCCCCCTTGCCACTCTCCCTTCCTTTCCCCTTGTCTTTCTGTTTAGACAAATCCCTCTTAATGAACACCTAGTTAACCAGTGGAGCAACTGTGGAAGGTAAAAGAATCTTGGGCTGATTAAAGACAGTGTGTCTAAACATTCAGGGATTACTAGAATCACAAATTTTTGTATTACTTTGATTAACAGAGGAAGAGTATGCAGAGGTGGCCAATTACAGGGTATTAAACATTAATTAGTGCTGAATTTGGATCTTTATAGTTTACTGGATATGAAAAAGTTTGTATTTTTCTGGAGGTGACAGGATCTATATAGGAAGTGAAATGAAACTAAACATGAAAAGGGAGAAATCCGAACTTAATTAGGCAGCAGGAGAAGAAACTGTTTCTGGTACCACTCACTCCTAAAGTTTGCAATTTGGGCAAGGCGGAGGAGAAAGGAAGGTAAGATTCAGTCACATTTGTATGGAGATTCACCACACCAATGAAATTAATCCCCTATTTACTCACCTACAGGAAGTGTTGAACTGGAGGACTGAGTTCCTTGGTTTAAAGAAGCAAATCTATTTTCTCTGCATGACTTAAGTCCTTTTAGAAAGAGAGAGGAATGGGAGGGTGGCACACAAGGAGCTTGTGGGGTAGAATGGAGGAATGCAAGGAGCCCCTGGTGTATGTCATAAGACTGTCCTACAGAAGATACAAAGTGTGTGATCCTCTAGTGCAGTGCAGGACTGTGAGAGAGTGAGACTTATCTTGGAAAGGTAGGAGTTTTAAAACGTAGACAAAATTGGAGGGTATAGAGGATAATGAGCAGACCCTCCTTTTAGTCATCTTACTGCACAATACCGTAACAAGGAAAAAATGACAATATAGTTAGGAGTACTCACTATCATAGGAGATCAAAAGAAGCATAACTTCTTAGAAGTCTAGATAGACAAAGGCATAAGAGACATGTGGGATTACTGATCTTTCTTATTAAAAAGTTTTACTCTGAACCCTCAAGTGATGCATACAGCTAGTCCTTGTAACTTGGGACAGTAATTCAGCTTCTTTCCACAGTCTTGGTTCCGTTTGTGCTTTGTGGCTGCTTGCTCTGTATATAAGAATTCCTGTACTAGATTGGATCCAGTATCCTGTTTGACAGTGGTCAGTAACAGCTGCTTCCGAGGAAGGTGCAAGAAACCATGCACCAGGCAGTTCTGAAACAACCTGCCTCCAAGGAAAGTTCTCTCCTAATCTCTATTAGTAAGGAGTCGGTCATACCCTGATGCATGAGTGTTTATATCCCCGACAAAACTCTTGCATATACGTTTAACATTTACTCTAGCAACTCTATAAATGCTTATCCATTTGCTGATCAATGATTTTTCAAATCTTCCTAAACTCTCAGCATGATATCTTATGGCAATCAAATTTACAGGCTAATTTTGGGTTGTGCGTGAAAAAGGATTTCCCATTATCAGCTCTGAACCTGCAACCTTTTAATATCATTAATTGTTGTTTTGTATTAGGAGAGTAACTAGAAGTTGCTGTACTTTCTCCAATTACTGTGGGCGCTAGACTCCTTCAGTGCAATCAAGTTCTGCTCTTCAGCTGACATTTTGGTGGGGGCTGTGGCTGCACAAAGTAGAGAAGTATATCCCCTCAGGTTCTAATGTTAGGACACCCTTTTGAAAATAGGTGATATAACGAGTGAACATAAAAACATAAGAATGGCCATGCTGGGTCAGACCAAAGGTCCATCCAGCCCAGCATCCGGTCTACCAACAGTGGCCAATGCCAGGTGCCCCAGAGGGAGTGAACCTAACAGGTAATGATCAGTAATCTCTCTCCTGCCATCCATCTCCACCCTCTGACAGAGGCTAGGGACACCATTCCTTACCCATCCTGGCTAATAGCCATTAATGGACTTAGCCTACATGAATTTATCCAGTTCTCTTTTAAACCCTGTTATAGTCCTAGCCTTCACAACCACCTCAGGCAGGTGCACTGTGTGAAGAAAAACTTCCTTTAATTTGTTTTAAACCTGCTACCCATTAATTTCATTTGGTGGCCCCTAGTTCTTATATTAGGGGAACAATAACTTTTCCTTATTCACTTTCTTCACACCACTCATGGTTTTATATACCTCTATCATATCCCCCCCCGCCCTTAGTCTCCTCTTTTCCAAGCTGAAAAGTCCTAGCCTCTTTAATCTCTCCTCATATGGGACCCGTTCCAAACTCCTAATCATTTTAGTTGCCCTTTTCTAATGCCAGTGTATCTTTTTTGAGATGAGGGGACCACATCTGTACGCAGTATTCAAGTTGTGGGTGTACCATGGATTTATATAAGGGCAATAAGATATTCTCCGTCTTATTCTCTATCCCTTTTTTAAATGATTCCTAACATCCTGTTTGCTTTTTTGACTGCCGCTGCACACTGCGTGGATGTCTTCAGAGAACTATCCACGATGACTCCAAGATCTTTCTCCTGATTAGCTGTAGCTAAATTAGCCCCCCCCCCCCATCATATTGTATGTATAGTTGGGGTTATTTTTATCAATGTGCATTACTTTACACTTATCCACATTAAATTTCATTTGCCATTTTGTTTCCCAATCACTTAGTTTTGTGAGATCTTTTTGAAGTTCTTCATAGTCTGCTTTGGTCTTAACTATTTTGAGCAGTTTAGAATCATCTGCAAACTTTGCCACCTCACCATTTACCCCTTTCTCCAGATCATTTATGAATAAGTTGAATAGGATTGGTCCTAGCACTGACCCTTGGGGACAACCACTAGTTACCCCCTCCAATCTGAAAATTTACCATTTATTCCTACCCTTTGTTCCCTGTCTTTTAACCAGTTCTCAATCCATGAAGGGATCTTCCCTCTGATCCCATGACAAATTCATTTACGTAAGAGCCTTTGGTGAGGGACCTTGTCAAAGGCTTTCCGGAAATCTAAGTACACTATGTCCACTGGATCCCCTTTTCCACATGTTTGTTGACTCCTTCAGAGAACTCTAATACATTAGTAAGACATGATTTCCCTTTACAGAAACCATGTTGACTTTTGCCCAACAATTTATGTTCTTCTATGGGTCTGACAATTTTATTCTTTACTATTGTTTCAACCAATTTGCCCGGTACTGACGTTCGACTTACCGGTCTGTAATTGCCAGGATCACCTCTAGAGCCCTTTTTAAATATTGGCATTACATTAGCTATCTTCCAGTCATTGGGTACAGAAGCTAATTT
The DNA here is from genome assembly GCF_965152275.1 of Natator depressus. Taxonomy (NCBI): domain Eukaryota; kingdom Metazoa; phylum Chordata; order Testudines; family Cheloniidae; genus Natator; species Natator depressus. The sequence goes on from NC_134238.1 coordinate 60,571,569, forward strand.
AAAGGACAGGTTACAAACCATAGTTAATAGTTCCGCAATTTCACATTTGAGTTCTTTCAGAACTCTTGGGTGAATGCCATCTGGTCCCGGTGACTTGTTACTGTTAAGTTTCTCAATTAATTTCAAAATCTCCTCTAGTGACACTTCAATCTGTGACAATTCCTCAGATTTGTCACCTACAAAAGACGGCTCAGGTTTGGGAATCTCCCTAACATCCTCAGCCGTGAAGACTGAAGCAAAGAATTCATTTAGCTTCTCCGCAATGACTTTATCGTCTTTAAGTGCTCCTTTTGCATCTTGATCGTCCAGGGGCCCCACTGGTTGTTTAGCAGACTTCCTGCTTCTGATGTACTTAAAAACATTTTGTTATTACCTTTTGAGTTTTTGGCTAGCTGTTCTTCAAACTCCTTTTTGGCTTTTCCTATTACGTTTTTACATTTAATTTGTCAGTGTTTATGCTCCTTTCTGTTTACCTCACTCGGATTTGATTTTAACTTTTTAAAAGATGCCTTTTCATGGTTAAGCCAAGCCACAATGGCTCTTTTTTAGTTCTTTTACTGTGTTTTTTAATTGGGGTATCCATTATGGTGTCTTTGAAAAGTGTCCATGGAGCTTGCACTGTACCTTTTAATTTCTGTTTTAACTAACCTCCTCATTTTTGCATAGTTTCCCTTTCTGAAATTAAATGCCACAGTGTTGGGCTGTTGAGGTGTTCTTCCCACCACAGGAATGTTGCATGTTATTATATTATGGTCACTATTTCCAAGCGGTCCTGTTATAGGTACCTCTTGGACCAGATCCAGCGCTCCACTCAGGACTAGATCGAGAGTTGCCTCTCCCTTGTGGGTTCCTATACCAGCTGCTCCAAGAAGCGGTCATTTAAAGTATCAAGAAATTTTGCCTCTGCATTTCATCCCTGAGGTGACATGTACCCAGTCAATATGGGGATAACTGAAATCCCCCACTATTATAGAGTTTTTTATTTTGATAGCCTCTCCAATCTCCCTTAGCATTTCATAGTCACTGTCCTCGTCAGCTGGTCGATAATAGATCCCTATTGTTATATTCTTATTAGAGCATGGAATTACTATCCATAGAGGTTCTATGGAACATGTGGATTCATTTAAGATTTTTATTTCATTTGATTCTACATTTTCTTTCACATATAGTGCCACTCCGCCCCACACCCGCATGATCTGTTCTGTCCTTCTGTTATATTTTGTACCCCAGAATGATTGTGTCCCATTGATTGTCTTCACTCCACCAGGTTTCTGTGATGCCTATTAGATCAATATCCTCCTTTAACACGAGACACTCTAGTTCACCCATCTTATTATTTAGTCTTCTCGCATTTGTGTATAAGCACTTTAAAAACTTGTCACTGTTTATTTGTCTGCCCTTTTCTGATGTGTCAGATTCTTTTTTATGAGAATGTTTCTTGTCTGAACTGGCCCATACTTTATCCTCTTCTATCCTCTCCTCCTGACTAAAACCTAGAGACTCTCTATCAATAGGGTCTCCTCTAAAAGAAGTCTCTGTCCGATCCACGTGCTCCTCTGCAGCAATCGGCTTGGGGTCTTTTTGGTTCCTAGGTTAAGGCCAAAAAGGACCATTGTGACCCTAACAAACAGGACTTTTCTAATGAATTCCTGTTTGAACTAGAGCATATCATTTCTAACAGCCATCTAGGTTTAAAAATTGCCAGTGATTAAGAACACACCACAGACCTTGGTAAGTTGGTCCAATGGTTAATTACCCTCACTGTTAAAAATGCGTACAGTAAACACAGCCTGTATTCTGTGGAATTAAAGGAGACCACACAGCACAACATCTGAATGCAGAACGATGCAATTTCCTGATATAACGTGCATGTTCAAGCTTTTCTTTCTATCTCATTCTCACAGTATCGGGTTCACTAGGGCTTAAGTATTCTCTTGAAGTATTTCCTGGAGTCCCACACACCTCCCCCATTCTCCACCTACCTGACGGGGTGGTTCGGCTAGGGGGCTTCTGCTCTGCGATGGGGTGGTGGGGCTAGGGACTTTAGGCCTGCAGGGAGGGTGCACCAGGGCTCAGGGCTTCTGTCCTACAGGAGGGCCGGGAGCGGCGGCAGGGTTCAGGTGGTGCTAAAGCCCTGAGTCCCAGCACCCCAATCCCTGCAGGGCTAAAACCCTAAGCTCCCTCCCACAGTCAGGTAGGCAGAGAATTGGTGTGAGGAATGTGGGCTCTGTGAGCTGCACTTTAACTGTAGAAGAGAAGCATGTGGCTCACAAGCCGTGGTTTGGCCGCCTTCTGGTCTAAAGCATTTAGTTTTGGGGGGTGGGGGGATGGAAGGGGTAGATACCTACAACTAAGACAGTTTTTAGAACTTCTGTTCTGTTATTGTATGAACAGTAGTACTAAACAAATACTATTTGTTTCATAAGAGTATCTTCATGCAACATCTTAATGCTTGCTAGAGCAAACATAGGAAACTTCCAGACCCTAAGTCATTAACAAAATACACATTAAGAAATTACAAATAGATTTATAATGATCACCTGAAGTGCTTTTTTCTTGAGAAGCAAGCCCAGGGACTTGTGCATATTTCTCCCAAAACAAACAGCTGAGGTATTTTAGCAGCTGCATTCTTTATTCTGTTTTAGAAGTTAACTCTGGCATCAACCACATCAATGGAAAGAAAACCCCAAATATGGAATTCAGTCACAGAACAATTAAGTGACAGATTAGTCCATTTTGAATGACAGTGTTAATATTTGTTAAGAATGTTTATGTCTGCATTACAGATTAGTGATCTTTGGATTTTTTTTTGATATTTATTTGTAAGTCTAGCAACTGCAAATCAATCAGTGCTTTTGCTGACTTAAAATGAAATTTGACAAAAACAAATGCTGCAGAATACTGAACAACACTGCTAAATCCTTTCTTTTAAAAAAAAAAAAAAAAAAAAAAAAAAGCTTGGGAAACTTTTGAAAAACTCTGCTGAAAGGATACATTTTGAAATAACTACCAGAATAGCCTTAAAACAGAATTGGTGCTTTATTAGTAATGCCTCACAATGTAAGTATATCCTCGTGAATAGAAAATACCAGCACAAATTACATTCATTAAAAAACATAAGGATACATGAAGGACTAGAACAGTTACGTAAACATTTTACCTTTTCTCTAAGTGTATTTTACTGTTCTGTTGCATGTGGAAGAGAATGCATTAATGATGTCATACTAATAAAGTACTACATGTATTTAATATGACTCCGAAATTTTAGTAGCATTCAGTACACAGAACACACATTTTTCCTCCAGTGTACTGCAAAGGTCTCTTAAGGGGAAGGGAAGAGGCCTCCAAAACACTGTCCTTGATGAATAAAACTAAAATATACATTAAGGTCTTCTGGCATTAAAACTGTTTAGATGGTAAAGTAGGAAAATTGTCTTGGAATCATTCACAGATTACACATGTTAAGAACTTCATCTATATAAAAAATTCAGTATCTGACATACCGTGATAATTACCCAGATTTTAAGAAGAGCTTGGTGTAAGCTCAAAAACATGTCTCTTTCACCAAGAGAAGTTGGTCCAATAAAAGCTACTATCTCACCCACCTTGTTTCTCTAATATCCTGGGACCAACATGGCTACAACACTCCATACCGATTTTAAGTGTTAGCATTAAATGTATCACCAATTTAGTAACCTCATAAACCTTCCCACTGCTCCTTTGCAGCAATTAAGAAAAATCTCAGTAGTGCATAAGATCAGTCACATTAGCTTCTGCACAAATGGAAAGAGACAATGGGAGAGGGGGCTGAGGGAGAGAATAGGCAATTAAGTTTAGAATTTAAACACTAACAAGTCATTAACCATATTGGCATGAAATCCAAAAAAAAAAAAAAAAAGCTCTGAGCCTGTTGTAGAACTACAAATTTATGAAATGTTTTTTATTGTCTGTCTATTTCCATAGAGGCTGGTTACTGTCCACCTTAAGAAAATCATCTAAAACGCTTTCACTTCATGATACTATTTCTGCAAATCATAACCTGAACTCAAGTTGATCTCCTGCGCTAAGCTTCATACTGTTTCATTTAATGGACCACTTCATAAGAGAAGGATCCTTTCATAGACCCCATTTCCACTCCCATCCTCAGCTCAACCCTTCACCAGCTGGCCCCAAAAATGTTTCATTTTACAGACCTCCAAGAGCAGCTTACATCACTGATGGCTCAGACACAATAGTTTAACTCCTCGCCTGTCTACACTGTTCTCAAGCAGACTACATTTGTGATTTCTTCTGATCCCACTCTAATTCTATTTAAACTGTTGATTTACAATACAAGTTAACTCCTCTCCGTGTTTAGGGTTTAAGGGAAAACACATGCCAAATATCTCAACCTATTTAAAGGAAAAGGAGTTTACTCAGGAGGTAACTGAATCTTTTCTGAACTATTTGTGAGCAAACATTAGCTGTTCCTTTTGCATACGTAATTATGAACACTTCTAGAAGAAAAAAGGCAGACGTGCAAGTAAAAACTCAGCTTTATGTACTGCATTATTTTTATCTGCCAAGTTAAAAATTAAAATAAAACAACTTACCCCTTGGAGTCCTTGAAATTGGATTGAGGGTCGAGAAGGAATACGATTCTATAAAAAATTTTTTTTAAAAAGCAGTGAAAAAACTCATTAATATTTTAATGAACTTCATAATTCCAACCCAGAATGGGGTTTGCCATTACAAAATGATCTAAACAGACATTTACAAAGCTGTATTCCTTTTAGTAACAAGAGAAAGGTTTGCTAAAAGCTACATGTTTTATAATCTGAAGAAATGTAAATACATTTGACCTTGAACTTCAATCCCTAAATGAAAATAGAAGTGTTAATAAAATGAAAACCTGAACCTTTAGGTAAAAGAAATACTTGTATATTGTACCAAGTTTGTTTAGCACGCCAAACCTAGTGTACTTCTAAATTTATAGAAGTTTGATGAAGATGTAAAGCGATTTCCATAATCTGTAAATAGCTATATGTGCCATAACACCAGTTAGAAACCAAGCAAAGGTTTAATATGCATTAAATAATTTCTCAAGATTTTCAGCATGGATCCAACTTTTTTCTTTTAAGAGCTATTTGCTTTGTCAGATGTAACCTAACATTCTTCCATATGTTGAGCTGGTCACTGAACTGCACAGACACTAAAGTTTTCAATACAGACATTACATGGTTTAAAACCAAGTTATAGTTACATTGAATTATCCTTCAAATTATATTAATTTTAGTCAGAGTACAACTGTAACTGAGGATCTTCTAAGATTACATATATTTAGGGCCCTACCAAATTCCTGGTCCATTTTGGTCAATTTCACTGTCATAGGAATTTAAAAATCGTTAATTTCATGATTTCAGCTATTTAAATCTGAAATTTCACAGTGTTGTAGTTGTAGGGGTCCAAAAAGAAGTTGGGGGGTTTCGCAAGGTTATTCTAGAGGGGGTTCTGGTACTGCTACCCTTAATTCTGCGCTGCTGCTGGAGGCAGTGCTGCCTTCACAGCTGGGCAACTAGAGAGAGGCGGCTGCTGGCGGGAGCCAGCTCTGAAGGCAGAGCCGCCGCCAGCAGCAGCAGCGCAGAAGTAAGGATGGTGTGGTATTGCCATGGTATTGCATGGTGTGGTATTGCCACCCTTACTTCTTCGCTGTTGCCTGCAGAGCTGGGGCCTCAGTAAGCAGCCACCACTCTCCAGCCACCCAGCTCTGAAGGCAGCGCAGAAGTAAGGGTGGCAATACCACGACCCCCCTGCAACTCCCTTTTGGGGCAAGACCCCCAATTTGAGAAATGCTGGTCTCCCCCGTGAAATCTGCATAGTATAGGGTAAAAGCACACAAAAGACCAGATTTCACAGGGGGAGACCAGATTTCATGGTCCATGATGCATTTTCCATGGCTGTGAATTTGGTAGGGCCCTACATATAATATTAAATGACCTAAAAGGGTTAACTGTAACTCAGCAATACAGCAACCTCACCCAAAATAAGAAAAACGAGGGCTTTTTTTAAATGCCTGTCACTCGTTGCTAGATAGATATTTAGCTAATATACAGTAAGAAGCTAACTGCAGATCATGCTCAGCAATTTAGTACCGAGAGAACTAAACTGACTGGGATTATATGACTGTAGAAACATGCTGTTCTTGCATGTCAAAAAACCAAAGAGAAGCAGATTACCCAACATAAAAGGAAGGAGAGTCTTTCATCATTCTTTTAATTGACACTTACATTGTTGTAAACTTCAGTGTTAGGAACACATTAATTGAAACCATGAACAAAGAATTCCAAAAAAAATTGAACACAGAAAGTCTGTTTCAGAATTTGTCCTGAAAGAGTAGTTAGAGACAACTTAGATAGCATTTTGTGAGACCAGGAGTGGGACAGTGAAGTGTCTGTTAATTTGTAAAACTAGAGTTCTTGTTTGAAGCTTCATTCCACGACTTTTTAGTTCCAATAATTAAGTGAAAGTTAAAAGTAACAGCAAAAAATAGCTCATTTTAAAAACTGTGTTAAAGCCCATTCAAGTGTTCCATAAGTTTACATTTACAAATTACATAATAAAAAGTCTATAGTTTCTTGGTTTCCTTAGATCAAAATATAACAAACCTAAAAAATTGAGAGAAGGCACTTGAATATAGTTGGGCAGCAGTGAAATTTTACAGAAAGACGACTAAGGCAATATAATTTTGTCTTATAACAACTCTGGATGCCTGTTAAAGAATAAAGAGGCATGTGTTGTGGCAGTGCATGTAATCATTAACTCTGATTCAGAATGTTTTAAATATTTTAAAAAGATGCTTAATGGCACCCTGTTTTAGTTGCCTACACAGTATTGTTTATTTTAATCAGAAAAAGCTATAATAGAGACTCTAAAAAACTGTGGGCATCCTAACACTATATGAATGGAAATTCTGGGATTGATCCAAATACAACGAACTAGAGTAAATAAGCTCTTCACCGTAAAAATACTACAAATGTAGCCAGTCTTGTACACACTAAGAGGCAAAAAAATATACTCAAATCTGTGTTGAGAAGTCCCATGTAATTTTTAAAGTTACTGAAATTTAAGTTTTAATTTTAAATTAGACTACAATGTTAAAGTGTAGCTTTTGTGCTAAAAAATGCAGTAAGGCATGCCAACTAATGCTCAACATTCTACATAATAATGCCAACTCCAAATTCAAAAAGCTTGAATCAGATCCCTGCAAATCATGAGTTTTTTAAAAATAAAAATCACATTTCCTGGTCTGATTCAACTCCCTTCCTCTCTCCCCGCTCCAAGGAAATATTATTCGATTGAAAATTGCATACATTTTCAATCTAAAGTTATCAGATTGTATGATAATTACATTTATTTCTTCCAAACAATACATAATATAATAAAGTCAGTAAATATTTATAGGTATAGCTGATAGCATTGCCTGTAGTTATGGCTATTCAACACTTTCCATAAGGCTTTGTTTCCAGTTGCTTATAAATTTGCCAAACTTTAGCCATTCAGCTGACATATTCCATGCCAGGTATGTTTCAGAGAGAATTTGGGAAATTTCAGGCAAAATATTTCAGATGTTTCCAAGTACAGGGTTAGGGTAACAAAAGATTGTTTACCCATGGGAAAAAAAAACCTTACAACCATTTCACTGGAAACCTCTAGGGCCCCATGTCTTGTAGCAGGAATTTGAAATTTCGTAAGAGGTCACCCTGGTGTCAGGTATGTACCTGTTGCTATCACTGACAAACTGTCTAAATTTGGCCAAGTTACAAGTCTCTGAAAACTGCAGTTCACATATGCTCAGTAGAAGTTTGTTAGAGGCTGGTAACTAAATTTTCTGAAGATTCGATCCATAAGGATCATGACCCATCCCTACATAGCTCCAATATATTGGCCAGACCACTCATCTGTCATCACTACAAATCAACTGAGACGTGCCCCAACCCAGGCTGCAAGGGACTGAGCACAGTTTCTCCTGAAATTGCTCCTCCTACTGCCTCTGTGGCTGCTAGCCATAAGAACTGAGAGACAACTTTCCCCTCCACGCTTCCTGACTCAAGTTCGGGGGGAAGGAGGCTGAGAAGTGCAGAGAATGAGGGGTGACAGACAGGAGTTGGTGAGAGGGAAGGGCAGGGCAGAACAGAAACAGAGGAGTAGTGGCAGAGTGGGGTTTGTGGTGATGAGATAGGAGCAGAGGAAAAGACTGGATGGTAGTTCCTGTGGGAGGGAAGATGAAAGCTTCCACATGCACAGGGCTAAAGATTGTGGTAAAGAAGGAGCTCTTCATATTATTGTGAGTTCCTGCAGCAGGGCTAACAATCATAGGACTCTGAATTTGAGAATGCTAGCAACACTGCTACAGCCAAAGAAAGCATTGTCAAAAAAAACCTTCATGTTGATGGAATTTTTATGCTGCTCCTAATAGTAGTGTTCAGAGTAGCAGCCGTGTTAGTCTGTATCCGCAAAAAGGAGTACTTGTGTTCCATTTTGTTGGGGAATAGGGAACACACTACTATTAGAAAAGGAGTACTTGTGGCACCTTAGAGACTAACAAATTTATTTGAGCATAAGCTTTCGTGAGCTATAGCTCACTTCATCGGATGCATCTCCAAACCTGTTGGAGGGTTTTTTTGTGTGGATTGTATAGGGGATCAGGCTAAAACCGAGGTAAGAGTCTGGATTAACTGTACAATGAAGACATACCCTTCATTTGATAGGCCTGACGTTTCACTGTGGAAGCCAAGAAAGAGCTACCAAGGGTAAACAATTAAAGTTTACCAGTTTCTTAATACAGAAGACAATTTAGTTGGTTCACCTAACTTTGACCACTTTGAAACAAGCAACAAGAAAAAAAATTTCAATGAAACTTAAGGAAAAGTTAGCACATGTGACTCCATTTTGGTTTGGGGCCCACCATTGTTTAAATGCCAGCACATCATACACCAGGAGGAGTGATCCTTAGATACTGAATCCCTGTGAAAATCCTCCTCCTTGTCTCCAGCCTGCCTTGACTCCCAGTATCTGGTTTTTGTTAGTCTCTAACTCCCTGTCTCTTGGCCTTGATGTGAGGCCTCCCATCCTGATAATAAAAGTTACTGATGCATGGCTTTAGGACCATGCTGTGTAATTAACATACTGGTATAGCACGAGGAATGCACCAAGCAGGGATAGGTGGTAGATAAGACAAGGGTTTGTTTATTGGCTAAGGTTTCCGATGCACGAGGGCAACATGCTTTGCTAAAAAGTATATAACCTTTGTATAATCTGTATTTAGGGTCCCCTCCTGGCTAGCGGGGGGGGGGGGGGCACCACGCTCGAGCATAATAAACTTAGTGTCTTTTGGGAACTCTGCAGTTGTGGACTTTGTTTCTGTGCCTCAGCCTAGATTCGAACTGTGTGTGTCCTACCAGGTATAATTCGCAGCACTGGTGTGCGTGTCCTACCAGGTATAATTCATAACAAAACTAAGAGAAAATTGCAATGACGCTAATAGAAATTCTGCTTATACCATGTTCCAGTTTTGCTTAGCCATATTTCCATCCTTGTAGCTAAACATATGCACCAAGCAGTGTTTTGCCGACAAAAGTTAATTTTAAGACTTCATTCAGAACTACGTGAAGCTTCCAAGGTCAAGGATCTTGCCTCCACACTGAGTTAAATAGTATCAAAGGAACTTGGGAAATTTGTTGTCAAGTGATATGGGGCTAGGTGTCTTGTGAACACTTGAGATACTCCAAGCCACCTTGTTTAAACAACCCTCAAAAACCATTACCAGAATGTAACTGACGCAAAGATATCTGTGACTTTGTCTTTACTAGGAAGAGAAGGTGTATTCTTAATTCCAGTTAAAAATCTAGTGAAGATAAGGCAATTTGTAGTTTTCACACAAGTTACAGGTCAAATTAAAGACTCTGGGGGAGCCTAGTCATTAACTCAACCTACTTGTGTGTGTTAAAATTAGACTGTTTTGTCTTTGGCCATAGCTTCACTGCAAAAGAACAGGTCCTTTTACAACAGGATAGCTAACTGAAATTAGCTATCTTGCTGTAAAATCCTCACAGAGACTAGACACAGGGAGTTTTTACATTCATGTAGCTAGTCAAGATCAACTTCAAATTGGAGAGAGTGGCATTCTGTTGAAATTTCCCATTCACACAAGCCTGCAGAACTCAAAATATGGCCCATTTTAATGTGTTCTTCAGGTACACTTTTGAATGAATATATCGAGTCAGCATATATTTATGGGCCCATATCAAGTATCCAACAATTCAAGCAATCCACTGTACTCTGAACAGTTTACATGTAACTGGTCCTACGTAATAAAAGTTCCTAATGTTGGTGTCTAGTAATGTTCCCTGCAAACTGCATGGCCATGTGGCAATCGCTGCATCCGAGAGTGCTAAAGGAGTTGGCGGATGTGATTGCAGAGCCATTGGCCATTATCTTTGAAAACTCATGGCGATCCGGGGAAGTCCCGGACGACTGGAAAAAGGCTAATGTAGTTCCCATCTTTAAAAAAGGGAAGGAGGAGGATCCTGGGAACTACAGGCCAGTCAGCCTCACCTCAGTCCCTGGAAAAAATCATGAAGCAGGTCCTCAAGGAATCAGTTCTGAAGCACTTAGAGGAGAGGAAAGTGATCAGGAACAGTCAGCATGGATTCACCAAGGGCAAGTCTTGCCAGACTAATCTAATTGCCTTCTATGACGAGATAACTGGCTCTGTGGATGAGGGGAAAGTGGTGGACGTGGTGTTCCTTGACTTTAGCAAAGCTTTTGACATGGTCTCCCACAGTATTCTTGCCAGCAAGTTAAAGAAGTATGGGCTGGATGAATGGATTATAAGGTGGATAGAAAGTTGGCTAGATTGTCAGGCTCAACGGATAGTGATCCATGGCTCCATATCTAGTTGGCAGCCGGTATCAAGCGGAGTGCCCCAATGGTCGGTCCTTGGGCTGGTTTTGTTCAATATCTTCATAAATGATCTGGAGGATGGTATGGATTGCAGCCTCAGCAAGTTTGCAGATGACACTAAACTGGGAGGAGAGGTAGATACGCTGGAGGGTAGGGATAGGATACAGAGGGCCCTAGACAAATTAGAGGATTGGGCCAAAAGAAATCTGATGAGGTTCAACAAGGACAAGTGCAGAGTCCTGCACTTAGGACGGAAGAATCCCATGCACCGCTACAGACTAGGGACCAAGCAGCTAGGCAGCAGTTCTGCAGAAAAGGACCTAGGGGTTACAGTGGACAAGAAGCTGGATATGAGTCAGTGTGCCCTTGTTGCCAAGAAGGCCAATGGCATTTTGGGATGTATAAATAGGGGCATTGCCAGCAGATGGAGGGACGTGATCGTTCCCCTCTATTCGACGCTGGTGAGGCCTCATCTGGAGTACTGTGTCCAGTTTTGGGCCCCACACTACAAGAAGGATGTGGAAAAATTGGAAAGAGTCCAGTGGAGGGCAACAAAAATGATTAGGGGACTGGAACACAGGACTTATGAGGAAAGGCTGAGGGAACTGGGATTGTTTAGTCTGCGGAATAGAAGAATGAGGGGGGATTTGATAGCTGCTTTCAACTACCTGGAAGAGGGTCCGAAGAGGATGGATCTAGACTGTTCTCAGTGGTAGCTGATGACAGAACAAGGAGTAATGGTCTCAAGTTGCAGTGGGGGAGGTTTAGGTTGGATATTAGGAAAAACTTTTTCACTAGGAGGGTGGTGAAACACTGGAATGCGTTACCTAGGGAGGTGGTGGAATCTCCTTCCTTCGAGGTTTTTAAGGTCAGGCTTGACAAAGCCCTGGCTGGGATGATTTAGTTGGGGACTGGTCCTGCTTTGAGCAGGGGGTTGGACTAGATGACCTCCTGAGGTCCCTTCCAACCCTGATAGTCTATGATTCTAGGATTCCAGTGATGCTTATGTCTCTGTGTGGCCCTGGCATGAATGTGGTGTGGCCCTTTAAGAACCTGCTCTTCCCCCTCCTCTCGGACCAGGGTGCATGAGGAGCAGTCTCCTCCCTGCAGAGGAGAGGACTAGGAGCACTTCAGGAGGACAGAAGTCTCACAGACATGCTTGCACAGCTGGGAGAAGGCAGCAGTTCTGGGATGCCCCATGCACATGAATTTAGGAGAGAGGGCTGCCTGGGCTCTCCGCTGACAATCCAGGTCAGCAGTTTTCAGAACAACAGCTGTGTTAGTCTGTATTCACAAAAAGAAAAGGAGTACTTGTGGCACCTTAGAGACTAACCAATTTATTTGAGCATAAGCTTTCCTGAGCTACAGCTCACTTCATCGGATGCATACTGTGGAAAGTACAGAAGATCTTTTTATATACACACAAATCATGAAAAAATACCTCCTCCCACCCCACTCTCCTGCTGGTAATAGCTTATCTAAAGTGATCACTCTCCTTACAATGTGTATGATAATCAATATGGGCCATTTCCTGCACAAATCCAGGTTCTCTCACCCCCCTCCAAAAACCACACACACAAACTCACTCTCCTGCTGGTAACAGAGTGAGTTTGTGTGTGTGGGGGGGGGGAGGGGGGGCGGAGGGTGAGAAAACCTGGATTTGTGCTGGAAATGGCCCAACTTGATGATCACTTTAGATAAGCTATTACCAGCAGGAGAGTGGGAGGAGGTATTGTTTCATGGTCTCTGTGTGTATATAATGTCTTCTGCAGTTTCCACAGTATGCATCCGATGAAGTGAGCTGTAGCTCACGAAAGCTCATGCTCAAATAAATTGGTTAGTCTCTAAGGTGCCACAAGTACTCCTTTCCTTAAGGGGAAATAGGTTACCCTGCATAATGACGTAGCCACTCCCAGTCTCTATTTAAGCTTAAGTTAATTATATCCAATTTGCAAATGAATTCCAATTCAACAGTTTCTCGCTGGAGTCTGGATTTGAAGTTTTTTTGTTTTAATATTGCGACCTTTAGGTCTGAGATCGAGTGACCAGAGAGATTGAAGTGTTCTCCGACTGGTTTATGAATGTTATAATTCTTGACATCTGATTTGTGTCCATTTATTCTTTTACGTAGAGACTGTCCAGTTTGACCAATGTACATGGCAGAGGGGCATTGTTGGCACATGATGGCATATATCACATTGGTGGATGTGCAGGTGAACGAGCCTCTGATAGTGTGGCTGATGTTATTAGGCCCTGTGATGGTGTCCCCTGAATAGATACGTGGGCACAGTTGGCAACGGGCTTTGTTGCAAGGATAGGTTCCTGGGTTAGTGGTTCTGTTGTGTGGTATGTGGTTGCTGGTGAGTATTTGCTTCAGGTTGGGGGGCTGTCTGTAGGCAAGGACTGGCCTGTCTCCCAAGATTTGTGAGTGTGTTGGGTCAGGTCAGCAGTGGCTCTAGTCTGAAGGGGCCAAATCCCCGCCCCCTTGCCCAGCAGTTGATTTCCAGGGTTGTGGCAGTTGCTGCTGCCACTGAGAAGCAGTGGAGAACCTGGCCGGAGGGTGTGTGTGTGTCTGACACACCCCTCCCCCCCAACTGACTCCTGGCAAAATTCCTAAGGCTGCAAATGGCAGGGACAGAGACTAGTGTGCAATACTGGAGAGGAATCACCCTGGGGCAACCCCCCCTCACCTCCACAACACAGCGCTCATCCTCACACAGTCCCCCCCCCTCCATGCACACAACTTGTGTGTGTGGGGGGGGGTGAGGGGTGTGGAGGGGCAGGGGGATGACAAATACAAGCTAACACTTGCCCGAGGACAAAAATGTAGTGGTCAGTGGAGTTAGTAGCCTTCTCAGTACAAAGAAAATTTAGAGGAAACAATCCACTGTTTCAATTTTCTGGAGTAAAATTTAGTTTAATATTCTAAGTAAAAAGTTATGTATCAGGGTTCCTCACAAAGCATCAAGTCAGACACTAATGCAGTGACTGTGTAGGCTAATGCAATAGCCATATGCTATTAGACAAGCTCACAGATTTTGAAATATAAACCAGCTTTCAATTCAGCAAAGGAATGCTGGCTGACACACTAGGTTATCTATTTCAACTGAGAAAATGCCACATAAGAACTAAGTTTCTAATCACAGAGCAACCCAAAATGAGCAAATGAGAACATAACATGTTATCTAAATAAAAGGACAGAACCATTCAGAATGCAAGCTTTCTTCCCTCAATCCCAACCTTCAAAAAAGAGTTCTGCACTGCAGTAATTTACCCAGTGTTAATCTCAAATTCTGATATGATAGCAGGACTTTCTGATCTGTTTTGTAGCATGATGAACTATCATGAAGGACCCAAAGTTCAAATCTTAAATTAGTGGACTTGCAGCTGCTAAGTGGAAGCCTAAGTAGGGTTCAGGCTTTATTGCTTTGCAGCACCCTTGCCAAGTAAAATGATCCAGTAGTTTGTGTGGTCAAACAAAGAAGCCACACATACTTTGCACTAAACGTAAGAGGCCAATAGCAATAAGAAAGACAGAGATCACCAAGAGAAAATAAAATACTGAGGTATTAAGTGCAGTATGAGTATAACTCAGACCTGCTTGTGAACACAGGGAGAAACCCTCTGGCAGGATTGTTCATGCCTATACAGCTATGATGGACTTTATTCAGAGCATCACCACCTTAATGTAAAACAGGGGTTCTCAAACTGGGGGTGGTGACCCCTGAGGGGGTCGCGAGGTTATTACATGGGGGGTTGCGAGCTGTCAGCCTCCACCCCAAACTCCACTTCAACGCCATCATTTATAACAGTGTTAAATAAATATATAAAAAGTGTTTTTAATTTATAAGGGGGATCACAATTAGAGGCTTGCTGTGTGAAAGGGATCACCAGTACAAAAGTTTGAGAACCACTGATGTAAAAGTTAAATCAAATGGCAATAAAAAGTAGCTTTTGTCTTTCAAACATTGCTACAGTCACATTTCACCCCAGGGTGAAAAAAAAGTTTCCAGCTAAACATACATTTGAGGTAAAGAATGAATACAAGCCTGTGTAGCAGAATGTCACAAAAACAACTGTAGTTGAACTGCTCCATGCAATTACCCAAGATCTAGTTTTGGGAGGAAAACAAAACCACCACCAAACTTATTCTCTTCTAGGTTTACTGTTTAGTTTATCAAGAGATCCTCTGGGCAGAGACCTTGTCTGCTCACATGTCTCAATCTCCATGCACAGGTATCTTCCACCCCCTCAATAAGGTTAATTATGTACCACCATTTTTCTACCAAGTTGGCTCAACAGATGCATCAAAATCTCTAACGTGCTTTTGTTCTATAAAGAAACCTTCTGTACTCTGACAGGTCTTTAAAAAAAATGGTCAAACTGGAGAGGACTAAAGAGCAGAAAGCCAGTTGAAGGTAGTTGAGGAAGCATGGACCACAGAAATCAAAACAAACCTATTAGGTATTTTGGTCCATGTTCCTGCCAACGAGGATTATTCCTTAGTGTACATTTTCAAGTGATTTGTCCATTCAAGTGAAATCAAAAGCCTCACATGGGCAAAAACACTGCCTAGAAGAATTTTTTTAAAAAAAAAGATTAGCTGCATGAGTTCCATAAGCGCCAAGTGTAAATAATATAAGATTTTATACTGGACTCACGTTATTAGCTACTCTGCCTCTGCAACTGAGAAACTTGAATGACTACTTAGTTTTTGAGTGAAACCAATCTAAGGTAGTAGATTTTTGAAATCTATGTTCTCAACTCTATTCTCTCATTGGTCAGGACTAGCAGCAATTACCATTGTCATTTGACAGCTATGTTTGAGATTTTGAAAACTGAAGGATTTTTCATTAAAAGGCACCCAGAATAATCTGCAGCATTCACTCTACTTTTGCATGGGGAAGCAAACTAGTATTCCATTCAGCTCTACCTTTGAAATGAATACTAGTGTGAACAGGGCTCAGCCATTTTCACTATCATGTTGCCTAACCCCACACATATCAGGATTACCTAACACAGCAGTAAGAATGCCAGCAGCCACCTGAGCCTGTGTACACTAGTGCTCCCACCATTGCTACCAAATGTGGTAGTATAACAGTGCAAGATTTTATCCAGAAAGTGTGTGTGTATATACTTGGCCTTATAAAAATGTTAAAAAGGGCACTCCATATGCTCTAGGACCTTTCCATCATAGATTACTGCTGGCCCCATCTCCTACATTTTCATCCCAATCTGTGCATGCCAAGTAAAGAATCAGGATTTCCTGCAACATGAACCATGCTGAAGAGATTCAGTTAACAGTTTTGTTGCAGTTATGACTACGTTTGTTTTTTTTAAAACCAAAATATTAAGAATCCTTGCATTAAGAATTCAGTTTATGTGCAAGGAGGCAAACTTTTAGTTTAGTAGCTATAACAAGGGAGGGTGCTTTTCAGTCACTTTTTTTATGTAAACTATTTGAGTATTAAACACAAGCGCAATACTGCTTTGCAGCCTACTAACATGGTATCTAGACACTACAATGATGGGTTCACTAAGACTTTTCAGGGTTATCCTTGACCCTGACCTCTCCTCATAGCTCCACAAGTTTGGCTACTGCCGCCTCTGAAATGTTGCTCATGTGTATTACACCGAAAGCCTTCAAAACAAGAATTGGTAATATTAGGGAGAGCAGAGGAATTATAGGTTCAGGTGAAGAGAATAGAAATTTACAGCATTCCTCAATTCTATGCAATACAAATTCTAAATTTTCAATAAAAAAGTTTCCTATTGCAGAGAGTGCATTCCAAAGCCAAGCAAGTGTTCTGATAGCCTAGATAGATAGGTAGGTAACAGACAGGTATTACCAGCTTAAAAAAAAAAAAAAAGCAGCTGCAAGAGTGAGAACTCTTCATTCCCCAGCCATCTCAATGATTTGTGAATTGCAAGACATAATTGGGACCATTTAGATGTTAATTATGAAGAGTGTCTCCTTTTTTCTCCACCCAGAAACTGTAGTGATATAAAAAGATATTCTAATCAATTGCTAAAATACTGAAAGGCATCTGAAATATAATTCAATAATCAGGAAGCATTCTGATGTAGATGACTGCTTGGGTAGAAAAATATCGGAGTTGTTATAAGATTATTTAAATTGATCTAATCCTTTAAAACTAGTCAGGTTTCTTTAAACTAGAAATTTCAGTGGCTAAACCAACTTGAAATTTGTTAATTAAAACAAAATTAGTATTATGTAACAGCTTTGTAGTTCTTTAACTTGCCATCTGTTCAAATGGTGACAGATCCCCACCCTCTCTCATTTTGAATTCCTGCTGTATTAAACTGCAGCTAGGGAGTTAGTTTCCATAGAGAGAATCCCACTCACATTTATGTTACGGTGTGTATGGTAACACCCATTGTTTCATGTTCTCTATGTATATAAATCTCCCCACTGTATTTTCCACTGAATGCATCCGATGAAGTGAGCTGTAGCTCAGGAAAGCTTATGCTCAAATAAATTTGTTAGTCTCTAAGGTGCCACAAGTACTCCTTTTCTTTTTACTCATATTTATGAAGATAATAAAACAGCAACATGTACTTATGAAGACATTTAATTTTTCTTCAGATTTTTCACTCTTTTGTTAATACTTCAATTTTCCTTTAAACTGCAGAATAATGAAGCCTGATAATAAAAATATTTTTCTCGGTATATTTTGTGAAAGACCACAAGAATTGAGAAACTGATTTTCATTTAAAAATAAGGTTACAATTTACCATAATTGTTTGTAAGTCCCAGGCAATTAAATCTCATTCAAGATGCATTTACTTGCAGTGAGGAAAGCAGTTTTACTGCCATCAGCAGAGTGTCCAAAATGTCATCTGTTCTAACACGCAAGTGTCAATTTCAGATTCCAACATTATACACCATATTTATAGTTTATACACACGAAAATTACTTTTTAGAATTAAATTTGAATATAAAATATTAACTTGTTTAAAAGTTATAGAACTACCTTAAAAACCACATTTGAAATATTTTCCTTATAGTCAAACTTGATCTGAGAAGTACACATTTCACCTGTTATATGGACCAGTAAGAATGTTTCCTTCCTTCACTACCACAAGCAAGACACTTTGAATAATTACCTTAATGGTCACCGGACTCCTTGTTTTTGTGGATACAGACTAACACGGCTACCCCGATACTTTAATTGTCTTTATGATTTTAACAACTTGGAATATGGCTGCAACTTCAAATATCAACAGAAACTTTAGTCATTTAAATACACGTGCATTGTGCAAGTTTGCTTTAAACCCTTTAATGACATTGCTAATAGATTTTACAGCCCTCCCATATACTTATTTAACTTGTTGTGACTTTCCAACAGTGGGGCACAAAAACTCAGAAACAGTTTATATAGGTAACAAACACAATTTAGTCAGTAGTTATAAGGAAGAATGCTGTAACTTACTTAACCAAGTGGCACTAGATGGAGCCTTATAAGTATTTCTAAAGTTCTCCATTTAACATCTGCAAGTATCCTTAAGCCACTGGTTCGCAAGGATAGCTGTCCCTTTAAAAGTTTACAGAGTATTAGTGACCATTTTAACCCTGCCCAGACAGGACTCATTCTGGGGCTGTGAATAATGCATAAAACCCAGGGAAGCAAGGTTTACACATAGAGCTGCAGGAATTAAGTCCAGCACCAGGCTAAAGGAAACCCCAACTATTCATGCCATAGTAATAGCTGCAATTCCCCAATCATATATAGGACAAGTGGCAATTCAATGTTTGATTCTTGTTCTGGATTTGGCAAAAGTAAGCCAGTTTTACAGCCAAAAAAAGACAAGCTGTGGTATAATTATGTAGCACTGGAACCCAGGCTGGCTAGACATTGCTAAATGGTAAGAGTGCAACATGAAAGCAAGCTGCCAAACATGTTAAAACAAACATAAGATGCCAGCACATCAGAGGAGACAGAGCACAGCACACTAGAACACTATTTTAGAGTAAGCTGTTTATTATGGAGGAAGGAGAAGCAGCTATTAGTCATAGGGAAAGGCTCAATTTGGGGGTCAGTTCTGGGAAATCCAGTTCTGAGTCAGCCTTTAGCGTGAAGAAGGCTGTAAAGGAAAAGAGTAGCCGGGTTGGAAGAGCATCTGGTGTCAATCAAGAACCTGTTACAGCCAAGTCATCACCCAGCTTCATCTCTCCTTTTACTGTGACCACTTATATATATATATATATATATTTTTTTTAAAAGTTAAGAAGCGTTTCTAGAAG
The DNA here is from genome assembly GCF_965152275.1 of Natator depressus. Classification (NCBI taxonomy): domain Eukaryota; kingdom Metazoa; phylum Chordata; order Testudines; family Cheloniidae; genus Natator; species Natator depressus. The sequence continues at coordinate 60,590,776 of NC_134238.1, forward strand.
CTGATTCAGTGAGTGAAAGAGGTCTTTTGGATGAAGGCCTGCTGGCACTTAAAGCATATTCAGAAAAGAAATGTTCAATCAGCAGCTTCCCCTCCCCAGGTCCTGCATTACACACTACAAAAAAATTACACAGAAGCCCCACCAATTCTCTTTTAACCATAATGAAGTGAAGGGATAGGAGAAAAGACAGGTATTTAGCTTGAAATCCAATGAAAGGACACAGTCTAATTAGAGCTTAATCCTCCTTCTCCCGGGGACATAATGTAGCACGTAGCCACTTTTAACTTCCATTAAATGCAACTTGAGGTCTCAAGTTTCAACTGGAAAACTACAGTCAGGAAAAAAGGTTATGGGCACCATCGCCCTGCTGCACAAAGTCTCTAAAGAAGGGTTTCAGAGTAACAGCCGTGTTAGTCTGTATTCGCAAAAAGAAAAGGAGTACTTGTGGCAACAAATAAATTGGTTAGTCTCTAAGGTGCCACAAGTACTCCTTTTCTCTAAAGAAGGGTTTTTTTTTTTTTTTTTTACACACACAAGATGTAAAATGCTGCCTGAAACTTTACAAAAACTTCCCATCCAGAATTTAAAATCGGTTTAAACTATACCAAGACACACCTAAGATCAATTTCCCCCTCTAGAAAGATATTTAAGGACAAAGAGACAAAAACGACAAGACCCTCACCCCCAAAAAGGCAGGTCACCCCAACTAGCAGCAGATCTATTGCAACTTTAACTCTCCTGTGTTGAACAATAGCCCCTGGAGGCAGCAGCAGCCATTGCCACTGGAGACATGGGGCATATCATAATCTTCCAGGGCTGCCTGGCTGCAGGGAGGCCCAGGGAAGGAAGGGGGGAGAGCTGCCATAAAAGAGTTTTCTTAGCAGCATTATAAAGATGTGTAATAAAACTGTCATGGATGGCATTGTCACTTCAGCCCCACAGCCAGCCACCTCCCGCTTTCCCTAGGAGTCAGGTCTGAAGGGGGAGAGGAGGAGGAGGAGGAGACTGGAAGAGCCAAACACAGACATGACAGCTCAGCGAAATCTGCCCCATCTGGGAGCTGCTGGCTCCGGTCACCGCTGGCTCCAGGGACACCAGCTGGCACCAACAGGGGAGGAAAGGGCTGTGTTGTTCCCGTGCCACGGGAACTGGCTCGGCAGCAGGCGACGGAGGAAGAAGGGCCGGTCCCACTGGGACAAGTCCCCACCGGTAGGGGCTTCAGGGACCGGCCAGTGAACACGGGAACCCCCAGGGGCAGAGGGGAGCCCAGCCGGACCCCTTCGCTGCCTGGCAGCCCCGCAGAGAGACGTTTACTCCTCACTAGCTGCCGCCTCCCGGGCGAGCGGGCAGGACGAGCGCCGGGCAGGGCAGCCGAGCCCTCGCCGCCTCCCTCCCCGGGTTCATCCCCGCCAGCGACGGGTGCCAGCCCCAGGAGCGCGGGGCGCCCCTCACCTTGTTGCCCTGGTAGCTCTCCAGAGCCCGGAAGGCGGTCTCGGTCAGCTTGACGTGCAGCACCGTGATGTTGTCCTGGATGACCCTGCCGCAGGACACGCCGTACCTGCCCCCCTCCCGCAGCGCCGCCATCTTACACTGCCCCCCGCCCCGCTGCTGCCGCCACAGCCGGGGCCGCGCTGCCTGCCACCGCCGCCGCCGCCGCCGCAGCTACAGCCATCCCGCCGCTGACGTACCAGCCATCCAGCCAGCGCGCAGCCGCCGCCGCGCCCCGCCCACTCAGCACAATGCCCCGCCCGCTCCGGCGGGGACACGCCCAACGGGCCCGCCCACTCCGCCTATGGCGCCGCACGGAGCCCCGGCAGGACACGCCCACGGCCCGAGCGGAGCCGCCCCGGCCGACTGAGCCAGCGGTCCGGAAGGCCAGCACGAGCCAGGCTCCGCGCGGGGGGACGTGCGAGGTGCTGACGGCAGCAGAGATTTATTTAATCACGTTTGATGTCATTATTGACGCTCCCAGCGAGTGGGCTTGAGCCTCCCACGTGACCGGTTCCTGTCCTTCCCCCGCAGCAGGCGCCCTGCCCCGCCTCCCCGAGCCCCCGGGGTGGGGCAGGGACACGGGAGGAGGCGGGGACAGAGGCCCACACCCGGGCCCTCCCCGCTGTCCCCGGGGCTGTGTCCCTGCGGGCCGAGGCGGCGTTAGTCGCAGACCCGCTCGCGCGTTCCGCACGCACCCCGCAGCAGCCCTGCCCCTGGCGTGCGCTCGTGTGCCATCACCTTCCCGCGCCTGCCCCAGCAGGGGGGCTGCCCGGGCTGCGCCGACAAGCGGGAGTCTCCCAGCGCTCAGGCCGGGCAGGGCGCTCCAGCCGCCACTGCTGACTGACCAAACAAACCCTTTGTTCCTCCACCCGGACTCCTCCTTGTTTTTGCTGATACACACTACCAGGGGTACCCCTCTGAAATCTTGTTCTTCCAGTGTTTGCAAAGCTGCCATAACAGGAGGCAGATAGGGGAGCAGCGCTGTTCTTAGCTGCCCCAAGTGCCCCCGCGGGTGTTGTGACTCCCCAGCAAAACTCGTGCACACCCCCGGCTGCCTGTGACATGCCTCTTCGATCTGATTATCTGGTCCCTCTCTCTTTTCATGCTTCTTCCCCTTTCCTGTGCTGTCTGCTGCATTGTTGAATCCACCTTCTCCCACCCAACCAAGGGTTCATGTGTAGCTGAAATGTGATAGAGAAATGTAAACCTTGGCCTCACACATCCATGCTGCTGCAACTCTTTGCTGCTGCTTCCTCTAGAACATCACAAAATCCACGTTTTCCTCCCCAGACCCTAACCCAAGTGCCCAAACCACATCAGTGGTTTTGTTGTCTTCACCACCTAATTTGTCTCCTCCCGCCTCCATCACTTTATCATCCTCTTGGGTTTCTCTAGACAAGTGTCATTTAACTTGAGTTAATTGAGTACCACTCTGCATCTACACGAGGGCTTAGGTTGGTGTAGCTATCTCGTTCAGAGGTATGGATTTTTCACACCCCTGACTAATGTAATTATGTTAACCTAGATGCTGAGGCCTGGTCTACATTAGGAAATTAGGTTGGTACAACTATGTGGCTCAGGGGTGTAAAAAATCCACACCTCTGAGCGACACAGTTAAACCGTACTAACCCCTGGTGTAGACAGCACTAGGTTGATGGGAGAATTCTTCCATCAACATAGCTACTGCCTCTCGGGAAGGTGGCTTTACTACAGCAATGGGAGAGCTGTTGCAACAAGTGTCTATGCTGAAGTGCTACAGTGGGGCAGACATGCAGCTGTTGCGTTTTAAGTGTAGACATAACCTTAGATTGTGAGTTCTTTGAGGCAGGTGCTGTCTTTCTTTACATGGGTAGCATCTAGCGGATTGTGGCATTATTGGCCAGGTGTCAATTTTCATATTTTTAAAGAGGTCAGTCTCTAGCTGCTATGGTTTTGGAGAAAGCCTCAAAAATGTGAACCGAGTGTAACTGAGGCTTAACTGTGCTATGGGTATGATTGCACAGCAGCTGGCAGGGTGCTTTCCAGCCCAGGTAGACAGACAAGTGCTATCTCTGCTGAACTACTATGCTAGGCACCTGAGCACAAACCCACCTGACCCCCTGGGTAAATACTCAGGCTGCTTTACACTGTTTTAGCTGAAATGGCATCCTCCCCACAGTGAAAGCAAAATAAACTATTTCCATAGAAGGCAACTGATAACTATGTCCACACTAGGGTTTACGCTGGTATAACCTTTTTGTAAGAAAATCACACCTCTAACTTATGCCAATATAACTTTTCTAATGTAGACTCGGCCTGACACACAGATGGCTGTATAAGTCTGCAGTGAGCCTGGAAACCATTAACAAAGATGCCCAGTGTTGATAATTTAAATGTCATCTATTTAATTCCTCCTGTAAAAAAGGAGAAGGACAGTTACAGAACTGTACTTCTTGTTTAGGTGACCCAAGTCATCCAAATCAAGAAAGAGCCAAGCACAAGGAACCTAGGCATATTTAAGCCCCATGGAGAAGGAGTTGAGTTTAATGAGCCCACAAAAGGCAACACAAATCATATTTGGAATATCTGCACAGGCTACTGATTTTGGTGTCTTATGTTGGCAGAAGCACATTTTGTGGGCAGAACTTGGAGGAGTACCACTACCTTATTTTTTTCTCCACTCTAACCCCAGCCCTATGGTTCACTCCACCCAACTGATGTGATAAAATACAACTTACCCTGTCTGTGCTAGAGTTTTAAAACGTGTTAGTTAAAAGGTGTTACCTAACATATTTTTAAAATATGTCTTTTGTCTTAGGGTAGATGGCCCTCAGTGTCCTTTTGTTAGCTCTGAATCTCCTTCCGCAACAAATTCAACTCTTTGTCCTCTTCATCAAGGTCCTGCATAACTTGACTTTCACCATTGTCCTGCTCAGACACTGCACACTACTAATTCTGCTTTCTTCTGCACCCCATTTGTTCCCTTCTTCCACAAGTGGCTGCACTTTCTTCTAAGCTTCCCCCTATCTCTGGACTGTCCTTTCTGATCCTCCATGTCATACAATCTCCCTACTCAAAATTCTTCCTCAATATACACTTCTTTTGGCTTCTCTTGCCAATGATAGACCCCACTCCTGGGTCAAATTAGTAAAAATAAACTTTAGAATAATAACACACACACACACAAATAGAACACACACAATACATATGTGAAAAGAAATAACCTCTTGAATGTAAAATGTGTAATTCTCTGCGTGTAAGTGTTTATCTCATGAAGGCTCCTTCTCAATCCTCCAAAGACCTTCTTGTTGGTATGCCTCTGTGCAATGCCCCATTGAAATCAAGTCTGTCGATACACATCTCTTTGCAGGACTGGTTTCCTAGAAAGAATGTAAATCTTAGCAGGACTATGTCACTTAGTAAAAATGCAGGGACAAGTAGGATATAGGTAGTAGACATAGCCAGTGGTGTCTTATAAACCAGGGGTTCTCCATCTTTTTCTTTCTGAGTCCCGTCCCCCCCCCCAGCTATAAAAACTCCACAGACCACCTGTGCCACAACAACTACTTTTCTGCATATAAAAGCCAGGGCTGGCATTAAGGGGTAGAAGCAGGTCAATTGCCCAGGGCCCCACACCACAGGGGACACCACAAAGCTAAGTTGCTGAGGCTTCAACTTCAGCCCTGGGTGGTAGGGCTCGGGACCCTGAAATATTCCTTGCAGTCCTGCGTGGCGGGACTTTGGCTTTTTGCCCAGGGCCCAAATGAGTCTAATGCTGACCATGCTTGGCAGACCCACTGAAACCTGCCCATGGCCTCCCAGGTGGCCCAGGACCTCTGGTTGAGAACCACTGTTATAAACAACTCCATATATAGGAAGTCATGGACTGTGTCATAATATATTTAGGTAATGATAATACAGACCACAGATAGAGGAAGAGATAGAGGGGAAAAAACACATTGCCAATGTGGCTTTTCCCACCTGGGAGAAGCCAGGGAATTTCCCCTCCCCTCTAAATCATCTGTTCCCTTACTCTAAACATTACTTACCCTTGCACTGAATGTATTTTCCCCCTCCTTCTCTTTCCATTTTTCTGTGGCTTGCATAATCATTTTCTCAACATTTTGGAACTATTTACCTCACTTAATGACTTCAAGACTTTTCTGCTGCTTTTCCCTCTAGGACTCTCTCAAACATCTCACTGCAGGAGCCCTGGCAATAAGACGGACACGTTCTGTCCAACCCCCTCCTCCAAGGAAAGAAAAAAAAAAAAGCCTTGTGTGTGTGCTATGGAGCAGAAAATGAGATTTGATTAGATAGTGATCTTTGTTCTGATGAAAACAAACATATCTTTAGCAATTGCAAAAGGAAAGCATGTCCCACATATAATCTGTTTTTTGTTTGTTTGTTAATTTCCCCATCTGAGGAGATGCAGTTACCTAAATAATCCTGAGCAGAAATGTAAAGTTTCAGGTCATTCGTTCATTCACTTCGGGCCTGATCCAAACCCTATTTAAAGTCAATGAGCTCTCATTGATTTCAGTGGACTTTGGATCAGGTCCAGAAAGCTCACAGACAAAGTGTGTCTCTTGAATGGCGATGGACAGCTGGGAAAGCTGATGATTGTATCAAAGCTTTTTGTTTTGTTTTGCAAAGTGAGACCTAAGGGCCTGGTCCTGCAAATGGATCCACATACGAGGATCCTGCATAGAGTTCCACGAAGTAAATGGTCTTGTCTGCTTTCTACCACAGATCCAGGTCTTCTTAGGGCTTGTTTGCACAGGGAAATAGACCAGAATAGCTATTGGAGAATACATTTCCACAATAGCTATTCTGGTCAATTTCCCCATGTATCTAAGACCTTTGTAAATTTGGGAGCCATAATTTTGTGGCTACCACTGCTTCTGGATTTTTAATCACCATCTCATCTAACCCCGCTCAGAGCAATTCATTTAATTGAAACATAGTGCTTAAAATGTCATTGGCAGCCTTTCCCTTTCAGTATAGCTAATGCTATCACTGTTTTAACTGAACAGGTATTAGCAATGGTGGGGAATTTTTGCAAAAATTCCCTAGTGTGGACAGAGCTAATTGGATGCTGCAAGGGAGTCAAGGTTCTCGTTTGTGGATCTGATTGCAGGATGAGCCTATGGTTTACAGGCTGCAAGATTATCCACTCTCTTTTTTCATTCTAGGTTGTATTTATTTTAAGAAAGTTTTTTTTAAGAGAAAGAATCTAAAGGCCTGGTTTGCACACAAAGGTTATGTCTGTACAGCCTCTGGGAGGTGTAATTCCCAGCAGGGGAGATGTACACGCACTAACTCTGCTTGACCTAGTGCCTAAAATAGCAAGGTGACTGCGGCAGCTCAGGTGGCAGCCTGGCCTAGTCACCCATGTACAATCCCACCCAGTCCCCTGGGTACACACTCGGGCAGCTACCCGAATGGCTGCCTGTGCAACTGCAGCCACACTATTCTGAGGCACTAGCTTGAGCAGAGCTAGTGCGCGAACGTCTACCCCAGCTGGGAATTACACCTCTCAGTTGCTTCATAGATGGATGCAAAGTTGTACCAGTTTAAATAAAGGTGTGGTCTTAAACTGATGTAGTTAAATTGGTGCAGCATTGGCGTGGACACTTAGAAGTTTAAAGTGCAACTTCTAGAGGTAGATGAGCCCTAAAATTTGTACAGTCTATCCCCTTTCTAGTAACTGATTAGTTTATTCATGAGATGGTATCATATAGTCACCAGAATTAAGAAATCAACTTCCAGTTAAAAAAAAGGTATATTGTTTCTTTCTAAAGGCTGTTTTTTATAAGCAGACGGAAATCTCTTAGGATATTTCAGGCTTCTTTTTGAAGTTGGGAGGGGGAAGTATGGTTGAAGGGAGGGGAATGAGTTAGGAGACATTCCTGTCCCTTCTCCCATCTGTTGCCACTTTTGCCCGGGGAGAGCTGCAAGCTGTGGGGCAAGGAGCTTTTCAGTAAAAGGGTCAGTAGTTTGGTCACTGAGGCATTCCTCCAGTGCCTATGCCTGCATGATAGATTAGTGCATATGCAGAAGGGACGAGGGAGGGAATGTGGAAAAAACAGATGTGATCAGAGATGCATGATTATACAGATTGCAAATTTAAAAAAAAAAAAAGGAAATTTCTCTTGCCAACTTTCCTTTGTTTTATTCAACACTAACGTGAGCAAAAAGTTTTAAACATTTTGCAACATTATAGATCATTTAAAGAAAAGATAAAGAACATGCAGTAACAACAATCACAAGGCACTTACGGTTTTTTAGTTTTCACTATGCTACAGCATTTGATTTACTTTACTGTCAGTAAGAAACGGGCTATAGTTGCTGTATTGTCATTGCCAAATGGCTACAAATCAGGATTACTTTGTTTAGTGTACAGAATGGGACAAAGATAGAATCCTGCTTTGGAAACTCCTTTTGTTTGTGGCAAGGGGTCCCCTAAAGTATTTTAGTTCTGAGAGGGAGAGTTCCCATCAGGAGAACATTGCTAAAGTCCCATTAGTGCAAGAGAGTGCAACATCAGGGGCTCCCAAGAGATTGATGGGACCATAACATAGGAGACATTAACTACAAAAGAGCTTTTACAATGAAAAGCCGTTGGTCCAATCCTCCTCCCTTTGAGGTCAATGGCAAAACTCCCACAGATTTTAAATTCTAGCAGGATCAGTCCCTAGTTAGTTAGCTGGACCTCTGTTCATTTAAAAAAAATGTTCTACAGTTTTGTCACTTTAATCAGAAGCGGGGCCCAATCTTGCAAGTACTTATTACTGTGTATAATCATAGGCACAGTCACCAGGAATAGGGGCACAATCATTTTAAGCACTACTTTTGTCCCCCCCAATATTTGTCACAGTCCATTTCTCACATGGGTTTTGTCTACATTCATTTTTTAATTTGAGTTAATTGTCATTCAATCACTTTAAGTTAAAAATCCATAGAATGCCCAATTTCAGATGCACTTGGGTGAACAAGATCCCTAAGGTCCAGATGACTGCCCCCTAATCTAACAAATAAAGGTTTTGTTTGTTTGTTTTAAATTTAAGGGAGTCTGTGTTGGGAGAAAACTATGAAATAGTCTGTGTATGGGTGGGAGGAACAACTGAGTATTACCAGAAAGCACCCCCTTTCATCATTTGTGCACTGTTAGGTACACTGTGAGAACCTTGTAGCTTAGGAGACAACAGGTTCTTCAGGTGAAATTCATGATGCTGGTGAAGTGGTGAATGATGTGGGCACATTTTGTGGTCTGTCAACTAAATATTCATTTTCTCATCTGAACATATTAAAAAAATGCCTCCACAGGTACAGGTCTCTGAAATAAGAGTCTCTGAAATAATATCACTGACTGTTTTAAATGTACATATGAAAGATTTGATCTTACTGATAATCTTTCAATAGTAATATAGTTTCTAAAAAAAGTTATCCACAGCATCTACTTTTGGAAATGTCTACTTAGAATTTCCAGGCAGGAGGCTCTGCATGTTGCCCCCACCCCCACCCCAAGCACTGCCCCCACAGCTTACATTGACCGGGAACCGTGGCCAATGGGAGCTATATGGGCAGTGCCTGTGGACAGACCAGTGTGCAGAGCCGCCTGGCTGCGCCTCCACGTAGGAGCCAGAGGGAGGACATGCCACTGCTTCTGGGAGCTGCTTGAGGTAAGTGCCGCCCAGAGTCTGCACCCCTGACACCCTCCTGTGCCCCAACCTCCTGTCCCAGCCCTGATCCCCCTCCTGCCCTCCAAACCTCTTGGTCCCAGCCCGGAATACCCTCCCACACCCTGAACTCCTCATTTCTGGCCGCACCCTAGAGCCCTTACCTGCTCTGGCACCCCAACCCCCAACTTTGTGAGCATTCGTGGCCTACCACACAATTTCCATACCCAGATATGGCCTTCAGGTCAAAAAGTTTGCCCACCCCGATCTAGAAGATAATACAGTAATAAGTAACAGTCAGCGTGGATTTGTCAAAAATAAATCGTGTCGAACCAACCTGATAGCTTTCTTTGACAGAGTAACAAGCCTTGTGGATGGGGGGAAGCAGTAGACGTGGTATATCTTGACTTTAGTAAAGCTTTTGATACAGTCTCGCATGTCCTTCTCATAAATAAACTAGGGAAATGCAACCTAGATGGAGCTACTAGAAGGGGGGTGAAAAACTGGTTGGAAAACCATTCCCAGAGAGTAGTTATCAGTGGTTCATAGTCATGCTGGAAGGGCATAACGAGTGGGGTCCCGCAGGGATCAGTTCTGGGTCTGGTTCTGTTCAATATCTTCATCAATGATTTAGATAATGGCATACATAGTACACTTATGAAGTCTGTGGATGATACCAAGCTGGGAGGGGTTGCAAGTGCTTTGGAGGATAGGATTAAAATTCAAATGATCTGGACAAATTGGAGAAATGGTCAGAAGTAAATAGGATGAAATTCAATAAGAACAAATGCAAAGTACTCCATTTAGGAAGGAACAATCAGTTGCACACATACAAAATGAAAAATGACTGCCTAGGAAGGAGTACTGTGGAAAGGGAAGTGGGGGTCATAGTGGACCACAAGCTAAATATGAGTCAACAGTGTAACACTGTTGCAAAAAAAAGCAAACATCATTCTGGGATGTATTCATAGGCACTGACTCCGTGGGTGATCCGGGCTGGAGCACCCACGGGGAAAAATTAGTGGGAACTCTGCACCCACTGGCAGCCAAACTCCCCTCACCACCTCCTCCTCCCCTGAGCGCACCGCATCCCCGTTTCTCCACCTACCTCCCAGCGCTTCCTGCCCGGCCGCCACCAAACAGCTGTTTGGCAGTGTTAGCACACTCGGGGAGGGAGGGAGGAGCGGGAACACGGCACGCTCAAGGGAGCAGGCGGGGAAGAGGTGGGGCTGGGGCAGGGATTTGGGGAAGGAGTTAGGATGGGGACTTTGGGGAAGGGATTGGAATGGGGGCGGAGCCTCATGGAAGGGGTGGAGTGGGGATGGGGCCGGGGTAAAGGGGGGGTCAAGCACCCACAGGAAAGAGGGGAAGTCGGCACCCACGGATGTATTAGCAGGAGTGTTGTAAGCAAGACACAAGAAGTAATTCTTCCACTCTACTCCGTGCTGATTAGGCCTCAACTGGAGTATTGTGTCCAGTTCTGGACGCCACATTTCAGGAAAGACGTGGCCAAATTGGAGAGAGTCCAGAGAAGAGCAACAAAAATGACCTATGAAAACATGACCTATGAGGGAAGATTGAAAAAATTGTTTAGTCTGGAAAGAGAAGACTGAGAGGGGACACAACAGTTTTCAAGTATGTAAAAGGTTGTTACAAAGAGGAGAAAGAAAAATTGTTTTTCTTAACCTCTGAGGATAGGACAAGAAGCAATGGGCTTAAATTGCAACACCAGCTTAACATACCCTCTAGAGTGCTGGATTTGGGCTTGCATATATTTGGGATTTTGTAATTTAGTGTCTCTACTGATCATTGATTTTGTGAAATTAAGAGGTAATATCATTGTTAAATTCTAAGAACTCCAAGAGAGATATGGTGGGTGTGCTAATATATTTTATTGGACCAACTTCTGTTAGTGAAAGAGACAAGCTTTTGAGCTCCACAAAGCTCTCCTTCACTTGTATCTTTCACCATCAGCAGTTGGTTCAATAAAAGATATCACCAGCCCTTCTTGTCACTCTCATATCCTGGGACCAACAGCCTCAGATGGGTACAACAATAGTGCAAAGAACTCCAAAAACATGTAGTCTAGTAGGAGGCATATTAAAAGAACAGTGCACTATTTAGAATGTAGAATTGTTTTATTTACTCTTATGCAGTGTTAGGCTGTTCCCCTAAAATTTAATTTGTAGTTTAGCCTATGAGTATAATGCTTATTCTCAGAAGGTATATATTAAAACAGACAGGGATCCTATTTTTAAAAAGGCTGATGAAAAGAACAATAGCTGGAAATTATTTTGTGATTATGTAAATATAATAGTCATCACTTGGGTGTTTTTTTTTCCAGGTGATTCAACAAAATTGTAGAAGAAAAGGTAAATGGGACATGAAATGAAATGAAACTGTTCTTTATTCATGCAATTTGCTCTACCATTAAATACAATCCTTTGCTTTGTGTTGCTTAAAAAGAGTAGTCTTTGAAATTAGACCTTTGTAGATAACAATCAATTTATTAAATGCTGTGTCTTAAAATAGCAACATTACCTATCGACATGATAACTATGTGAAAAGTCCTACCTTGCACAGCATGATGTGCCTTCTTTCTTTTAGCAGATGTCCTATAGCTCAGAAACATTTTAAATCCCAGTGGATATGGGAAAGTTGCTAATGTAACCAAGCTTTGGATTTAAGAAGTAGGAAAAACCAATCAATAGTTTATCTGGAAAATAACTATTACAACTTTTGGAGTCAATTATATACAATGTAATCATGACATGACAATTTGACTTCTAGGAATCAAGACGTCTAATCACAGTTAGCAATATTTTTTTGTCAGTAGGAATAAATTCTTGTAGCTCATGGATTAAATTAGCGAGCACATTGTGACTAAAGTATTGCTTAAAAGATTTCAACTAGGGAGAGTGGATTAAAAGAGAGGGTAATTTATTTAACAGGGTGGAATGAAAATATAATCAAGTCAATGATAAACTGAAATAACTATACTTAAAGCTTCTGTTGGAAGTGCTGAACGCAATGGAAGGTTAGCTCAAAGAATGATTTTTTTAACAGTGTTTTTGTATTTAGCTATTATTTTGTATTTAGCTATGTATTTGCCTATTAACATTTTAGGCCATGATTCTATAAACACTAGGACTACTTATGTGCTAAAAGTTAAGTACATGCCTGCTGGATTGGGGCCCTATTTTAACAAAGGCAAATTTAAGGCATATGTTTCTAAAACATAAACATTAATAAATATTTGCTTCTTGTCCTCAGAGTTACATTTAATTAATCTAGTCATAAAGATGAGCAGGCAAGCCATTAACATTTCTCCCTATATATCAGAATATGTCTTTCATGTACCTTGGCAGTGATGGTGAAATGATTTTTTTCACTTGTTAAAACAGTCTTCAATGCAGATGAATAAAAAGGAGATGAAATGTTTAAAAATAAATCTGTTATATACCTTGGTTGAAGATTATGGCCTGGGTCATCACACGCCAAATTCAAAGTGACCTTAAAGCTGGCACAGTTGGTCATCGGAACATAACCTGAGTGTGGGATAAACACTAATGGTATAGAGATGGTGTGAGAGCTCCTGCATCGCACCTATGGCTGGTTATGGAGGTTGTGGTTGGGAAATAGAGAGATGGCCAAGATTTCCCTACATCTTGCTGATCCCCAGTTGCTATATTGGCCCATTGGGGAGATTTACTGTCAGCATAAATTACATTGGCCTTCACACTACTTTCAATTTACATTGAAGGAGCTGTCTGGCACACAGCTGGCCCAGCACTGGGAATTGCAGAAGTGGTTTAAAGGTGAGGCTCTGAACTTTATGTTATTTTAGCTTTTAACTAGGGGATTTCTGGTGTATGAGTCTGTGTTGTTATTAAAAGTGAACTGCAAAGCAAAATGTTTTTGTCCTTTCATACGTCTATACGATGTATAAAGACTGGTCAAACTTTGTTTCGGCTTTTCCTTTTTAAATAGTAGAAATGTTAGTTTCTCGCTTCCCACCTTTTGCTGGAGGATCTCAGTAAGATTTTTGGAGATCCTGAACAGTGATGTCTCAAGAAGCTGCAATATGAGTTGTAGGTGTCCCTCTCCAACGTATATGAAAGTGTAGAGGTGCTAATTCATAGATAGCATAAGACTCAGCATCCCCTTTCCTCTCAGGCCTTGTCTATGTTGAAAAACTTGCACTGGTATGGTTAAGATCAATGGAAGAAAATGATCATCTTCTTTTCAGTTGTCTTTGGATCTGGCATATGGGGAGTGAAGTGAGGAGCCAATGTTTCCAACATTAAAAATAAGGAGAGAAACTTTAAATAACTAAATAAATAAAAATAAAAAAAATACTAAAATTGGAGGCAATTTTTCTACATCAAAAAGGAGCAGTCAAGAGCCCAGAGCCAAACTTTTACTTTTCAGTTCACCTTTAAAATAAGAATATACATTCTTAATTATTCTCAGTATTCTACATATGATTGAAATATATATAACTAACTTAGAGACTAACCAATTTATTTGAGCATAAGCTTTCGTGAGCTACAGCTCACTTCATCGGATGCTTATGCTCAAATGAATTGGTTAGTCTCTAAGGTGCCACAAGTACTCCTTTTCTTTTTGCGAATACAGACTAACACGGCTGTTACTCTGAAACATATAATTAAACTTGTTGACTTTCCGTAAAGAGTACTATACAAGTCAGAATCCTATTAGAAGACAATAGTGATGATTATTGCTTAACTTTCTACATGGTGTTCTGAATGAGGAGGAAGGAAGTGGTTATATTTGTTTTATTTCCCAGTTCTGGGAAAACATGACAGTGAGGATGCAGTATAAGACACTAACTAGAAATAGAAGGACTTTTTTTTTTTTTTTAAACTGTGTGAATAGGAAATTATCTGCAATTTTGTGTGTTTAGGGCATCTTTGCTGTGTTACATGTTTTTCTTGACCTTGGCCTTGTTTCATATTATTTGGTATAGAATTTCACTGTTTTAGATTTGTTATTTGTAAAAATATTTTAAAATTATGACTATAAAGGTTATTTAAAAAAATGTATTCCACTTCACTTTTGCATGATTACTAGCATGTCAACCTCGGTATACTTTTCCAGTAGTAGAGTTTATTTGTTAAACTGGTTCCTTGTTAAAATACAATCAGATTTGTTGCATTCTCATTATAATTTTCCCATACATAGAATTTCAGTCTTTTTGCAGTATGTGTCTTATAAACCTATATTATACTGGAGAATCATTTAACCAATTAGAGGAATATATTGTTCCTAACTATAATTTCTTTGAGTCTCCACCCTGTAATTTAATATGTAGCAGACATTTGGGTTTCTTCTCTTTTCCTGCACCATTCTTATTGTCCCACAGGTTTAGATACCGTTCCTTAAATAGGAACATGCTTCAGTGTGTTTTCTTTACAAAATAGCCCTGTTTGCTATTATAGTAATAGTGTTTGTTTATCCCATTTGCTATAAATAGTTGTAGTCACCACTCACTCCTACGCTCTGTCAGAATACCACCACAGTTATAACTTTTGACTCTTAGAACTGTACATCCCACTCTGCGATAAAATAATTGCAAGCTTATAAAAGGCCCTTCCTTGTTTTCCACGTGCATTTTTAAAGATATCTGATTTTGCTGTCCCATATTTTATAATAAAATGTCTCTTTTCTTCAATTGTACGTTTTTTATTTTGTTGAAGGGACGTTTAAATTTAGATTTAGGCTGGAACTGGTGAAAACAGCTTATTTATGTTCATTGGTTTTGGTTTACATTTGCTCTATGAAGCTCATTCATTCATCCACACCAGTCAAGTCTGACTAGGAATGATTGCCTGCCACATTAGTTTCCAGGCTTTAGATTTGTGCTATACATTTGAAATGAAGACTTGTGAGTTTTGTGGAAAAATCAGGTATCTAATGAGAGCCATTGTATTAGACAGATAAATATATTTTACTGTGTAATTAAAAAATTACAACTATCAACCAAAGAAAAAGAAAAACAAATACAAAATCACCCATTCCTTTAAAAAGAAAATATGTCTTATGAGGAATAGTAATATCATAATGTACTAAGGGTGAAATTCTGACTCCATTGAAATCAATGGGATTTTGCCATTGACTTTAGCGGGGCCAGGATTTCACCCTAGGACAATGCAGAAAAACATTGGGATCAGGGATGAGGTTATTGTAGTGTGATGACTGAGGGAGGGGGTATAGCAATGTCGAATATGGAATCAGAGTTTGTACAGTGCCTAGCACAATGGATTCTTGGCCCATGACTGGGGCTCCTAGTCTCTACAGTAATAATACATAAATTAATAATGTGATTGAGTAGAGAGACCTGTATCTTATTATGCTTCTGCCACTGACCATGGGCAAGAGACATAACTTCTTTGCACCTCATTTTTACATCTAAAAATGGAGATGAGACTTAGTTACCCACCTTTGTAAGGTGCTTTGAAATCCTGTAATGAAAGGAGCTGTATAAGTACAAACATAGTATTTATTATGGAATTCACTTATCAGTGAAAATTGTCCATGTAAAGAGCTATAGTACAGAGATGAACTTGAAGAAAACAACAGGCTGGAACTTATGTTATACTATATTACATTAGTAAATTTCAGACTGATCCTGCAAACCTTTTCTTATATGAGTAATACTTATTTATGGGAATAGTCTCATTACTAGAAATCCAGTAGACTTAGAAATCTACTCTTATTTCTACTCTTAGAAATCTACTAGATGTAAAAACTCCTCTCCTTTGACTTTTCCCACCTGGGAGGGTGAGCATGAGGGACTATGCAGCCTTTGGAGAGGGAGCTTATGGCAACATGGCTCATGAGTGAGCTTTACTATAGGGGGAGGGGCTGGATCTTCAGGAGTGGACCTAGATTTTCATGCGACACTTTAGGCTTCACACAGCTTAAAGTCACTATTGCCTTGTTATGTTTGAAATTAGGGTATGGAGAAGTGGTTCTGAGCCTTAGAGGCACAGCCCTCTAGAGTCTCTCAGCAAGAGCTGATCTACTTAATTAGATCACTAGGTCTTTGTAAATGTAGCCAAATTTAAGAAATTATGATAAATGTTTCCTTTATTCCTCAAAAATTCCAAGAAAGAAAAGTGTATGTTGGTTTTCATTAAGAAAAAGTAGCTAATTGTTGGACAGTTTTCTTTATATCACTCTAGGCCTTATAGTACTGGTCATGGTCACTGCAACAATCAAACAAGAGGGCATCAAAAGTAGCTAATTGGTGGGCAGCCCAAGTGACTAGCTAAGATTGTTAATACAATCAAACAGGAGGTTCTGTCTGTTAGCTCCTCCTTCAGCACTGTGCAACAAATCCTCTGTGGGCCCATTAGACTCCAATGTATCCTTTGGGGATGTGCTGGACCATAATACAGAAAAGGTCTTGTACAGAAATGTCAAGCTTGCAGATTCTCAGTTGGGAGCCACCATTTATGAATTTTACATTTCCAGAGCATCCATAGAATGAATCTCACAGCTATAGTCAGATAAAGTAGTTCCCTATGGAATCTCACTAGCTTCTTTCTAAGTCAATTATTGCCATCTAAACCCTTAATGACTTTGCTCAGGATTTCATTAAGTTGGAAGCAAATCTAATTAGCTCCTTGGTGTTACCAGGAGGGCCCTGTAGCTCTGCCTGGACCAAAGATTTCAGTGACAAGATAAAATTGATGTCTCCACCTTTCAAGGACACCTGCCATTTAGGGGACATAAATGCTGCTAGACTCTGTTCTAAAGGAATCCTCAGCAAACAAAGACATACTCTTAGCGGATTCCTCCTCTTGCTTGCTGTAGCTCCTATGGGCACCTGTGGCCTAATTTGTTAATGTAAAGTGCCCTGTGAGGGACAGACCATCAAAACTCAGGTTCCCCTCCCTCCTCCCATTCTTTTCATAAATTAGGACACGCTGCTCAACCATCCAGTCAGTCCAAGCAGACAGGTAACACATCCCACTTCTTCCTCCAGCTCATTCTTAAGAGGAGGTAGGATGTTCAGAATCAATACAGAATGGCTATTTTTTACATAAGGAAAGGGTTTTCTTTCTGGAAGCATTCCTCTCTATCCCCTATTGCTCCCAGCCCCAGAATAATCTCCTCAGCAATAAAGGTTTCCTTCCTAGATATCATTCAACATCTCCTAAAAATAGTGCTTTAGAGAGAACCTTGAGAGAGCAGGAATTTTTTTGGTGTTTATTCCAGTTCTCTGAGACCTGAAATGGTTGAATTAGTGAGTATACAATCAGAATGTAAATATGGTAAAGGGACTCAGCTCTGTATGGGTATATATGATGTAGGGTGTGTTCAGGGTGAATGCACTGTAATTTTTCAATAGAGAGGAGGTAGCCTGAGAAAGTGAGAGGAAGTGGCCCCTCCCCTCAGAGTAGGGGAAGTGACAGAGGAGAAGATGGGGGTGGAGAGACAGCGGCAGGCAGAAGGGAGCCTAAGAGAGAGAGATGGAGAGAAACAGAGAGTCTGGCAGTAAACTGAGAGAGGCAGGGGAGAGAGAGAGGGCAGCTAGAGGGATGGAAGAAACCAGCCTGGAGAGAAACTGAGAGTAAGTGAAGAAACTGAGGTAGAGCAGCACAGAAAGACATGCAGAAGAGAGTCCCTTTAGTTTAAGGTTGGCTGGTCAGGTCAGTCCATATTTGATAGTTTGTTCCTGAGCATCCATTCCCGTTTGTTCCTGATCATTGGTTCTGATCGTCTCCTATCATTGGTCCCGGAGATCAGGAATAGGAGAACCAAAGGTCCATCAGACCTCATGGGTCTGATCTAATGTGCACTCCTGCAAGTAAGCATTACTGGAGTTGAGTCCATCGCTTCAGGAAGGCACAAGAGGTGCTTGAGGCTCAAAGACAGAGTTGGGTATTAGAGAGAACCCAGTGAGATATTTGGGAAAAGGGGAACCTTGAATTAAACTAAAAATAACAACATATTATATAATAGTCTGTGCATACAGCGATAGATGTAGCTATATTTCTTTATTTAGAGGGTTATATTTAGTTATTGCTGGTGCTGCAGTGGTACACTTAGTAGTAAGTTACAGTGGGTGCATATAACATATATTTTCAAATCATTTCAATTATATATATGCTTCATCTCTTTAATGTTATTGTAGGTAGATGGAATCCAGTTACATTTGTTCCGGTTTAAATAAAATCCCTGTTATGTTATTTTTTTGACAATCAGTTATATTGTCTTGTCTACTATTAAATAACCTTTTATCACGGTGTAACACGCCAGCTCTCACCTGCTGAATAAATTATATCACCATTACTAAATCTTGGTTGGTGGTTTTGGGATGCGGTGATCCTTGGATGCATTTCAGATTATAACACAATAGCCCTACTCTGAGAAGTCTGTTTACAAGAAGTTGGAATTGGACTCTCAAATCCACTGCAGACCAATGTTCCCTCTAATTTTTGACAGGCCGTGTGCACAAAAAATTTCTTCTGTGCAAATTTTTGACAGGCTGTGTGTGCAAAAAATTGCTTCTGTGCAAATTTTTGTGGATGCGGTGTTTCGCCGTGTGCACGGGGTTTAGGATCTGTGTGCACGCGCACATGCGCACAGCTTATAGGGAACAGTGCTGCAGACCTTGACTTCACTACAACAGTTCAGCATTACCACAACCATTGCAAGCCCCTGGCATGCTGGTAACATACCTTACACCATCATACATTTTTGTAACAGTGCACAGATGATGTTTATACTACTTTTGCATTTTTTCTGAGCAAATTTCACCACCAGCTTATGCTACACCATTATAGCACTAGCAATAAATGCAAATATTGCAGCGGTAAAGGTTCCATTAATTTTACCAATGGAGTCCCACAACACTCCTGCAAACTCTTCAGGAATATTTCTGTTAGCTCAGTGTACTGTCTCCAT
This sequence comes from Natator depressus, assembly GCF_965152275.1. Lineage (NCBI taxonomy): Eukaryota > Metazoa > Chordata > Testudines > Cheloniidae > Natator > Natator depressus. Next base: position 60,609,867 of record NC_134238.1, read on the forward strand.
CATTTGTCAACCTACTCACTCAGGCAGGCTCCGAAGCACCTGAGGCAGTACTTGGCTGGTCTCAGTTTTGCTTGCTACCCTTCATTCCCTTTGTGGTGGTTATGCACCCATCCCAATCAGGAGAAGGCTAACAAGCTCAATCCCTACCAAATAGACACACCTGCAGAGCCTGCTCCAGACAGAGGAAACAAGCTTAAAAAGGAGAGCTGCTCAAAGGAAGAGTGGGCAACCAGGAAAAGGTGCTGCATCTTGTAAGGAACTGACTCTTGTTACAAAATAGCTGAGAGGAAAACGCTGATAAGCTTCTGCTGCTTACAAAGACTTGCTAAAACCCCAAAAGACATCTGAAAAGGGGAAAGGTTTCTGAAGCTGCCTGAGTGTGAGCCCTGACAAAGGCCCTGCCTATCACACCCCTACTTTTTACCTCCCAGTTTAGGGCAAGCCCTACTTCCAAATGGCTAGAGCAGCAAAGATAACACGTAACACAGTTTTGTTAGTAACTTTTATAACATGAAAACCTGAAGACGAACTCTGAGTAAGCTTGAAAGCTTGTCTCTCTTTCACCAACAGAGATTGGCCAATAAAAGATATTATTTCAAACACCTTGTCTCTCTAGTCTTCTGGGACCAGCACAGCTAGAACTACACTGCAACTCATAGACATTCTGTGGCGGGAGATATGGGATAGATGCAGCAATCCACAATAGGTCTGTGACAGGACAGCCGTGTGTAATTATCCAATTTATAATTTTGTATTCAACTTTAGAGGCTTTATGTCATTTCTATATGATTATCTTGGTGTTTTTTGAACAACTGATGAAGCACTAGTGTTTTTTGAACAACTCAAAAAAGTTTGCTTACTTCATGCATTCAGATTTGGATTTCCAAAGATTTTGGAAGTGGCTGAGGAGGGCAAGGCCATTTTGAAAATGTCATTATTAGATGATTAGGACTGATGGCAGGACAGGAGTGGGATGGTCAATGAGGATGTTGTTTACAGTCCATTCTTGTTTGGAGGTGAGATGAAGGATGAGGCAGACCCAAACTGATTTTGATGAAGGAGATAGCAGATGAACTTGTAGAGTTACTGCTAGGAGGGCCAAGGGCATTGTTGCAGCTGCAGTGACAGTGTTTTCAGTCTATAGCAAGGACGCACTGCAATGGTACAATAACCTAATGCAGCTGTGATGAGAGTAGCTCCAAGCAAGTGCATTTGCTAGACATAGTAAATGTATGAATATATGTTTTGAAATTACATATGCAGAGACATTCCTCAACCACTCCTGAGCCAAGTCATTATAGGTGGTTCATTTCTGGTAGACATTGTGGCAGAAGTCAATCTTGAAGGAAGAGAGGATAGTCATAGCAGATGGAACACTGGTACGATGTCCCATGCACCATTGCAAAAACTTTTGCATGTGGTCACAAAGGCCCAGATCTAATGGTGTATTAGGGCATGTTAGGGCCAGGACTAAGAAACAGCCAGTATGTGCCCATAGGCCATACTGGCACCACGCTCAAGCTACGGTCTTGTTCCCTAGAGTCTCAGATTTCATTTTATAGAAGAAATAAGTGTCTAGCTCATATGGTTGCAAAGAAAATGTCAACAATGTGAATCACATGTAACTGCAGAGACATCTGTGTGAGGACTGATCTACGCTGGGAACTTACATAGGCATAGCTATGTCTCTCAGACCTTGTCTACAGCTAGGATATGTCTATACTAGAGAGCTTACAGTTGCATAGCTGTACTAATGCAGCTGTGCTGCTGTAAGATCTCACAGGTAGCCGCTCTATGGTGATGGGAGAGAGCTCTCCCGTCAACATAATTAAACCACTCCCAATGAGTGGCCCCAGCCATCCCCAATGTCAAGCTCTCCCGCCGACATAGCATAACTTGTTTGAGGGGTGCTTTTTCACACCCCTGAGTGACATAAGTTTTGCTGACATAAGTGGTAATGTAGACATGGCTGTAGAATGCTACAGCAGTGCCACTGTAGCACTTCATTGAAGACACTACTAACACTGATGGGAGGGCTTTTCCCGTTGGCATAGGTAATCCACCTCCTGAGAGGTGATAGCTAGGAATTTTCCCATTGACATAGTGCTGTCTATGCTGGGGGTTATGTCAGTTTAATTGTGTAGTGCATTTTTCACACCCCTGAGTGACACAGTTATACTGACCTAATTTCCTAGTGTAGACCAGGCCTCAGGGGTATGAAGAATCCAGATCCCTGAGAGATGTACTATTCCATCCTAACCCCCAGTGTAGACAGTGCTAGTATGATGGAAGACTTCTTCCATTGACTTAGAGCTTGTCTGCACTACCACATAAGGTCGATCTAAGATACGCAACTTCAGCTATGTGAATAACGTACTTAGATCTACTTATCGCGGTGTCTTCCCTGCAGTAAGTCAACAGCTGATGCTCTCCTGTCGACTCTGCTTACGCTTCTCATTCCGGTGGAGTACTGGAGTCGACAGGAGAGCGCTCAGCGGTTGATTTATCACATCTATACTCTGAAGTTAGGAGAATAAGATATAAACTTGTATTACTGATGTAAATATGTTAAGTGGAAGCCATTAAGGGTGCTTCAGAATCAATGAACTGTGAATGGGTTTGTTTACCTGCAAGCCTTCCTGTATACGTGTCTTCCAGCTACTAGGTAATGAAGAAGGAGGTCTTACAGTGACATGTGATCATGTCACCTGAACTGGAATCCATCTTAAACCTGCTGGTTTTCCATTTAGAAGGAGGGGTGGGGATCCAGAGAGACAAAAGATTCCTGCCTTGTGCCAAAGCTATAAAAGGGGGTGGAACAAAACAAAGGGTGGGGAGCAGTCATGAGAAATCCCCTAGTTACCACCTGAGCTGGAACTAACAAGGACTGTGCTGGCGAAAGGATTGGGCCCAGACTAGGAAGGAGTCTAGTCTGTGAAAGAAGCTTACTGGAACATCTCAGAGTAAGACTTTACCCGTGAACAGATTCTTAATGTATTAGGCTTAGACTTGCGTGTTTTTGCTTTATTTTGCTTGGTAACTTACTTTGTTCTGTCTGTTATTATTTGAAACCACTTAAATCCTACTTTTTATACTTAATAAAATCAGTTTTGTTTATTAATTAACCCAGCGTAACTGATTAATACCTGGGGGAGCAAACAGCTGTGCATATCTCTCTATCAGTGTTACAGAGGGCGGACAATTTATGAGTTTACCCTGTATAAGCTTTATACACAGTAAAACAGATTTATTTGGGATTTGGATCCCATTGGGAGCTGGGTGTCTGGGTGCTGGAGACAGGAGAGGTTGGAGAGTGGCGTTTACTGTGGGGTAAACTAGGCAAGGTCAACCACAGTCAGGTATATAGTGTTGATCTCGCCTTGCCACTTTATGGTAACAATTACAATGTCTTGTCTGCATTAGGATTTTACAGCATGGTAGCTAATGTACATTCGTTATCCCACTGTAAAAAAACCCTATTTTTTGTTTTTACAGTGAAGACAAGGTCTGTGAGCCTGTCTGTTTGTACCAGCATATTTTATACTGGCAAAGTGCTCCTAATGTGGATGCATCTTATACCCGCAAAAGTGTGCTTTCGTCAATATAGCTTATTCCACCCACTCCAAGCAAAACAAGCAATCCAGGTAAAAGTACAATTTGGCCTGTTTAACTACGTCTACACTAGGGGCTTTCACGAGCACAGCTATATTGGTCACAAATCACACCTTTTCACACCTCAGACTGATGTAGCTATGATGACAGAAGTCCGTAGTATAGTCACCATCATACCAGGATAGCTGTAACTACATTAGGGCTTGTACCATTACAGCTATAGTTACACACCTGTAATTTACAAGTGACTTTGTAGGCCATTAATCTGTAAAATATAGACTAGTCCTATCTGAACTACAACCCAGTCTTGACAATCCTCAATCGTGTGAAAAATTCTGAAGGGAATAGTTTTCCACTGAATTTGTGAGTAAGAGTTTGCATCACTAGGTCCTGTATTAGTAAATGACTTTCCAAAAAGGCCATTATTGTATTTAAAAAAGTGTATGGAGAAAATATATAACAAGGATTTTTAAGCCTAAAAGTGATTTAGGGGGAATTTTTAGTGGGTTATACCAAAGTTAGTTGTGCAGCATCAGAGTGATTTTTCAGGGCTAACTCCAGCATAGCAGAGTGAACTTACTCTTTAGCATTATTTGTTCATGAGAGCTCTTCAAAATTAAAGAAAAAATTAAAAGAAAAATTATATAAACTAAACGTGTTAAAATAACATTACTGGATTAATTTAAATCAGCAAAAGCCAGGAAATTAGAAGTTAAGATTAACTCATTTTGTTTTGCCTAGAGATTGCAGTTGTCTCTAAGCAATGGGCAGTTTTACATACCACATGCTGCAGTAACTAGACACAGGGCTAAAGATGGAATTTCAGATTCAGGTTTGAATTTTTTGACTTCTGGGCTTGTCAGCACTTAATGTAAGACTTTTGTAAATATTTCCATTGTGCTAGTCACTTTGAAGATTTTGATTGATTTATCTCTCATAAGTGTGATTTAATTTCCTTAGGAAGGTACATAAAATAGTAATTGACACAGCTTCCTTGCTATGCCAATGTTTGTATTGGCTTTTTAAAGGCTAGTATTGCTTTCAGCATACAATACTTTTGAAGCATACTGTGATTTATTCCAGCTGTTTATGATATATTGGATCACAGTATATGTAACTGCTTCTACAGCTAAATGAACACTTCAGAAGTATTCTTTCAGTTTGCCTCAGCGTATACACAAGAGATAAATAGCTGCTGTATTGTAGGCTGATGAATGATTAGACATAGCACATTTTATTGCAACTAATCATCTCTGAATATAACCTGAAGTAAATTATTTCTATTTGTATATCTTTAAAAATAGTATTTGGCGAGTCTGAGGGAAATTTTTATCTCAGTGAATTTTTTTATTTTTGTGGCAGGGACCTTTAAATATTTAAAAGCCAACTTTGGACTAGACCAGGAGTGGGCAAACTTTTTGGCCTGCGGGCCACATCTGGGTATGAATATTGTATGGCGGGCCATGAATGCTCACGAAATTGGGGGTTGGGGTGTGGAAGGGGTGAGGGCTCCAGCTGGGGGTGTGGGCTCTGGGGTGGAGCTGAGGATGAGGGGTTGGGGGTGCAGGAGGGTGCTGCAGGCTGGGACTGATGGGTTCAGAGGGTGGGAGGGGGGATCAGGGTTGGTGCAGGGGGTTGGAGCAGGCTCTGGGGGGTGCTTACCTCAAGCAGTTCCCAGAAGCAGCAGCATGTTCCCCCCTCTGGCTCCTACGTGGAGGCTCAGTCAGGCGGCTCTGTGCACTGCCCCATCCGCAGGCATCACCCTTGCAGCAGTGGTTCCCGGCCAATGGGAGCTGCGAGGGTGGCACTTGAGGTAGGGGCAGCGTGCAGAGCCCCCTGGCTGCCCCTATGTGTAGGAGCAGGAGGCAGGACACGCTGCTGCTTCTGGGAGCCATGTGGAGCGGGTCAAGTCCCTGACCCTGCTCCCTGGCGGGCACTTGAGGGCCAGATTAAAACGTCTGGAGGGACGGATGCGGCCCCTGGGCTGTAGTTTGCCCACCCCTGGACTAGACTGTGCATGGCCATTTGTGAGTGCATGAGGGAGCTTTCCTCACTAGCACCCTCTGCACAATGCCTGTGGTCAGGTGGCACAAACTATGGGGAATCACCTGTATCTCTTCTTCTATCCCCCAGCAATTGGCATAGCTACCTCTTAGGTCATTCTCTGCAATCCTGTTTTAGAGGGTGCTGAAGGCAGAAATGGGGTGTAACTAAAGTGCTTGGCCCTCAAGCTATCTCCAGCTGGTGAACAGTCCCTTGAAACTGCAGCCAACTTGCATAAATTAGAGCAGGTCCTAGATTAGTGCAGCCAAGGGCGGAGCAGAGCAGTGCAAAGAGCTGGGAGCTGTAACTGGCTCCCTTACGACCATTCCTCCGTGCTGTACTGAGCAGATGTCAGCTACAGCAGAGAAACTTGATCCTAGTTCTTTCCTTATTCCAGTCTCAAGATGCTTTTGGTATTTAGGAACTTCTGTTTTGTTTGGGAGCAGCACATCATGCCCCATTCCTACAAACACTTGTTTGACAGAACACAGGAACAGCTCAGGTGAGACAGTTACAGAATGAAAACTGCATTACAATTTTGTATGCTCAAGAACATAAACAACCAAGCATTTCAATTTTTTGTGTGTGCAGTGATTCAGAGTGTATGGAGATTGAACCACCTAGTGCTTGCTTTCACTTCATGCCCACTTTGTATCATTTCCTCACATTACTTCAACTGCAGAGAGTTGCTAGATGAGTTCACAACTGCTTTCTGATCTGAAAATAGACTAGTCAATACAAGTCTTCATTTTTTTGGACATGTTGCACTGTTATGCTTGCTATACAGTGTAATAGCACAACTTACCTAAATGACCATAAAACAGGCTCCCTGCTGATAGAATAAAGTGATTTAACTTGTTTTGAGCTACGTATCCGGTATTAGTTCACACTGCTGCTTTCCCAGCTGAAATAACACAACACACTGGTGCTACTTGGCCACTCTTTATTACTAATCCAAGAATTTGCAACAAACAGGACCAATAGTTTGGTATCCAACTAAGATCTATCTATCTATTACAGTATCTATGGTATTTAGAGTGCCTATTGCTGAAAAATCTAGGTGCTAAATTCTCTCTCTCTGAAATGTGAGTGGATTAAAATACCTTTAAATGGTATGAAAGATTACGTGCATAATTGTACTGTGTTTTCTGTAATTCTAAAATTAATTTGGAAAAATAATGTGAGGATATTACAGGGCTTAGGCTCTGACTCTGCACTTACTCATTTGGCTACTGCAAAGATCATTGTATGAGTTGAGTCAGTAGACAAATATAATTCATGGAGGTATTATTCCATCATCGTATGGTAATTCAACATATGGACTGATTCAAAAGTGAAAGTCCCAGTTTATATGGACTATTGCGCAGTGTTATTCTTGTTTTCACAACTATGTAGATTTACACAATAAACCTACAGAAGGCATAAGGCAGTTCTCTATGCTTATTCCATGTAGTATATTTATCTTTTCCAAGCACTTTTCTCCAAGAGTCTTAGTACTGAAATTCTGGCAAAGGATAATCTGTACTATAGTTAAAGGAAAAAAAGCAAGACTAGGCAGCCCAGTTTGGTGAACTAATCCAAACCACCTTTATTTACAATATTGTTAACGCTTGACAATTTTTCCTTTAAAATAAAAGCTCGTTCACCTGACCCTATCAAAACATTTTTGATGGATTTAGTGAAAGCTTAACATATATTTTATGTATGTGACTGGGCCAGATAAAGACAAAGGCACTATGGGCCAGTGCCTATGGCACCTGCTCCTAGAACAGAGATGGGCAAGCTATGGCCCGTGGGACCCTCCTACCCGGCCCCTGAGCTCCTGGCCTGGGAGGCTCACCCCCAGCCCCCTCCCCTGCTGTTCCCCCTCCCCCGGAGCCTCAGCTCACTGTGCCACCAGTGCAATGCTCTGGGTGGCGGGGCTGCGAGCTCCTGGGGCAGTGCAGCTGCAGAACCCAGCCAGACCTGGTGCTTTGTGCTGCATGGTGGCGTGGCTGGCTCCAGCTGGGTGGCACGGCTGTAGTGACGCCAGCCACTGGTGCTCCAGGCAGCGCGGTAAGGGGGCAGGGAGTGGGGGGGTGGATAGAGGGCAGGGGAGTTCATGGGGGCAGGGGTGTGGATAGGAGGCGGGGTGGTCAGAGGGCGGGAACAGGGGGTTGAATGGGGGTAGAGATCCCAGGGGGGCATTCAGGAAGGAGAGGGGGGGTTGGATGGGGAGGCAGGGGGCAGTCAGGGGCAGGGGTTCCGGAGGCAGTTGGGACAGGGAGAAGGGGTGGTTGAATGGGGCAGGGGTCCCTGGGGGCAGTCAGGAATGAGAGGAGGGGTTTGATGGGGTGGCGGGGGGCAGTCAGGGGTGGTGGTTCCAGAGGCAGTCAGGGGACAGGGAGCATGGGGGAGGATGGATGGGGCAGGGGTCCTGGGGGGGGCTGTCAGGGAACAGGGGGGTTGGATGGGGCAGGAGTCCCAGGAGGGGCCATCAAGGGGCGAGAAGCAGGGCAGGGGCTGACCCACGCCTGGCTGTTTGGGGAGGCACAGCCTCCCCTAACTGGCCCTCCATACAATTTCCGAAACCCAATGCGGCCCTCAGGCCAAAAAGTTTGCCAGCCCCTGTCCTAGAATCATATTTGAGATCATAGTCTTCACTTTCATGATAAAGAAAACCAAAATCAATTCAAATAAAAACAAACAAAAAATTCTAGACATCATGGTTGTGAAGAAAAGTTTGAAAATGAGAACAGAGTGTAAGGTCTTGTCAACATGGGAATGCTCTTTCATTGTAGCCTAAGGCGTCAGTTTAAGTGTTACGGTTACACTGGGATAATTCTCCATGCAGACATTGGTATTCTGGTGTAAAATTGCCTTTTTTTCAGTTTAGTTTGTTTCCTGGGGAGGAGTTTAATCTAAACAACAAACAACAACAACAAAGCCCTCATAATGGAATAAGTGTTCACACGGGGCGGGAGGGCGGGAGAGGTAGATGTGTGTATGTGTCAGAGAGAGAGAGCTAGGGAGATGCTGGTATAATTTTACTAGTACAGCCAGTAAAACTTTCCCATCTAGCTAAGGGCTAACTGACATCTGCTTGAGTGTGCAGTTGGCCTGAAATAATAGCTACAACTAAATGAACACTTCAAAAATATTCAGTTTGACTCAGAGCGTACACAAGAAGTGTTAACTGACCCATTCATCTTGACTCTGAAATCTGTAAAAAGAAAAGGAGGACTTGTGGCACCTTAGAGACTAACCAATTTATTTGAGCATAAGCTTTCGTGAGCTACAGCTCACTTCATCGGATGCATACTGTGGAAAGTGTAGAAGATCTTATTATATACACACAAAGCATGAAAAAATACCTCCTCCCACCCCACTCTCCTGCTGGTAATAGCTTATCTAAAGTGATCACTCTCCTTACAATGTGTATGATAATCAAGTTGGGCCATTTCCAGCACAAATCCAGGTTTTCTCACCCCTTGTTAAACCCTGGATTTGTGCAGGAAATGGCCCACCTTGATTATCATACACAATGTAAGGAGAGTGGTCACTTTGGATAAGCTATTACCAGCAGGAGAGTGAGTTTGTGTGGGGGGGGGTGGGGTGGGGTGAGAAAACCTGGATTTGTGCTGGAAATGGCCCAACTTGATTATCATACACATTGTAAGGAGAGTGATCACTTTACATAAGCTATTAGCAGCAGGAGAGTGGGGTGGGAGGAGGTATTTTTTCATGCTTTGTGTGTATATAATAAGATCTTCTACACTTTCCACAGTATGCATCCGATGAAGTGAGCTGTAGCTCACGAAAGCTTATGCTCAAATAAATTGGTTAGTCTCTAAGGTGCCACAAGTACTCCTTTTCTTTTTGAGAATACAGACTAACACGGCTGTTACTCTGAAATCTGAAATCTGTGACTCTTAGGACAGACACCAACCTCACCCTAGCACAGGATTCAGGATTCTGGCAGGGGGCCTCCTCACTGTCAACACCCCATCAGAGATCTTCTAGGGTGGTGTTGGCAGCTCCCTTCCACAGAATCCTCTGCTCAAGTTTATGGAGGCTAAGCCCTCCTTCTTCCTGGATAGAGTTCAGCCCAGCTTGAGACAAGGAAGTCCCAGCCTGCCCAAACAGAAGCAGTGGTAGGCCCCAGGGAGATAGCTCTTGTGTGGGTGGCTCCTGCTACCCCAAGGAAGGATGCTGCTAAGTGGTGGGATGAGAGAATGGAGAGGGCCTACGTGGGGCATGTCTAGGGTTTGGGATTGGCCTTAATCCAGCCCTGCATATAATGTTTGCGTCAGTGTGTAAAACAGGGTGTCTTTCTCCCCAGTATATCTCAAGTTTGAAATCCCAGTCTTCCAAACAGTAACCTCAGCACAGGTAGTGGTTCAGAGACTTTAGGCCTGATTTTCTAAAAGCCACGCATGAGCAAAGGCATTTTTTAAAACATTGGGTTTTATGCCCCATTTTTCCTTTTCAGTACTACATTAAGAAGACCTGAAATATTTTTTCTGCTTGTTTTTGTGTCTTAGAAATATCAGGAACGTCAACCCTGGTCTCTTCTGGTTTTGCTGAAGGACTCTTAGGGGAGCATCTGAGATGTACACTGTGAGCTCCTACAGTGTAACTTAAAAGGGTATGAGGGCTAAGACTAACAAAAATGTTCTTCAAAAAATGTATTAGGCACTGGAGTTAAATAGTTGTTAATAGAAACAAAGAGAGAGATTCAAACAGTCTGTCTAAGAATTAAGATTTTGCTAGGGTGGGCAAGAACTTCTTTCTTTCTTCCTAAAGAAGCAACATAGAAATTGAGCATAAGCCTTCCCGCCCCCCATTTTTGCCGGTAACCTGTGAAGATGCACAGTATGTTGCAGGTTCAGTTCTTTCTGGTCAATCCTGGGATTACTGACAGTCTGGGTTCTGGTTACAGTATGTTAGCTGATCTACTAGAATTTCTACACAGAATGATAAACTATTCTTGTGGGTTAATTTTCCATCCCTAACAGTGTTATACCCTTTGTGTCCAAACTTAGTGCCATCAAATGTTATTCACACCATTTGGAAAGCATACCTGCTGAATTTGGCAGTGGAGGTGTCCCCCGTTTTGTTTGTCAATGGGGAGGAAGGTGCTCCAGTAGGACCTTTATGTCACGTTATCAATAGCTACTTTAATTGACAGACATGAAGGAGATATTACTTTAAAATAATCTGTTATATGTAGTTCTAGGAGGGAGCTGTTCGTGGGGGAAGACAGAAGAATAGTTTCCAGACAAGAAGCCTAACTCTCAATTATACTAAGGACTTTTTGTGTTATGTAGCCAGTGTAGCAGTGGGCAGAAATAGCCCCCTGGGAATACTCCATATGCGGAGAGCCCCCAGCACAGGGGAGAGATTGGAGACATGTTGGGGATGTGGCTGGAAAGCGTTGTCTCAGAGAGTCCTTAGAGAGCCATGGATGTAGGTTGTAAATAAGAGACTCCTCTAACTGATATTGGGCCATAAAGTGTACACAGCCTCAGAATACAGGAGAGTACAAATGTGGCTGGAAGCCACCTTTGCCCCCATCCCTGCTCCCGGTACAAGAAAAAAGTAACCAAGAATCAGATCCTAAGTTTCTGCATTCCAAGATTCTCCTAGAGGATTGTATGCTTTGATGGAAACAGTTTATTGCAGCTGTCATAAAACTTTTAGGTTATTTGGAGACTATAGTTCCATTTCTCCTATTATAGCAGAACACATGAAAGAAGTGATTAACTGATTCTAAGTAATTTCTATAGCCGTGCGGTGTGGTGCTTTTCTAGTCATTTTTTTAAGGTCTGAAGTTCCATTTTGTTATTTAGGGAGGAGGGAGTATTTTCCTCACTTTCCTTTTCTACCAGGACTAACCTGTTACTGCTGTATATGCTGGAGGCTGCTGCTGGCTTTATTGTTAGCTTGTTTTTTTAACTAGTCGTCAAGGGTACTTAGAGCCTACACTAGAATAAGTACCTTTTCTTGGTTTTGACTTATAAATCTAAATAAATGAATAAATGATAATGATAGCAGATTGGAGGGGATGCCACTGACTGGTCTGTGATTGCACTTCAAACTCAGGGGTGATCAGAACACTCCATTTCCTCTGGCTTTACTTTTAAGATGCCAGGCAACAGCCACACCAGGGCCTCAATCCAGCTAAGCATTTAAACATGTACATCATTTAAAGCAGGTGAGCAGTCTCATTGACTTCAGTGACTGTGTCATTGACTACACGTATGTGCTCAAACGTTTTGCTGGATCAGGGTTCAAGACACCATTGACTTGGAGTGGTATGATGAGGATAACATTCTATACTCTGAAGACAGGAGAAAGGGCTCCATATAGCACAGAGCTTAAAGCTTTAGGGTATGTCTACACAGCAGCTGGGAGGTGTAATTCCCAGTATGGGTGAGCATACATGCACTAGCTCTGCTCGAGCTAATGGCTAAAAATAGCAGTGTAGCCATAGTGGCACAGGCAGCAGCTTGGGCTAGCTGCCAGCATAGAGTCGCCCAATGCCCTGCGTAGTACTCGGGCAGGTAGCTCAAGCCACCACCCGTATTGCCATAGGTGCACTGATATTTAGTGCAGCCCAGGACATTTTAGTGGCAAAATGTTTGCCCTCACTGTGCAAGCAGGCTGTGCTGGCTCTGTGGGTTAGTTACAGTGAATAGTGAGGTTATTCAGAAAGTGGCAAAACCTGTGATGGGATTAATGGGATTTTAAATCTTTTTAATTGGATTTGCAGTAGTTAAAAGTAATTATTGTCCACTTATGTGTTTTTGTGTGCTTTGATTATACGGCTAGCATTGAGCAAGCAATCAGGATAGCTTTCAGTTTATTTAGCATCACATTATGGTTCACTTATAGGTATTTGAATGCTATTGTTGGTAAAATTCTATACTATACACAAGTTGGGAAGAGTAGGCATTTAATTATTATTATTATTTACAATATTAGTTGCTTCTTACTATTCTACAGCCAAGATTGATTTAAAACAATACTTCAGTAAGTGCTCAGCTGAGACAGGTTTACTGGAACAAGTGCATTCTAGTAACAGTAGTAATCCTACTGGAATTAAAATTAAGCTTTTATCTACTGTTTAATTGCTTACTGTAAAGGTGTAGGCAGCCCCTGCACATCTCCTTTGCAGCCTGGTGTAGTATTGCAGGTGTACCCCACCTTCATTTCCTTAAGTGGAGCAGCACTAGATTAACTTTAACAACCCAAGACAAGGAGAAGTCAACACATAATTAGCCAGATATTAAAAAGAGAACATGCTAAGGGTTCAGGACAGCTCATCATTATAACAAAACAGCCCAGTCATCAGGCTGCAGGTTCAGGACTCCCAAACTTACTGTTCACACCCAAATGTCTGGATCAGGTTGGCCTTAGCGCCTGGTGCTTTAAAAAAGCACCACAGTCTCTATTTCCACTCTCTCTGCTAGCCTCCTACCTGTTCATATCGCTCAGCTCCGAGGATGAGGCACGGTCTCCTTAATTATTCCCAGGTCTAGGCCCAGCCCATCCCTTAAAGGTATACTACATTTTTCCCATACACTCTTTCATACATACATTGTCTTGTGTTGCATAGTGATTATTGTGTAATAAAACCAGACTCTTACCACCCTTTTCTCTGTTATTTTTTTTACTTTTCATGCCAGGCCTAATTGGGTTGTCATCAGTCGGGAACTGGCAAACTGGTTTGGTTAAGAAAAAAAAGAATCCTCATGAATCTTTGCCCATTTTTAGAACTTGAACTGAGCCAAGCTACAGTTTCTGAAACTGGAAGCACCAGTCCCATCCCATGTCCACTCCCCAATTTCCCTTCCAGAAGGTGTAGAGGTATCCAGAAGCAAGGAAGTTTGCTATGCCTTTTGTACCTTCCCTTAGTTCTAATCTCAGTCTAGCTGGCTTCCTTACAAGTGCCCCATTAGAAAAATCCGAATAAAAACATCTGCAACCGCTGTTTGGTTTTTTTGGGGGGAGGGGGTGGAACGCTATTAAGTGGCTTGAACGTATACCCTGCCGTTATTTTAAATGGAGCTAAGTGGCAAAGGGAGAAAACATTAAAATAAAAACAGCAAAAGCATGCTGAGACCCCCACTCTTTAGTACTTTGTGGGAAATCCTGCACTGAGCTTTATTTCTTCTTCTATGACATTTTTTAAAAAACAACCTCGGCAATTCGTGCACTCACTACTAACTTGGGGTCAGCATCCTTCTCCACTTGCTCCTCACAACCTTCAAAAGTTCCACAGTGACCCTCCCATTGGCTGAGGAAGGCTACAGATTGGTCCGTCAAGGACTCTTGGTGCTGCTCTAATCACCATCTGAAGGGTATGTTCCAAAGTGATGCAATGTGTCCCCTTTACCGTAGGCTTTAGTGGGGACAAATTGTGCCCTCAGATTAGGACTGGTCAAAATTTTGTGTTAAAACATTTTTTTTCATGGAAAATTTTGATTTTTTATCAAAAATCTGAATGCCTGAAAACTGAAATATTTCAATTCAGATATGCTGCTGCTGCACCTTATGCAAGTTTTGGTTGCTGCATCTCCTCATCAAAGTGGGAGACCATAGTGTCACAGTTCAGAGCAACTGCACCTTTATTCTCCAACTGTGGTCCACCAAGGGCACCCACTTTAGGCTCCCGGCTTTTCAGCCATCAGTTCTCTTGGGTAGACATGCATCTCTCTCCCTCCCATGACTGTTTTTTTCCAGCCTGCACAATTGCCTGCTTACAGTGTGATCCCCAGCAAGCCAGACTGCCTAAACAGGCCAGCATCTGTGCTTTGCTTTCTCTTTGAAGGCTATAAGCAAAGTAATTGCCCATAGGTATAAGTTACCACACAAGTACTTTCTAAGCAAGCACATTGATTCTTAAGGTGAAAGCATTACAGAAAAAAAATATTAAAAACAAAAAAAGAACCTACACACATGCTAATAAGTTACCAGAGATCACCTTCATCTCCAATAAGGGTTCTGATAGGAGTCAGTCCTTCCAATCACACAGAAGGGTGTTTCTATGGTTACAAGTTCATAACAGCCTTACCTGAGAACTCACACCCCTATGAATGGGGTAGTCTTTTCTTTATACAGTTTGAGCATGTGATCTTGGGACTCTAGGAACAGGTAATAAACAGACAAAGGCCAACTCCTCAGGCTATAGCTTCAAAAGGTTGGGGTTTTGTATAACTGGGAGTAGGGAATTTGCATTCATCTCCCCTAGATATTGCCCAGGAAATCTTCATATGTATGGTCAAAAAAGACCATTCTTATCTGCCAAATTGTTCAATATAGTGCCTTGATCATCCAGACTCACAACAATACATAACCTTTGCATTTAATACAGTGGAATCCAAATATACTTAAACTTAATTCAATAAGATTTTTCAAGGATACTGCAGGAAATTGCCAGGTATTCTTCCTGCCACTGAACCATGATGAGGGGGATGTTTGTGTATTATCCACATACGTCTTAACCAGGAAACATGGAATACTGGATGTATTTTCATGGTATGGGGTAACTGGAATTTGAAGGCTACCAGATTGATCTATTGGCTGATCCAGAATGGGCCAAGCTAATGGTGATCTAGTTTCCTTAAGGACTGAAAGGAATCCAAGGGCTGAGTTGAGAGCCACATCTTGTCTCTGACTGACATGGAAGAAGACTTCTGTTGATGGAGGTCAGCATATTGTTTGTAGTCCTCCTTGGCTGAGTTTAAGTGTGATTTTAATTTACCTTGGATGTGATGGATGTGTTGAAACAAATTAGAGACCTTGGGGATGTGGGTGATTGGTGATATGGATGGTTGAAATTGGGGGCAGAAGCTATAACTGGGATAGAAGGGACTTCCAGGAGTTTGAATAATTCTGTCCAAAAATGGGATACAAGTACCGGAATGTGGCGGAGGCATTACAGAGACCATAAACCATGAGATTTCCATACTGAGTACAAAAGGCTGTTTGTTCCATTGATTGCCTGTTGGATGCAGACCAGGATATAGGTGCCACATTTGGAAAATTTTTGCTGAGCCAATCCTCTCCAGTAGTTCATTGAGCAATAGCAAGGAATATTTATTCTTGATGGTGATAGTGTTCAAAGCTTGTTCATCTACACAATGGCGCAGGATACTTTCCCTTTTCTTCACAAACAGGATTGGGGCCCTGGCAGGGGATCTAGAAGGATGGATACAATTCTTTGCTAGATTTTCATAAAGGTATTCCCGTAGGACCACAAGTTCAGGTTGTGACAAAGGGTAAGTTTGGCCAAATGGGTTTTAGTCCCTGACTGGAGATCTATGAGGCAGTCATAGGTCCTGTGTGGGGGCAGGGCATTGGTATGTCTTATATTGAATACATCTGCAGAGTCCTTGTATTTCAAATATGGATACTTGCACCTCTGAATACCTGGTTGTAGATACAAATTGAGGGTGCAGTTTTTGATGATGCAAACTGCAGCTGCATAAGGGGAGGCCAGACCTCAGCTCTGAAAAAATTCTCTTTGAAAATGTCTTTTTAATGCAGACACCCGAGACATAGTTGGAAGAACAGGAATTGGGTTTTCTTCGCTTGTTTACTCCAAAGTCTTACTCTACTGGAGGACCTGTGGAATGAGAGATTTCTCTGCTCTTATCTGAAGGGTGTGATCATTTTTTAATCAAAAGAGTCAATATTTCTAAGGTAAATAATCTGGAAAAAAAACAACCAACTTCTATTTTGAAAAGATCCCCGTTATAAGCAAGGAATGGCACAAACTCAATTTTCCCTCCTTTCAGGTCACCAGTAAACAGCTAACTATCCAGAATGGGCTTGTCTACTGGTCCTCGACATTAAAAAAAGCCAACAACATACTTTGTGGTTCAGCTGTTCATGCAGAATATCTCATTCCTATTGTTAGAAAAAGCCTTATTATGTGAAACAGCAAAAACGATTACATGAGCGCATGTCAGTGTCCCCAGAGAGCAGTGAGGGTGTTCAGCCAAAGCAAATAAAATCATCTTCCACGTACTGCTCTTGCTACGTATACTAATTTTTCTATTAGTGTTACACAAGCTGTGCAAGACATCTTGACATGGTTGCTTGATGGCAAGAATGCTGTGTGTCAATCTAAGGAGGAAATTAGCTCATGCAATTTTAAGATGCCTTCCTAATTTGACAGAATCATAGAAAGTGCTGGTGTTCTGTTGTGCCATTTAAGTTTAATTTCCTGTAACTGTGTGGCTTGAGCTTGCAAAAATATTGTGAACCAAATAAAATCATAACAACAGAGCGGTTCAATTTTAAGGTCCAAATTCTGATCTCAGTTACATTGGTGAAACAGACTAGACAGTGGCCCTGGTGCACTGAAATTTAACTAAACAGAATAATGACTGTGGTAACCAAATTGAAGAAACAGGTGAATTTATGTTTCACATATGCATGTAATATCTTAACGTGAGAGACAATATCATTCATAATACTGCAAAATTTTGCCATGTGCAGTTGAAAAGTCTGGGGTTTTCTTGAGAAATTAATGCAAAAGTAATGATCTGTTTCACAAATACTCTATTGCTTAAAACAGTGATAAGAAATTACCAGATTGTCAGAAAAATTAAGGCAATAATTCAGGAAACATGGATAAAAACTTTTCAACTCTTTAGTTAGGCTGGGGTTTTCAAAGGAGTTTAAGAGACTTCTTGGCCTTGTCTTCACTAGAAAATTGTATATCCTTCACTATAGCAGTGTAAAGTGGTAAATCTGCCTACTGTAGATGCAGTTATACCAGTACAAATGTGCTTATAGTATGGGAAAGGGAATAAGCTATATGTGTTTAAGGCACCTTTAAACCAGTACTACTGTGTCCATACTAGGGGTTTTAACCATATAACTGTCACAGAGCAGGGCATCTGCACCTGTATTGCCCCTGTGTGGTTCACCAAAGGCATCCACAGGCTACCAGCTCCTCAGCTGTCATCTCTCTCCTTTTGACTGGGTTTTTTCCAGGCTGCACAGTTTCCTGCTTATACTGTGATATCCCTGGCAAGCCAGACTGCCTAACCAGGCCAGCACTTGTGCTTTGATTTCTTTTCAAAGGCTATGGCCAGCTGTAATTGCCAGAAGCTATAAATTACCACACTTGCTTTTTATAAGCAAGCACATTTATCATAAGGTGAAAGCATTACAGAGAAAATATTAAAACCCATAGATGTTCCTATATCTGTGCTAACATTACCAGAGGTCACCCATCAATGTTATGGGGTCCCATTAGGCCAAGTCCTTCCAACAATTCTGCAAGGATTGACCAGAAGGTCTGGTGTGTCTGCTGGACCAGAAGGGCAGTCCTGAGTCAGTTTAAACTCAGGCTATTCACCCAAAAGTCCTTTCTTGCTCTGTTGGTCTCTGGAGTATTTAGTTTGAACTAGTATATGTGAGCCTCCCCAGGAGTTGGTTACTTCTCTGGTTGGGTTACAACCTGGTTGATTTTTCTTCACCACTACCCACCATTTTTAGTTCTTGGAGGAGTGGTGGTAGCCCTCCTACATGGGGTTGAACACAATCATACATAAACTGTGCATTTAAAACAATGGACCCCAAAGACACTGTATGGGATTGGAGGATTTTTCACATCTCCCCCATAAAGAAGTTACATACAATCCTGGCTCACAGTAATACATAAACATAATACTATAAGGTGCTTCAAGGATCTTGCAGAAGTTTGCCGTATCTGTCACAATAATTATTACTATTTTGGGGTGCGGAAAATCACACCGCTAACTAACAGTTATATCAGTACAAAAACTGTGTGTAAATCAGGTCTTAGACATCCAAATAGGGTGGCTTTTTTGAAAGTCCTAGTTTTAAATGAGACTATCCTTTCCCTAATTTGCATCTCTGGCTAAAGTGGTGAAGGCATTCTGTGAGAATAACATACCTGCTGAGAGAATATTCTCAGTAGTGAATGAAGGGAAATGAAAAGCACACTGTTAGCTAAGATTATTCCTAAGGGCAAACCTTTGTAATTAACTGCTTTGACTACCTAGCATTATTTTTACAAAAGTTGTTTCCAAAGTCAAAAGCTCACTGTCTTGACCCTTAGTTGTGCATCAAATCAAATATGTGAGCATAGAAGAGTTCTGTGGACTACTAATCTACAGATCACAGTTTGAGAATCATTGCTCTGCGCCATCCAGTCTCTCTCCTCCCTGACCTCCCCTAACAAAGCTGAGCTGTGGCAAAAACCAAAACACTAACAACCCAAAAACTCCCACCATTTTTATGCTTTGCCCCAAAGCTATGCTATTATTTGGCTTTCCTGCTCTGTTGCTGCTTAACGATTGCTCATTTGGATTGCAAGTAGTTGCCACCCATCCTCTCTCAATTTGGGATTATCCTGATTCTGATTGATTAGTCTTGAGTGCTCCAGCAGAAGCCTGCAGAATACGAAAAGCCCTCATCCCCATCCTTTTTTTTTTTTTAAAGGGAGCCTTCACAACATCAATGGATGGTACATTGTGGCACTTTGATGCAAGATGGCAGGATGCAACGATGATGTAAATTGGATGCTATTGTGATGTAATGAGTTTGTCTGGGAGAACAAATTGAAAAGGTGGTTTTGAGTCTTTTTTTATAATAAGATAAATAATAAATATCAGTAACCCCTACCGGCCATCTCCCAGACCATTACAGCAACTGCAAGAATTGTCAGATTTTAGTCTCCTAGCCTCAAAAGTCTCATATACAAGTACCTCATCCAGTTTCAACACTCAAGTCCAACGCTCGCTCTGTGCAGATGTAACCGACAGGCAAACGTTTGACAGGCTCTCTCTGTGCCTGATCTGCAGACTATATGAGTCCAATAGATGCCCAGCTCAAGAGCTTTGGCTCAAGCTGTAGCAGTTCTTGCTCTGGGCTCTGGTGTGTTGGCCAATTTGGCAGCGGTCACACATGGAGTGTGTCAATGTGAGCCTTTGCCTCTCAACTGGCATCAAGTTTCAGGATACACATGCACCTCTTTCCTTTGATCACACATGGGGGGCAGGGAGAGGGGATCCTCATATCACAGTCACAGCTCTGCCTAGTTGCTCCAACTAATCCTTCCACCACTCAATATGGTGATACCTAATACAGTGAATGCAGCTAGAGTTCATGTAGATAAATCCCAGGTGGCTATTGCCACCTCCGGGGCAAAGCGGGGGTGGGGGGGGCAGAGTTAAGGTTGTGTGGGTGTACATCTTAACTCTGTATTTTCTGGTTTTCAGGAGTTTGATTTCTGCTGAAGTTGATGTTCTGGCAGGGCATGACATATCACCAGGCAATCTTAATGATGTCTTAAAGATTTTTGTCAGTGAATTTCCAAATTTATTTATTTTGGAATACCAAACTGGGTGAGACGTGACTTAAATGCATCAGACTTTTGCTATTAAAAAAAAGTCTGCAACTTATTAGCATCACACATGCCTAGCAGAGATTTACAAATGGGATTTTGTCTGACTGTTAGCTGGCATGCAAATGGAGCAAGACATAAGGATCCAAAAGAAAACACACAGCTGTAATGAATTAAATCTTATTCAAATGATTCCAGAACCAATTCCAGGGACTGTCATTCACTGTTCAAACAGAAATAAAATATTCAGACTTCACACTCAGAGTTGCAAAATGTTCTTTTCCTGTTGCAATGAGTCTCCCCACAAAATTATTTAATGTTTCTGTTACAGCAGCATCCAGAGACCCCAATCAAGATTGGAGCTCTGTTGTAGTAGATACTATACAAACACACATGAAAATATGGTCCAAAGAGCTTACAATAAATATATTTTATAAGTAACACTTACTTACAGTTTTATAATGAAATGTACAACATTAGTGTAATACACTAACAAATGAACAGTATGTTGACCTGGGAATACTGCTGATTTTAGAGTATTGGAAAATCCAGATTAACCCTTAATACTGGCTAATTCCACTTTGGGAACTGACTTTGTTGCTAGGATTTGAGAAGAGGTTCTGCGGGATCCTATGCTAGAGAGGAGGATGGGGCTCTGAGTGCCTGGTAGTGGGGCAAATTGGGACTATGGGGAAAAGTCTTACCCAATCTCCATGCTCATGGTTTCCATCTCCACCCTTAGTCCAGGAGTAGCAGGGCAAGGTAGATCAGGTTGAGATGTCGGGAGGAATAAGCAAGGAGAACTGGAGACGGCAGAATGGGAGGTAGGGCTAAGGTGAGGCAAGAAGCAAGATGCTATCAATGAAGGGTGTGTTTGGGTGGTCATTTAAGGAACAGCTTCATTTGCCTGGGGTGAAGGGAGGAACAGAGCAAGAATAAAGAGGAAGAATGAACTCCTTCTTGGGGCATGTTAAAGAAGTGGGTAACTTTTTATCCATTTCCTGTGCCTCATTAAAGAGCACCCAACATGAGCATAAGCGCCTTTGTGCTCTAAGAAATTAAAACACACTGCTGAAGAAAAGCGAGGTGGGTAGAGAGGAAAGTAATGTAGTCCCATTGGTATAATCTAGTCCATTCTGTTTTGGTGTGCTGAATCTTATCTCCTGTATACGTTTCAAAAAAAAAATTGGCCATGCAGTTATTTTTTTAGCTGTCAAACCAGTTGTGATCAATCCTGCTGCTGTTTAATTCGTTTTATTTTTATTGCTTCAGTCTCTCCTGGAGTGCAGCTCACGAGGATGAAGGAAGTATGGATTTACTTGGGGATAACATGCTTCTCTTGGCTCAAGCCATTTTTTTACACCCCCAATATCTTCCTTTGTAAAGCTGAATATTCCATGGTGGGATTTTCAATTATGTTCTCAAGTCATCGAAAACCTCCCCCCACCCAAATAAAACAGCATGGGCCTGATTCACCACTGCTGTTGCCATGTTACAGAGACGCAACTGTTTATATTCCTGGAGCAGCAGTCTATTGAAATTGGTGGGGTTACTCTGTCATAAAACTGGGAGAATGCAGCAATGAATTTGGCCCCATATACCAAGTACCCGCTTCCATTCCACTATTAGCATCTGCTTCTTGGTCTAGTTCTAGTAGAGCAGCCACCTTTGAGTCTCTCAAAAACAGGATGGAGCCCATGTTCTAGCTATGACCAGCTAATCACATCTCTTACAGTGAGCCACTTCTCCCTGTCAGTTGTTGTGATGAAAGTTAGTCAAGATTCTTTTCCATTCCTTTGCAGCTGCTGCGGGAGGAGAGTGCTATGCTGACAAAGGCTACTTCCATTGTGAGACAGCGTTGATGCAGCACGATCACAGAGGACAATAACTGTGCATTCACGTAAACTTTGCTTTTGTTCTTTGTCTCATTGTTTCCTTTTCTTCTTATGTGGCATCTCCCTTACTGGAGGGTTTGCAACCATGGTAGCCCATTCTGTACAATCCTCTGGTAATCTCTTTGTGGATGAATAGTTCTTTTGAACCAACCGGGATACCACATCATCCATCCAAGATCTTCTTTTTCTGCCTCATGTTCTTCTGCCATCAGTTTTCCCTTCCAGTGCCCGTAAGCCTGCATCACCCGCTGAACCTCTTAAAATATGCCCTGCAAATCAAATCTTTCTTTTAATAAGATTTCTGCCTAGCATTTGTGAAGTTCTAATAATTTCCAGTACTTTTTTGTTAGATATGCTTCTATCCATGATATTTTCACAATTCTTTTATAATGCCATAATTTGAAGGATTGCAGTTTATCATCCATATTTTCTTTCATTTAAATCTAAAGGTAATTGAAAATGAAAATTAATATAAAAGTAATGTCGTGGCTTGTTTCTTTCTCTTCCCCCCCCCCCAAAATGCAACTATAAGTTTAGATTTTGTTCACAAAGTGTAATGAATTATCCTTAATTTCAATGCAATTTTAATGACATACTACACATTTCCTTTATGAGATTCCCCAAGTCACGTGTTTGTTCTAGATCATGGTTAGCCATTTTCCATCCAAAGTCTGTAAAACAATGAATACATAATTCCCCCCATACAGATGTAATTCAAACAGAAAGCATGTGTGTATGGAAAATGTAACAAAGGACAACACTGTGACTCAAGGACTTCCTTGATGCCAGCTGTCAGAGAGTACAGGAGTACATATGGGTACAGGGCCATGTATGTTCTCTACTGAAAGCCTGTGCCACACTGGTTGTCATAATCATTGAGATATATACTTATGGAAAATGTGGAAGGAGTTATGTATATAAGCTGAAAATTATGTTCTCTAGGCTTTGTAGCTAAAGATAGCTCATTCAAAGGCAGCCTATCTTGAGACAAACTGCTCCAGACAGGAGGTGGAAGATATACAATGATCCACCAGGGAGAGAAGTATCTTACACTAGAAGTCTATTAGCATATTGAGTTAAATGCTAATGAAGAGCTTGCAGAGACTTCAGAAGGAAATTAACAGGAAGAGGTAAACAGCGGTGTTGGGGGTGGGGAAACACTATTTTCAGGTGAACATCAAAGGTGTGGTTGGGCATATCTAGGGTGCAGATGAACCCTGAGGTTCAAACCCCTTCAAACTGAGAGGACAAGTTGACAGTGGATTTGATTTTACAGAAGCGGGGAGGGGGATGGTCTCAACCAACGTGGCTGAAAATGCTGGGAAAAGGACTTAGGTAAGATATTCTGCAGGAGATAGGGAGTGTCCTGTGAGTTAAGTTTAGGCTCTAGCAAGCATGTTCTGATTTTGTTTTACATGTAACCATTTGTTTCCAATATTCTCATTTGAATCTCTGCTCTCTAACAATAAACACAGTCCTGTTTTCACTATTACTATATCTAAGTGCTGTGAGGTAAGCGGAGTGGTAACCTTAACGTAAAACTGGTAAACTGGTGTGTAATATTCCTTGAGGAGTAGAGAATCAGAGTTCTGTGAGAGTGTTCAGTGGAACAGGGGCTGGGCACTCCAGAGTTACACTTGGAAGTTGTTGTGAGCCTATTGCTTGCCTGCAGAGGGACAGCAGAGCCCCCAGGGTCTGTGAGGGGAGTACTTGTGCTGCCTGTGGCCAGGGTTATTGGGAGCTGAGCCCTAGCAGATATAGACCAGGATCTGTCCCGCTAAAGGCAGGTAGTAGTGAGTTGTCTCACAACCCTGGCTACCCCTGGGAAGTGTTACAAATGCATTTTCAGATAATTTTGAAACTGGCCACACACGTTTGACAAGGCCCAAACTGGCAGTTTGATTTAACTCCTCTCCAGCAAGATAAAACTACACTTGCCTTGGGGCTGTTTTCTACTGAATGAAATAAATATGAGACACACAAGGTGGGTGAGGTAATATCTTTTATTGGACCAACTTCGGTTGGTGAAGATGACAAGCTTTTGAGCTCACCCAGAACTCTTCTTCTCTGAGCACCTTTCCCAGACCCGAAGAAGACCTCTGTGCAGATTGAAAGCTTGTCTCTCACCAACAGAAGTTGGTCCAATAAAAGTTATTACCTCACCCACCTTGTCTCTCTCATATCTTGGGACCCACCTGGCTACACCACTGAAATAAATATGGACATTTAGAAGTTATTATCACTCCATAAGGTTCACCTCTTCCTAATGATCAAAGATAACCAACTACCTTCCAAACAACTATAGGGAAGTAATGCTTCTGAATTTGACAAGTAGAAATTCTCACTCAGAGCTAGATTTCAATAGGTAATGCTCACTCAAGTTAATCCCTGGCTGTAGCACAAGAAAATGTTCCTCCAGAGCAAACTACTTACACTGCTGGAACAGCATTCCACTCATCTATCCTACGCAGTAACCATAATAATGGGTCCCAGCATTTTCTCTTTTTCCCCCATGCCAATTAATCTGAGCTCCTGAAGATGGTAGCTGTGATGCAGGGTTCACTCCATATAAGGCGCATCAGGTTTTTAGGCTGCAACTGGGGGAGGGCCAAGGCCTGAAAGGCTAATTGATGGGCAGGGGCAGGCTGAGTTTGTATAAAGCCGGGAAACTGAGAACAGAAGTGGGCTGATAAATATAGTGAAAATAAATCACAAATTCTTATGTGCTATTTGATAGGAAGCTCGCTTGGAGGGACCATATTGAAAATATTAAGGATAAGTATGTTAATTCCACCTTTGCACTTAAAAGCATCCCTGGAACATCCCGGGAAATGGATAAGAAAATGATGGTAATGCTAGAAAGAGAGTTAATTCAACCAGTTATTGAATATGGATGCTAGGCTTTTGGATGAGCAGCGAACACAAATCTGAGAAAATTAGACTATATCCAAGCACAGACATTGCGTATCATATGTGGTGCCTTCATTCCTATGTCTCTGTCTGTACTATGGATATCAGTCAGTGAAAGGCCAATCACTTTTAGAATACAGCTCCTAGACTTACCCTTATTTGGGGCACCTGGCCACTGTCGGAAGACAGGATACTGGGCTAGATGGACCTTTGCTCTGACCTAGTATGGCTGTTCTTATGTTCTTTTGGGACGAAGTGCTAGGAAATAGCAAAGAGGACAACACAAAGCTAATATATAATGATTGTTGAGAATTATGTGGCGGCCAGATAGTACAAGAAAAAAAAATCAGAATTCCGCCTGTAAGTAGGGTATAGAGGTAAAGGATCTAAATGAAAAGAAGGGATTGAAAGAGACCAAAATCTATAGCAATCGGAAAATACTCTATCACTGGAAACCATCCTCCTGACATAGACATGGACTTATGAAAAAAAGGAGAAGACTGATAAATCTACAAGATATCGCAAATCAATATATTTGTGAGAAGTGGAGAGACGATTGCCACATATGTGCAGATAGTGCCAAAGAGGAAGGAACAGGAAGAGTGAGAACAACTTTCTGGGTGCCCGGCTCAGACTCAAGAAAGCCATAAGGCTAACTAACTTTGTATCCATATTTTTGGCTGAGCTAACAAGGATTATGTTAGTGCTAAATTGGGCTTTGGTGTGCGGCCAGTTGCCGTGGCTATCCTGTCTGACTCCTTATCAGGGCTGCAGGGAATTTACAGTGGTAAGAGAAATGATACTCCTAATGAAATATTACTGCTAGCAACTGGATATAACCATAGTAATGGATCCTGGCACATGTAGGGGTGGCTGGCAACAAATTGACAAACAGGCAAAAAGTGCTATTAATCATGCAGAGGATGACACAGGACTCTCCTTAAGCAAACTGGAATTTTAACACATAATCAAAAATGAGCTAAGAAAGGAACGGCAAGAACTGTGGGCAAACAAAACAAAGGAGAAAAAACACCAAGAAATATTACCAACAGTTGACGATGTAAACATAATCCAAGACCCTGCAAGAAAGAGTGAAGTGGTGCTATTTAGAATTCTAACAGGGTGTTGTGAATTAAATAATAATTTTCTGCAGTTCTTTAAGAATACCAGCAAAGATACAAAAGTCATGATAAAAAGAGATACAAAAGTGTAGTAGAAAGCGAGAGCCTGAAGCATGGGACTTGGTGTAAGGCCTAAGGCCCAAACTAAAGTCAGATACTGCTGATATAAAGCAAAGTTAGCAAGAGTCAGGCCCTGTTATAAAACTTGCCTACTTGCAAGTTCACTGAACTTGGCAAGAACAAGGGTGGCATTGCAAAAACACAAGCACTCCTCAGCACTCAATATTCACATAAACACATTCCAGAAATGTGGTACCTGAACACCTTGATACCAAGTTTTAGTATAAACACACTCCCCAAATATGATACAGGGATACACTGACCCTTCCTAAAGATAAGATCAGAATATCAGGGTGATGGATAGAGATTGTAGATGTTTTGATTGAACGAATGGGTACAAAGTAAAGGGAGGTAACTAACCATGTCAGAGGGGCAATATGTAACTTGTCTGTATCAGTGTATAAAAAGAGGGGTCACAGAGGGGATGTCTTTGTCTGGGCAATGGGGGAGCAGAGAATCACGCTGCTGACCCGAGTCCATCGTAATGGATATGCAAGTATTAGTGTACCTGTAGCACATATAGGACACTAGAACTGTGCTTTGTTAACATTAAACCTGGCCGAACGCCTTTGCTACTGAACCGAGTCTGTGGTCTTCTTGGGCAGTTCAACTGAGCCCTTCTGTACAGGCTATCTGGCCATAGCCAGTGCCGCACACAGAAGGAACATATACATAGCCAACAATGGACAACACAAAGTACAGTGCATGGTGGTCAGATACTCAGGAAGTCAGTCTGCTACACCATGAAACCAAAGAAGAGGGCTGCTGGAAAGCAGTCTACAGTCACTCCGTGGGAAAAGGGATGTGTGTTTGGGGGCTACGGAGTCTGGCAAGAAGCTAAAAAAAGGAGTAATCTATAGTTACTCCCTGTGAGGAAGGAGTTTGGGCAGGTAAACCCAGAGGAAGGGACCAGAAGATAAAAAAGGGAAGTAGGAAGGAGTCCAGAGAAATAGCAACAGGGTCTGGGAGCAAATGGCATAAGGAGGGACGCAGTGTGAGCAATCCATTGGAAGGAGGGAACATCAGACCTGAATGGAGCTAATCCCTAGAGGTGGGCACCAGGAAGCACCCCAGGACAGTAGCCCATTTCTATTCTGTATAACCTGAGTTCTATATTTGGCTGTAGTCTCTGCGCAAGAACATTAGCGTATGGTCCAAAGATTTTGGTATTCTGCCGTTCTTCATTTGAAGAAGCTCCATAGAACATGCTATTCGATAATAGCTGATGTTTCCCCTCTTCTTTTTAAATTGTCCAGTGACAGGAGGCAGAGCTGTAACTAGGCATTTTAGCGCCTGGACAAACAAGCATATTTGCGCCCCCTACTGTTTCTTTTTCATCATTTTTCCCACCCCTAGGGCTTTGCACCCTGAGTGGCTGCCCCACCCTAGTTATGGCCCTGCTAGGAGGAAGCTTTGTAAACATAATCATTGTTTATTAATAGAATTCCTTGGAGAAAAGTGTTTATATCATATTAGTCTTTTCCATGAAATAGGTGACTCATCTGAATTCATATGATTTTATTAGCTAATGTATCATTTAGAAAGTTGTGGCAGAAATAACTGAACAGGATCTTTGTGCTTTAGAAGATAAACTAATCAACATCTTGAGTCAGGCAGAAGCTTCTCACATGGTACATTGACACACATTCATGTGAATGAGTGGGGAGCTTTGGTTCTTGCTCTGGAGCATTCAGCTTTGGCCACAGTCAAAGACACAATATTGGGCAGGTGAAGCATTTGTCTTTTCAGGTACAGTAATTCCCCTCCTTGCCCAAAGATCTTCAGATATCCCACTGTCACAGAGCGAACTGGGCCTCTAAAGGAGCTAAGGCCCAAGTTGTGCTCTGTGCCTGGGTCATATGACAGCAGCATGGGGCTAATGCTTCCTAAAAAAGGAACTGTTGCTCAGTCAAAGGAGACCGGAGGTTGGGAGTGGGACCAGCAAAGCTCCTTGTCCAGATGGAGCTGAAGCAGGAGCCTAAAAAGGAACTGGAGTGAGGCATAAGAATGGCCCTATTGGGTCAGACCAAAGGTCCATCTAGCCCAGTATTCTGTCTTCAAACAGTGGCCAGTGCCAGGTGCTCCAGAGGGAATGAACAGAACAGGTAATCTTCAAGTCATCCATTCCCAGTCACTCATTCCCAGCTTCTGGCAAACAGAGGTTAGGGACACCATCCCTGCCCATCCTGGCTAATAGCCATTGATGGACCTATCCTCCATGAACTTATCTAGTTCTTTTTTTAACCCTGTTATGGTCTTGGCCTTCACAACATCCTCTGGCAAGGAGTTCCACAGGTTGACTGTGTGTTGTGTGAAGAAATACTTCCTTTTGTTTGTTTTAAACCTGCTGCCTATTAATTTCATTTGGTGACCCCTAGTTCTTGTGTTATGAGAAGTCGTAAACAACACCTCCTTATCTACTTTCTCTACACCAGTCATGATTTTATAGACCTCAATTATATCTCCCCTTAGCCGTCTCTTTTCCAAGCTGAAAAGTCCCGTCCCAGTCTTATTACTCTCTCCTAATACAGAAGCCGTTCCATACCCCTAATCATTTTTGTTGCCCTTTTCTGAACCTTTTCCAATTCCAATATATCTTTTTTGAGATGGGGCGACCACATCTGCACACAGTATTCAAGATGTGGGTGTACCATGGATTTATATAGAGGCAACATTATATTTTCTGTCCTAGTATCTATCCCTTTCTTAATTATTCCCAGCATTCTGTTCACATTTTTGACTGCCACTGGATATTGAGTGGATGTTTTCAGAGAACTGTCCACAATGACTCCAAGATCTCTTTCTTGAGTGGTAACAGCTAATTTAGACCCATCATTTTATATGTCTAGTTGGGATTATTCTTTCCAATGTGCATTACTTTGCATTTATCAATATTAAATTTCATCTGCCATTTTGTTGCCCAATCACCCAGTTTTGAGAGATCCTTTTGTAGCTCTTCACAGTCTGCCTGGTGTTAACTATCTTTAGTAATTTTGTATCATCTGCAAATTTTGCCACCTCACTGTTTACCCCTTTTTCCAGATCATTTCAGGCCCATGAGAAGAGCATGACATTCCATGCAGAAAGTGTCCTGGCCTGAGAGAATTGGTGACTGAGTCTGCAAGTGGGAACTCAGAAAGAGACAGTGTCTAATGCCTTGACATTAGGGGTAGCTGTGGAGCCCTGTAGAAGGAGCCAGAAGGATTGGTGACACCCTAAGGGCAATTGGGAAGGACTGAGGAGTACCAGGGAGCCTGTTGCAAAGGTGTAGAATTGAATACCTTTAGGTTATGTTGCAAACATCACAAAGAAGGGGAAACTTTAATTACAACATATAGAGTATGTTTACTTTATGCTACCAAAAGGGAAAACTGAGGTGCAAACATTAAGATGCAGGGTCAATGTAAACTGACCTGCTCACACTCACCTATACTACAGCTGTAGGACACAATGGCTTTTCTTGGGCTTCAGCAGACTAACTCTTAGCTCTTGCCATGTCTTTGCTAGTTGCTGTGGCCCTCCCACAGCCTTGCATGAAGCTCTGGCTGGCTTGGCTGTCGTTCCAGTTTTTCCTTATCACTTAGTTGTTTCTGAATATACATGTTCTTCTGAGATACAAGTGCTTTCTAATTTGTTCTTTTTCTTTTAAGAGCTGGACTGGAATCAAATCTCCTGATCTGACCAGCACTGAACTTTGCAAGGCGGTAGCTATGACAATAATTTCACGGACAAGACCCTTGCTGTTATATGAGTCACACCAGAGCTCATATCTAAACCGCCCCAAATTCTGGAGTGTTCACAGTCCGGAACTGGATCTGGATGTAAAATCACACTTGGACCCATCTCTGCCTTGAAGTTTTGTGCTGTCCCCACTTCCTAACTAGAAGAACAACAAGGGCTACTAACTGAGACCTCTAGCAATTCCCTTAAGAGATGGATATCACCACTGTCACCTACTCCAACTGCATGGTAGCTGTAGCCCAAATAAGTAGCCTCTTTATTGTATTAGCGAATATGTATTGCTATTACTAAATGCTGCTGTATTGGCTAAAGATCACCCACATTTGAGTGAGGCAGGAAATTCCAGTGCTTTCTGATTCAAAGCTAGGAAGTCTGGGTTTTGGACTATGACCAGAGTGCTCTAAACACCAATAATATAGAAAGAACAGGAAACAAGGAAGATTTAGTTTAAATGCATAGAACCAACCATAACTAGCTGAAAATAATATTTCCAGTGTCCTCATGAATGGGTTCTTTGCTGAAAACACATTGGATCAAAAATTAATATAGCCTTTGACACAAGGGTTACTTTTCTTTAGTGATTATTATTAGAGACATATTAATAACCTCTAAAGCAGTAGTGGGCAACCTGTGGTCCATGGGCGCAAGCAGCCAGTCAGGGTAATCCACTGGCAGACCGCCAGACAGTTTGTTTATATTTGCATGGCCACCCACAGCTCCCAGTGGCCGCAGTTCACCATTCCCAAGAGAGGTCATCTAGTCCAGTCCCCTGCACTCATGGCAGGACTAAGTGTTATCTAGACCATCCCTGACAGGTGTTTATCTAACCTGCTCTTAAAAAACTCCAATGATGGAGATTCCACAACCTCCCTGAGCAATTTATTCCAGTGCTTAACCACCCTGACAGTTAGGAAGTTTTTCCTAATGTCTAACCTAAACCATCCCTGCTGCAATTTAAGCCCATTACTTCTTGCCCTGTCCTCAGATGTTGAGAAGAATTTTTCTCTTCCTCCTTGTAATAACCTTTTATGTACTTGAAAATTGTCATCATGTCCCCTGTCACTCTTCTATTCTCCAAGCTACACAAACCCAGTTTTTTCAATCTTCCCTCATAGGTCATGTTTTCTAGACCTTTAATCATTTTTGTTGCTCTTCTCTGGACTTACCCCAATTTGTCCACATCTGGCCTGAAATGTGGCACCCAGAACTGGACAGAATACTCCAGCTGAGCCTCATCAGTGTGGAGTAGAGCAGAAGAATGACTTGTTGTGTCTTGCTTACAACACTCCTGCTAATACATCCCAGAATGATCTTTGCTTTTTGTGCAATAGTGTTAAACTGTTGACTCCTTTAGCTTGTGATCCACCATGACCCCCAGATTCCTTTCTGCAGTAATGATCTGTATCAAGTCTGGAAGTCATATTGACACAACATAATAGTTTAGGCCCAGATCCAGCAATTCATTCTGTGTTAGCTTATTGACTTCAGAGGGGTTTAATGTACGTGCAGTGGTGTCCATGGGTACAGTGAATTGCAAAGTCGAGGCCTTAAATAGCACCACTCAAACCAAAAATGAATTTCTCCCCTTGCAGTGGGCTTGAAACAGGACTTATGTTATGCATGGGCTTTGTACTGGGCTCTGCTCAGGTGAGAATTTCCCCCAGAGTGCTTTACCAACTACATCTGGCATCACTGAAATTCAGCTACAGCTGGGATGGAGTGTGGCACTGATATATTTTGTTGGGGACAGAGAAGAGAATCCCGGCAAGGACTGTAGATCAAACTCCTATTCCTTTGAAAAGTGCCACGGGACCTTTAATAGCTGTGCCAACTTACTTTTTAAGGTCTACTTCAAATGACCTCAGTAGAAAAAACCTGCATGATACTTTGTATCTACCAATGAAAGATGAAGGGTGGGGTCAGTTCTGGCAGGACTAGATGTAGAGCTGAACAAACAATCTGTGGTTAACATACTTAATAAATTCTGCCTTTCTGTTTTCACTCCCCTCTTTTAAATGAATTCTCACTCACCTCCCTAGCCAACCCCCTCATAACCAGACTCCAGTAGTTTGAAGAGGTCCCCCCGCCCCAAGTAGTTCCTCCTCCCAATGGCCACACCTGCCCTCCTCCTTGCCACAGTACCTCCTTGTGGCCTAAACATAAGAACATACAAACATAAGAATGGCCATACTGGGTCAGAGCAAAGGTCCATCCAGCCCAGTATGCTGTCTACCGACAGTGGCCAATGCCAGATACCCCAGAGGGAGTGAACCTAACAGGTAATGATCAAATGATCTCTCTCCTGCTATCCATCTCCACCCTCTGAGAAACAGAGGCTAGGGACACCATTCTTTACCCATCCTGGCTAATAGCCATTAATGGACTTAATCTCCATGAATGTATCCAGTTCTCTTTTAAACCCTGTTATAGTCCTAGCCTTCACAACCTCCTCAGGCAAGGAGTTCCACAGGTTGACTGTGCGCTGAGTGAAGAAGAAATTCCTTTTATTTGTTTTAAACCTGCTACCCATTAATTTCATTTGGTGGCCCCTAATTCTTATATTATAGGAACAAGTAAATAACTTTTCCTTATTCACTTTCTCCACACCACCCATGATTTTATATACCTCTATCATATCCCCCCTCAGTCTCTTCTTTTCCAAGCTGAAAGTCCTAGCCTCTTTAATCTCTCCTCATATGGGACCCGTTCCAAACCCCTAATCATTTTAGTTGCTCTTTTCTGAACCTTTTCTAGTGCCAATATATCTTTTTTTGAGATGAGGGGACCACATCTGTATGCAGTATTTAAGATGTGGGCATACCATGGATTTATATAAGGATAATAAGATATTCTCCATCTTATTCTCTATCCCTCTTTTAATGATTCCTAACATCCCGTTTGCTTTTTTGACTGCCGCTGCACACTGCATGGACGTCTTCAGAGAACTATCCACAATGACTCCAAGATCTTTCTCCTGATTAGCTGTAGCTAAATTAGCTCCCATCATATTGTATGTATAGTTGGGGTTACTTTACATTTATCCACATTATATTTCATTTGCCATTTTGTTGCCCAATCACTTAGTTTTGTGAGATCTTTTTGAAGTTCTTCACAGTCTGCTTTGATCTTAACTATCTTGAGCAGTTTAGTGTCATCTGCAAACTTTTCCACCTCACCATTTACCCCCTTCTCCAGATCATATATGAATAAGTTGAATAGGATTGGTCCTAGGACTGACCTTTGGGGAACACCACTAGTTACCCCTCTTCAGTCTGAAAATTTACCGTTTATTCCTACCCTTTGTTCCCTGTCTTTTAACCAGTTTTCAATCCGTGAAAGGATCTTCCCTCTTATCACATGAGAACTTAATTTACATTAAGAGCCTTTGGTGAGGGACCTTGTCAAAGGCTTTCTGGAAATCTAAGTACACTATGTCCACTGGATCCCCCTTGTCCACATGTTTGTTGACCCCCTCAAAGAACTCTAATACATTAGTAAGACATGATCTCCCTTTACAGAAACCATGTTGACTTTTGTGCAACAATTTATGTTCTTCTGTGGGTCTGACAATTTTATTCTTTACTATTGTTTCAACCAATTTGCCCGGTACTGACGTTCGACTTACCGGTCTGTAATTGCCAGGATCACCTCTAGAGCCCTTATTAAATATTGGCGTTACATTAGCTATCTTCCAGTCATTGGGTACAGAAGCTGATTTAAAGGACAGGTTACAAACCATAGTTAATAGTTCCGCAATTTCACATTTGAGTTCTTTCAGAACTCTTGGGTGAATGCCATCTGGTCCCGGTGACTTGTTACTGTTAAGTTTCTCAATTAATTCCAAAATCTCCTCTAGTGACACTTCAATCTGTGACAATTCCTCAGATTTGTCACCTACAAAAGATTGCTCAGGTTTGGGAATCTCCCTAACATCCTCAGCAGTGAAGACTGAAGCAAAGAATTCATTTAGTTTCTCCGCAATGACTTTATTGTCTTTAAGTGCTCCTTTTTTATCTTGATCGTCCAGGGGCCCCACTGGTTGTTTAGCAGGCTTCCTGCTTCTGATGTACTTAAAAACATTTTGTTATTACCTTTTGAGTTTTTGGCTAGCTGTTTTTCAAACTCCTTTTTGGCTTTTCTTATTACATTTTTACATTTAATTTGGCAGTGTTTATGCTCCTTTCTGTTTACCTCACTAGGATTTGACTTCCACATTTTAAAAGATGCCTTTTTATTTCTCACTGCTTCTTTTACATAGTTGTTAAGCCACGGTGGCTCTTTTTTTAGTTTTTTTACTGTGTTTTTTAATTTGGGGTATACATTTAATTTGAGCCTCCATTATGGTGTCTTTGAAAAGTATCCATGGAGCTTGCAGGGATTTCACTCTAGTCACTGTACCTTTTAATTTCTGTTTAACTAACCTCCTCATTTTTGCATAGTTCCCCTTTCTGAAATTAAATGCCACAGTGTTGGGCTGTTGAGGTGTTCTTCCCACCACAGGAATGTTACATGTTATTATATTATGGTCACTATTTCCAAGCAGTCCTGTTATAGTTACCTCTTGGACCAGATCCAGCGCTCCACTCAGGACTAGATGACAGTTGCCTCTCCCCTTGTGGGTTCCTGTACCAGCTGCTCCAAGAAGAGGTCATTTAAAGTATTGAGAAATTTTGTCTCTGCATTTCGTCCTGAGGTGACATGAATCCAGTCAGTATGGGGATAATTGAAATCCCCCACTATTACTGAGTTTTTTATTTTGATAGCCTCTCTAATCTCCCTTAGCATTTCATCATCACTATCACTGTCCTCGTCAGGTGGTCGATAATAGATCCCTACTGTTATATTCTTATTAGAGCATGGAATTACTATCCATAGAGGTTCTATGGAACATGTGGATTCATTTAAGATTTTTATTTCATTTGATTCTACATTTTCTTTCACATATAGTGCCACTCCCCCCTCCACTCCCCGCATGACCTGTTCTGTCCTTCTGATATATTTTGTACCCTGGAATGATTGTGTCCCATTGATTGTCTTCACTCCACCAGGTTTCTGTGATGCCTATTAGATCAATATCCTCCTTTAACACGAGACACTCTAGTTCACCCATCTTATTATTTAGACTTCTAGCATTTGTGTACAAGCACTTTAAAAACCTGTCACTGTTTATTTGTCTTGTGTCAGATTTTCTGATGTGTCAGATTCTTTATGTGAATGCTTCTTGTCTGATCTGGCCCATACTTTATCCTCTTCCATCCTCTCCTCCTGACTAAAACCAAGAGAATCTCTATCAACAGACTCTCCTCTAAGAGAAGTCTCTGTTTGATCCACGTGTGCCTCTGCAGCAATCGGCTTTCCCCCATCACTTTGTTTAAAAACTGCTCTGCAACCTTTTTAATGTTAAGTGCCAGCAGTCTGGATCCACTTTGGTTTAGGTGGAGCCCATCCTTACTGTATAGGCTCCTCCATCCCAAAAGTTTCCCCAGTTCCTAATAAATCTAAAACCCTCCTCTCTACAGCATTGTCTCATCCGCGCACTGCGACTCTGAAGCTCTGCCTGCCTACCTGGCCCTGTGCATGGAACTGGTAGCATTTCTGAGAATGCCACCATAGAGGTCCTGGATTTCAATCTCTTTCCTAGCAGCCTAAATTTGGCCTCCAGGACATCTCTCCTACCCTTCCCTATGTCATTGGTACCTACATGTACCACGACCACCACCTCCTCCCCATCACTAAACATAAGTCTATCTAGATGCCTTGAGAGATCTGCAACCTTCGCACCAGGCAGGCAAGTCACCATACAGTTCTCCTGGTCATCACAAACCCAGCTATCTATGTTTCTAATGATCGAATTTCCCATTACTAGCAACTGCCTTTTCCTAATGACTGGAGTTCCCTCCCCTGGAGAGGTAACCTCAGTGCAAGAGGATACCCAAACATCGTTGGGAAGGAGGGTCCCAACCATGGGAAGGTTTCCCTCTGCTCCTGTTGACTGCTCTCCTTCTCTGGGTCTTTCATCCTCCTTAACAGCGCAGGGGCTGTCTGACCAGAGGTGGGACAAATCTACAGTGTCCCGGAAAGCCTCATCAACATACCTCTCTGCCTCCCTTAGCTCCTCCATTTCTGCCACCCTGGCGTGCAAAGCCCTTACACGGTCTCTGAGGGCCAGGAGCTCCTTGCACTGAATGCACACATATGCTACCTGCCCACAGGGCAGGTAATCTAATGCTACACTGAGTGCAATAAACAGGATAGCTCGCACTCTGCTGCTGGGCTTCTGCCTGCATTTTCTCCTACA
Organism: Natator depressus; assembly: GCF_965152275.1. Taxonomy (NCBI): domain Eukaryota; kingdom Metazoa; phylum Chordata; order Testudines; family Cheloniidae; genus Natator; species Natator depressus. Next base: position 60,645,978 of record NC_134238.1, read on the forward strand.
GCTACCTAGGAAAACCTTGGAAATTTAGATGTTCCCCATTGGAACAAGTCAGTTTTTTAAAGGTTAAAGAACATTCCATTGTCCTATCATTCCCTTTTTCTTCTACACAAATCAGCCAACTAAAAGAACAAGAACTGTAGCTGAGTTAACCTAACGATAACTTGGAGGGAGTAGCATAGGTGCTGGAACTAGGGGTGCTACTGCACCCCCTGGCTTAAAGTGGATTCCATTCTAAACAGAGTTTACAGTTTGGTTCAATGGCTCTCAGCACCCCCACTATACAAATTGGTCCAGCACCCCTGGGGAGTAGTATCTATGTATATACTATGACATCCCACCCAATATGCCATGCTTGCCTCTGACAGTGTGGTGAAGCGTAGACTAATTTAAAGCAGTGGTTCCTAATCTTTTCTCCTGCATGACTCTATTTTCAGATGTATTGCTTTCTGCAACCCCAGACAGCATGGAGGGTTCCATTTTAAAACTGCATCCTCCACACAGCATAACCTTGCATGCCTCATATGTGCAAGGTCATGCTGCACGGAGGATGCCATTTTGCTCTACAAAGTGACATCCTCCACACAGGGAGATTTTCTAAAATGGCATCCTCCTCTGCAACACTTGGGATTGCCATGACCCCATATGCTGATGGAGCGTGCTACCCATAGTTTGGGAACTGCTGGTTTAGAGACAGGGATGGGCGATATAGACTGGTGGCTCTAACTTAGCACTGCACTTCTACTGGATGCATGGGTCCAGTGGATGTCCAGAAACTGGTTCTCATAACAAAGAGCTACTGGCCATGTCATTCTCCTCCTCCTTCCTCCCCAGCTCAGTTAAGCATGCCTGGAGCAGCCTCAGATGGGGGGGGGGCAGACTGGGCATGCATGCTTGATCACCATCGGGGGGCAGGGGTGGGGCTGGCATGCGTAAATGCGTGCCAACAAGTGAGAGAGAGAAAGAGAGAGAGAGAGAGAGACTCCATCCCTCTCGCTTGCTACTGCAGCTTGCTGGCATGGAAGGGTAGGGCTTTTATTATGCACGAGGCAGGCTAGAGGGAGAAATGTAGCAGCCTGCCTGTTAGTTAACTGATCTCATTCTCTGAGGCAGAGATGTTGCAGCCTGTCTGTATAGTAATATTGTTAATTTCCTATTAGTTAACTGTTCCCATTCTCAGTCATTTCTCCCAGGAGCATAAAACCTGTGAAAGTTTTAAGGCCCCTACATTGTCAGAGTCATGTAAAGGAGCCTTATTATAAATGACAGTAAGGGAATCCTCAGCTAGGAAGATCTATGTGCTTTCTCACCAAAATGGCACAATGGGGTTAGAGTGTAGCTCATGATTTATTTTACTTACACATTAAAAAAAAAGACTTTGGGGCAAATAAAACATTTACCAAGCAGTCAATAAAATGTCAGAATAAGCACTTTACAAAGTACCCAGCCAAGTCCAGGACAATGATTAGCAAAACTATATGACTTTCATGTGTGAAAGTCTGAGCAATTTAAAATGACATGCTCCCTTTTTTTTTTCCCCCTCGCTATTTTGTGTGCTGTAATGTAAATTTAAATGAAAATCCTGGATTATAACTGGAATGCAGGGTATTAGTTACCAAGTGTTTGTAACTTAACTTTCATGTGTTTAGGAAATGCTGAATAGTTAGTGACTTTTTTCCTGTATTGTAGTTTAAATAAATTACCAAAACAATTGAAACTGGCATGATTATACTGCATTATTTTGACAAATAAAATATGCAGAATTTTGAATTTTTTGGCACAGAATTTTGCATGTTTTGCTGCAGAATCCCCCCCAGGAGTAATGTGTTCTTTTCAGCCCACTCTTCCTCTTATCTCCTCTGCACATGTCTGTTTTCTTCTTTTTCCCATAACAAGTTGTGAATGTGGGGCTGATGCTGAATGCTAAGGAGACTATACTAAGTCCAATTCTAGGCACTTGTTTTACAGATAACAGCCAGTTTGCACTTTATCAGCTACCATGCTGGGGAGGTAACCTAAATACCCACAGCAGTGGTCAGAGTTACGTCTCAGGTTACAGGGGAACTCTTTTAATCAAGACATTAAGATTTGATAATGAAGTATATAAATTGAATTTTGCTGAGTACATCAGCTCAGCATTTACACAGGCATGTAAGAGTTAACATACTAAGTCAGAATGGTGGTCTGTCAAGTCCAGTACCAATTGCTTCAGAGAGAAGCGACAAGAAATCTTGTAACTGACAATCATGGAATAACCTGCCCTCCCACCACTTCAGCTGAACTGGTGCTAGGACCAGTTTAACTCAGTTGAACCAGATAGTGTATAGGGCCTGAGGGCAGGGACAGAGAGAACTTTGGGATGTGTACTTCAAGTGTACTTGAATAAAAGTTGAGAATTTTCACTAACTGATTATTTCTCTCTTAGACTGCACAATTCTGTTCTATTTCACAAGATGACACAGATGAACCAAGAAACACTTTTATCTTATTTTGTCTTCCTTTTTAAGCTGTTTGAATACAAGATGTTCCTTTTCTGCCTCCCTTTGAGCTCTATCCAACTTCAACTGAAATCACTGAAAAGACACCTGTTGATTTAAAGTAAGGGTTGGATTGAGCTCATAGACCACTTCTGAAACTGCATACTTATTTCAAATACAAGGAAGACTGCCTGCAGAGAAGGTGTATTTTGTGTGTGTGTGTTGCTTTTCCCCATTTAAATTATATAATGTTTACTAAAAACAAATATTTAGAGTTAACAGTACTTCTAAAGGCCATGCCCCTGCTGTGGGATCAACTAGCTTGAACTTGGCTTAGGTGCATAGGCCCACCCTATGGGACATATCCAGCTCCAATTTTAGTCAACCAAAAGACTCCTCCCATTGACTTCAGTGGGAGCCACACTAGCTCATAAGAGATCCTGTTGCAGGCTAAGGGAGGAAAGTTGCTCTTACAGTTAAGGCACTGTTCTGGGACACAGGAGATCTGTGTACAGGTTCTAGCTCTGCCGCAGACTTCCTGTGTGATCTTGGGCAAGTAGTTTAATCTCTCTGTGCCTCCATTGCCCATCTGAAAAATAAGGCTAATATTCCCTTTCAGTGTCCTCTTTGAGGTAAGGACTGTCTCTTACTACGTGTGTGTACAACACAATGCAGTCCTGAGCTCAGCTGGGGCCTTTAGGCTCTAATATAAATATTGGTCATTGTGAGGAAGGCTCATGACAGTGTGGGGACTATGCCTGCAAATGCTGCCCATTTAGTTTTCCAAAACATTTGTTTTTAAAAGTTTAACTCCAGACTTTTGATTGGCTGCAGTGGAACTCCAATCATTTCAGCTATTTCTTAGTTTTAAGCCTTCTTTTCCCATGTATATCAAAGGACCTGCTCTCTCTCACAGTGAGAGGAGAGGGACTATAATCGAAGATGAGAGTATCAGATTTCAGAGAGATGGGTGGATGGAGTGGCATCCATGGATAACTAAAAATAACTGTTCATGTTAAGTTGCCCATTTATTATATTTACATTTATTTTTAGTATCCAAATGTTTTTATTTAGGTTTAAAATATCAAACAGTGCTGCAAAATAAAAAAAATATGGTTAGGATTCTCCATTATGTTAAAGCATCTTAAAAGGTTTGTATATTTCTGTCTGCTTGATGCACCTGTTTCTCACCTCTCACCCCCCCCCCCTTCTGCTCCCAATTCTATGGATTTCACTGGAGTTACTCCTGATTTACAAAGGTATAACTGAGAACAGCTTCAAGCCATATATGTAGGCCCAGACATGAGTCAGCTAAACCACAAAAACTGAGTACCCACAACAGCTGTTTAACTTATCTAGCCAATTCAGTGGTGGCCTGTTTTGCTTCCTGCAAGCTCTGTCGCTTGCCTGTCACTGAGAACTTGTCTTGAAAGGTTGTGTGCTGGGATCTTTACTATATTTAGCTGTTTAGAATGCGGCGACTACCTGCGTTTTACAACTGGCTCTAGCCACAGTGGTTGTCTAAGGACTGGGTGTAAAGGCTCTCTCTCAGCTGTATCCGAATTTGTATGTCTGTGCAGTGGGGCAACTGCCCCACTCTGGCATGGAAGGAGTTGGAGCAAGCCAGAGAGGCTGCACAGAGCCCCAGCCAATCATGGAAGGGCTTATTGGGACCCAATCAAGTGGAGGCTTGATAACAGCTTATCAGGGCCAGGCTGGTCCCTATAAAAAGGCTGTAGGGCAGAGAGGAGCAGTGTCTCTCCCTGGATGGCAAAGGGAGAAGGACTGGTTCTTAGCAAGAAAAGCGGGCAGGGCAGGGCAGGGCTCGGCTCGGCTCGGCTCGGCTCGGCTCTAGGCTGACAACTGACACAAAGGGGCTATGGGGAAGTGGCACAAGGAATTAGGCAGTAGAGGAGAGCAGTAAGTGGCTGCTGCAGTAGCAGGCAGGCCTCTCCCTCACTTGCCAGTGATGAGAGTGGCTAAGCCAGACTGCAGTTAGCCCTTGGAGGAAGGGGCTAGACTGAGGACTGCAGTGAGCCACTGGGGTGAGTGATAAAACCAGAAGCTGCCAGTCCCCCGGAAGGGGACGGGGAGAGCCAGCAGAGCGGGCAGTGTCCAGAAGCAGGCACCATGGTCTGGGAGTGATGTGGGTCTGACTGTGAGGATGGTGGAGACACCACTAGTGAAGGTGTGCCGCTGAAAGAGCTAATTCCCAAACCAACCAACAAGAGGTGCTGCTGTGGTGAGTCTGGCACTGTTACAGTCAGCTCCTCTCCAAGTCATGTGGGGAGTATTCTGACCAAGTTTCAGCAACATGGCTGTGTGAAACAATTGGCTAACATTCCCTCACTGTGATGGTTTTGTGTCGTATTACTCATTTTTCCAACTCCCCCATAAGCTGAGCCTGTCTTCTGATAAAGAATTATCCTGAGGCTCATTTCTTTCAGTACATATTTTTAGCAAACAGATTCTGTCTTGGTCTCAAGTCCTTCTCTCCTGCCTGAAGTGATTCCACTACATGCTAAAGGGAGTATGTGTGTGTCCGTACAAATTTCAAGAGTCCGCTCATCCGATGGATAACTCCATGTACACCAGTGTGGGGCTCTGCAGGGAATTCTGGTATAGCCATGTGCAGCAGATCCAGTTTCTGTGGTCGGATTGTTTTGTTCTGCCCCTCTGGGCTTTCTAGTTTCAGCTAGTGAGCTGGCCTGAAGACAACACCTCCAGATTCCTGCTCACACCACTAGAATAACTGAACTGATAGCCCTCAGGGATTTCTTCCCAGGTTTTAGACTGAGCACAGTGGTTCCAGTGTACGAGTTGGGGAGTTTAATGTGTGTAAGAATATTTGCACAGTGCAGAACTGTACAACAAAGCTTATAGTTATGCACTTCACTATTGAGTCTCAGTGGTTTAAGGATGTAACAGCCAGAAGCAAAGATACTGAAAAGTTTTGCACATATTAAGCAGCATTTATCATGACATCCCTGTTAGGTAGGTAAGGGTTATCATTTTACAGATGAAGAATTGAAGCAGAGTCAGGCTAGTGATTTGCCTAAGGTCACATACCATTAGCAAGTGACAGAGCTAGGAAAATAATACAGGAATTTTGGATCCTAGTCCTTGTCATGGAGTACTCTACGCACTGCTAGGTGATGCCCACTTCTGGTGATTAACTCCACCTAGTCCAGCACTCTCCTTCTGGTCCCCTTGCAGCTCTACTCCAGCTTATGGAGTTGCAATATGGCTGCTTCATGTCTCAGCCCTCCAGCCAGGTCATGCTGTGATTTCCCCTTCTGGGAGAAGTCTTTCCAAGTCTCTCTGCACAAGCTGTGTCAGGCAGTCCTCACACCCACTACCCTGCCTATGTCACTTCCACTACGATGCAGGCAGCCTTCCTGTTCACTGCCCCCAAGCAATACTATTCTACGGGGGATAGTAGGGGACCCCAGACCCACTCTCTACTCTAGGTTCCAGTCCAGGGCCCTGCAATATGCAGTTAAGGTCTGGGACTTCACCAGTCCTAGTGCTCTCTTCCCTGGACTACTTTCTACCACACTTTAACCTTCTTTTCCTCCAGCCTTCCTAGTCAGACTCCTGTCCCTCACCCTCACCCACACCCTTCAGTAAGAGAAGCTATGGGCTTCCTCCATGCTGCCCTACAGCATTGCCAGCTTTATAGAAGCCTCAAGTGCTGTGGCTAAGTTTGGATAAACTCCCAAGCTTGTTAAAAGGAACTAGCTCAGCAGACTCTCAGCCATCAAATGAGATAACTTATTGTTTTTTCTATTTTGTGAGTAAAGCCTTTGCTGTTGGATTGGGGGAAAAATGGCAAAGCAATATGGTTGTTTGACTAGGCCATTGGTTCCCAAACTTTTTATTAAGATGACCAACCAACTGTAAGTTGTCATATTGTCTTTTTTTGTTACCCACCCATCGTCCAAATTCTTGGTGGGGGGAAGGCAAAATCATAGGCCAGGATCCTTCTCCTCCCCCACTTCTGCCACTGCCTTGCCGAGAGGGCACTGACCACCTACAATAGCATCCTCTGCTCTAGCACTGCAATTCTAATCCTGGCCTGATGGGGCACGCAGGGTGTGGGGGGAAGATCAAGCCTGTCATACACTCACCCTGTAGTGATGGCTCTTGTCCCATGAGGCTGTGCCTGGCTCCCCACTCTGGCCTTGAAACCTACCACACAGGGTTACAGCACCACTCAGGTTTGGAGTGACTGCGGCACAACTTTCTAATTGCACAAAACTGAACACGCTTGCCCTACCCCTTCTCTGAGGCCCCGCCCTACTCACTCCATCCCCCCTTCCTCCATCGCTTGCTCTCTCTCATCTTCACTCACTCGCTCATTTTCACCGGGTTGGGGAGGGTCCCTTTTTGACCGGCTGTTCCTGTTGAAAACTGGACACCTGGCAAACCTGTGGCTGCCATGACGATGGAGGAAGAGATGGGCCAAATTTCAATGAGTAGCACTGTGGTCGCAACACCACTCATTTGGATTTGGCCCAGCTACTCCATCGTAATGGGGGGCCAGCGGGGCCAAACCTGAATGGCACTGTGATGCCGTGCATAAGGTCGCAATGCCTGGAGTGGGCTATGGGGCCAGCCCTGAGGAACAGGAGCCAAGGCTGTGTGGTTGGTTTGATCTCCAACCTCCCAGGAGCTTCCCTCTGCACCCCACCTAAAATCTTCCCATGACTCAATCCACTGTTTGGTAAACACTGGACTCGACCATACTGGATGTTTTATAAACTCACTGTGTTGTGTTTCTATAAATCTCTCTTTAAAATTCTATGCTCAGACCTGCAGTACACACAATACTGTTATAAATTAAGGCCTTTCACTTTATGTAGTGGTGAGTGTAATAAATAGCTGTTAGTGGAGTGCATGGTTATAGTAATGTCAGGTGGTAGAATACAATCAATAGTAACTAACAAACCTCCTTAGTTCCAGTATCCTCTTGAAGGCCAGTTTGGGTGAGACCCTGGGAACTAACTCCATTAAAATGTTGGAATCCTGATCTTCTTCAGCCTCCACAACATATGCAGGTATAAATAATAGGGAACTCATTTAAAGATACAGTCAGAGGAGGGTGGGTGAGTTACCTCTGTTATACAGAATCACCACTCACAGCTGAAACATTGGTTAGGCACTGCACCAGAAGTGACAGGAACAAATATTACTGCTAGGACAGGTGCAAGCTTCGATAGCAAGTTTATGTGAAATATAAATGGAACATAGCCAGTTTCCTATTTGATATTAATTTCCTTTCAGACCAAAAACATGCACACACTTATTTTTCAATTCAGCTGAACTGATCTCTCAGAGTGAATTATTCAGCTAATACTTGCTTATGCACCTCCTTTCCTTTGGCACTTCCTTTAAAGAAAAAGCATTAGAAGTAGAGCTGTCTGACTTGAAACTTACTTTTTGATACATACTAATACTGATACTGCAATGTAGCTGTCTGGCTAAATACACAAAATAAACAGCCTTAGGACAAAGTTTATAAAAATATTGAGTGCCACCATTCATTTGAAGTACCATGGAGTTTTAATTCTTACCCCTAAAACAAGGCCTGTGAGGCTGGCACAGATCCAGATCATATTAATCACCATTTATAAGCCTTGCACCCCCTCAAGATATTAAAATAAAACATTATTTCAGAATTTCTTCCCTCTCCACAATGAACAGCTGCCATTAAAGGGCTGAGCAGTCTGCAAGGTTGCTCCCACCGGTAACCTGCTTGCTGGAATGACAGATTACTGGAAATAAGGGGAGCAGTGGGCTGATGTGAAGGAGGGATTGTCTGAGGGAATGTCTTTTTCTTCTGTGGTTTGGAAAGCACACAGCAAAATGGGGCTCCTAGGTGCTACAATAATACAAATAAATAAGAATAAAGAGCCTAGAGAGGGGCTGCTTGCCAAGTGTACCTGTTCAAGAGAAACATTCTCTTTAAGAAATAGAAATTGTTGGACACTTTTGTCCCAAAATGCTCTCTTAGTCCAATATATTTCAATGGAGTTAACAGGTGCATCCCTTGTTCCCCCTCCCCCGTCCCAATTTATACCTTCCACATATGGGAGTAGAGCTCAAAAAGCATGCAACTTCATGAAGGCTGGATAAGAGCCAAATCTCAATCTTTACACTGAGCTTTGCCTATTACTAGCCTGCATTTAACTGGGCTTTAAAGTCTGCAGTTTCTGACACTGACCTTCTACAAACCCTCCCTATCTAGAGGTTGTACTAACAAAGGAGAAAGTATTTTTCTATGTGCTTATGTTCACTAGCTAGCTCTTTATGCTCTTCAAACAAGTCTTTCCAGTATGTAAAAGGTCACATTCCATGGATTTGGCATTTCCTATTTTCATTTGTCATTGAGTGCATTATTTTCCCCTTGAAGCTCCCTAAAAATTCCATGGGCCTCAGCGAGTGGCCTGCCTTAGGTACAGACTCCGTAGGCTTCTGCCAGCTTATGTTTAATAATTAATTCAAGAAAACCACATACCAGCAATTCAGTTGGCTTAACAAACAAGGTGTGTGTGAAAACTGGCCACTCTGCACTGGTTTTAGCACAGGTAATCAAGAGAAAGATCACTGAAATACTTTAGAAGTGGCCCTGAACCAAGCTCCCAGATTTGGACACTCTCAAATTGGGGAAGTTTGGTTTTGGATTTGAGTCTGTATCACAACTTTGCACTTCAGTCCTGGCTCTAGCCTAAGTCATACAAGACTCAGTTCTTGCAGCTTTGACAAGATGGCTACTGTGTGACTTTTGTCAAGCTCAGAGATGCAAATTGCAGCTCAGTGTTTTCAAAAGTCAGTTCCAGTGGTTCAGCCAGCTCGTTTTAGAATGAAACCTTCTGTGAGCTTTAACACATAGCCATTGTGAGAATACACTTATACCTCTCTCAAATGTAGCATTGTAGGTATTCTAATAGGCCTGCTACTATTTGAACTAAGTGTTCTGTAGTAAGCATTCTTCCAGGAGGTTGTATGAATAATTTTTAGAATATGGGTAGTTCACAAACTGTGCCTGTAGACTGTTCACTACTAAGAGTTATCACTACAAAAGGTTTCTCTTCCCCCTCCCCCCCCCACAAAAATCCACAAATAGCAGCAAATCAGATGTATTTCCCCCCTCTTCCCCCCCCCCACACACTCACATTATTCTACTAGTTCTAGTCCTCATATTGTTTCATACAAGTACCATAGCATGGACTGTATTTAAGCTATTGGGCCAGAGTTTCTGCTTCACCCAGATTATGCTTAGTGGACCATTATCTTAAATATTTTCATAACGATTTTCTGCTCAGTCCCCACCTTTTGACCCTGTCTTAAATTAGAGGAATTTAGGGTCCGCTCTACTCGTAATTTTTCCTCTGTTAATATTCACTGCTTCTTGTCAACTGTGGAGAATAGGCCACTTCCACCTTGATTGAATTGGCCTCATTAGCACTGACCCCCCACGTGGTAAGGCAACTCCAATCTTTTCATGTGCTGTAATATATATATATATATATATATATATATAGTGCTTACTGTATTTTTCACTCCATGCATCTGATGAAGTGGATTTTAGCCCACAAAAGCTTATACCCAAATAAATTTGTTAGGCTCTAAGGTGCCACTAGGACTCCTCGCTGTTTTTGCTGATACAGACTAACACGGCTACCACTCTGAAATCTATGGGACCTGGCAACAGTTCCTAAGGTACCACCCACTGGCAGAGGATAGTCATTAAGCAGCACACTTCGGTTTCTCCTGCTCCTCTTTGCTCTGCCCCTGACAGCCTCTGTCCCAGACACATTCCCTGCATTTCCACCCCCACCCTCATGTGGGTGAAAAAGCAGCTGAGTATGTGCTGTCTTTACTCCTACTGACCTGTGTAAAGGAGAGGGGCGAGACAAAGCATTTGCCCTGATATGTTGTACCTCAATGGCCAGCAGCCCTGGGAGCCTCCTTCTGGATAGTAATGTGTATATTAAGTAACCATGAATTAAATTTTAGCTAGTGTAGTGGAAAATATTTGAGAGAGATTGGGTCTTCGTGGTAACTGTGTATTTCTTTTCTCATCACTCTGTGGTCTGTTTCCAAGTTCACTGTATGTACATACATGGCTGGGTGTGGATGCTGACAATATCCCTTAGACAATAATGCTCACTATACCGCAGTGAGGAACTCCTGTAGTTTTACCATGTACTTTACCTACTGCAGATGCACAGTATCTAGCACCACTGCTCCTGTTCCCAGAAGTTTTGCTTATGGATCTTTGGATTTGGAAGATTTGGTACCACTGCCCTTTACTTTTTCTGTTATCACTGGGCCACCTGCTGCTCCTACTTCAGGAGACTACTAATAACATTTCTTTCTGAATGCAGTGAAGACTTATTTTTGAGAACAAGCGATGGTTATTCTACATCAGGGGTTGGCAACCTTTCAAAAGTGGTGTGCCGAGTCTTCATTTATTCACTCTAATTTATGGTTTCGTGTGCCAGAAATACATTTAAATGTTTTTAGAAGGTCTCTTTCTAAATATATAATATATAATTGAATTATTGTTGCATGTAAAGTAAATAAGGTTTTTAAAATGTTTAAGAAGCTTCATTTAAAATTAAATTAAAATGCAGATCTTATCAGTTTAGTGTGATCCTTGCCCTTGCTTTTCCTTGCTGAGTTTTCCAATGTCTGGCACGTATTTGGATACGTTAAGCTGCACACAGGCTTCTGAGTGATCATTTGTTAACCGGCTCTGAGAGGGACAGAAGACAGATTTCATGTGTGAAAATACCTGTTCACACAAGTATGTGGATCCAAATGCTGTAAGCATTGCAAAGCAATTTTCTTCAAACAGTTAAATTTCAATGGCAAGGACATCCAGCAGGTCAGAATAGAGGCCCCATGATCTCTCTCGGTAGCTTCAAATGCACTCTGCAGATCTCCAAACTTTGATGCCCACAATTCTGAGCTTTGTAACTGAATGAGCTGCATTTTGAAATCTTCAACACCCAGCCACTGAAATACAGACAGATCCAAGTTGCTTTCATTGAACTTTTCAGGTTTAATTAGAAAAGAAAGCATTGGGCCAAATCGCTGGAAATCTTGAAAATTCTGATTCTAGTTCTTGCACGTACATTCTAATCTCAACGTCAAACACAGTGCGCTGTTCCACATGGCGTGATAGTGATGTAAGCAGCAAATCAGGACTTAAAAATATCCCAGTACAGTGGTGCTGGAACAATTTTTAAGGTGGGGTTGCTGAGCTGCACCCCCTCTTGCCTCTGTCTGCACCCCTCACTGCCCCAGGCTGGGGCCAGTGGGCCACAGCTGTGGGCGGCTGCAGAGCCCCAGGCCAGTAGCAGAGCCCCCAGACTGGTGGCCAGGACCTGGGGCCGGCAGAGGGGCCAGCAGATGGAACCCCAGTTGGCAGGGGGCCGGCGGCTAGTACCCCAGGCCAGGAGTGGAGCCCCCGGGACCAGTGGCCAGGACCTGGGCAGTGTGAGTGCCACTGAAAATGAGCTTGCATGCCATAGGTTGCCTACCCCTGTTCTACATGATACAAATATCTAGGGTGAAATGCTGACCATATTGAAGCCCATGGGAGTTTTGACATTGATGAGGCCAGATTTCGCTTTTAGTATCTGGAGAGAAGGGGGAAAAGAAAAAAAAATAAAAGGAAGCTTTGATAGTTTGTGGATCATACTCAATTACAAATCTTCACCTTAAAAGGTAAATATAAGCACTGGGGAGACACAGCATTTAAAAAACAAAAAACAAAAACTAATTCCTACAGTTCTTCTAAAACTGGAAAGCTCCTGCACACAGCTTTTACTCCTTCCGCTATCCCTGTCTCAGCTGTGAAACAAAACAAATCTCACAGCATAAATAATGGGAACATTTAAGAACCAGCTGTTTTACTTTTTTCCAAAAAGGCTCAAAATTCCTCTCCCTCCCTTGGTTGCAATAAAACTAAAAAGTTACCCAAAAAATTAAAATGTGCTTTTAACAAAAAAATATTGCTGTGTTCAAAATCAGAAGTTGCTCTTCACACCCAGGCTGGTTTCAGAAAATTCAAAATAATCTGCAAGAAACAAAAAGCTTTGCAAAATTCTGGGTCAGTGGCTCACTCTAGATTTCACCTGTCTTGTTTCTGCCATTATCAAATTTTCAGGCCTTGAGATCCACCTCCTAAACTAGAAATCAGTTTTGTGATAGGAAATGCACTCAACAGGTGAATGGGAATAAAGATACACCTTTTAGTATACTAAATAAATTTAAACAGCCCAATTTATGCTTTAGTAATTCTAAACCTCTGAGGCTAGTGCAATCCTTCCTATTTAATGTCTCAGGAGTTTAAAACATGAGACCACCCACGCAGAAATTGACTAACAGGACTAGTGCTACATGAAGACAGTACTATTTGACAAGCTCCCCACCCCAATTATATTACAATAGACAAAGATAGTTCTGAGGGGAAGGGAGTGTGTGAGTCTCTGTGGAGGTGAAGGGAGCTAAGAGGAGAGAGAAGACAAGAGAATTAAAATTAATTTCTCATATTACCTATGCTTAATCAGAGACCTCGTCAGAGAGAAGGGAGCGGGGTTAAATTCATATCAAGACAACAAATAGCCAATTCCTTGGAAACGGAACCAGGAAAATACAACACACATTTTTTTAGGCAAACAAAGAACACAGAATGACCCACATGACTGCAGGCAGGGAGGCCTCTTAGTCCAGCATTCAGACTTGCAGTTTGGCTTTGCAAGTGCCATGGAGCTCCTAAAAGATTGGGTCCTAATATATCTAAGGTTAGCCTGGTAGAAAAGACAAGAGAGAGGTTTCTGAAGTACAACATATGGTCCAAGACAATGAAAAAATGTGTATTCACTTTCATAAATGTTTTCCTGCTGACCATATTAAGCTTTGTAACATTTAGCAACTGAAGCTGCTAATGAGATTATATTTCAAGGAAAATGTCCTTCCACTAAACAGAAACCCACCCCCTTCAAATTCAATATGACCAGTGTTTGTTATCAAGACCTATTAGCTTGTCTGTGAGTATTTGGTTACATTAGCTCTGAGGCTTTGCTTCTTTCCTTAGCTGGTTTAGCAAGGAAGTAATATCTCATTAACTAGTGGGGTGTTTGCTCATAGAACTATTGCTCCATCCACACAGTAGGATTTGGGCATTTTCAGTGCTAGTTCAAGCACAGGAAAGCTTGTGAGAAATTTCAAGCAACATGCTGCTCTTAATTGTACAGGTGACTTCGATGGGAGCTGCACCCATGGAACTGGCCTGGTCTGTGAATTTAAACCCATTTATTTAAACGGGTGCAAACCGCTGTGCCTGGGCATGCTTATTTCTGTGTGAGAGTGGCTTTCCCAGTTTACTTTAGGCTTGGTCGACCCTTGAAAGTTATATCAGCATAGCTGAGTCACTCAGGGGTGTGGTTTTTTCACACTCCTGGCCAACACAGCTTATGCCAACATAGCTGTGTCTACACTGGGGGTTATGTCAATGGAAGAGTGCTTCCATTGATGGAACTAATGTCGCTGCGGGAAGGAGGTGGTGTTTCCCCAGGGACAGAATAACCCCTTCTGTTGATATGGCCTGCATAGCATATACATAGGTACATCTGTAGGGTGTCCATAGTTTAAATATGTCCTCAGGTTGACTGGGAAGAGATTTAAGCTGTTCTCTATATCCAGCAGCTCTGACCCCGGATCTTTAGGGAAGAAAACCAGGGTATACAACAGCTTCTTGAAAACAACAGACTTTTTATGTAACAATAGACAATATATATTTTAACTCCTCATTTTTCCCCCTCCAAGATGAAACAGAAAAGTGACTCAGTAAACACACATTCATGCATACATCTATGAAGTAACTTAAGAGTTCGATAACATTAAACCTGTACCTGAATGAGGCCTGGGATTGGCACTGAGGCGGATGCCTCTCCTCCATAACCCTGATTGAATTATTAAGACCTAAAAAAGAGAGAACAGACAAAGAGACATTAGTGAGGTGGATATCTGCCCATAAAGCCCTCAAACCAAATTTAGCTCTCAATAGCCAGAAATAAATCTCAGCTCTCTGCTTAGCTCTTTCTTGGACCACTCATGGCCTCACTAAGCACTGTACATTCACTGGAGAAACCACTGCATGAGGAGGGGGATTGATTAGGCTTCATAGAGTCATCGAGAGGGATGGCCTCTCTCTGGATATGGGCCTGGATCACTCCCGTGTCTGGATCTCAGAACAGGGCAGAAGGAATCTGTTAATTCCTTGCCCTTGGACGGTACGCGGCCACCACCAAGTGATTTAACAAAGAATCAGGGAAAGGACCACTTGGAGTTCCTATTCCCCCAAAATATCCCCCCAAGCCCTTACGCCCCCTTTCCTGGGGAGGCTTGAGAATAATATCCTAACCAATTGGTTACAAAGTGACCGCAGACCCAAACCCCTGGGTCTTGGGACAATAGACAAATCAGTCAGGTTCTTAAAAGAAGGATTTTATTTGAAAAAAAAAGTAAAAATCACCTCTGTAAAATCAGGATGGAAAATAACTTTACAGGGTAACAAAAGATTCAAAAACACAGCAGAACTCCCTCTAAGCTTAGTTTCAAAGTTACCAAAAACAGGAATAAACCTCCCTCCAGCAAAGGAAAAATTCACAAGCAAAACAAAAGATAATCTAACACGCCTTGCCTGGCTTTTACTTACAATTTTTGTAATATGAGAGACTTTTAGGATGGTTTATAGGAGAAGGA
Source organism: Natator depressus (assembly GCF_965152275.1). Taxonomy (NCBI): domain Eukaryota; kingdom Metazoa; phylum Chordata; order Testudines; family Cheloniidae; genus Natator; species Natator depressus. The sequence continues at coordinate 60,661,235 of NC_134238.1, forward strand.
GTTTTCTGACCTGATGCTTCTCAAGAGAACACACAAAACAAAGCCTCCCCCCGCAAGATTTGAAAGTATCTTCTTTCCCCATTGGTCCTTTTGGTCAGGTGCCAACCAGGTTATTTGAGCTTCTTAACCCCTTACAGGTAAGGAGGAATTCTAGGCTACCCTTAGCTGTATGGTTATGACAGAAGCCCTCTTGTAACTTCACTTTTAGAAGTGATACCAGTCATAAAAAATAGCTGGGAAACAAAGTATTTGGTGCATTTCCAGTGGATTAATTTTATATCTGAACTATTTCTTCATTAGTACTTATCCTTCCTCATCCTTCCTGGCCTGGAGGATTCCTTGTTTGAGGGGCCATGATGACATATATTATCATGGGAGGAGAGTAATGTTACTAGAGGGCTATTTGCTATCAAGGGAGTAGTCACACCACCTGATGTTGGGGGACCTGCTAATCTCTTACTCAGTTCTAGCAATAAAACTCTCACCCTTATGGATAACCTACCATTAAGCCTATCAAGATCCTAAGCTACGCTCCACACCTGCCTCTGATTTTTTAAATGTAAGTAGTTTTGAGGTCAATTTTTAGCAAAAATACTAGCTAGCTGTTCGCCGTCTATGCTCTCAGTTTATATGTCCATTTGAAACTGGATTAATTAAGGATAGACATGTCAGAAAATATTAAGAGAGTACTTCGAATCATCCAGAATGCCAGATCAAAAAGAGCTCCATTTCTTTTGTTATCACTGGATGCAGAGAAAGCCTTTGATAGACTGGAACTTTGTTTCAAGTCCTGTCGCATGTGGCCTTTGGCCCCCGGTTCCTTAAATGGACAATTGTTCTTTACATCATCCTAAGGCCAGCTATATAAGTTAATGGGGTTAAATCTCCCCTATTTGAATTACCCAGCGGGACTAGGTAGGCATGTCCAATCTCCTCTGTTTTTTGAACTGGCCATGAAGCCTTTTGTGCAGAGGCTATGGAATAATGAATCCATCACAGGAATAAAAAAATCCAGGAACACATCAGAAAATTACATTATATGCAGATAATGTAATATTTTTTATCTAAACCAAATATTTCCCTAAAAATACTTGCTATAGAAATCCAGAACTTTGGGAAAGCATCTAGATTTAAAGTAAATTATGCCAAATCTGAAGTGTTAGCTATAAATTTGCCAGAAACTGAAAAGTCAGTCCTCCAGAAGACACTTGGGTACAAATGGGCAAAAATTGTATAAAATACCTGAGCATTCAAATCTCAAAAAACCTAGATGAACTCTGTGATTTAAATATCAAACCACTACCTCAGCAAGTGAGAAGAATAGCCATAGTCAAAATGAACATTGTGCCAATATCTTCCTTGTTTCAAATTCTTTCTGTGATTATCCCAGATAAAACCTTAGCAGGAATACAGAAGATGTTTTTTAGAATGTAAGTGGTATAAGAAAAGACCACGAGTGAGGGCAGATACTTTGTACAGACCCACTAAGCAAGGTGGACTAGTGGTTCCAAATGTGCTGGGGCACTATCAAGCCAGACAGCTCAAAGCAGCATTGGCATGGCGGTGCTCTTATCCAGCCAAATACTGGGTCTTTACAGAACAAGAAAATTGTGGCAGTATATATATTGCTAAACTAGCATGGATTAATAAAAAAAAAATCATACCCATCAGAAATTTACAAACATCCTTTAGTAAAGGCTACTTTGTGGGTATGGGATAGAAGTAGTGATGAGATATTTTCCCTCAGCAGTGACATCTATTGCATATAATCCAGATCTTAACCCAATTCATGAACCAGAGCGCTTCAAAGATTGGGAGAGCCATGGCATTCACACGCTTGGCCAGCTATTCAGTAAAGAAACTTCTCTAACTTGTTTAGAGATCAAAACCTTTAGTTTAACTGGCCCTCTTGAACCAGTACTTCCAAGTCAAGCATTATGTTTCTCAACTCTCTAGAAAGCTTTCTGTATAAAACAGGCTAACTTTAATAGAACACAATGGCATCTGGTCAATTAGGAACCAACCCCCCTCCCAGCTCCCACTAATTTATATCAGTTTTTGCTGACAGCTTTCCTACCAAAGTGTCCATATATGACACACTGGTAAAAATATGTGGATAGATATATCACCCCAGAGGAATGGGGGTTTGATCTGGAAAAGAGGACCAGCGATTTCAGTCTATAGCACAATAAAGAAAAATTCTTGAAGATACTGTTTCAGTGGGACCTCACACCAGCAAGGTTAAAAAATGTTGGAGAAATTGTGGTGAAAGAGGAGATTTTATGCATATATGGTGATCATATCTAGTCTTTAGAGAGCACCGGGATACAATCCGTAACCAAATAACACAAATTGTTGGATATTTATTACCAAATGATCCCTTGGTAATCATCCTGGGGCTTCCTAGCAAAAATGGTCACACAAGAGGAAATGTTGTTGCTTGAGTATTGGTAGCTTCTCACTGGAAAAAGAAAAATAGTTCAACCATAGAGGAATAGTTCAAAAAATATGGGAGGTTGTGGTTATGGAAAAATTAACACACCAATTATGTACCCAGCAAAACAGACAGAGGAGCGATAGATAGCTAGATATTTGGTTACCTTTATTCAATATTCAGAGTACATTCATCTGGAAACCACCCCCCCCAGCACATCCATCCAATTTTTTGAATATTAACACACTGATAGACATGCCTGCTCTGTTGTGTGTATATTGAGATTTCACTCAACTTAATGAAATCTCTAGAAATGACATTTTGTAATGATGCTCACTCTGTAATATGGTAACACCCTGTTAAATAGAAAGATCTGATAACTATGTTCCTGTATAATATCTTTTTAAACCACAGACAACAGTTACAATGATTATTCTCTTTTGGCTATTTACATGGCAATGATTTGTAAGCTTGTTGAAACTTCCTATATAAATAGTTTTTAAAATAGCCATGTAGACATTTGGTTTTGGGCTCTGAAACCACCCCTCCCCAAGGCTTCAGAACCAGAACCTGAATGTCTACATGGCTATTTTTAGCACTGTACCATGAGGCTGAATCTGTAGACCTGGGCTCTGAGACTCTCTGCTACAGGTTTTTGTTTTGCCATGTAGACATAACCAGGGAGGTCAAGTGACTTGCCTAAGGTCACAGCAAGTGAGAGGCAGAGTAGGAAACAAAACAGATCTCTTGACTCCAGTCCCATGCTTTAACTACCAGTTAACACACCTGCTCTTTGTCCAAAGAACCTTACCATAGCCTTTGCTGGAAATACTATGCTCTCTGCTAGCCAAAATAGTAACGCAATCAAGCATCTATTCTATTTGCCTTCACTGGCATCAGATCTCAACCTTCTAAAAACTAGCCTGCCTCTTCTTATAGCTGTATCTCACTCTATTTGCTTGAAGCATCTTTTCATAGGATTGGATTAAGAGCCTCCACATCTAGAGCATTAAATCTACAAAGTGCCTGCCACCCACATTGTTCCTTATTAAACTATCAGCATACACCTTTCTCAGAATTACTGGGGCTCTCTCAGCAGTATTCTTAATCTGCGGGATCTAAGAAGTCAGCAGCAGCCCACTTCTTCCTCACTGTTAGGGCAGTTTCAAATGACCAATTCTTGTCTGAGTTTCCACAAGCCAGAAGTGACATTGAGTACTGCCAATTTAATCCAGGGGGAACTTCACCAATTCAGCCACTTTAAAAGCATTTCCCCCCCCCCTTTATTGTAAACTGGTAAATCAAAACACTACAAATAAAACACATAACGAGAGATTAGTACATGCCTTCCAAACTACTTTTGCTATTTTTTTAAGATTAAATACAAAACAAATGATAAGTACACAGGAAAATAAGACCAACAACAAATAAGAGTACAGCTTTGTGCAAAATACAACGCAATAGGATCAACAGTGCCTTGGGAACCATCCAGGTGTCCCCACCACCAATCTTGGAAAGATTTATGACTCACAGAGAGAACAAACAAGTCAATCATTGACATTAACTGATTGGTAAGCATATGGACCAAAGGGCTCCCACAGAAAGTTGTACTCCAATGCCTTTTAACATTCTTATTGAAGAATTTGTATCACTTGGTGGAAGACCATTATTGCTTGAACCAAGGAGGAGCCCTGCTTTGTCAGATTTTAATCTCTGTCATTCTGCCAGGCACGTGAAAAGCACAATGCACATTTTACTTTATCAAAAGGAGACAGCTTTGCTTAGTGGTTTGGAGAACAGGGGTGGAAGTTAGGACTCCTTGGTCCTGGTCACAGCTCTGCCACTGACTTACTGTGCAAGCTTGGGCATGTCATGTCCCTCTGTGCCTAAATTTGCCACTCTGTCAACAATATCTACCTCACAGGAGTATTCTGAGGCTTAATTCATTCACGTTCATAAGGGGGTTTGAGCGCCTCAGATAAAGGGCCAAATGTTCAGTTGCTATAGACATAGCAATTGACATAGCTCCATTGACCTTCAATGGAGCTATGCTGATTTTACACCAGCTGAGGCTCTGGTCTGAAAAATGCTATATACATACAAAATATTACTATTATTTACTGTAAGTCCTCTCATCTCATAGGAATCCCATTAATACACAGAATAGAGGATTAGGTCAGATCAATAAACGAGAAATTTTTCCTATCGGTGAGAAAATAAATAAATAAGCACCCCAAATTAGAAAATCTGTTTCTAATACACCTACCAAGATGATCGCATCCCATTTAGATATGCCATTTTCCAGCAGGTCTGCAGACCAGCCAGCTTGTCTTTAAATCATCTGCTGGAGGAGAGATCGTTGTTTGGTAGTTCAAATGAAAGAAATGGGTTCAAATGCTTAGATATCTCTGATCAGTTTTTGTTTGGGAGCCTTTAGTAGTATGAGTTGTGCAGAGAAAGATGAAGACAGGCAGGAAAACAGCGAAGCTTCCATCTTGTATGCAGTTTTAGAAGGTGTCGGTAAACGCTCTAAAGTAAACATCTTGTGAAATAAAACCTGAAGTGTGCATACTATGTCCCCAACTATGCTACACCCTGGTAGGACAAAAAATTCACTGTTGTGTTATGTAAAGGTAAGTGGTGGAAGAAGCTGGGACACTGAGTTAAACTAAACTAAACTATTCTTAGAAACATAGAAAATGACACTTGCACATTTAAAAATACAGGTGAAATATGGATTCTGCTGAAATCAGTGTCAATCCCCATTTGACTTCAGTGGAGCTAGGATTTCACCCTATGAATTTTAACCTCATGGTATCCCTATAACTGTCCCTGCACTATGATATAAACCATGTAGGCTGGGGTTTTCAGAGTTGCCTAAAGGATTTGGACACAATTCCCTGGGCATTCAAATACCCTAGGCAGTTTTAAAAATTTTAGCCATGAAATGTTTTCATTTAAACATTGGGAGGAGTTGGGACTGCTGCTGGAGTTCTCAGAAGGAGGAACTCCTGTGGGTCTACAAATACTGTGCGGATCAGCAGTAAGGTGCTATGCACTATGAGTAAAGCTATTACACGTTATGTGTCATGTGGGTCAGTTAATGTGATCATGAGACCCACCCCTTTAATTTGTTCACTTTTTTGTTTCTAAATTTGCAACCTGAATACAGCATTAAAATAGGGGTTCTGTTGCATTTATTATATCATAAAAGTGTCATGCTCAGCTAAAAGTTACAAGTATCCAGCAAAACCCATCAACAAAACCAAACAAGTCCAACAAGCTGCTACATCAACGTTTACAGCAGTCCTGGTTTCCCAGGTTCATCTGTGAGATGGGGATAAAAAAGAAATCCACTTTGTTTTTGCTGAAGTTGTTCCATGCTGTTGGAGTCTTTTCATTAAATAATTCTGAGCTGTTGTTAAATGATGTGTCATTTGGTCCGATGGTAAATATTTTTTTTCCCTCACGCGGCTCCCAGCTTTATTTTTGAGTGGAGAGTCCAATGTCTATAATTAAGTCCATGTATTTCCTAGCTGGCAATATTAGAAATGAAAGGCAACGTACTGTACAGCATGTATTCTTAAGAATAAGCTGTAAATAATAAAGACCAAGATTTTCAAAAGTTAGGGAAGCTGCTGGGTGCTTTTGAAAATCAGGCCTTTTATTCATGACTATATATAGATTTAGAAGGCTAATTTAAGGCATCAGTTTCTGATGATCCTGGCCAAAAGGTCATCCCTCAGACCTTTTTGTACAAATGAGACTATCTACAATGCTGTAAGCAATGTGTATAGCATTTCACACACAGGTAGGTTTTTATCCCTTGCAAGCTACTCTGTTTTTTGGAGATGGAGTATTCCTATTTTCAAATTTTCCAGGAGCATGAGTGATCTAATCAGAGAAGGATGCATATGCATCATGATCCAGTCTTTACTTACATCATCATATACTATTTGTTCTACAAAATCCCTGACTCAGACTCAGGGAATGAATCAGGGTTGTGTAATGAAGGTGCCTCAAGCTGGGCACCCCGAAAATGAACTGCACACACTGGTAGCCACTTGTGGAAAAAATTGGTTTAAGTGACTTGCCCAGCATTACATGGGAATGCTGTGGCAGAGGCAGGAATAGAATCCAGTTCTCCAGGGCTGCTTCAGCTGCCTTAACTGTAAGACCTTCCTGTCTCTTCCTTCAGTCACCCGCTTCATTCTCGATCACACCTTCCAACTTGTGCAACAAAAGAGGCAAGAGTCAGATAGACCACAGCTTCTTTCACTACACAACCCATATTACCCTCAGAGTAGGTCAGTTCTGTCCATTGATTGAAGCAGGGTTCTGGGGGCGGGAGGAAAAGAGTGTGATTATGCTATTGTCCTTTAATTACAGGATTTATACATATAAGGGGACTGAATTAAACTTGCACAAGCAGCCTTAATTCTGGCATTTCCTAACTTTTGAGTGCTTCACTTTGCAACCTTAACAATGTTCTTTTAACTTTTGGATGTATATATTATATAAAGGGTCAAATCTGATTCATTGTATTCCATGATCCATTACTCATAATTTGTGATCATTGAGACAACTAAGTCTTTGTGAAAGATTTGCAAATTCCAAAAGTTTCACACATTATAGCGTAAATTAATATTCAACCCAAAATTCATACTGGAAATGCATTATTTGTTATTTTGTTGTTTAAATCCTGTCAGTTATTTAACAGGCGACCAAAACAATCCTGTGTGAGTTAAATGGCCAATCACATGCCACGAATGTTGAATAGCAAATAGTTAAAACTAACAGCTTGCAAGTAACCCAAAGGCTTATAATTGTCCAACTTATTTGGCATATACTTCTGACTGAGTAATGCATTAGATAAATGATAACAGATTTCTGAATATTTTGCAAAATAGAAAAAAAAGGCTAAATTTGCAATGAATAATTTGCCCAGCTGCAGGTACAATATAACTTCCTTTTCTGGTGAGATTTGCTGTCTGTCTTCGTAAAAGAAACTAAAAATAAGGCATTGTGTCCTTTCAATTTCATCTTGTAGACACAACAATCACAGAAATCCACATACATATTATGGCCTGGTTTCCTAGTTACACATTAGTTCCCTTGTGAATCAAATCCACAAGCAAGCTGGCCCTAAAGTTGACTAAGACCTGCTTTACACAACAAAGTTAGGTTGATATAAGTCACTTTGCGCCGACCATTTATGCATGTGTCTACATTCAAATTTGCCTCTGGTCAACATAAGCATCCTGTTATGGCAACACAGTAAAACCACCTCCTTGAATGGTGTAGTGCCATGGTCACCACACAGGTCATCTTAGTGCAAATGTAGACACTGCATGCCCTGTGTGGACCACAACAGTCCTCCAGCAACTGTCCCACAATCCCCCATTCCCCATGCCAATGACCACTCTAGTCACAATTTTAAACTTCACTACCCATGGGTCACAGAGACCAGAAGCCATGCATCTACTCCTTAAAAGCCCATGTATTTTTGAAATGTCTTTTCCCGGTTGCTCATCTTGGTGAGCACACCTAGCAGCTTACCTTTGTTGTGTACAACTGCCCAACCAACCATGCCAGATAATAGATGTGCTCCTGCCTGGAGTAGACAGGAGATATTGGATCTCCTGGGCCTGTGGAAAGAGAAGGCTGTGCAGGCACAGCAACAGACTTGCCATAGAAATGTGGACATCTACAAGCAGATTGCATGGGAGATTCAGGCAAAGGGGCATGACAGGGATGAGCAGCAGTGCCACATGAAAGACAGGGATACAACTAGGCAATAATAGACCTGGTTGTGCCCCGTGGACTTGCCTCTTCTACAACTACTGCCATACTTGGCTGTGACACCACCAGCACCCACAGTCCACTGTGGATACCGCAAAAGAGCCCAAGACAGAGACCCCTGCCATGAACAGCAAGGAGGAGGAGAGGGACACAGCAGGGGACTCCAACCATGCCATGAGGCAGGAAACCCAGCAGAAGTCTAGCCAGTCGCACCAAGCAAGTGCAGATGAGCCCACGGATGAAGGGGAAGGGAGGTTGGGTAAGTGTGCACATGCATTTTTCCTTACAATGTTTACATTTGAAGAATGCTCCCGGCCAATCCCCAAAGTTAACAAGACAAAAGGTATTGACTTATCATTCTTTCACTCATATGCAAAGAGGTAGATGTACAAACAGAGGTAGAGTCAGCATCTGCTTTTCATTTCCTCTGTTGGGCTAGGTGGGGAGAGGCCCATGGAGAGTGAATATCTGTGTGGATAGAGATGTCCCTTTTACCCTCCTATGAGATCTTGATGAACTTTCATGGAGATACTCTGCAATCCTCTCCCAAATTTTCTAGGGATGGGTGTCTGATTTCTTCCTCCACAGTAGGACACTTTCCCGTGCACTCTGTGATGACTTCAGCAGGCACCATGGCAGTCAACAGACTGGTGGCATCAGATCTGGGCAACTTTGGAGTGCCAGGATCATCTGTCTTCTCTGTGTCTTTGTGACCCTCAGAAGTGAGATATCAGCTAAAACCACACTGCCCATGAAAAATAGTGCCAATATTCAGTGCCATTGCAGTACAGTTGTCCTTTTTAGAACAGCGACAAAAATGTAATAGATTCGTAGAAGAGAAAATTCACCCCCCCCACACACACACAGCAGGCCATACTTGCCATGGGTGGAACTGGACAGCAGTGCTGTACTGAGATACTTCAAAATTGAAGGGTCAGTAAAGCATTTCTTGTTAAAAGTATTTATGGGAATAAGGAAAGGGAGTTTTTAAATGTACCTTTGCCTTGTGATTGTACATCTAACGGTGCATTGGTCTGTTTTTATCAGCAGCTTCTGGCATGGTGGCTTTGAGGGGTGGCCCCTCCACAGTGCAGAATGCCTGACCCTGATGAGGAGAAAGAAGAGGACTAGGGAGAACATGTTCTGTGAGATCCTGCAAGCCAGTGCTGCACTGAACCATGAACAAAGCATGGACCAAAGCAGTGACCAACAGCATGGAGAAAGACAGAGGAGAGGCAAAAGGCCCAGGAGTCCCAGCAGGACAAGGAGCAGGAAATGTACCAAGACACTATGGATCTTCTCAGGCAGCAAACCCAAATGTTACAGACCCTGATTGACTTAGAGTCCAAAAATCCCAGCCTCCCGATCATTGCAGTCCTTAGAGAACTCTATGTTCAGTGCTTCTTATATCCCCCCAAATAGTAAATGGCATCCGGGGCTGCATCCTTACCCCCTCCCACTCCACACCAGGGGCAGCAAGGAAAACCACAGCTCCACAGACAATGACAATGACCACAGACTGGTATGTGTAGCCACAACAGACTATATTTGTTTACACAAATATTTACTTTTAAAATTTTCACCTAGTTAAATTATGTTAAATTTTTTTATAACGTTCCATGGTTGCTTTTTTGCACTTTGATTTTCTGTACTGTTTTCTCCCACCACTCGATAAATTTCTATTTTTGGAGAATCAAATTATCTTTTAGTTCACATCACATATTACAGAGTGCACAGCAGTACTCAAGAAAGCAAACATTACTTGCACACGTACACCAAGCACCACAGAATTCAGAGCTTTAGGAAAACCCCCAGCCATATTTATAAATGTACAACAAGAGCCACTCAACTGATAGTAGCACTCACAGCTGCCGGCCCAACAGAATAGATACCAGCAGGCAAAGTCTCACCAATACAGAACATATATTACACGAGACAGACCGTGCCATGAAAGCAGTTGAGAACACTGACTGCTGTGGCTGACAAAGTGCTCTTTCAAAGCCTCTCTCAATTGCATAGCTTCACGTTTGGCTCATCTAAAGCCCTTGTGTCTGGCTGTTCAAAGTTGGCAGACAGCCACTCCATCTTTGCTCTCCACCCTGGTGGCAGCTCTTTCCCCTTTGCTGCAAGATGTTATGCAGGCCCCAATGGCAGCCATAACCATTGGGACATTTTTCTCACTGAGATCCAGTCTAGTGAGTAAACATTGCCAGTGGCCTTTCAATCTACCAAAAGCACATTCAGTCATTCTGCATTTGCTGAGCCTGTAGTTGAATCTTTCCTTGATGTCGTCCAGGTGGCCAGGGTATGGCTTCATAAGCCAGAGGAATCAGGGGTAGGCTGGGTCTCCCACAATCACTGCTGGCATTTCAATATTACTAATGATAATCTTGGGAACGAATATTCTTGCTTGCAGCTTTCTGAAAAGTCCTGTGTTCTTAAAGATGTGAGCATCATGCACCTTCCTTGACCAGCCCACACCGATATTGGTGAAGCATGCCTGGTGACCCACTAATGCTTGCATAACCATAGAAAAGTAGCCCTTTCTTGATGTATTCAGTAGCAAGGTAGGCTGATGCCAAAATAGGGATTTCCCCACCACAACTGGGGAAGCGTACGGCTGCAAATCCATCCACTATTTCTTGGACATTGCTAAGAGTCATAGTCTTGTGTAGCCAGAAACAATTAATGGCTTTACACGCTTGCATGACAATTGTCCCTACTCCAACTCCAAAATAATTTCCCACTGACCAGTAGCTATCCAGCATTGCAAGCTTTCACAGTGCAATTGCCACACACTTTTCAGCTGCACTGGAGGGCTGGGATGAGCTCAGCACACACATCCAGGAATGTGGCCTGTCACATCCAAGAGTTCTGCAGCCACTGCTCATCATCCCAAACCTGGATTATGAAGTGATCCCGCCAGTCAGTGCTCATTTCTTGGGTCCAGAAATGGTGCTCCACTGTCTGCAGCTGCTCCATGATTGCCACCAGCAACCCTGAATTGTTTTTCACTATGTTCATCAGCAAACTGCCACAAAGATATGCTGGGTTGTTGTGGTACTTCCTGTGGGGCTGCAAATACAGGAGAATTGTGCAACCTGTATTTGCAACATTCATGAGAATAGTGCAAAGCTGGGGGCTCCATTCTTCTGTCAGATGGCACAGACTAAAAAGCACCACTCGGGGTTTGTTGGATTTTTAAAAAACGGCATGATAATTATGGGAAATGGATGGTATTATGGGTTGGAGAAAGTTGCATGTTGAGAACTTGTCCCCCACCTCGCAGAGGTCCCTGGGTGATTCATCACTATCTTACAAATTATTGCTAATGTGTCCCCAAAAGCACTGGCGGCGCATGGTACACTGGGGTACCTATCCGTAATGCACTTAATTTTGCATGGACACAAGCATACCTGGTGAGTACATCCAGCACCTTCACAAGGAGCCAAGTATGCACACACCAAATGTATACAAACTTTCACAGCTGTATGCTGACAACTTGTATCTACCATGGTTTTTATTGTACATGTAGCCTAACTGATGGCATGAACTACAGAGCATCCTTCCGTGATGAGATCAGCCTTAGTCCCACAGGCAGACAACTTTGTGTTTGCAGCATGATCAAGCACCTGAGTTCTAGTCTACACAGAAAGAGCAATATTCTTTAGGTAGTCAGACTTTGCCACTTAAGATATCCAGCACTGTGGAATGACTCATTGTGAAACCCCATCTCTTCATTCAACTTTAAAATGGAGGAGGTTTGTCTTTGCCACACATCTGACTATAAATCATTTTAAATCCATTGGAAAAGTTGGAAACAGATTTTTCTGTTTATTTGTCTTGCTAAACCCCTGAAATTTTTACATTGATTGTAGGCAGTCAAGGGGTTGCCCCCTACATGGCCAGAGGTAGACCTGATGTAAAGCAGATGCCACTGCACTGCAGTCTATGGCACAGCCCCTTCTTACACCAGGGCTGAGGCCTTATCTACATTAGATTTTTCTCATTATACCTCTGCTTATTTTGGCATAAGCTGCCTTGTGACCACTCACAAATGATTCCCCCCCTCCACCCTCCTGCTTTATTTTGCATCTTATCCCACTATCATTAGTTTGCTCTGCAAGTGACAACCATTTTGGAAGGAATTATATCACTCTAATATTCAAGTGGACGCATCACCATTTTGAATTAGCTATATCACTTCAGGTCATCTTCCTCCCATTGCTGACCCAAACTGCATTGCTTCATTACATTCAGAACATTTGACATCTGCTAATTACTCCGTTGAGTCAAAAGGTATCCTCAGAATCATTCTACTTTGAAACAATTGGCACACAGAGAGAAGAAATGTGCCTGTTATAATAAAACTCTATTGGGCGTCAGGTGAACGGAACTGCTTCAGATAAAATGACTGGGATCTCAATTCATTAGCAGAATTCAAACATAGACTTAAAAGTTACAAGTAAGTACTTTTGTGCATTACACAAAATGGCTTAAAATCAGCCCTTCTTTCACTTAGTTGACAACACCAGCGTACGGAATACTGAGACTACAGCTTGCTACTGTTTGAAGTAGTAGAAGATCACATCTTTTTAAGTAGCTGTGAATCAAGTGTCTCTTTCTCTAAGAAACTGGATCCTGCAAGCACTTGCTACTGTCCTTTAAACGTTGTCTTTGTCTGCACTGCAAAATGAGATGCATTTTCTCAATGTAAAATGGTAGTGAAGTAACTTTTACCTCATTGTAGCTAGCAGAGATCATCCCTATTCCTCCCACCTAGGGTTTACCTGGACTAGCTAAATAGAGGTTAAAAGCTGCAGTGCCTTATGTTCACTAGCATTTTCCATTGAAACACACAGTTGTGGTTGGTTTTTTTGCAGTGAAGACATAGCCTCTGCCTTCGTATTAGCTAACACATGCTACCAACATGTTTTAAAAGTCCAATGTAGGTAAGGCACTGTAGACTTGAACACATGTTAAACTGGTCCATTTAAAGCAGAAGGTCTCATCAGGCTTTAGCTGGACCAAGTTAGCATGAGTTACAGCACACAAACTGCCTTGTCTACATGAGCTGTCTACCCCACAGGTGAAGGTGTGATTGTAACACAGGTATGGATACCCCTGCTAGCTTTGATCTAGTAGTAGATAGTAGTGTAGACCTGGTGGCATGGGCTTCGGGACAGGCTTGCTGCCAGAGTACAAATTTGCCAGGGTCCCTGGGCATGTTCTCTGGTTTCTAGCCCACACGGAAGCGCATGCTGTCATGTCTACCGTATTATTGTTACCTGTGCTAGCTAGATTAAAGCTAGCATGTATTTGCCTACCTCTGCTACAATCGCTTGCAGTGCAGATATGCCCATATATTAGCACATTAGCTAGCACACCCTTAAATCCTAATCTAGACAAAGCCATACTCTAATGGGACTACACATGGTAGAGTACTTCACGGCCTAGTAACTGCTTGAAGAACTGGGCCCTAAAATCCCAGTTTATTCTAGATTCCCACCATCTAATGTCAAAGCAAGCTGCAACACTGCTGCAGACCTCCTTAAGGCACTTCTCATTCTTTTTAATGTAGTTGAATCTTTGTATCAACTATCTTTCTTCACTATTACAAGTAAAAAAAGGATTTTAAAACAGTCTGTTTCATTAGATTATGTGTTAACATTTTTCTCTCTTCTTCCTTTTCATAGAATAATAGAATCGTAGGACTGAAAGGGACCTCGAGAGGTCATCTAGTCCAGTCCCCTGCATCCATGGCAGGACTAAGTATTATCTAGACCATCCCTGACAGGTGTTTGTCTAACCTGCTCTTAAAAATCTCCAGTGATGGAAACTTCACAACCTCCCTAGGCAATTGGTTCCAGTGCTTAACCACCTTTCCCCTTCCTCTTGTCTTCTCATTCGGAGAAAAGAGAACTGAAAAAGAGGGGAAGTAGTGGGATGTGTGGAGGCTGATGTTGGAAGTGGCAGGAGGGGTGGGGGGAGTAGAAGCCCAACACCACAGTCCTGCCAGCTGGGTGTGTGTTGTAAGAGGACAGCCCACTAAAGGAAAGGACAAGGGGTAAGAAAGCAACTAAGTAAAAGGAAGTGACCCAGACTTCCCATGTGAGTTTGGGCAAGTCAAAATTAAAGCCAGTCTCTCTCTGACTCAGTTCCCCACTTGTAACATAGCTTTTTTTACCCCTACCAACCAGGATGTTGTGAAGATTAAGATTTTGAGGTGCTCCTATACTACAGTAACAGGGGCCATACCTAAAACAGCTACCCATTCAGCCTCTACTGAGACCAATGTGTGTCAGCTGTGTCAGTACTCAGCAACAACTTTTCAAGGTGAAATACCTCCATTTTAGATTTATTTTTCCCTCAACATCTTTGATCAGCACCTAGAACAGTGGGGCCTTGTGCACTCACAGAGTAAAATATATAAATAATAATAAATAACGCATAGTGCTCTGGTAAATCATGACCAAGTGGCTGATAATTTTATTAAAATTAAAACAAATTAACCCATGTTTAGTGGCATTTCAGAGTACGTTTTTTTTATTCTTTTAACTTAAAAAGTACATGGATTTTTTTCACATTTATATATACTTTTTCCCAAACAGCTCAGCTCTACAATTTTGAAAAGTAGAGATTAATAATGAAGTCACCACAACACCTTCCAAAATTAATAGCAAATATCCATCTTATTTTCAGTAAGATCTGCCTCTGGCAACACCAAAGAATTACTACCTAAACAACAGAGAATTACGGGTAATTATGAAATATGCATGTGCAGATAACCTTGCTGTACCAAAATGCTAATTTTTTAAACATATCATTGACTGACTTTCATAAGGTCTGTGTTTAATATGCTTGTTCTGTTGTTAGCCCCATTTCTATTGCACTTACCTCTAGGTGCACTAAGGATGTAGTCTTATTTACTTTTTTTTTTTTTTTTTGAAGGGCCTGATCCAAAGCCCATTGAAGTCAGGGCTTGTCTTCACTGTGGAGCTAAATCAGCGCTGCTGCAATCAGTGCTCTCCCATTGATTTCTGTACTCCACCTCAACGAGGGGTGGAAGCAATGTCGGCGGGAGAGCGTCTCCCGTCCACACAGCAAAGTGTGGACCCCGCAATAAGTAGATCTAAGCTATGCTACTAACGTGACTCAAATTGCGTAGCTTAAATCAACCAGCAGCTGTAGTGACACTCAGGGTCAATCTTCCATTGACTTCAGTCGGCTTCTGGTCAGGCCCCGGATACTTAATTGGCCTTCATCACCATAGCTTCTGAGCACTTCTACAGCAGAAACTTTAACTGCAAATCATTCAAATCAGCAGAGACTTCTCCACCAACATGTCTATGCCTGTTCTGGAAAGGCCACTCTCAGAAGTGAAAGGGTAGGTTAGGTACCAAGGCCATTCAATCCTTGGCTTCTCTGATGATAGGGTACCAGTGTTTTTTGGGATCTTTCCCACTGGGAAGCAGGCTAAGGTCACCAACTCCTTTCAAATAGACCAGCAAACCTTTTTCATAGTCAGACTGACCCAGTCTGATAGAAACTGGGGATACAGATGTGAAAGGCTCCACCTCCCATTACCAGAATCATGGTCCCCCTAGAATTTTATTCTACTAGCAGTCGTTCCAAAGTCATGTATTCACTAACAAGGGGGTTGTTATATTTTGGTCTCTTTCATATAGTGCAGGGAAAATATGTTCTTTTAACAGATGTTTGTGTAAGCAAGCTCTAGTACAGGGGTGGGCAAACTCTTTGGCCCGAGGCCACATCTGGGAATAGAAATTGTATGGTGGGCCATGAATGCTCACAAAACTGGGGTTCAGGTGAGGAGAGGGTGAGGGCTCTGGTTGGGGGTGCGGGCTCTGGGGTGGGGCCAGAAAAGAGGAGTTCAGGGTGCGGGAGGGGGCTCTGGGCTGGGGCAGGGGAGTAGGGTGTGGGGGTGTGAGGGCTCCAGCTGGAGGTGCGGGCTCTGGGATGGGGATGGGGATGGGGATGAGGAGTTCGGGGTATAGGAGGATGCTCCAGGCTGGGACTGAGGGGTTTGGATGGCGGGAGGAGGATCAGGGCTGGGGCAGGGGTTTGGGGTGTGGGAAGGGGTGCAGGTTCCAGCTGGGGATGCACGCTCTGGGGTGGGGCTGGAGATGACGGGTTTGGGGAGCAGGAGTTTGCAGCGGGCTGGGATCGAGGGGTTCAGAGGGCAGGAGGAGGATCAGGGCTGGGGCAGAGGGTTGGGATGTGCGGGGATGGCTCAGGGGTGCAGGCTCTGTGTGGCGCTTACCTCAAGCAGCTCCCGAAAGCAGCGGCCATGTCCCTCCTCCGGCTCCTATGCGAAGCTGTGGCCAGGCGGCTCTGCGCACTGCCCCATCCTCAGGGGCTGCCCCTGGAGCTCCCATTGGGCACAGTTCTCGGCCAATGGGAGCTGCCGGGGCGGCGCTTGGGGTGGGAGCAGCATGGAGCCCCTGGCTGCCCCTACACATAGGAATGGGAGCCGCATGGAGTGGCCCCCAACCCTGCTCCCTGGCTGGAGTGCCTGAGTGGGGCAAGCCCCAGACTGCGCTCCCCAGCGGGAGCTTGAGGGCCAGGTTAAAATGACTGGTGGGCCAGATCCGGCCCGTGGGCCGTAGTTTGCCTACCCCTGCTCTAGTATATATGCATCTCTCTACGCTGAGTTTGATTTTAGTGTATTTTAGAAATGCTGCTTAAAATTATACTCCTTAGCTTTCCTTTTTCATACACAAACTAATCATTAAGTAACCCAATAACGATCCCAGAGAGAAAACTGCATAGGAGTAGGAAACAAGAGACCACTTTCATTTACCTCTGACAATTATCTGAAGGACTAGAGCAAGGTACTTTTATGACTCAAAATACTTTTCAGAACTTACTGCTACAGGGCACCATTAGCACAATCATGCATATTGTAATACCCATGCCACACTTTACATATTTTTCCTGAGACAACATACAGGAGATATTATATATATATACACACACACAAACACAAACTCCATTGTATTTATGTGACAAAATGAGCTCAACACAATAAGGGAGGAATGTTAAAAAAACCAGACTAGTGAGGAAACTGTCACTGAGTTGGTGGGGTTGAAGTTATGCTATTTTTATGTAGACAGAAGATATTTCATAGTGTGTATTAGAGCTATTTGAATGATTTGGTGTGAATAAGTTACCCCATAAATTTAGCTCCTGCCCCTAAGAATCTCTGACCTGGCTTCAGTTTTTATGAATTTATTTGCTATTTTAACTATTTGATGTGTTTTTGCAAAACACATTTCAGCCTGTGGGTAGCTGCAGACTGTGCTCTTTGATTATTCATGTTTCAGGGTGTATTATTGATCACTTAAGTTACATGGTATTGTTTCTGCTCCCTGATTGGACGACAAACATTTTAAACAGGAGAATAATGAACTGCAAAAATAAATACTTCTGTCCACACACAAATGCCTTTGTTGGTATGCAAGTGCAGGTGTTTCAATACAGTTCAGCCATTCCCCAAATTTAAATATGACTAATAATCCATTCATTTAAATGTTCACATGGGGTGAAATTCACTCCTGTGCAGAGAACTACCTCAAGGCCTGTACACCACTGAAGTCTTATTACTGCCCTCAAAATAGGGTTCAAGAATGACTTCAGTGATGCTCAGGCCTTGTGCATTGGGATGAATTTCATTCCAGTAGTAAACAGAAAAAGTGGCATGAACATTGTGGAATTGAACGGGTCTTTGGATTTCACTCAAATGTTCCTGTGCACCATCCCCCCAACTAGATGAGCTACTCTAGTGTGTATTTACACTCTTACAAAGGGGATATTTATACACAATCATTTTTAAAAGATTCTTTATGGAGATCCCAGTAATATTACATATGAAATCACAAAGGAGTTCTTGATGGAACTGCAGCCATTGCACCCTATCATTATCTAAGTTAGCCTAATGCATATATATGGCACCCATCACCACAGACATTGGGTGTTCCACATAAATCCATCAACTGTGTGTGAGGGTTCCAGGTTTCTGCTTTGCAAAAGTGTTGATGTCAGCTAGGCTTGAACATTAAAAGTATTGGTTTACTAAAAATCAAAAGAAAGTAAGGACATTGTTTGTCAGCTCAGCCTCAGGATGCAAACAGGTACAGCTTAGCTTTTGGAGTTACTTCCCCGCCTCAACTCCTCATTCCCGGGACAAGATATTATAGCCTCTTTCCTCCACCAGCCATTGCTTGATTCAGAGAAAAATCCCCTCCCCCTGCCCCCCAGCCCATCGCCCAACAATATACCAGGAAGTACTATTTTGCAAAAGCTTCCTTAGCAGTCAGTTGTTTTCAGTGGCTTCCTTCCCTTTTGAAGCTTGCACAGAGATAGGGCTAATCAAAAAAAATTGAAATTCCTAATATTGACAACATTGTTTGTCAAGTTTCAAATTTTGAAAAAAAGTTAATATTTTTGAGAAACTCGACCAAACTTTCAAGTCATTTTCTCCAGTTCTACATCTAGATTTTATTAGCCATACAGTCAGACTGATAAGTGTAACAACCTTAGTGATGACAGCTACCTAGTCCCCCACAAAAAGCAAGAAAGCAAAACATCAAAAGTTATTTGTAGTCCAGCCTCTTACCCTTCAATGCATCCTCTTATGGCCAAGTGTTTGAGAGCAGCGGCATAGCCTCTGTTTCCCTTATTGTACCAGTTCAGAAATATGATCTATAGCACTTGGCCACTCTTTACAGGTCCAGCCCTCTGGCTGGGCCATTGGAGTCTCTCCCCTTTTGGGATAAGAAAGGGTCTCCCCCCAAGGGCCTGTGATGGGCTTCCTCCCTGTAGTCCTGGGTTCCAACATCCCTCTCTCCCTTCTTCACCAGGGAAGGAACAACAGGAAGTCAAAACAGGAACCAAAATAAAGCCCAGTAGTTTTACATTAGGATCACGCCCCCCACCCCAGATCTGGGGCTTCAGCAGTCTCTGCCCTCCTTCAGCATCAAGGTGGTATGGGGACACCCAGGCCCACTCTTTTCTCTGGGTCCCAGTGCAGTTGCCCTGTGTTAGGCAGACTGCACACATAAGTCTCCTACTACCCCATTAGACTGCTTCCTACCTATGGCCTGTGCAAGCCTCTGCTGTGTAGCAACCATCCCTGAACCTTCTACCAGAAAATTAGCCTCTCTGGGCAGCTTCCTTTCCATATCTGATGCTGTAGAGATCCTCCCCAGTGGCTCTCCAGCAGCTACCCTACCCTGCTCTGTCTGGGTGACAGCTTTTTTGCCCAGCTTTTGCTAACCAGACGTTTAGCCACAGCCAGGGAAACGATTGCTCTCTTCATTAACTCTTTAGTGTCTGCTGCCGTATGTGGGGTCTAGACACCCCATCACAGCATTCCATTGGGTTACAAATTTAAGCGATAGTCTCAGGCCACTTCCTTGACCATATTCATAGACTCCTTATTTTCCCTAAGGGATGTAAACCCCTATTGCCAGAAAAAGGAAGGAGGAAAAAGGAAGGAGGAGCAGCTACCCACACCAAGATCTCTGCTTTCAGGGACTCCTTAAAAAACGGAAAGAAAGTCGGGCTTCGTCTATGCTACAGATGTCTGCCACCACAGTCTGCAATCAGTGGGCGTGAGGGCAGCTTGAGTAGAGGTACCTGAGCTTTAATCTAGCTGTCTCAGGTACTGGAGCAGTGAAGCTGTGGCAATACAGGCTTCAGTGTGGGCAGAACCCTGGGGTAATTGCCCGGATGGCTAGCCTGCATGAAAGTGGGCACCGCTATAGCTTCACTACTCCGGAACCTGAGCTAGCTAGACTGAGCCTAGTTTAGGTATGTCTGTTTGAGCTGCAATCACACCCCAGGAGTGCACTATAAACATACATTTGTTTTCCTTATTGAGGGGTGGTTTTACTACACTGGTAAAACACGAAGCTTTGCTAGTATACGCGCTATGCCCACACTGTAGCGCTTTGTTGGTGTAGCAGACCAGTATTTCTGGAGCAGTAATGTGCTCCTAGCGTAGATACAGCCTATTTCACCAGCCAAACCTGTTCTTGTGTAACACTGTCCTTTCTTTGAAGCCAAACTTCCGCAACGTTTGAATCAGAATTTGTTCAGAACCAGAATTTTGGTGAGGAATCTAGGTCTACAAATCACATTACAAACAATAAATGAGAACACAATCATGGGAGATTCCAAACTAATAAGGATTAAAAACAGTACCTTAAAAACATTTTAGAAAATGACTAAGAACTGCAGATATTAGATCACTCTAACCACAAAGACTAAGCTGTTTGTGGGCTAAACTCTTGTCTCAGCTCCAAAAGATAACGTACTGCAGTAGATGAGTGAAATGAACTTACACCACGGAACATTCCCCCTCCCCCCGCAACTTCCAGGTACGCAACATGAGATAAAGGTCTATGTGTAATGTGGAAAGTTAAGAATAGAGAAGAACATTATTTCTGATCGTTCATGTACAGAGTTCCTTCTAGATTTTCATTCTGCACATAATTGATTTAAAGTTTTTTAATTTGGAACAAAAAGTAAAATATTAAACCTCTCTGAAAGCTACATCTGATCACTCCACTTATTTTGTGATATATAGGGAATTATTTATTCGTTTTTATTTTGCTTGTAAGTTCTTTGGGGGCAGGAACCATCTTTTGTTTATACGTATGTACAACACTTTGTAAAATGGAGCCCTAGTACACGACTGGGACAGGCACAATACTGGCCATCACAATAGAAATATAATATAATAATAATATTAAATGATATCACTGAGCTAAACATTATATCAAATGTTTTGAATATTAAAAACACTGTATAAAAATTATTATTATATGCATTGATCCACTCTACACATCAGCCTTTGTATTATTTTGCAAAGTGCAAGAAAATTACGTAGGCATACAGCAGACAGTATGTCACAGTCTGATGCTAGTATTTATTTTAAGAGTTACTATTGAGTTCAATGGGCTTTGAATCAGACAATAACTCTTTAGGTTTTTAACTCTGTTAGTCTGACCCTAGCAGTTAATAGAGTAGCTCTGGATGCGTACAGATGTATCATGTGTAAGAAAGTAAAATAGTTTCTTTTAAATATGTTGAAGGAGTATTTCTCTCCTAGTTACAATTTGCAGCTGCAGTATATTTATGTGGAGGTTTCTCTATAATCACGTATAGAATTCGCCTGTAATCATGTCTAGAATTCTTTTGCATGCAGACACTAGAAAAAGTTGCTTGAGAAAAAAAAGGGGAGATTCAGTGTTATTACATATTTAAATTGTGGTTATATTTTGATATCCCGCAGTTTTCTTTTTCTGTGTCTTCAAAATCCAGTGCATTGTTGTGGTTAAGGCAATTCCTGTTTATTTAGAAGACTTGTTTTTTAAAGACATAAATATGGCTATCGGGTATTTACAATATCTTAGAAACCCTAAATACTAGAATATAAAAACCCCTCAAGGTTTTTGAAAAGCCTCTGATCCAATGATAACTGTGTTATTGGCTAATTCAATGTGGCAGGGGATTAATGGGATTGAACCGACTCTGGAAGGCTTAGTAGCAAGAAAGGCAGCACAGAGACTGATAGCAGACTTCTTAGCAGAGCCCAATGGACAAGACGGATCCAACAATTTTTGTTAGGAACATAGGAATTGTCATAGTGGATCAGTCCTTTAGTGTAGCATCCAATCTCTGAGAATTGACACTATTAGATGCATCGGAGAAGATGCAACACAATTATGGAATAGCTTGCCCTTACAGAAAGTTTCTTCCTACCCTAGGCATTTAGTGCTCGACTTACGACCTGAAGCCTGAAGGTTTATATTATGTTTTTTAAATCATATCTAAGTTAACGATGGACTTAATTTATCATCTTCCATACAAACTACCCCAAAGCACTTCACAGAATTAAATATAAAACAGTACACACTACTATGCTGTATTTGCAGTATACACTACTATGCCAGTTTATATCGATTTAACTTGCACCAAGCCCAAAGGGATTGGGTCAGGGGAGAAAGGGGGAAGTGCACAGAGCTAAAACACAAGATATTGGACCAGCTTGTGTTTTAGCTCTGTGCATTTCCCCCTTTCTCCCCTGCCCCAATCCCTTTGGGCTTGATGCAAGTTAAATCGATATAAACCGGGTTTAAACCAACATAAGAGCTTTCTTGTGAGTGGAAGATGGAGATTGTCCTCTGAGCCCTAAGAATCTCTGTCATTCCCTCTTTCCCTTTGAGGCCCCAACTCACAATGAACCTGTCTCCCACCAGAGGAGGGCTGGATGAGGCTCCCTATGGAGGCTGCAAATGCCTTTCCTGCAACAGCCAGAGGGGATTACTAGAGAGTGACAGGTGATGCTGCTTCTAAGTGTATTCCCCACACCCTGCTAGACTGAGAGCCAGCAGCAGAGCAGGGGCCCTGATCTCAGGATGGCTCAAGATATCTGAACTGTATTCCTTACTGAATCTCTAGTTAGTATGAAAGGTACTAACATTGTACACACTACCCCAAATTCCTCCTCTCAGTCTGCATTGTAATGATCACATCCTTTTATACATGTAATTCTGTAACACCACATTCATCACACAAGTTTGTTTTAATGTGAGGGCAGTGTTGCCAAGGGCCTTTTCCTGATCTCATTTCCATGCATGCAGCTTTGTGCACACAAAGCACCAGTGTGTGCCTTTTTTATGCATGATTATTCATGAACAAAAATCATAGAATGCAGATGGGAAGAAGCATTTGTGCACCGTTTGCCCATGCAAATGAGACTTCTGGATGTAAATTCTGCCAGCCATATGCACAAATTATAGCGTACAAAATTTGCAGACGTAAGTCATTAGATGTGCAAATATGTGCATGCAAAAATTAAGGCTCTATTTCAAAACTTTCTGCTCTGAAATATCTTTCAAGTGTGAATTTACACTCTTTTCCACCTCATTTTATTTTGTTAACTGAATGCAAAAACAATTGTGTAATCAGTGAAAATTATTTTTCATACCACCATGATTCTGTCTCTTTATTTCATTTGTACAACAGGAAATAGAAAGTTCATGTTCCTGATTTCTGAAGTAATCACATCTGTGCTGCATAGCATTTTAAATGGTAAGCAAACTTTGCACTGCGTGATAACAGAAAGCTGTTAGACTATTTCTCTTCTCCTTTCATCTCTGAATTTGGCATTTATCTAGATTGTTGGCTGATAGAAAGGAAATATGGTACATTTTTACAGCACATTGCAGATGTGAGGAGAAATCTAACAACAATGGAATTACAGATCGCCCATAAAGAATGAAAGAATCAATGCAAACCTTTTAGAAAATGAGAAATTAGGTTTTGCCTCTGTTTGAATGATGGCATTTCATGTGCTGTTAAATAGAACATAAAAAACCAAAAAACTAATTTCCTTGCACATTTTAGCTAATCAATGCTTTGCTTTCTAAAGTATTAATAGAACAGAAAGTTCTTTTTAAAAAATCTTTGGTGAATATTAATTGCCTGCTTAAAAATATGCCAAGCAGCATATGACAAATAGAGATCTACAGTAGGTAAGTCACTTACCTACAAATTCTTTGTTTGCTAGGATGCTCAGAGGTTACCACACCAGCAATTCTACATTTAAATGACTGCTTTACTAAACATGCTAATCCATGTTCTGCAACAATTTGATACCTAACTTGATTAAACTCATTCATAACTACTCCCAATGGAGAGAGAAAACACTGTAAATGCTGGCACTGAACATCTATTTTGTTTAGTAACTCTGAAGGCTTTTTTGTTGATGTTTTAAACAAATTGAGCTAAAAAAGGGGGGGGAGTCAATTACTCCAAATACTCCACCTATTAACAGCATAATACAGCTTGCAGGAAAAACAGATCTGTTGAGGGGTAAGATTTGTAATACAGTGGGTATCAGTGAAGCTAAGATTATGAATTGACTGAGTTATGACTACAGACCCTGGGCCAAATTCCTCCCTCTGTTATACCAACAGCAACCTGGAGCAGCTCTGTTGACTTCAGTGGAACTACTTCTGATTTATCCTGGAATGCCTGATGGCAGAATTGGCCTAGTGTGCAAGTCTGTACAAGACCAAGTCCATCACCACCCACAGCAACCTCCCTTATCAGCATATTATTAATTATTATGATATGCCCCAAGGGAAGAATAACTTAACCTGAATGACTGTATAACTGGAATTTTTCTGATACAGGCAAATAGAGAAGGTGAGGTTGCACAGCAAGATTTTTTCCTAACTGATAGGGCAAGCTTCTCCATGGCTACCATATCTGCCTAGAAATTATTGTGGGTGCCTTCCTTCGCCTTACAAGATAAAGGAACACCCTGCTTCCCACTCTTCCCTACAAGCCCGAATAGTAAGGAATGCCAAAAGGTGCGTTAATACACTGTATGGTGGGTGTCGCTGTGGATTAGCACTCCTGTCTTTGGGCGGAAGGGTCCCGGGGTTGGGTTGCACTCATAATGTAGGTTCATAAGCAGTGTTCACATGCAGAACATCACTCAGGGAAGGAGGGTGCTGCACGGGTGGGGTTTTCTCAGTTAGATGAGACTTTAAGCCAAACCCCCTTTTGCTCATCTCTGGTGGCTGCAGAAAGGAATACTCCCATGGTGCATTTTAAAAGCCTAAGGATTATTATTTAGATTGCACCCAAAGTGTGCCAGGCACTTTACAGATCAAATACAATATACAGTCCCTGCTCCAAAGTTTAGACATAATACCATGCATGAAGAAGGTAAAAAGGTAGGGCCAGGGGGAAGGAAAACAACACAAACAATCAGATCATGGCTAGGCTATTTTTAAAATCTTTTTTCTGTGCCTTAAAAATAGCCCCATTGCTGCATACATAACAGTTGCCATATTTGCTTGTTCTGCGAGCACATTTTTTATTCTCTTAGCCTCCAATACTGAAAACACTTACATATGTGCTTTACCTGCATGAGCAGTCACATGGAATTCAATAGGAGTACACTCATATGTGCCAAGTTTTGCATGTGAATGTTTGCATGGTCAGGGTGTTTAAAAGGCCTTGATATATATTGAATAGGAAAGACCTTAGATAAATATTGTCTCGTTCACTTGAGAAACATAAGCAGCAGCCAGGGCTGAGAGAAAGAGAGTGGGAGAAGAGGTGCAGGTAGCCTGTGCTTATTGTTTATGTATCTGTTTGTGCCACCAGTGTACAGGTTACTGGAATAGCTCTTTTACCAAGATTTCATTGGTCATTTTCACCTCATTGGCTGAGAAACACATGAGCTACAAGGACAATCAACCAAGTTGTTGCAAGTGGTCAGCTTCAGCCTAAATATTCTCATGACATCAACGAATCCCTGGAGTGGACTTTGTCAGCTGCTTCATATCAAGATCAGCAATGAAGATATTGGAAGCTGAACCCAGCAATCGCCTCCATCAGCACTAGCTTGGTTTTGGCAGCTTTGGGGGACCTATTATTAGACTGGAAGACCCACAAATTCTGAAGCCTGAGTACCAAGGAATGCTGCTACCTGGCCAGTGATCCCATGGGCACCAAAAATTTCAGTGGTGCAACAAGATCACCAGTGATGGTATACGCAGAAAATAAAACCAGATCACTTTGAGCACCTTGCCAGAGATCAGTCTGGATGGTGCTCACTTTGCAAGGAGGCCATGACCTTTGGGACTTATGATGACAATGACTGAAAATAATTTCTTCTTCTATCTTCAGCAGCCTTAGTTGGAAACGTGTTTTATCAAACACCACTGATGCTCAAAGTGATCTGGTACACGTGACAGTTTTGGAAGACAAAATGACAATGGTGACAAATAAACATTCAAATATTCCCACACAGCATCTTCTTAGCATAAGAGGTTTTGTTCTAAGAAGTCATGAATGAATTCTGAATTAGCTGTATTTTGGTTTTAAGGCTGTGGCTAGCCATTACACTGATTACACCACTGCTTACTGTCACTCTGTTATCATATCTGACATACACAGCTTGTTAAAGTCTGGCTTACAAGCTCCATTGGTATATTATTGTCCTTTGTATTTCAGTATGAGTATATTTATATGTAAGAAAACAGCTACGAGTAACAAATAGGCAGGGCCGGCTCCAGGCACCAGCAAACCCAGCAGGTGCCTGGGGCGGCAAATGTAAAGGGGCGGCAGGACATGGGGCTCTGGGGCAGCAATCTGCAGTCGCTCAGTCACAGTGCGTTTCACGCTCGGCGGCAATTTGGCGGTGGGGACGCGACTCTTCTTTGGTCGCTGGCAGCAATTCGGCGGCCACACCATCACTCCGCCTCCCCGTTCGGTGGCAAGTTATTACGCTGGAGCTGGCCCTGCACATAGATGCAACCGGCTGTTAATTGAAATGGAGTAGTTGCTCACAGGTTTATGGTATTTTATATGGTAAATCAGAAAAATCTGCTACCATTAAAGTTAACTGAATCCCATATAAACAAGCAAATGAATTTCAGGAATGGATTTGATTAAAAAAAGCTTTTTACAGTTTTTTTTGCAATTCTAGTTTTATTATATTTTGTACATATGAAATATTCCTAATGGGCCTAATTCTGAAATCCTAATTTAGGGCCATAATGTGTCATACATTTTATAAGCAAAGTTTCCCATTGCTCCTAAGGACATGTTTACACTGGAAAAGCTGCTGCAGCACTGTGTATAGACACTAAAGCAACGGAAGGGATTCTTCTGTCACTGTAGTAAATCCATCTCTGAGAAGTGGTAGCTACGTTGACAGATTAACTGCAGTCTAAACTGGAGCTCAGGTAGGCTTATTAAATCTCTCGGGTCTGAGCAATGTAGCTAGATTGACCTAGGTTTTAGGTCTTAGTGCCTCGGTTGCTTTTTAAAATGCGTTCACCTTGCTATGGTGAACTAAGCAATGCCTAAATATCTTTAAAAATCTGGGCCTCAGCATCTCTGAGGGTTAAGATCACAGGGGGTTTTGTCTGAGTGAGGACTGAGTAAACACAATTTAGTCTATATAGATTCTTACACCACTTCAGGATTTGGCCCAATGTGTTGTTTTGAGAGTGTGTGTGTGTGTGTGTGTATATATATATATATATAAAAACCTCTCTGTATACCTAATATACTCTAATTATTGCACAAATGGTAATTATTGCTACTTATTAATAAAGATGGTAAGTTTTCATTCCTTGCTATTGAATTATGGAATTGCAGCTTAAGTTCTCTATACAATTCCCTGATACTTATGGGCAGAAGAGTAAAATATTAGATCAAAGACATGCCAAAAATAACACTTTTTTAAGTCTTGGCCAATCTTTTGTGGCTATTGGGCATGTAAATATAACACAAGGGCCCAAATTTAGAGAAAAGTAAATAGTAGTGTGTAGACAAGGTTGTCAGGAAACTTGTACAACTTTGTCTGTATACCAGGCTTGAGTTATACTCATGCACACCAACTCAGTGACATTTAAGTTGATGTAATTGAGGGGCCTCAGTTTTACATCTGAACCAAAAAGGTAAGTTTCAGCCAGGGAAAGGTCATTGTAATGGGGTACCTTCACCTCCCGCGAGCACCCCCTTCTGGACAGATGTGTTTCTGACTTCTCTCAGTTTTGGTGACCTATTAGTGGTTTCTCAGGTGAGTTTCAGTGACTCAGCCATCCAGCCGAGCCACAATCACAGGCTGTAGGCTTTCAACAAAACAAAACCCCTTCTGGGATAAGCAATTCAATGGCAAAGTCTCAGTCTGCAGTCTTTAAACAGTCCCAGCTCTGGTGAGGGGCTGTGTCCCCAGGGCTCCCTCCCTAAAGACAATGTCTTTGCCCTCTCTGGTCCCAGCTCTCCAGCTGAGTCGCTAAACAGTTCAGGTCCCCTTCCAGGGTATATTACAGTTCAATGTTCCTGTCAGAAGGCGAATGAGAACGTGAAAAGAATGGGAACATAGAGAGAACCTCAAAAGAGCTTTTTATTTCCTAAAAGCATAAGAGGAAGAAATGAAGAAGAGAGCAGTCAAAAAGTTGCGTGGAAGGAGTTCACACAGTACAGCGGGAGAGGACTTGGCATTAACAATGAAGAGGAAATGGATACAGAATTTGCATTTTTGGCTTTGAGCATTTACAGTTCACTCCATATACTCGTGTTGGCTCTTAAGCAATGTTAACTATATTAATAAGGGTCATTTAATTATTATTTCAAGTGACAATTCCTCAAGTAAATTTAGGTAGATGCATCCTTTTAAAATTATTGTTATTGTCTAAAATGGATTAAAATCCTTCCGCAACTATCCAGCTTGAGTAGCTGTCTGGACAGAAGCAAGCAAGGAGAAAAAGGATCCTTCTTATGGACTCTTACCATAGTGGAGGAGCTCAGGTTCCGTACAATGGCAGATCCTTTGTCTCAGCCTGTCCCCATCAACCACTGTGGACAGGTGTGCCAGGAGCCCCACATACCAGGGTCCTGTGTGAGATGTGTGCACCCCTTGCACAGCTCCCCAAACTCTGACTCCCTTTGTTCAATAAAACTGCACAGGTTCCACTGCCAGGGATCCTCTGCAGAAGGCCAGGCAGGGATTTCCTCTCAGCTCCAAGGGGGCAGTAGAGGTGTAAATCAGGAATACCCATGCTGAAGTCAACAGAGTTGCTCTTGATTTCCACTGGTGTTACTGAGAACAGAATTTGGTGCTAGAAATTGGTATGGACCCACCCATAGCAGGCTGGGAGCATAATCCATTGTAATATTTATTTGTTGTGCTACTAACTGAATTATTTCCCACCCCCCCACCTGCCTCAGTCTTCCTCAGCTCTGCTCTGGAGCAAGCACCATTAGATGTGAGGGATGGTTGAGGCTCTATTCCCATTCAGACCCTGACTTGGCTGCTAAGATTGCTAATGGGATGCCAGTTGTAATGGAGGTACCTATCTAGTGGAAACAACAAATGATTCTTTGTCCTTTATTGACAGCTGGCACTTGGCAATGTCTCTCTCCCAGATTTACTCAAGTGTTGCTGTATTCTCAGTTTCGGTGAGACAGAGCCACTTGGAATTTTGGCATCACTGAAACTCTTTATGTGACAGTATTCGAATAGCAGAGAGAGGTCAGTAAAGGCAGATAATGCTATCTGATCATTTATTTTTAATAAATAAAAGGCTGAAGGAGCATATGAGTGAGAAGTCACTGTAATATTTTGTTCATCCAAAAAAAAAAAAATCAGCACATTTGTGAGTACACTGAATATATATGATGGGCCCGATCCTGGATCATATGAGAGCTGCACACTTTTACACCTCTTGCTCCCCTCCCATCCCAAAGCAACTTTGAGCCACCTCAGGTTAGGTATGCATGTACACTGACGGGCCTGGAGCAAGTGGCATTTCTAGAGCTGGCTATGGCAGCTTTGCCCGGCATCAATGCCCAGCTGCTCAATTAGCAGGAGCAGACCAAAACGCTCAGAATGCACATGCAAGCGTGGTAGTTGCATAAAAAGGCACGGCAGGTATTTTTACATACACATTTGTGCTCCTAGCTTTTTGAAAATCTGTCCCTTGTCTATTTGAGAATTTTAAACCCCCTATTTCAAGTTGTTTTACATGATTCCAGTAAAAATGTCTCAAATAAAAAAAACCCAGCCTGACTACTCTTCCAGAACACAGGCCCCTCTAGTAGCCCATATGTCTTTATCAAATATGTAGCAGCTGGTATGAGATAAGAGCCAGTCCTTCACTTTCAATCTATAGCTGCCCTGTCGTTGTTGTTTGCAGAGTAGCTCTAATAATCTACAAATTCATTTTTTTAAACTTCCCAGTTTATCAATAGCTTCCTCCTGGCTAATATGTCATATTTTCCTCATCTGTCTGAGACAATGAGGATTATCAAACATTGCTGCGTCAGCACCCATCATACCATACACCTATATTTGAACAAGTAACTTATTACAATATGTGCCTTACAGGTGATAGAAAACATAAAAGGCAGCACCATAACTTCATATGTGAGTGATGTTCAAGGCAAGCCAATCCTGAGAATGGAATTATTTAAATGCAATGATTTCTAAGAAGCTCTCCCAGAAATAAATACTGACAGTGTTAGGGCAGAATTGTTTTCCAGACATATCTATGGAAGTAAAATAAATTTTTGTCTCCTCAGTTGGGGTAGTCCTGCAAATATTTCTTGTGGGGGTGGAATGGCTGATCCTGACAAACTGCTGAGCACCTGGGACACCCACTGAGAATTATGTATATTGCTCCTTTCAGGATCAGGCCTTAAGTTCAGAACAACGGCAGAGTTATATTTAAACTGTAAAATTTAGCATATTATTCAAATGCATTCTGAGACTTTTTTATAATAAAAAACCAGCAAAACTTTTCTTATACTAAATCAGTATTGCAGTATTTTCCTATACCCAATCGGTATTGCAATTCTGTACCATTCCCCTCTGTCCCATTTTCCTAAGATGAATAAAGCTGCTGTTACTGAGGCTTTATGTACCTTGATCTCACTATCAATAACTATTATCTTTTGTCCTTTAATATTGACAATGGATTATTATTAAATTAAAATAATTAGTTAATTACAAAAATTAATATTCTTAAAATTAGAACTGCCAGAGATTAAATATTATCCTTTATTTGCTAAAGATCTTTCTCTTTGAATATGTTCTCCCGTCCTAGAAACAAAATATGTTTGCCTCATCTTGTTTCATCATTAATTTTGATGCATTGCTCTCTGGTTTTATAAGCCAGACATGGCAGGTAGACTCAGCTTGACTGATTAATATTGCTGAGAATTTGTACTTGAAAACTTTCTAAGCCATATAACATATGTTACAGTTTCAAGATAACCACCTGCAACTAACCACTGAGAGGCAATATCTTGTCTGTCAAGTGCCTCCAACATGGGACTGCAAAGTTTTTGCAGTATGTTAGATCTGAGATCAAATTATTCTACAGTCTAAGCCTGCAAAGCAGCCAGGTCACTTAAGGTCCAATCCTGCAGTCTATAAGCGCACATAACTCCCACCAAAGCCAATTTTATACCAGGTGTATCGTCACTGCAGTCAATAGGTTTACATCACACATGAATTTTGCTCACTGCTTATACATTCATGTAGGGTTCAGTCTGTATAATAAAATGACCATCCTTTAGGCAGAATGAACATGCTAAACCCTCGGACTCTGAGACATACATTAGGAGGTTCAGGCTATCTCTTGTAGAATATTTCAGCTGTTGCAGTTCCCAGTGCTTAGTCTTATGCTTTTCCCATTACACACATAGCAAACATTGCTGTCTCTGAACACCACAATTTCTCTCCCCTGCACCGAGAAAATGTTCCTGTCAAAGGAACAACTTTTTAAAAACTAAGCACTACTCCTTTGTAAAGCACAGCCATTGCATGGTTCATGCAAGAGATATGGTAGGAAGGGCAGCTTTCGAACACTGGACTAGACTCACAGGAACGTGATGTCTACACCGTTTTATATAGGGTAAAGGTAAAACAGTGACAGAGCAATGTCTGAGACCTTGAAACAGTCAGCTTTAAAAAAATTACACAGCTGACACATAGGGTCTAAATTAGAGCTAAGTTGCGGCCAACCCCTCAATAGCTATGCAAAGAGATTTCCTTTCCCTTCCAATGCAGTGCATGGGCCAGGCACAAGGTAGTTAGAAAGTGCAGGCTTTGCTCTAGCTATAGCTGTCTGAAAGGGGCCAGCACAAGGCTGGTGCCATGCCCCACCCCACTTCACAATGGCCAGCACTGTGCACACTGCACCTTTTCGAAAGGTAGAGAAGCTAATGCTCTGGACTGTCCTTCCCAGGAGGAGGACTGTCTGCAGCCTGGCTCCTCTGCATCCTGCCTCAGACAAAAGGCTGATTTGTGCCCCTAGTTTTGACTGAAACTTGAATTTCAAGTTCAATGTTCCATTAACTCAACATCATGCACTTTCAGGTCATTATAAATTAAATTTTGAAATGAAAAAACAAAAAAGATTGCTTTCCTTCTTAAAAATATAAACATGATCTCCCGTTAGAGAAATTCTAAGCAACTTTGGCCACCTTCACTTCTTCCTCTCTGTGGACCAAATTTTGGGCTCTGCTATGTACCAGCATACCTGCCCAGCAGAGAAAAGCATATGCCCCAAAGGTGAAAGGCATCAGACAGGCATAAGTGAGACATTTTGGCACCTAGCTCAGTGATCTGAAAATATGCAAATAGAGATGTGCCAGGGATATTTCAAAAGGATCATAGCTAATGATGGGCAAAAGAAAAGGACCTGTGGTATCCCAGAAAATGCATACAAAATCTTTGGAATTCACTATACAAAATTTCTGCACGAGTTATTTGTTTGCCCAGCAATAACTATCATGCCAGAATGAGAGGTCTGTGCAAATCTGATGGTAGAGAGGGATCAGGGGAAAATAACTAGATTAGCACCTTTCTCTTGGACTATGAGATAAATCAGGCTAAAATTGAGGAAATATACAATACCCCACCCCCAGATATTTTCGGCACATTTCAGAAGATGTTGCCTGCCACATACTTGCTCGATGGTGCTAAAGCATTAATCTGTTTGTTAATCTGTGTTGGCTGGTATGTGCAGCTGTGGGTTGCTCATGGATTATGATATAAGTGGTGTACTGGTAGGCATACATGCATTATTGAACCTGTCCTTCGTTTTTCTTGGCAAATGATCTTACTGTAGGAAGACAATGTTTTGACTACTTTGAAATTGCTACATAAATGGCCATCTGTTCCCCCATTCATTCCAATGCATCCCATGAAGAATGGGATGAGACCTCCACAGCCTGCAAATATGCCTGGGGGATAGTCTCTCCTCTGGTGGTATCTCCTTTTTTGTGCATTGTGAGTCAAATTCCAAAGACCTTAGTCAGGTTTTAAGCATTCTTGAATGAAGCACAGAATTCTGACTGAATGAAAACAGAGTAAGAGCCCAATCCTGAAGTCTTAATTCCTATATTAGGCCACGGCTTTGGCTATATACGCACTACAAGAACTCTACTAACCGAGATGTCAGAACATACATATTACTGAAGAAGCAACAATGTACTACTCTACCTCTCATTTGTGCTCTTGTAGAGCCTAGGATGTCACCCTCTATTTCCATTCAACTACCCAGGAGTGAAGAATGGATGCCACCTGCTCTTATCTTTGGCAAGAGGAATATGCTGTACTAGTGTGAACAGTCAATGAAAACTGAGCTTCTCCACTTCAGCCAAGACACTGTTCATGAGTCACTATGTTCTGATGATGAAGCAGACAACTCCTACTTGGTGTTATCCAGGAACTCCTTCCCTCGAACACTGGGATAAACTGGACCTTGCCCCAAACTGCATTTAGTTTGTAAAAACCTACATCTGGCCAACAGCATCTTGCAAAAAACCTCGGCAAGCCCATGTTTGCCCATCCTCCCTTGTATATCCTATCCCTAGTCTCTTATATGATATTCACTCCTATATTTGCTATTATTTACCTGATGCCTGAGTAAACTACTCAGTTTTTATCAAATACACATTCCATACCTGACAAACTGGTTCCAAGGCTGGTTTTCTAGCCTGACAAACGGTGCATGTCCGAAACCGGAACTGTTTATCCACTTCATTCCTTGCAAACTTTGGCATTCAGAGAAAGTGGAAGCCAGATTTGAATCAGCTCTAACTCAGCAAAACAAAAACTTGATGGATCAAGGTTTTGCTATACCAAAGTCTTTCCTGGGCTCACTTGTGCTCAACCGAGAAGGACGTACAAGGGAGAAGAGGATTCAAGCAGCTTTCCCCAGCTCATCCTATTGAGCAGGGGATAGACACGATCTTATTGGGGAACTCAGGCACAGTTCCCTGCTAGTGCCTCCATGGAAATTAGTTACACAAATGAACTTGGCATCCTTAGAGACTTGAAGATTACCCTGGATAGGAGAACCCTCTAACCAGGCAGGGCTGACACCACCCACCCCTGTGTCAGAGGCATGGCGAGTGGTAAGCGGGCCTGATCAGAGTATTCCTAGACCACAATGCTCCTCGACTGCTAGAATAGACCGTAGGACTCAGGAGGCATCAGAATTCAGCAGCCAGCATAAAGTACAGCAAATCTACTGTATGCTAGGAATCCTAGGGAGGTCGTACTCCTTTAACTATACGGCTGTTGTTAAAACAGCACAACTTCTCCTGTGTAAATGAAGCCTTAGATGGTTAAGAGACCTAAGCTGCAGCCAAGGTCTAGTTAAGATCAGGTTGAAAATAATGCCCTAAGTAGAGAAAGTTGAGAAATTTTCATTATTTTTCTCCCTATTCCCTGCCCAGTTCTAGTCCTAAATGACTTGGCCAAGATCCCACAGGAGTCTTTTGACTTCAGAGAAGTTACTGTGGTTTAGCACCACAGTGTAGCAGGAAGCTCTGCCCCTTTAAGGGCCTGCAGAACCAGGGAGCAGCAAGCCCTGGCCTAAGGAGAAGCACAACAGGCAGGCAGGCGTTGGGAACCAGCTGGTCCAGCTAAACAGCAGCTAATGATGGACGCTGATTCCCAGCTGGAAGGTATAATTAAGGACCCGGCTTTGTAAGGGGGGAAGGGGAAGCAGGGTGTGCTAGAAAAGAGAAACACTTTCCTGAGCAGCTGTGGAAGACTTCACCAGGGTAGGTGTGACTGTGGCCGCTTGAGGCTAAGGAAGAGCTGTGACCCGGGAGCTGTGGGGGGTAGAGGACACTGCAGTGCCTGTCAAGGACTATCATTTTTGCTACTTTTCAATATTTTTTCTTTGTGGGGCAGAAGAATAAAAGAGCCTGCGCTGAAGGCTAAAACAGCGTTCAGCATGGCTGACTGTTTTGTCCCCAAGCTGGTGGACAGGCCCATCAGACTACATCCTTTAACTCAGAACAGAATATGGCCCAAGGTCTCCACCCCCACCCCCTTTACAGTCAGTTTAAGATCAATAAAATTGACAGATGTGGAAAGGGTGTTCTCTCAGCTGTTCCAGTTGTAACATTCTTTCATTGAACCATCAGTGCCCATTACATTCCAAACACTGATGCAGAAATTGTTCCCTGCTGCTGACTGGTTATTTGTTATAAACCACCACTGAAGAATTTCCAGATGTTGTAGATTATTCAATTAGCTGCTTTTTTTTAATAAAAAGAGGGGCACATAAAATATTATCTTATAAAAGAGAGGGGGGAGATTATTGAATACCACAGAGATAAGTGCAGTACAGAAACCTAGATAGATAATACAGGACTACTTAAGAGATTGAGAATGGGATTTAATTGTGAAGTTGGCAACACTGTTTACAGTTGCACCTGGAGGCCCCAACTGAGAGCAGAGCTGCTGATCAAACACAACATACTAACAGACAGTTCCTTCCCCAAAGAGTTTCC
The DNA here is from genome assembly GCF_965152275.1 of Natator depressus. Lineage (NCBI taxonomy): Eukaryota > Metazoa > Chordata > Testudines > Cheloniidae > Natator > Natator depressus. The sequence continues at coordinate 60,696,855 of NC_134238.1, forward strand.
ACTCTAACAGACAAACAGTGGGATGGGACAGAGAGGTGAAGTGACTTGGCTAAGTTCGCATGGATCAACATTCATGTCGCACTCCCCATCAGTACGGTTTGCTTTTTACCCAAGATCCACAGTGTAATTAGTTAGTCATTTCTCTTGCTTTCCATTCCAAGAGTTCTAATTCCAGGAACTGGTGTTGAAAGATCCCCTTTTACATGATCTCCCCTTCTTATGCAAAATATCTGTTTGGCCAAGATTGACACAAACACCAAACACAAACTCTAAAATTGTGACCAGCCATATTTTCAGAATGCTTGTCTTCATTCTTTCTCCATCAAGTGAAGGTGGCAAAACACTTTGCCAGAAAACAATCTGCTTTGTTGTATATGACATCAGTGTGAAAAAAATCTTTAAACAAACCTGAAACTGGGGAAATGGGAATTAACCCTGCTGTCTTGGCAGACAATTATTTTAGCTATAAATGCTAGTGACCACAAGTGGGACTCAGGGCAGCTGCTAAAACTGGTTTTGAAACTGAAAATAACATGATTATCTGTTGAACAAACCAAGCAGTGGGTTTGTTCTGAATTTTGCCCGGGTGTGGATTGCTGAGTCATTTATCCAGGTCAAGAACATTTGCTGATTCATGGTTTGCACAGCACTGTGTTTCAGCTCTAGCATAGCAACTGTCTGCAAGTTAAATCAACTCATCAGTGTTCTTCTTTCTTCTCCTCTCCCACATCTGTCCCCAAGTCAAGCAGCATACTATCGGAGAAAAACTATATTGCACCATTATCATACTGTTGGTCTTTTCCTGTCAGTTGTTTACTAACTCAAGGGCTGTAGAAATCTGCCAACAGAAAAGATTAGGTATCATGTCATGTTGAGTTTGCAGTGTTCAGCATATGCTGCGCACTCCACAATGAAAATAGATTGAACAAATACTGGGACTGTTAGATCATCTACTGAGAGTGATTTTAAAAAGTGAAGATCCATTTTATTTTAAAAATAAGTTCTAGTCAGAACATCATGAAAACATATGGGTTGTCAGTATGTTAAAGATAGTTATCAAAACTCATGATTCAGAGCATCAGCTGATCACCTACAGGAAGGAATTCCCCCTTCCATCTCCCAGGGTTGACATTAAACAGCTGGGGGAAGGCAGGGGAAACCATCTTGCTCTGCTGCTCCATAAAGTGCCAAGTGTATACTGGCCACTTCTGGAAGCACGATGCAAAACTCGATGATGGATCAATGGTGTGATTCACTTTGGTAAATCCAGTGTTGAACCAAAGCACACAACACATCTGGAACAGTGAATTTTAATTCCCAGGGGGAATTGTCTTGGTTAAGGTATGTAAGCAGCTGTGGCTTAATCTATCTTTCCATTTCAATAGATGAGGCAAATTGAAGTGAAATATTGTGGCTGTTCTCTTTTTCAAAGTAAAGCAGTTAGGAGCACAACAAGCAAGACAATGCTGCATCTTCTCAGCCTTGCTATAACTGTTTTGCATGGCTGAGATCAAACTTATTTCATATTTGACACCAAATAGCCATCAACTGGTAACACCTTTATGGCCCAGCATTGGTGTTGAGATGGTGGCCGACATGAGAACTGGTGTTTTTCTTAAAGCTCTAGCTCCTGGAGATAAGTGATTAAGTGAGAAATTCATTTTTTGTTATAAAATAAAAGTAAATTAGTGACCCTCCTAGTTGCAGAGAAAAGCTTGAAAATGTGACCCCAGTGTACTCTAAAGACTTAACCACTGGGGAAGTTTTATTATTTTTTAAAAACATCTCCTGATTTTCAAGGCAATCTCATGATTTTTGGGAACCTGACTCATTATTTTTAAAGGCCTGGAGATGGCAATATTATTTCTGTACAGGCCCTAGCATACCGGGGTCCCTGATTCAATTACGGCCTGCGGACAGTATTGCAGAACAAATGACTTAACAACCACCACTAGTTAAACCTTTTGGGACTGTAAATTGAGTCAGAAAGCTCACAAGAATAGGCTCGTGCAGTATTTCAGCCTTTAGTTTTTTGTCTTGGCTGGAACCAAGAAGCACAAACAAACACAAAGGAAAGAGAAAAGGAGTACTTGTGGCTTAGAGACTAATAAATTTATTTGAGCATAAGCTTTCGTGAGCTATAGCTCACTTTATCCGATGCATGCCATGAAGTGAGCTGTAGCTCACGAAAGCTTATGCTCAAATAAATTTGTTAGTCTCTAAGGTGCCACAAGTACTCTTTTTCTTTTTGCAGATACAGACTAACACGGCTGCTACTCTGAAACCTGTCATTATGCAAGACAAAGGAAAGAGTTAACCAAACTTTTCCTAAACGTACAAAAAACTTTGGTTCTTGTTTGAGCTTGGAGCAAAAGTTTGGGTGGGGTGGGGGCAGAGGAGGTGGTGAGTCTTATTTATCTGACCTGATTCACCTGTCCCAGTTGTAACTGACTGCATCAAGTGGCCTCAACTCAGCAGTCATGCTGTACCACACCCAGCTGCAATAATTGGATAAACTTCTCCAAAAGGGCAAAGTGAAAAGAGGATCTTCCAGCACAAGGAGAGTGTGGTGTTTTTTCCCAGTTTTTAAACTAAAACAAAAGACAAAATATATGTAGCAAGTGGCAGATAAAGAACAAATTTTTAAAAATACTTCAGAGAGTGGCTAATCAGCTTGTGGAATTCACTGTTGCAGGTGATCAGCAAGTAAAAGACGACAGCTATCAGAAATTAATGACTTGGACCACTGAGATTGTCAGGAATTGTGAAAACTAAAATCAAGTGTGGTGCTCTGAGGGCACTTACTGTCATGACATTCCCAAGCCAGAGTGTCACCACTAAAGCAATGCTGAGCCTGGCAGCAGCACTGGATAGTTCCAGGATGCAGCGTGGCCCTAATGACTAGGTCCCTACGCTAGGACTCAGGAGGCTGGCTTCTAGTCCTGGCTATGCCACTGGCCTGATAGGTGACCTTAAGCAGTCACTTCACCTCCACCTGCCTGGGTTTTCCCATCTGTAAAATGACAGTGAAAGCAACACAGGATGGTCCCAAGGAGCAGCAGATAACTTCTTTAGGTCTAGTGTTTGTGCTCTCAGTTTAGACAAGCATTTACAAATGAGTCAAACACTCTAACGTTTGTGGCTTTCCTTAGGCTGTGGTTTGTGCTACAACCTTGCTTTTCAGATTTAATCATAAAAACCCACCTACTTAATTATAATTTCAGCAAAAATATTCCTGCTTGGGCGAGATGAGGACAACTGACTACAATCTGATCTGAGAAAGAGTGCTCTCACAGTCCCTAGGTTATACAAGAGAAGGGTGCCAACAATTAAAAAGATCCAGAGTTTCACTCAATTGCTAAATGGAACTAGCATCTACGGACAGAAAAAAACAAAAAATCCAAACCTTACTTTCAAGGAGAAGCAATCACGACCTGTTCTTCCAATCCTGAGAGATGCTGCAAGACATTTTGATCATATAGCATCTGTCATAAAATTGATCCAAACTCCTCAAATGTGGTGCCACTCTCCATTCACAGAGGTGATGTCAGGGATATGCATGCAATTGCAGCATTGAGAAATTCAAGCTTTCAAGCTTGAAATTTCAATTTCAATGTTGAGCTGAGAAATTCGAGGACAGGGACCTGTTATCTGTTTGATGTTTGGTACAGATTGACCAGCACTACATATATTTAGAGTATTATGTAAGGCCCTGATTCAGGAAAACACTAAAGCACATGCTTAAGTCTAGCCCTATTCAGACATCTTAAGTGGTGTCCTCAACAGATATGCTTTCCTGAATCATGGCCTAAATGTTTATAATTCATAATATATTCTATAAGCACTAATTGTCTGCTGTAGGGAAACTCAGGTGAGATTGGCACCCCAAACTACTGTGTACTTCTTTAATCCAATATTTGGACTGCATTAGAATGTGTCAATTTTTAAAATTCTGTCTTGCTTATTGTTCTTGCTGTATTCTTCGTTTGTCTTCTCTTGTTTTTGTGATTTCTTTCTTCGCAATGTTTTCTGTACCATTTTTCCTTTGCCCAGTATTTACCTGTTGTGTTGTTTTATTTTTTAAAATCTATTAGGTACAGTATAAATTCCAATACCAATAGTATGTAGGTGCTGTTTGGAGGGATGCTGTAAGGACTGACAATTTCAAAGTGATAGAACATAAAAAAATCTTGATACCATCCCCCAAGGCAAGGAGGTCTGGAACGGTCTTAATAAGCCATGGGATAAGTTAGGAAACCCCCCAAATAGTAAACCATGATGCTGAGCTGGCTCTGATTACAGTTGCAGTGGGAGAAGTCTGTGTGCAAGCGTATATATGTAAACATACATAATATTTCATCCCCTCTCTATCCTGCACGCTCTGTTCTGGCAAGCCAGGAAGAGATTAAAATGAATGACTGAATACAGGATTGTCATCCATGTCAATCTCTTGCTGGCATCAGCTCCAAGTTACACGATAACCGCCTTAAAGGTGACCGCAAAGGAAAAATAATTGGGCCCAGGACCTCTTTAATTTTTACTTCTTATATTAAAAAACGTTTCTTCGTGGCTTTTTTGTGTTTGTTTGTTTTTACATTAGAAGTTCAGGCTGGAAGACTACAAAAGTGGAAGAAGTGGTGTAATGGTGACATCCCAAGAGTGAGGAGAATAAAAGCTGAACATTCTAGAAGGCAAGGGATTTTTAGATACTCGGTTTTTGTTTTGTTTTTAAATTATTAAGGCAAATTTACAATAAATGGTTAATATGCTACATTGTACATCACTTTTTACTTATTCGGGCTCAGGTTAATATTGAAAGAACCTGGCTAAAGATTCTGGCTTGCTGGCTGGGGAGACCTCCTCCTCTGACTGCACTAAAAAGGATGCGCAAATTTCTAAATACCTATCCTCTTTTTGGTGCACCTTGTGTGTATATACTTGGTGTGAAAGCTTTTCCATCTGCTTCAGCAACGAGTCATTCCGTAAGAGAAGTCATTTTTTCCAACTATGTGCAATATGAAGTCTTGCAACTCACAATAAAAAAATTAATTTCTCATTCTGTTTAAAATGTAGATCTTTTACTGGAGCATTAAGTAAGCAGGTCAGGGGATCTCTGGGAAGCGAGCAATTTGTTGTAAAATGAATGTCTTCAATAATTTCCTCCTAAAACCATCCAATTCCTGGACACAACCACCACATATGCGAGTATGTTCTGCTTTCCCAGAAACCCCTTCAATAGAGTGCCTCCTTAGTAGCAAAAATATGATGGATCTTGACTGGAGTCAAATGCCATCTATACACTAATTTATAAACATTTTCTTTATGAGCTACACAAACTGAAGATGTATAATCCCTTTCCCCTACAGAGATCCATTCATCTAGATCAATTTCTTTGTACAAATCCATCTCCGTCTTTTCATCTGGACTGTTTTCTTATCAACATCTTTTTCACTCAAAATTGTATATATCTTAGAAATTAAATCTTTTGTTCCAGCTTGCTCCTGGGTCAACTCCTCAAATATAATTAAAGGTCTAGGTAGAGCTGTCTTGTATCCAGATTTCACAATAAAATGTTTGACTTGAAAATATTGGAAATACAGAATCTTAATATTATTTATATTATTGCTATTTTAAACTTTGCATTTTGTTTGCTTTTCTTAATATAAATTTACCTTCAGTGACTTATTTACATTTTCAGTAAAGGAAGTCTTTGTTAAAGGGCCAACATCCCTTAACCAGGGAAGGTTAGATTTTCCATTCTTGGTATTCCTAAAGATTTTTTAAAAAAAAAAAACAACAACAGTAAAAACAACAAAATAACACCCCCAACCTACCTCCCAGGACTTTCTTAGCCATCAGAAAAAGAAGCGAAGAAAGGACACAAGTCCAGTATGTAAAAAATCCTTTACAGCTTGCCTTTAAAAGGGGGGGGGGGTAAAATCAAAGATAGTATAATAAGTCCTGATCCTAAAACTGCATCGGAACAGCCTGTGCAAAATCAATAGGGCTCTGCAAAGGCACAGGAGTCTGCTCATACACATCCCTGTTGATTTAGACCTCTGCAAAGACGAATGGGGCTGCTTGTGTGGATACAGTTGCAGGATAAGGGCTTTAGTCATCATGGGTGCATTTTCAGAGAATAAAAATGATTTTGGTATACTAAAAATGATACCTTTTCTATGGGATTTTCTCCCAATCATTTAACCTTCCAGTAGTGGCTTTGCAAGTCATCCACCTAGCCACAGGTCTTGAAATAGTTCTATGTTCCAATAAGCCTGATGTATTTGGAATGGTTCCGTGCATATTCCCCATTAGAGAATTGTTTGTTTACACAGAATAATAATGAAAGCCAAAGGTGATCTGGGCAGCAGTGACTTCAATTTTCCCCCATGGAAAAGTTTTCTGGGATTTTTTATTCTATAGTTCAAAGCTAGGTTTTGCTTTTCTATCATTTTCCTTGATATACTCCTAGTTTAACTGAGTTGTACCTTTAAACCCTTTGGCAGCAACAATGATGCACACTGTGCTGTGATGAGGCATACTGAAGTCAGTGAACAAATGGCTCATTGCTGGAGCAGATGTTGTTGCTGCCTGGAAAATGTTCAGATCTTGGATTTTTAAAGAACTGGATCACTGAAGTTGCAGAAAAATTTGTGAAAGATAATTCACAGGATAATGGAGATAATTGATGACTGAACTGGGACTATTAACCCCCTTTCATTTATTACACTATAGGCAAGATTTTAACTCATCTTCAGATGTAGAAAGCCTATTCATTGACACACTGAGTCACTAATTGCCTTTGAAGTTTCATTAAAAACAGATGCAACACTAAAGTGCAAGTATTAGTCACACTCTAATCAAGGTGCAGCTCAACATTCTGAGCATGAACTGATAACATATCTAATGATGTAGAAAACAGCTGCTAATGCAGCAGTTGTATTCTCCACTGTACAGTTACAATTAATATTGATAAACTTAAAGTGCCTGCTGCAAATGCATTATGTTGGCTGGGTAAGTAGAGTCCTAAGGGTGAGAAAAAGAAGTATTATGATATGGCAAAGGCTATGTCTGAACATGAATCCTCTCTATAGAGCTTGTTTTCTTTCTTCTCCTCTGAACATGTCAAGGCAGAACTGGCCTCTTGAACAAAGTATGTTTCGGTGCACTGACTAATTAAAATTTGCCAGATATTTTTAAGTCAATAGATATTCTACAGATAAAATGGTTACCGGATGGAGAAATCTGGAATAATTAAGTAATTAAGTTGTGATGCATTTTGCTTTAGCTAGCTCATTCTGTGTAACTAATGATTGCAAGCAACATGCTTCTCGCAGTTCAATACCTTCCACCTAACACAGGTTTCCTAGGATGGTTTTAAACAATAAAAAACAAGGGCTTAATATCCCTATCACTTGTACTAGTTTTCTACTAATATATTCTAGTGTAATGAGTTATTTTGATTGAGTTACTCCTGGGGATGAGAGGAGAATCAGGCCCCAAGACCTTGTCTGTGTTAAGATTTTTCTTTATAAAGTTGTTGCTATCATTGGTCCAGCTCACTAGTGGCAGCAATGGTAGTAGCCTAGTGTAGACAGGCCTCTAGTCAGTCATGAGAGTTTTAAGCACTGTATTGTCCAGTCCTGCTCAGAGAAGGTGCTTAAAGTGCCAGCAACCATCTAGAGTTCGGTCTGCTTTAGTGCTACCACTAGTGGAGCTGAACTGGTCAGGGCACCAAGTGGGAAATATTAAAGAAAAAATTCTTTGAGGAGGGATGGTCCAGAGGTTATGGCGCTACCTTGGGGCTTGGGGAAGACCTCAGTTCCATTTCTTACTCTGCCTCTGTGACTTTAGGCAAGTTATTTAGTCTCTCTGTGCCTCAGTTCCCCATCTTTAAAATGGGGATAATAGCACTTCTCCTGAAGTAATTGGACGGCAGGATCTGGGGCTTAAGATAAACACCAATTATCACAGGACTAATGAAATCATAAAGATTGGCAATATTGTGATTTTGGGTTGCTCTGGGGAACAAAGCAGCATCCTGGGTGCAGTTAGTTAGTTGGGATTTCTATGGACCTACAGCCCAGAAGAGCCAGAGAAGAGAGAGCTCTGCTTACCTCCCACCCTCGCCCCAACATGCCCCTATGCTGGGACTTACTGGGGAAAACCTAAAGAATAGGGAAAGATGCACTGTAGGGGCACATATACCAGCCCTATGCTGTCCCCTGCACTTGGGAAATTCTCCCCTAAGGACCATTGTGGCATACCAGAGTGGCATAAAAGGGCCATCACAGGGGCTTGAATCCAATCTTCGGTATAGACATAGCCTGAGCAAGAGAGAGAGAGTCTGTGTAAAGTTCTATTTCTACCTTGTTCATCTTAGTTTCTCTTCTAAGATAACACGTTAAAAAAGCAGTTCATTCTCCGGGAGGCCTGATGGAGGTCATTGGCAACATGTGTGGAGCCAGCGTGGGCTACAGCATCATTAATGTCTGCTGAGGAGAACGACAATCTTATTGTCTTTGATCTGCCCAGATAAAATATATTAAAAAATGTATGTTGCAAAACAGTGTGGCCTTTCAATGTGCCATGGGAGAGTTATAATGTAGTTTTAGAAGAAAAACGTGCTTTGCTATGAATTCCAGGCCCGACACTTGTAGAACAAGAGCACTTCCTGAGTACTGTTTCTTGTAAGGGGCTGACATTTTTAGAGGAAGGACAACATAATATTAGCTGTTCTCTAGGGGATAACCCTCCCCTGGCAGGGATATTGACTGGGTGGCTCCACGGATTCTGACTTAACGATGGGCCATCAGTTTCTTTAACCCACTTTCCCAGCAGTGAAGGGCCAGGCACCATATCAGACCCCTGTTGGTCACCTATCTAGCCCAGAAGTGCCCATCCTTCTCACACATATAAAAAATAAAATATTTACCTTATTGGTCTAGCCTCAGTGCTACGACTGCACACATGGTTCTATTGCATGGTTTACACATCCCTAGAACTGGCTCTGATTATTCTTCTCAAAGCTTTCCCCCCTTGTCCCCATGGTGCTGAGACGCTTGCTTCTATTCAAAAGAAACATGCCAGTGAAAATGTTAAAGCTAAACTTTTTTTTTAAACTTATCCCAGCTTTAGGATTCTGAACACATTATGTATTATTAATTATTATTATTATTAATTTGATAGAGCATTTTTATCACAAGAATTTGTTGGCGTCAGTATTACTGAATACTGAAGATATTTTGCAACAAATGACAAAATCTTGTTTTTAGCAACAGTTCAAGTTTTAAAAAAAGCTTAATCTAAGCAAAACACCAGTGAATGATTTAGTTTGTTGTATAAATGTTTAAGGAAGCATTATTTGGTTCCTTCTTAGAATCCAGGATAAAAACAAAAAATACAAAAACAATTACTTCATCTTGAAAAACATTCGTGTTTTAGTTTCTCCCCCAGACTAAAATTATGGGAAGTAAAAGCTAACCATTTCATTCAGATGGGCAGCTGTGAAAATACTCTCTCTTTGCCTTATTACCTTGCTTATTTCATATCCTTGCTGGGTTTCTGTACCTTTGTGTACAGAGAAACTGATCTTGTTGAAACAGTGGACAAGGAAGTGCTGAACACAATGCCGATATGGAGAGTGGAGTTCTCACACAGGTACTTTATCTGCCAGTCTCATGCTGTTCAGAGCCTCCTCTTTTTAATCACTTTGTAGATTGCAAGGAAAAAGAAAATACAGAATTATGCCATCCTATTCTGCTTTGAAATGGGGCTTTAAGCCTCTTTAAAGAAAAAGTCACTTCCGTTGCAACTTCAAAAGTATGAACATCTCTATTTCTTTTGCAAAGAGAAAATTTATGGTCAAGTGACCTATGGATGTCTATTTGTGATGGTGCAAAGTCCAGGAAAATAAATCTAATTATGAAACAATTGTTAGCAAAAGTTGGCAGGTCTATACTGACTTCTTTTAAACAACCCTTTCATTCTGGAGACTGATACACTTAATAAAGGCATGATCCGGTGGCTGTTACTCCAATGGATGCTAGTGGGAGGCTTTGCCTGAATAAATATATAAAGCCAACTCTACCTTGATGAGTTGTTTCATTTGCCTTGAAATGGAAAGTACTGCAAACAGTTTGATACACTCATTGAAGGCTGTTGAGTTGCTCTGTAGTTTATGTACAAAGCCCTTTCTCTTCTGCTAGAAGTGTTATATTATCAAAACAATGAATGGGTACGTTGACAAAGGTTTGAATAGACAAGGTGGGTGAGGTCCTAATCTTATGCAGAGCTCTTCTTCAGATCCTGAAGAAGAGCTCTGTGTAAACTTGAGAGCTTGTCTCTTTCACCAACAGAAGTTGGTCCAATAAAAGATCTGACCTCACCCACCTTGGCTCTCTAATATCCTGAGACCAACACAGCTACAACACTGCAAACAAAGGTTCGAATAAGCTCTCACAACTGAGATTCCTGTATCCAGCTTTATCTGAACCCCAAGCTGGGCTGGAAGTCTTAAGAACAGACTTTATCATAACATTTCTGGTATTTTAAGGCCTTGTCCAAAGTCCACTGGAATCACTGGAAAAAGCTCTTTGACTTAATGGGCTTTGGTCACGCCCTAATAGTGGGCTTTTTACCTCTCCTTTGCTCTCATCCCACCCTTGGCCTTAGCCCATGCTGTTCCTTACAACCAGAACTTTCCCCTGCATCTCAGCATACCATGCACCAATCTTTCCTTCATTTAATTCCCCACGCAAAACCTAGAGCTTCTACAAAGGTAACCCACGCAGTAAAATGCTGTCACTACCACTAAACAGGGAAGATAATCAAAAACATGAAGGGTTAATTCCTACCCCTTCTCAGTGATGCAAAAATGCACATCACCTCCAGGAGTACATGCAGATCATGGCCACGGTGCTACCCTGACAGGATGGAGCGTGCCCTCTTTCTCTGCAACCCCAATTCAGGAAAAGCTTTCCTGGCTGGGGGAGGGAGGGGGTGGAATTAGGACTGTGGTATAGGTAAGAACTGCAACCATTTTTGATGGGTAAATGGAGGGACTTAGGGGTTAATTGACATCCCCAAGGTCAAGTAGTGGTTGGTGGCCGAACTGGGGTTGCAAGTCACAATAAGGGAGGCTAATGGCAGTGGACCATGATGGAGCTTGCAGGGCATGCCATGGATGGAAAGGAGGGGACTCACTGAGGGTGCTGTCCCCCTGTACCAGGGAGGCTGTGTGTCTTACCCAGTGGTGGTATGACTCATGAAGTTATTTCAGTGCTTGTCACTTTCTTTTCTCATGGGATTTCTTCTTGGTCTCTGCTTTGCATCTTGCTGATGTCTCATAGTCATAACTGATAAACAATAAGAAAGGAAAAATCACGAGAGAAAAAGTTGGCCGTAGCTCCCGCTTCTGCCTGTTGGACTTCAGATTACATAACACATTTTTTGTATAAGTTTGGTGTCAAAAACATCAGCAGTCTATGTATACATTATTTTAATTAGGAATGGCTTATTCCAGCTGAGCTGACCCTCCCTGTTGCTCCCAGGAAACTGCTTGAGCAAATAGCCATTATTTATCATTCTGTACAGAAGAAAGTAGATTGCTATTCTGAAGAGGTCAGTCTTCATCATAATTTGTCACAGAGTAATAATCTAACACATGTTCTGCAACTATTACATTGTACATTTCTGAACTATGTTACACTGTTATGTAAATAAGTAGTTTATCTGAGAATGTGCACAGAAGGTGTATTGCAACTCCATTTAGAAATCAATGCAATACGTTTGTATGGGCTGGCGACTACAATCCTGTTTGTGCTTTAACTACAACAGAAGTTGGGGGCAGGCAGGCTTGGAACTAAAGAAGAAGTCAGTTCTTCATTATGAGGGCTCCCATTGAAGCTAATGTCAAAACTAGAGTTGGTGGGGAATTTTCCATCACCATGATTTTTTGGCAGAAAATGTGTTTTCTGCAAAACTGGAGTTTTCTGGGAGAAGATTTAGATTTTGCCCAATTTTTTCAATTTTCTATTGGGAAAATCTAAATGAAGTATTTTGTTTTGGGTAGGATTGATCAGAATCAAACATTTCAGTTTGTTGAACAGAACCAAACATTTAGCTTCTGTTCAGTTCGACATTAAACTGCAAGTGCCGGTGGTGCCACAGTGACTCTTGGGAGATGAATTTGAGTGCTTCCTGCCCCCATTCTTTCCTGTTTGCTGGGCTCCAGAGCAGGACTATATCTCTCCTAATGCACCATGGTCTCTCCTGTGACCGAGTTGCATGGTACATCATGGGGGATGTTATCTGGCCAGAGAGCCTGAGAACAAACTACATCCCGGTGCCATTGACAGATGAAGTTCAGTGTTGAACTGACTCAGAACAAACCATTGCTATTCAGTTTAACGTACCCAGCTAGTACAACAGCTCTGAACTGAAAGTTTTCAGAACTTTTTGCTCCTTAAAACATTTTGACATTTCAACTTTTCAGCCTGATTCAAGGTGAAAAGAAATGTTGAAATATAGGAATTTCCCATGAGGTGAGATTTCTGATTTTTCTCACAGCATTAGTCATCAACTCCCTTTGGCTGCAACTAGAAGAGGCTCAGGCTCCCATTTGGAAGAATGATCATGTGCTGCTTAAAAGAGACCCCCAAAAGATGTTTAAAGAAATGTTTTTGTTTCTGTATAGTGGCAACAGTATGCCTAAAAGAAATGTTATTTAAAAAAAAAACTTGCAAGTCTTTTAATATTAGAAATATTGAGAAAATTTTGCTGGAGTTTCTCTTGGAGGCCTCATTTTTGAACTCTCAGACCTTAACTGAAAACTTTATAAATAAGTCCTTTCCCTACAATGTTCATTGATCATTAGAGTTCAATACGTGTTCACAACACCCACATCCCAGTCTGACTTTAAAAATCCCTTCCCCTTCTGAAATGCTCAGCTTTCAGCCTCTTGACCATTCTGAGAAATTCACTAATTTTCCAGTCACTTGAGAGCATTCCAAGGTAGATCAGAAATGAATTTTTAATATGCAAAACAAGCTGAATCTCTGTTACCTTCTCCAAATCCCCCCCAACATCACCCACACACTCACCCACACTTGGTTTTTTTTAAACACCAGAAAGCAGACAAAAGCACAAGACCACACACCACACTTTTTTCCCGAGGTCACTTTTAAAGAGAGTTGGCCTAGTACCTTTTTAACAGAGTAGGTTTTCTTCTTCCTCACAAAAATCCTCCCCACTAAAATTTCCCTAATAATTTCTTCATATTTTTAGACAGATGACAAGAAAAAGGGGAGCAGGAGTATACCGGATTGATTGTTCTAATTTTCAAACATCTGTGTAAAAATATTTTAAGATTGCTAAAAAGCAAAATTTCATCCAATTCAATCAAAAACAGTTACCAAATCTTGACGTAGACTTGTTGAATTAACACTAAAAATAAAATACTCCTGTTACTATAGTGATTATTTAAGCAAATGGATGAGCACTATAGATAGCAATCCTCAATAAGTGATTCAGTCTGATAATGACTCTAACAGATAAAAGGAAAAAATTATTTGTCATTATCTTGACTAGCCATACTGTACATATTTGAGCTGCAGTGATGCTGCTTTTCTGACCAGCCTTTTGAACTGTACACCTTCCCACAGAGTTATTGTAAACAAGCTCTTTTCAGAACAGGAATACAGCTGAATTTAGTTTTTCTGTTATTATACAAGCAGCTATAGAACCACAGTATAATCTTTTCGATGCAGGGAACCAGCCTGGGATTCTACAACTCAGGCATGACCCACTTATTTCATAAATAGATTTCAGTAGCTGCTGCACTGAGAAATGGTGACGGAAACAATATCGTTGGGGCGCATCTGTGCTTGGGAATGCAAATGTTTAGTAATTTTCAGCAAAGGCTTCCATTTTCCAAGCTGGAATAAGAAACTATTGTATCAGTGAGACAGTGTGGTCAAATTTATGTAGACTTAGTAAACACAGGCAGAGAACTAGTGGAAGGAAACAGAAACTCTTTCCACAATCCTCTGAAACAGATCTGCAATCCATAATGAGGTCCCAAGGCTTGAGGGAAAGAATAGTCTTGTGTTTAATGTATGGGAGATCTCAGTTCTATTGCAAGATTTGCGTGGAGTTCATATGACATTAGGCAAAACACTTAACCTCTCATTGACTGTTTCCCCATCTATTAAATGATAGTAATATTAATTACACCAGTTTGCTGTGGGGTTCAGGTCACTGGTATTTATGAAGTAATCAGATACTTTAGTGTTGAGTGCTGTAAGAAAAGCCTAGAGAAATAGACGTGTTGCATTGATCAAGGCCCATTTACTTTTTGTTTAGCATTTGCTTGCTTTAGTTTAGTTTTGATTTGTGTTCTTTTATGATCTGGGAATTATTTTTAATTGTTAGGACCAGACAGGATGCGGTTGTCCCTGCATAGGCGACTGGGGAGAGAAAGCACTTATCATTCCTGTGGGAGAGACAGCCACATTTGCAACCTCTGGTGGGATGAGGGTGGAACCATGACCCATCCGTTCCTCTGCACCAGGCAGTGAATTTGAGCCAGCTCTGTACCCTTTAAAATGGTAGTGGAGCGATTAATTTTGGTTGTTTACTGAACATGCAGTCCAATATGACAGGGACAGTTATCACAGCATATAGGGATAGCCAACAAGGTGATAGCCTGAGTGTCATCATCTGAAGGTGGCTTGTCTAATTTAAGTGTGTTTGTATTCTGTGCATCTAGGAATCCTGGCAACAGGCACTATATCAGTTAAATTGTTGAGAACCAGGCACGTAGCTGAGAAACTGGCCACCATTTTTAAAGGACGGTATTGTGCATTGAACGGTCTAGGAACGCTTTCAGAAAGCTGTGCCAACAGTGTACAAAGCTATTTTGTTAACCCGAAATAATTCAAAGCAGTTGGAGTTGAACTTATAGAATGTACATTATTCTCTTCCATTGACTCTATAAGGAGGCCATCTGCCCACCAAGAGCAGAGCTGTGTTTGTGCCTCTCTGTCTTCAGAGTTCTTTGGTGGTGGAGTTACTGTACAGCAGTGGCATTGCTGAAGGGTGCTTGGGAGATCATCAGTTAATGCCTTGCAATTATTGATTGCCCTCCCAATTCCACAATTTTTCCTGTGTAAGCAGAGCAGCCCCCTTCTCCTTTCTTTCTTGAACTAGCCACTTATACTAAGTCTTACTTTGCCACCTGCCTGGTCCAAATGGAGAGAACCACAGCAAACTTTTCACTTTGCTCAACAGAAACACTCTAGAGGATCATATTCCACCCTGGCCCATCTCCTTTTATTTAACTCTGTGGACTTGTACCCATTTAGACGAGGGCTGAATTTGGCCCGTAGCATAGCTAACTTTTACCAGTGTCAGGGGATTGAATTTTTCAAGGGTGAAAGTTGACCAAGTTTGGCACAATTCTCTCACAGAGAATCCCCAGCTCTAAAGGAATGTTGGCATTGTTTACTTCAGAAATAACCTTGGAAAGAGAATGACAAAATCAAATGGCCAGCCAGATGGTACAGGGATGAATGCCTTAGGCAGAAATAATAATTCCATTTGATGATACGATACATAATAAAATAAGATAAAATAAAATAAAAAAAGCCCTTGAATACCTTGTAATAGCTACCATATAATGCAGACTGCTTTCTTTATGATTCCTTACTGATTTCTTTAACAGCTACACCAGATCCAATACAGCAGATCAGATCAAGGGCTCTCAGACTTTCTCCATCTGGGACCTCCATGCCAGCCACAGTTTCTTATTACCCAAACCCACAATAAACTGTGTTCATATCCCACAGTCATCTGGGATCATGACAACAAACTGTGGCTGGTTTGGGGTCTGGTGCTAGAACACACTGGTAGAGCTAGTGAAAGGACTGGATGGGGATGGAGGCTGGCGCAGGCTACAGGGAGAGTGCTGTTGGTTAGGGGTCTTTCCTTCTGTTTATCCCACTGCTTGTCTACAGTGCTCTGCTTTGGGGGGGAAGCTGCTTAGACATGGTGAGGAGATGATGTAGTGCTGGGAGCACGACAGCTGTGAGATCCGGGTATCTTGCGCCTCTCACCAGTTTTAATCAGAGCTTCCCTGGGCAGACTTGAGAAAGGAGTAAGAAGATGCAGGGTGGGTGGGATGACAGGGTAACAGAATTGAAAGACAATTCTTTCCTTTCCTTGCAGTGACTGCTGCTACCGCAGGTTACAAAATCGTAAAAAAAACTGGCAAAGAAACAAAAACCCCCCAAATATTCATGGAAATCTCCAGTTTTTCTAACAAAAAAATGGGTTTTGGTTTTTCATTGAAAACTGGAATGTTTCAATCAAACCACATTTTCTGAGTTCTCTTTTGAAAAGAGGGTAGATTGTCATCAAAAAGATTTGATGTTAAGTTTTCAACCAGCTCTAATTGTGAAAATTTTGCCAAGAACCCATGGATTAGCCTTATGCTCTCTTCATGACAAATAATGGAAAAGCCTGTAATTCTAAAAGGAATTCGAATTGCGAGAGTTGTATTGAAATATGAAGAAAAAACCTCACGGTTATAAAGACATATACAAATTGTGGGCCAGATTCAACACCACTCAATGTGCAGCGGCAGTCAAAAAAGCTAACAGAATATTGGGAATAATTAGGAAATGGATAGATAATAAGACAGAAAATATCATATTGCCTCAATAAATCCATGGTACGCCCACATCTTGAATACTGCATGCAGATGTGGTCGCCCCATCTCAAAAAAGATATACTAGAATTGGGAAAGGTTCAGAAAAGGGCAACAAGAATTATTAGGCGTATGGAACAGCTTACATATGAGGAGAGGTTAATAAGACTGGGACTTTTCAGCTTGGAAAAGAGACGACTAATGGGGGATATGATAGGGGTCTATAAAATCATGTCTGGTGTGGAGAAAGTAAATAAGGAAGTATTATTTACTCCTTCTCACAACACAAGAACTAGGGGTCACCAAATGAAATTAATGGGTTTAAAACAAACAAAAGGAAGTATTTCTTCACACAACGTACAGTCAACTCTTTGCCAGAGAATGTTGTGAAGGCCAAGACTATAACAGGGTTAAAAAAAGAACTAGATAAGTTCATGGAGGATAGGTCCATCAATGGCTATTAGCCAGGATGGGCAAGGATGGTGTCCCTAGCCTCTGTTTGCTAGAAGCTGGGAGTGGGCGACAGGGGATGGATCACTTGACGATTCCCTGTTCTGTTCATTCCCTCTGAAGCACCTGGCACTTGCCACTGTTGGAAGACAGGCTTCTGGGCTAGATGGACGTTTGGTCTGACCCAGTATGGCCATTCTTATGAAACAGCTAGGTTCTACCCATGAATGTTGGCAAAACTCAGGCTGCAGGCCTAATGGCAGTAAGTCAGCCTAAGGTAGGGACTCAATGGCACAAGCCGCCCACAACCTATGATTTGTGAGGGACTGTGAGCTAATAGTGAAAGGGCCGGACTAGCTGGGAAATGTGACGGTACTGGAGAGATATGGAGCTCTGGACAGGTATGAAAACTGTCTTCCTCCTGCAGAACCCTGGATGTAGGTTGGTAGTAGAAGTGCAGCTGACCTCCCACAAGGTGAAACCATCCTAGGGCACAACAGACCCCTAGGTGCTAGCAGAGGCAAATTGCAGCCCTCTGAACCTAGAATGATTAATCTGACCCATTAGTTGTTTGGGTAGGTGATTTTCCCATGGAAAACATACGGGAAATTTTCCCAATAAAAACCTTCTCTTGCCTTAACTTGCCTTAGGTAAAATCCTAGTGAACACAATGCAGTTTGTAGTTTTAAAATGAGTTAGCAGGTCAAGGTAAACACTAGTTTCACCTGGAGCTGCCAATTTGTGTGAAAACTACAAACTGACTTGTCTTCACTAGGATTCTACCCCCTGTTAGTTACCATGAGTTAGCAAATACAAATTAAGAACATACCCTTTTTCCTAGTGAAGATGTACCCTGGTGGAATTACAGACTCTGGAGGCTTAGACCTGAACTTTAAAAGACTCTTGGCTTTAGTCAGTGTTACCCCTCCCCCAGTGTGAGAGTCAAGTAGCTAACTTGGACAGTATCCAGAAAGAGGCTTTGATGAGAAGGGAAACATGGTGGAAGAAATACTTGAACTTAAACCACTGGAGGCAGAACTATAATCTTTCAGGTTTTTTAATCAGTTCAAATATACGTTTGTGTGTTTGGAAAATCAAAGCAAAATCCTTTGGATAGTCTGGCATGTTGGAGGTCAGTAAAGTTGCCCTGTGTTGTAGGATGACACATGTATCCTGAGTCAATAGAAGAACTAAATATTCCCTTTGTTCTTCAACACAGCCTTTCATCCATGTGTATTATAAACATTAATTATGGTAATTAAGCTTTGCAACACCTATGTGAGGGAGGTAATTATTTTATTCAGTGGGGAAATTGAGACACCAAGCCCCAGATTCATCCATTTAACTGACAGGAGTTACGCTTAGTTTAGCGCTGAGTCACACTTAGCCCAAAGTCACCAGAAGAACAGGAAATAGAACCCAGGGATCCTGTTTGCCTATGTTGTGCTCTAACCACTAGCTCACACTCTGAAACAAGGACTGGGTAATATTCTTAAAAGAAAACTTCTTTTCCAGGGACTTTTAGGAACAGCCATAGAAGGCTTAGCACTGGATGTTTCCTACCTGTTACACTTTGTGTTGCAATAAATCAAAGCCATTAATATGACAAGAAAGGGAGTTGGTGAACATGCCATGTTTAGACACACTAAATTACAAATGACACCACTTGTAAGAATAGCCTTCCTGGCTATGAAGTTTTTGAAAAGTATTTTAAATCTGGACATAAGTAAAATACAGTAGTTTCAGAGGTGAAAGTAAGCTTGTCCGGTCCAGTCCGGCATACTGGCAAGAGCCGGTACGCCGTGCCGGACTGGACTGGCTTCCCTTGATCAGCGATTTAAAGGGCCCGGGGCTCCCTGCAGCAGCCAGAGCCCCGGGCCCTTTAAATCACCACCTGAGCCCTGCTGCTGGAGCCCTGGGGTAGCGGCAGCAGGGCTCCAGCAGTGATTTAAAGGACCAGGGGCTCCTGGCCACTGCTACCACAGTGGAGTCCCAGGCTCTTTAAATCTCCGCCCGACCCCTGGGGTAGCGGTGGCAGCCGGGAGCCCCTGGGACTCCATCAGTGATTTAAAGGGCCCGAGGCTCCGCTCCAGTAGTGGTGGCCAGAGCCCCTACCCCTTTAAATCGTCTCTGAGCCCCGGGGCTCCCAGCCGCCTCTGGATCTCGTTGCTCCGGGGGGTGATTTAAAGGGCCCGGGTCTTTAAAGGCCCCACCTCTTTCGGTTGAGGCCACGCCTCTTCTGGTTGAGGCCATGCCTCTTCTGGTTGAGGCCACGTCCCCTGCTCAGGACTCCAGCATACTGGTAAATCCTTTCACCCCTGAGTAGTTTGGATAAAATTCCCCACCCTAAAAACTTAATCTATAGCTTGATGGAAACCCAAAGCTATGAGGTTCAAAAGTTTAACCAAACACTTTAGTTTTATTTTTATGCACTTTCCCCCTTACTTATTTTGTCAAAGATGAAAAGCAGAACCAAAATGATCACCAAAAACCCCTCTCTTTTTGTAGTTCAAGCACAGCAGAAAGCAGGAAGCACCAGAAATCTTATATCTCATGAGATCAGATTTCTAGACCACAGAGATCTGGATAAGCAGTAGTATCCATTATCACTGTTTACTCTTTTTTCCCTATGACAACAATGGATTATGATAATCCTGGGCCAATACTGAGTCTGTAAAATTGTTCATGGGAAAGAGAAACAATGCCCTCATCCCTTTACAGACACAATGATTTGTGTTAGGAAAATACTATTCAGTTCACTGTCACCTGCAACAACAGCAAGAAGCCATTCCCTGTTACTCTGGGCAGCACTGAAAAGTGATGGACTATAGTGTTGCAATATTTATTGTTTCTTAGATTTAGATAGCTCCCTGCTTCTCTCCCTTGAGTTCGACACAGAGAGATGATCAGGTTATTGTAGCATTAGCCCAAGGTTTGTATAGTATTACTGCTACATTTCTTTATATGGTATTTGAAAACGGAGCACTTGGCATTATGTGCAAGATACTTAATAGATAGTAAAGTCAGGGTCCCTGTCCTGATCAGTGTAGTCATTGATAAGGTTTTATATTAAGTATAATAATCTCCACTGACATGGATTTTCCTTAGTTTCTTTCTTCTGCAATCCCATGTAGCATTTTGGACCACCCTATTGATGAAGTGGCAGCTAAACAACAAAATGCAGTGATTGTTGTATGAATCAAGTGAGGGTTGATAAGAGGTGGGAAGAAAAGGAGTCAATTGTATTGGGGACCCGAGGTTAGCCCCTCCCCACCAACATCTGTGTAAATAAAGTGAAATGGGGGGGGGTCCCAGCAAATATGATGTATTGGGGGCCAAAATTTCATAGATTCATAGATACTAAGGTCAGGTGGGACCATTATGATCATCTAGTCTGACCTCCTGCACAACGCAGGCCACAGAATCTCACCCACCCACTCCTGCGAAAAACCTCTCACCTATGTCTGAGCTATTGAAGTCCTCAAATTGTGGTTTAAAGACTTCAAGGAGCAGAGAATCCTCCAGCAAATGACCCATGCCCCATGCTACAGAGGAAGACGAAAAACCTCCAGGGCCTCTTCCAATCTGCCCTGAAGGAAAATTCCTTCCTGACCCCAAATATGGCGATCAGCTAAACCCTGAGCATATGGGCAAGATTCACCAGCCAGATACTACAGAAAATTCTTTCCTGGGTAACTCAGATCCCACCCCATCTAACATCCCATCACACGCCATTAGGCCTATTTACCATGAATATTTAAAGATCAATTAATTACCAAAATCATGTTATCCCATCATACCATCTCCTCCATAAATTTATCGAGTTTAATCTTAAAGCCAGATAGATCTTTTGCCCCCACTGCTTCCCTTGGAAGGCTATTCCAAAACTTCACTCCTCTGATGGTTAGAAACCTTCTCTCAACAGGTCTGCATTACACCATGAGGTATGTGGCAAAAAGCAAGTGAGTATAAGAAACTAGGAAGTGCTTTAATCTCCTGGGATTAAGGCCTGAAGAGCCTGATTGCTAAAATGAGAAATGGAGTTAAAGAGAAAACAAGAATGATCGAAGCCAGACCCGAGAATCCATTAATTGACAGCAGTACTTAACAGCTATTCAGAAAGCTCCATTATATCCAACATTTTGAACATGTGTTATAATTGCATTTGGTAATGTCATTCTACAGCACTGAGATGCAGAGACCTCAAGGCAATTTACTAACATTAATGGATGTATCCCTGCAGCACCCCTGTGAGATGAGCACTGGTAGAACTATTTTTTCTGTTGTACAGGTGGGGAAACTGAGGTGCAATGAAGTCGTGACTTGCCCAGGGTACCCATCAAGGCTGTGGCAAAGATGGGAATGGAACCCAGTCATGTACTTTCCCCACCAGACAATAATTAATTAGGGCTCTGCTGTGCCTTATGGACCCAGCCCCCTGTGTCTGGAGTAGTGCATAATCAGACCATCCCAGCCGGAGGCATTGTGCATTAGGGGAGACTGAAAATTTCCTGGAGCTACTTGGACACAGTGCAAGGATACTTGTGCCTGCTACTATACTTGGGTGCAATGCAATATCTATTCCCCAACATGACTAGTTCTGTTGGTCAGCATGGATGGGTAGAGGGCAATATGGCTTTCACTTGGAGGGTCATGAAGGTGTTACACTCAAGTGAGGTCAGATGTTGCAGTTGTGGCTGGTCCCTGTCCAAGCGGAGGACCCTTGCACTGTTTGACCCACTTTGCACGCCCAAGCAGAGATCAGCCACCATTTGGCCTGCAGGAGTATAAAACAAGCATGTTTATGTATAGCACTGCAATTGTGTTAGCAACATGCACTGAATCCCACTAACCACTGCCCAGCAAGATTCTATAGACCATACACATGGAAAATGGGATGTAATTGTGACTGAGCTACTTTGTAACTTTCAGGTGATTAGGGATTGCTTTCAAAGGAACTAATTAAAAAGGTTGAGTTTTCAATCCTCTGCCTCAGGACACAAGATCATCCCACTGCTTTTTCTAATGACTTTAATGAATTTTGTCTTTAAGTTGTCCATCAACTGTTGTGCTTCATGCTGACACTAGTGCTCTTTCTTTTTTGAAAAGGAGACTTAATTGCCTTCCCTAGCCCCTACTTGTGTCTCAATCGGGGTGGGGGGGTGCTTCATGCAAGTCACCAACAATAGAGATGTGGATGTTAATTTTGTCAGTTCTGAAGAAGAAAAAAAGTCAAGGGGTCTATTCAAAGTAGGATAGTAATGAGTTTAATGCTGCTATTCAAAGGAACTAATGATTTGATTACGTTTGCTAATATAAGGTTAAAGGATTTTTTTAGCTGTATCTTATCATTCTACTTGTCCAAGTGCCTTTGCTGCAGCCTTGGTGCCAGATGTCTCTTAAAAGGCTTCATATGTCACTGCAAAAAAATTGTTTCAGGGTCACTTCTTTTTTTTTGTTTCCTCTAAGATCTATTGATTCCTACTCGCCTTGGGAGGAGGGTTTTAGTGAGCTCTTGGAAAAGGGAACACTGCTTCTCCTGTTCAGAATAGGTAGGAGGGGGAAAATAGTAGTAATCTAATCTAATTTTACTTTGAATTGTTTTAGTGTCAATGAAACGCAGTGGAGACCAAAGAGCATGATGCTAATATATAATGAAGGCCTTTTGACCCTGCCAAAGTGGTGTTGAGGGTCCTTGTCTAGACACATAGGCTGTACTGGTTTAACTAAATGGCTTTGCCTGGGCTTCGTTAGATCAGCATCTTTCTCCATTTGCATATCCATGAGTTTTGCACATACAGGGCAGGTTGCCCAGGTAGCCTAATTTACTAACCATTAGGGTAATTTTATGTCAAGAGTTCAGTATCTAGAAAGTGTCTAGAGCAGTAAGATTTACAAATAACTATACTGGGGGAATTTACAGGGTATCAGGACTGATCCTTCCATGATGAATTTTAAAAAATAATCACTTGTGTGTACTGTATACTGTAGCAGTTGGAGTCTGTGTGTCAGAGTCAGGATTAGACTTCCTAGATCCCAATTCTGTGGACAGGCCACACCTTCCTTTCTATGGCATTTTATATAAGCCACACATTCCGTTCTATTCTATATACCTTTTTATATCCTCCTCCTCATTATAGTATTGGAGCACATTCCAGTAGTGCATTAAGCAATATGACTAGCATCTCATCTCATCCTTTCCCCAGGGGGAAGTTTGGGGGTGAAGTGTCTAGGGTTTTGTTTTTGTTCAGTTTTTTTAAGTGAACATACTAGCATGTATTTATCTTGGAGAAGGCAGGTCAAAGCAGCACACCTGGCACTGGGAAAAGAAGGAGGTGATGCCTGTGGTGGTTTTTAGTTCTTCTGGGACTTTATCCAACAAGGACTGACCCCCCAGGAAAGCTCTGCCTCCTGCATAGATGACCTTTACCTTGGTGGTAGACTGTTACATTGTGCTACAGAAGAGGAGCTGTTCAACAACAAGAATGAAGACTGTGGGTAAGCAAGCTTTTCGATAGCTTGGATCCAAGGCCATTGAGTGGCTGGAAAATAAGGCTTGGGACCTTGAATTTGACTTGTCAATGGGAAGCTAGTGTAGACAGCAGAGGACAACTTTGAGGTACTTACAGTAGCCTGGGTTGCTGAGAAGATGGTGGAGCTGTATTCTGTATTTTGGATTTCTTTCAATAAAGTGATTTTAAATTGATCAGAGTTTACAGTTGTGTAAGTGCATCTACTCTAGGGGTTTAACTAGACCAATTTTAATTTTCCATTTAAAATTGGAATTTGTATTTTAAAACAGATCTAATTATACCACTGAAACCCTCCAGGCTTCAGTAGGATTCAATCAACATAATGTTTCCAGTGACTGAGTAAACAGGGTAGTGGATGCCACTATGTCTTCCCACTGTTAACATTAGTAGAGCTGAACTGGTTTTAGTGACAGTAGCCCGAGCGAAGTCATTTCTCCCATGCTCAGAGAGATTTAGCTGTAACCAAAACTGCAGTTGGCACATGGGAAGTCTTAGATTGTTTAATTCTCCTTCATATAAAAATGAAGATTCACACTAAGCTGGTTCCCCTATACATATGAAGATTGATTTGTGTATTAGGTGCATAATTTATTTTTCATGCACATTTACAGCATGCAATAGAATGTCTACTCTTGAGCCAGTAAACTGCTGTGAAAGCAGATTAACAATCATGCAGACTGTACAATAAATCCATAAGACTGACTGCAAAGCAAAAATCCTCAGGAAAATAGCCTTTGAGCATGCAGGTACTATAATAAATCTCAACTCTTTGGTACAGAGGGTTCTGAGTGGGAGGGGCGGTTGCAGTAGAAATGAAGTCAGTTTTATTTTTTAATTAAAGCTGTTTCTTAGCTATAGGAGTGCAAACAGCATCTGTAGCCTTTAAAATTTCTCTTTATTTTTTCTTCCAATAGCTTCCTGGCTGATTCAGTTTCTCTTCCATGGTTTGTTTAGTTGATGATGATGTGATCAATTGCTGGACCCCAACTAACTCACTATATGTTTGAAATTCTATATATAGATAGGAGCTTGTGCTCCACTTCCACCACAACTCCTAAAAAGGACGCTGCCTGGACTAAAACCAAATGGAACATGGCATGCTCTAGTGAGGTGTTTGAAGCTGGTTAACAACCATTTTCTTTTCATTTTTCATAGTTAGTTCCAGAAATGCTACTGGGACATATCTGGAAGCAAAGGACTCAAGCTAATTCTAAATTAAGTTAGGGAGTATAAAACCGGAAATAAAGATACAGCAAAAAGCATTGAGATTACATCGGAACACTTTCATTTTGTTGGTATTCAGTCACCCCTGCATCAAATGCCAGATTCTCCGGAGCGCATGTATGAGTCAAGCATCTGAAATTAGAATTAAACACAAACGATGCTTACATAATTCACTGTGAAAAGTATAAAACACGACGTGCTGAGAGCAGCTGTAGCATGGAATGTTGCTAATGACAAGGATACAGATACACATGCCACTCTTGCTGACATCAGCAGGAGTTATGTGTATATATTAGGGAATAATCTGGCCCACTGTACGCATATGTGGAGAAACTCAGGAATTGCTTTCAGTTCTTAACACTAGACGTTCTCTCCCCAGTAGTGGCTATAGAATAATTATCTGCTTCTCTGACCCCCTTTCCTGACTCTCTGTCCAGCCCATTGCTTGAGGAGAAGTGGCTGGGACAGGATACAGATAGCTTATGCTGATCTCTGCCGAGCACCTGGTCAGGCACCACTTCTTACTTCCTGCTGGGGAGAAGGGCTTCTCCAGAGTGGGGCAGTGGAGCCTGGGATCTACTAGTGAAGTGCTGAACCCGGGCAGCAGGACCCCCTCCCTCCCCTGGAGTGGCAGTGCCCTTATTCCTCCTCTCTCCACAGTCTGTCCTCTCGCTGCATCCCAGCTCCCTCCACCACAAGGAGCAGTAAGGGGTCCAAAACATTCTCCCCTCCCCCAGCACCCTTGAATATGTCAGAAGCAGGATAACCCTTAAAAGTAATAAGGGGCCAAGTTCCACAAGTACCCTCCTGAACATAAAACAGCCATACTGGATCAGACCAATGGTCCATCTAGGCCAGTGTCCTGTCTTCCAACAGTGGCCAATACCAGCTGCTTCAGAGGGAGTGAACAGAACAGGTCAATTACTAGGGATCCATGCCCTCTTGTTCAGTCCAAGCTTCTGGAAGTCAGAGGGGGATGCATTCCTGACCATTTTAGCTAATAGCCATTGATGGATCCATCCTCCGTGAACTTATCTATTTCCTTTTTGAACCCAGTTATACTTTTGGCCTTCACAACATCCCCTGGCAGTGAGTTCCACAGGTTGACTGTATGTTGTGTGATGAAGTACTTCCTTATGTTTGTTTTAAACCTGCTGCCCTCAGGTGGTCCCTAGTTCTTGTATTACATGAAGGGGTAAATAACATTTCCCTGCTCTGGCTGGGGGTGTGGACTCTGGGGTGGGGCCAGGGATGAGGGGTTTGGGGTGCAGACGGCTGAGCGAGAGGCGCCTCTCCCCCAACCCTGGAGCTGCCGTGGCTGGGGGGAGTCCTCTCTTCCCACCGCAGCCCTGGGGCAGTCTGCACCCCAAACCCCTCATCCCTGGCCCCATCCCAGAGCCCACACCCCCAGCCAGAGCCTTCACCCTCCCACACCTGAAACCCCTCATCTCCAGCCCCACCCCAAAGCCAACAACCCCAGCCAGAGCTCTTATCCCCCCACACATTCCAAACCCCTCGGCCCCACCCCCACCACACATAAAATTCATTCCTCATATGGATGTAAAAAATTAGAGGGAACATTGCTCCCAACCTGCTCACCATTTGTGAGTGGTCCAGTGTGGTAGGCTTGCTCATCTACACAGATCCGGCCCCACAGGCCGGGTAGGTGGGGAAATGCCTACTTTGAGAATCTCACTGAGTCTTATGTCAGAGCTAGGATCCAAGCTGCTTTACCATGGCAGGACTTTTGCAGTTCTGCACATGCCCGCTGGTGGAAACAGATGCCTGGGGAATTTAGCTTGCCAGAGTGTTAGGTGGCAGCTGAGCAGGCGTTTTGTTGATCTCAGTGGTTCCTAAATGTTGGATTTAGACACCCGAAGTCCTTTTGTGGATCTAGTCCTAATAGTTCAGCACTGTACAACTGCATATTCCATGCGTAAGGCCCTACCAAATTCACGGTCCATTTTGGTCAATTTCACGGTCATAGGGTTTTCAAAATCAAAGTCATGATTTCAGCTATTTAAATCTGAGATTGCACGGTGTTGCAGCTGTAGGGAGTTGTGGGGGTGGGACGTTACGAAGTTATTGTAGGGAGGGTTGCAGTGCTGCCACCCTCACTTCTGTGCTGCTACTGATGGCGCCAGCAGCAGTGCCCAACTGAAAACGGCCTGGTGCGGGATTGCCACCTTTACTTCTGCGCTGCTGCCTGCGGAGCTGGGCCCTCCGTCAGCAGCCGCCGCTCTCTGGCTGCCCAGCTCCGCAGGCAGCAGCGCAGAAGTAAGGGTGGCAATCCCGGGACCCCCTTGCCACCCCCCTGCAACTCCCTTTTGGGTCAGAACCCCCAGTCGGAGAAACGTTGGTGTCCCCAGTGAAATCTATATAGTATAGGGTAAAAGCACATAGAAGACCAGATTTCATGGGGGGAGAGGGGGCGCTTTCACGGTCCATGACATGTTTTTCATGGCCCTGAATTTGGTAGGGCCCTAACCATGGGACTATTTGGTTCAATTTAAATGAAAAATGTATTTATATCATTTCAACATGGATACAAAAAGCACAGTTTAGCTGCTGTAACACTTTGGTGTTAGTCTTTTCTCTTTTCCTATGACATACATATGCACCACCTAATACATAGCTTCAAAGAGAATTTTCATATAACTACAAATTATCTAGTTTACAAAGAGATTTTCCTGTTTAACAGGTTTTAGTACTTTTGAGTCTTGTTTGTCAGAACTGTATGATTTGAAACCAAACTTCAAGGTAACTTCTTGATCTCTGCCTTCTGGCCTGTGTTAAATTTTCTATTCCCAGTGCTCCTGAGTTTTCTGTACAAATACTATATTCATAGAGTTTAAGTCCAGAAGACACCCCATATGATCTAAACGGACTTCCACTATATCACAGGCCATTATATTTCACCCAGTTACCCCTGTATTGAGTCCAATAACTTGTGCCCGAATAAAGTATATCTTCCAAAAGGCATCTAGTCTTGATTTGAAAAATCAAGAAATGGAGGATCCACAGCTTCCCCCTGTTAGTTTATTCCAGTGGTTAATAACTGGATTACTCACTTAAACATTAGTGCCTTATTCAGGGGTGAAAATAATTTAAGGGACTTAACGGCATGCAGGGCTGGGCTCCTGAGCAGCGGGGGCAGCTTGGGTGGAAGGAGCGGGGCCTCAGGCGGAAGGGGCGGGACCTTTAAATCCTTAGTCCCTTTAAATTGCTGCCGCTACCCTGGGGCTCTGGCGGCGATTTAATGGGCCCGGGACTCTGGCTGCGATAGTGGCAGCCGGGAGCCCCGAGACCTTTAAATCACCACTGGAGCCCCATGGCAGCAGCGGCCGGAAGCCCCGGGGCTCTGGCGGTGATTTAAAGGGCCAGGGGCTCTGGCTGCTGCCGGGAGCCCAGGTCCCTTTTAAATTGCCTGCCTGGGGAAGCTGCCCCCTGCCTGTATGGTCGGCTGTGTACTAACTCTTGCCAGTACACTGTACTGGCTTATTTTCACCTCTGGCCTTATTTCTCATTTGAATTTGTTTGGCTTCAGCTCCCAGCCACTTGTTCTTGTTAGGCCTTTCTCTGATAGAGTAGAGAGCCTTTTACTACCCAGGAAGGTACCTTTACACTGTAATCAAATCACTCCTCACACTTCTTTTTTGATCACCTTGCACCTTCTCCAATTTTTCAAAATTTTTCAAAAAATCCTTCTAAAAATGCTGACATCAGAACTGGGCACAGTATTCCAGTATTCTCAACTATGCCAAACAACAGAAGTAAAAATCACCTCCTTGCCCCCTACTCTCCCATTTATGCATCCATGGATCACTTTAGCTCTTTTTGCCACAGCATTGCAAATGTTGGAAGGCCATATTGAGTTGCTTATCTGCTGTGACCCCTTAATCCATTTTGGAGTTGTTGCCTGTATGCAGGGGTTAGCATTGCCTCTATCACCTAATATGTAGCTGTGGCTAGCCTTGTGGCTTTTCACCTATTTGAGTATGGCTGATTCTAAAGCACCCTTATTTTTGATTCTGTAGGCATTCAAGTAAAGTCACTAGAGAGTTTGTAGCTACCAGGCAATTACTTGCTTCTATTTCATGCCACTGCACTCCCCACCCACCCCCCAATATTTTTAAAGCTACCCGTAAGTCTGCATCTTGTCCAATTGATTAATTGATTCATTCTAATATTTCAGCCACATTAGAATTATAGACTCTTGCTGCCTTATGTTTATAGAAGCAGTTTAACTTTTAACCAACAGGCTTTAAAAGGAAACCCATATTTGGTGGATAAATGTTCAAGTTTATATTGTCATCACTTACTCATTTCACTGGGCTTTGCCTCTAAGCAATCATCTTTTCTATCTTATCAGTAAGTTCCAGGAAATGTCCTCCCCATTGGTCATTATTTCTTAATTACAAGTAATAAAACTGTCTCATACAAATTGCACCTGATAATACAAAGACCAGATTCAACAACAAAACAAAATGTGCCGGATTGCCAGCTATGAAACCCACTGAGGGTCTCCCAGATTAGCTGCCTTTCCCTTATACATACTGTCACAGGACAGTATCCAAACATAGCCTTTGCTGAATGGGACGATTGGTGAACATTTTACAGAGAGGAAACACAGTCTTGTGATTAAAGCATAGGACAGGGAGTCAGGAGGCCTGTCCTGGGTTCTGTTCCTGGCTCTGTGGCAGGTTTCCTCAAGCTTGGGAAGTCATTTACCTCTGTGCCTTAGTTTCCCAAGTGGAAAATTAGGATAATGCTGCTTCCTTGGAGTGTAGTGAGCCTTAATTTATTAACATTAGTTATATTACTATACTTTGCTAAAAGCCACAGAAACACCAACATTCACTAGGATAACCCATTCATAATTCTTAAATTAGGAACTATTTGCGTGTTAGTTTCCCCACTTCAAGGAAAAGTTATCTGTTCTCTAGGCTTTTTTCTACTCAATATCATAGTGATTGTAAGAATTGCTAGTGCCATCTAGTGGAAGATGTAGCATCTTTGTTTTAACCACATGCTCATCCCTTATGATCTAGAGCCGGATTGTACACACACACACACACACACACACATCAGGGATGCTCCTGGCACCAGTTATTCACTGTATGGCTGAACCAGGATTGAGTGAGTTTTTAAAAAATATTTTACAGTAAAAAAAATAGAAGCATATTTTCTGAACAAAAAGAAAAGGAGTACTTGTGGCACCTTAGAGACTAACAAATTTATTTGAGCATAAGCTTTCGTGAGCTACAGCTCACTTCATCGGATGCAATGTCTGAAACCTGACATTTTCTGAACAGGCATTTTCCTTGTGTGATGCTTGTTCTGCTGCCCATCCTACACTTCCTTTAAAAGAAACCAAACCACAGCACAAGATCAGCACAATCACATTAGTCTTTGATGTGCACATTTTGGCATAGTGAGATATCCCTACATTTACCCATTACACTTTTCTCCTCATCACTTTCCTTTCAAGCACAGTGACTCCCCACCACTAAGGTGACCAGATAACAAGTGTGAAGAATCGGGATACTTTTTCAGGGGGACCATAGTTGCCTATACGACAAAGTCTCTAATATTGGGATGTCTGGTCACTCTACCCACCACCAGTCCTCCAGTAGTATCCTAGGTCAGCTCTTGATGTCCATTGGGGAACTATGGGAGACAGACAAAAAGATTATTTTCAACTTGTACATTTTGGCTACAAGACTTGAAAGATTTAACTGTGTTTTCCTAAGAGTCACGTCTGCCTGCTGCTACAGTCCTTCTTTTATACCAAGCCAATCTCTCCTTAGTTTACCTGGGGAAGTCCACTGCTTGTAAGTCCCAACTGAGTTTGTTAGCATTTGCGTTAGGGAGACTTGCTACCATGCTATCAGGATAAGCCTCCTCCTAAGACTGGTTTAAACAACAGTTACCAGAGGAAGAGAAAGGCCTTTTAAAAGAAGATTCAATGATAGCAAAAAAGGAAAATCTACATAATAGGTGACCACCCTAACACAGTAAATTACACAAGCTCTAAACCAGACAGAATCTTTAGCCATGTCCAAGCATTGCCATCACTAACAAAACATTATTCACTTCTTATTAATATTTGGCAAATTATGTAGAAATAGTATTTTTGCCAATCTTTGTTTAGAAGGGATTTTCCATATTGTTACTGTCCTCTCAGGCTGGCTCATTGACTAATACTAATCTCAGGCAAGCTTTAAATGCACCCAACTGGTTTAAAACACTTGTCCAAATATACGTGGACAGGTGTGTCAGAAGCAGGGGATATATCTCACAAACAGCTCACAAACAGCAAAGAAAGGCATGCAGGTTACACCCCGAGGGTATATTTATAGCCACAGCCCTGGTCCAGGGGCCCTGACCCCAGAAGCCTAACAGTAAACACCAGCCACACTCTGACTTCCAGCAGCCTTGGTTATTACTTGCAGGGTGACCCCAATACACTCCCAGTCCCACATTCCTCCCCCCCTCCCCCACCCAGCGCACGCCAAAAAAACCCCAAAACATGTTCTGCACTGTCCAGCCCTCTCCTGGACAGTTGAGATATATTAGGTCAGTTGCCCCTTTAAGGGGATCAATATACTGAAATCTGCTACCTTAAATGGAGTTACCCAAACAATTCATAGAACTAGATTCGTTTTGATTAAAATAAAACAAATTTATTTAACTACAAAGAGATAGGTTTTAAGGGAGCTTTAAGGTATTTAAGTTAGAAATGGTTACAAGAAAAGATAAAATGCTTCCTAGTACTAAAACTTAAATTAGACTTGGTTTAAGGCGAAATCCCTTACCACATTTCCAGTAACATTGCTGACCAAATTCTCAGGATCTGCTCCCAAAGTCCAACCCTGTTTCTTTGGACTTCTTAGGTGAAAGAGAGAGAGATGGATAGGGAGAGAACTTGCTGTGTTTTGCTCCTCACTTTTATAGTTCAGCCACTCATTGAAATCTATTGTCCTGAGAGTTGCTCCTAGATAAAGTTCATTCCCATTGTGTGGACAGAAGCAAGGAGTCTGGTGGTAAGCTTATGCTCAGATAAATTGGTTAGTCTCTAAGGTACCACGAGTACTCCTTTTCTTTTTGGTGGTAAAAGAGATTCCATGCTGTTGTTTGCTAAGATGCAGATATGTTTTTTTTTCCTGCTCCCTTCCTTGCCCAAGAATGGCCACTTGATAGGTGATGGCCCATCAGCTTTGATGGCACCTGGCTAGAGGCATTGGCTTGTCCCTTGTCTTTGAGAAACAGGTTCCCCCACTTTCCAGACTTGTTTGATAAACACACTTCAGTCATGATTTCACCTTATGTTCATAACTTTACATATACTGTTGCTACATACATTTTACTATGGTATTATTGACCAGTAAGTTATTAGTTTTCAAATGATACCTCACAAGGCATATATTGTGCAGATTATTACAATGGTGTGTAGGGTGTGAATACAGGGGTGCACTCCATCACACCCTTTCTCTCCCCTCCCCAGAATTTTGGTAATACTCCACCATCTTTTGTTAACTCAAGATGGCCAAGTTGTTTAGGATAAAAAGAACTGATTCAGACTAACTAGACAAAGACATTTTTGGAAGTCTGAAAGTGTTATTAACTGTATTTCCCTTCCTCCCTCTCCCCCAACCCCTGTAGACAGATTAGAAATGGGAATAGGGTGCCAAAATACAGTGAGAGCTCATTCTAGAGTTTCCAGCCAGCTGGAAAGAGGAAGCAAGTGAAAAGTCTCAGATGCAGAGCTGGTCAAAATGTTTTTAAGCAAAGAACTTGCCAAAGGTTCTCTGTTTTCCACTGAGCTTTTTGATGAACTCTATTCATGAGAGAATTTTCTAGCAAGAAAAGGCACTGATCCTGCAAACTTCTCCATGTGGGAAGACCCCTGTGCACACGGAGCCCCAGTGACTGCACAAAGGAGTCCACCTTTGCAGAATAACTTTCAGAAGTGGGGTTTTTGAGCTAGAAATTTTGTAGCCTCAAGAAGCTTGTATATATCAGAAAAACATCCAGATTACGGGGTGCTTGTCTGAAATGAATCTTTTTGGGCTCACCCATCATTTTATATTTGCTTCTATCCTGTCTAACCAGTACCTGTCTCCACCCTGACCTTCCTCTTACAACCTGTGTCATCCGTGATGTCTTAATACAAGGTCAGCAACTCTCTCGAGCAGCCACTGGACCAGTTAGGCAGGATACAGTCTATTGGAACTGTCAGCAAAATATATGGGCCTGAATTTACAA
This sequence comes from Natator depressus, assembly GCF_965152275.1. Lineage (NCBI taxonomy): Eukaryota > Metazoa > Chordata > Testudines > Cheloniidae > Natator > Natator depressus. The sequence continues at coordinate 60,730,038 of NC_134238.1, forward strand.
GACATCTAGGTCAGACAAGGGTATCAAACTTATTCCGAAGATGGGGGCAAATTCCATTCCTTCTCTATATGCAAGAGTTGCACTACTTTACAGGTGTATTTAAACTGAGTTAGTTAAGCTAATGGAAAACTCTGTATGGACATTCAGATTGAAGCCTGGCATATATAGATTTAGCAGCACTTTGCAAATGGTTTTTTAAACCAGATTTACAGTTAAGCTTATGCAACTTTCACAACTCCTTCACACTTGCACACAGGAGACCACCTAAACCTGTACTTTCCCCTACCCATCATTATATCAGCAGATTGCTCTCATATCCTACCTCACTATTGACAATACCCGTGGCAAGGTCCCAGTGCCCTGCTACTGACACAATTCTGTACTGAAATGACATAGACTGGAACCTTGAGGTACACATGCACCTCTTTACTTTGATAACACACTAGGCTAGGGTAGGGATAGGGGAGGGGCACCTCAGACCCAGATCGCCTCATATCACAATCACAGCTCTCCCAACTTATTTCTCCACCATCATTCAGTATAGCTACACTTAGCACAGTGAATGCAGTTGGAGAGCATGTGGATGATTCCCAATGGCTATTGCCAGCTCCAGGGGGGCAGAATTATGGGTGCATGGGTGTTTATCTGAACTCTGTATTTCTTGGATTTCAGAAGTTTGAATTCTGTTGCACTCAGTATTCAGAAGGGCATGAGCTATTACAGGACACTCTTAACTCGGTGTTAAAGGTTTTTGCCATTTGATTATATTAAAATCCCAGTACATTTTTGTCGTTACAATGTTTTACTACCCCTAACCAGCAAGACAGTCACTCATTATAATACACCTTCTCCTCACCTCCCATTTTCCATTATGAAGAGGGTTTTTTTCAGAGCTAAACTCCAAGCATTTCAAATAGTTGAACTGGGCCCCTGAAGCATTAAAGTGGATTCAGCCTCACTAGCCAGCCTCATTTTTAGTGCTGCTAACCAGGGCCTGCCCTAGACCAAATGCTGACCCAGGCAAGGAGCATCTTTGCCCCCCTCTCCCTCTGAACACTTTCACAATTACACAATAAAACAAGGTTCACAATATCGCAGCTAGGCTCTCACTTCACTTCATTCTTATATCTCACTGACTGATTGGTGACACACCACCCCTTATATATCCGCAAGGGCATGGCTGACAACATTCTAGGAGGTTCAAGGAAAATGTAGTTCTCAGAAAGTCTGGAAGGTTCCACAAGATTCTACAAAGGTCCAGAATATTCTAAGAGGTTAGTGAAAAATGAATCCACATACGGGATACCTGAAACATTTTAATTCAAACATTATATTTTCCCTTTTGTTGCTAACAACAAAAACAGCACCCAAGCCTGGCACTCCCCCAAGCCCGGCACCCGAGGTGGTTGCCCGGGGCACCTGTCCCTAAATCTGGTCCGGATGCTAACATACAATTTAGAAAAATATATTTAGGTATTGATCCAACTGCATCTCAAAATATCTGAACGGCAGTGTATTTAGTTATTATACTTTTGTTTTGTGTAACACAAGTACTCTGCTGTTTTTTGGAAAAGGCAGCCATTTTATGTTTTATGCATGTTGCTAGAGATACACACTAAGTTCGCTCATGGAGACAACATTTCATGTCATCTTAGATTGAAAACTTTTTAAAAAATCACTGACTGAAAGCATCTGTTTTCTTTTTGTGTATAAAAGACAGTTCCCTTGTACTCAGGCAGTAGATTGCATGTATGTGAACAGGAGAAGAAAGCAAAGTTAAAGTAATTCTGAGAGCCTCAGTCTCCTCTCCCGCATTATTATTACTTTGATTGAAGGATTCAATGTATCAAATTGACATGAGCCCCTTTTTCCTCACTTTCATTTGGTTTCCTTACAGTTTCATTTCCAAGGCATAAATACATCTGTCTAAGCTTTGTTTGTTTAGGTCCATTTTGGCTTCAGTCATACACTGATTTTTTCATTAGTCACAAACTTGCATTTTGACTTTCCTTGTATATGCATCTCCCAGCTTGCCCGTTTCCTAGGAAAGCCCTGTTCCCTCCAGTCTCTCCTGTTACCATCCCACATATCCATTATCATCACATTCACAGTAGTGCAAATTGCTTAAAAAAAAAAAAAGTAACCTGGGGACAGTAATGCAGAGATCAGAGAAGAGCAACACTTGCCTGACCAAATCTCTCTCCCTGTCATCAGCACCTCCTGTGGTCAGTGTATGCAGTGATGCTTGCTGCAGCTGGTCAGACCTCAGGCTGTATTCTGTATAGTAATATTCGTACAAAGAAGGAGGATCTGCATTCAAGTTGAGCAGGATGGTTGTGAGAGCTGAGAGAGTTCATGTGAGGAGAGGGAGCCCATCACCAGAGACTTGTTTTTGTCTAGATCTCAAGGAGAAGGTAGTTCAGACTCTTCCTTACTCACCTCATAATTATAGCCCAAGTTCCAGTGACCCAGCAAGCCCAAGAACTAGGGTAAAACTGTCACACAATAGCAAGGATTCAGACATATTTATTGCTTGTTACACAACCCATAACATGCAGGATGAGTCACAAGGAGAAAGTGATTGAAGCAGAGACTAGAGAGACAGGGTGGGTGAGGTAATATCTTTAATTGGACCAACTTCAGTTGCTGAGAGACACACGCTTTTGAACTTACAGAGCTCTTCTTCAGGTCTGACAGTTCAAGTGAGACCTAGATACATTGCTGGTAGAAAACTATGATAAGGCAAAATAGCAAAGTGAAGAGAATGACAGGTGTGTTAGACCTATTAGCCTGATCTCAGATTTTCTGGCAAATGGTATGATACAAGGTTTCAGAGTAGCAACCGTGTTAGTCTGTATTCGCAAAAAGAAAAGGAGTACTTGTGGCACCTTAGAGACTAACCAATTTATTTGAGCATAAGCTTTCGTGAGCTACAGCTCACTTCATCGGATGCACGAAAGCTTATGCTCAAATAAATTGGTTAGTCTCTAAGGTGCCACAAGTACTCCTTTTCTTTTTGGTATGATACAAGTGCTGGGACCTGCTAAGGTCACAAAAGGCTATTTCATGGCAGTACAATGCTGGGATGCTTCAGAAGCCACAGACTGATGATTCTGAAGTGTTAAAAATTCAGAAAATCTGCTACTTACTAGAAGATTCAGTGCCAGATTTTCTCTTCACTGAAATTAGTAGAAAGCCTATGAATTTCCATTAAATTATTCCTGAATTTATGCCAGTGTAAGTTAGAATCAGGCCCACAGAGACTGATTACATGAAATCTTCCAGCAGGAAGAATTGATTAATTGTAAGAAGAGGGCAACAATGGCCTACTATATTAGAGCTGCCCTGGGAACAAATGCTGTTAGTGTTGTAAATTGCAGAGAGATTAAAAGCTACACATTTACACATGCAGAATAGAGGCAGGTGTGGAAATACTCCGAGGGCACTGTGCCCTTTAGAGTTGATCTAGGTTAGAAATAGGAAGGTGTACACTTTGTTCTACTGGCAGCTATTTCCAAGTTGTTCAGAATAGATGAAGACTGGTGATGGGTAGCAGTACAAAAGCTTTGCACAGCATCTGAGTGCCTTATACACAAAATCAATAGCAGTCATGAAGTCCCTAGGGGGCTTCATGTAGTCTCTGGCTTGCCTCTCTTTCCAGAGTAGTTGTTATTTGTGTCATCACCCAGCATGCAGAGCATTCTACTGCCACACAGCATGGATGCTCTTTCCTCTGAACACTGCAATACCTCTACACTCTTCACCTCTACCCCAAGTTTCAAATTACACGCATGTTTAATATAATGAACCAATGTTACTTCTGGTGGCTATTTATGGCCAAATCTAATAGGGATTACTTGTGTGCAAAGGCTATTATTGGAGAAGAAACTTATGGTGTTTTCTTGGAGTGGGGAGGGGTGGCAGAGGTTAAGAAGCATTATTACTGGGAATTTTGGCCTATTTCGTAGCGCCATAGTGTGGATGCTTTCTACATCAACAGAAGGGGTTTTTCTGTCAGTGTAGTTAATCCACCTCTTCAAGAGGCATTAGTTAAGTCGGAGGAAGAATTCTTCCACTTACCTATCTGTGTCTACATTGCGGGCTAAGTAGATTAAATTTCTAGGTGTAGAAAGAAAAGGTATGTGAGATAATATTTATTGGACCAACTTCTGGTGAGAGACAAGCTTTAAGCTTCTCAGTCTCTAACTTCTATAATAACCCATTATGCTGTTACATAAACAAGGATGCCATGTTCACCAATCTATAAGAATTCTTTGAGGGTATCAACACAAATGTGGACAAGCGTGATTCAGTTGATAGCTTGGACTTTCAGAAAGCCTTTGACAAGATCCAATACCAAAGGCTCTTAAGCAAAGCAAACAATCATGGGATAAAAGGGAAGGTCCTCTTATGGATCAGTAACTGGTTAAAAGATAGGAAACAAGAGTAGGAATAATTGGTCAGTTTTCACAGTGGAAAGCAATAAATAGTGGGATCCCTCAAGGATCGGTACCAGGACCGGTGCAGTTCAATGTATTCACGAATGATCTGGGAAAAGGGGTAAACGATGATGTGGCAAAGTTCGCAGATGCTACAAAATTACTCAGGATAGTTAAGTCCAAAGCTGATTGCGAAGAGTTACAAAGGGATCTCACTAAACTGTTTGCCTGGATAACAAAATGCCAGATGAAAGTCAGTTTGACAAGTGCAAAGTAATGCACCCTGGAAAACAATCCAAACTATACATATAAAATAATCGGATTTAAATTAGCTGTTAACAAAGAGATCTTGGAGTCATTGCAGATGGTTCTCTGAAAACCACTCAATTTGCAGCAACAGTCAAAAAAATCCAACAGAATGTTAGGAACCATTAGGAAAGGGATAGAAGATAAGAAAAGAAAATATCACAATGCCATTATATAAATCCATGGTACTCCCACACCTTGAATATTGCATGCAGTTCTGGTCACCCATCTCAAAAAAGATATTAAAATATAGGAAAAGGTACAGAAAAGGACAACAAGAATGATTAGAGGGATGGAACAGTGTCCATCTGAGGCGAGATTAAAAAGACTGGGACTATTCAGTTCAGAAAAGAGATGACTATATGGGGAAATGATAGAGGTCTAGAAAATCATGAATGGTGTGGAGAAAGAGTGTTATTTACCCCTTCATGTAACACAAGAACCAGAGGACACCCAATGAAATTAAATAGACTGCAGGTTTAAAACAAAAATAAGGAAGTATGGCAATGAGTTGACTGTGTATGTTGTGAAGGCAAAAAAGAATATCTGGGTTCAAAAAAGAATTGGGTAAGTTTATGGAGAATAAGTCCGTCAGTGGCTATTAGCCAAGATGATCAGGGACACAACCCCATGCTCTAGGTGTCCCTAAACCTCTGACTGCTAGACGCTGGGGCTGGATCACTTGATAATTGCCTTGTTATGTTCATTCCCTCTGAAGCATTTGGCACCGGCCATTGTCAGAAGACAGGATACTGGGCTAGATGGACCATTGGTCTGACCCAGTGTGGCCATTCTTACATTAATTATCAATTTCAAATTAATACATACAGGCACACTTGGGGATAAGTCTAGCTTCTAGGGCAATAAAAATAAAGTAAAAACTAATTATAAACTAGTATTAGACATTCTCCAATGCGACTGAAAAAATACCTATTTTCTACCGCTCCCCGGTAACAAGGTATAGATGAGTAGAGTGCTGACACTGCAAAGACCACAAGGTGGCACCACATCCTGCAGCTTAGTTTGGAACCTTGTAACATACCCATATTTCATAGCAGGAAAAATTACAAAGACATTTCTCATGTGAAAAATCAAGTATTAATGCAATATCTCTGGTTACATTGTTTTGAGCATTAACGTAAGTTTTTAAGGGCATTTTCGAGAAAATAAAAGTCCAGGGGTATGTGCCACAGCCACAGCGTATGTGTGATTACTGAATGGATTCTGTGTGCAGCCCTGGTATTTGCATATGCAACTACCAGAGCAGGCTGTTCTCCTCCATAGTGCATGAACTCGGAGGTCCACGCTGTATGCAAGTGCCCCATCTCTACCTTCTCTCCATCAGAAGTGGCTTTAGTCTTACCCCTGGCCTGTTTGTAACTCTGGTGGTTCTTTGGATCATTAATCACACAAGGCCTTTGCTTTGTAATTGTCCTGATTTCCTTTTCCTCTATTATTTCTTTCATGATCATTTGAGGTAAAAAGTTTGTATTCACCTGGGCATTAGCCAATATATTGTGCTACTATTTGTATCTTCAGCTGGGATATGACACCAGCTGACTGGAACTTCTCAAATCTTTTCTGCCTCCGTTTCCTTTATTAGTGCTTTAGCTATTTTGACTGCAAACTCAGACACCCAGTTCAACGACTGCCATAGGACATATGGTTATGTGTTTGAACTCCCATTCTTTAACAAACTGCGCAAAACACATTGCTTGCTAATTGTGGACCATCATTTGCCACTATCCCAGGGAACAACTTTAATGCCTCTTGTATCACTCCACAAATGGAGCAGTGAGTATATGGGAGGCCAAATTTAGTAACCTTGACCTTTGGCTATAAGCAAGGCCATACTAACATTTGGATGTCTCTGTATTGAAAATGTCAGGTATTTTGAATTTGATCTTTGAGAAAGGCTTCCCATCTAAAGTTGCACTCATATATGTTCATACCTTTTAGTAAAGCACATTCAGATTATTGTTCTGTAACTGCAGCAGCAGCAGCAGATATTGAAATGTTTAGGAGTAGACTGAGGGTTTCAAAGACATGTTCTCTTCACACTTATTCCTGAATCACTATTGACTATTGCAGGGGTGTAGGCATCAAGTCCTTTTCAATTTATGCATATTACATTCTGTGTGTGTGTGTGTGTGTGTGTGAGTGAGAGAGAGAGAGAGACACACACACACCCCTACCCACCCCTCCTGGAACAGCTTTGGGCCTAGACCACTTCCCTGATCGCCTTGTTGCCAGTGTAGCATCTTGGGGCGGGGGCGGGGGAAGGGGGGAGAGAGAAAGAAAGAGTGTGTGACCAAACATTTAGTATCTATTCAATGCCTTTGTTACTCCAGGGTTAGCACTTGCAATCTGACATTGCTGGTTAGTCATTGAGGAAGCTCTTTTCTATAATAGTGGGAAAGGAATTTTGAGGGATAATTCAAACCTCAGAGAAGCCATGTTGATTGCAAGTTGTCTAATTTGAGCATATCCAGACCAGCTTGAAATTCTCCCTGAATCTGTGCTATGAGCAGGTGCCTAGTATAGGAAAGGCCAGTCAATCTAGTTTTTGTTCAGCTGGAAGCTGTTTTGTGTTGTTCCCTCGAGCTGCCTGCAGTCTTGGTCATCTGCAATTTTTTCAGTGTATCTCTGCAGCCAGTCACCAGTGTCATCTACCGTAAACTCCTTATCACAATCTATTCACTTCATGCAGTCATCTGTGTTACTCATAATTACAGCAAGTTCAAGAGACTGGCATTCTAACCCAGTGTTACCTTAAGTTTTTTCTGGACCCTATTATGGGCACTGTTCCCAAAGCCATCTTTGGCATTCAGGATGGAAGGACTTGCTTGGCTAATCAATATCTTCCCTCCTACCCTCACCCAAAAATAGTTTTCGGGGAATGTGTACAGTTCAGTGCTCAGCTGAGATCACCAAGCTGGATACTTAGTTAGAAATGAACTGGATTTCTATCACCATACAGATCCCGTCAGTTGGTGCTGATGTTTTTCAGACACTTCATTGCATGAGGTTGCATATGGTTGTCCTGAGCTCTGTTTTAGGAGTCTTGATACTTTACATGGGTTATGGTGTACTGACTTAGCTTTAGCATCCATCTCCCAGTGCTATTCACCTAGTAGGCATTCAAGTCCAAGAAACAGATCAGTGAGCCACCCCTTATCACATCAGATGCCTTTTCTCCCAGGTCACTATAGAGTCTTTCTTCTACATTTGCTAGGACACCCATTTCCTCATGCACGGTTTGGGGATTCTGCATCCTTTTTACTACTTATAGGTCAAACATGCATAGTCTATGGAGGCCCCTTGGGTCAGCAAGAGTGACCACAGCTGATGGTGGCACAGTAGGCATAACTTAATGAAGTGAAGCAATCTGGCCCAATTCTTTGAATTCACAAATATCTTGGGAAGCCCTGGGAACAGTGCTAGGGCCAGGGTGTGCACCCCTTTGTGAGTCAATGAAGGGCTCGAGAGCACAGTGGTGGGAGGGGCGGGGTTTGTCCATCTTGGAGACACAGCTGAAGAGCATGCAACACCGCTTTCGAATAGAGTGAGTGACTGAAGGACGGGCCGATTTTTGTAAGATTGTGACATTTTGTACAAAGTCAAACCCCTTTCCGCTCAAGATTTGGTGAGAGCACTTTATATGGAATGCCTCTAGCTGCGTCAAGGCTGCCTGGAAGAGGGTCCAGGTTTCTGAACTGTAGAGCAATACAAGTAGCATTCAGGATCTATCAGACCTGTGCTTTGTCTCAGTGCAGAGATGTTTCTGTCCATAAGCGAGATGTGGACTTCATGCAGAAGGTGGCAAGACCTATTTGTCAGAGAACATCCAGTTTGCTGCAGCCACTTGAACTCTGCAGCCTAGGTAGATGAATTCATCAACACTCTTCATGGTACTTGCACCCCACCTGCACCAGGTCCCTACTACTAGGAATAATGTCTATTTTAGCTTATGTACAGTTCACTGTGCATGGGATCCAAGAGCTTCATATAAAAGCTATAATGAATTCTCATCTCTAGATATTTACTGTATGAGGAGGTTACACAGTCCATCTAGCACAGGATTTCCTCATAAGGGTGCTTGTCAGTGCCCTTGTTCAGAATGATCTACCACTACTTTCCTGTGGTTTATTCTGTTCCTCTGTTTACAATATGCAACATTAACTCAGCCATTTGCATCTTATTTTGTCAAGCACTATGAACAGCAACACTGATTTCTCTTACTTTATACGGACTTCCAATGCAGGACAGTTTGCCATTCCTAGCATGCTTGGTGCCATAACAGTGGCATAGGAGAGTTTGCTTTTGTACTTAGTGCTCGCTTTCTTGTTCTTCTCTCCCTGCCATTCTAAGCCTTGGCAACAGGAGTAATTTAGCATTAGCACCAGTGCAGCTCTGCTAGTGGCACTGCTAATGCAGACCACTCACTAGCCCTCCCACCAGCTAGAGTTTAGCTCACGCCAAGAAGCTGACACACTGAACTAGTATGAAGAAAAGGAGGACTTATGGCACCTTAGAGACTAACCAATTTATTTGAGCATGAGCTTTCGTGAGCTACAGCTCACTTCATCGGATGCATGCTGTGGAAAGTACAGAAGATGTTTTTATACACACAAACCATGAAAAAATGGGTGTTTATCACTACAAACGGTTTTCTCTCCTGAACTAGTATGGCTACTGTTACTAGTGGAACTTACACTAGCATTTTTATTCATCTCCCACCTGTTAAACAGCTATATTCTACTTTGCTTCTGACTGGCCAGCATTTACTTTTTCCTGCAGCTACTCTGCCTTTGCCCATGTTTCAAGGAAGGGGAAGGGTCTGTTTTGGGCACTCCGGCAGCTCAGGTTGGTGCATACATCTCCAGAGCTCAGCCCTAGAGAACAGAGTGTCAGTTTATCAGTTGAATTTGCAGTGGCATAATTCCTGCTTTTTGACATCCCAGTATATGGGCTCTGAACATCCTTGGGTTATTGTAGTAGAGACAGTAGGTAGCTGGACATGTTTCGTAAGTGGTCTGTGTGACAGCCCATTTCAGCAGTGATAAATACAGAAGCAGTATTTCCTCATCTAACAAAGGAATTTTTACCTCAGCGCCTCTTCCACTTTAGTTGGATCTTCATTATTTCATGGAAAAGGTTCGCAGCCAGATCTCACTTGGAGAGAGATTAAAGATTGAAGTGGGACTGCAGTGTCCACACTGCAATAAAACACTTAGGCTGGCCAGTGTTAGCTGGGCTTGTGGGTCTCGGGCTGCAGGGCTAAGAAACTGCTGTGTAAACATCTCGGCTGGGGCTGGAGCTAGGGCTCTGGGATCCCATGCGAGGGGAGGGTCCCAGAGTCCAGGATCCAGTCTGAGCCCAAATCTCTACATGGCAATTTTATAGCCCTGCAGCCTGAGCCCTGTGAGTTTGAATCATCGGACATAGGCCAGATACAGGTGTTTAAGGGTAGGTCTATACTGAAATAAGAGTCCAGGCTCTTTGCCTTCTCTAAATCTTCAACAGTATCTTAAACACACTGAGGTGTACTCAGTTCCTCTGGCACCTTGTTTCAGCATAAGGGTTAAGTAAACAACTTTAAGCACACTGAGCTTTGCTGGCAGCTGTATTATCCCATTTGGTGGTACACCCCACATTGAGCTTAATACACTTTTCATCGTACTAGCTACAATCACAAGCTCCTTTCATATGTAGTATTGTAGAGCTGTGGCTTGTTGGTAGTATCATGGAGGTCCAGGTTCAGAGATAGGGGAGCAAATATAAGAAGCCAAGCATAAGACTATCTAACCAATAGACTTTTTAGATATGGCATATTAAAGCCCACATTACAACTGTACTCCCATTTCTAAGCAAAAAGGCTTACATGTTGTTTCTCCACTGGTATTTTTTCCTTTATACTGGTATTTCTAAGACTTTAATAATAGGCCTGCTCCTACTGAAGTCATGTATTCTAAATAATGAAAGCTATTCACAGCTGAGACACAGAAATGAAACTGAATTCAAAAAATTAGTTCTTCATTGACAGAAGGTTGTTTATTTGTTTCAACAGATTCACCAAATCAATTAGGTCCTCTCTATATGATTAGCACAAGCGACTCTGCCATGCAGCCATGGACTAGAAGTTGCTGAAGTACTATAAGAAAAATCCATCCATAAAAATTTTAAAACTTTTCTTCAGGGCTTTTTCTAGCAGGATCCAGAGGTTCTGTTCTGGTGTCCCTTCAGAAAAGAACACTGCCTGCCTCTCTCCCCGAGAAAGATTCCTTTCTCATCAGGGTTCAGCTAACCCCTTCAGGTCCTCCCTTGCTGTAAAAGAGATGAATAACCTGTCCTACCAGCACATGCTGCCTGATATATTTCTATTTCATAGTGAGAGAGAAAGCTCACCTAGTCTTGTTAAGAAGGAGAGAAACAAGTCACATCTGAAGGTCCTTTCTATATTAGTTCCAGGCCTGGCAGAAAGGACCTCCACATTCTTCTGCTACCTGCAGATTTAGAGTTTTGGTTCAGGCCCCTGTCAAGACTAAATCTGAACATATTTGAACGTTGGGTCTGAATCAGACTTTCCCCCCCAATCTTTGTGGCTCATCCTCTCTCTCTAACTGACCCAGAGTGTTAAAAGTTTGACTCTTGACCTAAACTTTGTGGTTTGAATGAATATGTAGTATGAATAACTTTTCCACTAGGATAGCATTGGACCAAGACTCTGAACTCATTTCCCAAACATTCATTTCACTCCCATTAGCAACTGGAAGTAAAGAAAGTCAAACAAAATAAGAGTTCTTACTGACCAAAGACATTTTGAAGTCCAAGATGTAGCAGCAGATGATCACTAAGATTCTCAGCCTTCTCTTGTCAGATACTTCTCAGAGAATCTATGCTAAAAAAGTGTTCTAAACAAATGCCTTGTTGATTCTGAAGCCCTGATCCTGCAGTGAGCGCCACGTGGGCGGACACCTCTATCAACATGCAGTCTCACTGGAATCAACAGGGCTCTGCCCATTCAGTGTGCTGTAGCATCAGAACCTTTGTTCGTTCCATGGTTACCAGCATACTAGATGTTAATTAATTGATCTTGCTAAAGCTTTTCCTTACTGATGTATTTCCTAAATAGTTTTGGATTAAGGTTATGTAGAGTTTCTTATGGTGATCTGAAATTCTTCCAGCTAATTTACTTAATTGTAAAACTTTTAGTATTCCATCTTCTTGCTTTGACCTCCCATTATGAGCACTGTGACTAATTAAAGGCAAACTGTATTTTAATATTTAGAATTCTAGTTTGATGGGGGAGTGCATCATGCATATCAATCAGATAATATTCTATCTTCTGACCACATCAGAAATCAGTGAAAAAGTTATTAGTTTCCATTCCTTGAGACTACTAGGAATATTAGAAGTTTGGAAAGGTCTACAGTCTTCTCTGAAAGGACAGAGTTCTGCCCTGAAAAACAAGATCTTGGGCTACTTAGAATTGTTAACATCTTGAGACAGCATCATCAGTGTTGGCTCACTGAATCTTAACGATGCTTGGAAGCAAAACAGCAGCTGCAAGATGTCTGCAGAAGCTTGTGAAGTTGCAGAACATTTTAATAGCAAGATAGCTCCCTTGAACAGGATGATGCAGAAGCTGGTAGACATTCTTTGGGCAGTGTAAGAGTCACAGGTCCATGCCTCAGTTTATCCTCTTCCTGCTGGCATTCTGCCTCCAATACATGGGTGATTAGATCCAGCCCCTCCAAAAAACCTCAGCCCTGAAAGGAGAAGGATTTTAATTGGAGTTTCCCCAAAAGGAAGCTGGTTAAAAGACCTACACCTAGAGACTGAAGCGGCTTTTGTTACTCAACTATACTGAACCCAGCCTCACTAGGTGAAACAGTTCATTACCCTGATGATGCAGATTTGAAGGAGTGGGGAAGCTACCTGCTTCCCTTCTTCACTGGAAGCTCCACTACCAGGCCGCCAATCCACTAGTGCCATACCACCCAAGGCCACTTTATTCTCATCCCCCCAGCCCAAGTACTTCTACATCTACAACCTCCTTGCAGGCCTTTTCACACACCTCCTTCCTTGCACTGCATATTTATTTTCTCCAGGCTGACCTCCTGCTTCTTGAGCACACTTTCTCAGGACTTACTGCTTGTAGCTATGTACAGATCCAGAGCCTCCTCCACAGCCATTTCTACTAAGCCAAAAAATACTTGTTTATCTAGTCCTGACAATCACATGGTTCCTACTACACCTGCCATCAGTCCCTGTTGGGAAAGTACATCTCCCAGCATTCCCTTCCCTTAGAGGGCCAAGGGCAAGTAAAAGGCAGCCTGGCAGTACCTGCTCTTGAAGGGGCTGGCATGCTCTGTTACAGGCAGCATGAGAGTCCTTCATGTCCCTTTCAGAGCCTTGAGGCTCTTCTTCAGCTATTTGCCCTCCTGGGCTCACTCTGTTGCTCCCATCCTCCTTTCAGATGCTAGTGCATTCAAAGCAGAACTCTTTACCTCCCAGCATATGTCCCTGACCACAGGCACTCTGGCCTGTCAGAACTGGCCCTGTTGCTCCATTCATCTTCTTTCCCCATTCATGCCTTCTTTTCAGAGGACTCTTCCATTAATCCTCTTCTTAAAAAAAATTCCCTTGTTGACTCCAAGGCTTGGTCCCTTTGCCATGATCTCTGTGAAGGCAGACACTGCACCTGCCCTACTGAAGGGTAGAAATGATCTGAACAATCTTTCACTTTTCCCATTTAGCACTGTTTTCACCTCTAAACCTTCCTTCAAACCCATTTTATCCCCTCATGAATCCTTCTCCTACGCTTATCTGCTTATTAGTGATCACTCTATACCCTTCCTTACCAAAGTGTTTCATGTTTGTCTTGCCTCCTTACCTGGCACTGTAAGGCACACTAAGTGTTCTGCAATAACAAAGTGAAAATTGATCAAAGGAGTATTGCCCTATACTTATATGCTGTATTTTAAAAATATATATATATATATATATATATATATAGGATCTGTTCTCACAGCCACTTCTGGCAGGTGAGTTGCATACTGGATTTTATTTGTCAGTGAAAGGAATAGCGGATTCTCAATATAGAAATGAAATTGAGGTACCAAATAATTCATAATGAGAAAAATCACTAAAGATGTGAAAGTTAACAGAACCATGAGTAACAAGCAACCAATCAAACCAAATTTGATTCTTTTAAACCCCCCCCAAAAAGCAATCACAATGAGTGAATAGGGGAATGCATTAGATAAGCAAATATAATATATTTGGAGTGTAGGAAAGCATTTGATGCACTAATGAAATCTTCACTAATAAATTAATGAAAGTTGGCCTCTGTAGGAATATTCATATGGCTAAAACACCAAAAATAAATGAAATGGCAATATACTAGACTGGAGAGAATTGTCTAATAGAGTAGTGCAGGGACAGGTGTTAGGACTCATTTTATTCAATATCTTCATTAATGATCTGGCACAGGGAGTAAACAGGGTAATGAAATCTGAGATTTGGGAAGAGTTGCAACACCACTAAACTGAAAAATACAAAGGACTCTAGAGAGATTAGAAATATGGCCTTAGAACAACAAATAAATACACACAGTGAGAGAAAGGAAGAAGCAGTAGTACTGAGAGAAACCTATGGGTGATAACGTACAGCAAATTACACAATGGTTGCAACAAAGCCCAAAGCAATTTGGGGCTGCATCATAAGGCAAAGAGGTAAGTCTCTCCCTACGTGAGTTTTATGCTATTCATCCTGGGATATTGTGTTCAGTTCTGGGCAATTCACTGCCAGAAATATAGTACCAGATTGGAAAGAGTTCAGAAAGCAGTAATAAAAGTGAGTGTGAGTGGTCAGGATGGATTGATCCTTGAAAAAAGATTAAATGCATTAAATAGCTTGACAATTTCAGCTTGGAGAAGCAACAATTAAAGGGAAAGGGAAAAGAGGAGCATGGTAGTTTGTATTTAAGGATTCATGAAAACAATGGTGCCAACTCTTGCAATCATAGGTCATGTAATATTTTGTTTTTCATAAAGCCTCTGCTCCTGGAGTCATGTTAGTACCTCAGAATCTCATCTTTCATTTTAACAGTAGCTTACTAGCCCTCATGGTTTCAGAGAAAAGTTTGCAAGACATGAAACCTAAAGGTTTAAAATCCAGAAGACAGATTTAAAATATCAAATTGATTTTAAAAATCTCAATTTTTAGTGTAATATCTTTTTTTGGAAGTGTGTGCGCGCGGGGGGGAGGGGGGACGGGGAGAGGTCGGACTCATGATTTTTGAAAGGTTTGGCATTGGCAGCATTGCCACAAAGAAAGAAAGAAAAGGAGACTATAGGTTGAACACCAGGAAGAACTGGTAGTGAAATCTGTTGTGCGGAAGAAAGTTTTCCAGGGGAAGTGGTAGAAGCTCAGTTACCTGAGACTTTTGAAATTAAACTGGACAGAACACTAGAAAATTTGCAGATGGATAGAAGGCTGCCTTTAATGAAAGGAAATAGATTGACTATTCTAATAGGTCTTTACTATTTCTGACACATAATGGAGCTCAAAATGCATAAGCCATAATCTACCTGGCTAAGTAAGGAAAATGCAATATAGTTTTCTCTGAATTACTCTAATTGAAATATCAATGGGACTTGATAAATCATGAGCCTTAAATTATAGATAGAGATAAGAGGACAGTGACCATGCAATAAGATACAATAGTTCATGTCTAAGTAATTATGGGTTGCATGATAAAGGCCGATGGTCAAGTAACTTTAATCATCTGAGAAGTGCAATAACCGCCCTCAGATGCCCTGCCAGGAATGTCTTATTTTTATTAATGAATCCCATTTAATAGTAGCAGTTAAGGCAAACAAATCAAGCCAGTTACTGACTGAGCATCATTGACACCAATTCAGCATAGCTGCCAGACAGTGTTGAATCACCATTTGTGGCCAGAGCGCCAAAGCCCATCTGCAAGTTCCTAATTCTAGCTAGTATTGACAAGACTCCTTTTCTGGCACGCTCTCCACATTCTAAAGAACCTGGCCTGTTGCTGTGTGACGTCCATTTCTGGGAAGTGTTTAATGAGCAGATTTTCAAATCATACTGCGCAATACTCACTAGCTGGACTGGCAACAGCAGGGGGTTGCTTTGAAAAGATTATATGGAATCTTAAAGAGAGACGACACATCTATCGTGTTAGATAAAATTGCTATTTGCTATAACATGGATATGGTTCCTGGGCTTCTCCACCCCTGCATATTATAGTAAAGACAAGACTGCTGTAGTAACATAATATTCTTCAAAGCAGTGTAACATGACACATCAGTTTTCACAGGTACAGTGATAGCGTAGACAAGCAATGGGGTTACTTACATAGTAATTTGTTATATGCAGCATAAGGAAGGGGACTAGAACTGGGGCCCAAGGCTTTGTAGTGGACAGGCCAAATCCTGGTTTCATTTAAGTCAATGGCAAAACTCCCATGGACTTCAAAAGGAGCAGGATTTGGGTCTATCAGCTTTACAAAATCTCCTCCCCTGGTGCAGAACATTAGATTTTTCTGGGTGAGTTCAGTGGTTTCCTCCTGATATCAGAGCTCCATATAGGAGAGGCCTACGTTGGTACACCTCATGGACCAGATTCTGCTTTTACTTTCCCTCATGCTGATGTAGCTGAGATAGATTTGTAGAGTACTGGGCTTGATGCTGCTGAATTAGTGCTCCTGAACTCTGAAAAGGCTCCATGAGTTGTAGAATCCTGCAAAGCTCTCTTTTCAGACCCATATGGAGGGAAAATGTCTGATAATCTTTGTCAAGGCTGATTCCCCACTCTGGCACTTTGAGTGCAGAAGGTGGGGGCCTGCAAGGATTCTAAAAATTAATACGGGCCACTCCAGGCTTGTATTAACTCCCAAGGTTACAGTTTCTCTCTGACCTTGGATGGCTAGATGCTGCCACCACCTAAATGCAAAAAAACCCCTTTGAAACCAGAAAGGTGCACTTGGGAATTCCTTTCTGTGGGGTACCCTCAAGCCCTTTCACCCCCTGCCCCCTTTGGGGAAGAGCTGAGAAAGAAAAACAAAGGAAATCAGTGGTTGCCACCGGCTAATTTAACAACATATGCACAAACCTCTTAGGACACCAACAATCCAATCCTGTTCTTTAAAAAGGTAAATTATTAAAAACAAAAAAGAAAATACATCTGGAACTTAGGCTTTTGCTAGATTTAAAAAACCCTCTTACAAAATTTAAACCGTAAGAATAACCTTCTTGAGGTCCAGGTTAAAGGTTACAAGCAAAACAGAAAGCCATTTGGGGTTAGCCCAGAGGAGTTCACAAGCTAATAAGAAATAAACAGAAATAAACCGAATGGTGTCTTTCTAGACATTCCCTAGTTTACTTACGTATTTGGGGTTTCAGATAAGCAATCTCTAGGTATGATCTGATGGTTTTTCATATGGTGTGAGAAGCTTAAGCCAGATAAACTGCTCTCTATTCCCCTCTTCCCTGGAGGACCACAACACACAGGCAAAGGGAAGTTTTTTCCACAATTTTAAGAAATTCTAGCCCTCCCGTTGGCTCTTTTGGTCAGGTGCCCACTCTTTTCCTTTTACCTGTGGGCTTGTTAACCCTTTACAGGTAAAGCAAGTAGAGAACCACCACCAAGAGGGATTCCATAGCCAACTGGCTGGGTGGGTGTCCACAAAAGGGAGCTATCCCCCCTCTCATTTATCACACTCTTCTTTTCTCATGTTCTCAGCCATCTCTCTGAATCGGGGCTAAACTTGGCCCTTTGTGTCTGAGCCTGGCTGAGACTGAAAATGCTGGGCTGAGTACCTGGCAAAAAGCTGAACAACAGTCTGAAAGAGTGACTAGAGAGCTCCTGAGAAACTGGTACCAGGGGCTGCTTGTGAGAATTCCTTGTTTTCCTTTCTGCACTAAGCAAAGGAAAACCATTTTGTTCAGAAAATTCAAGGCAGTAATTTTGATTCTTCGGCAAAATAGCAAATCCTTCACACGCAGAGGAAATGCTGCTACAGGGGGATCAGGACAACAGTACCAAGTGGGATGCTGTAATCACCAGCATGGACTTCACTCAGAAACAAAGCACTGCTGCTGGGAAATGGGATAGATTGGGTATGAACTGTGCACACAGCTAATCTATGCTAAAGCATCCTATTATTTTGTCACCTCTGCCTTTCTCCTTACCTCCCTGTCCCTTTACTTCTGTTTATTAGGTCTTGTGTTTTACATTGTGTGCTATTTGGGACAGGGACCGTAACACTCTGTGGTTATACAATACCTAGCACAATGTGGCCTCAACCTTGCTGTGGCCTCTAGTTAGAATAAATTGTTAAATGCCACTGCAGATTCACATATGCACTTAGGCTGGTGGGTATCTTCTAAACCTAAATTACATATACAATAAAATTGGGGGTTGGGGGGGGGAGAAATCCATTCAATCTACTTCATGATAGACATATTCCATGCCTATTAAGAAGAATCCAGACTTGGATAGGAGTCTTAAAGTACTTATACAGCAGATGGTGCACAAAGCACCAGAACAAGACTCAGCTCCCACTGTTAAAGAATGTGGAAAATTATATAACGGCTGTTGTGCTTGAAGCAATGTTAGGTGTATACAGAAGCACTATCTTCCTTTTCTTTGGGTCACCATCAGCTGCCAAGGAGTAGCACTTACAGAAGAAACCCTTTGCACATGAGGTCAGCTGTTGAATGATCCCAGTCAATTTATTTCTGCAGCTGGCTCCCCAGGTACAAGACTGCTGGGCTTGAGTGGGACACAGAATGTTGGTTCAGCTCCATTCATACACCAAGTGCAATACAGGGGAACTGGGAAATCTGACCCAGAGATTCCAGACAGGTGGCAAAATTTTACAGTGCTTGAGTCCCACAGTTCTCCAGATCCGCTTATGCGGGAATATATTATTTTCCTGATTTAAAAAAAATCAAGTTAATTTGATTAGTTTGGGTTTCCCCCCACTCCCAAATGGCAGAGAGAAACTCAGGCCAAGCCTACACTAGGAGATTTTGCTGGTATAGTAATGTTGGTTAGGGGTGTGACTTTTGTAAATGGCATTTAAATACCAGCAAAAGCGGTAGTGTAGACAGGTATATTAGCAAGAGAACGGTTATAAGCTCTACTAGCAAAAGCTCTTTTGTTCGTGTGAGCAGCATCTACATTAGCTATACTGGGAAATCCATTACAGTGCAAGGCCTAAACTGGTGTGACTTTAGGGGCCAGCGTGGGGAAGTCAACTGACAGGAAAGGAGTTTTCAGTTCCCCTTTTTGCAGGTACATGCAGGTGAATGAGGGGCATTCTGCAACTGTGGGGCCTATTTCCAGTTCCTCATCTGATTGTGCCTCTGGGCAGAGTTC
This sequence comes from Natator depressus, assembly GCF_965152275.1. Classification (NCBI taxonomy): domain Eukaryota; kingdom Metazoa; phylum Chordata; order Testudines; family Cheloniidae; genus Natator; species Natator depressus. The sequence continues at coordinate 60,749,201 of NC_134238.1, forward strand.
CTCTGGGCAGCATCCACTTACTCCTTAGATATCTTTGAGGACTGGTAGGTGCTGTCCAGGTTTCTCTGTTCAGTGCCCCCTCATTTTTAACATTTGAGCTCACTCCTATTCCTGTTCTCTCCTTATAGAATCATAGAATATCAGGGTTGGAAGGGACCCCAGAAGGTCATCTAGTCCAACCCCCTGCTCGAAGCAGGACCAATTCCCAGTTAAATCATCCCAGCCAGGGCTTTGTCAAGCCTGACCTTAAAAACCTCTAAGGAAGGAGATTCTACCACCTCCCTAGGTAACGCATTCCAGTGTTTCACCACCCTCTTAGTGAAAAAGTTTTTCCTAATATCCAATCTAAACCTCCCCCATTGCAACTTGAGACCATTACTCCTCGTTCTGTCATCTGCTACCATTGAGAACAGTCTAGAGCCATCCTCTTTGGAACCCCCTTTCAGGTAGTTGAAAGCAGCTATCAAATCCCCCCTCATTCTTCTCTTCTGCAGACTAAACAATCCCAGCTCCCTCAGCCTCTCCTCATAAGTCATGTGCTCTAGACCCCTAATCATTTTTGTTGCCCTTCGCTGGACTCTCTCCAATTTATCCACATCCTTCTTGTAGTGTGGGGCCCAAAACTGGACACAGTACTCCAGATGAGGCCTCACCAGTGTCGAATAGAGGGGAACGATCACGTCCCTCGATCTGCTCGCTATGCCCCTACTTATACATCCCAAAATGCCATTGGCCTTCTTGGCAACAAGGGCACACTGCAGACTCATATCCAGCTTCTCGTCCACTGTCACCCCTAGGTCCTTTTCCGCAGAACTGCTGCCTAGTCATTCGGTCCCTAGTCTGTAGCGGTGCATTGGATTCTTCCATCCTAAGTGTAGGACCCTGCACTTATCCTTATTGAACCTCATCAGATTTCTTTTGGCCCAATCCTCCAATTTGTCTAGGTCCTTCTGTATCCTATCCCTCCCCTCCAGCGTATCTACCACTCCTCCCAGTTTAGTATCATCCGCAAATTTGCTGAGAGTGCAATCCACACCATCCTCCAGATCATTTATGAAGATATTGAACAAAACCGGCCCCAGGACTGACCCCTGGGGCACTCCACTTGACACCGGCTGCCAACTAGACATGGAGCCATTGATCACTACCCGTTGAGCCCGACAATCTAGCCAGCTTTCTACCCACCTTATAGTGCATTCATCCAGCCCATACTTCCTTAACTTGCTGACAAGAATACTGTGGGAGACCGTGTCAAAAGCTTTGCTAAAGTCAAGAAACAATACATCCACTGCTTTCCCTTCATCCACAGAACCAGTAATCTCATCATAAAAGGCGATTAGATTAGTCAGGCATGACCTTCCCTTGGTGAATCCATGCTGACTGTTCCTGATCACTTTCCTCTCATGTAAGTGCTTCAGGATTGATTCTTTGAGGACCTGCTCCATGATTTTTCCAGGGACTGAGGTGAGGCTGACTGGCCTGTAGTTCCCAGGATCCTCCTTCTTCCCTTTTTTAAAGATTGGCACTACATTAGCCTTTTTCCAGTCATCCAGGACTTCCCCCGTTCGCCACAAGTTTTCAAAGATAATAGCCAAGGGCTCTGCAATCACAGCCGCCAATTCCTTCAGCACTCTCAGATGCAACTCGTCCGGCCCCATGGACTTGTGCACGTCCAGCTTTTCTAAATAGTCCCTAACCACCTCTATCTCCACAGAGGGCTGGCCATCTACTCCCCATTTTGTGATGCCCAGCGCAGCAGTGTTGTCCCACATACTCAGTTGTGGTCTGGGCTTAGTAGTTCCTTCCCCTTAGTGAGGGGATGGGCCTTTAGTTTTGGGCAGACCTAATCCTGCCTCTCTCAGTCCTACAAATAGTACATGCCAGGGGAGAATTGGGGACTGAATGGTATTCTAGCTGTCAGGTAGTATAATTTGTGAACTCTGTGATTCTGTCTACACTAGGTCTTCAAACTGCTAGATGATTCTAGCTTTCACTGTATTTGGAAACTGAATAATGTTGCTCAATTTCCCCATGTGTTTCTATAATGCAGATGAACTCTAAAAAACCCACCTTCCTTTATTCATTTTCTGTGGATTCAGTAGTCAGAAGATTTCTTACTGAAGCAAACAGGTCGCTCTTAAAATGTAAGTGGCTAAATATGCTGCTAACTTTTTCTTGATTCAGTTCTTTTGAATGGGTTGAAAGACAATAGTGCTAATATATAAAAAAGTAATTATGGCTGGTGGATCAACTCCATTGGTGATGTAGAAGAGAGTACGCTGACCACCATCAAGCGACAACAGAATCCAGCTAGCAACCTCTTTTGCATGCAAGGTACAATGCAGCAAATTAAATATTTTCTTCTACAACTGATCGTCACTCCCATCCACACAAAGAAGCTCATTGTATGACTTGACAATGAAGCAGATGCAGGCAAATGGGATACATTGGCCACTTGAGTTTCAGCTCTTTTTGAATTAATTAGAATGCTTGTACCCATGTTAGCTTTTAAAGAAAAGGTGAATAATCCCTTTGTCATGCACTGCAACCTGTAGCAGGCATATTTGGTTCCAGAAGCCTGTGTAATGGGCTGGCATTTTTAAAGGAGCCTGGAAGTTAGATGCCCATATGCTATTGTAAGCCAAATGGGAGCTGGGCACCAAGCATCTTCAGGCTTCTTGAAAATCCCAGTCTGTGCTGGTCAGAGAGCCTATACTAAATAGTATTTAGTAATTATACTGCGGAAGCTTTAGATGAGTTTTGAACTCTGTCTCTGATGCCCCACTGCTGAGTTCACACAACTGCCATTGACTTCACTGAGAGTCCAGAGTGCTCAACTTCTCTGAAAATCAGGACACTTTAATTCATATGCCTAAATATGGACATAGGTGCCAGATCCTCACTTGGTGTAAATTGGCATCACTGAAGTCAATGGAAGTGATTTGTCCTGGTCACAGTTGCAAGACCTCAGCCATATGTAGCATAACCCAAAAGGGGTTTATGTAGCTATTATCCTGTCAGACAAGGCATCACCTGCCAGTCTTACCTCACAGGCAGAAGCAAGGCACTGATAGCAAATAGTGGTCTCACATCAGGGCTACCTTCCCTCAGGGAGGCTCTGGCAAGCAGCAGCCTCTGATGCAAGTTTCTGGTAGCAAGTCACACCACTAGTCTCACAGCAGGCCTACCTTTCCTCAGGGAGACTTGGGCAGGTAGCAGCCTTTCAAGGACATCAAGGGGAGGCCCACATTCCCGCAGGGAGGATCTAACAGGCAGCAGAATCTCAAGCTCTCACCTGAACATTGCTCTCCCCTTTTAACCCCCCCCCCCAAGCCTGACACCTACTGCAGGTGCAGCAGGGTGGGCAGACTGAGACCACAGCACCTCATTAACCCATTCCTGGCCAGTGTGAGGTTTGTATACCCCATCACAGGATGTATGCTGAGTTGTACCAACTGAGGATCTGGCCTAAGGTGCTGAACTTGGACACCCCAGTTGGAAAATGCTGGCCTTTGTCTTTGAGGTTTTAGGGGTAAGGATGTTGGCAGGAATGGGAGACACCACAGAACAAGCAAGCACATGAGTTTAAAACAAAAATTACAGCTGATCACAAAATTTTTTCGCTGCTCATCGCTGATGGTACTGTCCTGAATATCCCTGAGATTATAAGGGAAACTTGAAAACAAGACAATGTAACAATAGCAAGTTATTGGTAAAGGAAAAGAAAGAAAAAGGCAGAAAACATTCTCCCTGGTCTATGCCTTCCTCTCCCCAATTTGCCATCTTACTCTTTTGCAATTCCCTCTGCCTGTAATATGATGTCTGAGTGTTAGATTCACCACTCAGTTACAAATGTGGAATAAGTTCACCGAAGACAGTGGAGTTACTCTGTGCTTACTTACCGCAATGCAAATTTTGAATTTGTCCCTGAGACTGTATGCTCTTTAGGGCAAGGGTCTTAGGTATTTGTAAAGCACTGTACAGTAAGATTACATGAATTATTATAATGCCTCAAGATTTGCTGCTGAAGGCTGTGCTCTATGGCCAACTTAAGAACCACCTGCAATGCAGAGGAAGGCCAAAGTTCTGGTACACCAACATGGTCAAGCAAGACCTCAAGAAATTCAGCATTCCTGCTGACAACCAGGAAAATGCTGCCTACAATCGCTCAGTTTGGAGAAGCCAGGTTAAGGCTGGTGCAGTCACTGCAGGGAGCCATCAGAGAGCCCAGGCTGAGGCGCACAGGCGAGCCAGGAAGCAGAGTGTGCTTCAGCCTCCACCTGGCAAGTGAACCTGTAGCCACTGTGGGAAGGTTTGCCACTCGCTCATTGGGCTGTTTTTCCATACCATGGCTAAGCACCACTGGTGGATGAACTTTGTTGCATCTTCTTTCATCTCTCAAGATGCTGGACAGGCAATAATAATATTTTAGATGATACTGTTTATCATCTTATGCCAAAAGGATAAAATTCTCTTACCATCAGAAGGTTTGTCACAGATATACCAAGAGACTCTAAGACAGTAGAGATGGCTGATAAAATAAAAATTAAGTTGTGTAGACAGTAGGATGTCTGGAGTTGCTGTTAGAGAATTGTTATTAAACTAACTGCTAAAGAAAAAGAAGGAATGAGATTCACTCATTTGAAAGCCAATACATTGGAATGTAAGCATTCTATGAAATTCAGTGGCCCAGTGTATGAAATCTAAGCATGACTCTTGATATAGAATTGCAGATGGACATTCAGGATAACTAAAACAAACATTTAAATTCACTTGCCCTTATTCTGTGCAGAAGGGCCGTAATTCAACAGTCCATTCCAACTCAGCAAAGCACATTCCTAACCTCAGGCACATATTTAAGTGGGACTTAAGCCTGAGTTTAGAGACATGCTAAGGTGTTTTGCTTCAGAAGGTTGGACTGAAGCATGTACTTAAATGGTTGGCTGAGTGGGGCCCACTGTAGGCAACAAGAATTTCACTTGAAGATAGTGTGTGTATGGCTCTCTGTTAGCAAATGCGCCGCTCACCACTAGGATGGCACCTCCTCCTGGTCATTCTGCAGAATATCTCACACAGTCAACACTCCTTCACATGATTCCACACCATCTCTTTGCCTCTGTCAGTCTGCAGCCTCCCCCCCCCCCCCCCTTGCTCCACAAGCTGCTGCTGCTGACTCGTCATGACTCAGCCCTCCAGCCAGGTCACCGTACATATTTTCCCCTTCCAGGGTACTAAAGGTTTTCTTCTGCAATCCTAAACAGTCTTCCCATTCACTGACACATAGTGCTTCTCCCTCAGTGGCTGACAGGGGAACCCAGCCTCACCCTCCACTCTGGGTTGTGGCTCAGGGACCCTCTAGCCAGCAGTCAAGGTCTGTTCCCCCTGTACCTTACTGCTTTTCCCCAAGACTTTTCCTTACCATCTAGCACTCCCTGCCCTCACCCCAGGTTCACCAGCTTCATGACTCCCTCCTCCCAGGAAGCAACTGCAATCTACTGGTCTCTGCAGCCTCTAAAATCTTCTTCCTTTTCCTAGGGAGTGACAGCAGTCTATTTCCTAACTACCCCAACTCTGCTGCCAGTTTCCTGTCTTTATAGTCCCAGCCCAGTTCGTTCCCCCTCAGCTGGGCTCCCTCAGTCAGTCAGGGGATTACTTAGCCACCTAATTCCCCTCAACTGTGGCTTGTTGGGTTTATTAAACCACTTCTCACTCTGCATTAACCCCTTCTGGGCAACTGGGGTGTAAACACCCCATCACACCCTCTGAGAGTGCAGCCTTTGACCCAGTTACTATACTTAGGCCAAATTTTTTAAGAATTAGCCACTGATTTGGAGTGTCTCCATTTTGGGGTGGGTGCTCAACCGGATACAGCTTGAACCTGATTTTCAGAGATGCTAAACACCAGTAATTCCCATTGACTTCAGCTGGAGTTATGGATGCTCAGCCTCACTGCAAATCAGACCCCAGGAGTCTGAAATTGGGCTCCCAAAACTTGAACAATCCAAAATCAGTGGATACTTTGGAAAAATTTTCACTGTAGTGTCTTCATGAAAGATCCAAGATCAAGCATTTACTGTACCTAACGAAATACATAGCTCTTGTCACTCAAATATTTCTTTTAAAAACAATTTAACCCTCTCCGTCCTAAAGGCTCCCAAACAGTTTACTACTAATTTTGAAATATCAATAGTTTGTTATGAATAAGGGTCAATTTTCTACCAGGGCAGATATACAGCAGTATGTAAATCAGCTATTTATCACATTAACCGTTCAAAAAAACCCCAAAAGCCCAAGTGTCCACAGATTGTTACTATTAAGGCCTGACACAAAATCAAGAAAAGCAAGGAAACAAAATGCAGCTTAGAAATCAGCCTTTATCACACTGTTGCTCCTTCTGTATGATCCTCTGCCATTCCTGTTCTTTCTAAATAATGCCATGCTCTGCCATCAGTGTGAATGATCTTTAAGATCATATAAATATGTATTTAAGCTTGCTTCTAATGGCATCTTCTTTATGACTGATCAACTGCAATTGCCTGAGAGGAGCTGTTGGAAGTTAATGGTTAAATATTGTCACAGGGTGACTGGCCCCTTTAATAGGAGTCAGGGCCCACTCTGCCCATGACAAACACATTTTTAACTGAGAGTCTTTTTTTACATCTTTAAGTATTTTTGAAAAACATCTTTCAGGCATGCCGTATCAGTCTAAAAGCCAAATAACTAAAATACTATTAAATAATAGAGATAAATTAATAGCTACAGCTTTTTAAAAATCTGTTTTTAATGTTTTTGTTTATAACTATGAGCCACAGGATATTTGACTGAGCTATTGATTGGCCATGCCCTTTGCTTCCTGGATGTTTGCAGTGCCATGCACTGTAGCCTACTTGGTCTTAAAATGTAGGACTACTGCACTAATTCACTACATTTAATGGAGCTGACATATGGCTTGATTTTTAGTCTAACCTTTATTGTTTTATTTCACAGGGGCACTTTGCAAATCACCATAAGCAAAACTGCAGGCCTTTAGTTCTAAGTGCATCTCCTTATCAGAACACATGGCACGGCATTATATTGCATACTAATGAGTTGGAGCACTGACTGATAACATACATGCATAGTTAAATAAAATGTTACAACATGAAATAACAGCAAATCCATTTATTCTTGGTAAAGAATGTCACAACAGGAAAAAGATTTACTCTCTGCTACATGCAGTCATAGAGATCTAAATAGCTGGAATAGTATAACCATTAAGAGCTATTTTCCTGATAACTATCTATTCCTTTATACACCATCTTTCTATTTTTCTCTGTTATATTAATGGAACTTGACAGTACTTGGCTTACATTTTTACATTTGGTATTCGTTGTGTTTGAAGCAAAACTTCCATCCTTTATTGCTTCACATTTTCTCATAAATTATGACAATACAACAAAATGATATTTTTAATAAGTGCCTGTCATTAGGCTCGCAAAGTGTTTGCTTAAATAATTTATATTTATGCCTAATGGGATGGAAGCTTGAGTCTTTTCAATCTGTGAACTGAACCATTAATGGTTGAGTTGATTCAAGGGAAAATATACATTTTCCATGGTTGGAGCTCTCCAGAATGCCATTTATTTAAATGAGTAGCTGGTGAGTTCTCATTTCCTGAGGCTGGATATATCCACAGGTCTCGGGATAAAATGGGCATTATAAAAGGACACATCTGATTGTCTAGCAAGGTTTTAACTATGCAAGTATGTTGTAGGTAAGGTAAGGTATGGTAAGGTAAGGACTTAGTTGATTTAGACTCCCCCAATCATAATAATGCTTCTGAAATGATTGGAAAAGGTTTTCCTAAAATTTTTTCATTTAAATTTATTTTCAAAGCTGAACACTGCAGACTTTAAGAGCCTACTGCTTAGGAGCCTATTGCTTCCTAAAGTCTGCAATGTTAGAAAAATGGCACTGGGAAATTTTAGTTTGCTGTTCTATGAGTTGTAATGATTCACCAGCTGCCTCCTTCTATTCCTAATCACACAGAAACGAACACTCAAATATCATTTCTGTAAGCCTACCAGCTGTATATAAGGCAACACATAGTAAAACTTTAAGTCTTTCCACCTAGCTTAAATTTAGAACACTAACATTTAAAGGCTCAATTTTCCCCTGTGCACGAGAACTACTGGTGCAGTAGTGAGTGGATGGGGGACACATTATGGAGCCAGTTACATCTTCCTGACCCTGAGCTGATTTTGTGCTAACATAAGAACAGCCTAGGGTGTGCTCTAAATTGAATAATTAGTATATGGTTCCTAATGAGCCATATGTCAGTGGAGGATTGATATAGCAGAATTGCCCTCCACCGTGTCCCTGTCCAGCCCCTGGCTCCCCTGCCCTGCCCTTCCTTGCCATGACCCTAAATCTCCATCAGACTTACACACCAGCCAAGAGTTCCCCTTTTCAAAGAAAATTGTCCATGGACAATTTACTGTGAGACTGTATAAGGGCCTGATGCTCCCTTGCCTGGTACCTGGGGTTGTTCTTTACCACCTTTGCAAAACAGATGTTAAATGTTGCTATTCTGATGCAAGGGAGTGGAAAAATCAAGATCTCTATGCTCGTGTGTCACTTCATTATAAAGCTGGTACATGTGACACACGAGCTTCTGTTAGTGATCACAGGCAGACAGAATGCTTTTATATTTCAGACCCACAGGGACTGATCTGCTGTCACTGAAGTCAATGGCAAAACTCTCATTGCCTTGAATGGTGAAAGATCAGGCCCACAATATCATCTTGTGCATTGCCAGAGAAATCCTTTGTAAATTCTCTGTATACAACAAAATATATATTATCTTCTCTCCCCTGCTGCCCCTCTCTCAGGGATGAGGCCACTCATCCTTTGTAACTCTAATTACATTTCATATTTCCCAACTAAACGAATCCATAACCTGCCTTTGTCTTTTCTTCAAAAATGTTAAGACCACACACTCTGGGCTCTGCTAACATACTGTATTATGCTATTATTAGACAAATGTAATTTTAACATCACATCACATACATGTTGCAGCTGTAATTGGAACATGCCTTTTAAAAATACTTTATTGGATGAAATTGTCTCTTTCTCAAGAAAAATCTGGTGCTTTAATATATTTTATTATGCCTTTTAAAATTCTGTCTGTTTGATAAAAGCTTTGATATATTATAAATACCTGTAAAGAAAATATAATTTAAAATTCTGAGAGAAAACATTTTAGTCTTTTTTTTTTTTCGTTTTACATTTTCACAAAACCTACACAGGCACCAAGAAAAAACTAACAAAAATAATTTACGTCTGTACAATATACTCTGGGTTGGAAAGATTCAAGAGACAGATTTTCAGCAGGTTAGTTTTAAAGCTGGTCTCTGATGAAACTTGGGCTACAGCATGAGGACTGGACTTAAACAAAGGAAGAGTCATGTCTATTCCACATGGTTAACACGAGCACTGCATTCACGGACTGACCATTGTTGCTGCTGCTGCTGGGGTAAGCAGTAATCATTTTCACTGACAGCGAGGACTAGTGGTTACTGCTGTTCATTGAAGAAAGCAGCCTCTAAAAATCTTGACACAACAATAGAGCTGGACTGATACAACAAGAGCTAGGTGAAATTTTGCACCTGAAATTTTGTCTGGCAAAAAATGCAGATTTGGTGACACCAAAACATTTAGCAAATTTGTGTCCATTTTATCTTAACTGTTCATATATAAAAAAAGAAAATTTCTGAAAATGTCAGAACATTTTCTTTGGACATTTTTTAAATGAAACATTTTGATTTTCGATTTGAAGCACCTTTTTGATTTGAAATTTCCTTCACTTTTTTTTAAAAAACAAAACTACTTGAAATTGAAATGAAACACTTCCTTTTGAGTCAAACAAAATGTCTGACCCAAAACAATTTTTTCACTTTTGGATTTAATGAATTTTTGAAAGATTTTGGTTTGAGGCCAACCGGAAAATAAAATTAAAACATTTTTGGAATTGCCAGTGCACCAGAAAATCAGTTATTCATTCAGCTGTACACACATCCTAACAGTGTTGTGTTCTTGACAGGGTAGCTCCCAGTTCTGAAAATTAAAATGTGAGTGGAAATTATCCTGCACTTCCTCCTGCCCAGTGCTACCTCTCAAATTAGTCAAGGTCAGTCGTCTCTGAACTGCCTGTCTCTCTAAATGCTAGCAGAATTAAGAAACATCATGAGAATGCTTTTTGGTTTGGACCATTTCAATATTTTGACTGCTTTCCATGCTAAAGAAAATGTTGCAAATTAGCACAGAGAGAAGAGGAGATTTAGTAACAAGAGACAAATCAAACAGGAAGTCACAACCTTGAGAAGTGGGTAGAATATGATTCTCCTTTCACTCATGCTGGTGTAAATCAGGAGAAATTCCTTACATCAATTGAGTTGCATTAGTGTAAAGCTGGCTTCATGCAGAATTAGGCCCTAGAAATGTATACTACTACTGGAATGAATGAGAAATCAGAGATTTTCAAAGTTGTTATAAAAGAAATCCTGCTATTTTTTATTGGTTAATTTAACAGTCGTTACTATGAGAGTAACCAGGTTTTGTTTTAAATAACAGAATTTCACAACAGCTTTGAAAGTCTGTGTCCAATTTGATGAAGTATTAGCAAAATGTTAAGCTCCTAGTTTGAGAGATACCAGCATCATTTATGAAATGGAGATACTGAAACTGTGACAAGTATTTCTAAAAGCTGTTTGGAAAATAGAGATAGATGATGTAAAATCTAGTCAATATCTATTCAGGTATCTTTGGCATTGTAGAGAAACACTGCATTTTCCATTTCACTTAGAGACTTTGTATTCCCCTGCCCAGGGTTCCCTCAATTTTTTAGCAGGATATTCAGCTGTGTGCTATTTTTTGACCCTATGAGCAACAAATCATATACCCATCCGGGACACTGGAACAATTTGTATAGAGGGGGTGCTGAAAGACACTGAACAAAACTGTAAACTCTGTATATGATAGAAGCCACTCCATACCCCTAGCTCCAGCACCCCTGTACCCATTTTGATTTCAATTAAAATAAATGTATGAAACGTTGCTACTCTGACATCCACCATCCCTCAGCCATTTTGTCCCAGATTTTGTCTTCCTACATTAGATAAGGTGATCTGACCACTCCACTCAGCCAGTCCTCCCAGTTTGAATCAGATCTTCTGGATGCAGCACTTTACTTGACAAGAGCTGCTGGAACCATTCTGAGGGACTTCCCTCCATCTCTCTCTCCCTCTTCTCTTTTCTTTTCTGACTTCTGACCTTTCATTTTTCTCTTCCTTGTCTTTGACTGCTGCCTCCTCTTTACTCACATTCCATTTCATCCTTTTTTCCCCTCTTACCTATTCTTTCCTTCCTTTTTCAGGCCCATACGATTTCTTCCTATCTTGTTTTCCTCTCTCTCTCCATTTGCCCCTCACCCCTCCAAAAGATTTAAGAAATGTTGCAATCAGCCATTTGCATTCCCACATCCAGTCTTGCCGTGTTCTCTATGGATAGAAGTCCTTTCCCTAGGCCACAGTGAGATTAGGGAGAAGACAAGCTGGTCACAGGCTTTTGTGCAATATTTCCAACAGTGTAGTTACTGATGCCAAGCTCTTTTACACCAGTGTGACTCTGGATTAGTGTAAATCAGGAGTAACTCCCTGGTGTGTCATCAGAATCAAGTCCAATACTTTCTTCCAGCCATGGATCATAAGGAATAGTTAAACTCCTGAATTCTCTTGATTTATAACTGTCTGCAAAACTCAAACCCATTGCAAGCTTCCTCTCTGCTCTAGAATTTGCACTGAGACAGAATTTGCAGCCAGCATTAAGTCTTGTGAGAATACCAGGTATGAGAAGAACTGATATGCTCACTACAAGGGAAGATGGTATTTCCCCATTCCTTGGCAGTTCGCATAGCACTGGCAGTCCTGTTCAAAACCATGGCCTGCTAAAGGAATCAAGTGGAAAACAACAGGGAAAGGAAAAAGGGTTTGAAGTGGAGCTGTAGTGTTTTCAGAGGACTATAGTTGCATTTCATGCCAGAAGGAAGAAACTACCTCTTTTGGTGATAATGAAGACAAGATTTGAATAGAGCAGTGGTTCTTAAACTGTGGGTCGGGACCCCATTTTAATGGGGTCACCAGGCCTGGCGTTAGACTTGCTGGGACCAGGGGCTGAAGTCGAAGCCTGAGGGCTTCAGCCCTGGGTGGTGGGGCTTAGGTTATAGGCTGCCTGCCTGGGGCTGAAGTCCTTGGGCTTTGCCCGTGCCCCCCACCTGGGGCAGTGGGGCTCGGGCTTTGGCTTTCCCCACCCCCCACCCGCCCGGGGCAGTGGGGCTCGGATGGGCTAAGGCTTTGGTCCCCCCTCTTGGGGTCATGTAGTAATTTTTGTTGTTAGAAGGGGGTTGTGGTGCAGTGAAGTTTGAGAACCCCTGGAATAGAGTGATCACTGATACCCTTCAGCTTAGTGCCTCGCACGAACAAATTACACTTCCTATCTGTTTCCCACCCTGCTTCACATCCTAGTTAAGTATGAAGCAATCAAAGTAGTAATCACATGAGTAAAGTGTAGAATATACTTCAGAAAAGGGCAGTGGGGGTGGGGAGCATGAATATTTCCAACTCAGTGCCATTCCCTACATTTTAGTTGTCTTCATTCAGAATATCAACCAAGGCTTGCAGCAGTCTATCATCTCTATGTTTGTATGGTTTGGCATTGTAAAAAAGGTCAATGTAGTCACTGTACAGAGTGTCCTCAGAGTCTTTTAACTGGGAGGGTTTGTTTAATTTTTCAAGGGCTTGATAGAAATGTTCATATGGAATATTTAACTTTTCATTTGGAGTCTTCTTTGGTGCTCGATTCTGGGCCATGTGCCGGCTAAAAGCACTTTGCAATAGACGAAGCATTGCCTCTGACAGGATTTTGTCTCCCATTTTATCAGTGCTGCTGCTGGTACCTTCGGTGACCTTGGGTTTTGCACTCAGGTTCTCTTGCGTGGTAGGATCCTAAAATACAGAACAGTATTAAAAGTATTAGGTATCACTGAAATGCTGACTGAAGTAGGTCTTGTTATTAATAGGGATTTGTGTGTATGAATAAATGCTATATTGATCATTTAGGATCCACTGGCACCAGGAAAAGGATTGCAAATATCTCGTGCAAAATGTTTAATATCCCAAATAAGTAACAGATCACAAAAGTGTTAATTTGGACTCTACTAGCCGGTTACCCATTCTGTGTACCTAGCTACCATCCTACATTATATAGTGATCCCTGCAGATCTTAAAAGGTAAATATAATTGGATTGGGTACGAACTTGGAAAGAACACCTCTCAGGAGGTGGTGCATGAAGTGGTGACTTAGTAGGTGGCATTTTCACCTCTCAAACAGGACTATACCAATACGCCAAAATAATGAATACATTTCTGCTGGGGGTGCTGTTTCAGATGAGACATGAAAATGATGTCCAGATACATTCTGCCCACCATTCCCCCTGCAGTGTCAGCTGACTACAGTTTTACTTCTCTTCCTGTTATACACTGTTGTGGACTGTTGCTGTGCACACAACTACTTCAGTGGCTGATGAATTGATATCTAAATATATCCTAATGATATACCTACCTACTTATTAGGGCTGATGTGAGACTATGTAGTTAATGCCTGTGAATGCTATGAAAAACTTTCAGATAAGTAGGTATTGTAAAAGTGCAAAGCATTATAATCATACTATCTGGCACCAACTCCCAGACACAGAGGCTTGAAACATTATTTTTCAAAAATAATTAGCAGTTCACCTCCAAGCAAAGAAAGAGGAGAAAAAGGAACCAAAGGCAACAGCTCTAGTTACCAAAAAAACATTCAGGATCAGAGGTTCCCTAAACTACATAGAACCATTTGTAGTGTGCTTCATTCCAAAATTCACAGCAGACACCAGAGCTGGCATGCTCTTTTAGGGCCTGATCCTACTCCCACTGGAATCATTATACGTGATTAGACCCTAAAACGCTGCTTGATTGTTGGAGGGGTCCCTCCCCGCCACTATTCACCTTCTTTACAGACTGAGTGGATAGTTCATTTTGAGAACTGATAACATAAAATGATCACGAGGTCTCTCATATCATGTCATATCAAACCACAAGATAAATGAAACAGTCCATTGTTGGTACATATCACATCACAATACTCAGCTCACAAAAGAACAAGGGCTGGGTGAAATGAATAGAGAGATAGGCACATTCATAAAAGCAAACCACCATTTTTCTAAATTGTTTTAAGAATTAAAAGTAAAATATGTAGGAAACACCACAAAGTGACTGATACCTCTACAAAGTCTGCCATCTTCTCCACTCCTCTTCTGTCATTTTGCACTGCATTGTAGGATGTGTATACACGAGGCTGCTTCATGTGTTCAGGTTGAGTAGAAGTGCCATGCAAAATCAATTTCCAATTCACAATTCTCCCTTCATTCTGCATTCTCCTAGACTAAAGGACAAGCATGAGTATTGTATTAGCATAGACTCAGGGAATGAGAGAGAAGAAGAGAGAGGACAGCAGATGTCAACAAAGACAGGAGTCACACGAATGGTTTATAGTACTTTTTAAATGTAAATTTAGATGCTGATTTACAAGCACTGAAAGATACCATCAATATGATACATAATGTATGATGCATAGTGGAAGGTGAGAATGAGTCCAGTGATTCTAAACTATCCCAAATATGCCAAAAGTACATGTATGTTTTTAATATGTATCATTATCATTAGTGTAGTCATTACAGGTGGAAATATAGTACAGAATGTTAAAAATTACTAAACCAGATATTTCATAATGTTAGTACTTGTTCTGAGTCACTGGACAGTGATTTCTGCACTGTGATTTTCAATAATGTTGTACAGTAGTAACACTGCTCACTACTGCAAGCAATAGGTTTTGGGACCGGGACTATGTAATACAGTAATTTTAAAATCTGATAAGGGAAAAGTCAAATATGGAATTCTCTGGAACATGTTTTCAACAAACATCATCTTTGGAGTTCTTGCTCAGCTGTCTACCTGAACTAAGACAGCTGCTGAAGATCCATCCATTCTAATAAAACCCTACCTTACTAGCCTTGAGATTTAAAGGCAACGAACACTATTTAAAATTAGAAGTAAATCTAAGTGAGGATCTCATTGGGTACCTATAATTACACGTATGGTTCAGTAGTGTGAGAAACTGTTTCTGGAATAACAAAGAGTGCCAGAAGCTGAAGAAATGGTGCACTGTTTTTCAGGGAGGGGAAGGCAGGGTTTGTATGAGAGTTCAGGTATCTCGTATTTGAAGATGGAACATGACTATCCATCTAACTAAAAACAAAATGCTCTTCTTATATACATTCCAAGAAATGTTATGCCTTGTTACAATGAGCTATTGATTAGGGCACCTCTAACCATGGGATTATCTGACAATCCCACAAGTCCTACATGTAGTATTAACACTACTCCCGGTGTAGAATAATGTTTGTTTCTGCTGCCTTCTTCACCTGCTATGTGCTTGGCATTACACTGCTGCTTACAAGTTCCTCTCATTCCACAATGCACCATTTATTTCCCTATATGGTGATCCTCCAATTAAAGATGTCCCACGGAGAAAAACAGAATCAGTGTTCCTCTTCCAGGACTAAGGTGTAAAGGATAGATCCTGAAAGGTGCTGAGCACCTTCAATTCCCACTGATTTCTATAGAGACCATAGAGACCAAAGTGGTTGGATACTCATATGTCTCATAGGAGGCACTCAGCACCTGATAGGATCTGCCCTTAGTGACAAGCTTATTATCAAACTACTTCAGTGCAATTCTCGATAGGTGAGTGAGCTTGGTTTGATTGCTTTCCCTTTGAAGAGAATGATTTCTCAGTCATCTACCAAGCAGCTTTCTCCTCAAACCTCTCACTGTTGTAATCTATATTCCCATATGGTTTAGTAAACATGTATTATATATCTCTAGATTTCTTAGCTATAATCCTTGTGGATCATTCATTACTTTGAGAGCCAATATAGGGGAAGATATACATCAGAATTGTTCTCTGAGGTCAACAGGAATTAATAGACTCACAAGCTTTTGAGTCTATGAAAATTATGCACATGTACCAAGAAGAGACTAGACCTCTCCTTGTGCTTTACTCCCCAGGAAACCAATTTGCAAATAAGCCACTACACATTCCACTCCAAAATCACATAAAAATTGCATTAAATGGTTATTCTTCAGCCATATGAGGAGTATATACAGCATGATAAATTATTAAAATCTAAATTCTGCTGATAGTTGCACTTCCATGAAGAAAAGGAGTACTTGTGGCACCTTAGAGACTAACACATTTATTTGAGCATAAGCTTTCGTGAGCTACAGCTCACTTCAGCGGATGCATTCAGTGGAAAATACAGTGGGGAGATTTATATACATAGAGAACATGAAACAGTGGGTGTTACCGTACACACTGTAACGAGAGTGATCACTTAAGGTGAGCTATTACCAGCAGGAGAGCGGGGGGGAAAAAACCTTTTGTAGTGATAATCAAGGTGGGCCATTTCCAGCAGTTGACAAGAACGTCTGAGAAACAGTGGGGGATGGGGAGTGGAATAAACATGGGGAAATAGTTTTACTTTGTGTAATGACCCATCCACTCCCAGTCTCTATTCAAGCCTAAGTTAATTGTATCCAGTTTGCAAATGATGCGTTGGAGAGGTTTTAGTTGGGAGCTGATCCCACTAAGGGTTACCAAAAGAAATTACACCATTTGCTCAAGGAACTCCCTGAAAAAGCACAAGAACAAATCCGCACAAACACACCCCTGGAATCCCGACCTGGGGTATTCTATCTGCTACCCAAGATCCATAAACCTCGAAATCCTGGACGCCCCATCATCTCAGGCATTGGCACCCTGACAGCAGGATTGTCTGGCTATGTAGACTCCCTCCTCAGGCCCTACGCTACCAGCACTCCCAGCTATCTTCAAGACACCACTGACTTCCTGAGGAAACTACAATCCATCGGTGATCTTCCTGAAAACACCATCCTGGCCACTCTGGATGTCGAAGCCCTCTACACCAACATTCCACACAAAGATGGACTACAAGCTGTCAGGAACAGTATCCCGGATAATGTCACGGCAAACCTGGTGGCTGAACTTTGTGACTTTGTCCTCACCCATAACTATTTCACATTTGGGAACAATGTATACCTTCAAATCAGCGGCACTGCTATGGGTACCCGCATGGCCTCACAGTATGCCAACATTTTTATGGCTGACTTAGAACAACGCTTCCTCAGCTCTCATCCCCTAATACCCCTACTCTACTTGCGCTACATTGATGACATCTTCATCATCTGGACTCATGGAAAAGAAGCCCTTGAGGAATTCCACCATGATTTCAACAATTTCCATCCCACCATCAACCTCAGCCTGGACCAGTCCACACAAGAGATCCACTTCCTGGACACTATGGTGCTAATAAGCGATGGTCACATAAACACCACCCTATATCGGAAACCTACTGACCGCTATTCCTACCTACATGCCTCCAGCTTTCATCCAGACCACACCACACGATCCATTGTCTACAGCCAAGCTCTACAATACAACCGCATTTGCTCCAACCCCTCAGAGACAAACACCTGCAAGATCTCTATCAAGCATTCTTACAACTACAATACCCACCTGCTGAAGTGAAGAAACAGATTGACAGAGCCAGAAGAGTACCCAGAAGTCACCTACTACAGGACAGGCCCAACAAAGAAAATAACAGAATGCCACTAGCCATCACCTTCAGCCCCCAACTAAAACCTCTCCAACGCATCATCAAGGATCTACAACCTATCCTGAAGGACGACCCATCACTCTCACAGATCTTGGGAGACAGGCCAGTCCTTACTTACAGACAGCCCCGCAACCTGAAGCAAATACTCACCAGCAACCACACACCACACAACAGAACCACTAACCCAGGAACCTATCCTTGCAACAAAGCCCGTTGACAACTGCGTCCACATATCTATTTAGGGGACACCATCATAGGGCCTAACCACATCAGCCATACTATCAGAGGCTCGTTCACCTGCACATCTACCAAAGTGATATATGCCATCACGTGCCAGCAATGCCCCTCTGCCATGTACATTGGTCAAACTGGACAGTCTCTACGTAAAAGAATAAATGGACACAAATCAGATGTCAAGAATTATAACATTCAAAAACCAGTTGGAGAACACTTCAATCTCTTTGGTCACTCTACTACAGACCTAAAAGTTGCCATCCTCCAACAAAAAAACTTCAAAAACAGACTCCAACGAGAGACTGTTGAATTGGAATTAATTTGCAAACTGGATACTTGAATAGAGACTGGGAGTGGATGGGTCATTACACAAAGTAAAACTATTTCCCCATGTTTATTCCACTCCCCATCCCCCACTGTTTCTCAGACGTTCTTGTCAACTGCTGGAAATGGCCCACCTTGATTATCACTACAAAAGGTTTCCCACCCCCGCCCCCGCTCTCCTGCTGGTAATAGCTCACCCTAAGTGATCACTCTCGTTACAGTGTGTATGGTAACACCCATTGTTTCATGTTCTCTATGTATATACATCTCCGCACTGTATTTTCCACTGAATGCATCCGCTGAAGTGAGCTGTAGCTCACGAAAGCTTATGCTCAAATAAATGTGTTAGTCTCTAAGGTGCCACAAGTACTCCTTTTCCTTTTGCGAATACACACTAACACAGCTGTTACTCTGAAACTTCCATGAAGTTATCCTGGTTTTACACAGCTGAATTTGGCCCAATCTTTTGAGTTTCTATCTCTTTAGCCTGTCCTTTTCCACTTTTATCCAAGTGCATGTTTTGTTTTGTTTTTAAATAAATTAGTTTTTCACTGAACAAACTCCAGCTGTTCTCCATACTGGATGATGTTAGTGATCCACTGGTCTATGTCCCCAACTCATATACTTGGCTAATTAGCACGCACACATACTTACCACATCAGTAATTCTCAAAGTCCAAGTGCCTTTTGGATTCTCTCCCCATGTGTGAACAGACATGAAGTCCCAGTTTTTAAAACCATTGGGAGACTTATCTCTCTCTCTTTCAGCCAGTAAGACAGTGTTGGTTCCTGTGTTAGTGCAACAAACAAACATTAATGGAGTTAGTGAACATCCATTGACTTTGTTGAACTACAGCTCCTGTAAATCCTCCCCTCGTATCTGCTCTCCATTCATCACCTTGTAGAGATTTTTGCCTATCATCAAGAACTGCCCACCTCGTTAAACAATACCCATGTTTGCTTTAAGACTGAATAGACCATTTGACTGTTGATCCAAGGCTCTCTTATCTTTCATACTATCAAACCACCAATTGCACTCTACTATCACCTGGAGCAGTTACACTTGCTTTTGGTTTGATTATGGGATGGGCCAATGTTACTTCTGGACATTAGCTATTAAACCCTTTTCAAAGCAGTATTTACTACAGAGGGTTGCAGTTAATCCAGGAGATATAATGGAGTATCAGAATCACACCAGCAAGGATCTCACATCCTAACAGACAGGAACATACACCCACAAGGGAAGAGCTTGTAGGAATTAGGAAGGGCATGTCATGCTTTCCTACCTTATGATGTCATTCAGTAATAAAAAACAGAACTGGGGAAAGCTTTCCCCACTTTAACCTCTGTGGGTCAAATTCTGCTCACAAAGTTTGCATGGGCGTAAATGAGAGCAGAATTTATCACTGTGTTTTCAATGAGTGTGGGGTGTATCTTAGGCCATGTCTACACTAATGGCACTACAGCGGTACAGCTGTGGTACTACAGCCATACTTCTGTAGTGCTGAAGTGCAGGCACCTCCTACAAAAACAGAAAGGGGTTTTCATCAATGTAGTTAGTCCACCTTTCCAAATGGCACCAGCTAGGTTGACAGAATAATTCTTCTGTTGCCCTAGCCATGTCTAGCCCAGGAGTTACGTTGGCGGTATGAATTTTTCACAACCCTGAGCACTGTAGCTCTGCTGACCTAACTTTTAAGTGTAGACCAGCCTCATACTCCGGCCAAGTCTACAGTATGGGGACGTTAGTGGCACAGCTATGTTGCCGTAGCGATGCTGGTGTAACCCATAGTGCAGGCACAGTCTACAGTGATGGAAGGGGTTTTTCTATTGCTGTAGGAACACCACTTCCCTGATCGATGATGGTAGCTAGGTTGAACGGAAGCACTCTTCCATCAACCTAGCTGAATCTGCACCGGGGTTAGGTTAGTGTAGACTGTAGCTATGCCATGCGGGAGGTGGTTTTTTTCATATCCTTGAGCAAAGTAGCTATGTGGACCTAAATTTTATGTATAGGCCAGGCCCGGGTTACATTGTAACACCATGGTGACGAGCTGTAACAGGGGAAAGGCATTTTCACTATAGTATTGGCCTGAGTAAAAGCTACTACTTGCGTCTTGCTTCCAACACTCCTGCTAATACATCCCAGAATGATGTTTGCTTTTTTTGCAACAGTGTTACACTGTTGACTCATATTTAGCTTGTAATCCAGTATGACCCCGAGATCTCTTTCTGCAGTACTCCTTCCTAGGCAGTCATTTCCCATTTTGTATGTGTGCAACTGATTGTTCCTTCCTAAGTGGAGTATTTTGCATTTGTCCTTACTGAATTTCACCCTATTTATTTCAGACCATTTCTCCAGTTTGTCCAGATCATTTTGGATTTTAATCCCATCCTCCAAAGTATTTGCAACCCTGCCCAGCTTGGTATCTTCTAAAAACTTTATAAGTGTACTCTCTATGCCATTTATCTAAATCACTGATGAAGATATAGAACAAAACCAGACCCAGAACAGATCCCCATGGGACCCCACTTGATATGCCCTTCCAGGTTGACTATGAAACACTGATAACTATTCTCTGGGAAAGTTTTTTCAACCTGTTATGCATCCACCTTATAGTAGCTCCATGTAGGCTGTATTTCCCTAGTTTCTATCTATCTATTCCCAGACAAAAACTAAACTAAGATGGAGTCAATGCTGAGAGTATGGCTCAGTAATTTAGAGTAAAACATGTTTCAGGGATGTTGCAATAAAAACAGACATTGTAAACCCAGGAAATTCAGAGTTAAGGTTATACTTGAAAGAAATCCAAACAAGTTAAGGGTGCAAATGCACAACCCAAAGAACCCTAACTCTGCCTTCTAGCGATACTGTGCCATAAGTATATGATTAGGATTAATGCAGTTTAGTGTTTGTGGTCTCAGATTAGATAACACTGATCTCAAAGACCATATTAAATTGCTACCCCTCAACCCTGTGTCATTTCAGGGCGAAGTTAAGATTAAATTGTTTTATATATATTTTAATGCAACCATCACTGTAATATCTAGGTGCCTGATACAAACATAATGCCTCCATTCAGGTGATGCAGTTGCTCACCCCCATCCCAGAGCTCCTTTGACTCACTGAGTCATTGTCTGGCCCCTACAAAGCATAAACTACAAGCTGGTGGCCTACAGAAACCCCCAAAATGGGCTACACACCCTCAGCACTGGAACACTGTACCCAGAAGTCTTGTCTCTGGAATAAGGGACATCACAAAATGATGCCTCAAAACTAACCAATCACTGTTTCCAACCCCGCAATATCATTTTCATTTATGGTTGCTACCTCTGAGGTACAAAAAATGGGACTCTGGAGTGATTCTGAGGCTGTAAAAGTGGAGAGCTGGCAGTATCTACTGAGCATCCTTACAGAATTCTCAGGACAGCTACCTCACAAAAGGAACAATCCTCAGAAAACCTGGATGGGTGGCAAACCTACTTTCAGTTATCATTTTCAGTTACCATTTTGAGGTCTTTGCTTTCAAGAATAACTTAAAAGACACGGAGGTAGATAGTGGGGCATAGGCAGCCAAATTCCTGCCTTTACCACATGCTTCCTCCAGGAGTGGCAATGAGGATCTGGGCCTTTAAGGCTGAGCTTCACAGACAGAGTCTGGGCAAGGTGCTTTGAAGTGCCTGCGGATGTGCACAGCCAGTTGGAACTGGACATAGAAGAAAGCAGAGATTTTGCAAGCACCTGAAGCACTGAGAGATCCCTGAGCACCACACCAAGCATGCACCTTTTTGGAAGTAATTACTTTTCCTATAATGTATTCAGCCATTTCTAACACAGGGAGATTAAGTGATTTTTATATAAAGATTAATAAAATCAATGTCTTACACTGCAACAGCAGAAACTAATCATTTCTTTGAACACATTTGTTTGCCTCTTGTACCTGATGGGGAAGTGAGGGTGACGTGAAGATCACCTCTGCGGGAATATTCAATCGTTGCTTCAAACTGCACATGCTCCAGAGATGTGACAGAATTTTCTTGCCCTTCACAAGCTTTTGTGGGAATTTCAATGGTTACTTCTCCGTTTGCTCTTAATAACCTAGCAAAGATACAGGGATTATTTGGTTACCTACTAGCTTATTACACAAAGTCCAATGGATGCATTTTACACCTGTATCATGAACAATCAGACTGGGGGGAAGATGTACTGCACTCCTTGCTCATCCCAAACTGCCAGTGGAACCCCCGGGAGCTCTGAGTGCACACAAAATACAGAAATCAGCCAAACTGTTTAAACCGACTGGGCCTGATTTCTTCCACACACTATGGAAGCAAGCAAGCGGGATAATCAATATGTTCTTTCAAGTCTTAATGTCTACATTGCTCTCCAAGAGACTCCTAAAAGACATTCTCTTAAAAAACCAGCATCACATGAGTGTATCAGATGTACATGTTGTTTGCCTCAGTAAAATCACCGGCAGGAATATTATTGTATAGTTACAATGGCTGTAAAAAGCTGCAGCGACTGTAGCCCTCTAATCATTCCTAGAATAGAGCCTACACCTTCCCGACATTTTCAAAGCATTGTGCGTGGCTTTCTCTGTACAATTCTCATTAACTTTAATGAGAATCTGGTGCTTGAATCCCTCCCTACACAATGCATTAAAAATGTAGGAGCTAGCGAGCTTTGTTTTTGTAATGCAACATAAAAGGATTGCAGTAATGATACCTAACTAATAAGTTTCATGCACGTCAGCTCTCTGTATTAAATTCAAAACACAAAGGAAAACAGAATAGATTGGGGAAAAAAGGCAAGAGAGTTTAAAAAAGCACTGTAATAAAAACAACATAAATAAACAGGTTACCAAGAAGTAAAACACCACGTAGCTGTAATATACTTTTACTTGGTGCACTTAGATGATGTGATTTAAAAATTTGTTATAACTATCTTTATTTCAGACAGCAAAGCCATAAATTAACCTGTGAAAACCAAAAATAAGAGAGTCTAAAGATCCTTATTGATTAAACAAGTTAATTAATGAGAGCGTCATTATGGCTTGCCTCTATTAATACTGAGTCTATGTGCAATATATAGGAAATATTTTCAGGTATGATATATGAGGTTTTATCAGAGTGCATTTGGGATGCTTGTGTACATAGGTACAGCAGGATGACTGTGAGTTATGCAGTTATCACGAATGCTGCTGATACAACCTTTATATCACACTGTCATGTTTGGGATATATGTCACATATGTTACAGAAAAAAATATTTTAGGAACAATTTAGAAAAAACAAATTAAACTATATCAGGGCTATTTCTTGTATTTCTTCATCTTAACTGGTTGGATTTAGCATAACAGTGCTAATAGTCCTGCAGTGTCATCCATCCAGATGCTGGTTACACCTGCTGACAGAATCTTCATTCATTGAATCATGGATCTTAGTATTTTGCAGCAGTCTTACACTGAACTACATAAAACAAATAGATGGGGCATTACTCACCCACTCCCTGGATTCCTGAGAAATAGAGCAAGGCAAAACCAAAGAAATTGAAATTAAATATCTCACTCTCATTTATACCTATTGGACAAATTTGTGCAAGATACTACCTTCTTGCCTTAGATTAGAGACAGATAAATTGATATGAGGTATTAATTGCAATGCAAATTCTTACCTAGGTTCAAAGCTGTTGTCCTTTACTATACACTCTTTCTTTTCAGGTACTCCTTTCCAGATTTTAGGATCAGCTAAATCCACCAGTGCCTTGGCATTAAGCAATCCAAATCCAAATCTGCTATTCACCATCAACCCTGCTCCATTCTTCTTCCATCCAGGATTGTTGGCCAGTGGGTCATATTCTGAAGTCCAGACGACCAAATGCTGCATATCCCTCCAGGTTAGATTAGGGCTGTTTAAAAAAGTCTGGTTAATTCCTACAAAACTGTCAGTCAGCTTTCTCTAATGGTATAATTTTACTCTACACACACAAAGATGTTGAAAAAGCAAAATCTTTTTCTGTTAGGTGCTTATATGCACCCATGCCCCATTACTGTAGTATCTGAGAGCCTCACACACAATGTATTTATCCCAACAAAACTCCAAGATATGGAAGTACTTTTATGGCTATTATACAGATGGGGAACTGAAGCAAACAGAGACTAAGGGACCGATTTTTAAATGTATTTAGGTACCTGAGTACTTTTAAAAATCTGGCCCTACATGACCTGCCTAAAATAAGTCTCTGGTGAAGCAGGGAATTAAACCCAGGACTTCCAAGTGCCCTAAACACTGGACCATCCCTTCCTCCCTCACAGTTCATTTCTTCTCTGAAAAGGGATTTTGTGAAAATGCTGTTGTGAAGTTCCATGATTTTTCGAAGACATTTTTTCTAACTACCAGACCTGCAAACTCAGCATTGTTCTCTGAGCCCCGATCTACACTACAAAATTACTTTGGTATAACTACATCACTCAAGGGTGTGAATAATTCACACCCCCTGTACAACGTAGTTATGCCACCCTATGCACTGTTGTAGACAGCGCTATGTCAGCGGGAGAGCTTTTCCCACCAACATAGCTACCGCCTCTTGGGGAGGTGGACTTATTAAGACGACAGGAGAGCTCTCTCCCATCGGCTTAGAGCATCTTCACTGGAAGCGTTGCGGCTGCATCGGTGCAGATACACCACTGTAAATTTGTTGTGTACACCTGCCTAGAGAATCAGGCTTGGGTGCTTTCTATTTCATGCATCATCACTAGCACTAATGGTTCTGCAGTCTGAATTAGCACCTCATTTAAACCTGTGCAACCCTATTGTCTTCAGAGTAGGTGCTCACTGACACATGTGCAACCCCACTGCCTTCATGGGTAACTGACTGGAACTTAAGCAATGTCTACACTGCCCTGAAATTCGGACTAAGCGGGTGTGAATGGCAGTGTGTACCAAAGTTCTGCACTGTAACTCCCTGTGATGGGGGGCTGCCCCTTGCTGGCAGAAAAGGGATTAAAAGCAGCCCTAAGGAGCCTGCACCAGAGGCAGTCAATCAGAGAAGGGCTGAAAGGAGCAGCCAATCAGGGCTGAGCTGCAAAAAGGGAGCTGCAGGGCACAGGAGGGCAGTTCTCTGCTGGGAGCCCAGGGAGGAAGGACTGTGTCTCTGGAGAGCTGAGAGAACTGCCAGCACCCTGGACAGAGCAGTGCTGCTAGCAGGAACCAGGAGAGTGAGAGACAGCTCCTGGCTGGCTGCTGGGGTTTGCAGGCAGAGGCCCTGAGGCAAGGGCAAAGAGGATGCTGGGGCCACGAGAAAGTGACCAGACAATTTGCTGCAGTAGCAACTAGGGGAAGTGGCTGAACAGCAGACTGCAGGTCCCCCAGAAGGGGGGAGCACACTGTGTGGCATGGCTGGAGGGCTGTGTCACTGAAGAGGGTGTCGTGGTCCTTGGAGAGACGTGGACCCTAGAGCAGGAGTGATGGTGGCAAGGCACACCCAAAGAGGACTAACACACAGAGCTAATTCCCAAGACAGCCAGCAGGAGGTGCCAGTTTGGTAAGCGCACCCTGTTACACTCCCACTATGTGATGCTATGGTCAAGAACTAAAGGATTCTTAGTTCTCACTAATGTACTCCTGTTTGCAGAAGGTGATGGCAATGCGAACTAGGAACCTTTTAGTTTGTGCCTGCAGCTTCCACATGGGGGAGTTATCACATAGCACTTTAGTGCGCAAGGCTATTCACACCTCCACAGTCCAAACTGCAGGGCAGTGTAAATAAGCCCTCAGTAAACAAACTGTTGCTGATGTCCAGAATGAAACAGAATCCCCAGGCTCACCCTATCTTATCTATGTTGATCTGCCTGGCTAGCAGGGGTTAAAAGGACTACTAACTTATTTTTATCACTAAAGTTAGTAGACCTAACTGACAGGAAGCAGACCTGTTGAGTGAGATGGTGCCATTTTTGTACAGTCACAGTATGAGAGGACTACCTAAGTAGAGAGTTTAGGAAGTCTTACTTTGCATCAAGAGCTAGAGCAAAAATCCCTGCTGCCAATGGAGCAGATGCAGAGGTCCCAGTGTGAGTCTCGGTACATTCGTTGTGAAGATCAGCACTTGTCTGGAAGAAAACATGGCTAATATTAACATGAAAAAGCTGAATAAGCATTATTGTATCCACACATATAAACATAGTTATGCATCCTTTATCCAGTGCACCTTAATTCACCGTAGAAAAACTTTCCAGCAGTGAACAAAATAATGGACGCTTAAATCTGAGGATAATTCAGTCTACTCCTCCTACTATATCTATTTCAACTATAATTTTTGTATCAAAATCCCTTGTATTGGAACAAAGTACTCCCACATTGAATATCTTGCCTTATTCTGAGATTTGAGAGATATAAAAATAAGTGATTCAGACTCATTTGTGAATCATAAAAACCTATCATTGTGTTTGGTCTAGAACATTTAAAATTACTGCTTGCTTAAAAATTACTCACAGGATTAGTAGTAGCGTTCTGCTTTCTCTTCAGCAGAAGCACTATAATTTGTAAATGAAACATGCATTTTATTTGAAAATGAAGTACCTAATTCCTCTGCCCATGTGCGTGCAATATATGAAAGTGGATATGCTGAGAGCTTTACATCTCAGCTGCAGAGAAGCCACTTTGGAAGGACATTCTTTTGAACTACTGAAATGAAAAGTTAATTTAACCTCCCCCTATGCAGTACACGGTAAGATTATCATCAACCAGATCAGAGCTGGTGTTATAGTTATTTAAATGCTACTTTAGCACACGTAATCTCTTTATGGCAGGGACTATTATATATATTTTGCACGATATCATACATATACACACACACAAACACACACACACACACAGTGTTAGGTGCTGCACATTATATATATAATGTGCAGCACCTAACACAATGGGATCCTGAGCCTTGACTGTGGCTTCTATGTGTTACCACAATAAAAAAAAAATAATGAAAGAGACATAGAGCCCAATTCTGCCTCCTGCTGAGCGTCATTTGCAAGGTGCTGAGCAGTTCCCTCCTTCTGTAGTCAGTGGGAGTGGAGAGTGCTCAGAGCCGCACCAAAAGGGTTGAACATCTAGCACAATCAACAACAGAGTCTGGAAAATTAGAGATGGTTGGAAAACCACATTTCCCCCCTTCAACGTCTCTTGAAGGTCACTAAATTCAGGCTATTTCAGACAAAGGACGAGGTGGGGAGCAAGTTCCAGAGACCTGGAGTCCTCACAGAGAATGCCCTGCCAGCTGCCTCCTATCTTGGATAATGAGGGGATACAGCTGAGGCATTCCTGCTGACTCAACTGTGCCATGAAATGACATTTTAAGTTGGAGGGAAATTAACATTTTCATTTCATTTTGAAGTGTCAAAGAAGTAAAAATTTTCATTTTGAAATTCTTCCAGGAAAACCAAAATTTCCCATCAGAATTGACATTTTTCCACTGGAAATTTTGATTTTGACTAAGCTATATTTTGGGGTAGAGAATTTTTCAACTCAAAAAATTTCAACCATTCTAGTGCTGATGATATGCACTTAGGCCAGCTGACTGTTAATCACAGGCAGTGGAAATTCTTAGAGATTTCCTAACACCTGGAGATTTCATCTCATGAGAGGAAGATGCAAATAAATAAATAAATAAATCGTTGAATCTAGGGCTAGATTTAAATCCTGTTCTGGTCTCAAAGGTCACATACCTGAAAATACAATGATCCTCTTACTAGCAGGGAATGCAATATTCTGAAGCACATTTATGTTTGTGTTAAAAGGTCAAGGTCCCAACTAGAAATGGACTTGAGTTACGATCAACAGATCTGAACCTGAATTTCCCCAGATTTTCATGCCTTCAGGTCTAGAGTAGGGGTTTGGATCTGTCTATATTCCTAACAGGTAATTACCCCTGATGTCACACGTTTGAATTCTGAAGAGCATACATTTTTCCAGCTAAGTTCAGCATGAATTTACACTTGTGAATTTTCCTTCTGTTTTCTGACGGTATGAACCCTCCATAGTTTTGTATTTTTATGATTCACCAGCTTTGGGTCAGACCCCACTCACTAGTTGAGACTCTTCCAACACAAAGATAGATGAGATGTGGTTCTGAATATCTTCCCTTTTGCAAGATATCATATCAAACCTCTATCACATTTAAATAGCATATAATTTCAGAGATCAACTGTAATGAAATGATGGTACTATGTAGTTATTGCTTTAAAATTAAGGGACGTTAAAGGGTTGCAACCATTTTTTCAATGTGCTAATTCTCCAGGGTTCCATCATGACAGTATTAGGCATATAAAGCATAAGTAAATGAAGCACTTAAAAATCGGGCCTCTAAAAGCTGTTTCTGCTTTGTTGTTTTCATATATAAAACAATTCTACATGTGTTCCTCAAGCATGTTTATAAATCTGGTAAAAACAACCTACAATTCTCTGGTCAGTATAATCCCCACTGCTGTAGGCTGTGGCCAGTGTCGAGGAGCACTTCTCTGCATACCAGGGAGAAAGACCTTGTTGAGAAGCACTGCTGATGGATATAGTGTAGATACTATCTGTGTAACCATCACAGTCACAGTTATCACCCTGACGACCACCATTCCCAGAAGCCCATACAAAAATTGAACCTTTTCCATTTCGGCCCTAAGGAAAAGAAAGGGATGATTATCATGAGGAAGAAAGTCGACAGTCTCTTTAATACATTCCCACCAAAAATCCACATAATTAAATGATCGCCGGTGATAAAGAATAATTGTTCATATAAATCACAGAAGTTAGAGATAGAAAAGACCTATTATATGTCCCAGTCTATCTCACTGCCAGTGAAGGATTGCTCTCTATGTACATCATCTTGTGATTGGTCCAGTCTAGTCTGAAATGTCACAATTAATAGGGCATCTACCACGTCCACTGGAAATACAGTTTGGATGCAAATCAGGAGACTGTGATCAGTAGCTGTGGGGTTTTTCCCTGTGAATACATTTAGCACTGAATGTGTTTACAAAAAGCAGCGATACTTTTTTCAACGAATGGAACTTCATTATGAGTTAATTTCATTTGCATTTGTTGTGATCATAGTAATATTGGTAAGCGATATGTCTGATGTGTGAGATGACATTTCCACCCAACTCCCTTTGTAATTATGCCCTTTACAGTTTGGCATTTACTTGATGAAAAACTGCAAAACCATAAGCTCATTTTATTGGAGAGTCTACTCATCACTCCCAAGTCTGTGGGCTTCCAATCATCAGTCTCAGGGCACAATTGCTCCCAATTCCTATTCCAGTTTCCAATGTATAATAAATTAGTAGCAGCTATAAAGATGCTGATAGCTAGGGATGTGGAGAGCTGGAGCAGCATGAAAAATGCCACGCTTTTCCTAGTTTAAACAAGCATTTGCCATTACATCTTAAACTCTTGTAGACTTTCAGTGGAGAGTATCTGCTAATGTGCAGAGCAGAAGCTGACATTTCTAATTCAGTATTAATTTATGTACATTCATTATAGAGAGCAACTTGAAAAGCAGATCATCAATTAATCCCCTCTAATCAACGTTGACATTGCTGGTTCAAGGGCCAAGTGGCAATTGTAGCAATCTCAAAATAAAAAATAAAAATAGAAAAACAAGCAACACTCTTCCTATTAGAGTTGTCAGGGTGGCTCCATTGGAAATCACAATAATGAAATAATAACTTGTTTTAGTAACTATGGCTCCAATCCAGCAACACACTTAAACACATGAGACACTCCACTGACTTCAGCAGGAATACTCATGGGCTACTCACGTACTTACGGTTAAACATGTGCGTAAGTGCTTTGCTTGATCCAGATCTAGGGGGCCAGTCCTGAAGCTAGCTGAATACTGTCATCTCTGACTGACTTGAATGGGAGTTGAGGGCACTCAGTTGAGGGCACCCTTGCAGGATGGGTCCCTAATGGGTTAGTTTGGTACAAAATAAACCTTGAAAAAATGCTGTCCTCTTCACCAAGCAAATTTCCTGATTTCCCAGGTCCAGGCCCAGGCCCTTGATTTCAGGGGCATTGCTTCCTTACTCTTTCCAATGCCCTTTCTGTCCATCTTCCCTTCCTACTCCCCTGGGACTCAATTTTCCTCTCTCCCTTTTCAGACCTCCATTCCTCTCCCTCCCCATCTCTATCTCTCCTTTACCAACACCTTTCTCATTGGTTAGAATTTCCCGCAGTTGTCAGGCTCCCCCTTCTTCTGTCCCTCTTTCTGCTGTTCTTGGCCTTTCCCTTTTCTCCAGACTCCTCTCCTTCTCTTCTACAACTCCACAGGCTCTGCTTCAGGCTCTCTTTCTCTTCTCCATTTATCTCTCTGCTGCACGCTCCTGTCAACACTATCTCTAGACCACCTTTAGATGTCTGGATACCTCCTCCTGGCTAAGAGGTGGGGACGGTGTTTATGTGTCTGCGTTTTTGTGTGTGTACCCAGCACTCCCATTCAACACACCACTTGTTTTCTAACCAGATCTACAGGGATAACATAAAAGAGAATTTAAAAGCCGCTGCTTTCAGTATTCTCCAGCATGCATTCCTACCATCTTCATTTTAATTGGATCAGGTTATGCATAATGCAATTAACATAGTGCAAGTAGCAGAATAACACAACCCATCCACACAGTGCTAAAACGCATCACCATTTTATAAAATGAAATATTCGTGAAGCGAACACTTTGTATTAAATTTTTATAGGAGCCTCTGTGCAGAAATCCAATTACTATTCAGAGCAAAACAAGCAGACAGAGAGGAGGTGGGGGAAGGGAGGCACAAAAGCAGCAAAAGGAAGGATGAAGAAGGAAAGCTAGTCTGCAGAGAATAACCCCTTGAAAGCAGAATACTATAAGAATGCTTTCAAAAGTCAGGTCCCAGCTGGGAAATTTTGCTGAACCTTTATATTAATATCCTTCTAAAGAATGATTCAGTTTCTCAAATCTGTTTGAATGAGCAGAACGCTTTAGCAAGAAATATACAAAGAACCATTGCCATTTTCTCACCCCAAGCACCATTTTAAATTATGATCTTTATCTGCAAGCTGGGCTGTATTTCAACTTAACTACCTATTAGACAGCTTACCTGTTTGATCCCATATTCAAAAGCCTTCTGTGCTAGCCTGCCAGGTCCCTCTACAGTTTTACCATCATCATTAGGGCCCCAGCTTGCACTGTAAATATCCACATGTTCTGGATTAAAACCAATTGAACTGGCTTCAATTGCATCAGTGACTATTCCATCCAGCATTCTTATACCTTAAAATAAAAAAAAACCAGGTAGAATGAATCTATTTCATGTTTCCTTTACATTACCATTGTTAACTATTTGTACAGCACCTAACACAATGGGATCCTGGTCCAAGATTATAATATCATTGTAAAACATTTCACGTATGTATCATCCTTCCTTTGAGGAATTCAGGGCATTTTACAAATATTAAAAGTGACCCTATAAAAATTGGACTGTGCCCCACTATTTCTCCCCATTTTTCTTTTTAAAGTCTACAGAGAAGGACTGTGAGAGTTCCCCCTCCCCCAGTTTGTTTTTTACCCTTGAAATATAAAAAAGAACAAATCTGGTCTACAGTCTCTCTCTCTCTCTCTCTCATCTTTTAACAAAGCTTTCTTGTCTTCAAAAGTTAAATAGGTGTTATTAAAAATAGAGTTTTTAAAAGTCTTTTGTCTTTAAAAGTTTTGAGTTTAAAAGCTTTGAGTTTAAAATGAAGAATTTTAAACACTCTGACTAAAGAATCCCTTCCCCCTCTCAGTTACTAAGCTTGTCTTTTATGGTGTTATTGTTTCGCTAGCTATCCAATCCTGAATACACAGAGGAATATTGCAGAACTTTCCCAGCATTGTTAATACTAGTTAATTTCTACCATTGTGAACAATATGGAAAGCCCCAGTGATAGCCAGCCATTAACACTTTCATTAGAACCGTGTCATCTAATCTTGCTCAGAGCAGGATCTCCAGAATGCCCCAAATTCCAACGGCAGCCAGTGGCTCATCTGCACTAGAACTCCCAATATTGCTAACACCGCTCGCTATGTTAGAAATGGTGGGGAACTTTTGCACAATTCCAGCAGTTGTACAGCAATGGTAGCAACAGTACAACTGCTAATGTAATGAGGATTCAGAACAGGTTTTCATGGCACAATAATAAAAATGCTTGGGCTCTGTCTATGCTAGCGATTTAGTACCAGAGAAGCTGTACCATTGCTGGCAGTTGCTGAACTATGGATTATAATTCTTCTAGTGCAGAAATTCGCATACATTTTTCCAAAGAAGGACAGACAAGATCTGAATTTCTAATGGTAGGGGGGAAAAAACCCACCAAAACTCAGACTTTGATTCCTTCTTTTGCATTGCTAAGAAACAAAAAAAGGAAACTGACTGCAGGATTAGGGCCTGAGACTGTAATATGCAATGAAATACTTAGAACACAGGAGCTAGTATAGACACTGTGAGAGCACCAATAGACATAAAGGCAGCTGTACAGACCTGTAATATAATACAAGAACAAACCATTTATATCCTCAGCGCACTAATGAAAAACAATTAAAGCAAAACTGCTGTTTCGGTTCTATTCTCTCTGAAAATTCTGTTTGTTTTTAAAATAAACTCAGGGATATGATTATTGCAATGGTTTTTCATTAAATTAGTTTTCACCAGTAAGCAGTGTCATAGTATTTGTCCAAACACTTGTCTTTCCCTTTTCTTCTACATGCTTGTTTCCCATCATCAGCCTCATGAATTCAAAAGCAGGCAAAAGCAAAAGGAATTTCAGACAGATACATGTATCTGCCTGACAGACGGCTATTTTTAGCATCACATTCACTGTGTTGGAACTCTCAGCCCAGTCCTTCATAAAATACAACTTCTTAATCATTTGATTTCCATGCAGCATTAGAGAAACAGTGCTGTAGTGATGTATGTGTAAATAAATAAATTCCATTTACTACATGGCATATGGGATAAACCACATTTCTTTTTTCTACAGAAAATAAAGGAGGGGAAGTGCATGTATATAATAAATGAAATTGAAATGTAACATTTAAAACTGATACAAGGAAATATTTTTCAAACAATGCACAATAAGCCTGTGAATCTCGTTACATTATTTCAATGAGAGCAAGAACGTAACAGAATTCAGAACAGGATTGGACATTTATATGGATAATGAGAACATCCAGAGTTATGATGTTAAATATTTGAAAAATAAACAAGAGCATTCCTTCCTGGAGAAGTGTACCAGTAAAAACCTGTCTCTCCATTTGCAAATCACATAATAATGCATGCAAACAGGTGTGAAGTAACCTTCTTTGTACATGCAAGTGCTTGGAAATGTGGGTACAGTGGGGGTTCAACATTTTTGCAGTTTCATCCCTTCGCCCTGCTTTGAATATTTGATCCTTGATGTCTTCTTCTGAGTGAGATATTTTACTTAAACAGGGTGTGAAAGCATAAAGCAGAATGGCAAAGGCGGACAGGAAAATGACATCTGTGACAGCTCTAAACTCCTCTGAGAAAACAGGACTCAAACGGTGAGAACAGTAATCACAGTTGTCAATCCCAGCTCTGCTGTCCCATTTGAGTCAAGGAAAAAAAAATGTTAAATTGAAAAACTACAAATTTACAAGTCTATTTTCTTTTGTGCTAAATAACCACAAGCAACTGATATTTTGATCATGTCTATTTCACAGATCTGTAATAAACTAGACTTTCAGACACCATTCTAAAAAAAGGGCAGTGTTGACTAACAGATAAACAAGACTTTACCTGTTTTCAAAATTAACATGTAACTGAAGTGGAGAAACAAGCAATTGAAATGGAAACCACAGCAATATGAATACCTTGACTGACATGACCTTTCTATATAACTGTGTAGACAGGAACAAAACACTCTAAATAAAGGAAACTGGATTTTCTCTCTCTCTCCGCAGGTTCTATTTATTTTTGTTCAAAATTAAATACCAACCCACCAGTCCTTTATTTAAAAACACAGCCCTCTATTTGGTTGCAACCAATAATTATATTATGGATCAAACCCTGAGAAACTGATGACTGCTCTGGATTTGGGACAATATACATGTAGCAACTTAAACTATTTCTGGTATGAAACCAAATACCGGAAGGTGCTGAATGCCTCTTGAGACAGGCTGAGCACACTCAGCTCAAGGTGATGGTAGCTCAGAGTGCTCAGCACTTCCAACTGAGCGTTCAGCACCTTGCAGGACCAGTCCCTTACTTAACTTTGTTTCCATTCACATCAGAAAGGTAAAGTTTAAATCAAATTATTGTTTGGTTTCTTACCTCCAACTCTGGAATTGTATGCCACACCAACACCACATTTCTTGTTATTGGCCTGCATGGCAATTTCTCCTGCACATCGTGTTCCATGTCTGGATAAAGTAAATGACCATTTAAATCATACTATAACTTAGTGCATTTATTTAACCTACAGAGAGACTTGTCACTGTTCTTCTAGAATTGGTGCATTCTTTCATCATCGAGATGTGAACTCTTTGAATATTAAATAGGTTTGGAAATATGTCCATTCGGAAAAGAAGGCGCTTTTTGTACTTAGGCTTTGGCAATCATAATTTCGAACCATCCCATGATCAATGGATCATCAGGATGAGGCACTAAGAACCTGATCCAGATCCCGCTGAAGTCAATAGAAAGATCATGTTGTTACAATGTCTACCATGAGCTGTACCATACTTGCTATAACAGACTGCAATAGTAAGGCAAATTTGGAATGCTAAATCCCTTAAAAATAATCATGAAAAAAGCCACTTTTAAGCAAAAATTTAGAGGTTTAATTTATTTTGGGATACAACTGCGTAGTATTTAAAATAAACAAATATCTTCATCTTTGTGAAATGATTCCTCTAACAAGATATTTTGTATGAAAAATCTTTTGCCATGAAGGATTCCTACCCTTCAAAGCTTAACAAGACAGCATAACTATACAGAGTTACTTTATCTAGTACTACAGCTTGGTTGCAATGAAATGCTTCAATGCTTCTGGGTGGAATTCCATTTACATATTAATAAAGATTAGAGATAATGCAGGTAGATTTAAAAGATAATGTCATTGGAATAAGAGGATAATGGCCTCCTACTGATAAATAAATGCTGTAGCAAAACAGAGACATTCATTTCCAAAATCATAGAACATTTATTCTCTGATAACTTCCCATTCTGGTGACTTTATTTCTATTATACCAATGAATTCATGATGTGGATGCTACCATTGTGCCTAATTAGGGTGACCACACAGCAAGTGTGAAAAATTGGGACGGGGGTGGAAGGTAATAGGAGCCTATATAAGAAAAAGCCCCAGATATCGGGACTGTCTCTATAAAGTTGGAACATCTGGTCACCCTATGCCTGATAGACAGTGGAGAACCAGAGTGTCAGTTCCTCATTGTATCATTATTAAATAGTGACATCCTAACTGGCTTACAGAATTAACTTGTTCTGTGCTACAGCTTGTAAAGAGGTCTGTTCTCTTCTCTGTGGACCAGCTCTCTCCCTAGACTATCATGGAAGGACCTAGGTGCAGCAGAACTACTATGGTGTTTCACTATGCAGAGGAGAGGTGGGTTGTAGGGAGGTCATGCGGAAAGATTCTTCATTCCTTCCCTGCCACAAAATGCTATAAAATTCCACTAAAATAAGTGGCCAGGTGTGTAGGAGGGAGCCTGCTGCACCTTCACAAGGGATGGTGTGGTGGGTATGTTTCCCTAGTGCCTAAGACACAGTCCCTCCCAGAGGCCCTCCAATGGGCAGATATAGTTCCTCATCGTCCCCCCGTGCAAGGCCATGCATTACAGGCATAACTGAGTACAAAGTCTGCTTAGTCAGATTGGTATGCCTTATAATTCATTAGCACTAACACCAAAAGATTGTTCCCTTGAGATTACAAATATGTTATCAGTGCTTTATACATAGAACCATATGAAGAAGATAGCTTCAAAATATAATGTGGAAATTAAATTGAAAAAACTCATCTTGATCTGGAAACTTATTCAATGTCCATATACAATATGCACAAAAATACCATAATGTTTTTTCCCTTTTACATGTAATAGTCCTTCTGACTACAAATATTTCTCAGGTTAATGGTGAAGAGCTGTGCATTTGCCTGTTCTAAGGCACAGCATAATACTTCATTAGTTTGTTTCTTTTCACAAAATGAGAGGCTACTCACTTGTTTTCATTTGTTGGATCATATCTGGGAAAGGGATCGTGATCATTGTCATTGAAATCATAACTTGCCTCGGGATCCTAAATTAAAAAATAGACTTTATAGTTACAATGAGAAAATATCCTCTAAAACAAGTTTTAAAGTTTCTGAAGTCTATACTAGGTGATGGCATAATTAGATAGATAGATGTGACATCAACTTTAATGTATACTTTCTCCTCAGCGTTAGTCATCATTCTTGATGTTTAGGTGAACAATTCGCTTTCATAAAGTAAAGGTACATAACCTTTAAATTAATCTTCTAGAACAGGTATTGACTAGCATGCACGTGGGAAAGGTTTCTTGCTATTAAAGCTTTGGATGTTGGAAGGCTAGTGTGGGGAGGCCTGCAAAGAAAGGTATTGGGATATCTGGAAGAAGGGCACTGGATGGTTTATTTATCATTAAATAACTTTACAAACATTTAATTAAGGAATACTCACAGTCAGAGCTGTTTTGAACGACAAGTTTTTGTTAAATGAAAAGTGGCTTTTTTCAAAACCAATTTTTTCATGAAAAATTGGTGAAAGTTTTTTGTTTACTATCTGTTTTCAGTAAAAAAAAATAACCATTTCCATAACATCTTCAAAAATATTTTTTTAATTCTCCATTTTTTTTTGGCAAAATTAAACATGGATCTTTTAAGAAATCTTTGAAATGACAACAATTTTGAACAGTCTAATTTTTGCGTAGTTAAATTCTGGAACTGGCTTCCAAAGGAGGTTGTGGAATCCCCATCAGGTTTTAAGAACAGATTGGACAAACACCAGTAAGGGATGGTCTAGGTTTACTTGGTCCTGCTTCAGCACAGGGGGCTGGACTTGGTGAGCGCTCAAGATCCCTTCCAGCCCTACATTTCTATGATGCTGTGATTATAAAATCCACAAAGGGCTAAAAGCATTTTAATAATTCAGCATTAAACCATGATGTCTAAACATGCCCAGGGACTAAACCACCCTGAAGAACCCACTATCCTGGTGAGCTTATTACTCAATTCCTAGTGATACAGGCCAGGGTCCAAATTATGCTTGGGATGAGTATTTCAGTTTCTCTGTCATGTGGGAGCTGTCTTACTGAACAGAGAAAAAGCCAAAGAAGAATGTTTGTATATAAACATCTGCAATTGGTTGATTTATTCTACAGCATTCTTAAAGCACAAACTTACATAGTTAGTATATATGTCAGTGTGATTCCACTCCAAGCCATCATCGAGCACTGTTATAACAACGCTTTTGCCAGTAATCCCTTTTTGCCATACAGGAATAACATGGAGATCCAGTTTTGGCAGAGATGGAGTCACCCTTGTATCTTGCTGAGGGGAAAAATGATAGTAGCATTTTAACATTTATACATTCATACAACACCTGTTCAAAGCTGTGTTTGAGCCATATTACAAATGTGCTTTAAATGAACCTTGGTTTGAGTGTGACCAGAATTTGTAAATTCCACCCAAGTTTTACAAAAAATCAACGAAGATTGGCCTGTTCAAATAGCTGGGATACTGACAAGCCTCCCTGTCCTTACCCAACTTCCCTCATTCCGTTCACCATATGACTTATGATGCTCCCAAAAGATATCTTAGGTAAGAAAAGGGCATCCTGTGTCTGATAACAGGAGTAAGGGAGATTGAGGAGCAGGATATGCTGGGTGATCCTTGGATATTTGAGTTATTAGTCAAATCTACAAAGGTTGGTTCTCTTTCACCCACTGAGAACCAAACCGAAGCCACCCAGGATATGGGGAGCTGTGTTTTCTCTAAATTGTCTCTCCTTTGATGTCCAGGTTAGCTAGTGGAAAACAATTAGGAAATGGAAGGAATTAAAATGATGGGTTGATTATGAAGGACTGTGCTGGATCACACTTTCCTATTTGCTACCTCAGTGGAAAATCTCTTGGAAACATGACTCACCTATGCCGGCTTTCCTTTTAAGGAAGTGTCTTTAAAGATTAACTCTTTAACGGATTTTTTTTTGTAATGTTAACCATAACCATATATATATTTTAATATATGACAGCTTTACTTAATACCTCTATAAAAACACAGGCATAGATTCAATCACTAATGTTTTCTTTGTGTTTCTCAGCACATAAATACATTATTAAATAGGAATTTTTTAAATGTTTGTACATCTTTGTTTCCAGAAGAATGCTGAACCAAGCGTGAGATCCAGATAATGAAATGCACTGCGGGAACAACATTTCTTGCATTACAATGCCCTGTTTTCTAGCAGCTGCAGTTCAGGGAAATATTCTAGGTCATAGGGTTGTTCTGTAGGATCTATCAAATAATTGCTTTTCTGATGAATGTGTGAGGATAACCTGCGGCAGGGCTTTCTATTTTGTCATCAGAGGAGCCAATAAGCAATGTATTTATTACATGAACAGGGAAGCATCTTGGAAAAAATACTTAACCCTTAAATAGCACTTTTTATTTGAGGATTTCAAAAACACTTTGTAAAGGAGGGTAAGTATCATGATCCCCATATGAGCAAACTGAGATGCAAAGAGGAGAAATGACTGGGCCAGAGCCACACAGTGAGTTAGTGGCAGTGCCAGGAAGAGAAACTAGGTCTCCTAGATTCCAGTCCATTGCCTTTTCCACAAGACCACACTGCCTTTCTCTATATTTGCATTCTCCCCATTGAAAATGAGCTGGAAAGAGAACACAGGGGAAAGGCCTCCCGGAAATATAAGATTCTGAATAAAACAAAAACAAAACAAAAAACCCACATCTGACCAAACAGCACTGGGGTAAGAGAAAAGCTGGTCAATCAAAGCAGAGCAAATAAAAAATCCACAGGGGCACAGCAGTGAAGCTGGTGCCCAGGGCAAGTGCCCGTCCCTAGAACCAGCACTGCCTGGGGCCTCCAACAGTACCTTACCCTCATTCCCTCTTTTGGAGCCAATGAAGTCTGAAGGTACAGGCATAAGTAGATGCACAGTGTGATCATATGTGGTGAACAGGCTTAAGTTTAGTTACGATATGTCCAGCAGATTCTCAGAAAAGCAATGTAAAACTCAGCTGTTCAGCTGTATTTAGCTGGGTTGTCACAGGAGGTCAAAAAACATGTTTAGGGCAGGAAACCTCATCCTCTGCCATCTCTTCATTAATGATTGATCCTATGAGATGAGGAGCACCTTCAGCTCCAGCCGAAGTCAATAGAAGTTGGGGTGCTCAGCACCTGGCAGGTTTGAAGCGTTATTCTCTGTTGACATATGCAGTGTGCATTATTAGCTCCAACACAGAAATATGCTATCAACTAAAGAGATAAAACTAGAGATGCTGGTATTATCTGGTAAGGCTAAAATTCATGTTATTGTAAACATGGCTCTTAACTGTTTAACAGCTTTTTAAGGTATCACATAATTCCAGTGATCAGAAACTTGAACTGGAAACTGGATGACATAGCCTTTGTGTGGCTTAAAGAAAAAGAATGTTGCTTGGTGATATCAAATGCTGAGACCTATCATTTCCATGGGCTACACCAAGGAAAGTGGCTACAGTCTGCTCCCTTCTGTGCACCCTCTTTGACATCAATAAAATAGCACAAGTGATTAGTAGAAATAAGATTCATTGCCTGCTAATACCATATAAAAATAAACTCTTACCAGGTACCACTGCTGATTCCACATAGGATCGTTGAAAAGGTTTTCTGCTGAGTCTCTCAAGGCTGAACGCTTAGTTCGCTTTTTTTCATATTGTTGCTCTGCCCATGACACCTACAAGTATTTTTATCAACAATAACAACATATAAACTCACAGAGATTAACTGGTTTTGAGAGTGTTTCATTGTAAAACAGAACCTTGGAATCTAAGGGGGAAAGTGGAGGGTTCGTTCCTGCAAAGTGCATTTCTGCATTAAAGTGTATCTTAAGCAGAAGGAAGATTGAGTGAAACCATGGTACTATAAAATCATTTAAAGTACAGCTAGAGTGAAAATCTTTTCTCTGCAAATGCCCTATAATGCACCTTTTATTTGTTGAAAGTATATAGCTGTTAGAAGATTGCCTAATCTGTGGTAGTGACTCAAACAAGCAAAAACACCATTTGTTTCACTCTTCAGCCTACAATTTAATATCTCTCTGTGTGAACTAGAAAGAACAGGAACCATGAATTTTTAGAGAGGGAAAAAGAGCCATTCTTGCTACAGTCACAGCGATGTTGCTACTCATAGTCCATCTGTCCCTCAAAGCCTCTTTCCAAATGGCACGTATGATCACATTCCATTGTGTGAACAATTAGAAAGCAGCGAATAGTACACCAAATTCAACACTGGTGTGACTCTATTAAAGTCAGTGGGGTTACACCAAAATGAATAAGTTCAAGTGTGTTTGTGAATGTCTCTATGCATGTAATTGCATGCCAGTTATAGATATACGTGACTATGTCTAATTTACTTGATGGTATTTTCAAAAAGTTTCTCATTTTGTCTCTTGGAATGAATTACTCCTTTGTCTATTTACCCAGAAAAATTCAGTTCAATTTTAACAGAGACAGATTCTGATACCCTTACTTATGCTGAGTGTAACTTTATTCTGCAAATAGTGCTATTTATTCAGTTGGGGAACTATTCATTGAAGTAAGATGCTACTCAACAGGAGTAAGGGTATCAGAATCTGGCCCATAGCTGGTGTCTAATATAGACTTGCTTTTTGCTCCATTTTCCAGCTTGGTAAAGTGAAAACAAGCTAGGTGACTTGCCAAGATCCTACAACAAGTCCTCAGCTCAAGATGTTTCTGGCTCCCTAACCCTTTGCTCTAAACATTAGATTAGGTTTTTTTATTCGGACTCATCTCTCCAGGCTGTGCTCTCATACCTTTTTGCTTTACACATCTGTCACAGGATATGTCACAATTGTGGGTATGAAAAACCTAATTTAATGAATTGTTATATTGATATGATTTAAATGTATTTCACATAAGGGAAAGTTAATGAAAAGCTCCAAATAAGAGAATATAGCTAAAAAAACTGAGGCCGCTGCACATATGTAATTTGAGAGTACACTGCATAATATATATTTTCCTACTTTGTGTACATTTAGTGCTAAAAATGTGTGCTGAGTGACAGCCCTGGAGACTGTAGTCCTCTCCTTATCCACTTGACCGGAATAGCATGGATTGTATTAGTGCAAGAAATATTCTACTACTGCCCCATCAATGTGCAGGAGGACCACTTCTACATAAGTAAGGACAGTAATCCTTCACTCCTCCATGTCCATTCAGTGCTTGGCCTCTTTGTCAGTTAATGCTTGTTAACAATTAGTGTCAGCTGTGCTCATCATTTTTGTGATGAGGACAACTGCCCTCTGGGACATGAGCCGAGATCACCAAACTCATATATCAGTGAAAAACATAGTCTAACAAGCCAAATTTTTGTCACTATGTAGTTGGGCTTGATTCAAACTGTCAATCTAATAGAGAGAAACAAGGCTCTGTACTAACCCATTTGGAGCCAAGCAGCCATTGATATACAGAATAGTTAAAATTATCCCTTGAATTTGATGTAATGTTGTTGATAGAAAATGGATCTCTTAAACTAGTCTGAATATTGGAAGAAGTTAGGGACCAGAAAATTACACATTTTCAAAACAGTTAAAAGCATTACATATTTTACTTTAAACACTGGGCAGATTATAAAAAGGCATAGCTCCAGGATCTTACTTACTGCATTTCGATAAAACAAATTAATATTCTCAATACTATAGACCAAAAGTTTCCTTAATTTACACCCACACAGCCCTACTAAAGTAAATGAAATGCCACAAACATAGCTAAAGGCAGGATTCTATCCACTGTCTTTTAAAAATGTATTTAATTCCTTTAAGATGGGCTGCTCTTGAACAGGTATAGATCTTTAGAGAAGATGTCTATGTATAACTGTATAGCATTACAGCATTGCTTTTGGTTTTCTGTATATACTTACATAATTATGTCTCACTCTTTCAAATAGCTTATCTGAATACTAGATGGTAAATAAAAAGCAAATTGGAGATGATTTTGCAAATGTCACCTGCAACATTTCAAAGCCCTCTATTCTTTACTTCAATAGATAAATATGCAATAATGATTGTCATCAAAGTCAGTCATGCAATTGCCCCCACTCTCTGTGTTATAGCAGAGAAATATACTATAAACAAAATTGGTGGTATTTCCCCCAGTAATGGATAAATTAAATGTAACTGGATCAAATGGAGAGAACTAAACCTAAACTCTGTATCAGATCAACTTGGTATTATCGGGGTGTTGAAAATGTGAAGCCAGATCTGGATGTGAATTTGGAAATGCAACCCTTATTTACAATCAGCCAAACCCAAATCCTGTATATAAACATCTCCAAATTTAGAATAAAGAAAAAAGAAAAGAAGTACTTGTGGCACCTTAGAGACTAACCAGTTTATTTGAGCATAAGCTTTCGTGAGCTACAGCTCACTTCATCGGATGCATAGCATATCGTGGAAACTGCAGAAGACATTATATACACACAGAGACCATGAAACAAAACTTCTCTCATCTCTGACTAGCTTCTCATATTGAATGTTGCCTCCTAACAAAAGCTCACAGTCTAATTTTTTTCTCTGAGTAACTGATCACTTAAATATTTTTGTTCTTAAATGATTAAATGTTTTTTCACAACTGGATCTCTAAATATTATAAGAAGTTTAGATTTAGATTTTTGCTGTTCCACTAGATAGTAGTTTTAAACTTTATTAAATTTCCTAACTTTTAAGCTAGGCTTTTAGTTACTGAAAAACTAACCAGTTACCTGGTGTGTTTAAAAAGCAGCCACCACCTTTACCATCCACAAAATTAGATAAATGGAGGATCTGTTTCACCGGTGTAACTAAGACCCTACAAAGTCAAAACTCCTCTTGACGGTTTCAACTGTCTGATTTCCATAAGAGTTTTGAGTGCTCAAATACTGAAAGACTGGGCCCCGTAACAGGCCCTTTTTAAATGTTAATTGGACAGCTAGTTATTGAAACAGAGTATTGCAGCAAAATCTCAGCACTTTTTTCTAATTTTTTTCTAATATATAAGCACAATGAACTAGACCTAGATTTCCTAGAAATAGCACAGAATGAGCTTTCAGTCAGGCCCTCTGAAGTCAATGGAAAGACTACCATTTACTTCAACAGACTTTCGATCAAGCCCTGAAGTTCTTTGTATGTATTTGCACCAACCACACATAAGCATTTCAATCCAGAACTACTGCAGGTCTGGAATTATAAAAGAGCAATTTGCAGAAAAATACACGGCAGCTTAGGGCCAGATTTTGCCAGTCTTACAGACCTTGACTAGTGCCTTACTCCTTGAAGTCAATGGGCCTGTTCATGGAATAATGTACTACTCCACACGAGTATGGATGGAAGAATATATTTGACTTGCAAAATGTGTCTGTGACCACATTACAAGTCAAGCAATAAGCTGACAACATGGATGCTGGATATCAGAAAGGGTAAATGCTACACTTACACGATGATCATCGGAGAGTCTCTTAGTGATATGAATGGCACTTCTTCGAGATCTTCTTGGATGGCTTCTGTGTCTGAATAGATAGTGATTTTCGAGTGATCCAATCTATAAAACAAAGGAATATTTTCCATACTGCCAGATACTTCTCCCATTGCAAACAAATATCAACATTCATAACTTGTCAGAATTAGAGTCCATCTTCAGATGACTGAAAACTAGAATAAATGTACAGTTTATAATATTTGTATTCTAAAATAAAATTATCTCCAAGCTAAGGTGTTGATCACTAACAAAAGCTGTGTGTTATTTGGCGTAATGCTGGGAAAACAAGAGGCACACTCCAAGCTAAAGCTGAAGCTAAAGTAGTTACTTTTGATTTACACGGGTATAAATTAAAGTAAAACTTGGTCCCTATTTTGACATATCTTAATTAAATTACATTTTAAGGACAAGGTTTTATTTCTGACCAGGGCACATGCTACTGCCAAAGAGATGCTGATGGGATTGAATAAGGGAATGTATATTTTCTTGGAGTATTCAAATGTGTAGCCAGTGACTATGCAAATATGAGCTCCTT
This sequence comes from Natator depressus, assembly GCF_965152275.1. NCBI lineage: Eukaryota > Metazoa > Chordata > Testudines > Cheloniidae > Natator > Natator depressus. The sequence continues at coordinate 60,793,926 of NC_134238.1, forward strand.
GTGCATGCAAACTAGGCTGATGGGGTTCTCTATCCCAGTTTATTGTTTACAGCTATGAAATCTATATTTCCATATGACATATTGGGAGTAATACACATATCCATCCATATCCTACTAAAGTCAGTGGCAGTTATGCCATTGTCTTCAGGGGGACCAGGTCCAGGCCATAATCACGGACCTACTATTATACATACTGCAGTTTGTTTTAGGAAAGGATAAACCTCTTTGATGGAGAGGGCCTGTCTTCCCCCTGACAATCAGCGGGGCAAGACACTGTTTGGGAAAACTGTGTGGTGCTAGCCAATGGGGGACTGGAAGAGGAGAGATGGATTTTAGACTTGGTTCCCCAGGCTCTCTATCTTCAGCATCCTCTCTCCTACTTGGGTTACTTAGATGAAGTGAGCTGTAGCTCACGAAAGCTTATGCTCAAATAAATTGGTTAGTCTCTAAGGTGCCACAAGTCCTCCTTTTTTTTTTTTTTTGCGAATACAGACTAACAAGGCTGCTACTCTGAAACCTTAGATACAGGCTTTTTTTACCCTTGCGCGGTGGTTTGGTTCCTAACGCCGCCCATCTCATTGGCTGGAGCAGCAGGACCCAGGGGGCTGGAGCTCCAGAAGAAGCGGAGCAGCAAGGATGCTGTTACGTCAAGGCAGTTACTCATCCCTGACAACGCTGACATCACGGCATCCCGAGCGCACGAGGAGCGAGCCAGCGCCGCCAGACACCCCCCACCCCGACTGCAGGGCCAGAAGTTTGCCTAATCAGAGAGCCCGGGGCGGCGGGGGCGGAACCCCCTGGCTGTGCACGAGGCAGGGGAGGGCTCGCTGTCCGCTGGCTAGGTACGGGCTACGGCATCTTCCTCTGTAACGCGCACAGGCGGGGGAGGGAAGAACCAGCTCCCGGGTAAAGCAAAGTTAACAAGGCTCCGTTCCCTGCCGGGGGAGCTGGCGGGCCGCGGGCACCTGTCTGCCGGCTCGCCCGCTGCCATTGCAAGTCCCGCGCCCCGCGCCGAGGGCTGGCAGCCGCTGGCCACTCACACCAGACACTCGGGGAACGCGATGCTGCCATATTGGACCCACCTCCCTGGCGCGGGCGGGGCCGGGCGCGAGAGGACTCGGAGCTGCAAACACTCCCCTTGGGGCGCGAGTTTCAAGGCAGCCCCGAGCGGGACCCGAGCCCGGCACTCCTCGCCCCCGGGCACCGGCCCCGCCGCCTTGCGCGTCTGCGCGCAGCCCCCCGAGCGAACCCGGGCCCGCCGCAGCTAACTGGACCGGCGCCCGCCATCGCCTTCCCCGCCCCAGCGAGCCCAGGGCTGGGACCTGGCGGGGGGGGGGGGCGCTCCAGGCTACATGGGGCCGGTCCGTGCCCGGGGAGGGGCGTCCGAAAGTTACCTGCCGGCTGCCCCTTACCTGGCCCAGCAGCTCGTACTCCAGCTCCTCCGCTATGGCCTGGGCTGCCGCCGGACCGCCCGGGATCTCCGCCGCCCATTCATTGACGAACTGCTTCTCCGCGCCGGCCAGGCTGGCAGCCGCGCACCAGGCGCAGAGGAGAGCCAGAGCCACCCGGCGCCTCCCGTCCATGGCCCGGCGAGGGACGCGGGAAATCAAAGAAACGCGGGGAGGGGGGGACCAGGCGGCGGATCGATAGCCCCGGGCTGCAGCCCTTTCGCTCCCGGTTGCTATGCGGACACCCGGCAGGCTGGAGGGCGCAGCGTCTCCCAGCCAAGCGCGCCACGGCTCTGGCTCGGGGCTGAACGGCGCCCAAACCCTCTCCCGCGCCGGGCTGGAACCGAGTGTTTACACGTCAAAACTACGAACGCCAGCCTGACGTCAAATGTAGCTGGCCCCCGAGCGAGCGGGTTATTCCCAAGCGGGGAGGGGGAAGGGGGGGTTGCTAAAATAAGCCGGAGGGACGGACGCACATTCAAATAAGAGGAGGAAAAATAAAACCCAGCCAACCCTCTGCTAGGAGCTGAACCCCTCTCCCCCTGCCCACACACATCCTCCACCATTAATAGCTTCCCTAAGCGCTGCCAGAGATAAGCTCTCTGTCAAGTGCATGGCACTAGCAAACAGTATTGTGCCTTTTCTTATCAGGGGGCTTTAGGCTCCTCTTCCAGGAGGTGGCTGCTCTAACCTGCAGAAGGCACGAGTTAATGCCCGACACAGCTCACAGACTGGCTCTAACCGCCCTGGAAAATGCTTGCACTGCCCCAGCAGATGACTTGTAAAGGGGTTCTGTCCAAGAGATAAACAGCTAGCACTAACCTCGTCTGAAGCAGCTCCAGCTCCCATTGCAGCAAAGGGACGTGCAGTTTTCTAATGCGCCAACTTTAGTTTACCTCCTTACTCCTGGGGGATTTTAAAACTAGGGGTTTGAAAAATCACGGCAGTGGGAACAGGCGTGACAGTGGAAATTACAGTGTGTGCTGCGCGCAGAATAACATTGCCTACCACATGCTCGCAGATGGAGATAAAGGATATACATCCCAAACCTGTTTGATTTCTTGCTCTGTTTAAACGGGAAGAGCTGTTTTCTGGGGAAAGGGTCGACGGGACAATGAGTTAGAGGCACATCCTAAATATCTGATGTTACCCCTCGGAAAAAGTATTTCAAAGTCAAATTTTAATCACGAAAATAAATGGGAAGTAGTGCCTACTTAATTACACGTCTTCCCAATATTGATATTTAGCACAGTACAAAGCGTTCAGAATCGTAAGGGGTTTATTTTTATTTCCCCTCTCTATTAGTACAATCTTTTTCAGTACGTCAGGATGAAGAACGATTATCCTAAGTGCTTAGAAGTAAACATGCAGTTAAAACAGCTTGAGACAGGGAAGGCGCAGAGTACTATAGATTCCTTCTGTGTCTAAGTGCAGGTTTGCTCGAATGCAGTCCAAAGTATGGCACGTTTCAGCATGGCTGGGATGGACAGCGACTAGCGGCTGCATCTGAGTGAGCTGTGCATCTGGATAGTCTCATGCCCTCTCGGCCGCGAATCTCCGCTCCGCTTGACACTGGCTTTAGATCCAACTTCTTTTTTAATAAGGCAGTAATTGAACTGTGAGGCAAGTGCGTTGGCAGACTCCTGGCAGTACCTCAAGATGAACATACGGTTGCTGTTTTCCCCCACAAATTCTAAGATTCATCCTGTACTAAAACTGGAAATGAGTAAAGATTTTATCATTTGATTAAAAACAAAACCTTTACAGTGTGGGTTTTTTTTTTTAGCTGCTAGCCATCCTTGGGAAGAGCTGTGCTCAAGACAGAGAAGCAATAAAAGGGAAGAGCTGGGAGAACAAAACATTTTTCAATTAAGCTAATAAGACAAAACCTACTATGCAGTAATGCTTGATTAATGCACAATGTCCCCTGATACTTCCATCGCACCACAGGTATGCATTAATTTGCACCGCTCCCCAGCCTATGTGCTAGGGATCTTTAAAATAAAGTATCATTGTTAATTTTTAAAGAATTAAAATATTATATTGCCATATCATGGCATGGCTCTGTTCTCCAGTAATGCTGACATTTGTTAAGAACAGAACATTGTATAAATATATATCATTTTATCTGTTCATAATTTCCCCCTCTTTATATTTTATTTAGCTATTCTGCTGCCATTTCATTCTCTTCCCTCTCCCCACAGCTCAGAAACCCTCCTGAAGACTAGTCACTATGCTTGCTTTGCCTGACATTAACCATCTGTCCTAAACAGTTGGTCAGTTTGGTTTTGTAGTTGAACAACTACATGTGGGTTGCTTAATGCTCCCAGTTTATTTTTACAAAGAATAGACAATTCACCTGAATACTCCTTCCAGGGATGTAGCTGAACATGGCATTTGTACATACATTTGCCATGCTGTTGTCCACCACCCAACCTCAACCGCACTATTCCCATGATGTTCCAAATTTGGCCTGTCATTACATATAGTGCATACAAATATAAAGTTAAGAAAAAGGTCTGAGAAAAGAAAAAAGAAAAAGTGCAATCACGCTATAAGAAATGTTAACATTGTATGCTATAGCTTACATGGCCTACTTAATCCTCTCAGAGACATTATGGTGTAAAGATCAAATTTGGCCCTCATTCAGTTGCACGGCTCCCACTGATGTCAAGTCAGTCAATGATATGCAGCACAGGGAAATCAAAAAGTTGTTTTTAAATGTCAAAATCATGGCACAAATGCAGTTTTCCTGGCACTATTCCTCAGCCTGACCAGCACGTCTATTCTGTTTCATAGGGGCCACCTAAAATGTAAGAGCAGTAAACAGCTTCTCCCTTTGGGCAAAATCCTCCTCTCAGATCCAAAGGTAGTCTCTAGTCTGATATACTGTTCTTCCAACATGTAATGAAATCAGATACCAAGGTGCTCATATTCTATGGTGATGAGTTCAGAATAAATATCTAGATAAAAATTGATCAGACAGACACTCTAGAATCAAGTGGAGATCTGCCATGCAGCTCCAAGAGTGGAATTGTATTCTTAGTTTCCTAATACAAAATAAATCTGACAAAGGTAGTTGAAGCACCAGTGGGGGTGAGGTCTGGTAGAAGAGAAAGTAATGCTGGACAAACCTGCAATCACCAGAACACTTTACAAAGAAAAAGCAAGCTGCTTTTAAACTTCAGAGAAGTGCCATGGGAGAGTAGTTTTGTGTTCTGCTTTATTCAGGTTCTTAAACCATGCCAATTACTATGGTGTCTGAATGCCTTATGATACCTGTAGTCGATCATTTGGCAGAGCTGGGCTCCTCAGCTGAAGTGCCAAACAAATGAGGCAGGAAGTCAAAAGACACAGAAAATGGTAGAGGTGGTGAGAGGACAAAAGATTCTGGCAAGAAAGACTAATCACATTTACAGGAGACAGAAGTAGTAAGATTATAGAAGCAAGAGGTTTAGAGAGGCCAAGGGAAGAAGAAGGATGATGTAAGTAATAGACGAGACCAGTGGTTCTCAACCAGGGGTACGTGTACTCCTGGAGGTACACAGAGGTCTTCCAGAGGGTACATCAACTCATCTAGATATTTGCCTAGTTTTATAACAGGCTACATAAAAAACACTAGTGCAGTCAGTGCAAACTAAAATTTCATACAGACAACAACATGTTTGTACTGCTCTATACACTAAAATGCAAGTACAATAGTTATATTCCAATTGATATATTTTATAATTATATAATAAATATGAGAAAGTAAGCAAATTTCCAGTAATAGTGTACTGTGACACTTTTGTATTTTTATGTCTGGTTCTGTACGCAAGTAGTTTTTACGTGAAGTGTAATTTGGGGGTACACAAGACAAATCAGACTCCTGAAAGGGGCACAGTAGTCTGGAAAGGTTGAGAGCCACTGGACTAGACAGGCTAAAATAGAACAGCAATTAACATAATGGTACTCATATTGGAATTTAGTGCTGCTAATTTTGAATACTCATATTTACTGAAGTATGGTAACCTAGGTTGAGATTTTCAAAGCCAATTATGGGATTAGGACAAATCTTCCATTAATTTTAATTCATTTTAATCATTCCTTGATTTTATCCGTGTTCAGTGCCACGAATATGATTTCTTCAGTTTCCTGGACAATTACATTATAGGTCTCTTCCTTGCATTTTCTAGGCCTTCTTAATTGTGGTAATCGCTCAATGCAGTTTCTTGGGCTACCTAGATATTTATTTCATTTTTTATTAATATTATAACATTGCAAGTTCATATTGCTTTGTGTGATAAATTTTTCACTCAATATTTAAACAAATCGATAAAAGCAGTATCTATGTGTAAGAAATTATGTCAAAGATGTAAAAGGGTGATTCTAATTCATATTACAGAATCTCAGTTAAAATGAATGGGATTGCATGTCTAAATCTCTTAGATTGTTTTGAAAATCTTGACCCTGGTTTTTATGGAGGATAGGTCCATTAATGGCTATTAGTCAGGATGAACAGTGATGGTGTCCCTAGCCTGTTTGCCAGAAGCTGGGAATGGGCAACAGGGGATGGATCACTTGGCAATTACCTGTTCTGTTCACTCCCTCTGGAGCACCTGGCATTGGCCACTGTCAGAAGACAGGGTACTGAGCTAGATGGACCTTTAGTGTGATCCAGTATGGCTGTTCTTATGTACTTATGTCATAAAAATGAAGGTTTTAGCTCATTATATTCCTGTCTAATAATAATGCAATGTAAAAGCAATAGCCTGTACAGCAGAATCAGGTGAAGCCAAGAATAATTGTTTCATGCTCCATGACTTTGCACTGTTTATGAGTGACAGATGTGTTTATTCCATGATGCACCCAGGGGTACTGTGGCTAAATATATGCTAATATACAATCAGACCAATTTAAAAAAAAAGAAATGTCTAAATGCACAGCTTCAATTTAACATAAAGACAAAGTGATTTTCTAAACCCATATTACTTTTCATTTTTCAGCAGACTTGTTTCTTGAATGGCACAGGAGGTGGGCAAAGATAAAATTGACCTTTGGACAGAGAAAGATTAATGAAAAGGCTCATTTTTCAGTCCATAAATTAAGAAGAATCATTAAAATTCTTGAGGCAAAGGATGGTCTTAGGGTTAAAGTGCAAAATTAGGAATTTGTTTATCTGTACATTTTTAGTATGTTCATCATCACTGTAGTATCTAAATATTTTGGGCAAAACCCTGACCCCACTGAAGTCCATGAGAATTTTTCTGTTGCCTTCAGTGCGGCCAGGATTTCAACCCTCTGGCCCTGATTTTATCTTCAAGTTGGCATAAATCAGGAATAATGCTACTGAAATCAAAAGAAGTATAGCAGTGTAACATCAGTGTAAACAGACAAAATCAGGCTCCTCGGCAGGAGACCATAGGCTCTTGTCTCATTTCTGATTCTAACTGCCAAAGTAAATAATTTCATTTCTTTGTGCTTTAGTTCTCCTACATGTAAATGCCTATCTCGCAGGGATGTTTTGAGGAATATTTCATTAACGTTTGGTAAATTGCTCCAAGACTCTCAGGTAAATATTATACTAAAATAGTCATTTCATCCAATGTGTGAAATCCTTTCCCTATTCAACTCAATGGCAAAACTATCACTGACTTCAATTGGACCAGAAATTCACCCAGTACTTTTTTTCCCTATGTCCCTGCAAATAAGCCTTTAAAGATTCTAGGCCAGATTTTCAGCACTGACTACATATTTGAATGTACATTTCTGCATCTACAGAAAACATGTACACAAGAACAGAGACCACCTGGGAAAATCTAGGTGTCTGCACATACTATCATACTTTTATGGGATGAGTTAAAACCTTGTTCAAACTGATGTGTGAATGCATCATTCATTTAAAACAGTTATAGAAGACAGTGAAGAGACTACCCCTAAAACAAGGCCTAAAGAGTTGTCCAGAAACTAGCACCATGTGGGCAGGGGTTTCCACTGGGTATTGTGACCAGGTGCATGTGAGTGGGTGTTTAAGAGAACATACAAAAACTGAGAACAGACAAGAACAGAGAGAAGGACAAAGGCAAAAAGCAAGAAAGCCAAGCTGTAGTCTGTGAGCACAGTGTGATCCTGCAAAAAGCTAGAGAGAGCTTTGGGTCTGTTGGTTAAGAGGCTTGGGGCTTTAAGCTAAGAAACTGCTCCTTTTGTTCTTGGTTCCTCCTGCATTTGGAGAAGCAGGACATTGTTCATTCCTGATAAACGAACAAGATTTCATCAAAGAGAATACCAGACTCGCTCAGTTTCTACTGCTGCCTAGAACATTTGACTAGCTGCTCTGGTCAAAAAGGGCAACAAAACTTCCGCATGCATTGTACATGCTAAAGATAGAACAGAATTAAGTAAACAATGCAGACTTATCTTCCAATCTCCACTCATGCTTCTATGTTTTGAAACCAGCCTGCAACAGAGATGCTGTAATGTGAATCAGAAGCACCCTTATGCAGCTTTAACTTAACCACTCACACACAGAAACTGCCTCTGTTGAACTGTTTAAATGTTCAGTGACAAACACATCCTAAATTGCATTCAAGGAGGAGGGGGAGTAGCAGCCAAAAAGCAAATTTGTGTGAGAGGTTGTAGTATTGATACAAAGGAAAGAACAAATATATATCCAAGTAGTCCGAGGAACTGCTTTGGGTGATTACTACAATTAAGAAAGGTCTGCACAGTGCAAAGCTAACAGAGCAACAAAAAGCCCCTTAAGGTAGCAGTCCAGGAAAATGAAGACATTATATTCTAACAGAAGCAGTGAGTGCTGATAACACCAAGGACTGAATATACTGAACTGGCTAGTGTCAATAACTATACAGTAGGTATGACTATGACAGGCGCTAAACACCTACAGCCTCCATTGACTTCACTGGGATATATAGGTGCTTAGCACCGCTCAGAATCAGGCCCTGTTTATTTGTTAATTCTGAATGGTCTCACGTAGAAGAAGCGATTTATGTTTTGCACTTGAAGAATGTTATAATGGAGAGCATGTCATCACCATGACTACTTGAGAAAACAGAAATATTTGAAGCTGCCAAGGTGAAATACTAATTCCAGATCATATGAACACAGAGCAGCCAACTATCTTTTTTCTATATTGAATTTTTCTTACAAAATCTTAATAGTTACAATCAGAAAATACATCTTCCATATATCTTACAGATGATAATAGTACTCCCTTCCTAACTCTGAAAGAGCTACATTCCCCGCCCCAGCAAACTAGATTTCCAGTGATTCAAATGGTCAGATTTTCAAATTGTGCCCACAGAACTGGTGCATACATCTGTGGCTTGACGTCACATATACATATTCCTGTTTTTATTTTCTGAAGAGGCAGAAAATAAATAATCAGTGAATGAGAAATAATGTCATTGGTTGTAGATCGCTAATTGAAAAGAAGAAATGGATGTTGCCAAATTACAAGAAGCCATCGTTTAACCAGATGATCCGTAAAAGTATGGAAAATAAAATAAACTCATTAATAGACACTATTGGCTTGAGTTTAACTCCAAGTACAAAATCTCAAAAAAGTATGTGCATCTCTGTATATTATGGCTGAAATTCAGCCCTTTGCAGGTGAAGCCTGAACGAGGCCCCCTGTGAACCATTTCAATCACCTTAATATATGGCTTATATACGCTATAGGGCCTTCTGTGGGATCTCAACACTGGAACAAATTTAATCTGAGAATGGTAATGTATTCTACATATGGATGCACTTTATGCTCTTCTCCTTAATGTGCTCACTACAACTGGTGACGCACACTATAGACAGCGGGTCATATTCATTGCTAGTGTCATGGGGTTCATCTCCATTGACATCAATGAAGGTGTACCTGTTTACACTAGCAGCAAATTTGACACATAAGCTTTCCCATTCAAGATATCACTCAAAAACACCAGTCAAAATCTGCCACAAATGATAGGTCTGGCAGATCCAGAAGCCTGCAAACACCTATCAATGGCAGCATATCATCTACCAAAGATACTGATACCAGAAAATAAAGACACTTAAGACACAGCAGCAAAAGAGTGAGACTTGTCAAAATGAGAAACCAGTCATCAATAATCAAAACACCTTGGAGGAAAGTCCAAATAGATCAATGAAATTCCCTCGTCTTTGTATAATTTGGAGAATACCACCACAATATGGACTAATCATACTTATGCAAGTTTAATCATGAAAACCAAAGCCAGGTAAAACTTACCTTGTTTCTGGTTTTGATAAGAACTTAAAATCTGACCCAAATGTGTTGAAAGGATCAAACATCTTCAGGGTGAACGCCTGCATTTTATGTTTTGGGGTGGGAGAAATACTGTTTGTAAGGAATGATCATGCACATATCAATATTTCTTTGTAAAAAAGTCATAAAGTGAAACACATAAGGCAAATTCAGTTCTGGTGTAACTTCATACATTTGAGTCAATTGCTTATATAGAATGGAACTCTGCATTTTTATTTGCTCACAGGGGCCTTATTTCAATAATTAGAATCCACAAAGCTAAAATATTGTTCTTTCCTCATGGATAAACTGTTAACAACCTTGGTGGTAAGCACAGGAAGATTTATTCATAAAGAGACAATGGACCACATCCTTGGGGGCTTTACTGATCCTTTGCACTGTACCACTATGTAATTTGGCAGCAAAAGTTGGGTGCACGGATCAGTGCAAGGGTGCTCCTGCAGACACATACAGCCAACATAGAGGCTTGGACACCACACGCCTTCCTTGCTCTTACTGCAGTAGAGAAGGGGGCCATGGTTAATAAACATTTTTTTTGTCAGATGACAAATGTTACACCAATCTTGGACAGTTGTAACCATTACAAGTGCTCATAACTCAGCACCTAGTGGCATGCACGGAACACTACCAGGGTAGTGCAAGTTGGAGCTTTATGCCAGTGTTGTACAATACCTCGATTTTCACCCTGAGCATTTAGGTAGTTCTCTAATGAGCTAGATCTCTAGGTTAGATCCTGAAACTTTTCTGGTCTTTTCAACGTTGTCCTGTCTGAATATCTTAACCCAGATGACAGATTCATTGTAAAAAAGTGTTATAAAAAGTGAATGCTACTAATACCACCGGCATCTCACGATAAACTCTGTGGTTCTTGTCACTGATTCTACAAAGCAAGTATGATATCATAGGAGAGCTAAATGGTTTCAAAAGAAAAACAAGACTTTCTACTGAAAGTTTTAAAATGGCCTTTGGTGTCCATAGTATTTTTATTGATTCTAGAGTGCGCATATAGAATGTTAATACCAATTAACAGATAAGCAGGATTTTTTTGTACCAGATATTACATTTAGTCTTAATTTGCTAAGTCAAATCAAGAAATTAAATTACTACAGTGGCAAAAACCATAATTTGGTGGCTCAAAAGTTGTGTGCTCATTTAGTTTAATTAGTTAAATATTAGAAGGGCCATCCTGCTTAGATTTAATTTGGCTCTATACCAAAGCACACTCTTAAATCCCACTCTTTATAATCAGTACTATTTCTTTTTGTGCTGGAGTTAACACTACAAAGTAATTGAAGGCTAATATAAAAGAAGCCATATGTGTAGGTAATCACACAGAATATAGGAAACACCTGTTTTTACTTCAATTACTGCCTGCAAACTAATAGTGCATGTTTATTTTGGGGCATTAAATTTGCTTGTGTAATAGCGCATGACACATTTTCAGTTCTCCTGCAGATGAACACTGAGGATGTCTAACAGTATCTGAATAAATGAAACACAAACATGCCCTCCCAGCCACACATGCAATTGAATATGGGCCTAATGACACCACGCATTATCCACTGCATACAGTGTATACAAGCAGGAAGCAGTTGGGAAACAACCTTAACCTTTTCATTCTTAGCAACCTGTAGACTTTTGTTTATTTAAAGTCTCAAGTTAATTCAACCAAAAGGCATGGAAAATGCACAGGCAGGACTGTGTAAAACACAAAGAGAACTGACAAACAGCAGTGACTTTATCGTGAGGAAGAAACAAAGCCAAAAGAAGTTTGATTTCTAGACGCTAGGCCATGCAGAAGGTTCACTTGCTCTTCTCGTGATTGATAAAAGAGCTGGTTAAAAAAATGGGGAAATGTGAAAAATATTGTAATTTTGAAGTTCTTTCCATTTCACAGGATTTGAAATGAACCCATTTTTTTATTTAAATTTTTTTGCAATAGCTATTAATATTGTAATTGAAATGTCATATTGTATGTAACAACATCATTTCTGAACGTTTTAAAAATTCAATACATTCAATTATGGTTTTAAAAAATATTTTGATAAATAACTGATTAAATACTGATTAAAAATCTAGCAGAAAACTTCATGTCGGATTCAAAATGATGTTCCCTGCCATTTTTAATGAAAAGTTTCATTTTTAAAAAAAGGCAATTTTTGCACAAAATATTTTGAGAAGCCAAATAAATAAATAATACTTCTTATATATTGCTTTCCACTCATATATTTAGTAGTAAGATCTTCTTAACCCCCACATAAAGGATAAGCAATATGTAATGGAAGAGGAAGAGGTAGGGAGAAGAAACAAATGGAAAACAACTACACTTTGAGAGAAAAGTGAAAGGAAATGAAAAAAAAGTTACCCAAAAACCCCAGCTTTAAGTAAACAAAAATGTTATTAACCATTTCAAAGATGTCTTCAATTTAGATAAATAAAAGTATCAATGAAAAATGAAAATTTTCATTTTTTTGCAAAAGTTTTCAGTTGTGAAAAAGGGGATTTCCACCAGGTCCAATACAAATCTGTTAGATCTGTACAGATACAGGGGAATGTGAATGGGTTATCTTATGAAGATAGTTTTTAGAACAGTAATGCAATCACCACATGGTAGTTCTGCTGTATTCCAATCACTACATGATAGCTCTCAGTCACCTACAACAACCTCCTTTATTTGTCATTACTCTAAGGGTGGCTGGACATGTTAGTTTCTCGTTCAGTGGATGGAGTGAAGCTTGAATGTCTTTCATTTTTTTTTCTATGATGTTGCTGTGTTTTCCATCTAGCTAAGTTCTTATATCATGCCTATGACCATTGTATCTGACCACCAATTTGGTAGCTCCATTTAAATAAGTCTGGGGACTTGGTCATATGTAGGGTTGCATCAATTTAACTGTATGTGGATGATTTGAAGGTGTGAATTTAAACCAATTTATTTGAACCGGAGCAAACTCCTGTGTGGACATTCTAATTTTGCTTTAAACTGAACTTACTTTGGTGTAGTTTATGTTGATCAGAAACAGGTATATACTAAACCAAAATAAGCCACAGAAAACTGAAATAAGAGTGTCCACACAGGAGTTTGCACTGGTATAGCTAAACCTGTGCAAGTTTGTATATAGGCAAAGCTTGCATGTGAAGTTCACTCCTCCGCAGGATGGTATTTCCATCTCCATGTATTATCCAAATTGTACTGTTAAGTAACACTTAGCAACATATAGCCTTCAATGACTATATGTGTACTTTAATCTAAAAAGTCAAATGCTGACTTATATCAAATGATTAAAATCCATCTTGAAAATTACAGTCGTTTGAACTACTGAAGCATAACTGACTATTGGAGCACAGGTTTTAAACACTTCTTGAGATAAGGTTTCAGCTCTGGTAACCAATTATAGTTCTAAGAAAGCTATTCACGACAACCAGATTTGCTGATTAGATATATGCCAGATACACACAATAGATGACATTTCAGTGAGCGCTATGGGTGATGCATATAAATAGGAAGTATTTTTACTGTGGCTTTTTTGTTGTGTGATAATCAATGTAATAACATTTTTGCAAACTAGACACTTTTTGTTCTCAATACACAGTACTAACACTACAGAATTTTTCTATAGCTGTCCATGTAGGCTGGCATCTGGCCCCCAAGCCTGGCTTATAACTGATACTTCAGGGGAAAAAGAAAAAACCATAATGCCCCCAGTCAATTGTGCAATACTGTAACATGAGGGAAGGGAGAAATTTCTTCCTGATTCCTGTGGTGAGTAGTTTGTGTCTTCACTATTTAATTATTACTTAATATTTGTATTGAAGCAGTGTTCAGAACCCCCAGTCAGGGACCCGGGCCCCACTGCACGAGGCAGTGTTGTTGTGCAGAGACCTATACTCTAAATTGTCCAATATGACAAAAGTCCAACTCAACCTGTTACATAAAATAATTTATAAAAGTCAGCAACAGTTAAAGACAAAAAGACTGAATTAGTCCAAACAAGAATGTCTGTTGATACCATCCAAAGACTGTTATAAGATCATGACTTGTAAACAAAGGAGAATGGAATAGGAAATTAGTGGACCAAAATTGGTATGTTCAAAGTTAGGCCTAACTGGACACAATTATGAGGGAATGGGCTATTTCACCTCTTACCCACTTTTGGAGTCTTTAAAAAAGAGAGAGATCTGGTGAGAGGATCAAATGGTGAAGGGTGGACTGAAAGGAGAAAGCTTTACAAGCCATAGTGTGGATGTCAGCATTTATCTCCATGACCATCTTTGCTACTAAATCCCACAGGGGGATTGCAGGATGTGTGAAAAAGTATATCCTTTTATTACTTTAAAATCTACCTGCTTTAAATGTCACTGCATGACTCATTCTGATACTGCATTATGAGGTAGCATAAAAGAAAGGGAATGATCAGTCTCCTTTTCAGATTAAATACAGTATCTCAGTTAACACCCTTATAACTCATCTTTTTCATGCTAAATAATCCTAGATTTTATTCTCTCCCATCATATGAAATGCTGCAGTGCCTCTAGCTATCTTCACTGAAAAGATCCAGAGAAGAACAATCTTAGCTATATAGCATCTTTCTTGAGTTAAACCATCAAAAGCAGAGCACAGTTCTCTGAGGGTCTGATCCTAAGAGGCAAACAAAATGGAACACCGTTCCCTACAGGATCAATCTCTTTATTCCAATGGAAGTTGAAGGCACTCAACCCCTTCCTGGATGCTGGTGCTCAGCTCCTGGCAAAAGCATACCTGCCAGGGAACTCATTCAACTACAATATGCATGGAAAGCAAACACAAAGGATAAACAATGTCAAAGCACATTGATGTAAAACTCCAAACAAATGTTTGTGAACAATCTTTTCAGTATTCTTCCCTCAATAGCCACCACCACATTTATTAACTATCCCTAGAACCTCTTCCAGAAGATGTGCTTCTGATAATGTTGCTGCAGTATCTGGAAATATACCAATGAAAATTTTCCCCTTTCCTTGAAAATATATACAGCTGTTTAATAAACTCTCTCCTATCTGAAATAGGCTATGATGGACAGTGTGTTTTTCTAGGCTGATTTCCACCCACTATCTCTTTTGCATTTTGTTCAACAAAAAGAGAATGTTTGCTGTCTGTGATATGTTTGAACAGGACTCCATATACAGGTTTATTTAGTTAAATTAAAGGACAACGCCTAATTCAGATACAAGAAGGCTCTTACATTTAACTTCTCACTGATCAAATAGTCTAGTTTTGCATTTTAATGTCGGAATCTCCAAAGACTAATTTAATGACATTTCCATGAACAATTTTTGCTGTTTTTTTACAAGAGCAACACAGCAGCTTTCAGTTTCCTTTGTATTTTTATATAATCACTATGAAGTCATGTTGCTAGGCAGAAACAAAAATCAATATAGAAGTCAAGCCATATGAGCTCATCTCTGAATCACTGTGGACATTTTGGTTTCTCCTCTCCTCTTTTTTTTTTAGAAGACTCTTCCCTACTAAAATGTGAGTATAGCAAATCTAGCTCAATGCCATTTACATTACTTACAATATATTGCATTCCACATTCATTTTTCTATTACCATACATTTATTTTCTGCATATATTACATGAATAGGAGCATGCAGAGTTGTTGTAGCTATGTTGGTCCTAGGATATTAAAGAGACAAGGCGGGTGAGTTAATATCTTTTACTGGAGCAACTTTTGTTGGTGAGAGAGAGAGAGAGACAAACTTTTGAGCTTACACAGAGGTGAAGAAGAGCTCTGTGTAAGCTTGAAAGCCTGTCTCTCTCATGAATAGTAGTGTTATTTGGGTGAAAACGACACAGGCAACCTCCAGTCTTAACTGACCATCTGAAAGCATCTCCAGTCATATTGCATACAATTCTTCTGAACCTTTAGTAGAAAGCTCCTTCCACTAAGCAATCAACTTTTGTAAAGCTCTTTAGTGGTCACCTAAAGGGAAACCAATATCTTGAAAATCACATTGCCATTTTAAAATGTGTACCAGTTACTGTTGCAAGAACCAGATAAAATATAAGCAAAAGAGATTATAGCAAATATTTTTCTCTGGTTTTCCTTTTGTTTACCAAGTGCATTTGACAGCACTTTGTGAATAGGAAATTTTCCTGTTGATGGGAAGTCACATTTCCTGTCTCATGCACTAAAGCAGGATGACATCATTCTCTTGTACAGATCTTAGGAAGCTCCTATGCACTTTCTTCTCTAGGCCCTGCATGAAAGCATTTAGCAGTAGCAGCAGCAGCAAAACTAAAGCTGAAGAGGCAGCAGGTAGATGTGCACAGAGAGGAAAGGGGGATTATGTTTGGTGGTATTAATAGGGCTTGGCACTCACCCAAAAAGCTTTGTAAACATCATTAGGAAAAGAAAAGGAGGACTTGTGACACCTTAGAGACTAACAAATTTATTTGAGCATAAGCTTTCGTGGGCTTCAGCTCACTTCATCGGATGCATTCAGTGGAAAATACAGTGGGGAGATGTATATACATAGAGAACATGAAACAATGGGTGTTACCTACACACTGTAATGAGAGTGATCACTTAAGGTGAGATATTACCAGCAGGAGAGCGGGGGGAAAAAACCCTTTTGTAGTGATAATCAAGGTGGGCCATTTCCAGCAGTTGACAAGAACGTCTGAGAAACAGAGGGGGGTAGGTGGGGGGAAATAAACAAGGGGAAATAGTTTTACTTTGTGTAATGACCCATCCACTCCCAGTCTCTATTCAAGCCTAAGTTAATTGTATCCAGTTTGCAAATTAATTCCAATTCAGCAGTCTCTCATTGGAGTCTGTTTTTGAAGTCTTTTTGTTGAAGAATTGCCACTTTTAGGTCTGTAATCGGGTGAGCAAAGAGATTGAAGTGTTCTCCGACTCGTTTTTGAATGTTATAATTCTTGACGTCTGATCTGTGTCCATTTATTCTTTTACGTAGAGACTGTCCAGTTTGACCAATGTACATGGCAGAAGGGCATTGCTGGCACATGACGGCATATATCACATTGGTAAATGTGCAGGTGAATGAGCCTCTGATAGTGTGGCTGATGTGATTAGGCCCTATGATGGTGTCCCCTGAACAGATATGTGGGCACAGTTGGCAACGGGCTTTGTTGCAAGGATAGGTTACTGGGTTAGTGGTTCTGTTGTGTGGTTTGTGGTTGCTGGTGAGTATTTGCTTCAGGTTGGGGGGCTGTCTGTAGGCAAGGACTGGCCTGTCTCCCAAGATCTGTGAGAGTGATGGGTCGTCCTTCAGGATAGGTTGTAGATCCTTGACGATGCGTTGGAGAGGTTTAGTTGGGGGCTGAAGGTGATGGCTAGTGGCGTTCTGTTATTTTCTTTGTTGGGCCTGTCCTGTAGTAGGTGACTTCTGGGTACTCTTCTGGCTCTGTCAATCTGTTTCTTCACTTCAGCAGGTGGGTATTGTAGTTGTAAGAATGCTTGATAGAGATCTTGCAGGTGTTTGTCTCTGTCTGAGGGGTTGGAGCAAATGCGGTTGTATCGTCGAGCTTGGCTGTAGATGATGGATCGTGTGGTGTGGTCTGGATGAAAGCTGGAGGCATGTAGGTAGGAATAGCGGTCAGTAGGTTTCCCTGTATAGGGTGGTGTTTATGTGACCATCGCTTATTAGCACCATAGTGTCCAGGAAGTGGATCTCTTGTGTGGACTGGTCCAGGCCGAGGTTGATCAATGATACAAATAAATTTGTTAGTCTCTAAGGTGCCACAAGTACTCCTTTTCTTTTGCGAATACAGACTAACACGGCTGCTTCTCTGAAACCTATCATTAGGAAAGAAATTTAAACTCTTGAGTTTTAAAATCTCAGATTTTGGCAACTGGACAGTTTCAGAACATTCAAGTTGTCCATGCCCCTTTAGAACAGATTCCATTGTTTTATATTGCCATCCATATGTAAAGCAACTCTACAGAATCTCATTGTAAAGTATGGGCAATAGAAGAGATCAGATTAGATATGTAGATACTGAAATAGCTACACTTATATCTACACTCAAAATCCTTGCCAAATTGTGGTATAATTTCTAGAAACACCTCTGAGGTGCCTCAGACTGCATTACTTTTGAGAATAACATCACAGAGCCAACGAATTACTGCTTTTTGCACTGTAATGTTGTTCTGGTGGTACTCTCTTCCAGAAGTGGCATTTCATACATTGGGGTCAGAAAGCAGGATATGTAAAGGGTAGGGGTATGAAAATGCTAGTCCTTCCTAGAGGTTGAATGGCACCTTTCCCTTTAGAGATGCCAAACTCACCTCTGAAGACTAATAACGTCTCTAGGTAAAATTCGGCATCATATAATTCCACAGGCTCTCCTTTGCTTGCAGCAAAGGCTGTTATCGTGGTTACAGAAAAAGTCAGGAATCAGGAAGATCCTTTGTGGGATTTTGAGCTGAGCAGATTTTAACTTCTGAGTAGTAATTTAATCTCCCCAATTCTCAGTCAAAGTGGAAACTTTGGTATAAAAGTGGGATCTGGCTGAGGCCCGATGGTTTGGATTTAAATTGGGGCGTGGCGTTCTAATCCTCTCTTGGTGTCCAGCTCCCTCTTCCCTCCCATAGTTATCGATGCCCTTCCTTCCACGGACCCTCCAGTATTTCCTTGGGTCCCTTCCAATTCCCCAGGCACCTCCAGTCTGCCACACTACCTACACACCTTTGAAGATCCACTCACAGGGCTCAGATCGTACAGGGAAATCTGTGGTACAGGTGAGTGTTGAACTCAGATCTCTGGCTACCATCCTAATCTCTAGATCATTCTTCCTCCTGGTCAGATGAAGAAGAAAAGGGACATTAGGAATGCTTTTGAATATCTGACATGTAGCTACAGAATCTGAATTGCATAATATTCGCCCTCTTTGTAATGGGCTATTTGGTTTTCATGTACACTGCTGTAAGAACATCACACACACACAGAAAACAAAAAAACCCCCACATCTAACCGATACATTTGCTACTACCATACCAGCCACTCCTTGCAGAAGGCAGGTTTATTTCTTAAAACTGAAAATTCCTTCCCAGTACTCGTGAAAAAAAAATAACCTTGTTATATACAGCGGTCTTAATACCCAAGACAGAAATAGGTAGCAGGTGACAGAGCGGATCTAGCACAGCTCAGCTTTCATTGGATTAAAACAATGATTAATTCATAAGCTTTACGCCTAAAAGTTATTTTAGCGGCAGCATGAGCATTGAGTGACTGGAAATTCCCAAATAGATACCAGTGCATAGCAGAGTGAGTAAGTGCACACCCACAGGAGCACATATTTGTTTGCACTGTCACAGTGTATATGATACGTACTTAACCAAGGCTTTGGAGACTGGAGCAGGTGGGTAAAAATAAGCAGCTGAGCCCAGAACAACCAAGTCATTATTTTTGTTATCGGAATAAACAGTTCCTAGGGAACGTTTCACATCAAAGGAGAGATCTAAGAACAGAGAAATAGGAAGTCTGTGAAAACAGCTCTGTGAGTAAAGAAATAGCATTCAGAGACAGCAAATTTGTATGAGCTTTTTCTCTTTGAAACAGAAGGGAGGAGGAGGCCCTTAACTGCACCAGGAACAGGGCAAAGTGCCAGAGATATTCAAATGAACATGCAAGGATTCAGCTCCCTAGTCTCTATTGCTTGCCCTACCCCCCTTTACATATATATATATATATACATACACATGCACATGCACATGCGTGCACACGCAGAGCGAGTGAGCGCTGTGTGGGATTCTCTGTGCAGCTGATTGAGTATCTTGGTGATAGTCTCACCATATGATTGTTGTAATCCCCCAGCCTTACTGTTGTTGTCCATTCAGGCAGTGGCCTTCCCTCCTCTGCTTTCTAGCAGGCCCAGTTCCACCCCCTTGGAGATTTCTGGGGGCACTGGGTGGCGCCTTCTCTAGCTTCATTTTTCTGCAGACCAAGAGGTCTAGTCTAGAGGTTCTCAAACTCTGGTCCGTGGACCACCAGCGGTCCGCAAGCTCCATTCAGGTGGTACGTAGATAGTTCCCTTTAAGGTGCATGCCTGCGTGGCAGCACACCAGAGAATGAAGGGCCACCCACCTAATTAGTGGAGCCACGCCTGCGCGGCTCCACTAATTAGGTGCCTGGACCTACGAGAAGATGCACATGTAAGGTGAGGTGGTGGCCTTGAGGGGAATAGGAGGTAGGTGGGAGGGGCCAGTGGGGTGAGAAGAGGGAATGGGGGGAATTTGGGACATGCAGGGTTGCAACGTCCAGAGAAAGAGGCGACTTTCCCCAGCTCCAGGGCTGCGGCTGCTGGGGAGAGACCCCCTCCTTCCCAGCCTCAGCTCTGTGGCTGCTGTGATGGGGGAAAGACCCCCCTCCTTCCCAGCTCCAGCTCAGGGCTGCCGCAGTGGAGGAGAGAGGGAGAGACCCCCCTCATTCCCAGCCCCAGCTTGGGGGCTGCTGTGTCGCAGGAGAGAGGGCACATCTATCGCATTAGAAAGGTAAGACTATTGATATTAAAATATGATTTGTATGCTTTTATTTGCAGAACAAAAACGTTAATTATTATTAAGGGTTTTTTATATAGCTATTTACAATATAGCTATTTACAATAGTTATCTAACAGTATAAACAACATTTGGAAAGATCATTAAGTGGTCCGCTGAGACACTCAGAAATTTTAAAGGGGTCCACGAAAAAAAAAGTTTGAGAACCACTAGTCTAGACACTGCTCCTCAAAATCCACATTGTTGCACAGGTGAAAAATGGAGCCTTTCTTGCATGTTTAGGTTCCATAACACCAATTAACAGATCCTACAGAGTTCAATACTTGTAATCTCATGAACTGGAACCTACAAGGGTGATGAAGCTCTAGATATAAAGCTTATTACTACAGCTTATTACTACAGCTACTCCTTTAGCTCAAGAGTTTGGAACAGAAGGAGGCTATCATAAAGTCTATGTAGCCATGGTATGCAGTATAGCTGGTCACCGTGATATCTAATCAGCCAAAAATCCTTACACTACACATTTTGGAGATGTGCAACTTCCTCTGGAGTAGAGGCTGTTGTCTTGTCATGAAGGTAGCCTTTTCCTTCATCTCCCCCTTAAATGAAGAGATTTATTAAGAGGCAGTGAGTCAGGTTAAGGATCTTGTGATCACATCAGACTGTTGCCTTCCAAGAGAAAGCCATGCTTAATATGTAGGGTTTTTTTGTTGTGCAGCGGGGCTCTTCTTTATCTGTGATATGCTCCTAACAGCATGTTTTCAATGCAGTAAAATATTTGTTCACTGGTTGGAATGATCATATGTCATTCTCTGTATTCTTTGCACTGGCTTCCAAGTGCCTGAAAGAGGGTTAGCACTGTTGTTTTTTAATGTAGGCTTATGGTCTATTTGAGACCTCCACCATACACTTTGCCCTGCTAAGTATCTAGGCTCAGAGCCCACCCCATTTTAGGAATCTGACTGTTACATCTCAGGTCAACAGGCGATTACTCCATTGCTGTGATAAGGCTTAAAGAGTGAACTACATTCCCCTTTGATATTCATCTCAGTCAATCCCTCTCCAGTTACACAGAACACCTTCAGACTTTTTTTTTCCAAGGTATTTTTCACTATCAGCCATGTATTTATTACCCTCCTTTCTTCCATATTTTTATCACCCCCTTCTTTTTATAGTGAATCTCTTCAATTGATTTCATTCATTTGAAATTTTAATGAGGATGGCAGGAGGGAGGACTTTAATCGTGTTTTCACTGAATTTTAATTTTGTTGTGATGCTCTGTGGCTTCCAGAGCGCTTTGGTGAAGATGTGAAGAGAGAAGCTTTATCATTAAAATGATTATTTTCCAAGCTGACTTAGAGATTAGTGTTAGACTGGCTTTGCATACAGCAGTTTGTCAATGTCCAGCCCTGGCACTGGGCTTCCCTCTATCTTTTGACTTGTGCAAACAAACAATACCTACGGTATTACCAAAAAAATGGAAACCCCCCCAACCTGCCAGCAGTAAAAGAATATGGCAGAACACTTGAAAGCTGTGAAGAACATAGATGGGTACAAATAGTCCTAATTCATTTTTTCAACGGGAATTTTGTTAATCTTATCGCACTTAGAGACAGACTCTGCTCTTATTCAATGGAAAATTTCCCTTCTTCTCTGAGCAACTTACATCTTCAGATCTCTAGAGCAATGCATCTAAAAACTATATTCTATATTTCTGTAAAATCTAATACCTAGGCCTAGTCTTGCAGCCTTTACTAAAGCGCAATTCCCACAAAAGTCACTGGGAGTTTTGCCTGAGTAAGGAATGTAGGATTGGGTCTCTCACTTATTAAACTCTCAGAAGAAGACCAGAGAGCAACAAGAATTAAAGGAGGCAAAGTTGATCTAAAACTTCTTTTTTATAAGAGTAATGATCTATAACTATTTCAGATTGCAGGTCCTTCTCTGCATTCCTTCTCTTTTGAATGAGAGTTTTGGGTATCTGAAGAATGCAGAAGCTGGCTCTATGTCTTCATTTTCCTTAGAAATAATATCCACACCTGAATATTCCACAGTGAGAAAATGGTGGCACTTAGACCTCAATTCAGTAAAGCACTTAAGTGAATGTTCTTAAGTGTTTTGTGAAAACAGGGCCTAAGTTTTGGATAAAGAGAGTAAGGAAAATTATTTTGATTTACTGGAGTAAATAAAATAATGAAACGAAAAATATAATATTTTGAAGTACATTCTAATGCTTACATATGTTCTTCTGAGATAGTAATAAATAATAATTAGAATACCTTGCTCTTTTATAGCACTTTACAAAGGGGGTCATTATCATTATCCCCATTTTACAACATGGGGAAACTGAGGCACATGGATGGGTGCCCCCAGGTTACCCAGTGGCAGAGCTGGGAATACAAGCCAGGAATCCTGAGTCCCAGTCCCATGCTCTCTTCAGATGTTGCTGTAAGTTGTTTCTGAAGAGTGCTTTGTATCCCTGAGACTTAGTTTTAAATCAATTCCTGAGCACCAAAATAACTTATTTAAAATGTTCATCTTTCTTTTTTTAAAATGCATTATAAGGCAATGCAAATTGGGAAGGTTGACATGGATGAGATGATTTAATAGTAATTATCAATATTTAGCATTCTTTTAGCTCCCTTTTGCTCCAGAGCACTTTGCACATATTAATATTAATTTTATTGAATGCAAGTTCCATGTTTCTTTTGATTTAGGTTATAGACTTTTCCATCACTAATTGCTGTGATTCCCTGAAAACTACTTTAGGGTTGCAAAAAATCCAAGAGCTGTTGTCTAATGCATGTGAGAGAGGAGGGGTATCCAGGCCCATCATTCACTTTGAGCAAAGCACATGCACATCATTCCAGTGAGAAAATGAAAATGGATTAAATCTATCACTTAAAACGTATCTACCTGTTTAATAAATATAAGGGAAAATGTGATCCTGAAAAAGAGGGACAAACTCTAGGAATTGCACCTGTGCAATTGAGAAGGGAATTTGGCCCATTATGTTTAAATATGTAGCATGCTAATTTAATTAGATAAGAGCTGTGTGTGAATACCAAGGCTTGTACATTTCTAGATAAGGCAAGCCTCTTTAATGACAGTTTTCTTTACTGTGTTATTCTCAGGGCCAAATTCTGATGCTTGTACACAGCCCAAGACTTATTTGTTCCTTCTTTGTTTCCTTTGATCAAAATGATAATCAATATTAAATTCTTACACTTTATGAAAGAACACAACACTGATGTAGCTGGGTGGGTTTGCACTTCAGTTAATTTGTTGGGGAGAAAGAGGATAAGAACAGCCCATGAAGAAACATGAAATTCATAAACAAAAAACCCCTATAGACCAGTTCCTTATGTCAAAACATTTATGTGGCTGTTTATTTTCATACCTTTCATTTAAACAAGTTGTTAGGTGTAGTGTCTAAGTTCTACTGAAAACATTACTTTCGTTTAGCCTGCACTTTTTGGGAAAGCAAAGGGCAATGTTGTATTTGCTGCTGCAGAATGCTAGTCAGGACTTTCTGATGACACTTTGCTATTGGAGTTTCCTTGTAGAGAAGGAAAACTCTGTTTTCATTTTTTTCCCCCTCATTTTTACTGTGACACCAGATTGTCATGAAAAATTCAACTTACATTCTCCTTTCTCCTATGACCTTAAGAGAGAACATACAGAGCTCTGAGCTCTCCTTGGCATTTTCAACGAAGTCTTCTGCTCCACTGTCTACTGGCTTTTGTAAATAGCAATGACGTGTAAAGTTTAAAAAAAAATATGGCAGTTAGTGCTGTGTGATAATAACTTTTAGAGAAATGTCAGCTGCTGTGTGTTCAGCGTATCTTATCCAGTATTTGTCAAATACTTAACATTTCACCTCAGATCACCCATGTGTTGGGAGGTGTCACATTTTCATGGTAACAGCATCTGTATATCCCCTCTTTAGTCCACCAAAGGCACCCACTTAAAGGTTTCTGGCTCCCAGCTGTCAACCCTCTTGGTCGCAGACCCGCAACTTACTCACTCCCAACCAAAGTTTTTCCAAGCTGGACGGTTCCCTGCGTACATTGTGATATCCTCAGCAAGCCAGAGTGCATAAAGCTCAGCATCTGTGCTTTGCTTTCCCTTTGAAGGCTGCAAACAAACAGTTACAAGTCACCACGCAGCTCTTTATAAGCAAACATTTAGCCTTAAGGTAAAAGTATTACACAGAAAACATATTAAAAACAATACTAGTTCCTATACACATGCTAGGAGCTTACCAGAAGTCATGCATCAGTCTTAAGGGGGTCTAAGTGTCCTTCCAACACTTCTGTAAGGATTGGGGCTCCCACTTAGGCAGAAGGTCCTGCCTGTTTGCTGGATCAGAAAGAAGGCCCTGAGTCAGTTTAACATCCTTTATCCAAAAGTCCTTTCTTTGTCTGGTGGTCTCTGGAGGATCTAGTCTGAACTCATATATGCAAACCTCTCCAGGAGGTGGTACCTCTCTGGTTGGGTTAGAACTGGCTGATTTGCCTTAACCACCATCCACTATTTTTAGTTTTTGGAGGAGCTGTGGTAGCCCTCCCCCATCCGATAGAACAAAATCATACATAAACCGTTCCTTTAAAACAATGGATCCCAAAGATACTGCATGGGATAACATTATTTGTCACAGGAGGAATTGGCCACATCCCTGTGGCCTTATGGGCTAAACCACAGACGTCAGCTCCATTGCAGACTGTCCTAGACATAAGAAAGTACAATTGACACTGAAATCCATAATGGGGGAAGAGCGAGTTCTGATGGGCCATAACTCCAGCTTCTATCAAGCTAGCTTTTTATACTGCACCTGTCACCACGGTATAGCTAAGCCAATCTCTCTCTCTCACACACACACACACACACACACACCTTTCACCACAGTATCTGGGCCAAACCCCCCTACCGCCACCACCACTTACTCACTCACCCCACCTTCTTTGGTATAACACACCTGCTAGAGTAACTCTCCTGTGAAGTCCCAAGGGTGAAAGAAGATGGATTCTTCCAAGCCTGTAGGTCTATGAACTCTTTTCTTTTGCTACCTTAAAGAAGATATGCATGTCAGAGTGGGGCATCCCTTATCGCTGGTCATGGTGCAATGGGTGTGGAGGCCCTCATCCTGTGCCAATCATGGGAGAGTTATTGGGGAGGCTCCCCCATCCTCATTAGCAAACTCCTTAGTAAAGGAGTTCTTGCCCTTCATCACCACATTTCAGGGGTGAGTCTTCAGCTCACTGCTTACTCCTGTCTTCTCTCTGGCTGCCAGGAACACAGCTAGATGTATGTCAGTGAGAGATCAATATCGTTGGGTCAAACCCATGACTCTTTAAAAACTCTGCACTGACTCACTGACATGCAGAACAAGAACACTGTTTCCTGACATGAGCTCCTGTACTTTGTTCGTTTTCACTATGCTGTTTTGTATCAGATCACAGCCAGGTCCCTCCAAACAGTAGCTATAGTCAGAGTCGGTCAATCTACTTGAGAATAGGTAAACTAGAAGAATTTTAATCACTCCAGATTTACATTTTGTGTCTCAGTGTCTCCATGGCATTTCATGTCATGGATTAGCCATAGAAAAGGATGTATTGAGTATTCTGATTTTAATGTTATTTTTCCCCTTTCATACTCTGCAGTAGCCCTCAGTTCCCTACTTGTATCTCCTATGTACAAAAATAATCTCATATTTTGTTCTAATAAAGTTCCCACCCAAGATGAACCCCATTTTAAGAGACTAGTAGCTATTTTATCTTTACTATTAAAAGGCATATATTAAAATAATATTTTACCCTCTGGGTGAAATCCTGGCCCCACTTGAAATCAATGGAAAAACAGCCACTGACTTCAATGGGACTAGGATTTCACCCTAAATATTTAATTTTCTATCTAATTTATATCTCTCTGCTATTCCACTTAACATGTTTTTTCCTACATGGTTCCTGGGAGAGAGGCACCAACTCATTTTGATTAAGTATTTCTTTTAATCTTTTAAACCTCTCTCCTACTAATTGCAGCTGGCTCATTGTCTTCTCTATTAAAAATCAGCCCTGGGGTTGATTCCCTGGCCTGCTCCCTCCCTGCAAGAGATGGGAACCTTGCAATCAAGGTTTGGTATTTGTATCCCTTCTCTTAATCCAGCAGGCTGACTTGGATAGTCTGATTATTCTGTGCACAGAGGATGCTCATTTTGCAAGATTCCTATCAGTGAACTAAAGACAGCTCTGTCCATAAAGACAGAATCCTTTATGCTAACATGATAGCCGACCATTCCTAGCATAACAGATTCTGACTGCTGCAGTTACCTCTGGTTTTCTGATTAAAAAAAAAAAAGAAGAGAGCTTACATATTAAATACTTACTATTTGTTAGCACCAATGGTAACATATTTCTGGATCTTCATCAAGAATGGGGGAGAGGAGTTGTGGCCAGATCGACGGTGGAATCCTAGCCCTACTGAAGTCAATGGGAGTTTGGTCTTCAGTGGGGCCAAGATTTCACCCACTGTCTTCACTCAAGTAGAACTCCCAATGAAATCAGTAGGCGCCTTGTCTGAGTAAGGATGGCAGGATCAGAGCCTTGGAGAACGTCTGAATGGATGTGGAGGATCTATAATGATATTAGATCAAGCTGAAGTGAATGATCCTAGGATTACATTAGGAGTAGAGTAAAATAAAATAAAGATCAAGGCAATAGAGGCCAAGGCACTTACTAAAAATTATTGGCCTGATTCCTATGGTTTTTACACCAGATATTTTTCTGAAACTCTGCTGATTTTAATGGCTTCACTTTTGATTTAAGCCAGTGTAAGTGAGAGGAGAATCAGGCAATGTTTGTTTTAATGGTAGTTCTATTGGTGATGGCTGAAAGATTTTGATCTAGTATGTGGAGATTTGCAGTTGACTTTCACTTGGAGAAAATATCTTAACTGCTCTTACTCAAATGAATACTGAAGATTTGAGAGGCAGCTGGAGGGGCAGGGAGTATGCGGCACATCCCCATGCATTTGGGCAAGAAATTAAATATCCACTTCAGAACAGAGGTGCATTTTTCTCCCTCATTGTCTGTCTTTGGAGTACACTAGTCAAGCCAGATAGCTCATGGCTCATTGTCTTGTACAGGGTTATTAAAAAACAGAACAGTTTACTTGAAATGTACATGAAAGTGCAAGATTTACAAATAACCCTAATTGTTAAGCAACATATTCAAAATAAATCACTTTCACTGAAAAGAGACTGACACTTAGTATTCAGAAAAATAAAAGGAGGACTTGTGGCACCTTAGAGACTAACCAATTTATTTGAGCATAAGTTTTCGTGAGCTACAGCTCCAATGAAGTGAGCTATAGCTCACAAAAGCTTATGTTCAAATAAATTGGTTAGTCTCTAAGGTGCCACAAGTACTCCTTTTATTTTTTTGCGAATACAGACTAACACGGCTGTTACTCTGAAACCTGTTAGTATTCAGAATATAGCGTCGGAATACACTGAATAAATTGTATGTGCCAAAGGATTTGCGCATTGCCTGACTATGAGAGTCACTCAGACAAACAACCATGGAAACTACCAAGACATCTTCAGGATATTTCTAGAATACAAATGTCCTATCTGTAGTGGGCTTTAGAAGGTGTTTGAAAACAGAGTTTGTTCTCAGAGAGGAAGGATGATCTCAGACTGGATTCAGGAACTTTGTTTGATTCCTGGTTCTGCCACATACTTCCTATGTGACCTTTAGCAACACACTTCATCTTTCTGTGCCTCAGTCCCCCATCTATCAAATGGAGATAGTAATAATTCCTTTCTCCTACCCTTTGTCTGTCTTGTCTATTTCGATTATAAGCCCTTCAGCACAGAGGCTGTCTCTTACCATGTGGTCTGTAGAGTGCCAAACACAATGGAGCCCCAGACTCATTTGGGCTTCTAGATTCAATGATATTACAGGTTTCAGAGTAACAGCCGTGTTAGTCTGTATGCATCCGATGAAGTGAGCTGTAGCGCACGAAAGCTCATGCTCAAATAAATTGGTTAGTCTCTAAGGTGCCACAAGTACTCCTTTTCTTTTTAATGATATTACAAATAATCAACTGCAATTTAAACGCTAAAGACTGGAGCACGATTTTAAACTAGTTTTGGCAAACAATTTTATCCAACCCACAACAGTCAGCCAGATCAGGTTTGAAATTGATTTAGTTAGAAGCCTGGTTAAATTCCTGTCTGCAGTCGGTTTTGAACTCAGATTGGACTTTTTATGGGGATGTGATTTTGGTAAAGGTGTCTCTTAGAATTTTCCACCCTGCAGAGAGGGCACAGACTAAAATGCAGTTAAATTAATCCTTACCAGTTAAGTGGTTGAAATACACAGCAACAAGCTGCACATTTAATTACTGCTACTGTGCGCAATCACAGAAATGGCTTACACAAATTGTGTACCCCTCTAGTTTGAAACTCTGAGTCACAATTTTTAGAACGCTTTACAAACTTTAAGGCAGTAAGAATGATTATCCCTATTTTGCAGAGGGGAAAGTTCAGGCAGAGTGATTTAGGACGAAGACCTTACATTTGCATGTCAGTGTCATGACTCACAGCCCTCAAATCCAGCTCCATAGGAGCAGCCACGCTTCACCCTCCACTTTGCAGCCTGTTGACAACTGCTGACCCAGGACCTAGCCCCAGTTTGAGGCTCCACCCCGATGTCCCATTGGTGGAGTCCCAGAGAAGCCGATTGGCCCACTGGCACTACTTAAGCCAGGAACAGGAAGCTGTCTGAACATCTGGGATCCACCCTGCTCTGGAGTGTATGCCTCCTGCTCCCCAAGCTTGACTTCCTGGCATCCTGACCTGGCTTGGCTCTTGACCTCTGATTTGTGGTTCTAATCTCCAGTTTGTCTCCTACCTCTGACCCACTGGTATCCTGACCCAGCTGACTTGTGACTGGACTCCAGCTCCAATCACTTGGTCTGACAGCCCATGACCAGGCCTTGACAGTCAGTGACATAGAATCTCAGGGTTGGAAGGTAACTCAGGAGGTCATCTAGTCCAACCCCCTGCTCAAAGCAGGACCAATCCCCAACTAAATCATCCCAGCCAGGGCTTTGTCAAGCCTGACCTTAAAAACCTCTAAGGAAGGAGATTCCACCACCTCCCTAGGTAACGCATTCCAGTGCTTCACCACTTCTTCTGCATCTCTGAAAATTAGACAACTTAATTAGGTGACAAAATATGAAATTAGGGGTAAAATTTTCCAAAGTGCTTCCATGACTTAGAAGCCTAAATCACACAGATTTTCCCACCCTAAATCCCAATGTTACTCTAGGTCCCTAACTGTCAGTTCCCCAAATGTGAAAATTTTGGCCCAGTTACCTTTTTCTACGGAACAATGTTCCCTCGAATTTTTAACAGGCCGTGTGTGCAAAAAATTTCTTCTGTGCCACCGCCGAAACAAAAAACCAACCAAACAAAAAAAGGCAAAGCCGGAGTGCGCGCGGTGTTTCGCTGTGTGCACGGGGTCTAGGGTCTGTGTGCGCGCGCACATGCGCACAGCTTAGAGGGAACAGTGCTGCTGAGTCATCTGACCCTGGATTCATCGCATTCAATTTTGGAATTCTGGTTAAAGATGTCACCTAAAAGTATTCCATCTTTTTAATTGTTATGGTATCTTTAAAGTAATTTAAATTAAGAGTTCGTATGTAGATTTATGTATATATTTATTATAGCTTTGATCTTGCAAGTTGCAAGTCATTCAAGGGGCTGAGATGCTGAGGAATTGAAAGAAAATCAAAGAAAATAATAATGATGGTGGTTTGAATGACTCACGGGCAAAATATTTGCATATTTCTTTGTCTTTCTTGCCAGCCATTCTTATGCCTGCATTTTAATAACAGCTACCTACTGAAGATTTGTATATGCTATTTCGGTTATTTTCTTGGTCACCATCGTGATATAATCTCTTTCCACAGCAATTTAATTAGCACAGTGAAAGGACTGACCTTTCTCAAGATTTTATTTTCCATCATGCTAAAAATATCCATCTGGATATGTCAATATGATCTTTGATGCACACCGCACGCTGATACACTGTGGAGAGGAGAGAAGCATTTGAGAAAAAAGTATTTTAAACAGATTGCAAACTGTATCACTAACTTTTACTTGAAATGGGCAATATTAGTGCAAGTGTCTGGTAAGAAAAAGGCTCTTCAACAATAATAAATAATACCTAGCTCTTATATATCATTTTCCACCAGTAAATCTGAAGTATCACTATCCCCCATTTTACAGATAGGGAAACTGAGGCCCAGAGCAATGATGCGGTTTGCCAAAGGTCACCCAAGAAGCCAGGGGTAGACCTGGGAATAGAACCTCAGTATCCTGAGTCTCAGGCCAGTGCTTGATCCCCTCATCCCTACTGCAGTATGGACCCCTTCACTTATCCTCAATTTTCATTCTTGCCTGGCCCACAAAGGTTTCAGCTACTTCATCTTAAATAAATATATGGACAGTTGGTTGCAAATTTTGAAAGCCATCCATGCCTAAATGTGTGTACCCGGTTTAGGCACACAACTCTCACCTGAGCAAATGCAAATCAGAGCTGCTTGCATGCATGCAAGCAAAGATTTGCATACTTAGGGCTCACACATCTTTGATAATGCCAGTTTAGAAATTCTTGTTCTTTTACCTGGCACAGAGTTCCAGGAATGACCTTTTTGCCTCATACAATTTCACAACAACATAAGAATTACACTCCGTAGTTTGAATGGTTACCTTAGGGTTGATTTGATTTAAGGCCATAAAAACAAGAAGATTTTAGGATTCACTGAAACTTAAGGACTTTTTTTTATAGTATTATGGGGGCAGGGGAGGATGAGCAGGATGCCATCTCATCAGGATGTATCTCTCCTCTTTTATTAAGCTCTCTAACTGAAGCTCATTTACCAGGATTTCTTTCTCACCCACTAACCTGAAAGACTGCTCTGCTTCTGCCTCTGATCCAGGCTCTTTTCTAGGTCTCCTCTCACCTTCCCTAACCTCTTACATTGTTTCAAGCTCTTTCCTTCATATGTAGGTCTCCTTGCACCTGCTGAAACTGTACATCCTGCAACTCTACCATTTTCACAGGGATGGTAACTGTGATCATCTTCAGATTTGGTAATTTGAAGAAGTTTGTATCTGAAACAGAATATCACATCTCAGGCCAATCTCTAGTGCAAGTATGTTCTTATCACATTGTTGGAGTATCACGTACAGAGCGTTTTCAACTCAAACTAGGATGTGAATCTATGCTGCGTCTTTGTAAACGTAAGTGCACGTTGTACCATATGCTCAAATTCTTTTTAGAGTGGGCACAGCAGGCTAACTATTCTGAGCAAAACACTCTCCAGGCTGACTGGCAAGCCTCCTGGAGAAGTCCTTCCTATTAACCTAGCCCTCATGGGAAAAAATTTTAAAAAGCACTTCCAGGCTTCTTCCGAAGGCTATTGTTGCTTACTGCCCCTGTGGATCAAAGATCAACCAACATGCATAATCCTGGAGAAAAGTCTGGCCAATTTGTGTCCATCTTTTCAGTACATTTCTAATATTAGAAAGAACACAGCTTGAAACAGAACTTGGAAATAATGAAGTTTTGTTAGACGATACACAGTATGTGCATCTCTTAGTTATAACGCTATCTGCCCTTTCTCAAGTCATTTTAACATTTTAGGTAAAAGCCAAATAGTTATGCTAAAGCTATTTACAGTCTGGGCAAATGCTAAATATACATGGCTTACTGATGGTCAGTTGCTATCTCAAAAGCTGTTGTATTTTCATGTTAGGTTGCTTAGTGTTTAATGATGACAAGTGGAATATACTTTGCCACGAACAAGGAAAAACCTACTCTCTTGTTCACAGAATTTTAAATTATTTATTTTTGAATGACAGTAGCACTTAGAAGCCATAACTCGGTCAGGGCCCCATTGTGCTAGGCACTGTACAGACATAACCGAAATGACAGTCCCTGCCCCAAAGAGCTTGCAGTCTTAAGGCTGGTCTTATTCTCTTTTACGCTAAAGCCCCTTTACATATCTCTGGCAATGTAAAAGCACATTAAAGTGGGTATTAATGTATGTTAAGGCCCCATTACAACTCCTTAGCAGTGTAAAGTTGCCCTAGTGTAAGTGCCAATCTGGCCCATGGTCCCAAACCTACAACTGGATCTGCACAAGCATATCCTGGCACTAATCCCCATTGAAATCAACGAGACCCAGGGCTGCTTATTTAGAGTGCAATAACACTCAGAGTGTTCAGTACTTTACAAACACAAAGAAGGACAGCATATCTGTCGCAAAGAACTTACAGTATTGAAAGTGTAAGTGAAACAGATGTTGATTGGCTTATTGGGAGGAAGCATGATGTAGTGGTTAGGTCACCCAATCTGGAACTTGAGAGACCTAGATTCAGTTCTTGGCTCTAACATACACTCTCTCTGGGGGCTTGGGCTAGTCACTTAAGGGACACTGTTCCTTATGTGTAAAATGGGGAGAACATTTCTTTACCTGACATGGTTTTGCAAGGATAAAATCTACCAGTGATTGTGAGGTGGTCAAATACTGTGGTGATAAGGGCCATAGAAATACCTAGATAGCTAGATGAATTATGCACACTGGAAACATGGCAAAATGCCATATGTAACAAGACTAAATGGTAGGGAAAGAAAATGTGTTCAAGCTTCTAAGTTGTTATTACAGAATTTGTGGAGTGTCAGAGGAAAATATTAAATGTCAAAAGTCCTTGACATGCCCATTTAAATTATAGGATTGACTCACACCAATTTTTCATCAGCATTATAAAATAGCTTTGCACACTGCTGAGAGTTTTCACTTCTGACTGTAGTAATTGTAATGCAAATAACTGTTTCCATTTACCATGGCTTGCAGCCCCCCAAATGATAATATTTTGCATATCTACAGCACCTTCAACCCAAGGATCTTAGGGTGTTTGGAAAACATTAATGAACTCAACCTCATAACATGTCTGTGAAAAAGCTAAGTATTTTTATCACCATTCTATAGACAAAGAAGCTACAGAACATAGCATCCTCACTGGAGACATCTCAGGTTTGATTTTCAAAGGTGCTGAACCTCTGACTGCATTTGGAGTCGTAGGCACCTCAGAACCTCTACCAAGTGTGGATGATGATACCTAAAAACCTGAGCCACCTGAATTAAAGGCCACTTTTGAAATTTGGTCTGAAGTGACTTGCCCAACTTGTCACCGAAGAAGTCACTGTCAGAGCCAGGAATAGAGCCCAGATCTCTTGTCTCCTGGTGCTGTGTTATATAAAACCATGCTCTCATTCTAAAACTTAGTAGGATTTTTAGCCCTTTGGTGCAACTGTTGTGTTTAATTACTTTGTGTATATTTAAATAAATGTAGCTGAGGAATTTAAATAATTAATAATCCATTGCCATGTAAGGAGCTTGTTGGCCATGATGATCAGACTAGTCCCCATCACCTTCCAAACATCACCAACAGCAAAATATTTTAGGCCAGACAGGTGCTTCTCTCACATAAGAATTGTGTCATAATGTGTCAGCCTTATCCAGGGCATCTGGGCGCTACCACAATATAAACATTAGTAATGACATCAGCAGCAGGCTGGATTAAACTTTCCACTGTCCCAAAATGTTGCCATCATTCTGGTCAATGAAACAATTCCAGAACCTGCTCTTGTCAGGCCCACAGTCTCCTTTTCACCCTGGAAAGGTCATGAAAAGAAAATGGTTCTGTATTTTTAATACATCAAAAATTGGAAATATTTCCTATATTTTTGTGGGTATTTCAGAAATATTATGTAATAGCATAGCATAAATGTGGGTAAATTTAAAGTGTCAAACTGTCAGGCTCCCAACAAGGGCAGCTACAGAAGAGCCATGCTGTTGTCTGGATGCTTCCTGGAACGTCCCTTGGGCTCATATAGGGCAGGGAGCCAATCAGGAGCCATCAGGCTGTTGCCTGTCAAATCCTTAAGGCAAAACGTTCAAATGGTCAGTGTCTGCAGCAGGTCTCAGGCAGCAGAGTGCAGGTTGGTCACAGCTGCTGTTGGGTGGCAGTCTGGAGATGTCAGCTGCCTGGTAGCTTTGCAGGCTCCAGCATCTGTAAAACAAGTGAAGCATTAATCTGTATTGAGGATTGTTCACTTCTCTTTACTGGTTGCTCGGATTATGGTAATAACATGAGGATGCATGAAACAACTGTTAAGGACAGTGTTATATTGTAATTTGCCTGGCTCCCATTCTGGCTAATAGAAGTCACTCTTGGGCACATACGGACAGTGCAGAAGCTGCAAGAAGCCATGGGAGAATTCACCTAGCACAGGAACAGCGTAGACCCCGTGTAAATAGCCTTATGCTGTTCAAAAGGCCTGATGTAAGGATGTATTGGGGATGAGAAGAGTGTGCCCATAGCACTGAGTGAAATTCTGGGGTACCTTCTAGCCCGTAGGCTGGGGAGACTGCCATAAATTAGAGCAGTGGTGGGCACGGCCCATCATGGTAATCCGCTGGCAGGCCGCGAGACAGTTTGTTTACATTGACCGTCCACGGGCACGGCTGCCCGCAGCTCCCAGTGGCCGCGGTTCGCCGTTCCCAGCCCATGGGAGTTGCGGGAAGCGGCAGCCAGCACCCTGCGGCCCGCAGTGGTTTCTAGGTTGGTTGTTAAGAATTACTGAACAAAGCTTCCATCCATTCAAAATGATATTACTACTGATTGTTATCTGCACCATATCTAAAAGGTATTCTAAGCACCTCAGAGGAGGGATAGCTGGGGTACGTGGCCCAAAAACTTGAGTCTAGAATGTTGACAGGACAAGCAAGGGTGGGCACAAACAAGAGGGTAATAGGATTGGGATGGCAAGGTTGTATCAGTAGGGTCATGCAGAAACTAATTTTGTGTATTCCTAGTGATCAAGGTGTTTTAGAACTTAAAATCGTTTTTAATTAGATCACTTTGTCCTGTTGAATTCATGGCATCTTACAATCCTGAAAGATTCCCAAAAGCATTTTTGCAAGCTTTAAATAAATAAATTAATTCACCCACTACAGAAATGAAGCAGTTTCTGGAGTGGAATGCAGTTGCTGTTTATCCCGCATATAGCAGCACTACACAATTTAGGACAGGAAGCGAAGAATATATGAAGTTAAAACTGCGGCAGGATTTCAGGTAAGCAGGATATAGTTACCCAACCCGGAATCTGACTAAGACACTGCATGTAACAACCCTACTGTTGCAAAAAGTACCATGGGAATTTTGATAATCACAAATAGTCAAAATTGCCTTCCAGTGAGTGAGCTCTGTTTTGCTGGTTTCTCAACCCAACTCAAATATATATATCAAAGCAAGCAAACTACATCCAACTTCAATCCTCTGGGGTGACTGCAATATATTAGCCCCCTATACACATCAGTGGTTTCTGCACTTATGTCTTACACGAATTGCACAGGGTTCTATTCATTTTCAACAATTGTTCTCCCCAGGCAGCCACTTGCACTGAAGTCCAGACAACCCTGCGGAAAATGGAAAGGAGAGGAACAGGTAAAATGTCTTATTTTCCACAGCTAGTTTCAGATGATCCTCTAGAACATGAAGCTATACAGCCACATATAGAAGGGGAAAGAATCCCTTCTCCGTATACATTTTTCAGGAATCTTCCAATACCCATTATATTCCTATAGTCAGTCACACCTGGATATGTTTGAGGGCTCTTCCTTTCCAAATTTCTACATTTCCTCTGCCCCAACAGGAAAAAGGAAATCTATAACTTGTATAGAGGGAATGGCTTGTCACAGGATTCTTCTGTGAGTATCCCAAAGCTATACAGAAAGTTTAGCTGCTTCAGCTCACCCAAAGGAGAAATATCTGTTTGTCCAAATTTCAGTTTTGTGCCATGAATTTCAGATTATCATATCCTCATTTCTTTCCATGGACATTCCATCCTACAGTCAGTGATTAGGCAAGTACTACAAATTAGCACCAAATAGCAATGTGGAGAAAACTCCCTGATGCTGAAGAAGAAGAGAAAAAATAGATGCCATTTAATGAGGAGGACCAGCCAAGAATATTGAAATCGCAATGATTAATTACTGTAGTGTAGCACAATAAAAATTCCTCAAAATCTGTAGTGGAGGGGATAGCTCAAAATAACTAAACAATTGGATTAGTGACAATTTTTTATCACCTGTGAAAATAAAGATAGTTTAATGCCTGACCTGATCATAACAAAAGGTTTACAAGATAAGTACTAAATTAATTGCAGCTGTTTATTTTAAATGTATTGGAAGATTACAATTTGAGTTTGGATCAAAAACAAATTGTAGCTTTCTAATAAATTACTCTCTGGGATGTTCAACATTCTATTGAAACACAGTATAATCAATACAATGAAAGTAACTGTATTCTTATTCGGGCACAGTGAGCCTTAAGCATCTTGAAGAATTTGCAGCCATGGTGCAGTCTCCTTTGATTAAAGGCACCCACCCACAGTTGGTCAATTTAGTCTGTAGTTTAGGAATGTTCCTGGATTCTTTGCTGATGCAAAGTTCTCACATACAAACAAAGGTGAGTAATGCTTTCTATCATCTTCATTCAGCTGGGAGACTCCATCCCATCTTGGCGGACAATGACCTGGACTCAGCTATTCATGCCTTCATCACCTCCCAGCTGGACTATGACAACATGATAGATCCCGGTACAAAGCCTTCAACGTTTAGGAAAAAAACATCTAGTACAAAACTCTGCAGCATATCTCCTCAGCAACACCAGCCACTGCAAGCATATCAAACTTGTGTTCTGCTCCCTCTAATGCCTTTCCATAATAACAAGTTAAGATCCAGGTCTCAGTCCTTATGCTCAATGGCCTAGGTTCAGGGTTTCTAAAAGACCTCCTAAAGTCCAGAATAAAGAATATGGTCAACAATTTTGCTCCATTGGCTCAACAGATAAATAAAAGGATAATTCTACCTATGCAGGAGACCGAGCTTTCTCAGGCACTGGCCCAAAACTGTGAAATGAACTCCCACAAGAACTAAGGACCATAACAAACCTCACCACCAAATGTGAAAGCCACATTTCTCTGACCTAGTCTTCTCTAACATAAACACACAACAATATGTATATAAATAAACTCCAAACCAAAACACTCAACTACACACACTTCTTTCACTGGGGAGTAGATGAGAGATACATGTGCCAGATAAGTAGTCACAGTGTTTAATCTCCTACTGGAAGGTGCTCAGGCCCAGATTCACAAAGGGACTTAAGCGTTGAGACACTCAGCATCATGCCACTTTACTTTTAGGCACCTAGGAAATCACAGGAACAACCCTGCAATTCACAAACCCTGTGTTAGACATCTAGTCTCCCTGTACAATGAAAGGGGAGATATGGATAGCTAAGCATGTGATCCACAAAATCCAGCATGTTAGGCAGGGAGCTGCCTAAGATAACCAATAGGAGATACTGATGGGGGGTATCTCCTAAGCCCCACCACCTCACAGAGATAGGCACCTAAGTTCAGGCTGCAGGGAGGTCCCTATCCCTGTTTGCAATCCATGAATCAGGGGAAAATAGGCACTTTTCCACTTAAGTAGTATGCAGGGCCAGATAGGCGGCAATTGGAGCCCCACTTTGGGGAGGCTAGCCCCTGGCTCCGCCCCTTCCACACCCCCACGGCCGGAGCCCCGAGACCCCCTGCCCCATCCTTCACAGCTGAAGCCCTGAGACCCCCTCCGTGGCTGGAGCCCCAGGCCGGCTGGAGCCCTGAGCCTCCCAACCTACTCAGAGGAGCCGCGGACCAGCTGGAGCTGCCGCAGCTGCGCCTCCCCTCCACAGACCCTAAGCTGACTGACAGGAAAATTCAAAAGCTCTTCTCTTCTTCTTTCTTCTGGAAGAAGAACCCAAGTTTTTGATATGCCCCATGCAGGATCCAGGGTGGCTGAGGAGGCAGTATGTGTTACTCAGCTTCCTGGGCTCGTCAGTAATCTCCCTGGAGCCCATGGAGCATGGGGCACAATAAAAAAGCAAAAACTCCCCCTGCCAAATCTGCAACTGGGGTCTGGTGGTAGCAGCTGCCCTAGGGGAGGCAGAGCCTCCCCTGGCCTATTATATCCGCCACCCATGCAGGGCCTGATCCAATAGGCATGTTCAAAGACTGCTTAATTCCACACAAAACAGGCAGGGGCTGGGAGGTTTATAACCTTTAACTCAGTGGCTAGGGTACTCAGCTGGGATGTGGGGACTCTAATTCCATTCCCTCCTCTTGCTGATGAGGAGAAGGGATTTGAAGAGAGATCTGCCACCTCTCAGGTGAGTGCCCTTTGCAGCGGGCTATAGAGTCATTCTCACTCTCTGGCCCAAGTAATAATTAATGTGGAACAATTTCAACAGGATTGATTGAGGGAGACCCACATCAGAATATGCCATAGTGGTGAGAGCTAGTTAGTTTCATGAATAACCTCATGTCAAAGGCTTCTTGGAAGTCTGAATAAGGTACATTTTCTGGCTTTACTTTTTCCACTTTTATTGAAGCACACAAAGATTTCTAGTACATTATAAAGACATGATTTTCCTTTACAGTTAGCTATGCTAGTCGTCCCTCATGTTTATCTAGGTGGTTTACAATTCTAGCACATGAATTTATTATGAATATGGCCCATTGATTGTTGTAACCTTACTTCTTGGTAGAAAAATAAATACCTTTATATCATTTATTGGGGGACCAGAGACAGCTTTTCTGTGGTTTATTTGCTAACATTCCTACATGACATTATATTACATTACATTATATTTTGCATTTCCCTAGCAAAGCATTTCATAAATATCACACAGCAGCATTACTTCAAAACTCCCCAAGAGCAACAACTTCATGGGAAGGGGTAGAAATGGGGCAGTCATTTGTACCAGCACTGTACTCAACAGTAGGAGAAAGGTAGCAAACTGAAGATTTAGCTCATCCAGGGCTAATCAGGAGAACGGGGGGCAGAAGGGCCATTTGGCCTGGACCTCAAGCTCAAAGAGGGCCTCAAATGTAGACACTTGTTAATTTTTTGGCATTTGATAAGTTTTGCAACTTGTTTGTATGCGTAAAAGACATTTTTTGGCACAGAAAAAGGCTAGAAAAACATTTGTTAAATAGAAAAAATTCAAATTATGTCTCACTCTTTTTTTTGGTGCCTTATTTTGTTTTCATGTGTCGTCATTTTTTATTTTTATTATGGCTAGGGGCCTCAAAAACTGGAAGTGACCCGGGCCTCTCTGGACCTCTGAGCGGGCCTGAACTCATCTAATTGAAATAAGGGGATTTTCCATGCTGATGTTTAGCCAAAATAGTGGTGGTCACATTTCTAATCTTTCAAAAAGTATACGGAAGAGCATTGATTAGTACAACTGATACATCTAAAGCTTTACAACTGCATGCTGGGTGTTATTATTAATACCATACTGACTCAACAGGACAAGGGCTCTTTCATGATCAAGCAAAACTGAATCCATTTCCATGGAGGATTATCAGTAACTGGAATGGGTGAAAAGCTGGTTAGCTTCCGAGAAGTGATAAGATCAAAGGACAAGGTTGTTTGACAAGTGTGCTGGGGAATCACAAGATACCGTCTTGGTTTTCCTTTACAAACTGCTGAATGTTCATTATTTCAGAGTAAAGTCAATACAGCAATCTAGCCAGCCTCTAGACCAGTGTTTCTCAGACTTGGGGTCCTGGCCCAAAAGGGGGTTGCAAGGCTATTGTAGGGGGGTCGCAACATTAGGGTTACCATACTTGTGGGTTTTCCCAGCCATGGCCTCTGGTTTTGGTCCTCTGATCTCCGTCCAGGCAGATTTTTGACATATGAAAAAATGTCTGTGATTTGGTATTGCCACCCTTATTTCTGTGCTGCCTTTAGAGTTGGGCGGTCAAAGAGTGGCATCTGCTGGCCAGGTGCCCAGCTCTGAAGGCAGCAGCGTCTCCAGCAGCAGCTCAGAAGTAAGGGCTGCAATAAGGGCATGATAAGATATTGCCATTTAGTGCTCCTATGAGTATGTACAGTAATTTACTATCAATTTTTGGGTTGGGGAGCATCACAGCCTGAAATATTTCAAAGGGGGCCCAAAAAAAAAGTTTCAGAACCCCTGCTCAAGACAGCTCATTCTCCTGTAGTCTTTAGCTTTTTCACAAGCCAGAGACAGATGTTTAAATAGTTACAGAAGACTAGCACAAGTTTTTACTTTTCCAGGCTTTTCTAAGCCAATAACTACACAGCTGAAAGTTGGAGCCAAGTTCGCCTCTGGGGTAAACCCACTGAAGTCAACAAAAACAGACCAAGGATGAATTTAGCTCCTCTTATAGTTAACCTATAAGCAACCAACATAAAAATGTTCTGGTTAGGGGCTGCCTTAACTAACTGTGGAGAGTACATAACTAATAATTAAGGCTGCGAGTTTGTCACAGGGGTCATGGAAGTCATGGATTCTGTGACTTTCCATGACCTCCATGACTTCTGCAGCGACCGGTGCAGCTGACCCCAGGGCCGCCCGAGCAGCTCAAGCAGCCCCTGGGCCAACTGCACCAGCCACTGCTGGGGCAATCTCAGGCCACCGGGCCCTCCCCCAGAGCAGCAGGAGGAGTTTGGATGTCAGAGGGGGCTCAGGGCTCCCAGGTGGAGGCCATGTGCTTCCTCTGCCCACAGGCAACGCCCCCACATCTCCCATTGGCCACAGTTCCCAGCCAGTGGGAGCTGTGGAGCTTGTGCTCAGGGCGGAGGTAGCACGCAGAGCTGCTTAGCCACGCCTCTGCCTAGGAGTAGGGAGAGGGGAATGTCGCTGCTTCTGAGGTGGTATGGAGATAGGTAGGGAGCCTGCCAGCCCTGCCAACCCCCCCAGCACCCACGGCACCCCCAGTCTGTCCCCCCCCTTGCAAGATTTAGTCAGGGATATATAGTACAAGTCATGGACAAGTCACAGGCTGTGAATTTTTGTTTACTGCCAGTGACCTGTTCATGACTTTTTCTAAAGATACCCGTGACTAAAACATACCCTTACTAATAATGAATAGGTAGAAGCCATACAAAAAAACAGACAAGAATATTTTGAAGAGACATTACATAGGAAGAGTCATTTAAAAGAATATACTGAACAGCAAAATGGCTTGCGTCATGACTGTTTTTCAGAGCTCTAGATGAGTTCCCACTTCGACAGGAAATGAACAATGTGCTGAAAGAAAAGGAGTACTTGTGGCACCTTAGAGACTAACCAATTTATTTGAGCATAAGCATAAGCTTTCGTGAGCTTCATCCGATGAAGTGAGCTGTAGCTCACGAAAGCTTATGCTCAAATAAATTGGTTAGTCTCCAAGGTGCCACAAGTACTCCTTTTCTTTTTGCGAATACAG
This sequence comes from Natator depressus, assembly GCF_965152275.1. Taxonomy (NCBI): domain Eukaryota; kingdom Metazoa; phylum Chordata; order Testudines; family Cheloniidae; genus Natator; species Natator depressus. Next base: position 60,835,582 of record NC_134238.1, read on the forward strand.
ACTAACACGGCTGTTACTCTGAAACCTGTCATTATGCAATGTGATGAAAGAACTCTTTCAGATACAATCCTCTGCTATACTGTGCTGCCAGCTGCCACAAAATGCCTAAGAGTTTCATACTCCATGTTGGAACTGGGGATTACCACGACACTAATTTAATCATAAATTCCTTTATTAAATCCAAAGGCCAAACAGTATTTATACAATGGCTCTAAACATGCCCCCAAAACCTAAATAATAAGCAATTTACTACATTCAAAGAGTAACAAAACATGTATAAGCATTTGATCAAGATACTTAAAAACAGGCTAAACCCAGGGGGGCTTAGAGCCATGCTTGTCAGTTCCAATGTGGTCAGACAGGTTTTAGCAACCCTTTGAGACTTTATTTTTATACCCTTTATCAAATAAGTGATGTCATTGCCAATTACTGACTTCAGCTAAAAAACCAATTTGAGACAGTTCACCCTTATTTCCAGTCTTAATCCAGATGAGATTTACAATTTCCTTTCTCCCCAATGCCTTTCCTCCGCATCTCTTCCCCTCCTTCTTGCTGACCACACCTGGCGTCACATAAACCCTAATTTGTACTGGGTTCATATCAGCCCTAACTTTTGAGATAACATGGGAATGTGGGGTGGGAAGGGCCGTGTTGACCCGTTGTAAAACAGAGTCTCTTTGTCTTATTTAAAGCCATCTGCAGTCACCCCTATTGGTCAGAGGCCTTCTTTTCAAATACTTTCCCTTATTTTATTAGTTATTCTTTGAACATCCTCCCTACATCATTTCGTCTGGCCTTATAAAACTCATTTCTTTTCAGACCTTTTTTTTACTTGCTAGTTAGGGCCTCTTTGCACAACACATTTCTTTAACCAAACTTACGCTAACTTAATTCTCTAATTTTATATTTATCCTACACTCCAATTACAAAAGCTAACACAATACATGGTCCTCTAATCTACATTGATTGTTCCAATATAAAATGTAGAGGATGACAGACTAATAAGGGATCAGATGTCATCTTTCTTTATGTCAATGAGAAGTCTTTCTTGTTGTCATGACTAAATGATTTTTAAAGCGCAAAGTCAGCTTTGAAGGCAAAGATTCAGAACTCAGATTCTGAAATTCTGAAAACTTCTGTTTCCAGGATTTTAATAACATGGGGCCAGAACCTCAGCTGGTGTAAACCACTGATTACTGATTTAAACAAGCTGAGGATATAGCCTATGTATTCTAGTATTCTCTCTTTCTCTGTGTTTTATTAGTCTGTGATGCTATCCCTTTATACTCCAAGAATCACAATTTATATTGCTCTCAGGTCAAAAATTCTAGTTGGAAGAGTTACTCATTCTTAAATCTGACTGCTTCTCCATGGTCTTTTTGTGGACTTTGTTGCAGGACAACTTGAATTACTTTAAGGAATAGCTTTGGATAACACTAAATATTATAAAAATAAATTAGAAAATGTACAGAAGTCCTTTCAGACATCCAAATCTTGCAGTTCTATCAGGTCAGGTATTCTTGATGCTGAGAGAGAAATTCTTTAAGAAATAATTATTAAATTAAATGTCTATAAAGAAGATGACCACTGGTCAATAGACACTCACTGGGGGGAGGAATAGTTCAGTGTTTTGAGCCTTGGCCTGCTAAACCCAGGGTTATGAGTTCAATCCTTGAGGGGGCCATTTAGGGATCGGGGCAAAAATTGGGGATTGGTCCTGCTTTGAGCAGGGGGTTGGACTAGATGATCTCCTGTGGTCCCTTCCAACCCTGATATTCTATGATTCATCCCATACTCTGGGTGTCTTTACAATAATCAGCTGTACCATTTCATATCAAAACATATAATAGGTAAAAAAAACCTGCTCTTCCCACCATAAATATCTAAACCCCCTACATGCCCCACAACATAAACTCAAGCTGTCTCTCTTTATTGATATAACACCAAAAGGCCAACTTTTTGTTGTTCAATTATCAGAGTTGCTAAAAGCCCAAAAAGAGGGTTTCAGGAGGCATACTGCAAATCTCTTTCTCTCCTACTGCCACAAGTGTGCAAAGGAGCATCATTTTCTCTTGTAACTCATATTTGAATTGGCTCCTACAAGACACCATAAACTGATGCAGCAATGTCTGGGGACAGTGCTTTCACATGTAGAATGTAAGTGGCTATTTCATGTCAAGGCTGACTAAGTTCAGGCCATTTTTGTGGTTGGGATCATGCACATTCATACCTTGGTCATGGATTGCCAGGCAAAAATACCGTTAATAACCAAGTCACACTCACTCTAGATGTCTTCAGAATTGAACAGATTTTTCTTCTTCATTCTCTGTTCAGCCCTCCTTGATTCTGTTTATTCTGGATGAGCAAGTGAGCAGTTACATTCTCACACACCTTATTAGCAGAAACATCACAGTGCAGTCTCCTGGTTCCTCTTAAGGTACACACTGTTCTACCATACCTTGCCATCTGACTCTATTGCTATGGTTAAAGATACCCCACCAAGTTATGGATTTCCAGGAGTGTAAATGAAGAGGCATTTGAAGCATTTGGACAAATGTTCCTCTTCTGATTGTTTCATTCACAAAAAGAGTGAAGCTGAATGCTTATTAAGTTGAGCAAGTAAAATTTTATTAAACCCTGTGGCTACTCTGTCCACAAGGCCAAGTTCCTTCCAGCCTAACTCCCTGGAGCTCCCAGTTTCCACGGCTGTCTCTTCAATAATAGCTCCTCCAGGGAACATGGCCCCTGTGACTCCAGTTCCACTAATCATGATACATCTTCCCTATTTTACAAACATTTTTGTATAAACTTTAAAAACCAATAATTAAAGCAAGATCCCCACCCCATCTCCCTTTGACCAGAGGTTGCTAGCACGTAGCTGAGTTGAAATCTCATCTTTACCACAGACTCAGCTGGTTACATAGTCTTTGAAATAGTTTGGTCTCCTCAACATGTGACCACACTGGGAGTGAGTCACCTGCCTCCAAATCTAGCAAGCTTTCTCCCTGTCTCATCTTTTCCATCCCTGTGGGTTCTGAACCAGAATAAAGAGTCTTGTGTAACAGTCTTTCAGCTGATTCCACCTTACAATAACTCTGCAGGTATTGCAGGTTGGTGCTGTGATGGTTACCTCCTCTTTGTATGCAAATTCCTTGAATTCTTCCAGCTGCTCACAAGTGCGGCAGACTATCTGTGTTCAGTGAATACAGTGTTTGGAATGCCATATCTTGCAAAGTGGCCCTTCAGTTTGCCAATCACTAACTTGCTTCTTGTGTCAAACAGGATATTAACCTCCCAGAAATTTGATAGTAGTCCACTGTAATCAAGTACTGCTTTACAGTGAAGGTAAATAACTCCACTCCCATCTTTTCCCATGGTCAGGTTGGCAGCTCATATAGTACCAATCTCTTTTTTCTACCAGTTATAACATGACCAGCATTTATTCCCAGACAGTAAACACTCTTGATCCCATCTAAGATAGCTGTCAGGCATGTATTTTTTGCATGACATCCTTACATAATGAAGCTTGGACAATAGTTCTCTGTCCTCAAAGTATGATTCCATCCTGCACACTCAGCTCATCTTTAATTTGAAAACATGATTCTGCTCTTATTAGTACTTGGCTTTTGTCTTCAGGCCACCCTGCTAATATCACTCTTTTTGTTGCCTTTAGGTAGATGTCCTTTTCCATATCCTCTTTGATTTCTATCAGCTGTGCTGTTGAAACTGGGAAACCGAATCCATTCGCATGCTGCACTCAGCTCATCTTTAATTTGAAAACATGATTCTGCTCTTACTAGTACTTGGCTTTTGTCTTCAGGCCACCCTGCTAATATCACTCTTTTCATTGCCTATAGTTGGATGTCCTTTTCCATATCCTCTTTGATTTCTATCAGCTTTGCTGTTGAAACTGGAAAACTGAATTCATTCGCATGCTGCACTATGTCCTGATCCTCTTCCCCCATCTCACTGACGCTGGGTAAATGCATCCTGCTCAGGGTATCAGCTAACAACAGTAATTTTCCTGGACATTATCTGACCTCTGTCTAGTAGAGCTGGAGGCTAATCAACACACCCTACAATCTCTTTGGAGCACTAAGAAGGGGCTTGCCATGATTGTGTCTGGGTCTTGTGGTCTGATTGGCCACCCAATAATAGTGCATACATCTACTGATGGAATTGCTCTACTCCAAATACTACAGCCAGAAGTGCTTCGTCTATTTGGGCACACCCAGTTCAGCCTGTGACAGGTCTCTGCTGATATAAGCAAATGGCTTTCCTGCAAAAGAGCAACACCCAATCCTTTCTCTGATGCCTCACACTGGAGCAACAGTGGCTCTCCTGGTTGGTAGGACTTCAGGACAGGGGCATCCATTATCACTTGTTTTGGCATGCTAAATGCTTGCTGTTGGGGACCTACCCAGTCCCATGCAAAATACTTCCTGGTGAGCTGACATTTGGATTCTGCTACTACAGTCAAGTGCAGACAGAATTTGGACAGCAAATTTATCATCCCAGTGAAGCACTGTACCACTGTCACATCCACTGGAGCTGGCATGCTTCTGTCTGCCTTGATGTTGTTTGCATCTGCTTTCAGTCCCTCTGCTGTGAGCAGATAGCCAATGTATGTCACTTCATGCTGTTTGAGGCACATTTTGGTAGGGTTCTTGTCTCCACATCACTGTGGAAAGGTTGTAGTTTTCTGCCAGGGTCTTGTTCAGCTTCTGTATCATTGGTCCATTTGCCTACAATGAGGATATCATTTGCAATTATTTTCACCCCAGGCAGTCCTTGCAGCTCTGAGGTGAGTCTTATCTGGAACTGGGCTTATGCCCATCGGCATGCATACCCATCCGTAGTGACCAAATGGTGTTCAGAAAGTTTTCAGCATGCTGGACTCTCTATCTAGGCTTGTGTGCCAAAACCTGTCCCTCACATCACACACCATAATGATTCTGACTTTGGAGAGTTCTGGCAAGAGGTCATCAGTTGTGGGCAGTGGACAGTGGCATCTTTTCAATGCCTTGTTCAGTGACTTTGGGTCTATGCATATGTGTAATTTGCCTGATTGATTCTTTACCACCACAATGTTGCTTACCCAGACTGTACTAGCCTCTATAGGTGCTACAATACCCCTGCTCTGCAGAGTTTTGAGCTCCTTGCATACTGGATTGTGTAATGCCACTGGAATTCTCCTTCTTGGTAACACACAGGTTCCACTGTATAGTCTACTTCCAGTTGCAGCTTTCCTTCAAGGCACCCGTTTCCCTTGAAAACATCCCCACGTATGGTTTTAAAGTTGTCTCCAATGTCCATAGGACTCGCCCTTTTTCTTCTTGCACTGCAGCTATGAAGTTGTGATGCTGCATCCTGAACCCATGGTTTGCATGGCTGTATTCCCCAACAGGGGTCTGTGGTGCTTTCCATCCAGCACCACAAACCTCAGTTGGTACTGTCTGTTATTTTTCAGATTAGTTACTTTGAGATCACATTTTCCTACAGGCTGCATTATGCTCTCATTGCACATTATTAGACTATGGCTGCTCCTTGTAATGGGTGTGTTCAAGTCCAATTCACCCCAAGCAGTCACACTGCAGGAGGCCCCACTATCCAGCTGAAGTTACACTGAGCATTTCCCTATTAACATTGTTGCATTGTTCCCTCCCTCCCTCCGTCCGTGAAAGCAAGGGCAGACAATCATTTTGTGCCTTTTTTCTTGAGTTACCTGTGCAGACGCCATACCACGGCAAGCATGGAGCCCGCTCAGCAAACCGTCACCGTATGTCTCCTGGGTGCTGGCAGACGTGGTACTGCATTGCTACACAGCAGCAGTTAATTGCCTTTTGGCAGCAGACAGTGCAGTATGACTGGTAGCCGTCGTCGACGTAGTCCTGGGTGCTCTTTTAATTGGGCGCTTGGGCAAACATGGGAGTGACTCAGCCAGGTCATTTCCCTTTTAAGTTTCGTCTCGTGGCGATTCAGTCCTACCAGCAGTGCACTGTCTTTTAACCTCCAGCCAGCAGAAGATGATGGCTAGTCGTCATACTGCACCGTCTTCTGCCGAGCACCCAGGAGATGATGATGGCTAGCGGTCGTACTGCACAGTCTGCTGCCAGCAAGATGTATAAAGATAGATGAAGTGGCTCAAAACAAGAAATAGACCAGATTTGTTTTGTATTCATTTTCTCCTCCTTCCCTCTGTAAAATCAACGGCCTGCCAAACACAGTTTTGAGCTCTATCCTTGAGGTTTTGAGTTCTATCCTTGAGGGGGCCATTCAGTTTCTCACAAAGCCACCCCCTTTGTTGATTTTAATTCCCTGTAAGCCAACCCTGTAAGCCATGTCGTCGGTTGCCCCTCCCTCCATCAGGGCAACGGCAGACAATCGTTCCGCACCTTTTTTCTGTGCAGACGCCATACCATGGCAAGCATGGAGCCCGCTCAGATCACTTGGGCAATTAGGAGCACATTAAACACCACATGCATTATCCAGCAGTATATGCAGCACCGGAACCTGGCAATGCGATACTGGGCGAGTAGGCGACGTCAGCGCGGTAACGTGAGTGATGAGGACATGGACACAGACTTCTCTCAAAGCAGGGGCCCTGGCAATGTGGGCATCATGGTGCTAATGGGCCAGGTTCATGCGGTGGAACGCCGATTCTGGGCTCGGGAAACAAGCACAGACTGGTAGGACCGCATAGTGTTGCAGGTCTGAGACGATTCCCAGTGGCTGCGAAACTTGTGCATGCGTAAGGGCACTTTTATGGAACTTTGTGACTTGCTTTCCCCTGCCCTGAGGCGCAAGAATACCAAGATGAGAGCAGCCCTCACAGTTGAGAAGCGAGTGGTGATAGCCCTGTGGAAGCTTGCAACGCCAGACAGCTACCGGTCAGTCGGGAATCAATTTGGAGTGGGCAAATCTACTGTGGGGCCTGCTATGATGCAAGTAACCAACGCAATCAAAGATCTGCTGATATCAAGGGTAGTGACCCTGGGAAGTGTGCAGGTCATAGTGGATGGCTTTGCTGCAATGGGATTCCCTAACTGTGGTGGGGCCATAGACGGAACCCATATCCCTATCTTGGCACCGGAGCACCAAGCCGGCGAGTACATAAACCGCAAGGGGTACTTTTCAATAGTGCTGCAAGCACTGGTGGATCACAAGGGACGTTTCACCAACATCAACATGGGATGGCCGGGAAAGGTACATGACGCTCGCATCTTCAGGAACTCTGGTCTGTTTCAAAAGCTGCAAGAAGGGACTTTATTCCCAGACCAGAAAATAACCCTTGGGGACACTGAAATGCCTATATGTATCCTTCGGGACCCAGCCTACCCGTTAATGCCATGGCTCATGAAGCCATACACAGGAAGCCTGGACAGTAGTCAGGAGCTGTTCAACTACAGGCTGAGCAAGTGCAGAATGGTGGTAGAATGTGCATTTGGACATTTAAAAGCGCGCTGGCGCAGTTTACTGACTCAGTTAGACCTCAGGGAAACCAATATTCTCACTGTTATTACTGCTTGCTGTGTGCTCCATAATATCTATGAGAGTAAGGGGGAGACGTTTATGGCAAGGTGGGAGGTTGAGGCAAATCGCCTGGCTGCTGGTTTCGCACAGCCAGACACCAGGGCGGTTAGAAGAGCACAGGAGGGCGCGGTGCGCATCAGAGAAGCTTTGAAAACCAGTTTCATGACTGGACAGGCTACGGTGTGAAAGTTCTGTTTGTTTCTCCATGATGAAACCCACCGCCCCTTGGTTCACTCTACTTCCCTGTAAGCTAACCACCCTCTCCTCCTCCCTTCGATCAGTGCTGTCAGAGGTAATAAAGTCATTGTTGCTTCACATTCATGCATTCTTTATTCATTCATCACACAAATAGGGGGATAACTACCAAGGTAGTCCAGGAGGAGTGGTGGAGGAGAGAAGCACTGGGAGGGGTGGTGGAGGAGGGAAGGACAAGGCCACACAGCACTTTAAAAGTTTAAAACTTTAAAACTTATTGAATGCCAGCCTTCTGTTGCTTGGGCAATCCTCTGGGGTGGAGTGGCCGGGTGGCCGGAGGCCCCCCCACTGCATTCTTGGGCATCTGGGTGAGGAGGCTATGGAACTTGGGGAGGAGGGCGGTTGGTTACACAGGGGCTGTAGCAGCGGTCTGTGCTCCTGCTGCCTTTCCTGCAGTTCAACCATATGCTGGAGCATATTGGTTTGATCCTCCAGCAGCCTCAGCATTGAATCCTGCCTCCTCTCATCATGCTGCCGCCACATTTGAGCTTCAGCCCTCTCTTCAGCCCACCACTTACTCTCTTCAGCCCGCCACCTCTCCTCCCGGTCATATTGTGCTTTCCTGCACTCTGACATTGTCTGCCTCCACACAGTCGTCTGTGCTATGTCAGTGTGGGAGGACACCATGAGCTCAGAGAACATTTCATCACGAGTGCATTTTTTTCGCCTTCTAGTCTTCACTAGCCTCTGGGAAGGAGAAAATCCTGTGATCATTGAAACACATGCAGCTAGTGGAGAAAAAAAAAAGAGGCAGTGGTATTTAAAAAGACACATTTTCTAGAACAATGGCTACACTCTTTCACGGTAAACCTTGCTGTTAACATTACATACACAGCACATGTGCTTTCGTTCCAAGGTCGCATTTTGCCTCCCCCCACCACGTGGCTAGCCCCTCCCCCTCCATCCCCTCAGCTAACAGCGGGGAACATTTCTGTTCAGCCACAGGCAAACAGCCCAGCAGGAACGGGCACCTCTGCATGTCCCCTTAAGAAAAGCACCCCTATTTCAACCAGGTGACCATGAATGATATCACTCTCCTGAAGATAACACAGAGAGATAAAGAACGTATGTTGTTTGAATGCCAGCAAACATACACTGCAATGCTTTGTTCTACAATGATTCCTGAGTACGTGCTACTGTCCTGGTGTGGTAAAGTGTCCTACCATGGTGGGTGGAATAAGGCTGCCCTCCCCAGAAACCTTTTGCAAAGGCTTTGGGAGTACATCCGGGAGAGCTGCAAATGCCAGGGCAAATTAATCATTAAACATGCTTGCTTTTAAACCATGTATAGTATTTTAAAAGGTACACTCACCAGAGGTCCCTTCTCCGCCTGGCGGGTCCGGGAGGCAGCCTTGGGTGGGTCGGGGGGGGGACTGCCTCCAGGTCCAGGGTGAGAAACGGTTCCTGGCTGTCAGGAAAACCAGTTTCTCCGCTTGCTTGCTGTGAGCTATCTACAACTTCATCATCATCATCTTCCTCGTCCCCAAAACCTGCGTCTGTGTTGCCTCCATCTCCATTGAAGGAGTCAAACAACATGGCTGGGGTAGTGGTGGCTGAACCCCCTAAAATGGCATGCAGCTCATCATAGAAGTGGCATGTCTGGGGCTCTGACCCGGAGCGGCCGTTTGCCTCTCTGGTTTTCTGGTAGGCTTGCCTCAGCTCCTTAAGTTTCACGCGGCATTGCTTCGGGTCCCTATTATGGCCTCTGTCCTTCATGCCCTGGGAGATTTTGACAAATGTTTTGGCATTTCGAAAACTGGAACGGAGTTCTGATAGCACGGATTCCTCTCCCCATACAGCAATCAGATCCCGTACCTCCCGTTTGGTCCATGCTGGAGCTCTTTTGAGATTCTGGGACTCCATCATGGTCACCTCTGCTGATGAGCTCTGGCCAGCGTGGCAAGCTGCAGGTGACCATGCAAACAGGAAATTGAAATTCAAAAGTTCGCGGGCCTTTTCCTGTCTACCTGGCCAGTGCATCTAAGTTGAGAGTGCTGTCCAGAGCGGTCACAATAGAGCACTCTGGGATAGCTCCCGGAGGCCAATACCATCTAATTGCGTCCACAGTACCCCAACTTCGACCCGGCAAGGCCGATTTAAGCGCTAATCCACTTGTCAGAGGTGGATTAAGGAAATCGATTTTAAGAGCCCTTTAAGTCAAAAAAAAGAGTTTCATCGTGTGGACGGGTGCAGGTTTACATCGATTTAACGCTGCTAAATTCGACTTAAACTCCTAGTGTAGACCAGGGCAAAGAGAGAGTCATGATGTCATCACTGCTCTCTGATGTGCCATCCCCTTCTTGTACAAGTCTGCCTGAATTTTCTGAGAGATCTTGTAAACAGTGTTAAAATGGTTCAAATTGCCACATTCCTTGTAATGCTGTCCTAGTGCAGGGCACTTCTCCTTTACTGACTCAGGCTGTCTCCCATAGTAAATGCATCTCACTATGGGTATGGACCCATGGCTACTTGCTCTCCTTTGCCGTTGTTTCACTCCAGGTACTTCTGGGGACGTTGTGCCTCCTAGGGCTTTTATCCTTTCTCTTGAGGCTTCCACTGCGTGCCCCATGAGTAAGCATCTGTCTAATGTTAGTTCATCTTCACAGAGCAGCTGCTCATAAATCCTGCAGACTATCCTGTCTCAAATTAAGGAGTTTGTCAAGTCCCCAGAATTGAATGTAGCAGTCAGTGTGCCAAAGGCAGTAACATAAGGATCTATCCACCCCCCTTTGGGTTAGTCTCCAGTGAAAACCCTGTTTTGTTCTGCGGTTTCCTTCTGCTTTGAGGAGCAGTAGCTCCCCAGGGCTCCTAGGACGGCTGTGAGGCTTGAGGCAGCGGTGCACATCAGAGCATTGCAGATCTCTCTGCCTTGCTCCCCAACCCTCATAAGATCACATAATTTTACTTTTCTCTGTTGCCCTTCTGCATGGCCAGGCCTGTGTATAGCTGGAACTCCTCCTTCCACTGCGTCGATTGCTGGGTTAAGCTTGTGGCTGCAAACTCCAGGGCTCTGGGGAGCTTCAGACTGAGTCCCATGGCTCACACACTGCGTGGCTGATGTACGGCAGAGAACTCGCAGCTCAGATGCTGCCACCATGTTTCATTAGCAAAGAGTGAGTCTGAGCACAGGTTAAGCTGAACAAATGGAACTTTATTAAATATCATAGACTGCTCTCTCCATATGGCTTAATTGCTTTCAGCCTAACTCTCTGCATCCCCTGTTTTCCTGGTGTCCCCTCAATAACAGTCTGCCCTCTAGGAAACACAGGTCTTCTGATTCCAGTTCAACTGATAAAGATATATGAAGCACAGTTAAAAATATCTCCATGACAACTACAGAAAGAACCTAAATTAATCTATTTCTTTCACAATCCAGCCTAACAAAAAAACAAGAAGTCCATATGGTGAAGGGTAGATGTGCTTGAGCAACGGGTATTTTCACTATATGCAAATTTAAAATGGATATCACGTATTGACACATTATAATTATAAATAATGTAAATATCATCTGCTTTTCTAAAGTACACTGGCAGAGCAGATTAATTAAGGATCACCTTCAAATCCAACATTCTGTTCATTCACTTTATGCTCTTTGTAGTCTAAATTCGCCTTTGTGTAAAAGTGTTAAATAAATCGAGATCCCTTCACTTTGAACCTTTCAAATTATAAAACAGCATTGTGCAAGCTTAAAACTGCTTGATGAACCCCTCCATAGGAAATGTAATTAATAATTGACCCCATAATGCACATCCAATAAGTAACATAAAATCACCTCTGTTGCACGAATAATTTGCAAAAAATTTCTCAATAGAATGAGATGTTTCCCCAACACAAAGTGTAACAAAACCACTGCTGTGTGTCTACATAGTCTGGAAGGTCATTCTAGTGAATTAAGTTCTTTGAATTGCCCCCCTGCTATGAGTCTTTGGTTCCAAAACTAGTTGTGTCAGATTACAAATTCTGTCATAGCCAGCCATGCTCATTACTTGATAACTTCTATTCTTGGAGGTATAATCTGATGATAAACCAAAGTACCACAGTTAACATGTTTACTAACAATAATAATATCTTGCCTGAGCGTCTGTCATCAGAGTTTAATGACTTCTGGCCTGCATTCTTTTTTGACCCTTTCATTTGATCATCCAGCCTTCACAATGAGAGTTAAGAACTGTCCTCCTAAGAGAACATGATACCTTGCAATTTATTTGTCTTCAGCAATAATATGGAGACTGGTCATTAAAGTTGATTTAGATTGGGGTGTAATCTGATATTTAGGAGTCCTTTCCTTCACGTCTTTTGAATTTTCTCTTCTTTCTCTTTCTGCAGTATATTGAATCAATAAAAAGAAAATTGCAAACATGTTCCATACAGTCTTAGAGCAGAAATTCTCAGGAGACTTGACTCCTTATGCCAGTAATAAAAATAACAGGTGTCTGAGCATCAGGCCAAACTAGTATCAAGTAATGGGGCTATTTTTGTTAAGGGAGAGGTAAGTACACCTGCATGGACTTCTCTCTTCCCTTACTTTGGAGATGAATCACAGGTAAATATGTACGTGATATAGCTGTAGCCCTTGCCCAGCTATTTATTATAAAGGCTTATTTAGCCTGGCATAGACTAGGCTTTGTGCTTTTTTAACTGACTACAGGGGACATCCAGCTCCTGGGGCACAACCTTACTCGTCAGCTTGCCTTATACCGGTTCTTTGCCTCGGGTGGAAGTAATCCTTCCCTGCTGCAGCTGCAGAGGGACAGCAGAGCCACTCTAGCTGTGACTGCAGCTAGGCTGTGTGGCTACTGTTTCTCTACTGGGTGTGGGAAGATGGCTGGTGGAGCCCCTTAGTTCCAGTTAGACTGGGATGGGCAAACTTTTTGGCTCGAGGGTCACATCTGGGTATGGAAATTGTATGGCGGGCCATGAATGCTCACGAAATTGGGGTTGGAGTGCGGTGGTGTGAGGGCTCCAGCTGTGGGTGTGGGCTCTGGGGTGGGGCTGGGGATGAGAGGCTTGGGGTATAGGAAGGTGCTCCGGGCTGGGACCGAGGGGTTCAGAGGGCAGGAGGGGGATCAAGGCTGGAACAGGGGGTTGGGGCGCAAGAGGAGGTCAGGGGTGCAGGCTCCAGGTGGCGCTTACCTCAAGCAGCTCCTGGAAGCGGCGGCATGTCCCCACTCCGGCTCCTACTCAGAGGTGAGGAGCCGGCCAGGTGGCTCTGCGCGCTGCCCTGTTCACAGGTCGCGAGGGTTGCGCTTGGGGTGGGGGCAGCATGCAGAGCCCCCCAGCTGCCCCTATATATAGGAGCCAGAGGGAAGACATACCGCTGCTTCTGGGAGCCACATGGAGCCATGGCACGCATGGAGTTGGGCAAGCCTCCCACCCCGCTCCCCAGCAGGAGCTTGATGGCCGGATTAAAACGTCTGATGGACTAGACATGGCCCGCGGGCCATAGTTTGCCCACCCCTGAGTTAGACCATTCCTACCCCTGCTTCCTCCTCAGTGCCAATGTTTAGGTGTCCCACCAGTGCAGGCATCTTGTTCTCCCTGACTCTGCATCACAAATCCCCCACAACAGAACCACCCCATTTTTTCCCCAGGCAGAGCTCTCCATGCTCAGAAAAGGCATTCAGGCTTTACCCTTTTTTGCAGGAGTGCTGACCATTGTAAAAGATCAGGCACCAGCTGCTTTCATGACAAACAGTAAAAATGTTTATATAATCGGCTAGTAGGGCTTGACAAATCGGATCCATTGAGTAGGAATTCAGGTGCCAGAATAGGGGAGTCAGAATTTAGTCTGAACTCCTACCATGTAGGCTACTGGATTCCTTAACTACTGCAGCACATGCCTGCTAGAATAATTTTAAAGCATTTAGGTTGTAATTTAAATGAACTTATTGTTATTGTGAAAGAGAGATTTAGCATTCAGAAGGGTCAGATTCTGACACCATTAAAACCAGAGTGAATCAGGAGTAACTCCACTACTCAGTGGAGTCACAGCAATGTGTGTGAGACCAGCATCAGGCCCAGAGTGAACAGAGTACAGGGATCTGCAGCCTTCTGTTCTCTGTAGTCTTCAGCTACACACTGAAAGGTGCATAACAAGAATGAGAAATGGGATGGGATGTTTGCTCCATGTTTGTTTAGCAGTAGCATAGTAATTAAAAGCCTCTCAGTGTTCCCATTACAAAACCCTTGTGTGTGTGCATTTAAGACCCACAGAAACTGACCGTGAATAGAACAGTCATAGCAGCTCACCAGCTGGTAACACTTCTTCCCTCCTCCTTCCTCCCAGACAAGTTCTCACAGGTGTATAACTTAAGTACAGGGGGTCCCGGTTATTCATTCTTAAGTGAAACTGGGCAGATTTTTGTATCCGGTAGAACTGCCAAATAGGGTGCTTGGAACTATTTTTAAAGTGGGGGTGCTGCTGACGGAAACCATGTATTTGGTGTTTGTTATTACTACTTCAAGCCAGGGGGCATGGCAGCACCCCCAGCATCCCTAGTTCCAGCACCACTGCCTCTTCTGTCCAGGATCTTCTCTATAACACATACCAGATGCTGTGACAGCTCCTTCAAAGTCACTGTGTTCCATCTGCTCAAAAATTAACTTCTTTAATGCATATTTTAGTACTTTAGAAAGGTGCTTTTTGGCAAGGTAGCAGATTCCTCACCCCAGCAGTAAATTAAAAAACAAGCTTCTGGCCTTTCAGGGTACAAGCCAGGCCAAAACAAAAATTCATTTCCAAGGTGTAAGCAAGGTTACATCACAGAGGGCATGGCTACAGTTGCAGATGTAGAGCGCTGTGAGTTAAACCGGCCCTTGGAGACCGCAGCAGGGAAAGCGCTGCCGTGTGTTCACACTGTCAGCTGCAAGCTCCGTGGCGTGGCCACATTTGCGGCACTTGCAGCAGCATTGGGAGCGGTGCATTATGGGCAGCTATCCCACAGAGCACCTCTTCCCATTCTGGAGCTGGGGCTTGTGGGAAGAGCGTGGGGGGCGAGGGGCATGCTGGGTCCTGTCCCAATGCCCCGTGATGCATCGCTTTGCATCCCAGCAATCCCTCTGCTTCCATCCACATTTGGCGCCATCTTTCAACGGGTTTTGAACTGCGCGCTCTGTCTTCCCTTTCGGTCTGTGGGAATGAATCCCGAACTTGTGAGGAATATGATGATGGGTCTCGCCAGCAGTCGAGTTACTCCTTAAGCTACAAAGTGACAGTGAGGAGTCCGACGATGATGTCGACTCGCGTAACGCATATGACACGAGATTGCTTGTGGCATTCACAGACATGCTCACCACCGTGGAACGCCACTTTTGGGCTCGGGAAACAAGCACTGAGTGGTGGGATCACGTCGTCCTGCAAGTCTGGGATGACGAGCAGTGGCTGCAGAACTTTTGGATGAGGAAAGCCACTTTCATGGGACTGTGTGCTGAGCTCGCCCCCACCCTGCGGTGAAGGACATGAGATTGAGAGCTGCCCTACCGGTGGAGAAGTAGGTGGCTATTGCAATCTGGAAGCTGGCAACTCCAGACAGCTACCGATAGGTTGCTAACCAGTTTGGAGTGGGAAAGTCGACCGTTGGAATCGTGTTGATGCAAGTTTGCAGGGTCATTAATCGCATCCTGCTCAGAAGAACCGTGACTCTGGGTAACGTGCGTGACATTATGGCTGGTTTTGCACAAATGGGTTTCGCTAACTGCGGAGGGGCGATAGATGGGACATATATTCCAATTCTGGCACCAGACCACCTAGCCTCCGAGTACATAAATCGGAAGGGGTATTTCTCTATGGTTCTCCAGGTGCTTGTGGATCACCATGGGCGTTCCATGGACATTAATGGAGGCTGGTCCGGAAAGGTGCATGACGCACACATCTTTCAGAACACAGGCCTGTTCAGGAAGCTGCAAGCCAGGACTTTCTTCCCAGACCAGAAGATCACCGTAGGAGAAGTTGAAATGCCCATTGTGATCCTTGGAGACCCCGCTTACTCTTTAATGCCATGGCTCATGAAACCATACACAGGGAGCCTTGACAGCAGCAAGGAGTGGTTCAACAACAGGCTGAGTCGGTGCAGAATGACTGTTGATGTGCTTTTGGCCATTTAAAGGGCTGCTGGTGCTGTCTGTATGGGAAGCTGGACCTGGCCGATGACAAAATCCCCACAGTTATATCCGCACGCTGTACCCTCCATTTGTGAAGGGAAGGGTGAAAGCTTCACCTGGGCATGGACCATGGAGGTTCAACACCTAGAGGCTGAATTTGAACAGCCAGAGACCAGGGCTATTAGAGGGGCCCAGCACAGGGCTGTAAGGATTAGGGATGCCTTGAGGGAGCAATTTGATGCTGAAAGCCAGCAGTAAAGTTTGGTGCCCTGCATTGGAGTGAAGTACAGTGGTTCCAATGCCAGTAGGCATCTGTGTTTGCTACGTATGATGCACGGACTTGCAGTGCCTGTTGCTCTCCTGGGCTACTGTATCTTTTACTTAATGCAATAAAGAATGTTTTCAAAGCAAAACATTCATTTATTGAAAAGAAATACAACTGCTGGGGAAACAGAAAGGGCATGACACATCTGTGCTGTGTGGGAGGAGGGAAGGGGGCGGGGTGGGGAACGGGACAATCACAGATTTGCGTATGTCCTGTTATCATTCTCAGCCTTCCTGTCTGGAGTGCCATGCAATGCGTGCTGCACTTCAGGCTGGCTAAAATGCATGGTGATGGGGGTTGAGCGCAGTGGGTAAGGGTCGTAGTTTCCAGGGCTGGGTGGTGAAGCTACAGGTGTTGGAGGCAGCTGGTGGCAATAAGAAACCGGATGTTGGCGGAAGTGGTTTGGCCATGACATGGGGACACAAGGGAAAGAGTTTTGGGACAAGGGCTGCAGGGGGGGCGGAGGCGGATGTACTCCGCCTGCATTGCTACGAGTGCCTGTATCGAGTCCGCTTGGTGCTTCATGATGCTTAGCAGCCGTTCTGTGCTTTGGTGCCGGCGATCCACATTCTGCTGGCAGAGCCTCTTTTCAGGCTCCCGCCACTCCTTCACTTTTTGATTTTCATTAAGGGAGTGCTGCATGACTTCATGCAGCAGGTCCTCTTTGCTTCTTCATGGACCCTTCCTGATTCTTTGGAGTCTTTCAGCCACTGATAACAAGGACGGCTGGGATCTCAAGGTTGCATCTGTAAAGCCAAAATGCAACACTTAACAGAGGCAGCATTGCTCACACTAGACAGAGCAATGATTTGGCCATACTTAAAGACAAGTACAGTGTACACAGCAGAAATTGCTCATCCCAAAGCGGGCGCACATAACCCACAGGAGCCCCAAAATGGTGAGTAATCACAGGGGCAAGGGGGATTGATTGTTTCATGGCCCTACTTGGGGAGAGCCAACAACCAATGAGAACTGTGGGGGCAGCGCCTGGGGAGGGGGCAATGTGTGGAGCCCCCTGGCTGCCCTACAGGTAGGAACTGGAGGGGGGACATGCCACTGCTTCCAGGAGCTGTGCAGAGCCATGGCACGCATGGAGCAGGGCAAGCCCCCGACCCCGCTCCCTGGCAGGAGTTCATGGGCCAGATTAAAACATCTGATGGGCTGGACGTGACCCGTGGGCTGTAGTTGGCCCACCGCTGCACTAGCCTATGCTTCCCTTCCCATATGAGTGCTGGATTGACAGCACTGGTGATTTTTAATCAAGATTGTCAATCAGGGAAACATCTGGAACTTGCAGACACTATTCTGAGGTTTACTCTGACCCTAGTTCTTGCATATATTGCATTTGTATTAATAGAAGCTACACAGACACCCTGAGATGGATAGACCTCTCTGATTCTATGTAAATATTAAATAGGAATACCTTTCTAACCTCCCTGAGGAGCCCAGATGAAATAGAGGTAAAGGAGCGCTGCTACTGCTCTCATAAAAATTTAAAGGACAATAAGATTTTTATTTTGCTATGGGAACTAATTGTTTTCTCTGTTTATCCGCATTGCCTTATGGGGAACACTCATTTCCGTGTTGGTTGTTGTCAATTACTGGAGAGACCTGATCAATAAAATATGATGGGCTGCATGAATTTGAAACAATTAAACGTAATTTACAGAATATGCATAATTCTAACATCTTGGGAAGTAGACTGCTATAAAACTGCACACCAATCTGCAGACTTTGGGGGGGAAAAGCCAAACTACTTCATTTGGTTACAGTAGGGAAATGCTATTGTCCTAATTTTTTTTTTAAGCAATCAGCAGTTGTGGACATGGGTTAAAATTTATGACTGTTACTGTATTATCTTTTTGCTTGCTGACGTAAGTTAGCTTTCTGAGAAACCTACGGTTATTTCTCAATATGCTCTTAATGGTCTGAGTCAGAACTGCTGATGATCTCTTTTTTTTACAAAGGATTTGGAATAAAAACAAATGAGAAATTGTGGGAGCTTCCGTTGTAAGGGCTATAGAAATAGGGACAAATGTTTCATGAGTGTGAGCTCATCTTCCAGTATGTTGCAGGTGCTGTTCAGTAAATATGACTAACCACGAAAGCAGAGTTTACTTTTCCAGTTGGGTCAGAGTAATGATCATTCTAATCATTGACATTTGGCTCTGTAAACAAGGAAATTTATTATACCACAGATTGACAATACCATGTCCCTTAACCTGATGGAAAGCTTCTTGTGTCTAATGTATTGCATGCACTTCACTAGTACAAGGGTTAAAGTGACTAATGCACTTTTACATCATGTATGGAGACTTTAATATGATGAATCTTGTGAAATAAGTTTCCTACCTCTGTTCAGTTCCTATTAAGCAGGTGTCCACATCACGTAAGCCATCACCACAATTAGTAGCACATTGGAGGTAATTTTAACAGATAGGGCAGAGACTGGATGGACTGAAAGCTGAGCAATCCTCATCAGCAGAGATTGTTTCTCCAAGTCAGGGGTGGCCAACCTGTGGCTCCGAAGCCACATGCGGCTCTTCAGAAGTTAATATGAGGCTCCATGTATAGGCACCGACTCTGGGTCTGGAGCTACAGGCGCCAACTTTCCAATGTGCCGGGGGGTGCTCACTGCTCAACCCCTGGCTCTTCCCCACTCCACCCCTTCCAGCCCCCTCCCCTGAGCCTGACAAGCCCTCACTCCCCACCCCCCACTCCCCAGAGCCTCCTGCACACCACGAAACAGCCGATCAGAAGATGTGGGGAGGGAGGAGGAGGCGCTGATCGGCGGGGCTGCCAGTGGGCGGGAGGCGCTGGGAGTGGGGGCGTGGAGCTGATGCAGGGCTGCTGACATATTACTGTGGCTCTTTGGCAATGTACATTGGTAAATTCAGGCTCCTTCTCAGGCTCAGGTTGGCCACCCCTGCTCCAAGTCAAGGCTGAGGCATAATGGCAGAATGGGGAGCTGTAGCTTCACTTGTGCTTGTCTGTGGGGTATCTATTCTGTGATTAAGCATGGTGAGGTGTTGCCATTTTCCAGCTCTGAGAGGCTGGAATCTTTTACCAAGCACTAAATTAACTGAATTAAGGGGGAAAAAGCCTACCGTATACAAACTTAATGGTCTCTTCTTCACCAGTGGACACCTGTGACCACCATATAAAAGTCACCACACAGTTGGTACAATAGATAGTCTCTGCTCAAGAGGTTAGGAAAGAAATAGCAGAGGAGCTGCAAGTCAGATGGAGAGGTGAAATGACAGAACTCCCTGGGATAGTTTTCAGAAAACTTGTCTGATTTATACTTGGCGCTAGTCAGTGCTGTTAGTCCCTTGGCTTAGGGCAAATTCATTTAAAAAAATGATACCTAGGTTCTTTTTGGAATGGCTCCATGCAGTCACCATGGGCTAGAGAGAAAGGAATAATTAACCTAACATTTTTCACATCTTGGCTTACCAACTAGAAAGCCTACTCCGTCAAGTTATATCTCATTGTGGCAGTTCAGATTAGCTGAGATGCTCTTGCTTTTGATTCATCAGTGCTTATGAAGTGAGCATCCTCTTTGGAATATGCCATCTTCCAGCCACACCTTTCCCCTATACCAGAGACACAGCACCTCTGTTGGCTTTACACCCCCTGGGGAGACCCTCATGCTAAACTTATGAAAAAGGGCCTGCATTGCAGCTGGAAATCGGGCACTGTGGTTCTTGCACAGCTTGTTAACACTTTCATTTGGGAAACCATTTTCACTAGCCCTAGAAATATCCACTGTTTTATGCAGCATCACACCCATTTATTGTGATAACTAGATCAGAGTAAAGCTAACAGTTAAACCATATCTAATTCCAGCTCTAATTTGTACACTATTAGCTGTTCAGATTCATATAACATAGTATCATCAGGCATGTCCTGTAACAACTGTTAATTCTCACCGAGCAGCTAGTTTCTTGTAAAGAAAATATGCCTCTCTCAAGTGATATGTTTGGACAGGCTTTTGAAATACTTGCATGAATTTAGCTAGCAGTTTGGCACCCACCTCAAGCTCCCAATGGAATTTATTGTAGGAGTATGTCTACACTACATTGTAAAGCCAAGTCTACCAGACCCAAAACTTCAGACCCGTTCTTGCCAAGCTTGCACTTGAGCATCCACAATGTATTACTACACAAGCCTCATACCCATGTCAATGTCAACATGTCCATGCTGCACTATCCAGACTCAAGTCAAGACCTTATTGGTTCTGGGAGTGTATCCCCAGGCTCTTAGTACCCTTGCTAGCTATAGCTGCTCTAGGCTTTAGTTCAAAATATATTATTGTGGGACAACTTATCCATCCAGCCCACAGAATTTGACTGGAAGTGATGTTAGCCAGCCAACACATTCAGCCAAGCCATTTCAGAATCTGCAAGCTCCCTGCAACTGAAGTCAGCAACATGGATCCATCACCGGTGGAAGAACATCTCCTGCTTATGCTTTTGCTCCCATTTCAGCAATCAGGCACAGCATCTGTGAGATGCTGATGGACATGTTGGCAGCAGTGTTTATCCTCTTGACCATCCTCTTGGAGGGAGATATAGAGACAGCAGCCGTAACCCAGCTGATGCTGCTTGTGTCTCTTGCCCTAACTGCAGATTCCCCATATGTAGACCAGCATTTCTGGAGCAGGGCCACAAGCACAGACTGGTGGGGTCACAGTCATGCAGACCTGGGATGACCACCAGTGGGTCCAGAACTTTTGCATGAAGAAGCAGATATTCCTGCATCTGTGTGATCAGCCTGCCCTGACCTTCCAGTCTCAGGACACATGCATGAGAGAGAGGCTGTGCCAGTCCAGAAGTGGGTTATTATAGTCATCTGGAGGAAGTTGGCTACCCCAGACTGCTACAGGTCTGCTGCTAACTAGTTTGGTGTTAGCAAGTCAACTGTGGGGCTTGTGGTGAAGGTCTGTGAGGTGATCAGGACTGTGCTTATGCCCACCATCTTTGGACAAATCAGTGTTCCTGAAATGATAGCCAGCTTTGAGAGAATGGGCTTTCCAAAGTGCACTGGGCAATCAACGGGACTCACGTGCACATAGTTTGCCCTCTACAAGGAGCACATGACTACATAGCTGCAAAGGGTGCTACTCCACTGTTATACAGGACCTGACTGACCATGGAGGCAGGTTTCACGGACGGCAACATGGGATATAGTGGCAGGGTAGATACCACTTTTTTTGGTTTTCCAACTGAATGACATTTTTACAAATAGAGTCACTGTCCCCATGTATTCAAAGGGACCCTGCATACCCCCTTTTGCCTTTGTTTATGAAGCCATACCCTGGCCGCAAAGGCCCTGGCAAAAGGTTTGACTAGATGCTCAGTAGCTGTAGAATGGTGGTGGAATGAGCAGCTGGCAGATTGAAATCTCAATAGCACTGCCATCAAAACTATTTGGATGCCAATGTTTTTAATGCTGTCTTCATTATTGCATCACAGATGTCTGCAAGGACAGAGGTAAGCCATTTCAGCAGGACTGGACTCAAGATACTGCTTGATTGCTACACACAACCAGAAAGTGAACTTTTCCTTACTAGGGGAAGATCCACACATGCAACAGCAGCCAGAGATGCTTTGTGCAACCACAAAATGGATTTCCACAGTGCAATGGATGAGGGGGACATGAAACAGTATTTGTAATTGGGCCACACTTATCCCTCTATTTCTGGGGCAGCTTTGGAAGTTTTGTGTTTATGAAATTTTATTATGCATTTTACACACACTTGATGTACCATTTTAATAAAGTTAATGAGACCAGCTTGTGCAAATTTAACACTTTGCATATTTAAAACAAGCAAGTGACAAGTAATCATGTAAATACCTGATGGCAGATCAGCTGCCATCCACACATAAAACAGTGCATATTAAAAAAGATTAGACAACAGTACAAAGTAGTCAATGCATGTATACTGTCACCATAGGAGTGACAGCTCCTGGGTGTCCCCTGTCCTCCTTGGCCATCATTTTATCTCTGGCTGTTCCTTCTTGTGCATTGGCACATGGTTTCTTTTCTCTGGTCAGCAGAGATGGAAGAGCACATTGTCCGACCACGATTAAAAAGAAATACTATCATTTTCCCATGGGCTGCATCACTTGGTTTCATTTCATTCATACAAAAATCACTGTCCAGCTCAAGAGGTTCTGTTTAGATGTACATATCAAAGAGTTAAAATCATTTATAAATCTCCATAAATTGTCCTGGGGTTGGGCATAGGGGGTTTGGGGCTTGCTATGAAGAACCACATTACTAGCCATGGTTGTACAATCCCTTCAGGCAGGGCAAGCTCTGGAGGACATTGATATTGAAACATGAACCTTTTTCCTTTCTTGTGGGTTTTTTTTTTTTAAATCTTGAGTAAGTGTGGCCTTATTTTATTCCCATTGAAGTTATGTCAAAACTCCTATTGACTTCAATGGGATCAGGCTTGAGACCATCTTAAATTTAAGAGTATTTAATATTTTTTTAAAAATGAATCAGGACTTTTGTAACACTTTAAAGCTGTATGGCCCTGTTAGGTGCTGCTGAGATAATCTTTTACATGGCACTCTTCCCCTGGAGTGCCTAGAGTGCACTATTGACAAGTTCTATAAGTCTAGAAAGAAGCCCTGAGACCAGACTCTGAGGTCACTCCTACTCCCAATGGCCTTTCAATGTGGTAGCTCATTACGCCACCTAATGGCCACTAGTATTCGATTTACAATGCATTTTTCAGACTTTTAATGAGTAACTAAGGTCTTGTTAGCTTATGGAGTTCAGATTGGCAAATGACTCATGAAAAGCGTGGAAATTAGTCATATCCACAATTCAGGCACCTCTAAGTTTTCAAAAGAGATTTCAGTCAAATCTTTCCAAACAAAAAGATATCGCATAAATTCATCCTACATAAAG
Source organism: Natator depressus (assembly GCF_965152275.1). NCBI lineage: Eukaryota > Metazoa > Chordata > Testudines > Cheloniidae > Natator > Natator depressus. The sequence continues at coordinate 60,858,722 of NC_134238.1, forward strand.
ACACTTTCTAAATATCATTTTTCTTTAAGTTATTTTCATAACTATGATGTATTGCAATACAAATCAATTCTTACCAGTAGCTGAAAGCCCGTGCTGTCACAAGGGTGCAATTCAGATTCATGAGGGGTGGGGAGAGCCAAAAATGGCTAAGAATTTAAAAATTGGATGACAGCAGACCACAAATCCCAAGCAATGATTGAACCTGGTGATATTCTAAACAGAAAAAACTCTCAGCCATGCTCGTAGTTGTTTCCATCTGTCATAAATATAAAGGGAAGGGTAAACACCTTTAAATCCCTCCTGGCCAGAGGAAAAACCCTTTCACCTGTAAAGGGTTAAGAAGCTAAGACAACCTCGCTGGCACCTAACCAAATGGACCAATGAGGAGACAAGATACTTTCAAAGCTGGAGCGGGGGGGGACAAAGGGTTCTCTCTGTCTGTGTGTTGCTTTTGCCGGGACCAGAGCAGGAATGCAGGTCAGAACGCCTGTAAAAGGGCTAATAAGCAATCTAGCTAGAAATGCGTTAGATTCTGTTTTGTTTAAATGGCTGGTAAAATAGTTGTGCTGAATGGAATGTATATTCCTGGTTTTGTGTCTTTTTGTAACTTAAGGTTTTGCCTAGAGGGATTCTCTATGTTTTGAATCTGATTACTCTGTAAGGTATTTACCATCCTGATTTTACAGAGGTGATTCTTTTACTTTTTCTTCAATTAAAATTCTTCTTTGAAGAACCTGATTGCTTTTTCCTTGTTCTTAAGATCCAAGGGTTTGGGTCTGTGTTCACCTATGCAAATTGGTGAGGATTTTTATCAAGCCTTCCCCAGGAAAGGGGGTGTAGGGTTTGGGAGGATTTTGGGGGGAAAAACGTTTCCAAGCAGGCTCTTTCCCCTGTTATATTTTTGTTAGATGCTTGGTGGTGGCAGCAATAAAGTCCAGGGGAAAAAGGTAAAATAGTTTGTACCTTGGGGAAGTTTTAACCTAAGCTGGTAAAAATAAGCTTAGGGGTTTTTTCATGCAGGTCCCCACATCTGTACCCTAGAGTTCAGAGTGGGGAAGGAACCTTGACACCATCACTTCATGCTAATTCAGACTCTGTGCTTCAGAATGACACACAAATGACAATGCTAGAATCTTATCTAGATTATATAGTCATACATGTGCCCAAATTTTAAATTAAATGCAACTCCAGCCCCCAGAAAGCAATTATTGCAGCAGATCAGCCAAATGTCAGAACAATCTGAAAGTTCAGGAGTGAAATCCTGGCCCCACTGAAGGCAATGGGAGTTTTGTCATTGAAGACAGTAGATCCAGGATGTTACCAAAGTTTCTAACTCAGCATCAATTCACTGGTGCAGAATGTCCCATTTATTTTATGGCATACCTTTTCAACACAAAGACAGGTAAATAAAAGCCAGCTTTGGAAGTTTCAGCCCAAAATAAGTTGGTCTGTCAAACATACAAGCAACTGCAAAGGGGAAGCAATGGGAGTCTCATCTTCCATAATGACAGGTTTCAGAGTAACAGCCGTGTTAGTCTGTATTCACAAAAAGAAAAGGAGTACTTGTGGCACCTTAGAGACTAACCAATTTATTTGAGCATAAGCTTTCGTGAGCTACAGCTCACTTCATCGGATGCATACTCAACCTGACCACCTGTTGGATCATATTAAAGAAGTTCTGTATTAAAATCACAAATGAGTTTGATTCCCCATAGTTTAAATTCCAGGGTATTACTAATTAAGAGGTCTCTTGGGTTTTGGTACTGTTTCTCTCCCTCTATGTGTGAAACTTGCAAGCTGCTAATTGTGTTAGTACATTCTAAGACAGAATCTGTTCTCAAAGCAATTCACAGAGACTCAAAGCAATACTCTAACAACAGAAACAGCACCCAGAGACTCCCCGCCCTTTTGTTGTATTAACAACTGTGATTAAAATAGAGATAGAGGATGGATGTGGATGGATGCTTGGTGTGGATAAGAACTGAATGATCAGGGAGGTGCCAGCCTAAGAATCCAGTGTCCATCGGCTGAAGAAGGCGTCAAGTGGAAATAACCAGAGGACCCCGGAGGGCAGACTGGAATCCACCCAACAGCCTCAAGAATGGGAGAACCAAAGAACAAGATAACATCTAGCAGCACGGAGCCGTCAGGAATGTGCTATCTGCTGATTGATTCAGCAACAGCATGATGAAGCAATTCCCATAGACTGGCATAGGAAGAAATTCCTATAAAAATAGACTCTAAAAAAGTGAGAACTTTGGGGTCTGATTCTGCAAACCAACTTCCAGGAGCATCAGATGAGCATCTGACAAGGCCCTGCTCCCTCCTCATGTCCAGGCCACCTGGCCAGTGGCTTGGCATGAGCAACTCTAAGGCTGGTAACTATGATGACAACCTTGCAGAACCTGTGTGTGTGTGTGTGTGTGTGTGTGTGAATGTGTGAATAAATATGAGATTGAATGGAATGTTATAGCTATAACTAACTGCTTACTATGATAACAACCTTGCAGAACCTGTGTGTGTGTGTTTGTATGAATGAATGAGTGAATAAAGATGAGATTGAATGGAATGTTACAGCTGTAACTAACTGCTTACTATGATTCTTTCTGTATTCACAATAAATGTGGTATTTTGCCTTTTTCCCTTTAATAAGATCCTGCTGGTTTTTAATTTATTGGTACAACACACCGTGCACCGTAGGCACTTCAGCTGTGTCCAAGAGTTCCTCCATCAGTAAAGCGGGGATAGTACTCTTACTTGCTTCACTGTGGGATTGTGATTAGTAAATTGCTATGGGTCCAATGCTTGGAAAACAGAGCAGTGCAGAGGTATTTATCATGAGCTGCGTGCAGAAAGTAACACTGCACGTCTAGAGAGACAACCTCTCTTTCTGATCCTAGCTCTGTTCCTTTCTGGAGAGCCCAGGTGGAGCATAATAGAGTCAAAGGGAACATGGGCATGGGCAGGAGAAGGGTTATTTGGCACAGGCATTTTCTGCCAAGAGAAGCAAATCTCAAGAGAGACAAAAAGGTATACAGAGCAGCAGTGGAGACTGTAGGCAGTGCTGGGGGTGAGGGGAGGAAAAGGGGTTGGCTACATAACATCAAATTTAGTGCTAAAGTCCCAGCCCCACTGACTTTAATAGCAAAAAACTCTCAAATGACATTGACAGGGACAGGATTTCACTTTAGGCTTGCAGTATTGGTCTTCCTGGAGATAGAGGCCCAAATCAGGCAAGGCTGGCTCAACCCTTCAGCATCAAGGTAGATAAATTGAATTTCATGCTGTTTACGCTGTGGATTTTTCAAATGAAAACTTCCCATCTGCTCTTTCTGGCTGGTAAAGAGCCTAGGATGCGTTTTGTAAAAGTTTGAGCCTGGCTAGGTCTCCTCTAGGAAATCAGCACAACCATCTGCTCCACCTCTAGCTACAGCCCCTTTATGAACTCGTTGCTTCTTTAACTGAACTTGAAAGTAACAGCCAGTTATGTTGTAGGGAAATTGCCTAGGTCTTGCTAATGTACTACCAGCGACGTGTATAATATCTGCATATTTGCTGGTCAAAGAAACAGGCTGTTATGGTTCAACTTTCCTTGCTGAGGGGTCGTCCCTGAGCCTAGGGATTGAAGGCAGTTGGGCCATGACCACTTCTCAGAAACGGGAGCTAACAGACAGAGCTGGTGACCAGGAAGTGTGCCAGAGAGGCCAAGGAAAGAGACAGTGCTGCAGCCTACTCAGACCAAGGGACGCTTAAGGGCACACAGCCCCATTGTATGAGGCCCAAACTCAGCAACCTGGAGAGATCATCCAACAGGAGAAGCTTTACCAGGGCTCTGACATTACCCCTGCTGTAAGCAGAGCCCCGCTGAAGTTCAATGAAAGTGTGCCGGCTTACACTACTGATGAATTTGGCCTTAGGAGTTTGAAGCAAGCCTATGGCTATATTAAGCTACCCAGAACTGACCCAAGAAATGCTTTTTATCTGTCTGATTTTTTTTCTCCTCCAGACATTTGGCTGGAGATAATGAGAGAGAACTCGTTGCAAACACAGCTACCCTTTTTTTTTTTTTTTTAAACAGAAAAGTTGTTTGATCATCATGTCTGAATTCAGGGATGTCACAATGATGTTCAAATAATTGTGTTCTTTGACTTACTTAAAATAGAGGAATCAATTACATAACCTTCGGGCCAATCTGATTAAAAACTCAGAGTGGTTTGTGGGAAAAGGTTAGGAAAGAAGCCACTGTGGTGAACTGGCAGCTTCCAGAATGGCAACCTGCACTCTGCTCACACTGATGCCTGAAATATACTCACTGATTGGGGAAAAATTGGTGGGGGGGAGAATAAGAATAAATTGACTCTTGCTCTCAACTAGTTTCCAGAGAGATGATCTTTCCTGAGGCTTGCTTTAGTTTTGAGATAACATCTTGTTGAGGCTAAATATAAAATAAGAACAGCATGTATTTCCTCCTGCTATCCAAAGAGTTCAGGATGCTGCACAGCAGGATGAAAATAAGTACGTAATACAAACTTGTACAACAGTCCCCTCTTAAACTGCTATTACACAAAAGGAGGTCCAGTATAAAAGGGTTGGGAAGAAAGAGGAATAAATACAGGGTAAACTCTGACCATTCCATAGGGAGGAATGAAACAGGGAGTTCAGGTGGAGTAAGGTCTAGACTATAGTCCCTAGTGAGGCAAAACTGATCATCTGCTGACTTCATACCTGATCATAGGTCTGTGCTGCTTCCATAAGCGGCAAGTGATGGAACATCTCTAACAAGATCCCTGTGAAGTGGCAACTGCAGTAATTACGCTTAGTAATCAACACTGAATGTGTTGTTACATTCAGGCCACCATAGGATAAAGACCCAGCCAACACAAGCTGTCAGAGGTGGTGCTAGCCCATTGGGGGCCCTAAGCAGGAATATTTTGGGGGGCCCTCACACACATATCACAGTTAAAAGCTAATGGGGGTGTCTCTTGAGCCACTCGGGGCCCTAAGCAATTGCTTAATCTGCTTGTGCCTAGTGCCGGCCCAGCTCTACACATATGAACACCACATGTACCATGTCCGATACCTGGCTCCCATGGAAAGGGCACAAGGAGAAGGAACACCAAAATTCTTAACCTGATTTTGAACAAATCCCTTCAACCAGCAGAGGCACAAAGGAGGAGTGAGTTTCTTCTTATTTATGTTCTCTACCCAACAGCAAGACTTCTGCTTTTTGAGGTTTGAGGATGTACTCCTAGTCAGCAGGCAATATCAGTCAAGTATTGCTGCAGAACAGAGATCAAACTTGTATGGTCTACCACTCAAGAGATGCACAGTTGCATATTATGATACATCAATAATTTCTTGTTTAGAAGTGATCTCACAGTTAGGCTCCATATACACCTTAAGCAACATGGGAAATACAATAGAATCTTTGTGTGATGACTTTTTCATTACTTACTGACACCATCCTCCTGGTGTGATGGTAGCCATTGGAGTGAAGTTCTAGACAGAATAGCAATATCCTTTATTCACTGAAGCAATAATCCATATTAAACAATTATATTAACAGCTACTAAGAGCTCCAGCATGACCAAAATGCTCACTTGATCTCACTCAAAAACCTGTCTGAGATTTTCATTACCCTAACAAGTGCAGTTTCAGTTCTAAAGGAAGGCCAGAGACCGGGCAGGATCTTACCCAAGTTGACAATGGTGTCCATGAGCAATTCTTTGGCTATTATTCTCCTAATGCAGCTACTAAAACAATTCTAGCCCATGTATTTTTTTACTTTGTGTTAGCAATTCCATCAATTTAAAACTGGAGATCTGCTAACTTGAAGTCTAGTTCATTTCAAAAAGTTAGTTAGAATTGCAGGTACTACCTCTGCTCCTGATTTCCCTGTATTTTAAAAATGATTTTCTCCCCTGCTGCATGAAAGATCCACATTAACATGGGAAACTGGCTAAGACCAGCCAGAGAAACAAAATTGATTAGACGCAATTCTGTCAATGCCTGGACAGAGAAAAAGTTTGTCTAATCTTCAATTAAAATAATGTTGGGTGTAATATACACCACCACCTCAAAAGAAATTCTGATCAAAGTTTGTTTTTAAACTGACAGTCCTTTTAAGAATGTAATCTCATTATGCTCAATACAGCTTGATGAATGTGTTTCCTCATCAAGTTGACAGTGATAGTAAATGAAACATTCCTGATGAAGGGACTGTGCAGTCATTGTGCTGTTGTTCTATTTGCTATATTGTTCAACTCAGATCCACCCTGCAAAACTCCCTCACTATGCAGGTTATTCAACCAGTACGGAGCGCTAAACAAAACTTCACCGCTTTTAACACCCTGCCAAACAAAGAGGGAAAGAAAACAAATGGACAGGAAACTGTACTTATCCCATCTCACCACAGAGTGTCACCCTTATTCTATGTGTTGCTTTGGTAGGCAGTATTTCTAAGGAGCTGGAAAAACAGAATTATTAACGGAAGCCAGGTTCAGTGTTGAATAGTCAGGCTGGAGTCTGATCATCCTTTATGTATACTGGTTTTATTTTGTTCTTCTTCTTTGTGTATTTGCTTTTAATGAGATGCTTCCTTCCTTCTCGTCATCAAGAAGCTGGCTGGAGTGTAGACACAAACTCTGGGAAAGAGCTTACACAACATACACAACCCTCCCAGCCATTCAATAGAATTTAAAATGAAATTCTGTAATGTGTGTTGCTTAAATACTTTGGGCCACTGCACTTCTAGGAGAAGGATTTCTTAACTTGAAAATGCTGGCATGTAACTGTGCCCCAAGATGGCTGCCCAACATCCACCACATATCTGTAGCTTGGTTATTGTGACATAAGATTTACTTGTCTGCGTTACAAATGCAACCAAAGTATAACTAGGAGAGGGGGTAGTCCCATCTTTACATAGCATTACCCCATTCTAATGTGATTAGAGGATTTAGCTGCTGGCTTATGGTGGAGAGCTCACAATAACCCCTCTGAATACATTGCCAATGTCATGGTGGTTCTCAGGGACACTGAAGGTGGTCAAAGTATGTTGTTTCCAATTTGGAGTATCTGGCTTTCCATTACAGAAGCCATTCTTCTCTTTGTACATCATACAAGATGGACATATGAAAAATGATACCATGGGAATTATCTTTGGATACTTGGGCAGAACCATCTTGTGGGGATTTGTTTTTTGTATTAGTGAGTGGTGATGATGACACAGTGAAGCTATCTCACTACACCACATTCTGCTGTTGGAAGAGTATTGAAGCTATACTTGTAGTGATCACGAGAAGCTCAAAACTCCTTCATGGAAAAGTGTTTTCCATTTGATTTTTGGATTTTGGCCTTTGAAATTAGGACAAAATATTGCCATTGCATAATCTCATTGCTGTATTTCCTTTTAATTGATTTTTTCAGAGCTTGCACATTTGTTTTTTTGTTGGTGAATTTTGAATGTCACCTGGGTTGTAGTTGTTCGGGGTTGTTTAGAGACTTTTTCAGATTGCAGGGTGCACACTTAACAGGGGGTACACGGTGACATATAATAACCAAGTGGCCTTACTTATGCTTAGCAATGAGGGATACAGCTTGTAATAAATTACACAAAGGAATGTCATTTGAAACTTGACATTATAAAGGTTAATGAGTACTGCTTTGACAAAGACAACGCTTGTTGGTGATTGTTGTAATAAAATTATGACACATCGGAATTTTTGTAAGAGACTAGACTTCATTTCCTGCCCCCCTCATATAATTACAAAATGTTGATCCCTGTCATGCGATGGAAATCAATATCCTCTGATGCCAGTGGCTGCTGTTACAGTCGTGACCAGACTCTAGTTCATTTGTTCACCTTCATGAAAGTTAAACAGTGAGATGACAGAAGATGTGGACCTCTTTTGCTGTACACAGTAACAGACACCCACATAATCTTCCTGAAGACCTTTCTGTTTACAAACTAGAAGGCTCAGTATAACAGAATCCAATGAATGTGTGTGTGTTTGCTTTGCAAATACCATCTGCTTTTAGTCATATTCCCTAACTTACATAGATGACATGTGGATCTGGATATTTGTGCTTTTTCAGGGACAGCATTTCCAAAGAAACATGTTTTGGTACAGAACCTGGTCTCAGCACCTTAAACAGAAAAATCAGATTTTCACAGAAAATGGATAGTGCAGGTCTAAGCCTACCTGATAGCTCTTTGAATTTTTTTTTTTTTTAATTCTTTTTAAGCCTTCTCCCATACAGACACAATGTTGACTCCTTTCACAAAACGAAACCACCAGTGTCACTGGGAAGATGAGTCACATGACAGTGAAAATGTCTAAATGAAGCAGCAGCATGCACATTTAAGTCTCTTGTTTATTACAGTCTTTGGGCCACTTCAGAGGAATAGTCCATATTAAGTCCAAGAAACAATGGAGATGGTGCATTAGTGGCTGTACAACCAAAAGCAGGTTTGGCCATCTTTATTAATATCAGAGCCATATTTGGAGCACTGAGTACAGCTTTATCACTGTGTTACAAAAAGGCTATTATCGTAGTGAGAAAGTACATTAGAATGGGAGGGAAAATAGTGGCTGATGTCGTTATTAAAGGTTAAGAAAAAGTAGGCTCTTAACCCTGCATCTATTGACGTTTCTTAATTGGAACAGCACTAGTCCCCTTTCTCTTTCCACAAAGGGCCTGTTAATGGGAGACTTGCTGAGGTATAGCGAATACCTATGCTATGGAACAAGGTTGTTTAGGATAGTATCCAAATCAAGATTTCTATAATTACTTCTCTCGTTTCAAGATTACCTCTGCTCTGATTACATTTCAGCAGACATTTTATTTAACTTAATAGTATGTGACCCAGATATAAATATCACTGCAGTAGCTTATGAGGTGGTATTGTAATCTATTCTAGCTGGAAGACAGCAAGGGAGAAACAGCTAACATGATAGCCCTGAAACTAGTAGGAAGTTGCCATAGCTACAAGGTGAGTCACTTATGAAAAATGAAAAGCTGAACTCTGACTAGGCTGACACTGTGACATGCTTATATTTTAGTTTAAGCCACAATGATATCTTCTGGAGGACTGACAAAAAGAAAAAAAACGCTCAGACTTGACAGCTTCCAACTCTTGCTCAGCAAATTTGAATTTCCATATACAAAATTAAGTTTAGGGAGAAATAGCTCCAGGAACCTCTACTTCACATCAGATTTTTTTTTTTTATTCTATTGTCCCTTTATGTGCATTCAGTACCCTTTGAGATGGAGAGAACTGTTTAGCAAGTGAACTGAGACAAGAGAGGGTAAACATGCAAAGAGACAACAGAACTTCCTTCCCACACACATGGGACACTTATAGCATAAGTAGCTAAGAATAACTCCTGAATTTTCCCCAACAAGCTAATAGAGATACTGATCTTTATTTCCACTTCAGATCTGTGTGGTAGTGATTCATCAGCAGCATACACAGTGTGAGGGTTGCTTGTTTAGTTTTCAAAGCATTTCAATGCAATGAAAACAACTATCTCCTGTAAATAATTCTTTAAGTGCAGAACTTGTAGAGGGTTGGAGTGTACAGAACTTGCATCAGCGGTTCTCAGACTGTGGATCGGGATCCTATTTTAATGGGGTTGCCAGGGTCAGCGTTAGACTTGCTGGGGCCTGGGGTGGAAACCGAAGCCTTAACCCCGCCACCCTGGGCAGAAGCTGAATCCCACAGGCTTTCGCCCCAGTGTAGCTCTCCCCTGCCAGGGGTCATGTAGTAATTTTTGTTGTCGAAGGGGGTCACGGTGCGATGAAGTTTATATGTAGAGTAGCGGTTCTCAAAATACTGTAGGGGAAAAGAGGATGGCTTTGCTGATAGAGTCCCCACCCCATTCCCAATAAAACTACACGCCCACACAAAATCCCCCACTCTACAAGTCACCCCTTGTAGGGGGCTGGTTTATTAACAAGAAGGCAACTCCAAAGTAATATTGCAGCCTAAGATTTGTCCCCAGGGTTGGTGACTCCTAGAGTTCCTCCCTCAGGACCTGTCTGTCCCCAATTCTAGCTGTCTTCGCAGTGGTTCTCAAACTTTTGTACTGGTGACCCCTTTCACACAGCAAGCCTCTGATTGTGACCCCCCTTATAAATTAAAAACACTTTTTAAAAATATTTAACACTATTATAAATGATGGTGGTGAAGTGGAGTTTGGGGTGGAGGCCGACAGCTTGCGACCCTCCACGTAATAACCTTGTGACCCCCTCAGGGGTCATGACCCCCAGTTTGAGAACCCCTGTGCTAGAGGGTAGAATCTAATATGCCCTCGTGAGTTCGCACCACTTAGCCCACAGCTCCAGGCCAGGTTCCAACACGTGCTGTCAGAGTGGTGTAACAGGAGAATCCTGTCACTCAGCAGCATATCTGTAACTGTAGTACCCTTAGTATTTTTGGCTTCTTAATCATTTAAATGCCACGTCACCTACAGCAGCTGGGATTCCAAAGAGCAAGGAGAAAGGGTTTCAAAACCATGTCCGTGAGACGCAAAATAGGTAACACTTCAGGAAGTCTTTTCAGAGGAACACAGGAATTACCAGACTGGGTCCATGTAGACCAACATCCTGCCTTCAACAGTGGCCAGCACCAGATGTTCCAATGGAAGCATTTAGCAGCAAGCAGTCTCTCTTGCAAAAGAGCCTATAATACCAAGAACCTTAAGTGAATTTAACCCCCTTTTTCAGTCTCAGGTTTGGCTTTTAATACAAAATATCAGCCTCTATAAAAAGATTACAATCTCAAAGGAGGCTCAGTTTGACACAAGCTTCAATAATAATCAGATGTATTTTATAAGTGCTTTTCTTCCTTGATTGCTGGGGGAAGATTGGTAGATCTTTTGACTTTGGTCAAGCATTGCTTGCAAAAAGAACTGGCAGCTATGATCACTTCTCTAAAAATGACCAAGAGTGCTACCAAGAAAACAACGCCATGTTGCTAACACATTGAGTGGGAAATGCCAAGCCAATGCAGCTTTGTCAGCAAAGAATATTTCCAGTGGTGGCATTTTACTTTACAAGGTGGTATCTCTCAAAAGGGGATTAATACATATTGTGAATGAAAGGAATAGATTGGAATAAAAAAAAAGCTATGCTATATAATTCAGGTCACATTTTCAAATTTAAAATGACCTCTGTAATGTGTGTGTCAAGTATGAAACAAAAAACAGTATCATTTTGTAAAGTCATATCTGCTCACCAACATCTGAAAAAAGTGTGCTGTATCACAGGACTGATAAAGAACGCCGACTTTGTCACCTTGGCTGTTAGGATTTAAAAACAGCAAGAGACCTTGAAAAGCCATCTTCCCTCATATATTGGCAAGTATTAAAACACTTATGACACAGTTGGGCTGGAAGGATGGGTAACTGAGTGGTGGCCAATAGTAAAAAAAGTTTTTTGCCAGGCAACGACAAGAGTCTTGCTTGTATGACAGCCTGCTTCATTGCTCATGAAAGAGCATTTTCGGAAAGGAAAAGGTGAGGTTTCCATAGTTGTCTTGGTATCTGTATCTTTTCCATTATTTCTGTGCTATGGGACCCTATCCCTTTGTAAATATATTTAGATGTGTGTATTGTATCTGCCTAAGTTGCAGCCTGTACCTTTCTTAAATCCACATTTAGTTTTGTTAACTGTGCAATGGCTTCAATCCCACAATGGAATGGGGCAGCTGATCAATCATACACAGCAATATTATCCCGCAATTTAGGTCAGGAACTGAAGAATTCCATGTCCAATTACAACTGCAGGAAAAGTTAGGCTAGGGAGAATATAACCACCCAGAGTGGAATCTGGCCAAGACACCAGAGGTAACGCCTATTTTTGTGACGCTGACCAGTAGGACCTTTGAGCACCCGGAGTTGTCTTATGGTGATTACTGAACATTTTAATTTGTATTTATCATATCAGGTTAGCTAAAACTATCTTGCTCAAATGTGATGACTCAAATGCCTGGTTTATTTCTGAACTAGGAAAAAAAAAAATCTTGCCACCGATAGAAACGGCAAATGTTATTGGCCCTGATCAACATCTTTAAGAATCCCATTTACCCAAAGTTGATCAAGGAGCATCCAAGTTTCATCACAAAAATATGAAGACTTCCTGAGTCTTAGAATAAATAAAGCAATCAAGGAAGAGGGAGGAAGGACTAGTGATATTGATGTCTGAGGAACTAGATGCCAAATGGAAATGCATAATTAAGTCCTGGACTTAGTTCATTTGTTACTGAGCTACTCTCCAACCCACAAAACAGTGGGAGGCAAAGGAATGTTGATGCATTGTGGGAAACTGCTATTATCAAGAAAATATGCATTTTAATGAAACGTCTATCCAATTATTATAGCAGAAGCTGAACATTTTTTGCATTCAAGTAAGGAGACTGTATCCAAAGGACACTGGTCCCATAGTTGCCCTAGGCCCTCTTCAAAAGGACCCATTCTCCAAGAAGTGTCTGACGTGATAATAGAGGGGGCTAGATCATCACCTTCTCGCTCTGGCCCTACTTCCTCATGGGGCCAAAAACTGTCCTGATAGAGCACCAGGGGAATCCTCTGGCTTGGGCACAATGCTTCCAGACCTCCGAACAGCCCTGAATCACAGCCTGTGTAGTGGCAGTAGATCTTTAAGACTTCATTGCAGTGCAATAATTACAATCTCAGTATCTCATTTCTAAGTTGGACTTGGACAAAGTTATTTCCTACAGCTCTCACTCATGCCTCAATGATTTAACAAGGAAGTGAATTACTATGTGTTTTCATACATTTGGCTATTACGATGTAAACTTTAGGAAACGGTCACTTAAGTCCTAGTTAATATTTGTCCCCACAAAAAACCCACCGCACAACATGTCAAAAGTCTTAGTATCTCACAAGGGCTAAGGATGAAACAGCAATCGGTTTACAAATCAAGCTCTGCCAACACACCTTAAGCCAATCTTTAACCAGGGCTACTATTTTAATTAGTACTAAATTCATCACAAAGTTTAACACCCCCCTCCTCCAAAACAATGGGTTATAGAATTTAATGCCTCTGGATTTTAACAGTATCTCAGTACCCACATCATGTTGTGGAGGCAGCTTAGTGACTTAAGCCATTACATCACGCAGACAAGACCTGTTAGAACAGGGATATGTAAACAAATGTGATGTTAATGGTGGATGAGACTGCATTCTCTTACTCTGCTTCATTGTAAAACCAGAGCTGCTTTGACAATTCAAAGAGGAGAAAAGAGTCACAGTGGGAAACAGAACAGATTCTATCAACACTAAACAGTCTGGATTAGTTAAACTTCAAGGGCAGCTCTGCACACAGAGGGCTTGCAGCAACAGACCATAGGACAAGCTTAAACAGACTCCATCCAAGCCTGGTTTAAAGAAACACTGTCATATAGCTTAGGACCAAAATGCATTGTGTTTTAAAAAGTTTTACAAACTCAAATCTGAAATAGTATCACTGTGAAAAATATTTTATTAGTTCACTCTAAATAAAAGTGCATTTTAAAAACACTAAAAATTCCCCTGCAGTGGTGGAAATGCACTGCTGTTGTGCTGGATGTGACACAGGCCAGCCAAGGTGTTTAAGTGAAGTATAGATATACCCCCAGTCTCCTAGCTGCAGGGGAAAGGGGTGAGCATAAGTTAATATTAATCTAGCTATCTCACCTGCGTCCATCAGTCTCCTTTGTCTAGATTCTCACCAGTAAGGCCCTCTCAACCCAACACCCCCTTCTGGAGTCAGGCCTCCTGCCATCACCTGAAGAAGGGTTCCTTTTTGGGAGTCAGGGCTCCTGCAGACATCAAACCACTGCAGTTCTTCTCTGAAGTACTGTATAATTCCCCAGCAACCTGGACCTCTTGCTGTCTGATAAAGTCCCTTTGGCACTCCAAGCCCTTTTGGGGCCTGCTCCCTCCAAGAGCACCTTTTCTCACTAACCAGCTCCCCTAAGAAAACCCTTTCCTCAGGAGCTTCCTCTTTATGTTCTCTCAGGCTTTCTAACTGAGCTCTCATAAATCTATTAGTCCCAGGTGCTCCTTAACTAATTAACTGCCACCCAGCCACCTTGGTAATTAACTGTTCACAAGTGTGTCCTGATTGGCTTTCAGCAGTAGGCTGGATGCCTGACACCCTCAAGAGTGGCCAGCTACCTTTCAAAACAACTCTATCATTGAACTCCCACTGAAATCTGTAGCAGTTTTACATACATGCCTGATGGGCCCTTGTCTACTGTGTTTTTTCCACCAGCGTAGCGACTTAATGTAGCCATGTGCACTAGCGTAAACATCTAATGTAGCTGACCTGCACCTATGCAAATAGTGATTTATACCAGTATAGCTTACACTGTAAGCTGTAGTTTACTCTACTTCAGTGCATCCCTATTAGAGGTTCACACCAATGGAGCTACATCAAATACCTACATTTGCTGCAAACCCCTCTCTCCTTCCAAAAAAAACCCCAACAAAATCAAGGCCTGGATCTATTGCTCCCCAAGGCAAAGGTGGCCAAGGTGGTGTGCCTAACTGCTGGGATGGGAAAGGGGGCAGTGCCCCGTTACCGTATATTGGTCAATAGTAACTCCTCCATCCAGTTCTGGAGCAGTGTTAACAGACTGAAGAGGTTATTTCTAATCCTGCCTTTCTAAAAGATGACCAGAATAATTCAGGACTCAAAGACGGAGATAAAAAAAGGGGGTTGGGGAATTCAGGTCTTTTCAGAACCATCTCCTTTCTCTACTCGCTAGGAAGAAAACATCCCAGCAAAAGATATTTTAGTTGGAGTTGTAGCTACACACAATACATACTACAAAAGGTTCATAAAAATCTTTATAGTGACACTATTGTATTCTAGTCAAAATGTATTCATTCCCCAATGTCTTGCAATTACGCTTAAAAAACAAACAAAACAAAATAAAATAGCAAAAAAACCCCACATTCCACGAACGATAAGGTTGTGGAAGACACTCATGGATCGGTATGATCGCTGGCCACAACTCACCTTTTCACTGCTGGTCCTGAACCACCAGGGCCGGCTCCAGCTTTTTTGCGGCCCCAAGCAGCGAAAAAAAAAAAGAAAAAAAAAACCCGATTGAGCTGCCGCTGAAGTGGAAGGGAGGGAATGAAGGACCTGACGCCGCATTGCCACCAGAGACCCGGACGTGCCGCCCCAATAACTGACGGAGTACAGTTATTTCTATTGGCTGCCCCAGGCACCTGCTTCCTTCGCTTGTGCCTGGAGCCGGCCCTGCGAACCACACCTGCTGGACCACTGTGCTTCATCTATTAACACTCCATTGAATACAGTGGAAAACTAGGATGCACTTGGTACATTCAACAGCAAGTAAGTGTGTTATTTCTGGAGGTATAAGGAAAACAGAAATCAACTGGTTAATTACTTCTGTAATGCACCTTCTCGAATGTAAGCTGAGGTTAGTCCGAACTCTGATTGTTTATTGCTTTTATTAGTTTCTATTAGGGCCACAGGCCCAAACTGTCAGTAGGCCTCTACATTTCCAACCGCAACATTTATGGGTTCATTTATTGTATGTGCCAGATCTGGCATTTGTGCACAGCAACACATTTTATATAAAGAAAACGTAAATATACACATTCCCCTGCAGTGTTGGCATGCCAAACCAAGAGGTTTCAAAAATATTATTTATGCTAAATAAATTAACTCGGTGTCATTTCAAGCTTCTTGAACTCTTAATGTTTTATTACCTCTTAACCCACGCCCCATATTTAGGCCTTTACAAATGGAGAGTAGCATGCAAAAAGTAATTTTAAAAACAGGATGAAGTAAATTAGATGATTAAAGATTTGTTTTAACTAGATAAGAGATAAGTATTATGGGCAAAGAAAGCCATATTTGTGAAATATGTAGGACCACCTTCTGCTTTACCAATCATGTACAAGTAAATAGAGTTACACAAATGAGAAAGCAGAATTTGAGCCTTGATTTTAATTTTGATCATTTGCCTTTGTGAAGTTCCAGCAGGTGGCACCAATGGCCATTTTTTCACTTTAGTCTTTACGATCTAGCACGGGGAAGATTTCATTTTGTATTAATTGTAGATGAATGACATTTTAGATTGTTCTATTTCAGGTATTATTGATGCTGCCTTTCTCTATATTTGCACATCAGTAGTATTAAATTGTACAATATTATAGGGACATTATTTTAACCTTTGGGCCCCTAATTCAACCTCTATATAGCATCCTTCATACAGAATATCACAGAAATGCTTTATTGGGAAAGCCATTTGCAAGCCAAGGGAAAAGGCAAGACTTAAGGTGAAATGATTTTTTAAGATGTCATAGAGAATTTAATACAAATAACGGCAAAGGCTCGCATCCAGGGAATACAGGATAAGAGGAGGTTGAAAGAGGAAATGACTCACTGGCTTGAGAGGAGAGGAAGGGAGTTCCAGAGAGATGAGGCAGTAACTGCTGGGGGAAGGAGTGGAATGGGCAGGTAAAGATATAGATGGTTGTGAGGTCAAAGAAATGTGGAAAAGCAGGAAGGTAATTTGGGAGTGCAGCTACAAAGCCAGTTAAAGTGATGGAAAGAGGGGTGAGGGGCCTGGAAACTTACTTAGGTTGAAAGCTCCTTGGGACAGGCACTGGTTTTTTTGTTACATGTTTGTACAGCAGCTATCACAGTGGGACCATTGTTTGTGATTGAGACCTCCAGGTGTTATTGCAATACAAATAATAAATAAGTTCAGGATCCCCTGAAGCGTACCAACTAGGAATGTCAGAAGATCGTAAGAGGGAATTTCAATGGTGAAAGTAAGAAATGATTAAAGGCCCAATCCTGCAAATAAAGCCACACATGGAGATTCTTGCTTCTTTGTAGAGTCAGGTCCTAAAGCGTGATAAAGATCTTGCCAGAGGCAGGGCCAGGTAAGGATGGATTCTTCCAGTGTTTCAAAGATGGTGAGGGATTGATATACAGACAAGGGAGATGTAAAAATGACATAAGACAGCTTGGAATCAAGGATAACCCAAAGATTTCTGGCATTGGAAGGAGAATGATAGCAGAGAAAGACAAAGAACTCTGTCTGAAAGAATGAGTCAGATTTAGGCCTACATTAAGTGAAAAGTGGAGTACCAAGCCTCTTGTTTAAATTTAGCAGTATTCACCTTCCTAAAATTTGGTGAACATCTTGGGAACCTCATCAGAAACAGAATGGTGAGTAAGCAAACCCAAGCCTAGATCGGTGGGGGGGGGGGGGGGGTGGACAAGCAGGGAAGTATGAAAATGTTAGGAACGTTGCCAAGAGAAAGATTACACACAACAAACCCAAGCCTCTCAGACTCTGGAAGTGACTATACTGGGCACAAAGGCTTGGGTTGCACAAAGGATGCACCCCAGCATCCTACATCAGCTGTTCCTCTCCACCCATATTTTCTTTAACAATTATTCTGGAGATGGCAAAGGGGAGACTCTACTCAGCAAGTCAGGCCTGAGTGTTTGTATATACTGTCAGATAGACCAGTGGTTTTAAAACTTTTTTCTGGCAACCCAGTTGAAGAAAATTGTTGATGTCCGCGACCCAACGGAGCTGGGGATGAGGGATTTGGAGTGTGGGAGGGGCTCAGGCAGAGGGTTGGGGTGAGGGGATGAGGGCTGCGGGGTGGGGTTGGGAATGAGGGGTTCAGGGTGTGGGAGGAGGTTCTGGGTTGGGGCAGGGGATTGGGGTTGGGATCAGGGCTGTGGGCTGGGGGTGCAGGCTCTGGGGTG
Source organism: Natator depressus (assembly GCF_965152275.1). Classification (NCBI taxonomy): domain Eukaryota; kingdom Metazoa; phylum Chordata; order Testudines; family Cheloniidae; genus Natator; species Natator depressus. Next base: position 60,876,500 of record NC_134238.1, read on the forward strand.
GGGTTCAGGATGAGGGGCTTGGAGTGCAGGAGGGGGCTTTGGGTTTGGGGGGCTCAGGACTGGGGCAGGGGGTTGTGATGCGGGAGGGGGTCAGGGCTCTAGGTTGGGGTGCAGGCTCTGGAGTGGAGCCAGGGATGAGAGATTTGGAGTGCAGGAGGGGGTTCCAGATTTGAGGGGGGGTGCTCAGGACTGGGGCAGGGGATTGGGGCACGGGGTTGGGACATGGGCTTACCTCCGGCGGCTCCCGGTCAGCGACGCAGCTGGGGTGCAGAGGCAGGCTTCCCTCCTGTCCTGGCACCGTGGACCGTGATGCGCCCTGGAAGTGGCCAGTAGCAGGTACAGCTCCTAGGCAGAGGCGCGCAAGCTTTCCACGCAACTCTCACCCACGGGTTCCCAGTCAATGGGAGTGTGGAGCCGGTGCTCAGGGTAGCCCCCACGCCTAGGAGCCGGACCTGCTGCTGGCCGCTTCTAGGGTGCAGCGCGGTGTCGGAACAGGGAGGGACTAGCCTGCCTTAGCCGGGCAGCACCACCGAATGGACTTTTAATGGCCTAGTTAGCAGTGCTGACCAGAGCTGCCGCCGCGACCCAGTGCCTTACATTCCGTGATCCAGTACTGGGTCGCAACCCTCAGTTTGAAAACCCCTAAGATAGACATTTGTTGCAATGCAGGATCTTGTTCCTCATTCCTTCACATTCTGAGAACTCCAGACCCATACAGCAACTGGTAATATTTAGTCTCTTCCACCAGCCATTCAACAATTCACAAATGTTGATCTGGGGATACTGGCACGTAACCATTTCCTCCCATGAATATCAGGTACAAGCTGAAGATAGCTTTTTTGGGAAGATGATGGTTTATAAGGTATATTGAGGGGAATCATGCAAGTTTGTAACAATAACATCAATGGGAGTTATGTCTGAGGAGAAAATATACCCCAGTGTTTTGGTTTGAGCTATTTCTTCATATCAGGAATCCACAAACTGTGAGCCACACTGGGGAAATGTGCTGGGATGCTGAGACACGCCACCCCCCCCCGTAGTTTATATAAAATGGAGCAGCCTGCCGCTGCCCCATAGAGGTGTAACACAGGGTGATTGCAAGTGCCAGCAAACAGTACTCCCTCCAGAGCTGATTGGATCACCATGATACACTGCCTGCTGGCATCTGTACTCAATGCAGAACAAGCTGCTAGTCACTGGTAAAGACGACAGCTGCCTTGGGCCATATTGCAGGATTCCCCAGACCATGCTCTACCCACCCCTGCTTAATATTTTCTGACAAAGGAACCCTTAGACCCACATTTGAAATCTGCATTATATAAACAAAGGCCAAAGATTGGCTCATGCAACAAAGGTCTGTTGTTGTTGCATCATATGGATAATCTTCTTGTGCCTGATCCAAAGCTCACTGACGCCAGTGAAAAGTCACTGGCTTTGGATCAGGCCCCTGCCAAGCACCAAGTAGCCCAAGTAACCACGTTGTTACACCAAAAGATCACAGTGAAAAGAGGGTTATCTTGTGTGTGCTGAAATCAAAATAAGACCCTTTGATATGGAATAACTGCACATAAAACCATGAGCTAAGCATAATTATTTTATTTATATATAATTGTACTAATCTGAAAATGATTAATTTTTTTAGAATGAAAAGATGTCTTGCTTCCTCAGCCTAGATGACAGCCAGTGTTTATTTTTCTCATGTCAGGTCATGAAACTTTGACATGTCAAATAATTATCCACTTATTCTTTAGATTATTTCCCATCCCCCTAAATTGTTTTGCAATTGGCCAGAGGCCTCTCAAGAAGAGTGCAAAGCGAGTGGAGCAGATTTCTTATCCAACATTTGTTGATGATTCAGAGTAGAGGTATGAAGTAATTAATATGCTTCTAAAGTTGCAGCCCATTGTGGGTAAGGGTGTGGGAGCAACTGCCTTCTTAATACAAACTAAAAACAAATCCGACTGCCCTGTGAGATAGCTCCTGTGTTATTTGCTGAGGGTCAAATCCTGGAAATCAGCACAAATTCCAAGTAACCAGGTTGTCTATTTAGGAAAATACACGGGGTAGAATCCTCAGCCCCAAAATACAGCTGGTGTATTACCAGGCCACTGCTTCTAGAGGAAAAGGTTTTGATTTTGTGGAGCAACACTGTGTATTGATCCATTGGTAGCACCACCACGATACACCAATGAAATCTATACGCCCTAACCCTTCCTGCACAGGGTGTAGAGTTCTCCTGCAGAGACTCTCCATTACCTTCTCCCTAACCCCAATGCACTGTATTTTTGCTGCATTTGGGGCCTTAAATAGCTGCATAGGGCTGGCCCTGAGAGCACAATGTAGCACAATGTTTAAGTTGCATGCTCTTTGGGGACAGGAACTGTGTATCTGGGGTTCATATAGCACTAAACATATTGTTGGTGCATCACAAGTAATAAATAGTAATATTCTGCACACGTGCTGGAAGTAAATAGTCTGAGTGATTGTTCTGTTAAGAGATTTCAAAGCAAAGTGAATTCCCTCAACTTGTCAAACATTACTGTGCTGATGTCAAGTACTTAACCAATTCCTGCACTGATGTGGAAACACTTTTCCCCGCAGTGCAGTGCTGTCACATAATACAATATTTAGGAGGCATGTGAAACCAATACATAGCTTGCAAGCTTAAAATAGAAATGACACTTACTTCCAAAAGAAAGCACTACAAATTAATGGAACGTAATCCATTATTAAAATCCATTTTTGCTGCATCAGTTTACACCGAAGTCTATCCAGAGAGGAGAGACCCTAAAGCCTCAGACACAGCGGAGAACCATGTTGCAGAAGCTCTTACCCTTCAACAGTGCTACTGGCTTAAACAGTGTAAGCTGAGAAAAACAAGAGTCCACAGGCCTTCAGCAGAGTTGGTATGTCAGAGGCATTGCTACATGCTGAATCATCCTTTGCTGGAGCTAGCAGAAACGGATGCAGCAGGGCTGTGCTCAACTTAATGGAGAGAAGAGCTGTTAGTATTACTGTGGTATCTGCAGTTACAGAATAGTAATGTGTGCAACCATGTATTTCAGTAGAAACAATTAATATAGAGCACAGTGAAACTTGTCATAAGATCCCAGCAATAAACTGGTTGCTTAGATACTTTTAACTAAAGGTCAAATAAAACTATACTGGAAAACTTTGGAGCTACTGTAAAGTGATCACTTAAGACCAAGGAATGATTACTGGAGGTAATGCTTGTTTCACTACATTAGAGTTCTGTACAGCTGTTTACAGAAATGAAAGGAATATATTTTGCTTTAAAATGTGTTGCTTGTGTATTGTAAATGTATGTTTACTTTTGCCTCATTGATTTATATTGATTGGCCTGTTTTACTGTAAAGCTCCCAGGATACTCCAATAGATATGAGCTATCTAAATAAAATGTATTATTAACTCTAACAATAACAAGGTCAATGTTAGCCCACTACGATATGAAGTTAGATATACCTTCAGTTTATAATTTAAAGAGGAATGTTCATGGATTTTATCTCTCGTACAATCAATTTCTGTTGAATATTAATTTAATTAATTTTTCTCCCATTTTTTGATGATTCAACAAAAACATATATTCCATTTCCCAAGCTGTGCATGACTGTGAAACATCAATCACATTTTCCATTTTCCCTTCCGAATAATCCTAGCTCATTTTTTCTCCATTTCTGAAACAGAGGCAAGAATGCAATTGAAAAGCAGATTTACCGTGGTCCATAAAGCCTTTGGCAATTTTTTTCTTCATTTAATTTGACATTTTTGTTAATTATCTTACACTGAACTTGTTCTTTTAAAAATGCATTAAATGAGGTAATAAATAAGAAAAAGATATTTGCAGATGAGATTAAATTTTCTACTCAGCACATTTTCCTTTAGAACAGGAGTGGGCAAACGTTTTGGCCCGAGGGCCACATCTGGGTATGGAAATTGTATGGTGGGCCAAGATTGCTCACAAAATTGGGGGCTGGGGTGCAGGAGAGCGTGAGGGCTCCGGCTGAGGGTGCGGGCTCTGGAGTGGGGCTGAGGATGAGGAGCTGGGGGTGCAGGAGGGTGCTCCGAGCTGGGACCGAGGGCTTCAGAGGGCAGGAGGGGGATCAGGCCTGGGGCAGGGGGTTGGGGCATGGGAGAGAGTCAGGGGGGCAGGCTCTGGGCAGTGCTTACCTCAAGGAGTTCCCAGAAACAGCAGCATGTTCCCCCTCTGGCTCCTATGCGTAGGGGCAGCCAGGTGACTCTGCACGCTGCCCTGTGTGCAGGCGCCGCCCCTGCAGCTCCCATTGGCTGCGGTTCCCGGCCAATGGGAGCTGCAGGGGCGGTGTTTGGGGTGGGGGCAGCATGTGGAGCCCCCTGGCTGCCCCTACGCATAGGAGCCAGAGGGGGGACATGCCACTGCTTCCGAGAGCTGTGTGGAATGGGGCAAGACCCTGATCCCGCCCCCTGGCTGGAGCGGAGCAAGCCCCAGACGCCGCTTCCTGGTGGGAGCTCAAGGGCTGGATAAAAATGTCTGGAGGGCTGGATGTGGCCCTCGGGCCATACTTTACCCACCTCTGCTTTAGAAGAAGAGCCTCAGCTATACAACTGGGAATGCTACAGCATGAGAATAGGGGCAAAGAGGCAGAAGGTTTTTTGGTGGTTTCAGGAATGTTAGGATACCAGTAGAACAATGACGATTGTTTGGAGTCATAGTTATTAACATTCATATGGGTTTTAGCATCTGGTATTTTTGATGTTGCGTCAGCTATGGCTCTAGTTAACCAAGTGGAGCATGATGTGAGCAGGGCAACTAATACCAAGGCTGCTCAATGCACAACAATGTCTACTGGCTCCCGATGAAGTAATATTTGGGGGAGGAGTGTGTGATGCTCTATTATGAGCAAAAAATATCTTTTGACTTTATTCCAATTAACAAGAGACTTCACTGCTAACAGGAACAAGTTTAACAAAGTGGTTTGTTTTGTTTAGTTTGGCTCTAAAATGCACTGATTATTCATTTATGCATGAATGTGATCTTGGATAAAAACAGTGTTGAGACTGGATTCAGCACTGGATTGAGGAAAGGACCCAGATGGAAATTATTTCTACATTTTGTTTTCAATGTTGATAATTGACTGTTTTATGCTTTAGCAACAGTGTAGAAATAAGTAGTGGTGGACAGGACCTGGTGTAGATGAGACTCAGGTTCCAATTCCTTGCTCCGCCACAGACTTCCTGTGTGAACTTGGGCACATTACTTAGGCCCCAATCCACAAAGGTACTTAGGTGCCTAAACCCCAGATTTAGCCACCTAAATTTCCAGTTAGGCATCTAAATCCAAGTTTTAGGCTCCACTATGATCCACAGAACTCCTGCCTGACCCTAAACTTACCCAGTGCCTATGTTTTCAGGGTCAAAGTCCCCTCAGCACCTAAGTTTCCGCCTCTGGGCACGGGCACTGCTGCCTCAGTCTAGGCATCCAGACACCTGTTTCCCATCTAAGCCCCAGAGCAATTCACAAACCAGGGGAAGTCTGTCTGCCTAAATCACATGTGGGGCCTGATATGGCAGGCATGGTCAGAGGCCGCCTACTGAATCAGGCCCCATTCAAAATCTTGCCAGCATCACCACCAGAGGAGGTGGTGGTGGTGGTGGTGCCTATCTTATAACTTTTATCCCAGTTGTTGGAGCAATCACCTGCAATGTGGAAGAGACAGATTCAGTTCCCCCTTATCTTCAGAAGGGGGAAGAAGGCCTTGAATGGGGTCTCTCACTGCTCAGGAGAGTGCTCTAACCACTGAGCTATAGGATAGTCTGCTGTGGGGCTCCCTCAGTCTCTCCTGTTGAAGCTGTTCCACTGTGGATAAATAATGAAAGAGTGATTACGGAAAGACTGGACCCTTGGTCTCCCACCTCCCACTTGGGTGCCCTAACCACTGAAAGCAATGCTTCCCCGAGGGTACCAGAGTTGAGACACCTCTTTACGACCTTCCCTTAGCATAAGGAAGCCTTGTCTGTCCCTAGCGGGGGTCAGTTCCCCAACTCCACTAGCCACAGCAACACAAGCACTCCCCTGTAGACCTACGCAGGCCCCACTCTCTACAGGTTAGTGTAAAGCACACTCCAACCTCTGAGCATCTTCCTGGAGTGTCCAGTTCTTGTTCTACTGGAAACTCACAGCATTCACAGATCTGCTGCTTTGGGAAAAACACTACACCCCAGCTTACCAGTTCCACCTCAGATCACCGCTCCACTTAACACACAGCACTTAGATATGTTTATAGTGAAATCAAGATTAGGTTTATTTAACTAACCATAGAGATTCAATGTAACAGCAAGTAGAAGTATTGGAAACAAATGGTTATATATAAAATAAAATTATGATATGCATCCTAGAGTCTGGATTTAATTAACAAGAGAATCTCATATCTAATAAAGTATTGCTCACCACGGCTTGGCAGGCTGGCTGTGATCCTATTTTCATGAAGCATACCACACTGTCAGCTTGCCTCCTCGATGAGGGATCCAGTGCATCTCTTGGTACCCCTAGATATATCAGAACAATCCTTTGCCCTGATTCATAAACAAGACAACCCCTACTGATTGTTTTTTCCTGTGACTTTCTTCTCTTATGTATTTTGTAATCTCTTGATTAGCATTGGGCTCGGTATGCATTTAGACTTCTATTGTGAAGCAGACAATATACATATGAACAGATAGGGAGAAAAGCATCTGTTACCTCCTGCCTGAAAGGAGCTTATCCGAAGCAAGTCACTTCCTGGTGACCTGCCTTATCTTCAAGACCTTAAGACAGTGGTTCTCAACCTGTGGCCCAATCAGCACACAGCTACGGCCCATGTGACATCCGCAGGACATACAGGTAGTACATATATTGTGTGGATGCAGCCCACAATGGTAAATAGGTTGAGAACCACTGCCTTAAGACCATAATTTTCAGTATAGATACATAACTTATTAATGATCATCCGTATATTCATTTCATGATTATGATGACCAGCAGGCTACTGGCTCTCAGTATTGACCGTCCATGCTACCCTGGGTGAACTATTATTCACCCAAAAGGATCCCTGTAAAACCCTGTGTGCCCATGTCCTCTACCAGTTGATATGAAGATGTCCCTGGGTCACAATGGACTACAGAGTCATTCTCAGTCTGGCCCAATGACTATTTAAATATTTGTTCACAGTGGAACAATCATTGGGCCAGAGAATGAGAGAGAGTGAGAATGATTCTAGTCCACTGGTTAAACCTGTGTGGATGTTCTCATTCAGGAGTAAAATGGCCTTAGTTCACTGTAACTTAAATGAGACTACTTTATCCCTGAATAAGAGCATCCACACAGGATTTAATGTACTTTAACTTACGCATGTTGATTTCACACCTGTAGCTGATTTGCCTTAACTTTCCTGAGTGTCCCCACGTACACAAGTCCTGAGATTGTGGCTGACTTTTGTGAAGATAGAGTGGACGTGAGTAGGAGGACTATTGTACTCTTTCCTTTCTCTTGAACACCACTGTAGGGCTACCCACAATCTAACCCTACAATGAGACTGTATCCTAAAACTCATTATTTTTGTAGTGTACATTTCATGTATAGAGTTTATGCCTTTGTTTCTCATTTTATTTATCTCATATTCTTTAATCTGTAGAATGGGTCTTTATTATCTTTGGGAACAGTTTGAATAGTGATATAGTGTACTATATTCTGGATGATCACATTACTCACAAATGGCAAACATGAGTCAGTTATAAGGTCATTACAAACAAGTGTAAATAAATCCTTTATACCGCATCCCATCATCATATATTGCGTATATGATATATTTTACAGAAACCATTTTATAAAAGTATTATTTTAAATATTTGGCTAATTTTCCTATCCCTCCCCTGTAAAGTCAGACTCCTTTAGTACCAGGAATCCAAGTCTACAGACCTCCGAGGAAAAGCTAAATTATTTACTAATGAAGTTTTAAAACCTCTAAAAATTACCTAAAATTTCACAGCTATAAAATCTGAACTCTCAGAATCATCCAGGTCTAAAAGCAAGTGTTGTGTATTAGAAAGTTGGGAACATTCCATTTCAAATAGAATAAACCTCTGGTTCTAGCCTTGAAGGGCCAAGAGGTATCAGACCACAAACTTGTCAGTGGTCCTGGACAGATATTGCCTATCATGCACCTCAGGCTAGTGTAATATGGAAGTGGAGGGAACTCTATATTTAGCAGGGAAAAGGAGGCATATTTATGTGGTAGACTAAGATTAAGAAGGGGGGGAAATGCTCAGGGATTTGGACTGTTATAAATCCAAGAAGAAATTGATTAAATGGGCTGACTGCAGGCAGAGTGGTCAAAAGTGCATGAAAAATACAAGTTATTACATGGATTTCACTTTGACATATATGCCATTAACACAAAGTTTAGTATATGTTTAAAATGTAAATGGCATTTTATAAGTTAGATATTTATTCTATTATCAGTGCCTTTTTTTTTATTTTGAGAATTCCAAGTGTATAAGTATATAAAAGGTAATTTCTCATCAGCAGTGCATTCTGGTTTACCTCACACCCTGCCCTTACAGAGTTTCATTTGTGAAGTATCTATTTGTGAACTAATTTAAAAGCACATTTAGGGAAAGACAGATACATTTTGCTCTCATTTACACCTATGTATATTTTGAGTTCAGTAGAGTTCCTCTGGATTTACAGACGGATCATAACCTGACCTGCTTTCCTTCCTTCCTAAATTTAATATATTTACTTAAGACTCTTGAGAATATATTTCTCTCAGGAAAGTTATTTTTTTAAAAACAACAAATTAACAGCAGGTCAGACACTCCCTCATGGTTACAATGTTTGGAATTCATCTGGGTGACGCCTAGATTGTCAAATGAAATTTCCTTTAAGACTTTGGTTTTCAGTCTCAACTCTTTGTTATTTATATCTATTTGATATCCATAGAAATGCAGCATTTTTGCCAATAGGTGTATTTGTATTGATACAGAAAAACATCAAGAAACTTGGGCACCAAAAATGGCTACTAGTCCATAGCTGCAGCTACTTCTGGCATTGTCCTCTTGGTTCTCCTGAATCCTTTCTATCTTGTCTCCTCAAACCTGATACCCCACTCTTCTCTCTGCGCTGGCTGGCTTCTACGGTATGAGCTGGTTGAAGAGAAGGGGGCAGGATGGGAGAAAGAAGTCCTTGTGCAGTGAATATTTCAGCACATAATGACTTCATCACTGTCACATTCTGGGATGCGATCCAGATCAGTGAGGGGTTGTGTCTCTACCTGCCCTGCAATCCTGGGTACCTCACAATGCTTTGTTGCTGTAGCTCCCAATCTGGGCTGCTCACATCATGCAGGTCACACCCTGAATGTCTGTGTATAGCTGCAGCCTCAGTGCAGCAGATCTGACCCCAGCAGCTTTCCAGCTACACACCAGTCACACTCTGGTTCCACGAGTCTTGGTTATTACTTGCAGGGTGACCTCAACACACTCCCAGTCCTGAATTTTCTCAGAAATGGGTGTTCTGCACTGTCTAGGCCTCTCCTGGACAGTTCAGATATTAAGGTTCATTGCCCCTGTAAGGAAGCAATATTCAAGTTTGTTATTTTGACTGGCGTTACCAAGCAGTTCAGTTTAAACACAGCATTGGATTGGTTTAGATTAAAAATCAAACAAATTTATTAACAAAAGAAGATATTATTTGAAGTGTATAGGAGATAAAGTTAGAAATGGATAAAAGCAAAAACACACATCTAAAAGTCTAAAACTATACTAGCAAGTTTTGGTTCAAGGTGCTTGTTGAAGATGGCCTGTCTCACTTACCATCTTCCAGCAAGAGGGTGACTGACCCTTTCCTCAGTAAGGATCTCTCCCAGAGGCAGGAAGGTGCTGGTGCCTTTGTCTTCTTAGGTATAAGAGTAACTTGGGGTTTTCTGCCCCTTTCTTTTATAGTCCAGTGAACCTCTGAAGTGGATTGTTCTGAAGGTTACCCTCTAAAGGAAAGTTAATCCGTGCACTAAGGAAAGTGACATGGAGTCTGGCTGTGAACGAGGCTCCATGTTCTTTCTTCCTCCACTTGTGTTTGCTAAAATTCAAATTGTTTTGTTTCCTGCCATCTTTTCCCCCTGGTGCGTTGAGGATCCTGTTTACTACTTATAGGTAAATTGAGGTAAACACACATTCCTTTGTTTAGGATAGGCCTGTTTAACAACTTTTGTCTAGGCAGGGCTGTTTGGTTTCGAACATGTGCTAATAACAGCATACTGGGGGAATTCATAACTTTACATATACTGGTGCTACATACATTCCACCATGAAATTATTAACTAGTGAGTCATTAGTTTTCAAATGATACCTCACAAGACATATTTTGTACAGATTATTACAACTGTGTGGAGGGTGTGAATACAGGGGTGCTTTCGGTCACAATCACTTAAGTCTTTATGTGATGAATACTGCAGAAGCTTAAAGACTTTATGTGCTGAAGCCTTAGTTCAGGGCAAAGTCAATGTGCTGAAGTCAAAACTTTGCATGCATAGAGACTTGTCAAATTCTGATTCAGTATCTAGCACACTTTTGTATTCATTTTTAAAATTAATGCTCATGCTGATGATTTAAACAATAGCAAAATCTTTCTAACCCAATTTCCTCCTGGCTTTGGTCAAAAATTAGAATGCCTAACTATGGAAGGGAAGTTTCCAGTGGGCACTGGGATTGAGTCAGGCATTGGTGTTATAAATTTAAAAGACATATAATTAATATAATCAAATAGAAAATATATATACTTGAACTACAGGGTTGAAAAGTTTCACAGACAGTATCAAATTCTTTGTCCTTACCAACAAGACCAGAGCGTTCCTACTTACTGGAGGCTTTGTGCACAGTAGCATATAAAAGAATAGATGAAATAGTTTGTCTGTCTTAGTTACAGTTGTTGAAGGGTGGGGTCATATACCATGAATCATGTGAGAAAGGCAACTCCTGGTTTTTGACCTATGAGAAGGAAATAATGGTTAAGACATGATCAAAGAATACCTTCTGCTGTCAGCTATGAGATGAGTTCTGCAAACATTTTACAGCATAGTTAAGTCATGTACCCTGCAAACAAAGCAGCGTGCAGTAGATGTGAGGGTTGAGATGAAGTGCTTTTAACACTGTGATATCTCTTCCCCAGCCTCAAACATTGTAGATACTCATTTTTCAGTTGTCCAAGTTTTTGCACACTTAAACATGGGTGTGGATATTTGCTATTCACAAAACAATTGTTTGTGCTAGACATGTAAGAACTGTTAGCACACACCCCCAACTTAGGAGCACAACTTTAGAAATAGTAATCTGGAACTAACTTGAAACCTCTTAGGGTAACTCGCCCTCAGTATTTATCTGATAAACTTTACAGCTATGTGGGAGCTCTAAAAGATATTTCAAACTGTATTTACATGCCTAACTAACCTTTCAATGGGACTTCTCACATACTTAAAGCTAAGTAATTGATAAACTAAACCGTAATAAATCACCAGGACCAGTTGGGATTCACCCAAGAGTTCTGAAAGAACTCAAATATGAAATTGCAGAACGATTAAGTGTGGTATGTAACCTATCACTTAAATCAACTTCTGTACCAGATGACTGAAAGATAGCTAATGTGACACCAATTTTTTAAAAAAGGCTTCAGAGGTGATCCTGGCAATTACAGGCCGTCATAACCATACAACTAAGGGTAGCCTAGAAATCCTCCTCACCTATAAGGGGTTAAGAAGCTCAAATAACCTGGTTGGCACCTGACCAAAAGGACCAATGGGGAAAGAAGATACTTTCAAATCTGGGGGGGAGGCTTTGTTTTTGTGTGTTCTCTTGGGAAGCAGAGAAGCATCAGGTCAGAAAACTCCTTCTCCTATAAACCATCCTAAAAGTCTCTCATATTACAAAAATTGTAAGTAAAAGCCAGGCAAGACATGTTAGATTATCTTTTGTTCTGCTTGTGAATTTTTCCTTTGCTGGAGGGAGGTTTATTCCTGTTTTCTGTACCTTTGAAACTAAGCCTAGAGGAAGTTCTGCTGTGTTTTTGAATCTTTTGTTACCCTGTAAAGTTATTTTCCATCCTGATTTTACACAGGTGATTTTTACCTTTTTTTTAAAATAAAATCCTTCTTTTAAGAACCTGACTGATTTCTCTATTGTCCTAAGACCCAGGGGTTTGGGATCACTTTGTAACCAGTTGGTTAGGATATTATTCTCAAGCCTCCCCAGGAAAGGGGGTGTAAGGGCTTGGGGGGATATTTTGGGGGAATAGGAACTCCAAGTGGTCCTTTCCCTGATTCTTTGTTAAATCACTTGGTGGTGGCAGCGTACCGTCCAAGGGCAAAGAATTTGTGCCTTGGGGAAGTTTTAACCTAAGCTGGTAGAAATAAGCTTAGGGGGTCTTTCATGCGGGTCCCCACATCTGTACCCTAGAGTTCAGAGTGGGGAGGGAACCTTGACACAGGCTGGCAAGCCTAACTGCAGAACCAGGCAAATTGGTTGAAACTATAGTAAAGAACAGAATTATCAGACACATAGATGAACGATTTGTTTGGGAAGAGTCAACATGGCTTTTTTAAAGGGAAATCATGCATCACCAATCTATTAGAATTCTTTGAGGGGGTCAACAAACATGTGGACAAAGGAGATCCAGTCGATATAATGTAACTGGGTTTTCAGAAAGCCTTTGATAAGGTCCCTCACCAAAAGCTCTTAAGAAAAGTAAGCAGTCATGGGATAAGAGGGAAAGTCCTCTCATGGATCAGTAACTGGTTAAAAGACAGGAAACAAAGGGTAGGAATAAATGTCAGTTTTCAGAATGGAAAGAGGTAAATAGTGTTGTTCCCCAGGGATCTCTACTGGGATCAGTGCTGTTCGACATATTCATAAATGATCTGGAAAAAGAGGAAAACAGTGAGGTGGCAAAATTTGCAGATGATACAAAATTACTCAGGATAGTTAAGTCCAAAGCAAACTGCAAAGAGATCTCACAAAACTGAGGACTGGGCAACAAAATGGCAGATGAAATTCAGTGTTGATAAGTGCAAAGTAATGGACATAGGGAAAGATAATCCCAACTATACATACAAAATGATGGGATTTAAATTAGCTGTTACCACTCAAGATGGAGCTCTTGGAGTCACTGTGGACAGTTCACTGAAAACATCCGCTCAGTGTGCGGCAGCAGTCAAAAAAGCTAACAGAATGTTAGGAATCATTAGGAAAAGGATAGATAGACAGTAAATACCTTAATCATCATCATGTTCTCATTATGGCTCTGGCGATTAGGGCAGTGATGAAACTCCTCCACTCCTGTCTGTTTCTGGCAAGTCTTTCAACGGTTCCCCAGCTGTGCCCCAGGTTTTTCAGTTTGGCTCCCACAGCTCTTTGCCATGTTGTTTTTGGGCAGCCTCGTTTTCGCTTGCATTCAGGTGTCCATCTTATTGCTACTCTGGTGATAGAATCAGTTTCCATCTGAAGCACCTGGGCAATCCATCTCCAATGCCTCCTGGCAATGATGGTGCTCATATCCTCTTGGCTGCACTGTCAATAGATCTTGGTTTGAGATTGTTCTGGGCCAAAAGATACGGAGGATACCATAATGCCACTATCTAAATCAATGGTATGCCCACATCTTGACTACTGCTTGCAGTTTTGGTCACCCCATATCAAAAAAGGATACATTAGAATTGGGAAAAGGTTCAGAAAAGGACAACAAAAATGATTAGGGATATGGAACAGCGTCCATGTAAGGAGAGATTAAAAAGACTGGAACTATGCTGCTTAGAAAAGAGATGACTAAGGAGGGATATGATAAAGGTCTATAAAATCATGAATGGTGTGGAGAAAGTGAATAAGGAAGTGTTATTTACCCCTTCATGTAACCCAAGATCCAGGGTTACCTAATGAAATTAATAGGTAGCAGGTTTAAAACAAACAAAAGGAAGTACTTCACAGAACGCACAGTCAACCTGTGGAACCCATTGCCAGGGAATGTTGTGAAGGCTGAAATTATAACTGGGTTCAAAAGAGAATTAGATGAGGACAGGTCCACCAATGAGTACTAGCCAAGATGGTCAAGGACACAACCCCATGCTCTGGGTGTCCCTAAACCTCTGACTGCCAGAAACTGGGACTGGACAATAAGGGATGGATCACTCGATAATTGCCTTGTTCTGTTCACTCCCTCTGAAGCACCTGGCATTGGCCACTGTCGGAAGACAGGATACTGGGCTAGATGGACCTTTGATCTGACCCAGTACGGCTGTTCTTATGTAAGCATGTACTGTACTTAGGTGATTTGCTGGATCAAGGCAGAGCCAGCGCTAGGTGTAAGCACTTGCTTAGGGTCATTGAGCAGCTTTTTATTAATAATAATAATAATAATTATTATTAATATTTGTTACTGGGGGAGTCAAAATATTCCTGCTTATTCCCCCCAATGGGCTAGCACTGCCTGTGGATGAGGACCAGAGAGCTGAACACCAGGTAGAATTGAGACCTAAATTATTGTGGTTTTCTGACATATTCTTGTCTAATCACGAATGCTACTGTTTGCTCCCTAATTTCTATCACTGAGCTCTAATGACTGTCATCAGGAGCAGAGCAATTAAAGAGGTGGTGCTCAAACAGGCTTCCTCCTTTTCCTGTAGAAGTGCCAGGAGGAAGTGTCCTATGCATTCAGACTCAGGAATGCAGTACAATCTGTTGGACCTGTTGGTGAGACTTTATTATTTTTTAAATTAAAACACAAAAGACACTTGTTAAACTCATATTAAACCAGTTCCTCAACCTTCCATCCTCCTCTGCATGTCACCCATATACTCATCTCTCTATTGCATTTAGCCTTGTACAATTGTTTTAGACACACAAGGTTTGACTTGCCTCTCACTAGTTTCACACTGGGATAAGTGAGATCAGAATCAGGCCCTCAGACTGTTACTCACAGTACTTTTATCTCTGTATCCGTATCTGTATCTCTGTATCTTTCTGAAAGCATGGTTAAAGTACAGTCAAAATTCTCTTAGAAATATAAAAAGTTTCAAAGATAAATGTATTAAGTTTTACATTAAATCAATGCAATTATATAAGACAATCACAATCATTTCAGTATATAAAATATATACTTCTATTTCTCTTAAGTATTAATACACTTTAAATATATTCAATATTTTGAATTGTATTATAAAATAATTTCTACATATCTAACAAAATAAACTTAGCAGTAAACTTACTATATTTAATATTACATATATATTAATGAGAATTTAGTGTACAATCTCATGTTAATGTAAATATTTTTCTTCCTAATTGAAAACTGAATAGCAATATAACAGAACAAAGCTTACTTAAACAATTAGAATAGGGTTCTCCTACTTCCTTCTGCATTACTAATTACATCTGACTTGCTACAACCTTTGAGGAATATTGTAATATATGTCAGTTATTCTGATTGCTTCTTCAGAATAGAAAGAGTTGGGCTCCTGGTGGACTGTTCCCCAACATTCAGTTAGAGCCTGGTCTACAGCACAAAGTTTAATCACAGGGGGAGCAGAGAGACTCTGGTACTGCTCCATGGCCTAGAGCTCCCGAAGCGCACATCTGTTTTACGCAAGCTGTGTACAAGTTGCTTACACATATGCTTGCCAATTAATCTTGTGTCTTTAATCTCCCTTTATTTTGGAAGGCAATAATTAAAGTGACAGATTTTCAGTTCAAGGTGACACCTCAGTATCTCCACATGATCCAGACTAAGTTAAATTCTTATTTCGGGGCTACGTTCATGCATTCAGAGTCACAAATAATAATGTTCTGACATGGGATCAGGGTCAGATGGTCATGCTGGATTTTTGATTGACCATAAATTGTTCCTCCAGTGTCTAAGAGAAGTTGCTGGTGTGTTATAGACTGCCCAGCCTTCTGCATAAGTGTTTGCAGAAGTTGGGCATTTAGAATTTACCTTTTTGAAATGAAATTTTGAAAATTCTTTCAGATCTAATAATCTAAGTTGTGGCAGCAAAGGTTCAAAATGTATTAATATATAAACTTGAAACCTAATAGTTACTCTTTAATAATCAAAAAGGAAGGTTTTGTTGTTGGCAGACCCATTAAAACTGATACTGACCAGAAAACATTTAGTTAGTTAGTTAGTTAGTTAGATGGATAGAACCTTTTCGCATTCACTGGTGTGGAAATTTAAAAGTTAAATGACTGATGATTTTGAGTTACAGGAACGTAAAATCTGGAACAAGTAGTGGGCTAAATTCAACAAGGCATGGAGTTTTTGAACAACAATTAGAGGGCATGATCCCAAGAAGGAAGTTGTGAATGGCTCAGGCACCTCTTCAGAAGCAGGCCTCAAGTGTGGATATTTACTGAAACTGATATGATGAAAAACTTCAGCTAGAAATCTCATGAGAAGAAGTTTGCTTTTGATATTTCCACTTGCAGCTTAATCCAGGAAGAGAACAAGAGACATATACCTTAAATGGCAAAGAGTCCTGTGGCACCTTAAAGATTAACAGACGTATTGGAGCATACGCTTTTGTGGGTGAATACCCACTTCGTTGGATGCATGTAGTGGAAATTTCCAGAGGCAGGTATAAATATGCAAGCAAGAATCAGGCTAGGGATAACGAGGTTAGTTCAATCAGGGAGGATGAGGCTCTCTTCTAACAGTTGAGGTGTGAACACCAAGGGAGGAGAAACTGCTTTTTAGCTGGATAGCCATTTACAGTTTTTGTTTAATCCTGAGCTGATGGTGTCAAATTTGCAAATGAACTGAAGCTCAGCAGTTTCTCTTTGAAGTCTGGTGCTGAAGTTTTTTTGCTGCAGGATGGCCACCTTTAAATCTGCTATTGTGTGTCCAGGGAGGTTGAAGTGTTCTCCTACAGGTTTTTGTATATTGCCATTCCTAATATCTGATTTGTGTCCATCTATCCTTTTACGTAGGGACTGTCCAATCTGGCCGATGTACATAGCAGAGGATCATTGGCTGGCGTATATTATATTGGTGGACGTGCAGGTGAATGAACTGGTGATGGTGTGGCTGATCTGGTTAGGTCCTGTGATGGTGTCGCTGGTGTAGACATGTGGGCAGAGTTGGCATCGAGGTTTGTTGCATGGACTGGCCACAGGACTCTGTCGCTTTTACAGATCCAGACTAACAGGGCTACCCTTCTGATACTTGATACCTTAAATGGTAACTTTTTCCCCTGTGTTTTTCTCAAAGCCTCAAAAAAAGTTCCAGTTTGGTTTGAGTTTTGGGCAAAGATCCAGGTTTGCTCAGATTTTAAGTTAATTTGCTCCCTAAAATTGACAGGAGAAATAAATGTTGGATGGCTAATTTTTTCAGGCAATCGGTTTTGTTACAAGGAGCCAAACAGTGATTACAGGAGATACGCCTAAACCAAAACTATGGATCTGATCCAAACCCCACTCAGTCTTGCAAAGTGTTCTGCTCTGACTTTGAATTTTATGGCTCTCCCCCTGTAGTTTCTTATTACAGAAAGAAAAGGAGTACTTGTGGCACCTTAGAGACTAACCAATTTATTTGAGCATGAGCTTTCGTGAGCTACAGCTCACTTCATCGGATGAAGTGAGCTGTAGCTCACGAAAGCTCATGCTCAAATAAATTGGTTAGTCTCTAAGGTGCCACAAGTCCTCCTTTTCTTTTTGCGAATACAGACTAACACGGCTGCTACTCTGAAACCTGTCATTATTACAGAAAGGAAAACAAATCTCAGCTCAGCTGTGAAGCCTAAAGGACACAAGAGGGCCACGCCCAGGCCTCATTCTGCAAGTAAGCCTGCAAGGTATGTCCTGGCAAGCAGCAAAACCACCACCAAACATCTTCCAGTCAGCCCTCCCCTCCTTCTCAGGAAACACTGAGCCCAGCGGGGATGAGCGGGGCAGAGGAGTGGTGCCGTTAGAGCAGCTGGTCCAGTAGTCGAGGCTGCAGGAAGAGGAGGGACTTGCGGGGTTGCAGCCTAAAGTTGGCTCTGGCTGCATCAGAAAAGCTGCTTCGCAGTTACATGTAACCTGCCCCCCTCTCCCTGCCCGTTACATCGCCCCGTAAACGCTGCGCGGAGAGGCGCCGAGCGAGGAGCCGCCGCGCCATGTCTCAGCCACATAAAGGGAAGAAGTCCTCCTCCTCCAAGCCTGCGGGGGCTGCAGGCAAGGGGAGCAGAGCGGTAAGTGTCGGAACCAGGACGCGGGGCTAGGGCGGCGCCCAAAGCTCCGCTGCGCCAGGGCTCCGGGCGGCCAGCTGGGCTTCCTGCCTGTGTCAGGGCAGAGGAATGCGCCAGCGCCGCCCGCAAGAGGGGAGCGGGGCTGGCGGAGCGGGACTGTCCGGCTCAGCCCCGCCGCGGCCCAGAGGCGGCGGGGGGGAACGGCCCAGCGCGGCCCCGCTCCGGGCCATCGGAGGGCGGGCGGTGACAGCCCAGCGCGGCCCCGCTCCGGGCCATCGGAGGGCGGGCGGTGACAGCCCAGCGCGGCCCCACTCCGGGCCATCGGGGGGCGGGCGGGCGGTGATAGCCCAGCGCGGCCCCGCTCCGGGCCATCGGGGGGCGGGCGGGCGGTGACAGCCCAGCGCGGCCCCGCTCCGGGCCATCGGGGGGCGGGCGGGCGGTGACAGCCCAGCGCGGCCCCGCTCCGGGCCATCGGAGGGCGGGCGGGCGGTGATAGCCCAGCGCGGCCCCGCTCCGGGCTATCGGGGGGCGGGCGGGCGGTGACAGCCCAGCGCGGCCCCACTCCGGGCCATCGGGGGGCGGGCGGGCGGTGATAGCCCAGCGCGGCCCCGCTCCGGGCCATCGGGGGGCGGGCGGGCGGGCGGTGATAGCCCAGCGCGGCCCCGCTCCGGGCCATCGGGGGGCGGGCGGGCGGTGACAGCCCAGCGCGGCCCCGCTGCGGGCCATCGTGGGGCGGGCAGTGACAGCCCAGCCCTTTCCCGCGGCCTGATACAGGGCAGAGTCGGCGCAATGGGGGTCGCGTTGCGATCTTCCCCGCAGTCCCTAAAGCCCTGGGGAGTGGGAGGGGCGCAGCCGAGGCCGCGCCAACAGCCCTTCCCGCCTCCGCCCGCCCCTGCCCTGCGGCGGTGGCACACCCAGCCTGGAGCGCCAGCTCCGCCTCGCTGCCAAAGCGCCGCCCGCCCCAGGGGCAGGGGCAGGGTCAGCGCCAGCCTGGCTCTACCGCCCTGAGCCTGGGCGCTTAGAAACGCTCGGCGGTGCTTGGAGGGGGAGGATTATTTTAAAGGAGGAACACGTTCCGGCCATGGCTTTTGCAAGCTGGTGGAATGCGACGGTAAATATAGCCAGTTCTGCTACTGACAGAGTGGATTTTAATCTCTTGGGTTGGGTGTGTGGCTCTTGCCAGCGACTGTATCAGTAAGTGAGTAGAGAATGGGAGAGCATTAGTGCTAAAGGTTAGACACTTAAAGATAGAGCCAAATGCATCCCCTGTGTAACTCTAATGCATTCAGTAAAATTACAGGGGCGTGAATTTGCCCCACCTTCCATTTGGGGAAACTCACCCTGCTCTGGTATGTGTGCCCTACAGTCTAGCTCACTTTTGTAACTTGGATATGTTGTATTCCACGTTTTAAAAGGTAGCTACTTATTTAAAGTATTTGGGACCGCAGGAGAAGGAATGAGGAAGCAACTGTCGGCTATATCAAGATAAAACTATGGCGTTACTGTGAATTCAGATTAAGTTAGACACTGGGGAATTGGTTATGTTGTTCAGGAGACTATTTAGTAAATAATGAATGGATCAAGTAACTAAAGTGCTTACTATGTTCAACTTAAATTAGTAAACAGTAATACTTTTGTATAAAGATGCGATTTGATACTTTGAAATTTTTAAGTTGATGTTATTTTACTATGAAATATTGTCCAGTCATATTTTCTCTAAATAATCCATTAAAATACATGCGTTGCAGTTTCAGAGGGACTTCCATAAACTCTTTAGTGAAGATGATACATTTAAAAATTAGCTTTGTGGATGTTGTTGCTTATTTTTACAACCTCCTGGAAAAAATACAGGCCCTTTTACATATGATAATTCATTTATCCTTTAACCAAAACAGGGATGTGATCTGAAAGGAAATCTAATAAGTGATGGATTGATTTTTTTTTTTTAAAGGCTAAGTTTATTTTGGACTCTTTCTTTCCCACTCTGAATACAGTCTTAGTTGGTACAAGTTTTCATAAAATTGTTCTTAGCTGCAGGTATTTTTTTGAACTAACTTGTTTGAACCTCCCTAAGTAAACCATGGTTCTCAGGAGAGTGAGTTTGTGTGGGGGGGGGCGGAGGGTGAGAAAACCTGGATTTGTGCTGGAAATGGCCCAACTTGATGATCACTTTAGATAAGCTATTACCAGCAGGAGGGGTGGGAGGAGGTATTGTTTCATGGTCTCTGTGTGTATATAATGTCTTCTGCAGCTTCCACAGTATGCATCTGATGAAGTGAGCTGTAGCTCACGAAAGCTCATGCTCAAATAAATTGGTTAGTCTCTAAGGTGCCACAAGTACTCCTTTTCTTCATGGTTCTTTGATGGAACTTGGCAGTTTAGCTATACTTAAGGTACCAAAGATTAGTTTTAGCTAACCTTTATGTGCATGTTTTTTAGCAAGTCTCGTCTTTCCACATAATGTGTTAGTCATATAGGGAAGCAGTTTGACTTTATGTGTTACAGTGAAATCATAAAATGATAAAGTACATAGGTTCTGATTATAGTATTTGCTTGCCACCGGTTTACAACACCAAAATATACTTTATATAAGGTGACTTTGTCTCACCAAAAATTCAGTTCTCTGAATCAATTAAATTGCTAAATTTATACATGGATATGAGAAATCCATGATGTTGCTAATCCTGATTTACATCAGATCTGCTCTGTAGAAAGTTTGCTGAAACATAAATAATTTAATTATACAACTTCAGTCACCGTTCTAAGTCAAAACTTAAATCCATTATTCAGAGTTGATGAATGGTCTTTCTATACATAATTAGAAATGTGAGTTCCATGGAATTGTTAGTTGTACTGTCAGGCACCTGAGGGTTGGACATTACAGCTGTAAGTATTGCACCAAGTTTGTGCCAATACTAGCTTGATGCAGTGAAGGTCTTTCATTAAAGTATAAAGAATGACAGGTTGTGGAAACAATGTAATACAAACTGAGCATGTGTTTTGGGACAGAAAAAACACTCATACTTCTACTCAATTGGAAACCAGTCATTATTAGTATCCCAGAACCCTCTGGAGATCCCAACCAAGATCAGAGTCTTAGGCCTGGTCTGAACTTAAAGTTTGGGTCAAAATGGTTATATTGCTCCAGGGTGTGAAAAATCCACCCCCCTGAGCGATGTAGGTAAGCCTCTCTAACCTCCAGTGTAGTTGCAGCTAGATCAATGGCAGAATGCTTCTATTGACCTAGGTAGCGTTGTCTGGGGAGGATGTGTTCCTAGAGTGACAGGAACAAAAATCGTGTCGGCATAGGCTATGTCTAAACTGTGAGGTTATGTTGGTATAGCGCTGGCACCATAGCTATGAAGATATAGGCCCTGCAGTGTAGAGATGGCCCTGTTGTACAAAGTACTGTACAAACACACAGCTTTAAACTGTGACAGGGATTGTTGGTCATATACCAGCAGTATAACTGCTGGGCCTGGTGAAAACTTGGATGGAATGCCTCCCAGGAAAACTTAGGTGTTGGAAGTAGCGTTTATGATTCAGTGAGTAGTGCTACTCTCTCTAAGCACCCTGTCCGACGTCTACTGAAGTCAGTGGGAGTTAGATGAGGACTTAAAGCAATACTGAATCAAAGACCAAAATAGAGTTAAGGAGCATTGAGTTGCTGGAGGAGGAGCTATAAAACAGGTATTTGAATGTCTTGTAGCACTTTTCACAAGAGCCCTAGTGTTAAGCCTACTGTTGTGGCCAGATTCCACCACTGAAAATAATTATTCTGTCTGCCTGAGTTCTGCCTATGATTTCATTTGAAGTTATGCTTCATGTCTCCTAAAAACTTTATCTGTTGTCTACTGGTGATGAAGAATAATTGTCATGCTTCACTCTGTGGAAATCTTGATTACAGTGAATGATGTGGTCCCGACGTGTACTATCTGTAAGGCATTTGAGATTCTCTTTATATAGAAGATGGGGTATAAGATTTAGTTATTAATCTGATTAATGACTTTTTTATTCTTACAGCATGGTGACAAGAAAAGTGGAACATCTTCTAAACCTGGAGATAAAAAAGGATCAGAAGCCACAGAGGTAAATAAATGCAAAGCACTGTATTATATTAAAATGAACTTCATCATGTACAATTATATAGCAGAGAATATCTGCTCATTCTGTGGTAATTTTTATGGTTGTTTTTAAACATCAAAGTAGTAGCTTGAAGACAACTGACTGGTGGTGTTCACTAATAGCATTTATTTTCCAAAAAAATTATAAATCTATCTTGTGCTGTTCAATTTTGTGTGAAAAGAGCTGTGCTCTGATTCCCCTGTCACTTCAAATCTGCATGTTGGCAGGAGTGGAGAATCTGGGTCCACGTATTTATTTTAGAAGGGCACCCAACCTCTATAAATGCTACTTTATCTGGAATTGGTATTTGTAATTCAGCAGTCCAGACAGGGCTCTAAGATTGAGTTTAGGGCCAGGAGCCAAGAACTCCTGTTGCCTAATCCTGGCTGTGCCACTGTGTGGCATATTTTGTTCTGTTTCACTTAGAAAAATCCATGGAAGCTAATGCTGCTGGGAGCAGCATTAACTGTCACTAGGCACTTTGTGTCTGCTATTGCTAGTGCCAGAGGCGGCTGTGGAGGAGTTCAGGGCAGCACAGCGACCAAGCCAGGCTTGTGTGTGGAGGACACTACGCATGCTGGGCAGACTGTCTGTGGAGTTGAATAAGTGTGTTTTTAACAGTATTCTGAATGCTGATAAATTGGGAAATGCCCGTAGGGTGCTTTTTAAAAGACAGATTTTTAAACTTATCTAACTAGCCTTCTGGGTCACACCAAATACTTCTCCTAATGAAATTCATGTAATACCAAACATATTGTAATACACATACTGTACCTCTCTATTAATTCAAAAGATCTGAAAACTGAAATTTCAGTCATACTAGTGATTGTGTTGGTTAAATCTCAGTGGTGCCTTTGACATGTCCCAGATGAATGGTAATTTGACTGTAACATTAGGTCTTCTCTCTTAACCATCTGGCTAAAACCAGTTTAAGTAAATATGATGCTGCCTGAAGGAACAATGGTTACTATAATACGCCCTCTCTGATTCTGTCTGCACGCTCCTTTTTGTGCCCAAGTTTTTCCAGCCTACCTTGAATAAAGGTAAAGGTTGTTATGCTCGCGACTTGTAATGCCTGAATCATTGTTTATAGCCAGTGCTGTGTTGCCAAACCTAAACCGTTCGGTGTGATGTGGGTTATCTCAAATTACCTTTTTCTTTTTTTAACTTGTAAGAGTGCTTTAGTTTACAACTCAAAACAGTTTGACCATGAACGTTTGTCTATGCAAGGAAGTGATCAAAAGGGACACCAGGGTTCTCCAACACAAGAATTGCCCTAAAAGAGGAAAAATTTTAATTGTAAAATTAAAACAGTCTGATTTGTAAGAAGAGGGTGCTCTGTTCTAGTGTCAGTGCTCCCTCTACTGAAGGGAGGTGGTATATACATTCCATAATAACTTACTAAAGAAATAAACGCAGCATAATGAAATTAACTGTATAAAGGACATACTAATTTTGAATGAGTGCCATATTGTAAGAGAGATTCTTTGGCCAAGAATGCCCATGTACACTTCAGTTTGTCTCCATCAGAATCTCTACCTAACCTCTTGCATGAACTCATCTACTTTAAGAATGTACAACAGCTTATTGTCAGCAAGCAGATATGCCTGACCTTAAACTTATAACTGCCACTTTCCAGGCTATAGTGTAGCTACTTCTGCATTCCCATTTGTAAGTTCTTGCTTCAGCAGCATCAAGGTGCTTATTTTACTTAGAGCAATGAGCCTCAAGTCTGGGGAAAAGAGGATGTGCTTATCACATCCAAGGCAAAACAGGTGAGAATCAGTTTATGGGGTTTTCTTTGGAGGCTAATTTAAACTTGTTTATGCTGTTATCAAACGCCTACTTTGTAAAATTACCTAGGGCAAAGTGTTGTCTCCCTGATCCTCTGCATTAAGTGTATCAGACTAGCATGTTGTCAAATGCTAATTAGTGTTAGGATCAGTCCTCTTTCTGGTTCTTGATTCCTTTATAACTGGTAAGTATCAGTCACAAGAATAGAGAGATTCATAGATAAGTTTATTACAGTTTTTGACACTTAAAACTACTGTTAAATAAAAAAACATCAAGAGAGACGAGAAACAACAGAAGGAACAGTTACATCTAATACTTTCTATACAGGAAAAGCTACTGAAAAATAACTCATTGTGAAACATAAGTTAGCCCTTGTTTACAACTGAATTATATACAGTATAATTTGGATAGACTCTTGGATCCCCTAAAGTCCTTCCTTACTGTGCCTCCATGGGTGACTTAGGCAAGTGCTCTTCCTTTCTTGCTTGGTTGCAGGAAGGAATTGTGCAGCCTGGAAACCCAGCTGTCCCTTTTCTCTAGGCTTTACAGCAGGGATCGGCAACCTTTGGCACATGGCACGCCAGGGTAAGCCCCCTGGTGGGCTGGGCCGGTTGTTTACCTGGTACGTCTGTGGGTTTGGCCAATTGCATCTCTCACTGGCTGCGGTTCGCCGTTCCAGGCCAATAGGGGCTGCGGGAAGTGGCGCAGGCTGAGGGATGTGGGGGCTTACCCTGGCGGGCCGCATGCCAAAGGTTGCCGATCCCTGCTTTACAGGATAGTTTAGGTTTTTCCTTTACCGTATCCTTCCACCTCCTCAGTGAGCTGAACCCATCTTTTCAGCTTGATGCCAAATTCCCCTGCTTAGGTGTTACTCTTAATTTAGAAAAAATGATTTCTTGGTGCTAATGATGGGCGTTGAGAGCCTGCAGTTTGAAGTTTGGCATTCCTGTTTCTGGGTTCCTGCTGAAAAGATCTATTTCTAGCTAGCTAAGACTCTGTAGAAGGCTATTATTAAACTTCTTATTCTGAGAAAACATTGTGCAGGTTTTGGACCGTAACCCTGGTGGATGTGTATCTTCTTCTGAGACTTCAGGGTGGAATTATGTGTTGCAACAGTGAGTGGCTCAGACCTAACTTTGAGGCTTTAATTACATGAAAATTACATGAACAGCACCAGAATCCACAAAGCGAAGTTAAGCACTTTATACGATGAATGGGGACAGATAGGCATTTTGGAATGTGATCCGTAAAAACCAGGACACTTGGGGGAAGCAGCCTAAGGTAGCCAATAGGAGATACTGACCAGAGGGGAGTGTGTGCTAAGCCCTGCCCCTGTCTCAGAGATGGGAACCTCTGTCTGTGCTTCAGGGAGGTGCCTAGAGATCCACAGACAGGAACCAGCTGCCTGGAATCAGGCAGTATAGGCACCTAAACTGCTTTCTGAAGGAGTGAGTTGGTTGCCTGTCTCACTCAGTCCTGGTGGTGGAAGGACCGTTGCCTACCTTATAGCTCTTAGCCCAATGGTTAGAGCATTCACCTGAGATGTGGGAGACCCAAGCTCAATTCCCTCCTTTCTGCCTGAGGGGGAGAAAGGATTTGAACAAGAGTCTTCCATATCTCAGGAGAGTGCTCTAACCAATGAGCTATGGGATATTGTGGTGTGGGACTCCCTCAGTCTCCTGTTGAAGCTGTTGCTCTTTGGATAAATAATGAAAGAATGATTGGAGCAGGGGGACTGGACCCTGGATCTCCCTCCTCCCAGATTGGTGCCCTTACCATTGGAGTACAGAATCATTCGTATTTACTCTCTCTTTCTCGCCAGTGACTGTTCCACTGTGGGTAAATACCTAAAATGTCAAGGACTGCATATTATTTTATTTAACCTGCTAAACAACTTTAGTTCTAGTATCAATAACCAATAATCAATAACCTCTGAACTTCTGCAAATTAAAAAATAAAATTGGAACTAAGTAATAATCCAAATCATATGACCTACTTTCCAGGTTTCTTGTGGGCAATTATAGACTGAAAACTAGCTTTCAATGTTATATTACAGTAAAAAAGGCCAGTGCAGTTTGTGGGTTGCACATGCAGAGGTTTCATATCATGGAGAAGAATGTTAGTTAAACACATGTAGAATATTGTGTTTGGTTCTGGCTACCTCGTTATCAGAAAGACACTGGCAGAATACAGAGAGGCACAATGAAAATGATTGGGAGTCCTGAGGAATTGGTTTATGTCGAAAGAAGAATTTAAAAAATCACATATGTGTAATTTAGCTAAGCAGTAGCTGTAAGGGGATGTGATACTGCTTGAAAATTTCTGGGAACGTAAATGCCAAAGAGAGAGAGAGAGGAATTATTTAGAGTAGTAGAGGGTTTACTAGTAATTATGAGATAAAATTAAGAAAGGGACAGTTTAGCCTGAATATCAGGAAGATCTAACTATGAACTTTATTAAGGTATAAAATAATCTCCCAAGGAAATGAGTGGAAGCCCTTTCTTTTGGGACACTGAAAACTAGACTAGAAAAAACATAGCAAATGTACTGTAGAGAGCAATTGGTAAGGCATAATCCCACGTAGGTGAGGAGGTACACTAGATGACTCTATAAGACTTCCATTTTTAGCATTTTATTCCATGATCTTTTGGTGTTAATGGTGGGTGTTAAGAGCCTGCAGTCTGAGGATAATTCTTTTAATGATATTTCAGGTATGAGATATATAATCATAGTAGAGTGCTTCTGTAATTAGTCCATGACTGCATATATATAGACACCAGCTGAAATATACGCCTATAGCATAAGGAGGAAGAGAGCGTAGGTCTCTTTGCTGCTAATTTTATCAGGTCTCTGCCAGAGTTTGTTTGGGTCCCAGATTTTACAAGTTTTTTAAAACAGTAGGATGTATCTGTGTGATTGCATCATAAATGTTTTAAGACCACATTGAATAACTTAAAAATCCAAACAGTTCTTTAAGTGGAAGAACCCAGTGTCTTTGGAGCTTAAAAATTCAAGGATGAAATTCTGACTCCATTGAAGTCAATTGGAGTTTTGGCATTGACTTCAGTGGGGCCAGGATTTCACCACTGAACTCTTTACTGTGCTGTGCTATGCCTGTAGCGTAGACAGCAGCTCAAGTGTGTGACTCTTCTTCATTAACAAACATTTTTCTTCCAATGTTTGTTACCAGGTTGAGGCAACTGAGCTAAGTATAGTACCACAGGCAACTAAGAAGCTAACTGAAGCAGGAACAACAAGCAGATGAGGCTAGTATCAGGATCCAGGGATATCCATTCCGCTCTGCTGTTTTCTTGTCCTTGAAGAAAATGGTGCAGAGCAGCCTTATTTCTCTCTCGCCTCCCCACCAGCCCAGACCTTCTCTCTCTCTCTGTCTCACCAACCTCTTCCCCACTAGCATCTACACTCTTTCTGCCTATCTTGCTCCTTTACTTCCTTCCCTCCGGGCAGAACCTGCACTCACTGTAGTTTCCTCTCTCCTGCGGCTCTTTCTGAAGGGGAGGGGAGTTGGAAACCTGCAGTGTCTGGAACTTTTGCGTGGTCCCTGCTGCAACCAGTGGGCCTCCAGGAGCTCTGTGGGGCAAAGAGGGAGTGTGCCACTCTATTCCTCTTTGTATATGCGCCCTTACATGGCTGGCCAGCATGTGTAACTTCTGTTAGTGCTAAATGGAGTGCATCAAAAGGTGAATATGCAAGTCAGGTATATGCACTTTACTGGTTAGTCTAGCTGTATGTTAGATTTTTAAAGGGTTTAGAGTGTTCTCCATTCATTTTAAATTTTAGATTGTAATCCAGCAAGGTGCTGAATAGAGTCAGATGGTGGAAAAAATGGGACAAAAAAGTCACAAAAAAAAGTTTGAAAAAACTTTGACCAACTCTAGTGCTGAGTAAAATGAACGAACTCCTGTTGACTTACAGTGGAGGTGGGCATCCATCACCTTGCACGATCAGGTACTTAGGGTCATATTATAGCCGCTCATGTAAAATTTTGTGTGCAAGAAATATAGTGATGCCATTTGGCTGAATATACAATGTTAGAAATATCCTCTACCTCTGGATCCCCCATGTTAGGTGAACTTTTGCAGTAGCTCAAAATACCAAAGCATTCCCAAGAATGTTGTACCTTTGTCAAAATGGGTTACCCTGTTGATGTTTTTGAAAGGTTATGTTTTTGTTTTAAAAAATGTTTTTAAATCAATACATTGGATACTTGACTTAAAATTTAGGATAAAATGCAGCTAGTCTAATATTTCAGAAGTAAGTTCCAAATATACAGTAATAGAGCATCATATCATGGAAGTCTTTTGAGATCCTCCAACTGAATTCATCAGGGAATTCTCTTAAAAAATCTGTCAAGATTAGAAGTATACTTAGAAAGTTGCACCTGGGGAAGGAAATTAGTGGCTTTTTATTGTGGTAGGAACTCAAGAATAGAGGTGATACGTCTGATGTGTCTGATTTTCCAGCCTCTAATCACAATCATCAGAATGCTGATTCCGATCTTGCGTACCCAGTTGCCAATTGCGAGTAACTCCATTGAAAATCCCTGATGCATTTCTTTTTAAAAGAATGAAAAGATTAATGCTTTTTAAGCTAGTTAAACTGTTATACTGTGTAGTGAATTTTAAGAGATTGAAGCTGACAGTGTCCCTTTAAAATGTCCCTGATGCTGTAGAAGTGCTCAGTACCTACTGAAGTCAGTGGATGTTGAGAGCATTCAGCAACATTTCTTATCCTAGGATGGTAATAAGAAAATTGGTGTCCGGATGTATAAAAAATATGTAAATTAGACACTGCACCGTTTCAGACTGACGTACATTTTGGTACATAATCACATTGTGTAATTCATTATGTTGATGCAAACAGATCATATCATCTCCTGTATTATTGCATGGTTAACATCTGGGTAATTTTTTTTCAGGTGCTCTGGCTGTGTATGGAGTTGATTCACATGATTTGATTTACCTTGTTTTGTATAATTAACTACAAATTTTTTTGGAAAAGACTAATCTATTTTATTATATAGAGTAAAATATCACACAAACTTCTGCTGTAATCCAAAGATCGAATCTGACCATCACCATGGCATCTGAGCATCTAACAAACGTATTAAAGTGAGCACGATTGTATTACAGCAGCAAACAGAGGCCCCAACGGATATGACAGTCCTGTTGTGCTAGACACCACATATAGCAAGAGGTAGTTCCTGCCCTGTAAAGTCTACGGTCTAGTGCTAGGTTTTCAAGAAGTTTAAACGAAATACCTGCTGCTAATAAGGAGCTGCTAAGGAGGAGCTCAGCTATTCAGGAGGGCCTCAGCTCTGTCCTCTGGATCAGGAGGAGCCGGTTGAGGTGATTCAGGCACCTGATAAGGATGCTCCCTGGGAGGCTTCCGTTGGAACTCTACTGGGCATGTCCCACTAGGCGGAGGCCCCAAGGCCGATCCAGGACACGCTGGAGGGATTAAATCTCCCAGTTTGCCTGTTGTGGAGGAAAAGGAGGTCTGGTCCTCTCTACTGTCCGTGCTGCTGCCGTGACCTTCACCAGGAAAAGTGGCATAAAGGAAAAAAGAAGAAGAAGAGCTGCTGCTAATTCTAATTAGCTAATTAATTTAGTTTAAAGAGAGAACAACTGGAAATGGTCTTTGTTTTGAAAGGACACTAAGGTTAATTGGGATTAAAAAGTAATTTACTTTTGAAGTTGTTTTGTTGAAAATCTAAACTTCAGGATTTCCTTGATGGTATTTAACAGTAATACAGCACTAAATTTCTTTTCCAAAATGAACATCAAATTTACTGTGTGTCCTAGCAACCAAATCTGTGCAGCCATACTGTGACTGGATGCAATTTTTTAGGTGTCCAGCAAGGCACTGATCCTCTAAACAATTAAGCATGTAGTTAGCTTTATGAATGTGAGTTGTCCCAAATGTACAAGCATCATCACACTAACAGTATTATTGGTTTTGGCACATGATACTGTGCTCATTTGGTTTTCATTTTTTTCATAATGCTAAATCCAAGCCTGAAATATTTGAAGAAAATACCATCAATTGCCTCCTGCACATACATTCTGGAAAATGTACTTGTGGGCCACACTTCAATGATGTAGTATGTATATATCTGTGAACAGAGTATTGCCCTTTGCACTGGTTCACTAGCTGAAGTTCAGCTGCAGAAGGGCCGCTTTAGTCTTTGTAATTTCAAATTTTTTTGTGTGGGAGAAATTCTCTCCGTTCATATTGTGTTTTGGAGCTAAAGTCAGAGGGAAAGAACATGATGTGGCGTTTATCTTTAAGAATGATATCTTTTGTTCGTGTTTGAGGCTACTGATCTATCACAGTCCCTTATGTCTGATGGGCTGAATATTGGTGTTTCTTCATTTTGTATAGTAATTTCCTTACCAGGCCACTGCAGGAGCCTGGTAAGGAACCAGCAGCCTGCAGGCTTTTCTGTGTTTAGGGGATCATTCAAAATACTCTGCTGTAAAATCTCAGGAGTTCATATACCTGAGAGAGGTCTAAGTAGGTTTCCTCTATCTGTTTCTTCTGAAATACAACATTTCTTTGCATCCATTGCTCAAGGTTGATTTTTCTAGCCACTTCTGATTTTTATCACAATTTCATTCCAGTTGTGTACCAATGTAACTCCATTAGTATCATTGGCGTTACACTGACATGAAACTGCAGTCATGCAGAAATTAATTATTTGCTGTGTTTTTGTTCCATCTGCACACACATTTGTTTAATTTGAAAGCCCTCAATTCAACCTATCAGTATTTGTATGTGTATGCAACTCTTTGCCTCATTTCTCCCTCTCTGCACGTTGCACCACGTTGTTCACATGTCATCAAGAAGGGAAACTATTGCTGCATCCACAGTACTTTTTACACAGATGCTTTTATAGGCTTTTCTGTTTTGAAGATAATTTCCTCCTGTATAATTTCTGTTCAATAATCTAAATGTGACGTGAAGGAACCAGGGCATGTTGCTAATGCAGGTTTAAAAATATATATATATATTTTTTTCAAGCTTGCACTGAATGTGTTTTTGTTTTTAATTTAAAAAAATCAAGCTATCTGACTTCAGTTTACAGCAGTTACTCTTGAAGTATCATGAGATACAGATGATTACATTTGGCTTCACTGTTAACCAAAACGAGCACCTCAATTTTAGGAAATAGCATAGATTTATATATGATTTATAGAAGTATGAAAAATAATTCAGTCTGCAATAACTGCTCTGCTCACAAGAAAACCATCTCAAATGATCCTCTGGTGATCTGAATTATAACTCTGAAAACTGCTTCAGATGACTTGTAAAGCAGACACTGAATATAAATGAACTTGTTAGTATTTTGAATAAAATAGTCCAAGAAACAGAACCCTCAGAGAATCTTTTTTTAAATGAAGTATTTTGCTCCGCCTTACCAGTATATTCTGACATATTGTTCCTTCCCCCCCCCCCCCTTTTGTATTTATGCTTTTATTTCACAGATGAAACCTGCAGGCACTAGTGCCAGTCAGCCTCCCAAAACACATACAAGTGGAGCAGCTTCTGCCAGTAAGGTAACTTGCATTTTTCAGAGATGATAAACTTGCGATAGGGATTAACAATAATTGCATCAATGAGAGTTATAATAAACCTCAATGTAGACTGGAGATTTAACAATATGCCTTTATAAAAATGCATTTTTGGTTTAGTTTTAAAAATAGTTATTCCACATTTTGGAATCTGTAGAATTAAGCTGTTTATCCTAATGTTTTCTGGGTTTTTTAAAATGTATTCTTTGTGGTTTAGGCCCAAATCCTCAAGGGCATTTAGATGTCTAACTCACAATGATTTCAGTGTGAAATGGGTGCTTAAATACCTTTTGACGTTTTGAGAATCTGGATCTTAGCATAATGCAGATATAATATACGTTATCCAAAGCAGAATAGTCATATTTTCAGAAACAAACTCTGACATAACTGATGTCTGTTTTGTCGACTGAAATGCAATGATTTGTTTGAATAGATAAATATAATTTCCAAAGTATATTTAGGTACAATTTTCTTAACTTCATTAACAAAAATCAACTCAAACATTGAGGTCTTTGATCCAAAGCCCATTGATGTCAAAGGGAGTCCCTAAGTGAACTGAGTGATCTATTTAAAAAAAATAAAGACGAAGATAAGTCAAAATTTCTTAAAGCTATGAAGTGATAAATGTTGAAGTATCTCAGAAAAAAACACTGTATGAGTTAATTATAGTTTGTATTAAGTGAAATAAAAGTTCCAATTCCAGAGCAAGTAGATGTGGTAGCTAACTTATACTTGCTGTTTCACTACAACACCACTTCAGTTTTTTTGTTTCTGAGGACCTCATAGCATTGTGCAAGCACTGAATTAGACTTCACTGCACCACTGTTAGGTAGACAAAGGATGTATAATGTAATTTCACCCACTACTCTGGGGTGGAAAGCAACTGCTATTAAACAGCACTCAATAACATTTCAGTTTAGGATAAGAAGTGAAGAATACGCTTACTGAGCTGGAATTGCAGGCGCATGGAGGCAGAATGCCAGTGCCTACTAATAGTATGCCAGGACTTTAGTCCAGTATTGGGTCGAGAAATGCCACCAATACCATTTTGTTCAGCACCTATGTTCCTTGGAGGTCTCCCATTTATGGGTTAAATTCTGGCCCCACTGAAGTAAATGGCAACACTTACATTAGCTTCAGTGGACCCAGGATTGCACACCAAGTATGTGGTCTGATCCTGTGAGATCTGACAAGATCATAGCACTGATAATTGTAATGATCTGATGGCTAAGTGCCAAAATAGAGGCCAATGTTAACAAATGATTTACAAATTGGAGTGTAAACTATAACGATGTGTAGTGCTAAGAAAAGCAATAGTGAGTGCAAGAGAAAAGAATCAGTGGTTTATAGCATGAAATAAAAGCAAAGCAATACATGGAAAATCGCCTTTAAACTCCCCTTTCATTTCTGTTCATGGCACCTTCATAAACAGAATTAGGGACTACTGATTTCAGGAAGCTTGGCAGGTCCAGGATGCTTTTTGTGGCGTAATAATTGGCTGGGAAGAGTCTGCAACCCAACATACAACTGAAAGTCATTAATTCCCCCCTGAAAAGGAGGACTTGTGGCACCTTAGAGACTAACAAATTTATTAGAGCATAAGCTCTCATGAGCTATAGCTCACTTCATCGGATGCATACTCTGCTACTCTGAAACCTACCATTAATTCCCAAGAATTCCCCGCATTGAGTTCATTATTTGTGTTTTGAATAGAAACTAAACCATATGGGATGTGCATTTTTTATTTATTTATTTATATATATATTTATGGCTCACTAGTTTCGTAGAATCTCTGAGATCTTTTCACTTCTGACTTCTGTTAGGTCATCAAGACCTTCTACCTGCTCAGGCAGCATTATTTCCTGTTGTATTAGTTCTTTGTTTAGTTTAGTTTCAGCCGTCTCAAATGCTGGGCTTCTACCCCACTTTCCCAGAGAGATTTCTGTGCCTGATTGATCTGACTGACAGGAAGTGTTTCTGCTATCAGGTTACATTTTCACATTCTTAACTTCATTCCATTGCGAAATAATAATAATACTTAATAATATTCCTAGCTATGTTCTTTTCTTATCCTAAATTATTTTTCTTCCCGGGTGTTTTACATCCATTCAGTATTTGTAAACTCTTTCTTTGTCCGCCTCCTAATTGTGGCAAACTTAGAATATACATATTTAGCTCCTTCAGTTTTTCTCATTAGTGTATTCCCTCATGAATCTCTAATCATTTTTGGGTTTTTCCTCTAACTTCCTTCCAGTTTTTCTACATCTTTCTGATGTAGGCTAAAACTGAATGCAGTATTCCATGTGTGGTTACACACACAATATAATGCTTCTGCATATGGATCCTCAGATTGCATTTATCTCATGCTGTGTATCTTGTTGCAAACTCATTTCTAAGGGCGTGTCGACACTGCTATGCAGTTTGCGAATGTCAGTGAGCATCAAAGTGCTGTGCTGTAACTCTCCCATGTGGATGCTGTGGGCATGAGCTGAAAGCTCCATTGTTCACACTAATTTATTTTTTTAGACACCATATAACATGAATCTAACGTGATACCTGTGGTACCACACAAGACATTTCTCCTCCCTCCTCACAAACTGGCCATATTTATTATCTATTACCAGGTCTATGCTACCCTTTACTTCGGTATAACTTACGTCACTCAGGGGTGTGAATAAGCCACCCACCTGTGTGACATAAGTTACACCAACCTAAGCACCAGCGTGGACATCGCTATGTCGGCAGGAGAGCTTGTCTCATTGACGTATCTACTGCATCTCGCGGAGGTGGATATATTACGCTGATGGGAGAGCTGTCTCCTGTCAGCATAGAGCATCTTCTCCAGACACATTACGCGGTGCAGCTACATCGATGAAGCACTTCTAGTGTAGACTAGCCCTATGAACTTTGTTTATCAGCCAGTATTCAATTCATAGGTTAGTGCTCAAACAGCTTGTAGAGAAACTAATTTTATAGTCGAATTTCATGGGCTACTATATCACATGCTTTACTGATATCCAGATGTACCTACCACTTTTGGTACTTTATCTAATTTTGTATTTTTATCCATAAAGCCAATCTTGCTGCTTATTACTTTTGTTTCTCTTAAACTCTTAATGGTTAGTGATTTTGGGGAGGGAAGAGGGGTCTCAGTATTTTTCAATCCTTTTACTAAGGATAGAAATCAACTGTACAGGATGGTAATTGCCATGTGAATGTCTGACCCGTGCAACTTCGGCCTAGTCAGAAGCATCACTGTTCATTGCCTTCCTCTAGAGTTGGCCTTAATCGTGTTACAATTATTTTCATCATGATTTTTCCCTGATAATAAGCTTATCCCTGTCTAACTATTCTGATCTGTAGAATCTCCTTTCTTCAGGACTGGTACAACCATTGCCTTTAGCGAGTTGTCCAGTAACTCCTTTTGCTCCCACACCTTTTAATGTATTTTTCCTAATGCTTTGATAGCCCTTGTCCCACTGGCTTTTAGCAGCGCAGCTGTTATATTGTCTATTCCTGCAGCTGTCCCGTTTTTTAACTGCTTCACTGCTTTTTCTGTTTCCTCTGATGGCAGCTCAGTGCTGATATCCATTCTGCCTTGCAAGTTGCCCTGTTTATCCAGCCCAGGGGTTGGCAAACTTTTTGGCCTGAGGGCCACATGGGGGTTCTGAAACTGTATGGAGGGCCGGGTAGGGAAGGCTGTGCCTCCCCAAACAGCCTGGCCCCTGCCCCCTATCTGCCCCCTCCCACTTACTGCCCCCTGACTACCCCCCACCCCCTTACCATGCCGCTCAGAGCACCAGGACTGGCAGCTGCGCTGCCCAGCCGGAGCCTGCCGTGCTGCCCGGCAGGAGCTCGCAACCCTGCCTCCCAGAGCACTGGCGGTTAGGCAGCGGGGGAGGGGGCTAGCCTCCCCGTCCAGGAGCTCAAGGGCCAGGCAGGATGGTCCTGTGGGTCGTAGTTTGCTCACCTCTGATCTAGCTTGTCTAAAATGCTTGCTGGATGAACTACAGGGTTCAGCTCTTTGTCAAAATGCTTCTTCCATACTCCCAGCACATCTTCAACATTTGTTGTGTGTTCACAGGTAACCTTTCTTACTGCTAGCTAGCCTGATTGTGTTTCCATGCAACTTAACCTGATTGAATTGTATATATTCACATTTTCCATATATTCACATTTTCACATCTTACCTGCTTTTCCTCAATAACTATTTTAAAAATAAACTTTCATTACTTCCTAATAGGTCAGATTTCCCTTCTGTATGTATTGTTCCAGTTCATTAAGTCAGCAAACTTTGAGCCATTAACTTCAGTGCATTCCTCTGTTAAAGCTAGATTACTTGGACATTATTAATGGGCCTTCTCTCTCTCTCTCTCTCATATATTGTAGTACAGGTACAGATATCCTTCTTTTCCCCCCCTCCACTCCCCTTTTTGACTCCTTTGGCTAACAATAACTCATTCTATTTTCCTGCCTTTTCCTCTCCCTGGAGTCATTAAATGACTTTATGTATTTTGTTTGGTGTCCTTTTATCTTTTCCATTTACAATATAGGTTTTATTAACTTCTACCAGTTATTTTTAATTCAACCATATGACACCTCTCTGTTCCTTCCAGTCAGAGGAACTGTGTGGTGCCTCAGTTAATGAATCTCTTTGGATTCCACTGGCTTACTTTACAATGGTGAATGTTAATAATTCCTTTCAATGCACCTTCCCCAATAGATTTCTGAATAGCCGCCAAATGTGTTTTTTCTAAAATTTTCTACCCAAGTTTTGCTACATTTGTGAACTCATTCCTTAGCAGAATGAAATAAAGTAATTTAATGCTTTTATTCCAGTGTTTGCAGTCAATTCACTTTTGTTGATAAATAAGGCTAAGTTTTTGTCAGATATTTTTAGTAAAAGTCACAGGTACTAAACAAAAATTCACAGAAGCCCCTGACCTTCACAAAAAATATCTCTGACAAAAGGGGTAGGTGGGTTTAGCACCCTGCTGCTGTGGCTCCCGGGTCCCACACTGCTGCAGTGCATGGGAGCTCTCGGGTCCCCCTGCCCAAGAGGCTGGGCTGCTACAGGGTTCCCCACCCCCACCGGGCAGCTGCGGGCAGGGGACTGCAGGGTCTGTTAGCTCCCAGCCACAGCAGGCAGTGGGGACTCCCTGCAGCTGTTGAGCCATGGTGGGCCGCAGGGCGACCCCCTGCACACGCAACGGGGACTCCCCGCAGCTGCCCAGCTAAGGCAGAAAATGTCACGGAGGTCAATGAAAGTCATGGATTCCATGACCTAATTGTAGCCTTATTGATAAACAATAGATTCAGATATCTTTTCTTCTGGTTGAGAAGTCTGTTTGCCTGTGCTTTATGTCCAACCGATATCTGGGTAGTTAAAAATCCCCAAAGATTATGTATCCTATGATGTAGAACATCCCAAGCATTGGTTCAGGAATATTTTGCTCTCCAGTCTTATTAGTCTGCAGCCAGTACATGTTCTCGCTTTCTTTTTTGTTTTTCATCCTTTGTATCCTAACTCAAAGAAATTCATCACCCTGTTCTTCATTGCCATACTATAGCTTATTGGGATAGCAAATGTTGTTTATCCATCTCTTCTGCTTTTTTCCTGTCTTATGAAAGTTGCATTTGGCTATAAAGTGTTGCTGCTTTGGCCAATTTTATTTTGTTCCTATGTTCTTGTGTTTTCTAAATGTATGTTAAAGGTGCCCAGAGTTTTGGACAAATTCACTTTGTGCAATTTGCATAAGACTGCACTCTAAACAAAGATTTCTATATTTCCATTACAAATAGATTTTCTTTGCACATGTTGCTTGCATTTTTATATAAATGCTTTTTGTTGTTTCTGGGACAAGGTTGTAGGGTATTTGGTGCTTCAGGTACAGAACTAATGAAAAAAGAAAAGGAGTACTTGTGGCACCTTAGAGACTAACACATTTATTAGAGCATAAGCTTTCGTGAGCTACAGCTCACTTCAAAGTGAGCTGTAGCTCACGAAAGCTCATGCTCTAATAAATGTGTTAGTCTCTAAGGTGCCACAAGTACTCCTTTTCACAGATACAGACTAACACGGCTGCTACTCTGAAACCAGAGAACTAATGCTCTCTACAGTATCCATTTTGATAATTTAAATTTCTCAATAGTCTATTCAATTTGCAGTTACCATTGTGGAGAGCATTTCCTGACAACTAATGAGTGGCTGAACAAGTTTGCCTTGGGCCTATAACTCAGCCGTGCATTAGGAGGTCATTATCGCCATTAGAAACTATACAAAGTATAAGGAAAAACTAAAGTAATTTCCTCTTCT
Source organism: Natator depressus (assembly GCF_965152275.1). NCBI lineage: Eukaryota > Metazoa > Chordata > Testudines > Cheloniidae > Natator > Natator depressus. Next base: position 60,914,562 of record NC_134238.1, read on the forward strand.
ATATGTTAAGTAAAAAGTTGGGCTACATAGTACCATGGATGTTGTGTTCTCTTTAGTGGTATAAATGTGCCAGTCCACTATCCAGTGAGAAACCAGAATTTCAAGCTCAATGCTTATTCAGAATAAAATGTAACAACTGTTTTGTAGAGAGAGTTCAATCCAATGAACTTTCTAGGATTGTTAAATTTTGTCAGGTATAGTAATTGTGTTTGTATAGAACAGAGTTTCACCAATTTTGTATGTGATTAATTTGGCACTAGTACTCTTAATTTGCACTGGACACGAGTTAACTTCCATTGATGGCTACTGCACATTGTTTAAACAATCTGTCCATGCTGCTTTCATGGAACAAGCTCGTTAGTAGTTATTAAAACCTGAAACTGTACTGGAGAATCAAACTATCCTCAGCCTTTATTTATGCAGAGCAAGATCTTCAATTCTGCTAGATGTAGTAAAAACTAACTATTACAATTATATTCTTCCTGTTTTTAAAATGGCAGAAACTCAGATATTTTTTAGCATGTCAGTCATGTGAAACCCTATTCAATCCAGCACACTATCTAGCATACTGTTTTTAATGGCCATTTGAGTCCTAATGGATAAGGAGGCTGTTGCCTGACTGACCTCTCCACAAAAGGCCAACCTTTTTGTTTAAGAGCAGTGGCTGCTGGCCAGGAGCCCAGCTCTGAAGGCAGAGCTGCCACCCGCAGCAGCGCATAAGTAAGGATGGCATGGTATGGTATTGCCACCCTTACTTCAGCACTACTGCTGGTGGGGCACTGTAATAGCTGCTGCTCTCCAGCAGCCCAGCTCTGAAGGCAGCACAGAAGTAAAGGTGGTAATACTGCAACCTCCCCTAAAATAACCTTTGTGCTTCCCCTTCAACTCCCTTTTGGGTCAGGACCCCCAATCTGAGAAACTCTGATCTCCATGAAATCTGCATAGTAAGAGGTAAAAGCACACAACAGACCAGATTTCACTGTCCTATGTGTTTTTCACAGCTGTGCATTTAGTAGGGCCTTAGTTATGTCATAAAAGCTGTATAACAGCAAGTGGTGGAAGAATTCAGGAGAAGGAAAGCTCATGCAAATTAACTTTCTCTAGCTATGCTTCACTACTTCACATTCTTAAGACCGTTTTCTCTATCTCACTTCAAGCAGCCTGTGGAAGTCACTCCAGCCCTTTGAGTAGGTATTGGAGTAGCTACATCAGGGACAATGAAGACTTCTAGCTTGGATTAAAAGAATACAGAGGGGTCCTTTTACACCTACTCTAGTCACCAAGGAGGGACTCCCATCACTGTTAAGGATGAGGGGTATGTCTCTCTCTCTCTCTCTCTGTCCTTTGAGCCCCCCATTGTCATTTTATGTAGGACACAGTTAATCCAGAATTGGCAACCTTTGGCACATGGCCTGTTACGGAAATCTGCTGGCGGGACGGTTTGTTTACCTGCAGCGTCCGCAGGTTTGGATGATCGCAGCTCCCACTGGCCGCAGTTCACTGTTCCAGGCTGAGGGATGTGCTGGCCACCGCTTCCCACAGCCTCCATTGGCCTGGAGCGGCAAACCACGGCCAGTGGGAGCTGCTGTTGGCCGAACCTGCGGACGCTGCAGGTAAACAAACCATCCTGGCCCGCCAGCGGATTTCCCTGATGGGCCGCGTGCCAAAGGTTGCCGATCCCTGAGTTAATCTTTGCCCCCTTTTGTTGCTTTTTGGACTGATGTCTTGAATGGAGCTTGTTTCCCAGAAGAGCCTCTTACAGTCTGAGGGATACTCCAAGATTTTTTTTTCCCCCCGGTGACTGCCTCCACCCCGCACTCATGACATTCTTGATATGTAGGGGATGGGAGAAGGATGATGATTAGTGAGTCCCCCAAAGTAAAAGTGATGATGTAGGAAAGTAAAATGATTGATTGGGGCTAAGCTATTCAAACAGAGGAGCCTAAAAACAGATTAAAAATCCTAATTTGCAAAATCAGGCAGATACCTAGAAGTGCTGAGTATTTATTTGCTCCCTTTGTGGTCAGTTGGAACTATGGGGTACTTAGGACTTTTGGGGAAAAAAAATCAAGCACCTGCTTAAATATATTTTAAGACCCTAACTTTAGGCTCCTGCTTTTGAACCCAAATTATTAAAATTTGAACCCAAGTTTACACCTCGTTCTTAAAAGTTGCTTCCAGTAGTAAAATGAGAAATCTAAACTCTTTTCCCCTCACTTTTTTCCTAATTTAATTCAAGTTTAAAGGATGTGACGAATGCAATTTACAACAACACAATTTTGGCAGAGTAACACTTTTCAACAAAGGAAGTTATTCAGGAGACAAATGCTGCCCTGAGATGCTACTTACCCCTCTATAATTCTTTCAGTTAGTAGAACTTTACTTGATTTTGTACAAGGGCAGCAGACTAGGAAACAGTTCTTTGAAAGTAATTAGTTTGTAGCAAAATTAAAGAAATTTGGATTATTTTGATCCAGAGTAAACCAAATGTTCATAATAATCAGATGAAATGCAGGAATTTTTTGTAGGGTACCTGCTCTAAGTAATCTTATTTTCTTATACCGAATAAACTTTAAGCAGAAATCCACTATAGGTTTTATACTGTATTATGTGTTTAGAAAAGAATTCTATACCTTTTAGAAACATTTGGATATAGTGTAAGTTGCGCTCCCACTCTGTTCCCAAGAAAGTATACACATGCACACACCCTGTATGCAAATCTTACTACCTTTTTAGGACTTTACTTAGTGGTACCTCGGATAACAGTAAGAAAACTTTAAACCTCAGCCTTCGGCTTCTCCCCTAGATTGTTTCTAGAACTCCCCGGAAGAACCTCCTTTGTCCCAGGTCCTAGTTTTCTCTCTGCCCCAGAGGGACACTCCAACCCCTTTTATATAGTGGCCGGAGCTAAAAAGACCCAGCTGCCAACAAGAATCAGTATCTTCATGTAAAGTTCTAGTACATAAACTCAGTGTGGCTCAGCAGAGGAACCTTGCATTTTTATGCAGGGTCCTAGAAACTGCCACTCTGTTACAATCACATCCTGTAGCACTTCCAAAATATATATATTTGTACACTGCTAAAATGCAGTCACCTACAGTTTACAAGTTGGTAGCCAGCTATACAAAAGTGGCAGGAAAGAATGTGGATCACAGACCCTTCTCAATATTCAAGAAGAGCAAACAATTAAATGTTACTATGTATAGGTCCTTCTATGAAAACCTTAAAGTACCCAAACTATCTACAGGAAGAGATGAAGGTTCCTAGTTCAAACCTGGGGCTTACACCAGTAAACAATTTCCTTTTGCTAAAAATAAAACATGATTGACAATGTTTTGATTAATAGTAAAGAAAATATCAGGTACAAATTAATTCTCACCTGCATATAGTTAATAAAAGTACATGAGGATTTTAAACAATAGATGGGGATGATTTTTTACATTACCCTTCTGAATGTGTGTGTCTGTGTAGCTAAATTTCAAGAACTTTTACCTCAAACTTTTAATTTGAGTAATCTTAATAAAACACATTGTATTCAATGATTTTTCCATAATATTTTAGAGCTTTTCCTCTTAATCCATATAATTTAGATTTTGTATTACAATAATTAGACTAACAACAAGTGGTTGCTGGGATATGTAATAAATTTATAAATATGGGTTTTGCAAGGAAGAAAAGAACACCATAGTCTTCCAACTATACACACACCTTTTAAAATTGCACTGAGTAAAAACAAACAATGGCAGGAGAGCAGGGCATATTTTATATTACTACAACACAACAAAGAGGTCAGATATTTCTGTGCTATGTAAGCTATTCTGTATTTATAGAAGTGCTTTTAAACCCCCTTAAGCAAGCTTTGAAAAAATGTATTCGTCAGTGGTGTGTAAGAAATACTCCTTGGTGAATGGTGTAAGGCCTAAACCACCAGTTTCTGCATGAGTTGAGCTTTCTTTTACCAAAATTAAGTTTCTATCACTGCATAGAAACACAGAGAGACTCTTGATTGTGAAGAAAACCTCATTGCTGCCAACTTCTGCAATTATTAGTGTTAGCATAATTTTCCCTAAAACCCCAGCTTCTGTATTCATGTGACTAGATGAGAATCTTCTACCCCTCATGGTTGAGGAGAAAAGGCTGAAAATACAATCAAATTGTATGCCAAACACTAATAAAAACCAGAAGGCAAATAACTCTACTCCCTCAATTATTAGTTTGTTTTTTATATAAAGCCTGTGTCATGGGGGTCTGACTTAAGATTTTTGAACCGTTAGGGTTGGCAGTACTGTAACCTTCCTAATGAGCAAGCCCAGTGTTTTCTTGAGTCCAAATGCAAGCTTCGATGTTGCTGCTGCTAACTTTCTGAGCATCTGCCTGTGAAATTTAGAAGATTCTAGACAACGTTATTTAGAATTTTGTTAGCAGTTGCTGTGGTCAGCTGAACCAAAATAATTTGGCAGGCTCCTTAGTTTTTGTGTAGCAGACTGGAAGTTCTGTGGCAGGTCCAAATAAATTAAAAAAAAAAAAAAGGGGGGGGGGGTTCCTAAAAATAATACATACAATCAGCATAGTGTCCCTTGGTTTGTTTTTTAATATTAAATTCACTATTTCACTTGGCTATTACATTTTGAGGTTATAATTTTCAATACATTTTTGTATAGGCAAAAGCTGTCAGGAGGGAAGAAATAACTGGGTAGAAAATAACTTGGGCTCTTGGACTCTGAATAATTGTGTGAAGTGGATTGGAATTGCAGTGTTAATACATTACTTAGCTGTTACTGCTAATTTTATTAGCAATAAAATAGTTAGCAATGCTAATGTAAATTGTTATCTTTAGATGTCAGACCTAATGCACCAGATTATGTGAATGGGGGCAAATAGCACCTTTCAGATTCACCTTGTTGATTCAAGCTGTCTGTAGACTGAAGAGAACATCACTGCTTCAGTTCTCATTTTGAAGGCTTTCTTTGCAACCATAAGGGCTAGAAACATTTAAAATCAGGACCTGATTAACTTTTTGTGGGCCCCTCTGGGGAATGATTGTAAAGGGGGCTGGGGGAAAAAGCACAGTGGGACAGGAGCTAGGGTTGGTCCCTGGAGCAAGGGAGGGAGTAAGCAGAATCCTGCCGCCCTCCCGCCCACAGAGAGTGGGTACCTACCTGGTCTAGCCCATTCTCTTTGTTTCTCTCTGCACTGAGCTGCCCCTCCTCCCACAGCAGCAGGAGGACAGGTTCTCTTCCAGCCCTCTGGGGTGGGTGTTGGGAGTGGGAGGAATGGAGGCAAATGTGTTTATTCCTATAACCAGACTTTTAGTTTCCAGTCAGCACTGCTAACCGGACACTCAGGTCCCATTTTCTACTGGAGTTTCAAGTCTAAAATTGAATACCTGGCAACAGGGCTGCTGGAAAAGCCTGGGGGAAGGGGAGGGGCAAGCAATCATTTTTAAAAGTGAGAGAGCTAAGCCTTAAAAGTGGTGGGTGGGCTAGGGAGTGGAGAGGAGCTAGTGGGCAGGGCCATGTCTGCTGTACTGCCCAGGTAGGTTGGAGACTGTGCGGATCAGCTGACACAGTATCCCCAGCCCAGGTGACATGACAGCCAGTGGTGGATTTACAGTTAGTGGGGCCCCCTTGGCCCTGTGCTCAGCTTCATTTTTGGGGCCCCTCCTTGGGACCCAGCCAAGAAAAAGTTCTTTTTTTCCTTCCTCCTCCTCCTATAAGTAATAGCAAGTAAATGAAGAAAAAGTGAGGTACCTTGATTATTCTTGTAGTCAAACTTATTTTTCTACAGACCACTTTAAAATCACGGAGGGGCTTGACAGACCACTTAATGATCTTTCCAAATAGTGTATAAAAAAACAACACGTTGGGGTGCTGGGTCGTGGAGTGCTTACCTGGGGCAGCTCCTGTTTGGTGCTAGGGGTGCAGGTGGGAATGGGGGCAGGGTGCAGGAGCTCCTGTTTTGTGCTCAGAATAGGGGTAGGTTCAGGAGTCAGGGCGGGCAGAGGGTGCGAGAGAGGGGTGCAGTGGTGCTCACAGCAGGGGCCTGGAGGTGGTATGCCCAGATTCCAGCCCCTTCCCCAAGGCCCCGCTCCCACCTCTTCTCCGCCTCCTCCCTGGAGCGTCATGGTAAATCTGGTACTGTTTAAAATAAATACAAATAAAGAGTGCTTATACAATAAATAAATATAAATACAAATAAAGAGCACTGTTCTGTAGCAAGGGATAAATTCTTTAGCAGATAGTGGGGCTGTGGAATACAGGGACCTGTCAATTTCATATTGCCTCCTGGAGCACTGTTTTATAGATTCCAAGGCCAGAAGGGACCACTATGATCATCTCATTTTACCTCCTGTATGACCCAGGGCACAGAACTTCTCCAAAATAATTCCCTGTTTGAATTAGACCATATTTAAAAAAAATAAAAATAAAAAAAAAAATCAACCTTGATTTAAAAATTGCCCATGATGGAGAATGCACCATGATCCTTGGTAAATTGTTCCAATGGTTAATGACCCTCAGTTAAAAATTTACACCTTATTTCTATTCTGAATTAGTCTAATTTCAGCTTTCAACCACTGGATCTTGATATACTTTTCTCTGCTAGATAGAACAACCCATTATCAAATGTTAGTTCCCTAGATAGATACTTCAATCAAGTAACCCCTTTCCCTTCTCTTTGGTAATCTAAATAGATTGTGTGTCCTCAGCGTATCCCTGTAAGGCATGTTTTCCAGTCCTTTACTCATTCTTGTGGCTCTTCTTTGAATCTTCGCCAATGTACCAACAACCCTTGTTGAACTGTGGACATCAGAGCTGGACACGGCTTTCCAGCAGCAGAGTAGACTATTCAGGGAGCACAACACTAACAAACATCAAAGCTGTGGGAATAATAGAGTAGTGGAAACCTCCTTCCTGCGTGGAGCAGTTATCCTTGTTGCATAAAAATATAAGATGTGGTTGCAAATACCAGAGATGGTCATCTTCTATTGTGGAAGAAGGGGCTATGGACTATACGGAGCACAATAATAGGTTCTCACTGCATTTTTATGCAGTGTTTACATAAACAATATTATTGCTAACACATGAACTCTGTACCTTACTGCAAAGGACAGCACTGTCTTTGGCTTATCTTTGGAAGTTTTGCCCATGTGAATGGGCTGAACATTTCCCAGTACCTCTTTATGTCTGAAGGCACACTGCCTCAGCTTCTCCACTTTTCAGGGCTCTCTTGATTAAATTACCAAAGTAAACTCTTTTCTAATTCAGCAACTCTTTTCCCTGGAGCTAGATTTATTAACATACAATATTCAAAATGAAAGTACTTAAATCCCCATCAAGTCAGTACTTCTAGGCCTTCCCTACCTGGAGTCTTTTTCCTGACAACTTAAGGTTTCCTGCTGGAGTTTCCTCGCTCCTAGCAGTCTCTGTGGGTTGACTCTCTCTAGGTTCCTGCTGTCCCTTATAGGGGAATGAATTCCTCTGTGCCCAGCTGGTTCTACTAATTAAACCCCATGCCACATATGCCATGTATTCCTAATTGTATGGGACTGGCCAGCTCCAGGCCTCTGGCCTTTGACGGTATGTCTACACGGCAATTAAAAAACTGTGCCAGGCCAGCTGTGAATGTCTAATTGCAGTTTAGACGTGCCTAAAGGGGAAGGCCATCCAGTTACCGCCTCCTTGTTTCCCCTCTCTGGTTGATCTCCACCTTGGGGGTGGAGTGGATGTGGTGGTTTCCATGTTTATCAGACATGTGATGAACCAGAAGCTGATATGAAAGGAGCATTGAAACTCTTTACTTTCAAATAAATAAACAAAAAACACAACTTTCAAGAATTTGATTTTATAAACTGATATGAAATTAAAAAGTAAGTTACTGTTGTTATCCTTGTATCCTGATATCTTTCTGTGATAATACCTTTTTAAACTACCAAATGGGTGTACAGCAGATGGATTTATTATACTTACATTTATGGTCACAACGAAATCAGAGCACAGGGATATTATACAGTGACAGTGGTTATAATCAAATAGTATTTCAGATAACTGCTGTGTGGCTGAGGAACAGGAGTAGCCAGTCAGATTTGGAATTTTGCATAACTGATGCATGGCTTGTTTCAGAATTATTATACAGTCATTATGTCTCTGATTTGCTGCTGACTGCTAGTCCATATGCCCAAAGTACACATGGCCCCATCATCTTCTCAGCCTTTCCTCTCCCTTACTGCCCCCAGTTCTCTCTTTTCCTACGTTCACTTCTACCTGATTAAGACAACTCAGTCCAGTCCAGTCCAGTCCAGTCCTGTCCTGTCCTCCCTCTGATTTAACCACCTCCTGTCTCTCAATTGGAATTATTTAAAAGTCTTGCCTCCTAAGTCCCTCCCTCCTCACCTCAGCTGTCCAGAATAACAGTAGTTGCTATTTATTAATTAAGGTGAATTGGACTGTATTGGATTCCTCCAGCCAACACTGTTGCTGTAGAAACCATAGCAGTAGATAGGACTAGGAGCTGTGCAGAGTTGCAGACATTCTTTTAAGAAAGAAAAAGGGGTACTTAGTATTGGTATAAAGTACAGTGGGCTCAAATCATTCCTGATGCAACTTGACTGACTTCAATAGAGTTGCATAGAAATCAGGGATGAGTTTTACCTACTGTCATTGTTTATGATAAACCAGTGAGACACAAACATTCATATTTCTACAGGCAGTATTTTCTTTTTTCACTTTGGATTAGTTATTTTAGCTGTGGGAAATCTTTACAGAGAGAGCTGCCTTTTACACACTAAAAACCCCACACCCAACAACAAACTAGTAGAGAGGTGGAGCAACTGAGTCTGGTGGGTGGAGGAGCCTCCTATGCCGTGTTAGAACTGGCTGTGTCATCCTCAAGTGAAAAAGGGGGTTGGCCAGGACTTCATTAAAACTGAAACCAAGGGCAGGACTCTATGCTGAAACAAAAACAGATCTGTCATAAGGATCTTGTGCTACAATTAACTAGAAGTTAGACTATAAACCAACTGTACAAAGTGAGTACTGTTTTCTGACTTGCTTTTCTATCTTCTTTTCTCTGCTTTAGGCTAATTACATGATCTGGTTTCTTCTTTTCTCCTAGCAGTGCTCTGAACGAGCTGCTGACCTCATAGGCTTATGAGATGTTCCTTTTATCTGGGCTGGAGCATTCCCAAACAGGCTGAGTGCACAGTGACTCAGTTCTAAAACTGTCTACTGTGTCCACAGTGCTCAGAGCTAACAGGGGGACAGAGACTTTCCGGATAGCAAGGCTGTTTGTACTCTATATGTGTTTCTGAGTATTTGTTTTGGGGACAGAGTTGCAAAATATACGGTTTATGAGACATAAGCTAAATTCTAAAGGAGGCAGGGAAGGGCAGGGGATTTCATCAACGTCCAAGTTGCTTTAGGTTCAGCTTCTATGTTCCTAGTAACCACAGACATAGTTTGACTTCTTTATTTGGCGGAGGCAACTCCAATCAGGCCAATGGGCCGGGGGGCGGAGGGGGAATTTTGTGCCTGCCTGAGGCTTTCAGTTTAGGGAGGCGCACCCCTCCCTACCCTCTCCAAACTACGCCCATGCTAGTAACTTAAAGTGCCTTTGTGTCAGAAGCCCATATTTTATGATGCATGAATGCAAAGTTTAATGTAGTTGTTAAATGTACCAAATATTGCATAGTCGGGGCATGGTGATCTGTACAAAAGAATGTTTTTGTCTGAAGGATGTTTAGGTATCGATACCCATAACAACACACAAGTATTCAGAATAAGTCCATGCTTGACACATGCAGAAGAAACAGAAGCACAGTCATTAAATTGTTTATTATTGTTTCCATAGTAATACAGATGAGATTTATTGTGTGGACTTTGTATAGGTTATACCTAATATTTCTTAGGAATTTTTCATTATATTCATTGTAAATAAAACCACTGATTCATTACCATAAATTCTTTTCAGGCAGAAGAGTGTTTTCTTTATTCCTAAAGTAGATGGTTTCTCTTTTCTTCGGTAATATGCAAACTGAGGTGTATCTAAGGTGGTATCAGTTGTCCTGTAGCCAGTTGATAACAAAACATCAATGTGACGGGTTGGATCACAGAAACCCCCTTGGGGCTGCCAACTGATGTGCCAAGACTACTTCTGCCCCTGCTTTCCGTGCCAGCTTGGGACTCCAGCACTCTGTCTTGTTGAGCCAGACATGCCAGTCTGCTCCAACACAGACCCAGAGTCTGAACCATGACTTAACTGAAAACAGCTTAAGAAATGTTCCTGTCTTTAACACTCAGATGCCCAACTCCCAATGGGGTCCACACCCCAAATAAATCTGTTTTACCCTGTATAAAGCTTATACAGGGCAAACTCATAAATTGTTCACTCTCTATAACACTGATAGAGAGATATGCTCAGCTGTCCCCCCCCTTCCCCCCGGTATTAATACATACTCTGGGTTAATTAATAAGTAAAAAGTGATTTTATTCAATACAGAAAGTAGGATTTAAGTGGTTCCAAGTAACAGCAGACAGAACAAAGTGAATTACCAAGTAAAATCAAATAGAACATGCAAGTCTATGTCTAATACAGTATGAAACTGAATACAGATAAAATCTCACCCTCAGAGATGTTTCAGTAAGTTTCTTTCACAGACTGGACGCCTTCCTAGTCTGGGCACAATCCTTCCCCTGGTACAGCCCTAGTTCCAGCTCAGGTGGTAGCTAGGGGATTTCTCATGATGGCCGCTCCCTTTGTTCTGTTCCACCCCCTTATATGGTTTTGGCACAAGGTGGGAATCCTTTGTCTCGTGTTCATCCCACCCCCCCACCGCCATGGAAAAGCATCAGGTTTAAGACGGATTTCAGTACCAGGTGACATGGTCACATTTCCTGTGAGACTCCAAGCCTTCATTCCTCCCAGCTTGACTCACTGGAAGGCCTGCCTGCAAACAGAGCCATCCACAGTCAGTTGTCCTGGCTGATGGGAGCGATCAAGATTCCCAACCACCATTAATGACTCACACTTTGCATAATTACAGTAGGCCCTCAGAGTTATTTTTCATATTTCTACTTTTAGATACAAGAGTGATACATTTATACAAATAGGATGACCACACTCAGTAGATTATAAGCTTTTTAATGATTCCTTACAAGAAACCTTTTGCATGAAGCATATTCCAGTTACATTATATTCACACTCATTAGCATATTTTTATAAAATCATATAGAGTGCAACGTCACAATCACCATTTAGTCACAAACACTTAGCTGTGAAGAAGCATCATTCTCCATGTTAGATATGACCTGGAGTTAGAAATCCTTTATCTCTAGCCCCAGTGCAGATGGCCTTAAGGATGAACCATCTCGCCATGAGATTTCTCCATAACTAGATCTTCATTGTGGAGAAGCTATTGCAGAACTCTAAAGGTCAGTTGAAATGAACTCCAAGTATTTGGCCAATTTTACTTTGAAAATTGTCTTCATAAACAAATTCGCTATTTTTGAAAAAGTGATATCGGGGACAAGGTCCCAGAGTGGAGAGGGGGACACAGAAAGCAAGAGTGCTAATTCCATGGCATCATCTTAATGTATACCACCTCTTTCAGGTGGGCTTTGTTGCTGGGAAGATAGAAAAAGGGATGGAGTTTGGGGGAATAAATTATCCACAGTGTCCTTACTTCACCTTTCTCAAAAAGCATGGGATTTTTTTCATGTAAATTAGTGTTGAATCTAACCCTGTCCATGATACCCTACCTGTGCTCAGAAACTATTCCTGAGCTGGAGGAAAGTGGCCACAACGGGGCCCCTGACAGCCATGTTTTTGCGGGACGTGTATTGCTAGGAGGAGCAAAGAGTAAATGTGATGTAAATGTACACATAATCCTGTGCCTCTGCAAATCCCTGAAGATCTGAGTTTGAGGCAACTCCCTGCTGCTTCTGCAGGGGATACTGCATGTTTCTCCCTCCCTCCCCTGGTGGATGAATGCCTTAAAAATACGGCTAGTGGAAACCCTGCAGTTTCAAATCCCTGGTAGGAAGAAGGCTGTATCAGGCATGATAGGGTCCTAAGAATATACAGATCTTAAATGTCAGTGTTGTGTTGGATTCCAAAGGTGGTGTAGACTGGTAGATTGTGTGTTCTGGAGGAATGAACGTGGGTTTGGCAGTCAGGAGATCCTGAGCTCTGCTACTGACTTGCTGTGTGACTTTATTTGAGGATAATAACAGACTTTGCAGAGTGTTGTGAGCATTAATGTAATGAATGTTTGTTATACCAATAAAATAAAAACCAGCAGGATCTTATTAAAGGGGAAAAGGCAAAATGCCACATTTATTGTGAATACAGAAAGAATCGTAGTAAGCAGTTAGTTATAGCTATAACATTCCATTCAATTTCATATTTATTCACACATTCATTCATTCACACACACACAGGTTCTGCAAGGCTGTTATCATAGTTACCAGCCTTAGAGTTGCTCATGCCAAGCCACTGGCCAGGTGGCCTGGACACGAGGAGGGAGCAGGGCCTTGTCAGATGCTCATCTGATACTCCTGGAAGTTGGTTTGCAGAATCAGACCCCAAAGTTCTCAGTCTATGGGAATTGCTTCATCATGCTCTTGCTGAATCAATCAGTAGATGCCACATTCCTGACGGCTCTGTGTTGTTCTTCGGTTCTCCCATCCTTGAGGCTGTTGGGTGGATTCCAATCTGCCCTCCGAGGGTCCTCTGGTTGTTTCCACTTGACGCCTTCTTCGGCCGATGGACACTGGATTCTTAGGCTGGCACCTCCCTGATCATTCAGTTATTATCCACACCAAGCATCCATCCACATACATCCTCTATCTCTATTTTAACCACAATTGTTAACAAAGCGAGATAAATACAACAAAAGGGTGGGGAGTCTCTGAGTGCTGTTTCTGTTGTTACAAAGTATTGCTTTGAGTCTCTCTGTGTGTGAGTAGTTGTTGTTACAAAGTATTGCTTTGAGAACAGACTCTGCCTTAGGATGTACTAACACAGTTAGCAGCTTGTAAGTTTCACACAGAGAGGGATAGAAACAGTAAAAATAAGAGACCAAAAACCAAGAGACCTCTTATTTAGTAATACCCTGGAATTTAAACTATGGGGAATTAAACTCATTTGTGATTTTAATACAGAACAACTTTATAAACATGTTGAATCATATTAAAGTGTGTTGAGCGTGTGGAGCACTATATAAATTGGCTGTGTATCATTAGAACTAAGGTGATTATTTTTTAATTATTTTCTATTGGAAATGCTTTGAACTGATATTCTTGACCCCGTCATCTTATAAAAACATACATAGCAACATATGAGCTATTCTGTGATTTTAAAAATGTCTCTTGCTAACAGTAATTCATAGTCAGTTTTTTTGGAAGTGCTAGTCATTATTTCTTCTCCTTCTTTAGGTACTTTTGCAATATAAATATTAAAGTCCGCAACCAGGTTCGATCCCATTGTGTTAGGTGATGTACAAGCATAAAAAATACAGTTTCTCTGCCCCAAAGAGCTTACAATCTACAATACAAGATGTAATAGATGGATGAGAGAACAAGCAGGCTGGGATGGGTTGAGGCAAACAGGATAACAATATAATGTACATAATTCTTAGTCGGTCAGTAGTAGTGATCATATTTGACTTATGTGTTTACATTAGACAAATAATGTACTTGTGTACATATGTACAGTGTTAGTGCACACATTAAATATTTTATAGCATAATTTAAATAAAACATTAAATGTAAGGTTTAATTTTGAACTGACAAAAGCATCAAAAAACAGAACTCTTGTCTACTGCTAGGTTTTGTACCCATTCCTCAGAGGCTTCTAGTGCTGGCCGCTGCTGAGACTAGTTACTGAATTAGATAAACAGTTGGTCTGATCAGGTATGGCAATTCCTGTGTTCCAGGACATCATTTGTAAAGTTTTAAAGCATGACTCCAAAGAAGCACTTCTAATAATAATGAATGATGTTAGGACTGTGCTAATGATACCATGTCTAATCACAGTTGTTGCTAATACAGTTACTGTAGAAGTGGCAAAAGTAGCTTCCTTTTCTCACTTTATTTTGTTGGCTGTTTTTCTCTTTAAATTCTGTGCAGATAACCCATGGCTTCTGAAGCCTTGCTGATTTTTCATCTTTGGTAGCAGATGTCTTTGTCACATAGCACATGTGCAGTTCCTGTTACCTCAGTGGTAACATCCTCCTGCCCCACTTTGAGTCAGAGTATCTCTGCTGATTCTTGTGAACACCAACTGACTGTTCTGAATTTTGCCAGATTTGCTAGAAATGTTGGAAATTACTTCTCTTAGAACCTAAATCTTAAGGTGTCTAGTTATGTGTGCAGTTTTATTCTGTTGGGCTTTCTTGTGGCTTCTACAGACTGCCCAAATCTTTCTGTAATACAGTATTTTTGTTTCATGTCTCCTTGAGAAATGTTACAGGCTTTTTGTACTAATCCTTAGCAGTTTTCCAGATTAAGTGACACAAACCCAACTGATTGTGGCATTTAAGATGATGCATGATGGCCACCCACGCTTATTTCCTGAAAGTAAGTTCTTTTTCCCGTTTGCAATTCATTGATGCAGAAAGCACTTTGAAATATTTTGATGTTGTTAACTATCATTTCTGTAATATTTTTTGTAAATAAAGTAAGTATTTAGCTACTTCTTATCAGGGTGGATTTGATTTAAATCAAATTGATTTAAATCACCAGTCAGGAAGACTCGATTTAATCATGGTTTTCTACATAAAAGTGCATTCTTGTTGGTTGTTATAATCTTAATACGTATTCTTCGCAACTCGGAGATAGATGTAGGTTTCATTTTTAGAAGGTACACACTATACATTTTTAAACAGTGATTTGTTTTGAAAACTTTTCCGATTAGTTTTACAGCTACATCAGAAAATGAATGATTGTTTAGTTATTTCATTTAATTGAATGAAAGTTAATTGAAGCAGATATTTATGAAGTTATTGGGAGGTGAACTATCTCCAATTCAACAGGTTAATCATTAATATTTGCCATGCTGTATTAGGAGGAGAACATCACCAGACCGACATTTTTTACTTAACTGAAAAAACAACGTTAAGTATTCTGGATTTTTTTCTTCAACAGCAAACATATAATATTTTAACAAAACAAGCATATGTCTCATGCTTCTCACATTTATCTCCAGACTTCTTCTCCTTGTCCAGATCTATTCCACCCCCAACAATTTTTTATTCGTTGAACTTTTTGAAACTTTGCACTTTTAGAGAGAGGTAAGGGATTGACTCTGTACACAAATTTGCAGAGGGACAGTAGAGTTGAGGTCTGTTTATTTTTCACCTCTATATATTATTTAAAAACATTTTTGCTGTTAACAAGTGTGTTACCTCTGGAGACGTAAATCCACAGTTTGAGAACTGCAAAACTAGGCATCTCTGATGGTATCTTCTAGACTGATCACTGAGTCCCATTGGGTAGATAGAAAGATTAACCTAAATAATCTATACAGAGGCCCCTGGAACCCCATAAGATTGGGTCCCTAATCCCAGAACTATTGGAACTCATTTACAAAACTTTTCTTAAACATTACATGAATATATTGTCTCATACTATAGAATTAGAATTTATAATCCGTATTCCATGATAAGATATCTTGAGCTATAATGTATCTTAATTAAAACTATCTTTAGATAGTTTTTTCCCTCAAAAATCCGATTTAAATTAAAAAAATCCGATTTTTAATTTTTTAAAAAAAGATCATTGATTTTTATTCACCCTGCTTCTTATAGCAGCACACAGTGATGTTCCAGGGTAATCTCTGACTTTTTTTCTATTCCATGGATTAGAATTGCTTTACTGTAGATAAACCAGATATTTCCAATACTTGCAGGTGTAAGATGTTAATTGAAGCTGGACTTCAGCTGAAAAAAGTGGAAAATATGACTGTGTATGTTTAGAGTTGCTTTGATATTGAGGGTTATTTGCAGGTATTCCGTAACTATTATTATTGTTACAGATTTCTACAGCTGTTTTTGCTGTGGCAGCTAGAGTAGCTATTACAATTATTACAAAGAATAAAACACAAAGCAAGACATAACAGAACTGTTACCCAGTAGCTTGGCCAAATAAATGTCTCGCATTGTATCCTGAAGATGTTCAGACTTAGGCTCTTAGGGGAGAGCATAAAAAGAAATGATCTATGTGATAACTCCATTGAAGTCAAGGGAATTATAGAGGGATGACTCAACACTTTTAAAATGTGCTTTGACTGTCAGTACTTCCTGTGGATTGAGCCTAAGAAGTAACACATTGATCAGCATGCTTTGTGGCCACACACAACTTGTTGAGACTTTTTTACATCACTGTTCATGAAAATGACAAGAAAAAAGGAAATCTAAGTAATAATTTGAGTGAAATGCACAAAGAATTAAATTTGAAAATGAAATATGTTGTAAACTTTCAACAGGACAAAAGAAACCTTTTGCAATTAAACAACGCAAATGGAATTTGATAATGAAAAACGGTCTCTTGGAGAATTGGATCTGTGATGCAATTTTATTTTTAACTCTACTTCAAGCAGTTAGTGGAAATGAAGTGGTTTACAGACATGTATTCATAAACTGAGAGTAGAGGATGAAGTTCACATCAGGCACGTGCTGGCTTGCTTTCCAGGCCACTTCCAGAGTACTTTCAGTAATCACAATGCAGTTTTAAGCAGGAGCTGTCTTCATACAGAAGAGGTGTAGGGTGAGCGGTACTAAATCTTTCTATACGACTGATGTTTTGGTTTAGATCTGAGTTGAACATACTTCAAAGAAACAAACAAACAAAAAAACCCTTTCCTCTGTTTTTAATTTAAACCAGGACTGTGGATAGGGTGCCATCTTTCTGATTGCACAAAACTGAACACCCCTGCCCCACCCCTTCCCGAGATACCGCCCCCCCCACTCACTCCACCCCCCCCTCCCTCTGTGGCTTGCTCTCCCCCACCCTCCCTCACTTTCACTGGACTAGGTCAGGGGGTTAGGGTGCGGGAGGGGTTGAGGGCTCCGGCTGGGGGTGTGGGCTCCAGGGTAGGGCCAGAAATGAGAGGTTCAGAGTGCGGGCAGAGGGGTTGGGTGTGGGCTCAGGCTGGGGGTGTGGGCTCTGGGTTGGGGCTGGGGATGAGGGGTTTGCGGTGTGGGAAGCGGCTCAGGACTGAGGCAGGGGATTGGGGTGTAGACTCAGGGCTGGGGCAGGGGATTGGTGTGGGGGCTCAAGGACGGAGTTAGGGTGCGGGAGGAGTCTCTGACCTGGGGCAGGGGGTTCAGGGTGCAGGCTCCAGCTGGGCAGTGCTTACCTCAGGTGGCTCCCAGTTGGTGGTGCAGCGGGACTAAGGCAGGTTCCCTGCCTGCCCTAGCTCCGCGCAGCTCCCGGAAGTGGCTGGCATGTCCAACTCCTAGTGCAGGGGTGGCCGGGTGGCTCTGCGTGGTGTGCGTTGCCCACACCCACAGGCGCCACCCCCGCAGCTCCTATTGGCCGTGGTTTCTGGCCAAAGGGAGCTGCAGAGCCGGTGCTCGGGGCGGGAGCAGTGCACAGAGCTTCTCTGATCGCCCCTGCACCTAGGGGCCGCAGGACATGCCGGCTGCTTCCAGGAGCTGCGCGAAGCCAGGGCAGGCAGGGAACCTGCCTTAGCCCCGCTGCGCTACCGACCAGACTTAGAATCATAGAATCATAGAATATCAGGGTTGGAAGGGACCCCAGAAGGTCATCTAGTCCAACCCCCTGCTCGAAGCAGGACCAATTCCCAGTTAAATCATCCCAGCCAGGGCTTTGTCAAGCCTGACCTTAAAAACCTCTAAGGAAGGAGATTCTACCACCTCCCTAGGTAACGCATTCCAGTGTTTCACCACCCTCTTAGTGAAAAAGTTTTTCCTAATATCCAATCTAAACCTCCCCCATTGCAACTTGAGACCATTACTCCTCGTTCTGTCATCTGCTACCATTGAGAACAGTCTAGAGCCATCCTCTTTGGAACCCCCTTTCAGGTAGTTGAAAGCAGCTATCAAATCCCCCCTCATTCTTCTCTTCTGCAGACTTTTAACAGCCTGGTCAGTGGTGCTGACCAGAGCCTCCAGAGTCCCTCTTCGACTGGGCATTCCAGTCGCAAACCGGACGCCTGGCAACCCTAGCTGTGGAAATGTGGTTGCTCTAAGGAAGATCACACTAATACAGATCAGTAAGGCTTTTCATATTTATGTACCTTGTATCTCCTGTGATTGTTTAGCAAAAAGATTAGAAAGTCATTTAAGTGCAATAAGCTAAATTCATAGGTTAGTTGGTGTAACTTCCTTCCAACATCCTGGGGATACAAATGTATACCAGGTTAGGCACACGGTGCATTTATACATTATCTTTTGAATTTTGTCCCCTGAATCCAAGGGAGCATAAAGGAGTAATCCAAAATACAAAAAGGAGTAAGTAAAAAGATGTTAAAATAGGTTTCCTCTATTTTAATATAAAACTGCATTTGAAGCCTTGGTTTCTAAATTATGCCAGGTTACTCTACCTTATACCTACCTATTTTATGTTGAAATTGTACCTCATTCCATATTACCTCTATATTTGACTGAATATTGTTTACTGTAAATATACCAAAAAACCTTGTTTCAAAATCCAAATGGTCAGAATTTTAAAGGAGGTAAATTACACTGATTTAAGCTCTGGAGCTTTATGTAATTGGTTCAAAATCAGGATTTTAAAATAAAACAAAACAAATGCAACCTTTGTGACCGTTTTAAGATCTAAAATCTTCAAATGAAATGTCAGGAACACTACTTCACCAGTGGCTCAAAACATAGCCTTGGTAGGACATGAGAGAGATGTTTAAAATCCCATCATTCTATTAATCAGCTTGCTTGTTTTTCCCCACTTGAAATCAGTCACGTTTTATCAAGTGATACCTCACAAACCACAGATGAATAAAAACTATTGTTTTGTACCATCTGAATGCTGAGCGTCTCTGCTTTCATGTGATACAATGTTAATCTTTAACTATTGCAGAACTTCTATTGGCTGCTAAAATAATGAAATGTAATATTTTATTAAAATTATAGTCCAAATGTAAGAAATCAAGAGAGAGAAATGATATAATTCTGATTGCTACGGTCTGATATGTTATCACATAACAGAGTTGGAAGAACTTTAGCAGTACCTTGAAAATGCTTTATGGACCAGTGATCTTTTCCAAGCCTTGATCCTGGACAGAGGTCAGAAAGGAGAAAAAAAATCAGTCTCAAACTACTGCTTCCAAATAAATTATGTTTTATCTCAAGCAGCCTTAACATCGTTAAATCATTTAAAATCAAATAATGCTGAGTGAGGTACTCAAGTTACTCAAGAAATTCCTAATACTCTTTATCAACAGATAATGACATAACTATTTTACACCCTTAAATATCTTTATCAATCTCTTGTTCACGTAGAAATGTTTACTTGCCTTGTTTACTTCCTTTATAATTTTTAGTATCTTGGAATGTAGACTGATGTCAGTTAGTTGTCGCATTCACACTGCCGATAGACATCAGTTAGTATTTCTCTGTCTCTTTTGTCATCCCCTACAGCTGCCTGACTTGAATCACTGTTGCTTTTATAGGTTCATATCATATGATTGAAAAATTGGGACCTTCTTGAATAGCCAGCTTATTTTTAGCTTCCTGTGGCTCTTCTACTGAAGTGTATTTCATGGTCTGTTTTTCCGTAATATAGCTCTTACTCATTATGCACTCTGTCTGCTCAGTTACTACACAAAGATCATTCCTCTTTCTCTATAGTTCTAGATTCATCCTTGTATTTTGAAACCCACTTAGAAAGTATTATGCAAATGTATCCTGTTTTTACTTTTGCTACTGGCATCCATTTGAAATTTCCGACAGACACACAAACTTATTTAAAATACCTGATGAAATGTACTTTGATTTCAGTTTTTCTTAGAATTGAATATTTTTAGAAGCAGGTTTTTCCATCTGTTATTTCTAAGGTGGTTTTTGAATAAAATAATGTGTTTTGGGGGGAAAAGCAGTATTTCTTACAGAAAAGCTTTTATAAAAGAAGGACTATACTGGTTATTATAACCTACTGCATAAATATACAACTCATCCAAAGTACTTTACATGCTAAAAAATAAGAACAACATACAAAAAGAAGAGTTCAAACTATTGTAAAGATGTAATATCCTAAAAAAAAAGCTAATTCTTTACAAACATCTGTTTTAATGTTCATATTTGTTCAGACTCCAGTTCCTGATGCAAAACACTCTGCAATTCAGAGTTCCCATTTGTGGAACAGAGACCAAATAATTTAATGTTGTCATTTCAGAGTAAAAGCTTTCATAATGCAGCTGTTCTTACAGATCTCACCTTATTATATGTCTAAATTATTATTTGTTTATTTAGCAGTATTTACATGTGAAATACTGTAATTCAGATCATTTTAAATTCTTGTTTAACCACTTTTCTAAAAGAATGACCTAGATTTGCATTGACAGGAAATAGTAACATTTATGAACAAGTACAACCTTAGACTCCAGTGCTGGAAAGATTACTGTGTGTGCTTAACTTTATGCACCGTAGTTCCATTAACTTCAGTGGGGTTATTCATAGTGTGTAAAGATGAACACAAGTGTAAATCTTTGCAGGATGGGCCTTAAAGTTTGTTCTCGGGCTCAGACCGAAATCTATGCACCCACAAAATCAGACGTAATTTACTGTGTTGGCCAAAAACTCTTTGAATTACATGAGAGATCTAGACTTAATGGAAGTTCTGTGTGTATGTGTGTGTGTGTGTGTGTACAGTATATGAGAGAGCGTGTCAGAATTAGGCCTTATCTGTTTTTATTCGCCAATAAAAAGACTAGAATAAGAAAAAGAATATGCTAGATCTCACTTAGCGAAACATTACCATATTGAAAGGATATCTATTGCAAAAACCGTTCTTTATGATGTGAAAATTGCGGGAAAGGGAAGTTTTTAATCTTGCCCTTGTCGTGGCAATGCCCACAGATTCTTCTTCAAGCTCAGTCCTGCACAGATTCTTGATCATGCAGGACTAGTAACCATAGTGGTCTTTATCTGCTTGGCATGATTCACTACAGATAACTCTCAATATTTGAATTTTTGATGCTCAGAACAGAGTAAGAGCATGAACTTAATATGTGCACAACACCGTATTTGCATTTGTTTATAATATCATGCATGTAATACATGTAGTATAGTATGGGTTAGTTAGCCAGATGGAATATCTACTCCTAACTAGTGCTCACAACTAGGAATGGAATTTGCTGATTAAACATTTTTGTCCTTTTAGTTTTATCCTCCTGTTGGGCTCCACCTACTGTTCTTGGTGCATACTACTCCTTTGGATTTTTCATCCTCTCTTGTTACAAGAGAATACTGTAGTCTCAATGCAACTTCAATTCTGGGCTTAGTTGAATTACATATTGGAGTTGTTTACTGTAATAAACCACAGCCCATTGCAGATTGAACTATAACTACCATATTCATAGATTCATAGATATTAAGGTCAGAAGGGACCATTATGATCATCTAGTCTGACCTCCTGCACAATGCAGGCCACAGAATCTCACCCATCCACTCCTGCAATAAACCTCTCACCATATTTAGTTCATTCTTCACATTCTTGACTGTAAGCTCTGGTCTCAAAAAAACAAACAAGTTTCTGATTTTCTTAGTGCCTGCAGGGGATTCAGTTTATTTAAAAAATATTTTTCTTGTGAACTCTTCCAAGTTGTGGAAGGTTTAAGGAATTCTTTATGAATAATTATATGGGTACATTGATGATTTTCTCACAAGGAGGTCTTCTGTTTATTAGTTGAGGAATAATGAATGTTTATGTAGAATTACAAACACAGGAAATATGTCTAGGATACATTTTTATATGAAGATTCAAAATCTAATTTCTATTAAGGAATTTTCCCAGTAAGGTCATGATTTAGCAAACTTAACCTGTTCCACAAAGCAATTTAAGTACTTGCTTAACTTTAAACACATACTTAAGTCCCATTGATTTTAATGGGGGACATAAGCACATACTTAAGTGCTTTGCTAAATTGGGGCCAGAATTCGTTTCGTGGTATGATTTTAGCAGAAGTCCACTAAGGTTTCTGCAGAAAACCAGCAGTTAGTAATAAAGAGACTAACTTTTGTCTCCAGTGATTTTTACAGTTTTCTAGGATTATCTCCCCAGTAATCAGCAGGACAAATAAAAAGATTTGTTTATAACATACAAGGTTTGTAAAGTCAAACAGAGATAATAGGTGCTGGCCTTATGCTCTTGCAGGTTTTTTTGTTTTTGTTTTTTTTTGTTTGGTTGGTTCTTTTAGTGATACACGCCTGACTGTAACTTTAATTCAAATGGAACTGTTAGAAAAAAAAATCATGTTGATGATTCCTACATAGTACCTGACTGAAAACCCCCCCACAAAGGTAAGCAGTCTTTAAGCCAGAAGTATATTATAGTTACTTTTTTTTTTCATTTACATAATCTTCAGGTACTTAGTCTGAAATTTCTGAATCTTCTATGCTATCACTTTCTGTTTTTGAGTATTTAACCATGTGCAGACTTCCCCATAGTTCAGTAATTTAATTGTGAAATAAATGGGCATGTATTTCAGAAAACTTAGTTTAGTACAGTTTAAGGCCAGAAGGGACTATTAGATCATCTAGTATGACCTCCTGTATATCACAGGCTATTACATTTCACCCAGATACCCCTATCTTAAGCCAAATGATTTTAGTTAGACTAAAGTATTTCAGTCCTTAGGAGTTTGTCACAGGGATGGAAGATATGTTCACATGATCCCAACCTATAAACTACACCCAATGCTTCAGAGAAAGGTTTTAAAAAAAACAACCCCAAACAAACCCAAGTTCCCTGTCAGTCTAAGCTGGAGGAAAATTCCTTCCAGATCCCTAGTTTGGTGAGCAGGACGCTGGACATATAAGAAAGACACACCAGCCATGTATCTAGAAAGAGGATTCTCTGGACCAACTCAGAACACTGGTCCACCCTGTCCAGCGTCCTGTCTCCAGCTGTGACCAACATCTGGTGCTTCAGAGAAAGGTGAAGAAGAAAACAGCCACTCACCCCCACAGAATATATCCGGCCCATTGTGCACTGCAGGGGGAAAAATTCTTCCTGACCCCTGCGGGTGATTGGCTGAAGGCCTGAAGCATGAAATAAGATTTATAGTCACTGTTTTAATGCAGAGCTGCAGGTTTTAGAAGTATGTTGAGGGCAGTACAGTCTATCCTGGTCTCCCCATGGCTCATGAAGGAAGGGAATGAACGGGGAATTCAGATTCATGGATTCTAAAGCCAGAAGGGACCATCACAACTATCCAGCCCAACCCCCACCACACACAAGCCACAGACTTTCTCCTTGAAGATGGATTAAAGCATATCTTTTAGAAAGAGATCTAATCTCATTTTAAAGACTCCAAGCAATGGTTAGTCCACCACCTCCCCACTTAAGCTGTCCCAATGTTTAATTATCCTCACTGCTAGGAAATTGCATCTTATTTGAAGGTTGAATTTATCTAAGTTCAGCTTTTAGCCATTGGATCTTGTTATAACTTTGTCAGCAAGGCTGGACACTGCCCCATCCTACCCCTCTCCCCAGCCATCCCTACCAAAACACACATTCAGATATTCTTCCATCTGTAAGTATCTATACACAGTGATCAGAACACCTCCAACTTCTCAATGTTTAACTGAATAAGTTGAGCTCCTTAAAACCTCACATCAAAAGACTTCTTTTCCAGCCTGTGGATTATTATTGTGGTCCTCCTTTTAATTCTCTCTTGTATTTCCACATCCTTCTTGAAGTGTGTATACCAGAGCTGGACACTGTATTCTGGTAGTGGTCTTACCAATGCTGTGTACACAGCGGCAAGATCACTTGCCTAGTGTTCTCTGAACTTGTATGTATTCACTCATTAACTAATTTGTCTTAGTTTTAAGAGAGGCATAATTTTCCTACACTGTTTTTAAAATGTATTGGAATGACATGTTAGTTGTTAATATACAAGAACCGCAGTGACGGTGTGAGATTGGATTAATCCTGAATTGTTTCCGAGACTAATAAATCAAAATTTGTTATATTTGTAATCCATATGATTACATAGGGCTACATCTGCTTTGTGGCTGATTTTGGGGAGGGAACCACACTAGCAATTAAGAGAACCCGATGAGCGAATGCTCCAGGTTCATGGCACTTCATTCAGATTTCAACCCCTGCATATCTACATTGCCAGTGTGCCACATTTTTTACAGCTTTTGAACAAATTTGGGGCCAAATTTGTGTCGTGGTTACATATGTGCAGCTCCCCATTGACATAACTGAAGTCAGTTGTGTGTGTGTGTATAAAAGCGCATAGTGTTAAGTAAGCATTAACTTTTTTGGGGAATCCCCATAGGATTATGGAGGGGATAATGCTTGTGTGGGGCAGCTGTCTCTGGGTCCGATTCTTGGCCCTTCTCACCCACTGAAAGGTTTCCACGAGTCCAGGGAAGGCGAGATGGAGCTGGCTGGGGTGATCACCCAGGTTTTCATCTCCTCCATCCATTCAGGTGGAATGAAAAATTTAGCTCATAGCATTTTGTACCTTCAAAACATAATTCAGATATTAACTAACTGATCAACCAATTAACCTTCACAATAGCCTTGGAAGTGGATATTGTTGTCCCCATTTTACAGACAGATGAGGTTAAATAACATGCCTGAGGCCACACAGTGAGCCTATGACAGAGCCCCAGGTAGGAAGAAGTAGCAACAACTTTACCAGAAGTACTACCAGTCCAATTTTGCCCTCAGATATACAACCATAACTGAAATCCCTAAAATCAGTGGGATTGCCTGGATGTAAGTGAAGGCAAACTACACTCTATAATAAGCACTTGGAGCACAGTTTGTTTTGCCTGCTTCTGAACATTTATCTTTTAGTTGTGATAATACTGAAATAACAATATTGTTCTGAAGCAAATACAATCTCAGTTTTGTGTTGACCATATATGTTTGACTATGTAATATTTTTTAATGTGTCCTGTTTGATACAGGACAACAAGAGCTCATTATTCTCATACTATAACTGGGTGTGCCTCCAAACGTGTTAAAGCCTCTCCAAGTTCTATTTAAGCCATGAATCAGTCAGCTATTGTACTAGTTACTAGGCAACATTTTAATATTTATCTCCAATCCTGACATGCATTCCTGTGTTGCATCAGAGGACAAAACTTGATCTGTTTTGTACATTTAGACTGTGGTAAATGGAGAATACAGTTTTTTTTATAGCAACATGTTGTTGGCTAGTAGACATGGACATACACACCACCATCAAGAACAGTAAAATGAAACCATCCAAAATTGCCTCACATTAAACAGCCAACTTGTTTTATAGGTGGTCTAGCAGATACCAAACAAGCATGACACTTCTACATATTTATTTATTAACATGCTTTTTTTTTGCTCACTGATAAGGGGGCCAGATTGTGCCAGGTCCTTGTGTGATACAAGGATTGGGAGGACAAAAAATCTCCCTCCACTGCCTTGTAATACCCATTCAAGGAAAGTGCCTGAGGCAGTTGAAGTCCTTGAACTCTGGGGACCACAGGTGGGACTCTCCTTCAGTGCATCTCAGGGTACACTATGGCCCAGAAGGAGCAGGAAGACCGTGATAGCACTGTCCTACCCCCTCCATGCTGTCCCGTAGAGCAAGTCAGCTGCACCAGGGGAACAACCTGTGCTTAAGGCCACCAAGGGAGTGGATAGCTAGTGGATCCACATACTTGTTGACCCACCAAGACCAAAGCCAATCCTTTCTCAGACTTTTCTCCTTGAAGAATTAACCCCTTCATCAGTCATTATTTAATAACAGACATTCACAACACTAAGTGAAACTGTTCTATGAGGTGTTTTGACAAGAGATGGAGACAGTAGCTGTTGTTTGGCATAGTCACATTAAATAGACTGCCTTCGGTAAAAGCACTTGATGAATACATTGTTCGCTATTAGCACAAATTACAATGTTGTGTGCACACATAGTGCTTAAAAGAGAGGAAGATGTGCATGCTTATTGCATATACTGTATTTCAACTACTCTGTCAGTGTATTGTAAGTGAGAAAAAGGTGACTCAAGAAGTGTGATGATGATGTGTATGTAGCATTATGTGTTTGGGGGTGGTGTGCTGATCTGTGTTAGTGTGAGTCTTTACTACATCACAGTGAGGGTGACTACTATGAGAAGGGGTGGCACAGATACTTGTTAGTCGTGTAGCAAGAACTTAGGTGACTTTATATGTGTAATCTGTTTCTGCCTAAGGGTATCGTGTTGTAGAACAAGATATAGAGACCTCATCCACTGGAGTTTATCTGTTACCTGAGATAGATAGAAGAGGTTGTCAAAAAGAATATTTGTTTCAACCCTTCATGTAGACATCTTTATAGATTATGGTGCATTTTGTTTTCAGAATGTGCTTTTACTTTTTCATTTTTGTATTGCATCCACTCTGGAGAGAAAAATGGACTTGTTTACATACAGTATGCAGAACACTTCTGTAGTTAGAGGGTCAGTTGTATGTTGTATCCCAAGTACCTTTGGAGAAAGTATTGCCTTAATTAAAGTGACATTATTGCCTAATTATTGCCTTAATTAAAGTGACACTATTCATTTGTTTTATTTCTGCTGGAAATGTATTTACCTGCAAATTTTACACATAATATCTAAGAATCCTATACTTATTCAGTTTGTTTACTTTGTGCATTGTGATGACACTTTGTGTTTTAAACAGTTTCACTGTTTATCTTGTACAGTTTTTCCTCTTTCAGTGTGGATCTTTTATACAGCAGACCAGGGAGATAAAAATGTCTTTTAAAAATAGAAAAATATGACTAAATCCACAGTGTGATAGGGCATGGCTGCCACATAGTGCACTCTGCTGGTTGAGTGGGGCACTACCAGCCCTCAGTTTCCTTTCCTGTCTCCTTATCTCTTCATACACTAGTCTGTGCTGGAGATGTGATTTTAGCCCTCCAGCTGACCCACAAACAAACATAACTCCTTTCAGGATAGCAAAAGTCAAAGTAAAAATCCCCCCAAAAAAGGAAGGTTCTTCAGCCTTTCAGGGATTTCTCTTCAGGCCACCCTTTGGGCTACCTTTGATTAGTTTTTCTAGCTCTGGGATAGAGTATGCGGCCTCCCAGGCCGGTTTCCCTGGAGTACCATTCTCTGCCGCTGCTGGGGTTCTGTTCTGTGTATCTTTCCCTGCTTTAGGATACAGCACTGAGCTCCCAGGCTAGTTCACCTGGAGTACCTGGCCTCCTGCTTGCAGTTCCACTCCCAGACTGATATCTCTCAGCCATTTTATATAAGGTCCAGGTGTTCATTAAACTGACCCTCCTTAGTCCTGCCACCTCAGGCTAGGAAGCAGGGAATTAATCACAGCTTGGGTGTGGCTTAAAGAGGTCAATCTGTTATACCAATAAATTAAAAACCAGCAGGATCTTATTAAAGGGAAAAAGGCAAAATACCACATTTATTGTGAATACAGAAAGAATCATAGTAAGCAGTTTAACATTCCATTCAATCTCATATTTATTCACACATTCATTCACACACACACACACAGGTTCTGCAAGGTTGTTATCATAGTAAGCAGTTAGTTATAGCTATAACATTCCATTCAATCTCATATTTATTCACACATTCATACACACACACACACACAGGTTCTGCAAGGTTATTATCATAGTTACCAGCCTTAGAGTTGCTCATGCCAAGCCACTGGCCAGGTGGCCTGGACATGAGGAGGGAGCAGGGCCTTGTCAGATGCTCATCTGATGCTCCTGGAAGTTGCTTTGCAGAATCAGACCCCAAAGTTCTCACTTTTTAGAGTCAGCAGATAGCACATTCCTGACGGCTCCATGCTGCTAGATGTTATCTTGTTCTTTGGTTCTCCCATTCTTGAGGCTGTTGGGTGGATTCCAGTTTGCCCTCTGGGGGTCCTCTGGTTATTTCCACTTGACGCCTTCTTCAGCAGATGGACACTGGATTCTTAGGCTGGCACCTCCCTGATCATTCAGTTATTATCCACACCAAGCATCCATCCACATACATCCTCTATCTCTATTTTAATCACAATTGTTAATACAACAAAAGGGCGGGGAGTTTCTGGGTGCTGTTTCTGTTGTTAGAGTATTGCTTTGAGTCTCTCTCTGTGAATTGCTTTGAGAACAGACTCTGTCTTAGAATGTACTAACACAATTAGCAGCTTGCAAGTTTCACGCATAGAGGGAGAGAAACAGTACCAAAACCCAAGAGACCTCTTAATTAGTAATACCCTGGAATTTAAACTATGGGGAATCAAACTCATTTGTGATTTTAATACAGAACTTCTTTAATATGATCCAACAAATCACCCAGTGACACACCCAAATTGGCAGGAGGGATCTGAACTGAAACTTTTGGTCGCTCTTTTTTTAAAAGCAATTTTTAAAATTGTGTATGTCCCTTTCAGATTCCTTTAGTTTTGTCCTGTCTTTTTCTGTGATGGAAAATTTGGGCTCTGGGAGATTTTGGAAGTGCTTAATGGGACGCATTGACTAACCTTAAATTTTTTCTTCCTTTTTTGAAAGCCTCTTAGGAGAAAAGAGGTAAATGAGGAAAGTGACATTGCCACTGTGTTTATGTGAACTATATGGTGAAGTGCAAGGTCCTACATTTAGGAACAAAGAGTTTAGATCACATTCCCCGGTTGGGGACTGTATTCTGTAAAGCAGTTCACGATAAAGTTTAGAGTCTTGGTGGATAACCAACTGAACATGAGCTCCTAGGACAATGCTGTGGCTAAGATGGCGAATGTAATTGTTGTTTGTATAAACAGAGGAATATTAAATAGGAATAGGGAGGTGGTATTACCTCCATATGCAACATTTTTGAGACAGTTACTGAAATACTAATTCCATTTACAGAAGCTGAAGGTAGATAAATTCAGGCTAAAAATAAGGCACAGTTTTTAAATAATGAGGTTGATTTAACCATTGGAACAACTTACGAAGGGATAGGTGCCTTCTACATGACTTGAAGTCTTCAAATCAAGACTGGATGTCTTTCTGAAAAAAATATGCAAAATATGCTGTAGCTCAACTACAAGATATGGGCTTGATTTAGGAACCAGTTCATGAAATTCTGTGGCATGTGTTACATTGGAGGTTAGGCTAGAAAATCATAATGATCCCTTCTGGCCTTAAAAATGTATGAAGCTTAGAGTGTATATTAAATGTTATTTTTGGCAACCTAATAAATCCAAGAGGATGAATGTCTTTGAGCAAGCACATTAAAATATGTAAGAATCCTGTTAGTATATACATTTAAATATCCATAGATGTTTCAGTATTGGAGAGCAGGAGTCTTATATATTCCAATATTCAGTTAGAAATCTGCTTTCAGCATACTTAAGAGAAGAGGCTGTTTCTACAGTATACCTTTGGAACGCTACCTACTCACAGAGAAGCAGAGTAGGAGTATGTTTTCCAGGGTGGCAGAGAATCAGAGTAAAAGTGATCAGCCTAATCTCCAATCCTCAACCTGAATTGTAACTTGAATTCTAACAAGCCTATATACTTGCATGATACAAACATCTGTATTAATAATTGTCTTAACATTTTAAGTGAAGGTGAAATCGTTTTGAAGTAATGTTTTGATTTTTTTTTTCCCAGACACAGCCCCCTTCTACTGTTGCAACAAAAGCATCGGATATGAAGGCCACTGAAACAAAGGTATGAAGTCCTAAGGAATGAATCTTTGCGATTTGTGAGTCAGAAGACCTGGATTTTACTTCAGACTCTGTCACTGACTCATTATATGATCTTGACGAAGTCACTTTTCTGTACCTTAGTTTCCACATCTGCAAAATAGGGATAAAGACACTTGTCCTCTTATGCAAAACACTAATACAACATTTTAGCTTATTCATAAGCTCTGAGTTAGGCACGTAGGCCCTGATCCTGCAAACCCTTAATTACAGGTGTAACTTTATTTATGTGAATAGTTCCATGTGAATAGTCCCAAAGAAGAATTTGGGCCTTAGTTAGTCAGTGTGAAATCACATGTTCTCAATAATGATACCCTCGTTCCTCTCTGCTACCTTCCTTCCTGTTGTCTTTTACACTTGTCGTGTTGTGTCTTCAATAAGGTTGCAAGCTCCTCGGGGCAAGAGGCTTTTTCATCTATGTCTTTGTAGAAAGGAGCCTTGATCCTGATTCGGAGTTTTTGGTCACTATCGTAATATAAAAAATATTATATGATGTTTTCCCTCCTCTCTGCCTATCTGTACATTCTTGCTCAGGATAAAAATATTGAAACTGACAAAAATCCTGCACTCCAGAATAGGGTTCTTGCTCATTTCAATACCGTGTCAGCTTTCTGAACCAGATCAGGTAGGGAACAATGCAGTAGTACAAGATATGGATTTTTCTAATGTTATACATATGGTGAACCTAATGCCAGACTGGTAGGTCTAAGTTTGATCATGTCACTTTGAGGTTGAAGTCCACTGTCAGTCTGTTTAAGTTTATTAGCATTATAGGAGAATCCATTTCAACATTCTAATTTAGTCTGCAGTCTGATTTAGCAAGTGAAGCTCATTTACCAAACTTCTACAAAAAACAGTAAAAGTTGAAATTTTCAAAGCTGTAGCACCTTTACAATCACCAACCACTTGAATGTCAAAATATTTCTTGGTAAAAAAGCAACTTTCTCCTTCTTTTCCTTTGTAGCACTTCTGCCAATTCAAACAGTGCTATGCTGTAATTCCTCAAGGGTGTTTGTCAGTCAGCTCTTTTAACAGTCGTAGCTACAATGGATGCCAAAATATCTAATTTATAAATCTTCATCTCCACACACAGTCCACAAGACCTAGCTACTAAACTCCTGACAATAAACCGGACAGTTATTAAACCATTGTCTAATCCTGCATGATCATTGCTGCTCATAAATTTAGAAATTCGTTGTTTGTCAGTCACTAATTTAAGATGTTTCCTGATGATAATAGATTAATTATGAACCTGCATCAAAGAGCAAACTCACGCCTAACATGCTCTTTCCGTGTGGCATTATCTACATGATGGCAACCATCTGGCCATCTGTTAATAGACAAAGTAGTCGCTTCTCTATTAATAGACTCAAAATAAGCATGCCTGCAGGAAAAAACAGCTACAGTAGCAGGGTGTAAATCCCTGCCCTGCAACATTTGGGGACTCTTGAGCATAGAGTCCTGCAGGAATTTACTGGCCTATCTTTACAAAGGGAGAAGTGGAACTACCTTACCTTGCCCTTTAATAGCTCATGTATAATTCATATTTCCTCCTTGAAGGGGAATTGGGGCACCCAGAGGAACTTCCTTGGAAGGAAACAGAGTTGCTAGGGAGTAGGGCAAGTATCATTTCCTCTTCTTGTGCGGACCCCATTCCCATTCGCTTCTCATTTGTTCCCTGTGCCCTTGCCTCTGCTCCTCAGAGACCTATTTCCCATTTCGATTCCGTTCTACCTCTTAGAATCATAGAATCATAGAATATCAGGGTTGGAAGGGACCCCAGAAGGTCATCTAGTCCAACCCCCTGCTCGAAGCAGGACCAATTCCCAGTTAAATCATCCCAGCCAGGGCTTTGTCAAGCCTGACCTTAAAAACCTCTAAGGAAGGAGATTCTACCACCTCCCTAGGTAACGCATTCCAGTGTTTCACCACCCTCTTAGTGAAAAAGTTTTTCCTAATATCCAATCTAAACCTCCCCCATTGCAACTTGAGACCATTACTCCTCGTTCTGTCATCTGCTACCATTGAGAACAGTCTAGAGCCATCCTCTTTGGAACCCCCTTTCAGGTAGTTGAAAGCAGCTATCAAATCCCCCCTCATTCTTCTCTTCTGCAGACTAAACAATCCCAGCTCCCTCAGCCTCTCCTCATAAGTCATGTGCTCTAGACCCCTAATCATTTTTGTTGCCCTTCGCTGGACTCTCTCCAATTTATCCACATCCTTCTTGTAGTGTGGGGCCCAAAACTGGACACAGTACTCCAGATGAGGCCTCACCAGTGTCGAATAGAGGGGAACGATCACATCCCTCGATCTGCTGGCTATGCCCCTACTTATACATCCCAAAATGCCATTGGCCTTCTTGGCAACAAGGGCACACTGTTGACTCATATCCAGCTTCTCGTCCACTGTCACCCCTAGGTCCTTTTCTGCAGAACTGCTGCCTAGCCATTCGGTCCCTAGTCTGTAGCGGTGCATTGGATTCTTCCATCCTAAGTGCAGGACCCTGCACTTATCCTTATTGAACCTCATCAGATTTCTTTTGGCCCAATCCTCCAATTTGTCTAGGTCCTTCTGTATCCTATCCCTCCCCTCCAGCGTATCTACCACTCCTCCCAGTTTAGTATCATCTGCAAATTTGCTGAGAGTGCAATCCACACCATCCTCCAGATCATTTATGAAGATATTGAACAAAACCGGCCCCAGGACCGACCCCTCTTCCCTTGCCCCCAATCAGTAAAGACCCATTCCTGCTCCCTCTTTGCCGTCAAGAGTGAATGTCAGTCCCCCTTCCCCAAAAAGTATAATCAGCTTTTCCCTGTGCAAGTGGGAGCCACTGTAGCTGTGGCAGGGATAAGGATTTGTGCTTCATGGGGCTACCATGATGTGTGAAGCTCAAGGCCTTGTGTGGAGGTGGCTGGTTGGTTCATTGAAATGGAGTGGGGAGAAAGAGAGCAGTGTGGGTATTGTGGAGGGATGAGGTGAGCATGGTGGGTGGTGCATGTGCTGCTAGGGGGATGGGCAGAGCTTAGGAAGGGGGACCTTTTTAATCTCGGGTCCTACTTGGAATTCACATTTGGGGACCCAACATGAATCATTATACCTTTGATCAGTAGAAACCCAGCTGCCAATAATATAAGCCTGAAGAGGGGACACTATGAAGGGGTATAAACTGTTAGATAAACACAGATAAGAAGACCTGTCCTCCAGATCCTGAAAAGCCTTTCTACGTCTTCAAGTGTAGCTGTTTTGAAATGTAACTTCTGTGTTGAATGACAAACAAAGCTAGTCTCCAATTATGATTTGTCTCCCCCTTCCTCCCAGATTGTGTACATCTCCCTGTTCCTTCACTTTGCCTGTCCACCTCTCTGATGAACTCTGAAAGCAGGATCCTGATATGTTTCTTTATTACCTGCTCACAAGGTCTAAACAGGCCGAAAGAGCTGACGTAGCATTTGCAAACAAAAATACATCTGGCTATAGATTTTATTTCCTAAATCAAACTATTATACATCTGATGCTATTTGTACTGTGAACAATTCTGTTTAATGTTAATTTTAAAAAATATATTAACCCTCCCCCCTAGATTTTAAAACATAAACCATCCAGTAAATGTACAGTCAAATTCCAATAAAGGACTACTTGCGCTATAAGAAAATTGTCACCTATGGTTACTAATAACAATATTGGTAAATGAGCAGCACAGAGGTTTGAATTTAACTCTCAGTAACAGATATGTCTTGCAGTTTCAGTACAGCTGTTTTCATGTACAAACATAAATGGTAGTAAAATACTTTATCTCATTTTTCCTGTAAATCTCTCTACATTTCTTGGGAAATGCGTTTTTAAAAAACCTGAATTTGTACTTTAATACTAGGCTACTTCAAGCCATAGCCAGACCAGTGGACAGCAGTCTCACAGCAGGAAGAGACACAAAGTTCAGGTGATGCACAACTGACTATGTCTCTGTCTGCAGTCACAGCAGCAGCATGTTTTCACCACTTAATCACTTTCACCATGAGGCATGAGCTAATAATCTTAAAATTCAGTCTTTCATTTATCATGCTTATTCACATTTATGGGCCCAACACACCTTGGAGATCAATCATCAAAAACAAATTCTGGTTCCTCACATCTTCACATCTGTTGCATTTCCTTATTGCTCCAACTGTCAACTAAAGGCAGCTAACGGCAAAAATCTGTTTGATTGATAATGTAATAATGTTAGAACAAAATTTCTAGCTTCATCTCTGCACAAACACACATAATCTTCTTGAACCAGAAGACCTGGAAGATTAGGATACTTGCTTCGATAACTGATTTACTTGACTGATGGTGTTAAGTGTGTGTGTGTGTGTGTGTATCAGAATATGTATATGTGTTTGCATGCATGCATACATACATATGGTAGGTACATACAGTGTACCCTCTCCATAATGCCCTTCATAATAGTGAACCTTTGGCTATAATGAACCTGGTCCCTGGATCCCACCTCCGGCCCCAGGGCCATGATGGGGGCTGACAGCTCCTCCGGCCACGGCAGCTGTTCAAGGTGTCAGCCCTGGCCCGGTGGCAGGGCTCTTGAACCCCGGGCTATAACAAACAAATGGCTTGGATCCCCAGGGGGTTCATTATAGCGAGGATATACTGTAGTGTGTAAATGCATGCATACAGACTGTGAATGTATTTGAGAAACAAAACTTCTTGATCCGTTTTAAAGTACATGGAAAGTCTAGAACAGTGGTTCTCAAACTAGGGCTGCCACTTGTTCAGGGAAAGCCCTTGGCGGGCCGGGCTGGTTTGTTTACCTGCCGCGTCCACAGGTTCAGCCGATCGTGGCTCCCACTGGCTGTGGTTCGCCGCTCCAGGCCAATGGGGGCTGTGGGAAGCGGCATGGGCCGAGGGATGTGCTGGCCGCCCTTCCTGCAGCCCCCATTGGCCTGGAGTGGTGAACCGCAGCCAGTGGGAGCCGCAATCAGCCGAACCTGCAGATGCAGCAGGTAAACAAACTGGCCCAGCCCACCAGGGGCTTTCCCTGAACAAGTGGTGTCCCTAGTTTGAGAACCACTGGTCTAGAAAGTATCAATATGTTTAAACTATATGGTCTATGAGGGGAAGTGATTTATTTTCAGTGTGGAGTACAGGAAATTTCACTCCTACCTCCAGAGTATTCCCTGTTTCTGTGATTTGTATTATTATTTATGGAATACATTATGGTGTGGCGCTATATACCTTAATCTGCGGCTTCAACATCTTTGTGTCGCTTGCACCCATGCATGCATGTGCACATGCACACACAACCTCAGAATTTCACACGTAAATTTATTGTGGATCTGTGCATGGGTTTAATATAGATTTTTTTTTCTTAATTGTTGCATATTGAGTAATGAACTGTTCAGTAAACTTCACGGTGGGGTCAACTAATCCATGTAAAAGCTAAACACATCTAAATAGTAGTTTAGAATGCCTCCCAAATGAAAGAAAAATGCTTGCAAAATTACAGTAGACAAATTGCATGCTTAAATAATAGTCAAGTGGTTATATCCTTTGTTTTATTGTAAATGTGATTCTATTGTAGGTGACTATAAAAATATGGGTCCTTATTAGTTTGTCTCTGACTCTAAATGTGCCTACCTTCCAAGTAAAAATGCGTTTTCTAACTGATGGCCTGAAGTTCAACTTAGGATCTAAAAGTCAACTTTCCATATGGTAACTGGAGCCGGGCTTTCACTTAATGATTATGCAGCTAAAACTTACAAAGAATGCTGTTGATGATACATGAGCCACTGAAATCTCCAGCTAACTCTCCAATAGCTATGTTAACTATGAAGGAGTACAGTAAAAAGCCTAAAATTAATAATAATAAAAAAGTCAGGCCATGTCTACACTGCAATGTTTTGCCACATCGCTGTATTGCTCAGGGGCATGAAATGTGACGGACATAGCTGTGCTGGCAGAAGCCCCAAGGGTAAATGCTGTTATACTGGCAAAACTGCACTTTTACCGATATAGCTCAGGCTGGTCTATGCTAGAAAATTAGCTCCACCTAGCTTCGTTGCTCTGGGGCGTGAAAAATACACACCACTGCACAACATAATATGATGACCTAAGTCCCTGTGGAGATGATAGTAGATTGATGGAAGAATTTGTCCGTTGACCTAGCTACTGCCTCTCGGGGAGCTGGATTTTCTCCCATCACTGTAGTAAGTTTCTGCGTTTTAGTGGTTCAAGTGTAGACATAGCCTTATTTTGCTTGGGAGAAGAATAAGCTATGCCAGCAAAAGCACAGCTATGCTAGTATAGCTATGTCCACACTGGGAGTGCTTTGCCAGGATAGTATACCAGTATAACTATACTGACATGGTCTCAATAAAGTAAGCAGATATGACTTAGAACAGGAATGGGCAAACTTTTTGGCCTGAGGGCCACATCTGGGTTTGGAAATTGTATGGCAGGCCATGAAAGCTCACGAAATTGGGGATTGAGGTGTGTGAGGGGGTGAGAGCTCCGGGAGGGGATGAGGGCTCCAGCTGGGGGTGTGGGCTCTGGAGTGGGGCCAAAATGAGGAATTCAGGGTGCGGGCTCCTACACGGAGGTGCCGCCAGGTGGCTCTGCTCTCTGCCCCATCCGCAGGTGCTGCCCCTTCAGCTTCCATAGGCCGCAGTTCCTGGCCAATGGGAGATGCAGAGCCGGCACTTGGGGTGGGGCAGCGTGCGGAGTCCCCTGGCTGCCCCTACGCTTAGGAGCCAGAACGGGGACATGCCACTGCTTCTGGGAGCCAAGGCACGTGCGGAGTGGGGCAAGCCCCCGACCCCACTCCCCTGCGGGAGCTTGAGGGCCAGATTAAAAGATCTGAAGGGCCGGATGCAGCCCCCAGGCCGTAATTTGCGCACCCTGACTTAGAAGCTTCTATATTCAGTAACTTTTCTGGAAGTAACCACACTATTTTATTTGTTGTGGTAATTTATAACCTCGTATCTACCAGATATTGATTATACTTTCTGTACTTTGAGTTGAGATGAATCATAGTAATATTATTCTGAATGTGGCTGAAACAACTTTTTAGTTTGGGAAACTGGAATTATTGGTTACCTTTACTCAGTTCCCTTATTTCATGGCCCAAGTAAAATGAGTATGTAAAGAGAGAGAGAGAGAGAGAGAATGTGTGTGCGTGCGTGCGCGCTGTGTTTTGGCCATGCTCCAGTAACTTATAATGCATGAACAGGGTCCTGTGCGGGACCATATGTTGTAAATTGGAGGATGAGGGCAACACATATATTTGAGTGTTCATGTGTGTATAAAATATGCCATATGTTTTCAAACCTAAGAAGTAATAACATCATTAAAAAGAACTAAGCTGCTTTTTTGATCTTTTGTTCTGAGTATAATTCCTTATGTATTTTAGAACACACAAACCGCAAAAACAGAACCTGGAATAGTAGCACAGTCACTAAAGGTAAGCTACTACTTTTATTGAATCATTGTGCGTTGTTTTTCTTCAGAGAAGTTTGTAATGATAAACTAAATCCTGCCACTACTGGACCAGATGCTCCCATCTTCTCATATGGGTGAAAGGAAACAAACCTGCCTGCAGATGAGGTAGGAACAGGAGTGCCGCCATGTTAGGAGTTGACATAGCACATTTCTGGGGAGTAGACACTCTGTTGGGCTTCCCCTCTACCAACAGATTTCTAAGCAGAAACCAGCATTAAATCCACCATGCACCTTTTACCCTTTTAAGGCATGTGTGGGCGGGAAAAAAACAGAGAAAGCTGACATCTCTGATTCTCAGGGAAGGGCGGTGCTCATAGAACTTGATGCAGAGTCTGCGTTGCTGCATGACTGCCTCAGAATTCACAAGGATATATTCTAGGCTTCTCCTGTGTACTGCTTTCTCTTCTGCAGAGTTTTCCTAGGGAGAGGAATAGGTGCTCTATCTGCCTAGTAAATATCAGGTTTTTTAAAGTTATTTCTTTTTTTTTTCTCTCTCTCTCTTTCCCCGCCCCTTCAGTAGGGAGGGGAAGGAACCTGCAAACAAAGCAGAATCATTCCAATATGGTTTTTTGTTTTGGTTTTTTTTGCAAGGACATATGCAAAGTTCCAGCCCGTTTTAATTTTTGCCCAAGATGAAAATACACATTTACAGGGAAAGATAACCCATACTTATAGGTTCTTCCAAGATCTTTTCTTCAAACTTTGAACAGTGAATGAGTGAAGAAAAATTCATTTCCACAAACCTTGACTATGCTTTTTCTCATATGGCGCCTGGGCGAGTGTCTACTCGCCAGCTGAGCTAGCTGAATATAAACTGTGCCTTCCCTTGAGATTACTTGAGAGGCTACAGGAAAAACTGTCACTATGAAGTAAACAAACGGGAATGTATAGCTAACAAAAGGGCTATAAATAACTTGAGAGAAGTATTTTTACAACCCTTTGAAAGATCCCTTTGTGTTTAAAGCCTGGCTACAACTACTCCCAGATGTGGCTTTCCCCTTTCTAGTATATTAAGTCCCATACAGATAAGTGTTCATGTGATTGTGCCCTTAGGATGTGTATAATCTGGTTGGAGCAGGAATTGTATCTTCCTTTGTTTGTGCAGCCTGACAAGCAGAAAATAATAATTTCCTGTGTCTCTAAATTGTCTGTCAGAATAGGTGAAAGTTACATGTATGTTAAGTAAACTAGACTAAAAATCTATTGAGTTGAATACTTTTAACAGTTAAATATTTTCTAATATATTCTAATATATCTGTATATTATTGACAGCCAGCTGATTCTCAAACTAAACATCAATCTGAAGAGAAGCAAAAGGAACCTGGTGGGGTGAGTTATTTACGTTTTCTTCTGCTTTTGTTTGTTTGGTTGGTTTGTTTGTTTTCTCAAAACAAAAACACAAGAATACTAAAATCTGTCCTATACATTAATAGCATATTTATGGTTGTACAGGCAAAAAGCCCATCCAAATCTTCTGTAGCAAAAAGTTCCAAAAAAGCTAGTCCAGGAAAAGCGGCCACCGGTCAGACTGAAAAATCAACGCAAGTATCTTCAATAGAAGAACCAAAGGTAAAGCAGAAGTGGCAATCCCTTTATTACTTGTTTGTTTGTATTGAGGGAGCACCTACTAGCCCTAGTCATGGACCCCATTGTGCTAGGCATGTGCAAATACTGAACAAAAAGACAGTTCCTATCCCAAAGACAGGCTGCCTTTTTGAAGGTATGTGTGACAGCTTTTTGTGCTGCATTAAACTACAGTCTAAGCTACATTAAACATGTATAAAACTTTACTGTTTGGCATTTAATGAGGCCTTTTCATTTTGCTTATTTAACTTTAATAATACCTTGAATGTACTGATTCAAAAGTATTGATGAGAATAGTGTGCAAGCATTGTCTACAGAATATACATGACTGAACATCTGATTGGAAACAGCCTCTTTTAATAAGTATTCTGCAATAAGGG
The DNA here is from genome assembly GCF_965152275.1 of Natator depressus. NCBI lineage: Eukaryota > Metazoa > Chordata > Testudines > Cheloniidae > Natator > Natator depressus. Next base: position 60,953,895 of record NC_134238.1, read on the forward strand.
TGTTCCGCCAAGCTTCATATCCTCTGTTAAACCATTCTTAGCTTTGTAAGGTTTTGTGGATGTTTTTGAAGGTGAACCATATAAAATCACTGGCAATTGCAGGTCTGCCTAAGCCAGAAGTACTGCACATTCGAGACTGTTGTCACGTTCCCCTGCAAACTCTGCACTGCTCAGGCTCAGGCCCTTCTTTGGGTATGTCTGCACTGCAATGTAAGCTCAGGGTTAGTAGAACTCAAGTTAGCAGACCCTGAGTTTGTTAACCTAGGGCTTGAGCATCTACACTCAGTTGTAACCCAGGTTAGGAATTTTTGAAACCTGGGTCACAAACTCAGTGTCTCCAGTGCATTATGTGGGTCCAAGTCCAATCACCCGTGTCTCAGACTTCCTGGCATCCTCCCAAAATGTGACTGCTCTAGCCCTTTGTTCATAGTGCTGTTGTGGGAAAACTTGACTAACCACCAAACTTGACTGTTCAGAGGACAAGGAAAGTTCCTGTCTGATTGTGGAATACTTTTGGGAGACTCTGAGCACGAGTCTAGTGAGGCTGCATATGCACTGTAAAGCAAGAGGGCTTGAACCCTGGGTCCTGGCTTGACTCAGGCTCTGACCCTCCACCTCCATGAGATATTGGGATCCTGGGTCTGAACCCTGGGTTAGCATGATTTGTGTACAGACAGAAGAGGGGTTAGGCTTGAGTCTGAATCTGAACCCTTGGGTTACACTGCAGTGTAAACATACCCTTTGTCAATTTGTTCCTCTCTTTCCTTCCTTAGTAAAACACGTGAGCAGATAGGGGAGCCTAGGGTCAATCAAGGGTGTGTGCCTCGCTCTGTTTAACATATGAGCGCTGCCCTACTTGATGTTTGGCTCCCTTCTCTGCTGAGTGTTTCAGGCAGATTTTTGAGTGCCAACGACTGGCCCAAATGTGGAAGAGGAGTAAACTGGCAGTATGCAGATGTGCAGCATGCCCTCATAGCCTGCAGGACTCATGGGAGCTTAAGGAGAGGGGAAAGAAGAACAGAAGGGGTAAATTCAGAGGGGTCAAGGGGAAGAAGAGGGCAGAAAGCAAAGTGGGAGAATAAACATTCAGGTTACTCTGTCATTGGGTAAATCTCTCTCAGATGTCTGTCTAGGACTTAGGGTATGTCTACACTGCAGTGGGAAGTATAATTGCAGCACCTGCTGGCATACCCATGCTAGCTTTAATGTAGCTCCCATAGCTAAAAATAAGTGTAGAGGCAGTGGCATGGACCCCAGCCTGGGCTGTACAAGCACGTCTGAAACTTGAGGTACTTACTTGCGTTGCTAGTCTGTGCTGATGCATCTACACTGCTATATGGAGTCATGCTAGCTAGATTAAAGCTAGTGTGGGCATTCCTACCTGAGCTGCAGTCACACCTTTGATTGCAGTATAGAGCTATCCTGGGACTTGGTGACTCAGGCTAGATAACATTGACTGTGAGGCCAAAATAATTCCCTGTACACCTGAAGCATGAAGACTTCAAAAGATTATAAAACTCTACCCAAAATGCACTGAAATAGGTAATTTTATTCTGCTAGTTTATATTTCTTCATATGCAGGGTTCACTACAAGTATAAAACACCAAGATGGGAAGCTGAGTTCTGAATCTCTGAAATTCTCATTTACTGCAGCTTCCTCTGAAAAAAATGCTAATTCGCTGAACTGACTTGAGACTCGGTAGATGCCCGAATGTCAATAATAGTAGCCGGTGATGGGGAAAAAAAGATTGCATTTTACATTATGCAGTCTCAAGTCTATAAAATACAATAAAACAGTTTGTATGCAGTGTTGCTGTAGATGTGTTGGTCCCAGGATATTACAGAGAAGGTATCTGAGGTAATATCTTTCATTGGACCAGCTTCTGTTGGTGAGAGAGACAAACTTTCAAGTTTACACAGAGCCTGAAGAAGAGCTCTGTGTAAACTTGAAAGCTTGTCTTTTTCACCAGTAGATGTTGGTCCAATAAAAGATATTATCCCAAACACCTTATCTCTCTAATCAAACAGTTTGTTATCTAATAAAATATTTGACACTCAGATTAAATTGATTAAACCAAAATTGGTCATGCTATTTTTTTTTAATAAGAGTAAGTCTGGCAGCTGCTAGTTTGTACAGATTCCATGACTCTCCACAAACACCCCCTGCCCTCCGCCCAGACACATTCCAAAGCTGAAGACACCCTGGGTGTAAAGAAGAGCCTAATAACTGAGACAAACATGGTATATTCCCCAGCCTTCATTTTTGATTCTTTGGAGGTGGCGAGAGGGAGGAGTTTAGGGACTCTCCCCTCAAAGCCTTCCACTGCCTGGGAGCTACAAGGAGCAGCACAGTCTGGCATAGCCCACTCCAGATGCAGATCTATCTCCCTAAAGTAAGACCTGTCGAGAAAGGGAAGCCATGAAAGCAGCATGAGAGGCTAGGAAATTAAGGAGGTAAAACAAAAATACAGGAGGTAAAATAAATTTATAAAATCGCAGATCTCAAAATCTACCACAAATCATGAGAGATTTTTACCCACAATTTTCTAACTCATTCCCCTATAAATAAAACATGAAAGATGTGGGGCTTTACAATCCAGTAAAATACTTACTAAACTTCAGTACCATTTGCTTTTTAATGAACTTTCTCCTTCTGCACCAGAAATCAGTGTGTTGTTTGTCCTAAAGGTATACTATCTCAGTGTTATCAGAGGAATGAAAGAGAGAATCCCACTAGAACTGCACCTTTCCTTCAGCAAACAGTGTTGCTTAGCAGCATTAATAATCTTTTTCTTGTTCTATCCTTGAACTTTGCCCAAAAGTTGTATTGACAATTCGAGTAATGTAGGATATATACTAGGATAGAACATTTCCATTATAGTTTGACTGTTTCTCTTCTTAAAATTGTTAACACAAAGTCCTATAAGCGTACACTCTATTTTTTTCCTTAGCCTAAAACTGAAAATAAATCACTAGCTAGTGGTGCAGCTACGGTTGGTGCAGTCACTGCTGCTGGTTTGGTTGCGACAGCTGATAAGCCGACTGCTGAGGTAGGTAACTACAGTCTAACACAAGTCAGCTGCTTTGTATAAACCTACCTCCTTTACACTGGCTTTCAGCACTATTTTCACCTTTTTTTTTTCTTTTTTCAGACTAAAGAAAATAAATCAGTGGCTCCATCTTCAGCTGCTGAAGCTGCACCTACTAAGCCACCTGAAAAAGTAGGTAACAATATACTGACATATAAGCCCTCTTGTATAAAACACAACTTTCCCAATTCTTAATAGCCTTTCCCAAATCTAACATTGCTATCAATAATACTTCAGTATGTTTCATCTTTAGGTAATATTTTGTAAAGATTTATTTTTAATCAATCAGCTGACTACAAATAATCTTGTTACTGAAACTGAGAGGTAACTGGTAAACAATTATCTTTGAAAATGTTTTTCATGTCTGTTGAAGTTGTACTGATTCAGAGCAGGTTTCTAGTTTTGGTTTCCAGGAGTTCTCTGCAAAGGATCTTGTTTCCTTCCCCCTGCTCCCTCTCTCCCTAAAAAGTCTCATTTATACACCCTTCCATCAAGGTCCTAAATTGCAATGATCTGCATTGAACCAGAGAGGCTAGATGCCTTCTTCAGGGGGAAAAACAAACCCACATCAAAATTAAGTTCATTCTACGTGTGGTAGCTGCCCTCAGTATTATTTTGTTTATGGGTAGTGCAAGATGGGTCTTTAAGATCATGTTTGCTGCAGTTCTGCTAAATTTCGGGTGTCCACCATAGATTTACGTACTCTCCTTTTTAGCAGAAATAATCAGTCTGTTTATGATTGTGGCTTTTTGACACTTTGTTGCACCATATCAATGTCTTATCTGATCTTTATTTATTTTATAAGATTAAGAGAAAATCAGTAGAATTTCACACCTCCCCCCCCCCACACTTTTAAACCAGTAGAACAAGAAGCTTAGCTGATACTGCATCTATCGGAGAGGGGGCAGTTGAAAAGTCTAGAGCGAGTACAGTTCTGTATCGCATGTTAGCTTTTCCTACTGGGCCAAATCCTGGCATTGGCTTCCCTGTGGTTTGGAAGCTGGCCAGGCTGCACAGCTCTGCCCCACTGTAGGCCAATCTTAACTGGTCGCTATCCTGGTTAATAACACACAAAAAACTTTCCGTAAAAGCTACAATAATCTAATCACGATGGTGTCACTTTTAATGGTTGATTTAAATAAAGAGGAACTAGATCACCGATTTATTTGATTACAAGCAATAGGCTACTGGATTTGACTCTATATAATGGACAGATTTTCTTCTATGATCCCAGGCTTATGTGGTGTGAGTACTTCTCTTTGTTGAGAGCTGACTGAAGACAGGGGAGAAGATTCTTGTAAATTTCAGTGAACTCCCTTGTATACATGTATGGAGCTGACAGGCACAACAGTAAAGTTTTATATATGCCTGTATTTGCATAATAACCTAAATGTAGACCTTTTTTTGTTAGATTTAAAGAGAGATTTTTTTTGTCTTTTTTTCTGTTTCTTTGCAGTCTTACATTAATGCTACACATTGTGATACATCTTTACATGCTGTGCAGTGCATTAACTTATATAACTGTCTGCTTATTTTTCTAGTCTGATGTAGATAAGGCCTTAGATGACCTGATAGATACACTAGGAGGACCTGAAGAATATGTCCCTCCTAGTCCAGTCTACACGGGCCCAGAAATTACGGTATTGAGTTTCTTACATTACTTGTTATCATACAGGCTGAGTAATTATCCCTGTGATCTTATAACATTTGAAATAGATTCATAATTTCTCTGTAAAACATAAGGAATGCCTCCCACATGATACTCATGTTGTTTTTAGCTGTTAAGAAATATTGCAACTATAGATCTACAGTAGAACACAATGGCGAAGTGTCAGCAAACTGGAAAAAAGTTGCTATTTGAATTGGTCACTGTCACAGGGTCTATGCCGGCACTCCCACTTTTGTGCCTGCACCCTGGGTTTAGGCTGGTATAAGAAAGAGTCCCACCACCTTCTTCAGTGGTTTCACCTTTGTGTCTTGATTTACAGTGTTCTTGTGCAGTCCCAATTCCCCCAACAACAGTCCCACCACAGACCCTTCCCAGGGTCTTCTGGCCCTTGAGGCTCCTTCTAGTAGGTAAGGAGATAGAGAAACAGCCCTCCTGTCTCCTCCGACGCCAGCCCCCTCACTGAGGTTTTCCCAGGGCTTTTATAGCCCTCCCAGTCTTTAGCCCAGCTGTTCCCACTTGGCCCAGCTTGTTGCTTTGAGCTAGCCCTCATTTGGGCTTACAGCTGGGCTCTCTGCTGCATACCCATGTCTCTCTACCTGGCCTTTTGACCAGAGAGCCCTCTGCAGCCAGCATTTTGGCAGGGCTTTAAAGGGGGTTTTACCTGCCCTGTCACAGTCACCAGATATGGGCTTGTCTGACAGATTTACAAAAGAACATGTTTTTATCGAAGTTGCTGACAGGGGAGAGAAAAAAGCTTGGATAGGTGAAGGGAATTCTTTCTACTTACTTTTTTACTTGTCACATAGTGGAGCATTAGGAATCTGAGACAATGATGTTCATTTCTAAATGTGGATGTGGGGGAAGAAGCGAGATTGCAATCCCAGTTGATGGGGAGGATAAGGGAGTTGTTACTAGTAATGGAGAAGTAAGGGAGTGGAGTAGACACTAAATATCTCAAATTCACATCTGTTTGTACATTAAAAGATTGAGATTGGCCATTTATTGTACTTGACTCTCTCTCTTTTCTCAGAAGCATCATTAGTGAGTATGTCACAGGGTGGCTGGCCCCTTGAAGAGGGAGCAGGGCCACTACACCTGTGACTGGTCAGGTGACCTCAGTGAGATTTAAAAGAGGTAACTGGGCAAGGGGGAGACACTTGATGAGTCATAGCTAGAAAGCTCTAAGAAGCAGGAGCAGCAAGCCATCCCGCAAGGAGTGGAGGAAGTGGGAACCTACTGGGGAAAAAGCTCTGGGTGATGTGGTGCTTAGCGACCAGAGCATGGAAGATTCCTGAAGGAAGGACAAAGAGGCAAAGGGGACCGTGCACTGGGAGTTGAAGCCTGGGGTGGGCTGAGGAACTGGTTTTGTTAATTTTGTCTGTGTTGGAAGAATAAAACTGCCTGAAAAGAGACTCTGGGTGTGGCAGTGGGTTCTTTGTGAGCTAGGGAGAAGGCCAGTTTATTAGAGGGTAGAATGTCATTTTATATAGTTATCTTTGTAAATTAGTAACTTAAATTTGGTTTCAACAAACATTAATACAACAATATTAATTTGTTGATTTTGTTGCAGGATTCATGTTCTTCTGCATATATTGAAGAACTGGGTAAACGGGAGGGTGCTATACCTCCAGGGTACAGAAAATTATTGGAGGTAAGTAAAGTGAGCAAAACAAGACATGCAATAGAGTTCTGCTTGTATAGTGGGATTATCGTCCATTCACCACAGAAATAACTCTTCTTTCAGGGTAAAGGAGATGACCAAGCTGTTCCCCCAGAAAAAAAAGAACCACCTCAGGTAAGGTTAGATTTACATCTCAAAAGGTAAAAATAAGGCATCAGGTTCTTGGGAAAGTTCTAATTAACTTCTTGCGACATTAGAAAATGCCAAATTCTAGGAGGTGCTGACCACATGCAGTTCCCGTTGAAGTCAGTGGGAAGCCTCTGGAGTTTTAGCACAGAATTTGTAACTAACATGGATGGTCTTGGAAAACTGAAAGAAATTGAAACAACTAAACCAAATACTTCTGAGAAATTGAACCTGATAATGTTAGACTAGCTATTGACAGTTATGGATGCAGGAATCTTTGAGTACTTTGTGTGACAAAGAATGCTTAAATCTGTGTGGTTAGCAAGGTCATAAAAACAGCCATACTGGCGCAGACCATCTAGCCCAGTATCCTGTCTTTCGACAGTGGCCAATGCCAGGTGGTTCAGAAGCAGTGAACAGAACAGGTAATCATCAAGTGATCCATCCCCTGTTGCCCATTCCCAGCTTCTGGAAAACAGAGAGTAGGGACACCATCCCACCGAAGAGCCATTTATGGACCTATCCCCCATTAATTTATCTAGTTCTTTTTAAAACCCTGTTATAGTCTTGGCCTTCACAAAATCTGCTGGCAAAGAGTTCCACAGATTAGAGTTTGATTTCCCTATACGTTTACAACTAAAAGAAAACAAAAGGCTGCATTTTGATGTGAAGTGTATGAAGAAGTATAGGGGTGTTTCTTTCTGTGACTGCTCTGAGACAAAAGTATAACAATGACCCCTTAAATACAAATTGCTACTTCAGTAAGCACACAGCACACATGAATTATAAACTAGGTTTTGACAGCCATTGACCTTTGAATGTTAACCATAACCTATTATGTATGCAATTTCTGTTTAGAAACCAATGACGGATGATGATATTGCAGATGCTTTGTCATCTGATTTTACCTGCAGTACTTCTACTCCTGGAGAGGAGAAGACAATTTTTAAAGAGGTATTAATTTTGCCAACTGAGGATTTTTTAACTTTACCTTTTTTACACTTTTTGCAAATTTTGCCGATAACCAAATGTTTCATTTTCTCCTTACATAACAGAAGCCAACAGAGGAAGGAGAAATTGTACAAGCACAGTCAACAAGTTCAGTCAGGAGTTCAGCTCCTCCTAAGGAGAAGAAACCAAAACTGGAAGAGGTATACATATTCCTTTTTTTTGACTAATTTAACTATAATGATACATCTGCATTTAACATACTTCATGCCAAAATGTGGGCCTGATCCTGCAAGACATTGAACATCCTTGGTTTCAGTTGAAATTCTGTTGAACATATTAAGTACAACAGGAATTGCAGGTGCTGAGAGCCTCTCAGGAGGTGTTTTCTGCATGTTACAGGATTGGGCCTGTGTGGGTCAAATAATTCTGCTTTTGGAGTCATTTGCAGGGCTCCCATAGGCTGAAAAATGTAGTATGAGAGCTGGTTACAAAAATGAGCTTGGTATTTTTAGTTGTGTGGGATGCTTTTAATATCAGGATAATTTCATTTCCTTGTACTCGTAAAACTGACCTTTCCTTCCCATATCTGGAAAGATAACATGTAATGTCTGGCTTCAGCTAAGACCATGCAGTGAAGTAGTTACTGTCTGTAGTGATGGGGTCTCTGCGTTCCTCTCTTTGAGGAAGTTTTTAGTTGATTAAAAGCTGCTGGTGTGATCAGAGTTTGCCATCTGCTGCCCTCTTGTGTTAAGGAAATGTGAAGCAGAACAGAAATTAAAAATACTGTGTTCTCTCTTTTTGAGCGCAGACACACAAACACATTGCTTCGCTCCATACAGAGTGTAGAGGAAGACACATGTAAGGTAAACCCACGCCTTTTTATGAATAATCACACTATGATTTGCACATTTTCTTAAACCCAGACAGCAATGAGTGATGATGCACTAGATGCCCTTGCTGATACTCTTGGTGTACCAGAACCTGAACCCAAAGAAGACCTTGGTTCCATTGTAGAAGTCTCAGAGGTATAATTAAATGTGTATTGTATCGGCTCCCAAAACCCCATTTTTTTAGGTGTTGTACAAATGCATAAGAGGTGAACAATCCATACCCCAGAGAACTTACTTAAGTGACAAAAAACAGACAAAGCGAGTAGAAATGGGATACAGCTTACCAGAAAAGGGGACAGAGTAATGACTGGTGTGCTTCTTGTTGGTTACACTCTCTGTTTTTCCCTTTCACTCTAGTTGTTGGGTTTGGGGTGGGATGGGGGAGTTACAATTAATAGCATTTTCTTTTGTAAATGTTTCTTGTCTGCCTTTTTTAATGTTGTTTTTGTATTTAGCCTGAATCTCTTCAATGTCTCTTTTTTTTTTTTTTTTTAAACTTTAGTGCTCATTTGGTATTTAATCCTTGCATGTTTTGAGTACTATCTTTACATCTAACACCACTCGCCTTATTAGCATTACATTATTTTATCCCTTATCCATATTAAGTAATTGCACAAAGGGGAGTGACAGGATGGCAATGGAAAATTAGTTGCTGTTGAAGGGGCCTGGAGTGCTGGTGCTAGTTCTGAAGGACTCTGGAGGCATTAAGAGGTGCAATGCTGGGACTCCATGTCCCCAGGTGGTTGCCCAGTGGAGAAGGGATAGAGTCCTACTCACCCTTTATCTCTTTCTGCTACTGATGTGGCCAGGGTGGTGGAGGCTGCCAGGAGAATTGAGAGCTTTGTATTGCGCCCCCTGAAGGCCTGTCGAGGCAGTGGCCAGTGAAGTTTATATCTCTGCTCTGTGTCTTTGGGTTGTGTTTGAAGAGTAACACATGACGGCCATGTTCTACACTAGTGTTAATTTCAAAACAATGGGTGTTTTTAACCTAAATTTGGCATGAATAGACCATAGAGGCCCTCAAAGCATAGAATGGCTTAATCTGATTTTAGTGCCTTTAGAAAATTTAGATTGGAATGATCCTCTTTAGTGAAGAGGGACTGTTGGTGGTTTTCCCTGGAATTTCTGTTCATCTATATTTGTCTCGTTTTCTTCAGGAAAAAGCTAAAGAGAAAAAAATAAACAAAGCTGGTGAACGTGATGATACAATCCCTCCAGAATACAGATTGAAACCAGCAATGGTAATTTTTCATCTCTACTTTCCTCATATAAATTATAGGTGTCTGACTAGCTCTGTGGTTGTGTCATAGGCAGGCAGTGAAGGTGGGGAAAGTTAAAAAGTGGTGGAACTCTATTAATGACTAACTATGAATGCACCCTGCCTGGGTGGCTCCTGTATCCCCCCCCATCCCTTTCCCCTTCCCTGAGGGTTCACTTAGAACTCTCCGCTGTCCCTCAGCGTAATGTGGTTGATGTTGAGGAAAGGAACATATAGACTTGCAAACAATATTGGCATTTATTTGGAGTAGTTTCTCATGGAAAGTGCCAGAAGCACCATTTTATAACTGGACGTGTCACTTATATCTATAAATAAATAGCTATGTCTGTAGGGTTCATTCGTGTAGTATGAAGTCCTCACAAACACGGTAGAGAAGTATTATCCATATTTTACCGATGGGCACACACAGAGAAGGAGACTTGTTCAAAATGATCAATACTGATGCAGTTAACAATGTAGATGTTTCAGCTGTCTTCATTAGGTTTCCGTAGTAGCACATTCCATTTTGAATGGGGCAGTTTTTACCTCTGAGACTTTGAGTGTGTCTGATTGCAGCCCTGTGAAGCTGACCTAAATAAGTTGACATTCAGAAGATTTTCTTCAGAACCATAAAGACTACAAAGTTAGGGCCTATTTTACTATTGAGTTATCTCCTGTTTTAAAATGAGTTAATCCAACATAAAACTGGAGTAATGCAGTGGTGACTGGCCTCAGTGCTCAATTCTCAGTAGTGCTGTGGCTCCTTTGTGCCACTCAGGTATTGCAGCAGTATCTGACCAGCTGAGAATTCTCCTGATATGGGGGTTCTCTCAGATGATCCAGAGCCAGTGGACACGGGTTCCTGTGTCACCCCTTCCCTGGCCTAGGTATCTGTGTTTGAAGGCGGAGTAATATCGAAGTGGTGTGGCCAAAATGAGATGTGTTCCTACTTTCCTCACTTGGCATACAGTTACTTGAAGACCATTGCCAGCTGTTTGTAGGTTAGAGCAGTCCTAACCAAACATGGCCAGCCCTGAGACTCAGGAAGCCATAACAGGCTCCCAGATGTTCTCCTTTCTGCTGCACTGAGTGAAAAGTTGGTGCAGCAGAGAATCTGGGACTAAATGTTTTCTGTAAATGAAAACTTAAATGCTGTAGTAGGAACGGCCTGCCAGAGTAGTATTGAAATATATTCTGGCTCACTTTGTGCCTAGTCACAGTTTCTGTGGCCTCCCTCTGTTGGCAGGCCCCATGAAGGGGTTGAGGAGACCTGCTGCTCCTACCCTGTACCATGAAGATAAAATGCTGTGGCCGTGGAATTCTGTATTGTTAGTGCATGTCATCAAATGTGATATGGCAAAGATTTTGCTGAATGGGTATTTTCATTTGTTTTCTTTAATTCCTGGGTGTATACATGTTTAGATACCTTTCCCATTGCAAATAACCTAAACTTGCAATTGTTTGCTGGCATGGAAGCCATATTTTGTAACAATAGACAAAAACTAACAATAATATTTGTTTTTCCCTGCAGGATAAGGATGGAAAACCATTATTGCCAAAACCTGAAGAAAAGCCTAAGGTTAGAAAAGTAACAGTATTATGGGATTGTCACTAGATATTCTGGTGGTTTCCTGTTTGGTTCTGTTTTCCATTTTTGTCCTCTGTTCTCCTATGTTCCTAGTATAACTACACAGTCTTGGTCCCTATTTATAGATGCACTTGTTTACACGCTGTATAAATGTAGCTGATTTTTACTTTCTAGCCATCTGTCTCTAACTGATATTGAAGTTGAATATTATTATTCTGTAGGTGGATCGTGTGAATATTTGAGTAATACTGAAATGCTTCGCAGTTCTGGGCAACTACATCTGTATTACCCCTTTATTGTGGTCCTCCAACGGCACCCATTCTAGGCCTCACAGAGGTGCCTCAGGTGTCATGTCTCTCTTGGGTGGAGACATACGTCTCTCTCCCTCCTGACCAGGCTGGGGTATTTTCAGGCTGCAGAGTCCCTGACTGTACTGTGATATCCCCAGTTTAAGCAGATCCTGGTACACAATGTAATTGCCAGAGGTATAAGTTACCACACAGCTCTTTCTGAGTAAGCACATTTATTCTTAAGATAAAAGAAATGCAGACAAAACATACAAAAAATAAAAGAACCTACATGCATGCTAATAAATGCTGATACCATATGCCTCCCATTACCTATATGTGACCTGTACTTGAAACATTGTAATAATATGCTGTCCTACTAAATGTTATGCCTAATCTACACTTAAAACTTAAGTCAATGTAGGTACGGCATCACGTGTGTGACAAATTCACAGCCCTGAGCACCATAGCTATGCTGACCTAACTCCCAGTGTAAACTCAGCTAGGGCAATGGAAGAATGCTTCTGTTGACCCAGCTACAATCACTCAGGGAGATGCTGTTTCCACAGCAATGGAAAAATGCCTTCCCTCACCATAAACTGAACCTATGCTACGGGGTTATGCTAGCGTAGCTACATCAGTGTAGACCCCACAGAGTAGACATAGGCTAAGTCATTTATGCTGTTGCTCTTAAAAACTTAAAGTCCTCTCATGAAATAAGTTATACTTTGCTTTTCAGTAACACGATAAACAATTTTTAAATGGAATGTTATTCCAGTAAAAATCATTTTTAATTACAAAACTGGACAAATTCTGGAAAGAATTTTCTCAAGAAATATTCATTAACTATGGATATGAGGTATATTTTAAAACTTATAAGGTGCTGACCAAGCAAGTTAATCTAGAATTTTTGTAAAATAAAAACAATTGTATCAGTCACTTTGTACCACATTTGTGTCCGTTTTGTATTGCAGCCTGTAAGTGAATCTGATCTTATTGATGAATTTTCAAAAGACTTTGTCTGTCCTGCACCACCTGCAGCCCAATCTAAACCCACTGACACATCTAAAGTAAGTAAGTCTCCTTTGATCTTACGTAAAAAAAAATCTTTTTAATATTCAGTGTTCAATTTCACTGTCACTGGACAATTTAGGCTAGAGGAACACTTAAAATAAGTCCATGGTTCTTGGTTTGTATATCCCATAATATTCTCTTCCCAGAAATATCTCCTCATTTTTCTTTTCTCTATTATTTTTTCTGTTGTCCGTGGTAGCACTAGTTCAACTACTGCCCGTGTAAAATAATTCTGCCTACTCCTGTTAGTGTTGACTGGTTTTAGCCTAAGTTTATGCTTTTTAAAAAATATTCATTTATTTATTTTAGTATTTTACACTCACTTTTATTCAAACAACCTTGCAAGAGCTGTTCTCTGTTGCATTCTGTTAAAAGGTTTATATCTCCATGTTCTTTTTCTGATTTTCATTGCTTTGTGCTTCAGTGGATTAATAAAGTTCACTGCATTTGTTTCTTTCAGAAACCTGCAGTTACTGCACCTGCAAAGGCTCCTGCCGAGGAAGTTGTCTCCTCTGCTGCAGTTCCTACTGTGCAATCGTCGGCTCAATCAACTACTACTTCAGTGAGTAACCTGTAGAGAATCGGAATTGGTGCTAAAGTAAAAGCTCAAAGCTGGTTTGTGAAAAGTTAGAAAAGTATGGCTTTGTGGGATACTATTGCAGACTTTACAGCCAAGCACTTCAGAATAATCTCTTCATGGCTTAACTGTATGATATAGATTGAATTTCCTAAGGGACACCTATGATTTGAACTCTTGTGATGCCCTCTGGCATTTTTTCTTGAAACAGACAATAGTTTCACTATGCGTGAGGGTATGTGCTTCAAATGCTTTCCTAAATTCTTTTTAAGATGATTCTGTTTATGAACTTTTTATTGCCAGTAAACATTATCTTTAATAAAACATTTTATGAAAAAACCAACTGCCCTCCTATGTATTTGGGAAGACTATATTACTGGCAGACCTCCCTACCTCTGCGGTCATGGAGTATATAAATCTAAACTTCTGGAAGTGTCTAGCTGTTAATTATGTCTACCTGGAGAACACTCTGCCAAAGTCCTAGAGGATCTGTGCTGCAGTGGCACACTTTAGGGGGAAAGGCAATTTATGATTAGAGCCATACCAAATTCATGGTCCATTTTGGTAAATTCCACGTTCATAGGATTTTTAAAATGTTAAATTTCATGGTTTCAGATATTTAAATTTGAAATTTCACGGTATTGTAACCATAGGGGTCCCAACCCAAATTGGGGATGGGGGTTGCAAGACTACTGTAGGGGGTTGCAGTATTGCCATCCTTACTTCTGCGCTGCTTCTGGCCAGCCGTGGAGCTTCTTGCAACTGGGGGAGGTTCCCAGAGGTGGGTCTGACCCGGCCCTGGGAGTGGCCCGTGCAGAGGAAGAGGAAGTCCCAGCTGGGTTGGGACTAGTAACTAGAGCCCAGCACACAGTAGCAGTCCCCAACTGGGGTGCCTCAACCCGTCCCCGGCTCTGGAACCAGCGCTTGGGGGGCTAAAGGGGCCTTGGGCTGTCTGTATGTGGTGGGATTTATGAGCACAGTGCCCCCCCCCCCCCCCCCCCCCGACTGTGGTGCCCTGGACAATCACCCACCTGTAAGGCCAGCCCAAAAGTGATGACCTCCCCCCATACCATGCCATCCTTGCTTTTGCGCTGCTGCTGGCGGTGGCGCTGCCATCAGAGCTGGGCACCTGGCCAGAAGCTGCTGCTCTCTGCCTGCCCAGCTCTGAAGGCAGCACAGAAGTAAGAGTGGCAATCCCATGACCCTCCTATAATAGCCAGATTTCACAGGGAGACCAGATTTCATGGTCCATGATGCGTTTTTTCATGGCCATGAATTTGGTAGGGCCCTATTTATAATTACTGAGTTTATTAGTATGGATAGTTGTATCTTCTTGAGTTTTGCATATATGTTGCTTTCAAAATAAAATTATGTTTATAATCTGCAGTTAGAAATTCTGAATGTTTCTTCAAAAACAGCTTGACATCAATAAAACTGCAGATGTGTCTAATAACATCTAATGCTTTTGCAGGCTGGACATGCGTCAGATGAGGCAGTGGATGTCTTGTGTAGTAGTCTAGGAAAGAGAGAGCCAGACCCAGAGGAAAACAAATCTGCGGTGGATAAAGTGAAGGTATTAAAATAGCCAGGCCTTCAAAAAACACTTTGTAAAAGTAGTTATCCTGAGTTATGTTGTATTAGCTTAGACTAAACCAAGTACAGTGGGCCATATTTTGCCATCTATTTTTAAGCGGAACTTCCCGTTTAAACCAATAGAGGGAATTCAGTTTAGAAACTTGTGAAGAGATCCTTGGGGTGCAACCTGGACTGTGGGACTGCTGAGACTTCCAAACCCATCAAGGGCTGTCTGTCACACTGTGGTGCTGATGTTCAGCAACAAGTGTCTGACAGCCACTGCACTTACACAGCCATCCACAGGCAGAGACACGCCCAACTGTGTTACATGAATGATCTCCCAGCCACTCATGAACCATCAATAGAGAGGCTTCAGCCAATTCCCCCCAGTTTCGGAACCTTACACACCAAAAGGATACTGTCTTGCACTGCTCAAGGGTCCCTTGGACAGTGAAAACTCATTAAGTTCAACACATCTTCATAGGAAAGTGGACAAGCACCAGCCTTTGTAACCTGAGCTGAGATTCCCCAAGTACTTGAACCAAAACCACAGTTTTAGGTAAAATATAAAATAGATATATTAACTACAGAAAGATAGATATTAAGTGATTATAAGTAGCAGGCATAGAGATCAAAGTTGGTTACCTAAGAAATAAAACTAAATTTTCAGTCTTAATTCTAATTTAAACAGACTAAGCAAGATCTGAATCCATCTCCGACCCTAGATAGCACAAGCAGCTTACAGTTCCTCAGTACACAGACTGGTCCCAGGCTGAAAGAGGGTCCAGTCTCCCTAGTTCACAGTCAGTGTCTTCCAGATCAACTTTCAGGTGTTGAGATGTGGGGTGAAAGAGGCCAAGTGATGTCCTTACCTTAGTCCATCCTGTGCTTTGCTGCATATTGGGCTAACACATTTTCCATCCTTGCCTGTCAACTGCCCTTCTCTCCAAATCTTCCCATTTCATGTTGAGGTGCTTGATGTCGTTCAGAACTGTTCATTTCCATGTTATTTGTGGTCTTCCTCTCTTTCTTCTTGCATTTTCTGGCTTCCATTCAAGGGCGGTATTTGTTAAGCATTCTTTTTCCATTCTCAGCACATGTCCCAACCACTGATGTCTTCTTTTGTAGATTATTTGTGAGAGGGTGCCTTGTCCAGTCGTTTTTCTGACTTCTTCATTCGTCTTCCTATCTCTGTATGTTATTCCCAATATTCTTCTCAGACATTGGTGATGAAATGCATCCAGCTTTTGTGTCTCTTTCTTGGTAAGTTGCCATGTCTCACTGCTGACAATAACAATTGCTTTGTACTTGTTCAGTTTTGTCTTGAGAGAGATGTTTGAGTTGCCAGATGTTTGAGTCTTCCAAATGCAGTGTTTGCCTTCCCGATTCTTCTTCTTCTTCTTCTTATTTCCTCGGAACTAGTACCATCTTGGCTGATGGTACTTATAAGATACCGCTTTCTCCAGTTTCTCTTCTTCAATTTTGAGTTCAGTCCCTATATTCCCCGTTAACATGACTTTACATTTCTTTGCATTGTATCTCAAACCTGTCTTCTCCATTACTTCTTTTACTTGGTTTGTGCATTGAACACATGAAGTCAGGTTTCACATCATTTCACTGTTGGCATCTTCATTGATAAGAGCGATGTCGTCAGCAAAGTCTAGATCAAATAGCCATGAATTGTTCCATTTTAGGCCATATGTATCAGTATTGCACAGTTTTAATCCATAGTCGATGGCTAGCATAACCATAAAAAGAGACAGGATGTGCCCCTGCCTTATGGCTGTCTTGATACCGAATGGCTTGCTCAATCCATCTTCCATTTTAATGCAGCATTTTGAGTTGGCGTAGAATGCCTTCATAATGTTAGTTAATTTTGTTAGAATTCCATATTGTTCCACAATTTTCCATGTTGTTTCTCTGTTTACACCAGGCATCGGCAACCTTTGGCACGCCAGGGAAAGCCCCTGGTGGGCTGGGATGGTTTGTTTACCTACCGCGTTCGCAGGTTCAGCTGATCGCAGCTCCCACTGGCCGTGGTTTGCCATCTCAGACCAATGGGGGCTGCAGGAAGGGCGGCCAGCACATCCCTCGGCCTGTGCCGCTGCCCGCAACCCCCATTGCCATGGAGCGGTAAACCACGGCCAGTGGAAGCTGCGATCGGCCGAACCTGCGGACACGGCAGGTAAACAAACCGGCCCGGCCCACCAGGGGCTTTCCCTGGCAGGCCGCTCGCCAAAAGTTGCCGATCCCTGGTTTACACTATCGGATGTCTTTTGAAAGTCCACAAAATTGATGACAAGACTGCCTTGGAATTCAATTGTGTTCTCAATAATCCGTCTCATGGTGAAAATAGTGTCTGTCCACGATCTCCCTTGTCTAAATCCAGATTGTTGTTCACGTAGGATGGTATCCATCTTTCCTTTCATTCTGTTCAGGAGGACTGCTGCTAATACTTTACCTGTGACAGATAGAAGTGTTACTCCCCTCCAATCTAAGCAGTTGTTTAGATCACCTTTCTTTGGTAACTTGATTATGATACTGACGGTCCATTCGTCCGGCACCTTCTCCTCCCTCCATATTTTGTTGCACAGTGAACAGATGACTGATTCCACGTCTTCACCTCCATTTTTAAGCATCTCAGGATGAATACCGTCCAAACCCAGGTGCTTTGTTGTTTTTCAGCTTCTGCAAATTTTTTTTTTTTTTTTTTTTACTACTTGGATATTTACCTCAGATACATCTATATCTAGGTCTAATGGTTTATCATAGTTAAATTCCAGTCTTGTAATTGGTTCTGGTTGGTTTAGCACTTCTTTGAAGTGTTCCACCCATCTATTTTCTTGTTCCTCCTGTGTTTCAAAATTTCTCCTTGTTTCCCTTTCACTGGGACACTTCTGAATTTTGATCCATATTGTGTTCGCTGTTTCAGGATCGTGTAGTCTGTTCTTGTATCATTTCTTTCCCCTGCTTCTTCAGCTTCACTAGCCTTATTTTCTATCCAATTTCGCTTACCTTTTTTGCATTGTTTCTTTACTGCTTTGTCAAGATTCCTGTGGGTTTGTTTTGTTTCTTCAGTCACCTGTTGTAGTACTAGAGCCTTTTATTTTCTTTTGTCTATAATTTTCCATGTTTCTTCTGAGATCCACTTTTCTTTATTGCTTCCTCTCTTTCTACCAATTATCTCTTCAGCTGCTTCTAGTATAGCTGTTTTGAAAAGTCCCCAGTATTTTTCCACTTTGTTTTCTTCAAGATCTTTAAGGGCCTCAAACCTATTTTTGACCTCTATCTGGTACTCTTTTCGTATCCTGCAATCTTTTAGTTTCTGTGTATTAAATAATCTGGGTCTGTGTTCTTTCTTTTTAAGCGCTTTAAACTTCAGTTTGATGTTTGCTTTCAGCAAATAGTGATCACTCCCTATATCTGCTCTTCTACTTGTGTCTAACACTGATGTTTTCCACCTCTGACTAACACAGATACAGTCAATCTCGTTTTGTGTATGGCCATTTGGTGAAATCCATGTCTTTTTGGGTATGTTTTTATGTTGGAAGAAAGAATTGCAGATGCTAAGATTGTTTTCGGCACAAAATTCAAGAAGTCTTGTGCCATTGTCGTCGTCGTTCCAGTTGTATGTGGGCCGATGATTGTTTCCCAACCTCTTCTTTCATTTCCGATCTGGGAATTAAAATCTCCCATAACCAGGACAAGATCGTGGTTTGGTATTTCTTTCATTATGATGATGTCACTGCCCCTCTTTTATACTTTCTTTCAGCTGCTAGAAAGATCCTTGCTGTGATGTGGGTTAGTCCGCCATATGTACTTGCCTTCTCTGAAGAGTCCCTGGGAGAGTGGATTCTTTTTGATGGGCCATCAACACCTGTCTGACCTCCTTTGTTGCAACTGAAAGGCTGGCTGTGGGCATTTCCCAACCTCACAACATATTTCAAAAAGAAAAGGAGGACTTGTGGCACCTTAGAGACTAACCAATTTATTTGAGCATAAGCTTTCGTGAGCTACAGCTCACTTCATCGGATGCAGTGAGCTGTAGCTCAGGAAAACTTATGCTCAAATAAATTGGTTAGTCTCTAAGGTGCCACAAGTCCTCCTTTTTCTTTTTGCGAATACAGACTAACACGGCTGCTACTCTGAAACATATTTCAGTAGCACATAGGAAGTATTGCTCTAACTTCACATACAACGATAGTACATACAATTCAACATGATATAAATGTTCAACAGATTAAGACTTTTAAAATTGTACCTCACAAGGCATACTTGTACAAAACATATCGTAATGGTGAATATGCTGGTTCTAGGGTGCTACTTGGAGGTACTTTCACAAAATTATTATAATAAATTAGTGCAGAGTGATTTATAAGTGATTTTTTTTAATTCATTTTAGCATGCATACATACCTTAAGAATGAAGTATTTGGTAACACAGTATCCTTTCTACATTCATGCAGTTCCTGGAAAATGCATTGTTTAGTGTCTTAAAAACTAAGCTAATGTAGAAGTAAAGTGTGTATTAAAAATAGCAACAACAAAAAATCAATTAGTCCCTTAAAAGGAACCAAACTTTAGATATTGTGCTGGTTTATTATTTAAATTTTTTCCTCCTTCTTTTGAACATAAAGACAAAGGAAGAAATGAAATGTATAGCTACATTTGTTTGTAAAGGTGTGCTATGATTGAAACAACAGGGTTCAATATATTATTAGAAGGATCTTTCACTCTGTTTTATGAAATGTTGGACATCTTCACAATTTTTCTGTCAACCTTAAATACCTGTAAAATCTTATGACCTCTGGGTCAGGTGTTACGTAAAGCAGCCAAAGATAGCTGGTGGAGAATTACCCTGGCTCATGGGAAGCCTTGGGCAGCAGAAAGTTGGCTCTGCTGCCTTCTGCCCCAGCTATCTTCCCAATCCCTGCTTCCCTAGGCCTAATCCTGCCCCTGTGCAGCCTTACCTTGCAGCCCTGAATCAGGGAGCTGTCAGTGTGTTTCATACAGAGAACAGAATCAAGGCCCATGGGTGTTTTTATTGTTGTTGGTTTATACTTACTTACTCTCATATTTACTTTTATCAGTTTTATACCAAATATAATGCTATTAAAATGAATGGAATTACTCCTCATTTTATATTGAAGTAGTGAGTGGCGAGTCAGATTTAAGGCTCATCAGAAGAAAGCATGAGATTTTGCCTGATAATTAAACTGCATTTGCAAGGGAACATCTGCCTACAATGGTGCTGTACTGAAAGAGAGTCAAAAACTTGCTCCCATGCAGTACGTAAGGCCTCGTGACATTTCTGTTGAGAGATGTTCCACCTTTGTTTTTCCCCTTAGGAGAAAGCCAAACAAGAAGAACGAGAAAAACTGGGTGAAGATGAAGAAACAATCCCTCCTGAGTACAGATTAATAGAGGCAAAGGTAATTCCTTTTAATATGTTCCTGTATTCTTTGCACTCCTTTCCTCATGCTTGGATGTTGCTTGAGGCACTACAGTAATACATAATGATTGACTTCATTGTAATTTGTGGTTCATCAACATATCTGAATACAAGGCAACTTTTATTTAGATATCTAAATACGGGTGGAGGTGGTTTAGCTTTATGCACCCAAATGTGAATAATTCAGGCTGAGAGGGGTGAATTGGATTATGTACTATTTGTGCTTCAAAAGAATAATTATTAAATTCCAGTCAGTCGCTGTTACCAAGTGAAGCTGATGGGATTTTTGCAAATGTCACCAAGGGCATAATCGGATGGTAGTAGGGTTGCACAGGCATAACTGAGGCCTGCAGAACCCTTTGTTGCTGATACTGATGTGTTAGAAGGAAATTCCCCTCTTGACCCTAAATTCTGGAGTGATTAGGCAGGGCTACAAGTTATGCTCAGTTTGCAAATGAAAGCCTATTTGATATGGCAGTGGAGAGACAGCAAGCATGGAAGCTCACAGTGACATTTTTGGAGTCTCTTTCAGAGCAGAACTATATTTTAAATTCCTGAAACTCTGTTTATGCCAAAAGCTTGACAAATGGCTGTTTTTATTTAAAAAAAAAAAAATGGGGGGGGGGGGGAGAAGGGAAGAGAGGCAGTGTAATAACATTTTGTGTATTTTTAACCACTTTTACCGAAAGACTTGTGTTTCGTGGTCATAGAGAACTACTTTGTTAAACAGTGTTTTCTCTGTAGGATAAAGACGGAAAACCACTCTTGCCAAAATCTAAAGAAAAACCCCAGGTCAGTGAGTAAATATTCAGAAAGTCTTTCACTTTTCCATTTGTTGTTCATTAAACAGAGAAGGAAAAGATTTCCTATTCTCTAAGCTTTTAGCCGTATTCTGACTCTCTAAATTATGCAGTATAATCAGAGCAATCAACAGATTTCAAACAAAAAGGATAAAAAAGCTGGTGTCACTTCTTTTTAATTGTAGCCCATGAGTGAAAGTGAGCTCTTGGATGCTTTGTCAGAGGGATTTGCCAGTTCCCCAGCAACATTACAGTCTGCACCACTAGCTACACCTAACGTAAGATCTCTGAATTTACTTAATCTGTATTATTCTGTTTTATATTCAAGTTATTTAAACAACTTGATTTTCCCTTATTTTTATAGTAAACATAGAAGGAAAAAAACAGGCCCAGGCTGTCTTAAATGATGAAAAATCGGGTGTGTTTTATTGTTGTGTCTAATTTAACAGTTGATTGCATAGGTAACACGCAATCATTGAGACTTTTCAAAGCAATCTAGGGGATTTAGACACATGGGATGAAGTCCTAGACCCATTGAAATCTCTGAGGTATGGAATGTAGAAAAAACAAGTTTAAATGACTTCTCGAGAACTGTTATACCCTCTAATGTGGGTGGGGGCTGGGGATTAAATTAGTTTGAAATAGATACAGTATGTTAGAAGAATCAAATCCCAGATGAGCACTGTACAGGATGAAAATAAAACAGTTGTGCATCCCATAAACTGGGGATTTCTTATTTATGTTCATAGTATTATATACACTGGTAACAATGTTTTTTATTTTAGAAATCCACAGCTGTTAAATCTTCTCCAGCTGCCTCTGAAGAAGTTGTCGCCTCCACTACAGCTTCTGCAGTGCACTCAGCAGCTCCTCCAGCTGCTACCCCAGTAAGATGCATTGTTGATGATGATGATGATGATGATAATACTAAAACCTGTTAGAGGAAAAAACAGGAGATCTCTTTAGAGTAGTTCTTAATGGTGGAGCTGCTTGTAAAGTTGAATCCTTTACTATTGAAACTGGCTATTAAGAAGATTTTTCTCTGGAAAAGAATTCTAGGCTTCTGCATTTTGCACTCTGGCCCAGATTTTTGCTTATGTTACATATATTCCCATTCCAGAAACCCCCTGGCTAGCACCAGGAATGAAGGCTGTAAGTTGTCCATCCCTTTTCTGGTTCCTCCAGAAACATGGAAGGCATAACAAGATGTGGCCTAGGAGTTGTGGGTTGTGATTTTTGTATGTGGACACGTTCATGCAAGACCCAGCAACAGTCTGTATGAATAGCCCCCTTTCAGCTCTGAGTTGGAATAGATTTTTATAATTGATCTGTGAGGGGGACTGGTCTTGGCCAGAATAGGAGCATACATTCATGTTAGTTTTTTGCAGTGTGTATGTGTGCAATTTTGAGGCCTGTTACACTTTTTTCCCCTCTTATGTCTGCCAGAATTTAATCCTGTGTTTGGTCAGCTAAATAAAAATACAGGCTAGATCCCCATGGTGTACCTTCGCAGGACCATGTGGTTCTGTGATTTTTGTGAGACCTCTGCAGGCCGGGTTGAGGCAAAAAATGCAAGTAAAAGTAGAATACTATAGTGTCATCGTGACCAAGCACTTCTACAGGAACAGCAGGAAAAGTAAGGGTTAATGGGGAAGAGTGCTGCTTGGCTTACCTTAGCCAAGGAAAGCCAGTGCTCTTACATATCCCCAACTCCTTCCTTGGCTGGTGCAGTGAAAGCTCCCACTTCTGTTCATTGGAGAAACTGCTGTGGCTCGCATTTTGTTAAGAAATTTAACTGGAGAAGCTAAAGTTTTCAGTAGGTAAAACCTAAGTGTATAAGCAAAAGACAGCGCTTTCTGGAAGGAAAAAACCTTTCAAATGTTAATGGAAACATTATACAGCCAGGGAATTTTAACTTATGCAGCTGGCACTTGCTTAGCAGCTACCTTTTGGCCAGGGCCGGCTCTAGGCACCAGCAAAACAAGCAGGTGCTTGGGGTGGCACATTTCTAGGGGCGGCATGGCCAGCTCCGGAATGCCGCCCCTAGAAATGTGCCCCCGCTGCTCCAGCTCGCCTCCCCTCCACATGCTCCCCTGAGCGCGCCACCGCCACTCCGCTTCTCCCCCCCCCCCCCCCAGGTTTCACGTGGCAAGCCTGGGAGGGAGGGAGGAGAAGCCAAGTGGCGGCGCACTCGGGGGAAGCGGTGGTGGTGGAGCGGAGGTGAGCTGGGGTGGGGAGTGGTTCCTCCACCCCCCCCCCCCGTTACTTCCTGCGCTCCCCCCCCACACCCTCGCTCACCTCCGCTCCGCCTGCTCCCCTGAACTCGCTGCTTCTCCCTCGCCTGAGAGGGAGGGGGGAGAAGCGGAGCAGCGGCACGTTCAGGGGAGCAGGCGGAGCGGAGGTGAGCTAAGGCGAGGGGTTGCGGGGTGGGGGCAGCCCCAGGAAGCAAGGGGGAGGGGGGAATGCGGCACGCCTAGGGGAGGAGGTGGGGCTGGGGATTTGGGGAAGGGGTTGGGAAGGGGCGGGGCGAGGGGGCACCAAAAAAAAAAAGCGTGGGTGGCCAAAAATGTTTTTGCTTGAGGTGGCCAAAATCCTGGAGCCAGCCCTGCTTTTGGCATTCTTCTGCTACAAGCAAACCAATTCCAATGTAGGAAAACATCTACACTAGAAACAGTTTTAAAATGGATCATCTTAACAAACATTTACTACCTCATTCTGCCAATGGTACGACTACACAGCAGTAAAAGACCTGGAGCACAAATGTGGATGGCCTGGGTCCCCTGACTTGGGCTCGTAGGTCTTGGGCTGAAAAATGCAGTGTAAACGTTTGGGGTTGGGCTCCAGCCAGAGCTCTGAAACCCTCCCTCCCCCACTCCTTGTGACCTGAATACCTACACTGCACTACAACTTTAGCCCCGCAGCCTGAGCCTGAGACTCGGTGCTGCAGGTTTTTTATTGCTGTGTAGTCGTACCATTGGCAGAATGAGGTAGCACGTTTGTTAAGATGATCCATTTTAAAACTGTTTCTAGTGTAGACGTTTTCCTAAATTAGAATTGGTTTGCTTGTAGCAGAAGAATGCCAAAGAAATCTCTACTCCACTTGCCTATTCTAAGTGATCTTTTCCCTTCACTCTGAACAGCCAATAATTTTCCAATTGTTGTCACATTGCAATTAATTTTATTTATGGTATTTCAAAGGCAGAGTAGACTTTGTGTTGGATGAAGTTAGTTAGTGTTTATTATACCTTGTTTAAATGAAGGTTTTTTTTTTTTTGTGACATATGTTTTCTTGAATATATTTACATTTTTGCTAGGGTGGTAAAGAGCAAGACAATGCCCTAGACCTTCTGTCTGCTTCACTGGGACAAAGAGAACCTGATCCTGATGAAAACAAACCAGTTGTGGATAAAGTAAAGGTAGTAAAATATTCTCAACTTGTTCCATTTCTTTTTGGTGGTACATCTGCCTTGTCTATTTTTAATGTATTTATTTTACATAGAAGAGAACATGGTACATCATTTTCAAGCACAAGAATAATTTTAGTGAAGATAAAGCATGCCTGTATGCTATGCTTAATTTATGCAGTTTTTATTGAAGAAGTTACATGCTTAATTAACCAGTTCATTTCATATTGTCAATCTAAAAGATTTAAATACCAGGGTAGTCATGTTCAGATTCTTTTTAAATTCTGTGATGAATACATAATTACTTGATGCCATCCCAGACAATTGAAAACAATTAGAAACTGAAGTATGTTGTAGAAGAAAATCAAAAGTTTTTAATCCCAGTACCTGTGCAATCATTTCTGTGATTAAATTTCAGATTCTTCTCTAATCTTCATTTCTTAAGTGACTTAGATCACCTGTTGTTAAATTGAGTTTTATCACATTACACATCACAGAGTAAACTAATAGAGTGTTAATAATAATCTTGAAATTAATGTTCTACTGGGGTTTCTTTTCATATGTGTGTGCTCAAGCCTACCCGCACATACACTTGTCGAGACTTTACATTGTACCAACTCTTTAGATATAGAGTGTTGTATTCTTCAGTGCTCTTCCTGCCATTTCTTTGGTTGGCTAAAGGTTATATAGAAAATAATGCAAAATTCTGCTCCCAACTGCAGGGATTAAAGGCCCAAACCTGAAACACTGAAGTCAATGAAAGATTTGCCATTGATTTCACTGGGGAAGAAGTAGGCCCATGGTACAGTTTTTTTTTATTTTATTTTTTGCTGCAAAGTTTATAACCTTTAGCAGCCTAAGAAGTTGCCAAACTGACTTTGTCCATATGTTTGCACACTCTACAGCAGAGGTTTTAAAACTGTGGGGCATGCCCCCCTAGTGGGGCGCACGCCCATAGTGGGGTGCACAGGAACACTCAGGGGAGTTAGTGGTGACACCAGATGGCTTGGGCTTCAGCTCAGCGGGACTTGGGGAGGGAGTGCCCCTTTCACCCCCTAACTCACCTCTTTTTGTCTGGTTTGGGGTGATGCAACTCAAAGCGGGGGCTCAGCTCAAAAAGTTTGAAAACTGCTGCTCTGCAGCTATCAGCCTAAACTCCCAGATTTTTCAGGATGTTGCAGTTCCTGATATTCTTGGCCAATTAGGTTGTATGTTAATCAGTTCCTCTCTGGTATCTTCAGTTCTGTTCTCTACCTCCTGTAGCCTTTAATTCAGAATGTCAACATTTTGAAGGAGCCCTGGCTTAAAGTCTTAGCTTTTCCTCTTAGCAGCTCAAAACAATTAGTGTTTTTGACACATTAGACAAGACCAAATTATACACTCACTGGAATGCCATTGACACCAGTAAGATTGTACAGGTTAAAAATAAGTTCAGAATTTGGTCTCTAATTTTTAAATAATTTTGTAAAGAAAGTACTGTATACAGTGATATTAAATATCCTGCAATAAATTGCCCCAAAGGGTGTCCAACAAACTAAGAACTGATGTAATAGATTAATTATATTTTTAATGTTGGCAAGTGACAGCATGAGCCCTGGGCTGGAGATAATTTGCATGTGTTAATCATCAAGCCCAAAACTTGGTATCTCTGCATCACAGTACAGTACACACATGTTAACTGCTATACCTTTTTTTTTGTTTGTTTGTTTTTTTTTAAACACAGAAAATGTTTATAACAAATTAGGATGCTTTGTTTTCCAGTAAAAAAGAGAATTCTCTAAATTCTTCTTCGAGTGCTTGCTCATGTCCATTCAGCTTAGGGGTGTGTGTGTTCACCACATGCACCGGTGCCAGAAGCTTTTTCCCCCAGCAGTATCTATAGGGGATCAACTCCGGTGGCGCACACGTGCTGCAGTATACAGGGCACCGCTGGTGCCCCCCACCCTTAGTGACAATGCTGGAACTGTTGCTGCTTCAGCTAGTGCTGTTGCTGCTCGTTCGTACAAACTAGTTATCTCTTGTATTGTAGTGCATATAATTTTCTGTTAGTGTTTATAAATCGCTTAGCTATAGTTCGAGACTTCATAGGCCCCGAATGGGACTTTGCCTCGGATGGGGCATGCCCTGGTCCCCAGGCTTTAAGCCCTGCAGTCACTGCAAGAGTCCCATGCCTGTTAGTGATTCACACAGCAGTTGTCTGTGTTGCTTGGACCAAGGGCACATTAGTGAGAAGTGCAAAATTTGCAAGTCCTTCAAGCCAAGGACTAAGAAGGAGCGCTATATTCATTTAAGAGCACTCCTTGTGGAGTTGGCCCTCACCCCGGCCTCCTGGGGACCCTCCACTGGCTGGCACTGGTCCCCATCCGTGGTTCCGACCAAGAAGCTGGAGAAGGTGGGGCAAGGCCGGTCTCCAACCTCCTGCAAGGGAAAGGATAAAACTGGATGTGAGCAAGGTCCCATGACGGGCAACTCATCACCAATGTCAGGATCTCGGACCCACACTCCTGTGGAGTGATGTAGCCCAACCTGCTCCCCGCCAGCTACCCTGGATAGCAGCAGAGGCCTCCGTCAGCTCCGGATGCTGTCCACGGCAGAGGCCCTGCAGGTGGCACAAGGGATCATGTCCCTCCCAGTGCCGCCTACACGGCTCCTGCAGTTCCCCAGTCACAGGGTAAACCTGCGTTCAGACTGCTTTGGTCCCCACCTCAGTGGCACCGTTGCAGGGGACGTCCTGCCAGCGCTTGCCCTCCTGTAGCCACCACGCATCTGTCCGAGATAGGCAGATGCAGCGCAGCCCCATTTGGGCACTGGCAGAGAGGCTCTAGGTGCAGCTCACCGGCCACCGGGCGCAGACCTTTGGAGGCATGCACCCCCCCGGCAGGAGTTCTGGTCCCGGCACCCAGTATTTCCGAGACCGCGGTACCTCTCCATGGACCCGTCGAGGGATCGACGTTGTTATTCCTCAGACTGTCAGCAATCCCCTGGGAGGGCATCGCTGCGTGTGGGCGCTTCCCAGCATCAGGCCCGTTCCGACTCCTGGTCCCGCTCCTCATTCCGGTACCGCTCATCAGGTGCAAGACATAGATCACTGGCTCCAAGCCGTCATGGATCCGTTGAGCGTCCTAAGACCCCGTTCCAGAGCGGACTCTAGGCGGAATGACCGGCACCGGTTGGGACAGAGCTACCGGTTTGCTCCGTCCTGGTCACCTGGGAGTGACTGCTCAGGATCCAGCCTCAGTTCAGAGCGAGGTTCCCTGACGGTGGGTCAAGCTCCAGTACCGGGTATGCTGTCGGCACTGAAACTGGCCCCACGGCGTCAGGCACAGTGGCTAGTGCCATAGTACCCCTGGAACCCATGGGGGTTCACCCAGCCTTCCTAGGCTGCCCGCTCAGTTTCTGGAGTGTCAGAGACCAGCCTCGGGTGCGAGGACCCCGCAGGTCAAAGAGGGAACAAGCCACTGGACCACCAATGGTTGTGGAGGACCCTACAGTACCAGCATCTTCCTCGTCATCACCAGACAAGTCTATAACGAGACTCCCCCCTCCCCGGTTTCTCCGGATGACGCTAAAGTGCACCAAGAACTACTGAAGAGGGTTGCTGCCAACCTGGGTCTTCAGGCAGAGGAGCTAGAGGCACCTTTTGGACTCTCTCTTTGATGTGCTCTGCTCCACAGCACCGACCAGGGTGGCGCTGCCCCTTCATGCTGGGGTCTCTAAGTTCATTAATGCCCTGTGGTCATTAATCCCTCCTCCCTGCCACCCATCTCCAAGAGGGCTGAGTGCAAGTACTTTGTGCCATCCAAAGGCCACGAGTACCTGTACATCCACCCTGCTCCCAGCTCCCTAGTGGTAGAAGCTGTTAACCACAGGGAGCAACAAGGTCAACTTGGGGCTACCCCTAGGAACAAAGACTGAAAGAGACTAGACTAGTTTGGGCATAAGGTTTATTCATCTTCTAGTCTCCAGTCAAGGGTGGTCAACCATCAAGCCCTCCTGGGACGCTATGATTTTAACATGTGGCATGCCATGGCCAAGTTTGAGGGCTCTCTTCCTAAGGCTTCTAAGAAGGAGCTCCTTGGAGGAGGGCATGACTGTGGCCAGGGCGACACTCCAGGCATCGTTGGATGTGGCGGACACTGCCGGCTGAACCATGGCCTCAGCCGTCACCATGCGCTGAACATCCTGGCTGCTCCTCTCTGGCTTGTCCACAGAGGCTCAGCAGTCGATGCAAGACCTTCTCTTCGATGGGCAAACCCTGTTTGTGGAATAGATGGACAATAAGCTCTACAGCCTAAAGGTCTCCCGCACAATCCTTAAAACACTGGGCCTGTATGTTCCTAGCCCTGCCCGCAAGCAGTATAAGCTGCAGCAGGCTCAGGGCCAGGGGAGCCACCCTCACCAGGAGCCTCCCCATAAGAAATCCAGAGGCTATAAGCAGCGTCCTAGCCAACAGCCTTCGCAGGCTTCTCAGTCGAGCTTGACCCGCAATAAGCAGGCGGGCAAGTGCTCATTTTGAGGGTACGCCCAACGGCAACCTACTGGACTGTTCCCAGGATCCTCCCTCCCCTATTTTTGCCCACCATCTTTCTCCTTTCCTTCCTGTGTGGGCATCTAGAACATCAGACCTATGGGTCCTCAATATGGTGGCATGGGGTTACACCCTGCAGTTGCTTTCTACCCCACCATCCCACGCCCCCTCCCCATCCCTCTTCAGGGACCCTTCTCACAAGAGTCTCCTCGTGCAGGAGGTACAGGGGTTACTGCAGCTAGGTGTGGTGGATGCTGTACCTCCAGAGTACAGGAACAAGGGGTTCTATTCCTGTTACTTTTTAATCCCAAAGGCCAAGGGCAGTCTATGGCCCATCCTGGACCTGCGGAACTTGAACCGCTTCCTAGCGAAGCTGAAGTTCTGCATGGTCTCCCGGCCTCCATCATCCCCTCCTTGGATCTGGGAGACTGGTACGCCGCCCTCAATCTGAAAGATGCATACTTCCACATCACCATCTTCAAGGTACACAGATGCTTCCTCCGGTTTATGGTAGGTCCCAACCACTGTCAGTTTGTGGTCCACCCATTTGGCCTAGCAACAGCACTGAAGGTATTTACCAAGTACATGGTGGTGGTGGCTGTTTACCTGAGACATGGGGGTATCCAGCTCTACCCATACCTCAATGACTGGCTAGTCAAGGGCAGCTCCAGGTCCAAAGGGCATGTCACGATGCTGTTAGCCACCTGCCTTTGCCTCAGCCTGTTTGTAAACAACAAAAAATCCACATTAGTTCCGGCACAGAGGATAGAGTCCATCGGAGCAGTGCTCAACTCGACCTGCACCAGGGCGTTCCTGCTGCTGGAGAGATTCAGGGCACTGGCGGACCTCATTGCGGAAGTCTCCACGTTTCCCTCCGCATATTAGGTCACATGGCAGTGTGTGCATATGTGGTGTGCCACACCAGGCTCTGGATGCGACCCCTGCAGCTATGGCTGGAAGCGGTCTGCTCCCAGTCCAGGGACCACCTGGAAAAGGTCTTTACTGTACTTACCTCACTGCGATCGTGGACCGACCCCGGAAAAGTCCTGGAAGGAGTCCCCATCAACAGCACTCCTCACAAAGTCAAGTTGGTTTCAGAAACCACGGATGGGGAGCGCACCTCGGCACCCTCCAGACCCAAGGTATGTCGTCTCCAGAGGAGTCGATGCTAAACATAAACGTCAAAGAGCTCAGGGCGGCGCGCAGAGCATGCGCAGTCTTCCTCCCTCACCTGTCAGGCAGAGTGGTCAGAGTCCTCACGGACAACACAGCCTCAATGTTCTACATCAACAGACAAGTGGGCGCACGATCCTCGGCCCTTTGCCAAGAAGCACTCCGTCTCTGGGACTTCTGCATCGACCACAGAATCCATCTAGAAGAGTCACCTACCGGGTGCCAAGAACACGCTAGCAAATCACCTAAGCAGGGACTTCTCCTCTCACCATGAGTGGATGCTCCACCCAGAGGTAGCCGGCATGATCTTCCAGAGGTGGGGAACTCCCCAAGTGGATTTGTTTGCCACCAGGTAGAACAGGAGGCGCCACAGGTTTTGCTCCAGATGGGGTCTGGGCAAGGGCTCCCTCTCAAATGCCTTCCTCCTGCTCTGGACAGGAAGCTTGATGTACGCATTCTCTCTGATTCCGCTCATCAGTAAGGTCCTAGCCAAAATCAAGAGGGACAAGGCACAGGTTATCATAATCGCTTTGGCATGGCCTCGCCAGCACTGGTTCAGGATGCTATCAAGCTTGTCAATGATCCCTCCCTGGTCCCTGCCAAACTGACCAGATCTGCTGTCATAGGATCACGGTCAACTCTTGCACCCCAACCTCACGTCACTCCACCTCATGGCGTGGATGTTGCGTGGCTGAACACTGAGGAATGGGCCTGTTCGGAAGGGGTCCAGAAGATCCTCCTCAAGAGTAGAAAGCCCTCGACTGGCAAAGTAGATGAGATTCTCTTGCTGGGCGGCCAAACAGGGCATCTCCCCTTCACATTCGAAGTGTAGTCGATCTTAGACTACCTGCTTCATTTGAGGAACCAAGGACTGGCGCACTCCTCTATCAGGGTGCATTTGGTAGCCATTTCTGCCTTTCATCACCAATCAAAGGGCAGACTGTGTTCTCCCATGACATGACTGTCAGGTTCCTCAGAGGCCTCGAAGGCTTTTTCCTGAAGTTCGATCCCCGGCCCCTCAGTGGGATCTCAACTTGGTTCTGTCCAGGCTCATGGGTCTGCCTTTTGAGCCTTTGGCCTCGTGCTCACTGTCTCACCTATCATGGAAGGTAGCTTTCCTGGTGGTGGTGACATCAGCAAGGTGAGTCTCCAAGCTGCGAGCCCTGACCTCAGAATCACCATACATGGCCTTCTATAAGGACAAGGTCCAGCTCTGGCCCCACCCAGCTTTCCTTCCCAAGGTGGTGTCTACTTTCCACATGAGCCAGGACATCTTCCTTCCGGTCTTTTGCCCTAAGCCGCAGGAGAGTAGTGAAGAGAGGCATGTTCACGCTTTGGACGTAAGAAGGGTCCTGGCTTTCTACCTAGATCAGACAAAGCCTTTCTGTAAGTCGACTCAGCTTTTCATCTCTGGAGCTGATAGGATCTGTATTTCTAAATGGATCACCTCTTGCATTCGGACCTGCTATGAGTTAGTGGGAGTCCCTCTGCTGTCGATCGTCAGAACCTACTCGACCAGAGCGCAGACATCTTTGGTGGCCTTCCTGGCACATTTCCCAATCCAGGACATCTGTTGAGCCATGATGTGGTCCTTGGTACACACGTTCACAGCCCACTTTGCCATCCCTCAGCAGGCCAAGGATGATGCTGGGTTCAGTGGAGCTATGTTGCAATCTACACGTCTGTGAACTCCTACCCACCTCCTGGGGTACCTCTTGGGAGTCACCTACGTTGAAATGGACATGAGCAAGCACTCGAAGAAGAAAATACAGTTACCTTTTCCATAAATGGTGTTTTTTTGAGACGTGTTGCTTATGTCCATTCCACAACCTGCCCTCCTTCCCCGCTGTTGGCGTTTCCAGCAAGAAGGAACAGAGGGTAAGTGGAGCCAGTGGCTCCCCTTATACTGTGGCATGTGCGCACCACTCCAGGGGTCACCAGAGTCCGTCCCTTACAGATACTGTGGAGGGGAAAAACTTCCGGCACCGGTGCATGTGGCGAGTACACACACACGCACACACCTAAGCTGAATGGACATGAGCAACACCTCTCGAAGAACACCAGTTACGGAAAAAGGTAACTGCCTTTTTTGACTGTAAATGGCTAGTTATTTTTTAATATGTGCTGAAGAATATACATATATCTAATCAAATACCACATAAAGCAGCCTAAACAAAAGCATACAGATTTGATTGCAGAATGAATGCTTCCCTCTTTCATATTGCATTCAGAAATAGTGATCTTAATCATCTTCATTTTAATCATATTTATGTTTAAAACCATCTCTGGCGGCAGCTAATTCTTATTCCTAACTAATAAGAGACAGACCACTGACATTTGTGATATTTGGCTGACAAGAACCTTGCATTTTTATACATTCTGAGCATGGCTGAGGAGCTGCAACACAAAGCAATGGCATTATAAGAATGTTAACCTTGTGTTTGAACTAGTGCAGTAGGTGGATGAGTTCTAATGTGGTGGCATACTGTGTTGAACACTTAGTAAGCAGTTGAGTTATCTTGCTGAGAAGCAGAACTGAAAATGTATTTGAAGAAAATAGTATCTGTTGTCATATTGGGATTTTTAACATATTAAAATGGTATATCTGTTGAGAGGCAACAATTTTTCAAGCTTTATACCCACAATGTAGGGTTCATGGTTAAACAAATATATACACGTTTCCACTGATGCCTCAACTCTAGTGTATAAAAATGTTTGTTCTCCTAGAATATTTATCTAAAGTACTTTTATAAGACCTCCCACTCAAAAAATTCTCTGTTTAATAAAGTCATCCTAGCATATCTATTAGTTTGGGTCACCTATTGTATGATATGCAATTACAGAAGCAATAAATTACAGATTACTCTTACTAGACCCCATCATTCCAATGGAGGAGATCAGTAAGTGTTGTTTGTTTCATATTCTTAGGAACGTGCTAAATCTGAACACCACGAAAAACTTGGGGACAGAGATGATACAATCCCTCCTGATTACAGGCATATTCTGGATTCAGATGAGCAGGTAAACAGACCAAATACCTCAGTGGCTGCATTCTGAATTTAGATTCAGTCATCTTAACACAGTGCAACAAGTCAGTTTTCCCATCAGTAGAGTTGTGTGAGCAACCATTGGAGTTACATGAGTGACTCATATCTATTGGCATTACCTATATAAATCCCCCACAATGAAGATGGGAGAATAAATCCCCAAACCATTATGTGTCTGATGCAAAGAAAATGGACTGTTCCTTTTACATTGATCAAAATCAGAATGGTTAAGCCACTTCAAACAGCCATCAGTGATCAATGCAGCCAGGAAGTACTGGGATCCACCTGGCTGAAAATCAGGCCCAAGGTGTCTCAAGTTGAGCACCCAAAAACAAGGCAACAAAACTAGTGGACACTCTTGAAAACTTAGGCCTTAAAATCACTGTGACTATTATTCCCTTCTCATCTTAGTAAAGTATTGTAAGATCTGTGGATGAAAAACATTACATAAATACTGTTTTTGTGGAACCTGGAAGAATAAAGTCTTGTGAAGCTGTCACTGATTTTACTGAATCACTGCCATGCCAAGGGAGTGAATGATCTTGCTCAACAAATTGGAGCCAGACAAAGTGTGTCCCAACCAATTCTCCAACTGGAAGGATACAGGGTGAGATGCAGAGTCTTCAGGGGGACATTAAAGCAAAGGAAAAACATGAGATCACAAGAATCTGATAAGGAGGCCGTGTAGGTATAATAAATGGATTGTGAAGTAGATAGGACAGTAAACATCATAAATAAAATTACTGTGAATAGTAACTAATACTGTCAAGTGAAGAATGTAAGAGCCTATTTTACTTTCAGTTTGATTCATCAGCTCAAACTAAGGGTTATATAATAAATGCAACCATTTCATCCATCTGCTTTTTAAGGGTAAACCAGTAAAGTCAACAGCAAAGGAGGATGTGAAACCCAAAGAACCAAAGGTAAGTCATTACAGGTTTATTCTGCACTGACCCCTTCCTGACTGTGCTCTGAATCGAATGATTCAATAGCACTGTATATTGCAAATTCTCAAAAATGCTGTTGAATAGATGTAGAAATATTGTGCTTATTTAAGTGAGAGTAAATACTTTCAAATGGGCAACTCTTATAATGTAGATATTATACATACAAAACTACATTAAAAGAATGTTAAGTTTGTAAAGTCAAGTACTGAAAAGTTCAGAAATGCCAGTATTAAGGCTGCATGTGCAGTCTGGCAATCAAAAGTAGGCAGACCTACCAGCTTCACCTGTAATAAGAACATGGGGACCAAGATTTTCAAAAATGAGTTCTTAAAAGAGTATTTAAGAACCTAAATAAGTAGCCTCACTTTCAAAAAGTGCTGAGCGTTAATAGCTCTTATTGATTTCAAAATAGTAGCATTTTTTGAAAATGAAGAAACTGGGTTAGGTCCTTAAATATGGATTTGGGAGTCAATTTTTAAAAATTTCAGCCGTGTGATTTCAAGGAGCTGTATCTACACTGGGAACAGAACTATGCTGTCTGAACAGCTCTGTGGATTGGGCATAAGTGCTAAGGATTTTTTTGGTTGGTTGGTTTTTTGCTTTAGTTGATCATTTTAGAGTCCAATCTGTGACTCCTTTTGCATTCCATGCTTTATGACTGATGATAGTTTCTATTGCAGAAGCCTACAGATAACTCTGCAGCTATTGCTGCTCTATCAGGGGACTTTGATAATTGTGCAAAAACTCCTGCCACACCACAAGACTCAAAGGTAGGACATTTTTCTCCCAAAGGATTTGCAAAATAGTATATTTGCAGGACCCCCACAGGCATAGGTTTGCATTACGTTTCTTTGTTTTGGCTCTATTTGTGTTTAGACTTACACTCTCCCGTATAAGAGCATTTGAGAGGGTAACTTAAAGGGACATGTCAAGGCTTCATTGTTGGTCTGACATACTTTTAGAAGAAGTGTGAGAATTAACTGGGTTCAAAAAAGAACTCAATAAATTCATAAAATCATTGGCTATTAGCCAAGATTGTCAGGGCTGCAACCCCATGCTCTGGGTATCCCTAAACCTCTGACTGCCAGAAGCTAGGACTGGATGACAGGGAATAAATCACTTCATAATTGCCTTGTGCTGTTCCTTCCCTCTGAAGCATCTGGCACTGGCCATTGTCATATGAAAGGATACTGGGCTAGACCATGGGTATGGGCATTCTTATGTTCTTATCCAGGGGATCCCAGTTTTTTCAGTTTTCTTCCTTGGATGAAGATCAGGAGGAAATAAGAGTAGATATATAAGTAGGGCTGGAGTTGGGTGTGGCCTTGACAGTGAAGGATAGGAGGGAGGGATAGCTCAGTGGTTTGAGCATTGGCCTGCTAAACCCAGGGTTGTGAGTTCAATCCTTGAGGGGGCCATTTAGGGATCTGGGGCAAAAATTGGGGATTGGCCCTGCTTTGAGCAAGGCGTTGGACTAGATGACCTCCTGAGGTTCCTTCCAGCCCTGATATTCTATGATTCTATTCTATGAAGACAAAAATCCTATTGAAGTAATTTTCAGAGCAACGAGAGAGGAAGGTGGATTTCAGTAGCAGCATTTGTATAGACTGGGGTGGGACAAGAGGAAACGGGGAGGCAGAGAGAAGAAATCTTGACTTTATTACTGCAAGAATGACCAAGGTTTAGGTGTAGGTTGGAACAAAGAGGAAAGTGAAGGTGTTGTAGAAGTATTGATAGAAGGGCAGACTTGACAGAGTCTGAAGAGAGCTTGGATGTGTGAGGGAGCAGGGGAGAGAGAGAATTCAAATACAACATCAACATTGCCAGCCCATTTGTTGGGGAGGATAAGGGAGTTGACAGCAGGGATGAAGAAGCAAGAAGAGGATTTGGGATACAAACTGACCTGTTCATTTTTCATCATATTGAGTATGAGATTGTGGTAGGACATTCACTTGGAAAGGTCAAAGATGCAGGTGGAGATGTGAGACTGCGCAGAATGGGAAAGGCGGGTGGTAAGGAGGTACGTTTGGGAGTCAGCAGCATAGAGATGGTGCCATAGATAAATCTTTGGGAATGGATGCTGCTGCTCTGGAGAATATAGAGGGAGATGAGGGAGCTGATATGTGACTAAATCTGGAATTGGAGAAAAGCACTGTGAATGTCAAACTTCCTTCATGCTTGCTGTCCCCCTCAATCCACTTGGGCTGAGCCAGCAAAACAGCACTCTCGTGGCCTTTTGTATCATTGGAAAAATGGATCCATTCTAAATAGCTCATTTGACGTGACCAGAACACACTGGGGTGATTGGGGGATATTAAGTGCTAAGTTTCACAAACTGTGTTGTTAGATTTTCTAGAACTGCTCACTGCTGGCTAAATTAGGTTTCATTTAGTCAACACCTATATCAATTTCTTTGCTCCGATTAGCTGCCTCTCCCTCCCCTTGATAAATAACCACCCCTAGCTCCCTCACCCACAGACAGAAGAAATCGCATCACCTGAGTGGGTGAAGAGCCTTCGTTCTCCACCGGCTTCCCACAGTCACAGCACTGTCTCCATGCCAGTTCTTCCCTGCCTCACTCCTTGCCACCTGATGTGATCCACTTCCCCTGCTTGTTTCCAGCCTCGGGGCCAAATTGGGAACTGGCAGCAGTGGAGGGTGTCACTTTAGGAGCACAGTGTGGGAGAGGAATGGGGACTCTCAACTGGGAAGAGGCAAATATGGTTGGGATTTTGACCACCTGAGAGTCCGGACTCAGCCTGGCCTCCCAGCAGCCAAAAATGAATTTTCCTGTCCAGCACAGCAACTTCTACTGGCCTCCTTGGAAACGGAGCCAGTTCACAAGCGACCCCTGTGAGTTATCTGGTTTTCTCAAGGTTAAGACGTAAAACACCCAATTACTGAGAGACACATACCAGTAATGTCCCATTTCAAACATTTACTGTGATTTTGTCACGTGATTTTCTTGTTTGTTCCATGCTGCCAGTAAGAAATGCCCTATTAAACTGCAGGATACAGTTCCCAAAAAGGGAGGTGATTCTGTTTCCAGAGAGGCCCGCTGACTAAAGCAGAACAATAGGAAGCTGCCTGGTCACCTCCTGGCTTCGGGATGGAGACAGCGACAAGGTTTAACTACATCTCTCTTTCCAGTGATGGAGGACTTTTCTCAGGACTCCCCAGCATTGATAGGAGAATAAACAACAAAATTCCCTTTGTTACATGAGTTCAACCATTGCTAAATACATTAAATAAAATATATTCCTGAACTGTAAATACTAATTTATTAGTTCGCATTCACTGCTTGACAATGCATCCTGTTCATCTCCTCCAAATAAACTTATTTTTTTCCACTAGGACAAGAAGAGTGGTTATTTGGGGCTGTTCTCTGGACTTGTCTCAGATCTCTTAGCAGTTGTTGGCACTGATTTTTATGACTCTGTACCCTGACCCATTTAACCCTTTCCTTAACCTGACCCTTTCTCACACTGTATCTGATTCAAGTGTTAGCCTAATCCTAGAAAGGAACTCTTTGCTTGAGTAATCAACAAAGCTAAATGAGAGTAACTTATTTCTTTCTTTCCAAAACCCCTTCTTCCTCAGCATGCGCACACAACATGAACCGTACGTCTTCAGTAAGCCATCTAAAGATATGATGTCTAAATAAATGGTTCAAGTCCCATAAAAATATAGTTTGTCTATCTGTGGAGTGAGGGGTAGATTCTCAGGTGCAGTGCACCTGCTTTGTACTGAAGATGGAATCTGGCCACGTAGCCAGTACAATAGGCCACCAGACGATCAGCTTCATTATCTCTGCCCTTTCTGCTGCCAGACCACAGGGCTTCTCAGTACTTAGACAGGGATGTAGCCCAAATATTCTAGATTCTATTTGATTCTGGAAGATGGTAACTCTTCTTTCTCTTTGTTTGAAAGTGAATTTGTTTCTGATGACAGGTGTCAGGATTAGAGGACAAAAGTGGAAAGGAAGCTGCCACCACAAAACCAGCCACAAAGGATGGTGGAAAACCTGAAGATCCTAAAAAGGTAGAACCAAGTCCTAATATGAATAGGACTGGATTGTTGAACAATATGAGTGTGGAGATGGGAAAC
This sequence comes from Natator depressus, assembly GCF_965152275.1. Classification (NCBI taxonomy): domain Eukaryota; kingdom Metazoa; phylum Chordata; order Testudines; family Cheloniidae; genus Natator; species Natator depressus. The sequence continues at coordinate 60,992,117 of NC_134238.1, forward strand.
TTGGATCTGGAACCATTTTATTTGGACATTAGCGTTCTCAAATAATAGGTTCTGTTTGACCCACCTTTGTATGTATGAAAGGGAGTGGCACTTAACTATTTCTGGAGATGCTGTGGACCTGCTTTGGCTTAAAAAGGTGTCTGCTTCAAAGGAGGGCAAATCCCATGCAGCATACCAGGTAGATGTGGGCTCTGTCTAGTCATATGTTCCTCAAGACACTCAAACTCCTCATTTTCACCTTCAGAGCTTCCTGTCCACAGTCCTGTGCTTGTCTGTCACAGCCCTCCTCACCCCACTCCCTTTGTCTACTTCTCCCACTTGTGATTCCATCCCTTCTTTCATCTCCTCTGTCTGGAGCAACCTTTCTCCTCTCCTGCTTCCAGTAACCTTATTCTCCTATGTCAAGTCCCTCGTCTTCTCCCCTTTTGTCATATGTTGTATCTAATCATTAAATAAAAGCATCTGTGCCTGTATATAAATATGTATGCAGAATGAATTTGGTGGATAGGGAAGGTGTGTGAATTTTTTATGTAGTGCATGTCTATAGATGGATATATACTTAATATAAGCAAAACCGCAGAAAGGACCTCAAATGTTGCTTGGATTTTCAGCAACCCGTAAAGGATCATAGAAACTGGAATTAGACATGGAAAAGACCTAGCCCAGTTAATTAACTGATCTACCATTTATTCCTATGAGCCAGACTTATAACATCATGTATATCATATTTTTTCAGTGATTGTGATGAATGGCATTTTTCTTTACCAGGAAATTTTGCTTTCCAAGGCTTTTGTTTAACAACAGTTGAGCTGATTTGCAAATTGTAATTTAAAAGCATTGCATCAGGAGCATTTTATACTAGCAGTTAGGAGGACATTTTCTAACATTAAAAGTTGTCTGGCTGCCGATAGCTATTGCCTATAGCTGTGGCCCAGTAGATGTCAAGATAATAGTGAGGGAGGAGATCAGCCACACATGCCAAAATAAAATATGGGATACAGAAAAATAAGGAGAAATGGACCCACATGAAGTTACAAATACATTTTGCGGAATGATGGCCTTTTTTTTTTTTTTTTTTTTTTTTTCTTCTTCTCCCTGTTACTGCTGATGAGCATGTCTCACAGATGCAGATCATTTAGATGCTGTCATTATCACTTCTAATCTATAATTGTTATGTTATTTTGATTCTTAATCTGAAACAGTAAATTATAGCTCATCCATGCTGTGTTTTACTTTTCCTTTTTAGGCAAAGGAGCAGTCCTCCAGTGCAAAATCCGAGAGCCAAAAAACAAGTTAAACTTTAATATTACAGTATTGGGTAAGATTTCTCTTTAACCCATTGTCTTTATGGTAACTAAGAGGATCTGCTTTAATGAACCATAATTACATTAATGAGATGAGACCATTTGACAAGCCCAACTGGAACCAAGTTGTAGTTCACTTTTAGACCAAATACGCAGGACTTCACTGTAGAGAATCCTAGACAGGAAATCCCTGCTATCTCCTCTAGCACAGGCTCCTCTCAACTCCCACCAAACCAGAACAGAATTGGTTCCTGCAATTCATTTTCAAGAGCTTTTGGATAGTTTAATTTTAAATATTTCAAGTGATGCCACTGCTTCCTTTGTGAGACCATTTCACCGACTAATAACCTTCACTGTCAAAAAGTTATTCCTAATATTCTATCTAAAGAGTCTTTCTTCGAGTGCTGGTCCCTCGGTGTATTCCACTGTGGGCATGCACGCGCTCTATGTGGCCAGAGAAGTTTGAAAGCGTGTCCGTTGGTCTACACATGCACACTTGCTCACCTCCATGCCTCCGACTGAGGAGATAAAAGGCGTTGCAGACTGACGACCTCTTCAATTCCTTCTCAGCGCCACATGGGTCCAGGTTGGAACCTCCAGTGTCCAAAGCTTCAGCTTTCTCCTTTTTCTGTGAACATATCTATGTCTATTTATTGGTAAAGAGTTTTTGAAGTGTTTAGTGTTTATAGTTTTATCTGATAACCAGAAGACACTAAAGGTAGTTAGCCTCCCCATCATGAGAAGCCCCCACCCCCGTTCCTCATGTGGGATACTGGACTATGCCCAGGACACAGGGCTTCAAAATTTGTGCTTCCTGCTTGTGATCCTTCTCGGTCAGCGACAACCACCAACACTGCTTGCACTGCCTCAGGGAAACCCTCAATACACCACCAAGGTCCACTGTCTGGTATTAGTTCCCCAGTCATACACAGAAACAGCAAAAACTTCACTTTAGGAAGCATCTAACGAACAAGCCATGAGGCTGCAATCGGGCCCAGGCCAGGGAACCCTCTCACCCCACCCTGTACATCTGCCTGACTCAGCAAGGAGTGTGCCTTGTACCGTGACATCCAACTCAGGAGCAAGGGAGTCCACACGTATGCCTCACTGGGGTCTTGTCAAGAGAGCAGGGAGCATTCTCACAAGCATGAAACTAAATCCTCCTTCAAATGCACTTTGAAAAAATCAGATTCAACCCTGCCTAAACTGAACAAGTCTCCAAGCTCAGCCCAAGAGAACTTAGTATGTCCTAAGTCCTAGGGGTATGACAAGAAAGATCAAAAGTCTAGGGCTCTGTCAGCACTGGATCGTGACCAGGTAGCTGTGGTGCCTCTTGTACCACCCAAGCACAAACCCCAGGCTCTGTTGGCACCAATGAAGAGCAGTTACTAAGAGCATCAGTTATCTGCGGTACTGACTGTATTCCATGGCTATGGCACAGATTGTCTCTGCTGTGACTCCTCTAGTTCAGGCAAACAGGACCCCTCAGGCTCTGGGAAGAGCTGAGACCTACGCTCCTCCCTGAGGACATCTTCACTTTCCCAGGTCCAGTGTCTCCTGCTCCATTGGGTCACTCCCTCTCGTCCATCCACGCATTATGCTTTTGACTTCTCCGCTGATGCATCCTCTGGAATGGCAGTCCTTCGTTCGGCTCTGCCATCTGCATCTTTGCACCCTTCTCCTAATTGAGTATAGCTTGTCAGTCATCCACAGCAGAATACACGTAGGGACCAGCACTCGCAGAAGAAGAGAAAGATACTTACCTTATAGTAACTGAAGGTGCTTTATTCCACTACCTGCCCTCCTTGCTGTCTGCTTCAGATCACTGTTTTGTTCACAGTGGAAAAGGAAGTGGAGAGGAAATCTGTCTGCTCCCCCTTTATCTCAATGGTGAGAGGCATGAGGTGAGCAAGGGTGCGTGTGCGGACCAACAGACAATGCTTTCAAAATTCTCTGGCTGTGGAGCTCATACCTACCCACAATGGAATACAGATAGGGACCACATCTCGAAAAACCTCCAGTTACTATAAGATAAGTAACTTTCTCTTATCTCTTTATTCCTAGATATACCCTCTAGTACGATGATACTTTATCTTGAGATTTACACCCTTAAAATATGCACAGGCAATTATATTAACTATTAGTCACCAATTAGTTATATGTAAGGCCCTACCAAATTCACAATCCATTTTGGTCAATTTCATGGCCAGAGGGTTTTTTAATTAGTTGATTTTATGTTTTCAGATGTTTACATCTGAAATTTCATGGTGGTGTAACCGTGGGGTCCTGACCCAAAAGGAGGTCATGGGGGAAGGGTTGCAAAGCTGTTGTAAGGGGTTGCGGGATTACCACCCTGCCTTCAGAGCTGCCTCTGAAGGCAGCGCAGAAGTGAGAGCTTTCTGCAGCCAGGGGAGGTACCTGGAGGTGGGTCTGATCTCCACCTGAGAGCAGCCATGCAGGGGAAGAGGAAGTCCCATCCCTCCACAGACTGGCCGGGATTAGCAGTTGGAACCTGGTACATGGTAGGAACCCCTGGCTGGGGTGCCCCCAGCCCTGGTCTTGCCACTCCCTTCCAGTAGCTAGATATCTTAGGGAAGGTCTGATTTCATGGTCCTTGAAGTCTTTTTCAAGGCTGTGAATTTGCTAGAGCCCTAGTTATATGGTATATATTTAGACCTTTTAATCTTTCCTCCTAATACTGTCCCCAAAGCCTTTAATCATGTTTATTGCTCTCTGAGTCCCTTCTAACGTGTTGATCTATGTGTCATTGATGTCCCCAGAAGTAAACACAGTTTTCTACGTGTAGAGACATGGTGAAATCCAATGTGAGAGAGGTTTTTGGTCATTATCTTCAATGGAGCCAAGATTTCACCCATAGACAGGACTTATCAGTTCTCTGTATGTGCAGCCCAATATCATCTTTGTCTCCTTTTGGATTATTACACTGCATATGATAATATCTAAATCACTTTTGGTATTACTTCTTCCTGAGATTCTTTCTCTGTGTTGTGTATTATTATCCTCAGATAAAGTAGCTTATGTTTTTTCAAGTTGAATTTCTTTTTACATGTCGTATGTTTTACTGAATTTCTTCTCTGGAACCATTTTTTTTCTTCCAGGTGATCGGCACATAGTGTAAAAAGTCTTCATTCTGCTGGTGGCAGTTATTCCCAAAGAACAAAAGCTAATGCAAGAGCGTGAGGTTATTCTGAGTGGTTTTTGTACAGTGGTATTTGCTGGAGGTTTTTCATATCATATTTCCAGGAATGAATTAGGGTGTTTTTTGTTTTTTTTTCCTAATCACTCATGTTATTGTATTGATACATTTTGAAACTTTTTTGTAATTTCTTCAGTTCTGAGAGGGAAAGGATGCTTTATATTTGTAAGAAGTCTATTTCATAAGAACTTAATAGCAATTCCAGAAACAGCCTGCAAATTTTTGCACATAATCTCCACATAGTGCCTGTAAATGTCAGTAGAGTTCTCTAGGTATGTGCTAGTATTTTTAACATTGCAATGAATGCATTAAGCATTCTAGGAATGTAATGAGTTTTGGTTATCCTTGGCCTTTCTAGGCTGGCTGTATAAGGTATTTCTTTGGGTGAATTATTGGTGAGAAATCATAGGTCAATCACAGATATTTACAGGATGGCAAATTAATAGATGTATCATCTCATGGACTCCTAATAATAAAATATCAAAAGTCTGGACAGTGCCTTTGTTGCAGTGTAAAAAAGAGTCTCCATTCTCTCAAATTACGTCACTACAACTGTACTCTTATCCTCTTTGTGCCAGGAGTTTCCTGACTACAGATGCTAATGCGAGTCACCTGCACTCCTGGCCATATCATACTGCAAGAGAGGGAAAGGGGGGCCCTGGAACTTAGCAAGAGTCAAATGAATGGGAGCTCCAAATCAACAGAAAGTGTGGCATTTCTGCAATAATACCAAGTCTCTGCCTCTCCATCCTCTATTGAAACTCCCAAAATGGGTGCAAGAGCAGAGCAGAAGTTAATCCTATAAGGAATGGCATTAACTTCCATGAACTATATTTACATGGTCCCCAGGGAAACAGCTGGCAAAGAGCAGCCATTCCCTGGCAACCACATTGTAATGCTGAAGATGAGGATATTCTGTGAGCTGTTGCAGATGTGCTACTTTCCCCAGTTTCTGTGGGGTTTTTCTCTTCTTTGTGCCTCACAGCAGAGGGAAGCATAGTGCTATAAGTGCAAGATTCTGGTGTCCTTACTCACAATGAGTAACACTGTAAACAGTTTAATTGACTTCAAGGAACTACTCAGTGAGAGGTAATGGTAGAGGAAATGTTAGCCAGGATTTCAAAATCTGGTCCTATCTATCTCGTGTTCCAGACAACCATTTTCCAAAGACCTAATATGGAGGATAATCAGAATTATGACAACCTGACAGTCTGTGTTGAGAGCCTGTGTCACACTAATAAAGTTTTTAGAATGCATTACTGTGTATGTCCTATTGTTTTTATCATCCTATTTCCAATTGTGTATTATTGAACAACTCACTTAAGACAACAGAAGTATGTCCGGTAGAAATCATTTAAAAAGTAGGCTTTGGGGTATTAAAAATGAATGCAGTGCTTTGTGCAAAATCAGTTAAATGTCTGTCATCAGATCTTCATGAAAACCAAATGTATTAACACCATGAACGTAAAATCAATTCAGAGATATAGCTACTTTTCTTTTTTTTTTTTTCATGTCCACCTAGAGCATTCTCAGTCTTCTCTTTTCTGCAAGTAGTTAGTTACTTTGTAGTTGTATAGTATAGTTAGTTTTAGGTGAAAGGATTGTGTTTTTTCCCTCTCTTCCCTATGGGAGACTTGTCTTCTCCTGACAGGGCAGGCCTCTCTTGCCAGGAGGCTGTACTGATAAGCAAGGGGATTCCAAGTGTGTCTGTTGCCTGGAGGAGTCCCATGTCTACCAGAAGTGTTCCTTCTGTCTGGCCCATAAGTCCAGGGCTAAGAAAAATGGAGATAAATCTCGGACTGTTGGCCATGGATTGCTCCCAGCAAACACCTTCTGAGCCAGGTCAGGAGACCCCTTCCCCCCAGCTCCCATACAACTGTCCCCAGACAGATGCAGCGGGCTTCAACCTCAGGGCATGCTGCCCCTAAGGGAAAGGGAAGTCTTGGGAGCCTGCTGGGAAGACTCCCTGAAAGAGGAACACAGACTATATCTAAGGAGCCAGCTCCACAAAGAGACCAGGTCCCCCTCGAGGTCCTCAGTCCCGGAGAGTACCATTAAGGCCAAAGACGCTTCCTTTGGTACCGGCAGGCCCAGGAAGCTTCAAGGAAAGGAAGCACAGCCCCAATAGGGCACCTGTACGCTCTGCCAGTAAGGAGGGTACCATTGAGCACAGGGTACCATTGAGTTTGACTCAGCTATTGGCACCAAAGCATCCCACTCAGCCATTGGTGCCGTCATACCTTAACCCAGCCATCAGTACTGATGCAAGCAGCTCAGCAGGGGGTACTGGTGCAAGCAGTACCTTCAGCACCAAGCAAACATCAGTGCCTGATACCTACCAAACGTGCAGTATGCCTATCATCATCGGCTTCGGCAATCTCGGCTACAGCGTCTGTACCAGATTCTTTTCTGGTACTGCAGGAATTCTGATACTTGAAGAATCTCCCTGTGTTGGATGAACCAGTGTCTCTGTGGTGGGTGGACACTGAGTATCTCTTGGTGCCAAGACCTCTGTCTTTGAGAGGCCGTTCTTGGCACAGGAATTGGTCAAGGATTCAAATCCTCCCACTCTTCTGGATTTACAGCTGAGCCCTTAGTCCACCTCCCTTACTTTGGTGACTGCCTTGTCCATTTCCACCAGGCTTGGGAGCAGAGAATCATGGACCAATGGGTCTTGGAGGTCATAGCATCGGGTTACAGTTTTTGACACTCCCTTCCTTTCACCCTCTTTCCACATCCGTCTTCAGGGATCCCTCTCACAAGCTTCTACTGAGTCAATAGAACCAGTCCCTTCTTCTCACAGGGGTAGGGGGTTCTATTCAAAATATTTCCTAGTGCCAAGGAAGGATGGAGGTTGGAGGCTGATCTTTAATCTAAGGCAGTTAAACAAGTTCGTGAAGCCTCAAAAGTTCAGGATGGTGACTCTGGCAACTGTAATTCCTTCACTTGAGGAAGGGGATGGGTTTTTCATCCCTTGACTTGCAAGATACCTACTTCCATATCACTATACATCCAGCGCACAGGATATACCTACAATTCACCATAGGCCAAGATCATTTTGAGTACCGAGTGCTCCCCTTTGGCCTATTCTCAGCCCCAAGGGTGTTTTTGAAGGTTCTAGCAGTAGTGGCAGCTTATCTTTGGTAGGAAGTAATCGTCGTCTTCCTGTACCTAGATGACTGGCTACTCAAGGGCCGCTCCTTCGAGGCAGGTTATCATCCACACAGAATGGTACAGGACTTCGCTCTGTACCAAGAGTTGGGTCTACAGCTGAATGTAAAGAAATCCATGTTGGTACTCATACAAAGGATACAGTTTATAGGGGCATACTTGAACTCACTGAAAGCCAGAGCATACCTCCCTTTGGACAGATTTGCAACTTTGTCAGGTCTAGTAGGGACAATTCAGAGAAGCCCTCAGACCTCTGTAAGGAACGGTCTTCAACTCTTGGGCTGTATGGCAGCTTGCATCTCTGTGGCCAGTTATGCAAGGCTACACTTCTGCTGCTGCTTCCAGAGTTGGATCAGAACTACCTAGTCTCCAACCAGGGACAGGCAGGTGATGGTCCACTTGCATGTAAAGAACTCTGTAAACTGGTGGAGGAAGCAACTGAATGTCTGTCCAGGCATCTCTTTCTTTTGCTCAACCCCATCAGTGACTCTAACAACTGACGCATCCTTGTTAGGATGGGAAGCCCGCTTAACACCCTTGCAGTTCAGGGCAGATGGACAGCCCATGAAAACAGTCTCCACATCAACCTGTTGGAGCTCATGGCAGTAAGAAATGCTTGCCACCATTTCCTGCTGCTCATTAGGGGCAAAGTAAATAGGGTTATGATAGCCCACGTGTTCTGCATGTTTCACATCAACAAGCAGGGAGGCACAAGCTCCTCCTCCTTGTGTGCCAAAGCCATAAAGCTTTGGAACTGGTGTACAGCTCACCATGTCCAGATTTCAGCACTCCCCCTCCTAGGCATCCAGAACACCACAGCTGATGCCCTCAGTAGACACTTCTCCTGTGACTACAAATGGGAGCTGGACAACCAGGTTCTCCGCAATGTATTCCAGAGATGGAAACTGCCAGTGATTGATCTTTTCACCACCTCTGAGAACAGGAAGTACCCTCTCTTCTGTTCAAGGTGTGGGAGGAGGGTCTAGGTCACCACTCCCTGGGGGATGATTTCCTTCTACCATGGAAGAGGCTGTCATATGTCTTTCTCCAGAGCCCCTAATACTAAGTATCATTAAGGAACAAAATCAAGCAGGACAAGGCCAGAGTTCTCCTAATAGTACCTACCTGGTTGAGACTAGCTTGGTACCCTTGCCTGCTTGAACCCGTATCCAACTGTCAATCAAGCTCCTAACTAATCCTCATCTCCTGTCACAGGATGTGGGTCACACGCTTCATCCCTACCTAGACTCATGGCATGGTTCCTGGATGGTTCTTGAGAATAGAGGCTTCCTGCTCTACAGAGGTGCAGCAGGTGTTATTAAAGAGTAGAAAAGCATCAACCCACACTAGTTATCTGCAGCAATGGAAGAAATTTGTCCACTGCTGCGGTCTTTGCTACCTCAGACCTGAATTGGTTCCCCTTTCCCTCTTCCTAGATAGATGGAAGACCTCTGGGTTATCTGTCAGTTTGGGCAAGGTATACCTGCCCACCATTTCAGCTTTTCATCCCCCAGTTGAGGGTTTCTCCACTTTTGCTCACCAAGTATCATTCAGATTTATTAAGGATCTGGATAATCTCTTCCCCCACATCAGATACCCATTCCCCAGCCTTGGGACCTCAGACTGGGTCTCAGCTACCTCACAAAAACTCCATTGGAACCAATGCTGACCTCCTTTCTACTTCAGTTATCTATGAAGATGGCCATGTTAGTTGCCACCACATTTGCCTTTAGGATCAGGGAAACAGGAGCCATAATGCAGATCCTGCCTCTTTATGATTGTTTTCAGCTATAAGTTTTCTTTACATCCACATCCTAGGTTCCTACCAAAGATTACATTGGGTTTTCATCTTAGTCAGTCTACCAATATTTTTTCCAAAACCTCATAGTTCAACAGAAAGTTAGAGGAACATCGGGCTTCTACCTGGATAGGACTAAGCAGTTAGATCATCGCCTAGACACTTCATATTCTTTGCAGATAGATCTAAGGGGCTCCTATCTCTGCTCAAAGATTTTCAAATGCATATCAGGTTTTGTAATCTACCTCTTATGAGTCTACAGGCTCTCAGCTCTCCCACAGGGGTGAGAGCACATTCAGCCAGATCCAAGGCAACGTATACTACATTTCTGAAGAATGTTGCAGCATCTGAGATATGTTGAGCAGCTGCTTGGATTTCTGTCCATGTGCTTTCAAAGCATTATGCCCTGCTCCATGCCATCAGGTCTAACGTGGCACTTGGCTCTGCAGGACTGTCTCCAGTGCTGGACCCCATCTGCTTAGAGGGATAGTGCTCAGAAGTAAGGAATACTAAGGGATACTGCTCCTTAGAAGGATACTGCTGATGTAGAGCATCCGTAGGGACACTACTCAAAGAGGGAAATGTCACCCTGTGCAGGAACTGTAGATCTCTGAGCTGTGCACCCCCCACACACATTGATGCTCCACTATCTTAGTAGGGAGGAGTAACAGTGTATGGATTCTAAATGCATGGGAGTTCCAAAACAGCAGAAGTGCATCACTTCTGTAACAATGCCCCCCACTTCCTCTGGCAGACTGAAGTGGGTACAGAAGCAGAGTAGACTTAAATGTGAGCATTGGCCTGCTAAACCCAGGGTTGTGAGTTCAAATCCTTGAGGGGGCCATTTAGGGATATGGGAGATTGGTCCTGCTTTGAGCAGGGGGTTGGACTAGATGACCTCCTGAGGTCCCTTCCAATCCTGATATTCTATATGCTATACTTCCATGAATTAGATCTGCTTGGTCTCCTGGGAAACAGGTGACCTAGAGTAGCTGCTCCCTGGTACTTATACTGCAGAGTTAAACACAAGGTTGTTCTTGGTGCTGTTGTCGGGGCTCCATCCTCCAGCTTCCATGGACTTGTTTATTAATTGCTTCTCACAGGACAGGAGCAGAGGACTCTAAGTAGATAGCTTTTCAGATGGCCCATTTACCAAGATTTAATATGAAGGCCAATCAGAATTTTTGCTGACAACGTGTAAAATGTATACTATACTGTAGTGGTTGGCAGTACCACACCAAATAAACTCTTTAGTATATCTTACTATGTTCATATTATTGGGTTTGAATCTTTCTGTTTCCAGTCATACGTTACCTATAGCATCGTCATAAGACAGTGTATTTTATAAAAAATTAACAAGTAAACTTCAAAAAATGAATTCAATAAATGCAGTCAACAGGTAGTCACAAAAGCCAAATTTATTAATACTTTGAGTATTTAGTAAAATACTGTTTTGAGATGGATTTTCACAACTGCTTTTATTTATTTCCCAGAAGGTGACCAGGTGCATAGATCCTAGAGAGCTATTTAATTAACTTGTAAAGTAAAATTCAGAATCGGTTACATCTGTCATGCTAGTTCTTGGGGAAAAATAGCACACAGCAGCTAATCTACACAGACTTTTAGCCATGTGTGTCATTTCTCATAGTGTTGAAGGATCTTGACTGCACTATACACTGTAGTGTTCAAAGATAAAATTGATTAAATTTGTGTTGGTCACATGCGACAGTCAGAACTAACACTTCTTGAGTGATGGTTAACATGCCCTAAAGTGTTAGAGTCTTTGCATCTCTGTTAATTTCCTTTTTGGGGTCAATTACTCTGAGAATAACAAAAACAAACTATCTTTTTCTATTTATTTTTAGTTCAGAATTTCAAACTACATCTCTCCATGACACAGAGAGAGAGAGAGAACATCAGTTTAAAATGTTTACAAATGCAAAATTGCAAGAGATGCAAAATTCAGTTGACATATGCAGATTTGTGTTTTAAACAGCTTGTCAAACATGTTTCCTGGTATGGTTATACAATCAATTTTATAAATATTTACTGCAATAATTCTGTGGGTGTCTGTTCTTCCCTGGTGCACATTCAGAATTCCCTTTAGTATGAATTTAGTAACAGTGACCAATGGTGAGGGTATTTCCTAACAGTTACTGAATGAAGGACATCATAATCAACATGAAAGCAGCCTTTCCTTCAGTGTACACTTCCATCTGAAGAGCACAAAGCCCTTTACAAACATTAATTAAATAAACATCACCACTTTAGTTAGGTAGGTAAGCAGAAGTAATCCAGTTTTACAGATAGGCCACTAAAGCTCTGATGAAGGATTGCCAGCAACCTAGAAATCACACTTCTGTCTGAAGTTTTTGATATTTCCCATTCTACCTTATTACAACTGACAGATCTGAGAAAAAACCAAACTGTTTTCACTTTCAGATTATGCATTTGACAGTATTTTGTGTACAGTCAGTTTCTCCATTTCCCATTTTACTGTAAGAAAGACACACAACAGAAAAGAACTTGGTAAAAATCATACAGACCTCTGAAAAAGCCAAACATGCAACCTAGATGTCATGCATTATGCACCTGACCATCTTTCTTCTTTGTCTTAGGTTTGTAATAGGAGAACAGGCCCCATTACAATAAAAATGAGTAATATTTAGTAATCACTTTTTAAACAGGTTAATCTTCTGAAAAGGACATTTATTTTTTAAAAGTGCACTTTCATAGTTAAAAGAGCTAATTACCAGCAAATACTGAAATCACCCTGACCCTACCAAAAAGTTACTAATTATACTGATCTAAAATATTAAATATCTCTGATCCTGTTAAACTTTCAGATTCACTCATTACTTTCAGATTCACTTTCATTATTACTCTAAAGTAATTCTATATTAAAAAGGAGTATAAGATTTAATATAAAGGTAAGGGAGCAATTCACTTTCCACAGTCAAATAAGGCATAATAAAAAAATGTTCTCATGAAGCAATAGCAATATAATTATAAAAAGAGGAGGTATGGGAAAAATAAGTTATTCAACTGCACTTCTTATCACTTCTACTTTTGAAGTGTATTAATCTTAATTATAGTTGCAATATACACTCTAATACTGTACACCTTGATATAGGAAAGGATTAAATTCCTCATGGTGTCTTACATAAATTATTTTGATGGACTGACTGCAGATTCACAAAATACAGGTAAAAAGTAGGTGCTAAAAAATCATCTCCATGTTAAACTAGCATACCTATAAATATTCCAGTGCTGGGCTACCCTGAGCAGAAATTGCTAGTCGTACCTAGTGTTTGGCAAGGGGATACAAACTTCTATGCCATCTCAAATGTGGAGTGTTCCATTTATAGTTCAGTTGTGTACTCATTCATTTTCTGTCATTTCACAATTAGTTTTTCCTCAAAATAGAATAGTAAATCCATTTTTTAGAATTCAAAATCCCCAGTTTACACAGGCCAAAAATTGCTCAAAAATTGTGGATGATGGTTTATTATTGGACTGAAGGTGTGCATATAGAGAGCCCTATCTTGCTCCTATTGAAATCGATAGCCAATCTCATACAAAGGAACAGAATGGGGCCCATGTCATCACCTCTAAGTAAATCTCCTCACCCAAAAACAACAAAAAAGCTTCAGATTTTTTGAAATTTTCACTGTTTTGTAATTTACATTCAAATATTCAAAGCCAGATGCAATAATAAATCCTTCACATGTTATTTTGTAACCATATTTTGATTTTTTCAAAGTTTATGTCCATCCATCGTATATTTTCTTCGATGGTTTCTACAGCTTGTTGGACACAGCGGAGCTGTGAACTTTTTTCCTCCAGAGAATTGAAGAATTCTTTTACCTATCAGAAAAAATTAGAATAAACAGTTGATGCATGATTAAGAGGCAGTGAAGTCGAGTAACTAGTGCACAGGTTTAATGGCAAAAAACTCCAGGTTTCCAGTGTGACCTAGAGTAAGTCTCTTGACTACTGTGACTGTCTACATGACAGCAGTTTTCTAAAAAGCTTCACACCATTGGTAAAACCAGCACTTTGCCACACTGAGGCACCTAGTGTTGACAAGGCAGCTAAGACAACAACCACCATTTTTTTAATACCATCTCAATTAAACCAGCTGAGAGCAGTGGCAGCAATGTAAGCAACAGTGGATCATTTTTAGAAGCTTTTTTTAACTACAATCTACAGCAAAGTCAACAGGAGGCTGGGGGCTCAGCATGGAAACCCCTGTGGTAGCTCTCAGCTCTGGTGTTCCCCACATCACACCCCCATTGCAGCGAAGGAGCCCTGTTGTCAGGCCTTCCACAGCCAACGACTACTTCCCAGCTAGTGTTTTAAGGGAGAGTCCCAACCACCGAGGGGAAAGACAGTCTATGGTACAAGCTAGTATTAATGACAGACAAATGCTACCAGAGGTCACTATAAGACTTTCCTTATTATTCTCATGTGATAAGTCATTCTTTGCAGAGTTACTGTGGGAAAACAAGTCATTTTGTCATTTATTGAATATATTCATGTTTGTTTGAAAACATGAGCTCTGCTTGATCCTACATTAAAATCATATTGAAGACCATGTGTCGTCTGCTGCAAGCAAGACCTAAATTCTGCAGCAAGTTCCTTGGATTCTATAGCATTGTAGTGGGGAAGCTCCATTTAGATTTAAAATGGAGGCTTTCAGTGAAGGTTTTGGCAGCTGCGTACAAGGTATCTGGGGCTTTTGATATTTGTGGAGGAATGGGATGCCGTTTAAAATTATGGAATCAGCAAATAAAACTATGGCTGCATCCCACTTCCATGTACAGGAGAGCTGTCAGTGCTTGTTGTATAGGTTGCAGAGCATGTAGATTGGTTAGTGCACTGTATATCTCTTCCCCCATCTAGGAAGGCTTGTCATTTCTGTACCACTTCTATCAAGTTTAGCCTGACCAATTTTATTTATACACTCTGCCATGGTGCTCATCTTAGTATCCAGTACTCACAAGCATTAATATGTACAGTATCTTCACAACATTCCTGTGAGGGTGGGAAGTGCTATTGCCACTTTTCAGCTGAAAACCTGAGGCCCAGAGGCATTAAGTGATTTGCTTAAGGACACACAAGAACTCTGTGTCAGAGCAGGCAACAGACACCTGACCCTCAACCAGTGTTATAACTACAGGGCCATTCTTTCCCTTGCTATTGGCACATACTGCTATGCTTAGGGTCCTCAAACCCACAACTTGTATAGCATTTGTATAGCTTCAGGGGAGCTACAGTACTACTTCAATGTTTACTAACTTCCAATATTTGCACGATCCTTAGGCTTAATCACAGGTTATACCTATCATCTTCATAAAGCCACTTCTGCACATAAAACAGACTCTGGTGTTTCCAAAGGAGTCTAAGGAAGTTAGTCTCCAGCTCCCTTAGGCAGCTCTGAAAACCCCAGCCAGAATGCATGATCTGAAAGTAAGACACTTCACCTCTGCAAGCTGTTCCCTTGTAGAATATTGATTTGTCACTCCGATTACCATGTGGGCTATAGAAGGTGAGCCAAGTTCAAACCTAGCAAAAAAGCCAAAAATCAATTACCAAAGATTTATTAAATGGATGATTTAATTTAAAATGGAGAAATAGATGTCAAATATAGCTAGCATAAGGGTCTGAGTAAAACAATCTGTGCAACTTACTTTTGTACAAGTTTATTCCAGTTTTCCTTCAAAAATGTCCATGCTAGATGATAGCCAGATGGGTTTTTAGCAACATACACAATAATATGTGGAAGATCCTGAGTTTTTACTACATCACCAAACAAACTTTGATCCATTATCCTAAAAAACCCAATGAGGATGGAAATGGAAAAGGTAACTAGACTGTTAGGCAGAGATGACGGATGGGTTACTTTGTTAAAACTGCACTTCTTAACACCTTGGCTAATCACTATAACTGTCCTACTTTCAATTTTACTTTTTTAAGATAAAATTTGCTTTAGCAAAAGACTTCTGAGCCACTTGCATCACCCTAGTCCCATGAAGTTCATCATGAAAGTTACTAAGATTATCTCCATTACAGGAAATGTAGAATAAAATCAACATAATGCTTTGAAGTTTAACCGCATCTTTCATCCCAGGATCTCAACATTAATGTGAACCTTAGTTGTCCTGAGAGATAGATAAGTATCATCCCCTTTTTGCAGATAGGGAAATGAGGCCCTATTCATAAAAAAAATGTGAGTGTCTCTTGGTAGCATCAACGCAGTTAAATGACTAGCTCAGTTTCACAATGCAAATCCGTGGCAGAAATGGTAGCAATAACATTTCTAAATGTTCCTTTCCTCCCATGATGCTAAAAGGAGAGAGGGCATTTATCTACTGTGTCTGGAGCTCTCTCAAAACACTGAGGGACAATGTTTTTAAGAGTCAATCCCACCTTGCATGCATAAGAAATATATAGGCATACTGCAATTACAGTAACTTTACATGCAAAAGGTAATCAAGTGCCTAAACAGTCACTTGTTTCTGCCTTTCTCCAATTGACAACTGAAAATGCAAACATGCGTACACACCAGCCTCTGGTGTCAAGTTTTAAACTGCAACTTCCCCTTCTTTTATAAGGCATTTTATAATGCTGTGCATTGAAGATGCTGCAAAAGCGCTCATTGCTGTAGCTCCTAAGTTTGGTTCCTCCCTCTCCACTCCCATACAAACACTTCCTTCATAAAACAGTATATTACTCACCACTGAAGTTTGTCCTTACTTCTGCTAATACTGAGAGCAACTTCAATCTGATTTCTCTCAGTGTTGAACCAAGGCAGCCTGTATTTACTAAAAAGGAAGTCCCAACCTTCGATTGTCTGGGCTCCAACAGCATATACTGCAGTTTTAACATCATTGGGCAAACTGCAACAAATTGGACACCAAGTTATACTCTGCTTCATATTTCCATTTTGATGGATACTTCCATTCTGATTCACCATTCCATTACACCAGGGAATCATTCTGGTGTAACAAAAGGGTGAATTAGGTCTTTAATTTTTCTCCTTCTGTCCCTATTAGGGATTCTTAAGTGTTGCAAGAGGAGGAGTTTGCCTTCAGTCTAAAAGTATCCTGGTATTTACTGTTAATGAGCCTCAGTAGGCAACACACGCTACTTTGAACCTAGAAGAAACAGGTTCAAGCTTCATTCCAGAGCAGATCCTGTTTTGCCAAGGAAGAGTTCTATTAAGAGATATTAGTCATTCAGAGATGTTTAAACAGTAGTCATGTTACCTATGTAAGAGTTACAGATCTTATGTCACTTTCTTAAAGAGGTGTCCTGGTCAACAAGCCCTCTCCCAAAGATGGCTGGCAAAAGCTTTTTTTTTTTTTAAATTTGGGCTTGTTTCATTATTTGGGTGTTTTTCACAATGGAAAGATCAGGAATGCTGGTTTTGCTAGATGACCTGCTGGTGGTATCTCAGCATGTTTACTGTGAACTCTGACTTGTTAAATTAAGGGGTGGAGAAACTGAATCTTTAACAAAGATGGCCTGTATCCAAAATGTTAGTGAGTAGCAGGTGACCTGAAAGTATATAGTGTAAAATAAAACCCTTCAGACCTTCTTTCTCCATCATAAAAAAGCAAAACAAAGGGGCACAACTCTAATTTCCATTCTCCCTTTCACCGTTAGTAAATCAAGTTCCAAAGTACAAGGTGATATATAAGCCATCAATGAATACACAATAGCTGTCAAGTCCAGAGGGAATTGGGAGTCTGGAGTCTGAGATGAGAAAGTACTAAAAAAGGTTAATATTTGGGTCCCTGAAAGGACTGAAATATGAGCAGCTGCTTTATTAATAGATCAGTTCACCAATACTAAATCAAGAGGGAAAACGTTAATTCATCCTTCACCTCTAATGAATTTACTATGAAAACAGACCGTAAAGTTCCATTGGATTCCTTCCATTTCATAAAATATTCTTCTGCTTTGTCCACACACGGTTGGTACTTGCGCGCACACGCAAACAGAAGTAGGGAACTGCGAAGCATTCTTTCAGACACTGAGCCCTCATCATTCCAGGACTGTTTGTCAATTAGGTCTTTAAACAGATTTACTATGTACCCCTAAAACAATTTAATAATAAAAAGATTCTATTTAACACACTTAAATATAAATACTACCTCTTCAAATGCATTACTTCTACTATTGTTGGCACTGGTAATTTAAATCAACATCTAATCCACTTATCTTTGGTTAAATCCTCCAATAAATCTTGAAACCCATGTCACTTTTAAAATATTTTCATTTTACAAATTTTACCAACATTTAGCAAAAATTAAACTTATTAGCTGTTCACATCTGTCTCTCTGAAAATCAGGTTTTTGTGCCATACCAACAATCAGTTATTTTAATGCATCAGTTTTAAATATAATGGGATGACAAGTAATTTCAGTGTTCAACTACTCCACCAACTATGACCTTGATCCTACACCGATGTGGACAGATCCCCTGTGCAGCCACCATTCAATTGTCCCCTCTCTGTACATGCAGGCAGGTGGCTGGCATCCCCCATACAAAAGCAGCCCAAATATAGTGGGGATCTCCATGGATGTAAAGGTTCACCCATGTGAATCTGATTACAGGATTGGGGCCTATACTCCATAGGACCTAGTGCATTCAACTCAGTGCTTTGTGTAAAATTAATGGGCCAAATCCATCCCTGGTGGAACTCCAGTGCAGACAGTGCTATCCCGGGGTGAATTTGGTTTAGTAAAGTTAACTCAGCAAATTCTGGAACAAGCAAATTAGAAAGAAATACATCCTTCCTAAATAATATAAATCATAATTGCTACAGCATCGCCTTTTAATGTATAATTATAATACCAAACAATAGTTCAAGCTATTGCATCTCAACATTCTGCAAGGAATGGCTCTGAACGCTCTACCTATCTCATTTTCTCTAGAACTATACTTAGAGGAAAGAATAAGATTTTTAAACACCCCAATTTTTTGTAAACACATTTCTTGCTTATTTTACAATCTTACTTCTAATTTCACAGCCCTTGCCTTCCTGGCTGAGTTGAAAGCAGGGTCTGGAAGTACTAATCTGACAAACAGAGCAGGGTAGCAGGACAGACAGGATACTGGGACAGTAGAAAAACATGCAGCCACCAGGGAAAGGAACTCACTCCTGGCAGCAGTCCTACTCCAGGGATTCTCAGGCTGGCAAAGGCTCATCTTCTCTTTCCCAGCTTTTTGTCTGTTTATCTGCAGTTGACATTTCATCTTGTCAAGTGCCTTCCCCCTGGTACCTCCTTTCTCTCTTATTGCCTCTGCAAAAATAAGCCCTTTCTCCTCTGGTGAGAGGGAGAAAGCAATAAGGACCGATGCAGTGGTGAGGTGGAGCCGATTCGCACCAGTTCGCTAGAATCGGTTGTTAAATTTAGAAGCCCTTTTAGAACCGGTTGTTCCGCGAGGGATAACCGGTTCTAAAGGGCTTCTAAATTTAACCGGCCAAGAGTGGCGCCTTAGGCGCCGACTCCATGGGTGCTCCAGCCCTGGAGCACCTAAGGGGAAAATTTGGTGGGTGCAGAGCACCCACTGGCAGCTCCCCGCCCCACCCCTGGTCCCAGCTCACCTCCGCTCCGCCTCCTCCCCTGAACGCACCTCCCGCTCTGCTTCTCCGCCCCCCCAGGCTTCCAGCGAATTAACTGTTTGCACAGGAAGCCGGGGCGGGCTGAGATGCAGGCCGCGGCTTCCCGCTCAGGCCCAGGGAGGCGGAGGTGAGCTGGGGGGGGGGCGCGAGGAGGACTGCCCGCGCCGCAGCAGGTAACCCGGGGGGCGCGCAGGGGAACCGCTCCCCACCCCAGCTTACCTCAGCCACCCTCAGCCTGAGCGGGAAGCCGCCGCCTGCTTCTCTGCCCTCCCCGGCTTCCCGCCGAACAGCTGATTTGCGGGAAGCCGGGGGAGGGGGCGGAGAAGCAGAGCAGGGCGGTGTGTTCAGGGGAGGAGGAGGAGGAGGAGGAGCGGAGGTTAGCTGGGGCCGGGTGTGGGGCGGGGAGCTGCTAGTGGGTGCTCTGCACCCACCATGTTTTCCCTGTGGGTGCTCCAGCCCCAGAGCACCCAGGGAGTCGGCGCCTAAGGCGCCACTTTTGATGTGATCAGTGGGGGAGCGGCCGTTCCCCCTGCTCCCCCCAGCTATACTCCCCCGCCCCTAGGAGCCAGAGGGACCTGCCGGATGCTTCCTGGGAGCTGTGCCAGGTAACTCT
Source organism: Natator depressus (assembly GCF_965152275.1). NCBI lineage: Eukaryota > Metazoa > Chordata > Testudines > Cheloniidae > Natator > Natator depressus. The sequence continues at coordinate 61,011,857 of NC_134238.1, forward strand.
GGGACTCCCCACCTCACCCCCCCGGCAGGTGCCTCTGGCTCCTAGAGGTGGGGTGGGTACCCACTATGGTGGCCCATGAGACTCTCCTGCCCGGTTCTGGGGCAGTCAGGGGACAGGGCAGGGATCCTGGGGGTGGGGGTTGGCAACAACCCCCTCGTGGGGTGAGGAGGGAACCCGTTGTTAAGATTTTGGCAGCTCATCACTGGACTCATGGGGCTCCCAGGATAACCTCTGGTAGAACACCGCTTCCAGGTCACAGCTCTACAGATCACCATGATGGCAACTTCCCCACCTACTCCCTGCCTTCCGCCAGGAAATGAATACAGAACCAGAGGCCATAAAGAAAAAACTATGACTGAAAAATAAATAGTTTAAATTTGGGTTTTAAAGAAAATAAAAAATACCCACTCCACTCTACTGGCTTGCTACCAATACCTGTATTTTTTAAAGGTGTGCTTACAGGGTATAACCTCTATTTTAGTTTTAGCCAGTTTTAGGTGCTTTCTGTCTTACCTTTAACTGATTTTCTACATCATCCATGTCCCTTTTCTCCATGAGCTTGTACATAGGAATCAGCTCATTCATACCTTGGAATACAGGCATAATTTGGGATTCAAGTTTCAAATACAAAGATAAATCAAGAGCTTTAGAAATTGATAGTTTTCCAATACTGAGAGAGAAAAAGATAGAGAACATTGTAAATAAAATTAAATGAGCTAATTTCTACTTAATTCTTTTAGAATCCTGAAGTTATCATCACACAAATGGAAAAGCCTAGAAACAAACTCCTGAAAGACAAATGTGGCCGACAAACCACATAAGACATGAAACTTTCTGGTATCTGATACTCAGCCTACAAAAGCTCTTGAAATCCTTGCACAGCCATGCCAAACACTTGACCTGCAACAGGAAACGGTTCCGTATCTAAGGTAGTGGTCACACACAAGCACCTCCAGAGTGCAAATTGAGTTGAAGTGATGGGGTTGTGAAAAGTGAACCACTGCCCATAAGGGACTGATTTAAGCCACCAAATTTTAGGTTTAATTGAAAATCTTGTTCTAATCCTAATTTTCAAAAGGGAGCAGATCAGTGCTGCTGGAATCCACTGATTTACACAGTATCAGAGACAGTGTTTTGATAATAATGGTTATGTTCTCAGGGCCAGTGTATGTCCTCAGTTACATGACTCCCCTGAAGTCAATGGAGACATTCCAGATTTGCATTGCTGTAAACAAGATCAGAATCTGATCCCCTCTCTGTTAAAAGGATTTAATAACAACAAATTATACAAGAGTAAATGTTTTCTGCTTTAGTGGCACACAATCTGAATTGTATCATTTGTCTTTTTAAGACTCATACAGTGTGCCTTACCTCACAAGCTGGAATACATTGTTAATGAGACTTGCTCTATCATTGCTGCTAATTGCTGTATGGTTTTCTTTTAAAAGGCTAATCAGAGCATCCCATCCATCATCTTCATAGTGCACAATGTAATAACCATTCATTCCCACATTGAATTTTATCCATTCAACCTCTTCTGGGAGGATGAGGACATCTGCAAACAAAATAAAATTATAACTCCATTCTCTCTTATTGATTAAAACATTATCTGTTAAGACGACCACATAATGGATGAAGAGCCCAGCACTTGCACAGTCCATTTCATACATTAAATTTGGACAAAAAATAATCCTGGTACAATAGCTAATGCTGGTCTTGGTCTCTTTTTCAGCGATTAAAAGGAAGAGATGCTATAGTTTCTGAATACGTTAAGAGAGATAGCTCAGTAATGTTGTTATAGGAGTCTGTCAACATTTTCACTATAAAATCCAATTTTTCCAGCAGGTTATATATAATTCAGCTGTTTTATATCTCATCTGCCAAAACCTGGCATTCTCTTTTTTAAAAGCATTATTGAAATTAGATCTGTGATAACAAAAATAAAAGGTAGAACTACCAGTTTCATCCACCCCCCCCCACAAAATAGCTGTAGAGCTAAAATGGCTAAACTTTCCAAGCACTGTAGCTAATCCTTCAAATGGACTAATCACTTTAAAGGATGTTACCTGTTTTAGTTGTCAGCAAAAATCTTTGCACGGTGTCAGATTTACTAGTAATGTACGTTAATGGAACATGCCACAAGTACCTATTGCAACGTAAAAATGGTTATTTTAGTGACAGAATATTTAATTGCAATAGCTACTCTAGAGAAGGTTGGACCTATATTTGAGTAGTGAGCTACGCTGCTATGTTGGGGACAAAGAGTCGGAAGTGACTGACTCTGAAACTCTTCTTGGGAGTATGTGGAGGTAAGATTCATGGTGTAGGGCAGAGGTGGGCAAACTACGGCCCATGTGACCCTCCTGCCCAGCCCCTGAGCTCCTGGCCTGGGAGGTTAGTCCCCAGCCCCTCCCCTGCTGTTCCCCCTCTCCCGCAGCCTCAGCGCCCTGCGTCGCTGGCGCAACGCTCTGGGCGGCCGGGCAGTGCAGTTGCAGAGCCATGGCCTGACCCGGTGCCCTGGGCAGTGCGGCTGTAGCGCCACCAGCCACCAGTGCTCCAGGCAGCGCGGTAAGGGGGCAGGGGGAGTTGGATAGAGGGCAGGGGAGTTCGGGGGTGGAGGTCAGAGGGCGGGGAACAGGGGGGTTGGATGGGGCAGGGGTTCCAGGGGGGGCAGGGGTGGGGAATCCGGGGGTGGTCAGGGGACTGGGGATGGTGGATGGGGCAAGAGTGGAGGGCCGTCAGGGGACAGGCGGGTTGGATGGGGCAGAAGTCCCAGGGGAGCCGTCAGGGGGCGAGAAGCGGGGGGGGAGTCAGATAGGAGGTGGGGGCTGGGCCTCCCCTAACTGGCCCTCCATACAATTTTGGAAACCCGATATGGCCCTCAGGACAAAAAGTTTGCCCACCCCTGGTGTAGGGAGACTTACGCAGGCTTCATTACTCTCATGGCTGAGACAAAACATGGCCATTCTCTTGCTACAGTATTCTACCCCAATCTTAACTTAGCAGAAGAATACCCCAGAAAGCTCCGATATAAGACACTTTTATTTCTGTGGACTAATTATTATGGACCTCAGTTATAGCTTCTTAACACTATACCGATTTTCAAATAAGCAATGCCAAAATGTAATTTTTGTTCCTTTAAGAACAGCAATAACAGTTACTACTATGCAGAATAGACTGTCACTAGTGGATTTTCCAGTTTGCCTAGACTATGATGGAGAGCATCACGTGCTCATTTTCTATTACCCTGTCGATGGAGAAGAATCTGATCCCTTCATATAGTGCTCTTGCTGCAGATGGACATTCTTTCCTTTTACTGTGGCAGTTACTAGTGGAAAACCCTTTTGTAATGTCCAAGTGTTCATCATTGTTGTTACATCAAGAATCTCTCTCCTGGTCCAGTGCTGATTTATATGAGGCAAAAACAAAATACATAAGAACAGAGTGAGGATGAAATATACTGGCAAGGAAACAAAGATGAGTGAGTGGCAACTTCACAAGAGCTACCAACCGTTGATCGAATAAACAAGTTTACAGGACTTACATAGTGAAGTTTGGATTGGGGCCTGGGATATCATTGTGACTCCTTCACCTTATGGTGGACAGAATAACCTTTTGATGCTTATGATTAATACCAGTAACAGCCATATAAATGCACCAATCAATATTGGGCTCTTTAGGGGATAGATTTTTGTTCAAGCAAGCACATATTCAACAGGTAAAACCCAAGGAAAATTTTCAACAGTAATATAAAGTCCAGGCTTCCAGCAGTATCCAATGAACTTATATTCTCACAAGTAGGGTTCTGAGCATAATAGTCTCACACTCTCAGGCAGGGAGTATACTAATTTTAAACATGATGAAAACTGAAGAATTAAATGTTAGTGTACAGTAACACAGAAGACTTATAACTATCAATAAGTAGGAAAATAGAAGCTTACTGCACTTGAAGATGTTTGCTGGTTTCTGGTGCAAAAGCCATCACCTTGTAGTTGGCTTTCCTGGGTATCACCCACAGGACAAGTCTGAAAAAATTAAATATTTCCCTTTAATTTTACAATTCTGAATAATTAATGCAGCTCAAAGTGATTATTCTGTTCAGTAATATATGAGGCTAGATGGTGGTTATTCACAGGGAAATACTTGGGTACAACCCCCTGTGATGTTGCACTCCATATGTTTTATGGAAATATGCTTATGAGTGTAAATATAATGTAAATGGAATACGCTTTATGCAAAAGGTCTCTTGTAAGGTATCATTACAAAGCTTATAATCTACTGAGTGTGTTCATCCTATTTGTACGAATGTATCATTCTTGTATCTGAGGCTAGAAATATGAAGTATTACTCTGAAGTCCTCTTGTAACTATGCAAAGTGTGGGCCATTAATGGTGGCTTGGAATCATGATGGCTCCCATTAACTAGGACAACTGGTTGTAAATGGCTCTGTTTACTTGTAAGCCTTCCTGTATAGGTGGGTGCCAGCCAGTGGGTAATGAAGTCTCACAGGACAAGTGATCATGTCATCTGGCACTGGAATCCATCTTAAACCTGGTGCTTTGCCATTTAGAAAGAGGGGTGGGGACCGAGAGAGACAAAAGATTCCCGCCTTGTGCCAAAGCTATAAAAGGGGGTGAACAGAACAAATGGGGCTGCCAGTCATGAGAAATCCCCGAGTTACCACCTGAGCTGGAACTAACAAGGTCTGTACCAGGAGAAAGGATTGGGCCCAGCCTAAGGAGGAGTCTAGTCTGTGAAAGAAGCTTATTGGAACATCTCTGAGGGGGAGATTTACCTGTATTCAGTTTCTTAAATGTGTTAGGCTTGGGTGTTTTGTTTTATTTTGCTTGGTAACTTACTTTGTTCTGTCTGTTATTATTTGAAACCACTTAAATCCTACTTTTTATACTTAATAAAAATCACTTTTGTTTATTATTAAACCCAGAGTAAGTGATTAATACCTGGGGGAGCAAACAGCTGTGCATATCAGTGTTATAGAGGGAGGACAATTTATGAGTTTACCCTGTATACGCTTTATACAAAGTGAAACGGATTTATTTGGGGTTTGGATCCCACTGGGAGCTGGATGTCTGGGTGCTGGAGATAGGAAACCTGCTGAGCAGTTTTGGTTAAAGTCTGCAGCTTTGGGGGTGTGGTTCAGACCCTGGGTCTGTGTTGCAGCAAAGTAGCGTGTCTGGCTTAACAAGACAGGGTTCTGGAGTCCCAAGCTGGCAGGGAAAACGGGCTCAGAGGTAGTTTCAGCAGATCAGGTGACAGTCCCAAGGGGGTCTCTGTGACCAAACCCGTCACTCCCCCCAAGAAATATTTACATGTGCCAGACTGTTCCATAGATCTTCATTTTTTGTATTCTGATAGCTGTACTTCCGCAGATATTGTACAAGACCAGCTTTAAACACATCTGCATTCAAGTAATCCCTTAACATATTTAGAATACAAGCTCCCTGCAAAGGAAATGATAAAAAATTTACAAAACTAATCTTTAGATCATAAAATATAAAGTCTGATATACTTTAATTTTTTTTAAATCAATATTATTGTTAATATCATTAGCAGTTAACTCTAAATTCATAGTGCTCTTGGATTAAAGCGTCACCTGACATAACCTTATGTACTAATATAGTACTTTGGCTTTCACTACCACTGCTTTCAAAGGTAGCTTTGGCTAAGCAAGTTAAGTCTATTATTAGAATTATGATAATGCCTAGAAACCTCAGCTGAGGTTCGAGCCCCATTGTGCTACACATTGTACAATCACACAGCAAGAGACAATATTTACCCCGCAGAGCTTAAAATCTAAACAAGACAGATAAAGGGAATATTATGATGTTCATTTTATAGGTGGGGAACTTAGCCCACAATTCAGTGTCTGCCTAAGAGAGTTTCATAAGTGAAACAGCAGAAATCATACAAGTCATGAATGAGGTATGTTTACAGTAATGGCAGAGATGCCATCTATCTTCATTAGAGTGAAATCCAGTGTCACCCCCAATGTCTAGTTCGAAGCAAGCTTCATGAACAATATTCACTGAAACAAAAGTGTAACGAAAAATAGTTACACAATTTACCTTTTCATAGGAAACATCATCGAACATTTCTTGAATTTGAGCTGGATCTTCCACAGGAGTAGACACAGGATGTGAGGAATTTAATGCATCCACCTCCATGGCATCAAAACACTTGCCTAAAAAATAATCTTCCTAATAGGAGAAAAAAATGTTTTTTTTATTCAAGGACTATTGAATACAGATGTAACAGCAAACCAAACTGAAGATGAAAATATTTGCACTTGTTTTAGAATTCTTCCATGTGACTTTCAGACAGTACAAAGAAAACAAAAGCATCTTCTTTTTATTCCAGCACTTGTAGTAAATGCATTATTTTAAAACAAAATACATCTCATTTAGAGATTGCAATCGCCCATTATAAAGCTATTGCAATGTACAAAATGCTGCACAGACTTATTAACATAAATTGATGTCAGTGAAACTACTTATATGAATAAAATTGCACAGATGGGGCTTATCCTAAAGCCCAGGAAAGTCAATGGAAAGACTCCCACTGATTTTACTGGGTTTTGGATCAGGCCCATATGTCTTTGTAGGAACGCGCCCAAAGTAGCAATCTCTGGTGAAATGAGAATGTGAAATCATCTACATTCAGACATTCCAAAAGGGTGATGAGTCTTTCTAAGATACAACACACCGGCTTGGTCGTCACTACAGACTTATGTCGATATAACTACGTCGCTCAAGGGTGTGGAAAAGCCACACCCCTGAGCAACGCAGTTATACCAACCTAAACCCCAGGGTAGACAGTATTATGTCGACGAGAAGGCTTCTTCCATTGACACAGCCTACGCCTCTCGGGGAGGTGGATTAACTACGCCAACAGGAGAAGCTCTCCCAACAGCATAGGTAGTGTCTTCACAAAGTGCTACGGCGGTGCAGCTGTGCTGCTGCAGTGCTGTATGTGTAGCCCACCTTCACTGCAATCAGAATAATCTGTAATCAGCTTTGATCATCTGTATTTACACAATGTTATAATTACTTTGTAATCCTTAAAAGATGATTAACCTAATTACTCTACATTAGTTTTTAAAAATTACATATAAAAACAACAAAATTAGCTCAGGGCAAATCTGTGTGCTGCCCAATAAGCTTACCATTGCAAATCATCAATAAATTACCCTCAGCCATTTTAAAATATGGTTTAAAATAAATAAAAAAGGGAAAGTAATTAACACTTACAACTTTCAGATCTGGATGAGTAATACTGACTGACACATACTCCATAAACTTTGCAAATCCTTCATTTAGCCAAAGATCATTCCACCATTCCATGGTAACTAGGTTTCCGAACCACTGAAAGAAAAATATTGCTCATAATAAAAGGTGCTTATCAGCCTTGTCTTAAGTTGACTAGTTAATTCACTCACTAATTTATGTAGACCCAGGAGAGAGAAGTTCGAGGGTTTATGGGGCAGTGTGAAAGATGCCTAGCATGAGTTTACCACCCATCAACTCTATAATGCGTTCCTGTGGCATGGGTCCTCATGCCCACCTATAGGCTCAAGAAGCATTCAAATCAGTCGTCTCAGCAGGCATTTTGTTTTCACTCCTCGTATTGCTGTGTAAATGGGTCATAGTTTTCTTATTCTTTGTTCATTTTGTCATTGTCTAACAGAGGACAAAGACGAGTTAAACACAGTATAATGGTCTATGATAAATGGACTTTAATCTCACTTAGGGCTCCCTTATTAAACGTGACTAATATAAAACAGTATTAAAATGTATCCAAGAAATTACACTTTTACACCCACAAGTTTCTTATGAGTAATACAGTTAAAATACTCTGGAGAAAATAAAAAAGAAGCAATCATGTTAGCCCAGTAAATAACATAAAATCAAGTTATAGATGATTCGGAACCTTTTAGTCTCAAAAGCCAATCTATTTCAAAAGTTTCTAATAAGTCTAATAACTTGTTTTCAATGTATAAATTTCAATGTATAACTTGTTTTCAATGTATAAATATCTAGGATGACTTGGTATTGTACCACATTGCCAATAAAACCAAACTAACAAACTTTTAGATCCCATGGTATTCCCCTAACCTTTACCTGATGAGCCAGCTCATGGGCTATTATCATAGTAATCCAAAGTTTAGCCGACGCAGAGGACTTTTCAGGGTCATATAGCAAAGAAGATTCCCTGTATGTGGTCAGTCCCCAGTTTTCCATAGCTCCAGACTGAAAATCAGGAATAGCAGCTAGATCTAAAAATAAATAATAATAACTCACTTATCTGTGTGCTCTCTCTCTCACCCATTTAACACAGTATCAAACACATTTTTATTAAAACAAAGAGAAATAGTTTTCATTAGTTTCAGTAGTTCAAGTGCAGATTTTATATATTTTGAAGTTATATGAAGTATCAGACAAGAGTTAAACTATTAACTTGAAAGACTATTCTGGGTAGCTCAACACAAGATGCATGTCACAAAATCTGTGGCAAGTAATGACAGCACAGGACAGAAACTGGTTAACTTTATTCTGGAACTTCTATTGTGCAAGACAGAGAAGGAGCTATCCTAAGTAGGAAACTAGGTATTTTTCAACAGTTTTTTGTTAATAGTTTCCTTTACCTGATACTGGGTGGGAAAAACTCCCATCAACCTAAATGAAAAAGATAGGCCAATGCTGAGCTTGTTTTGAACATCTTACTGAGTGTATGGAATCATTACTGCTTACATTTTAGGGAATAAATACTTCATCCACTTTTCTACAATTTTTATTTCTTTTTTAAACATAAGATAATTTTTTCAACAAAGCAAGGCACTCGAGAATGTGTGTTGTGTGGCCATGTAGATATTTCGGAGGTGGTTGGAGTGCTTGACCTTGGATCTCAAATCTAATGATGAACCTGAAGTGTGACACTATGAGAACATGGCTGTCACCCACTCATATTTCACTGGTTAGTTGAAATTCAGCCAGGTGTGACAACACTATGCCAGGTCCCCCATAAAACATTAGCTCCATTGGAAAGATGTGTAGAAGTGCCTTAAGCAGAGCAGTGGCAAAGTCAAGGAATTGTGATGTGATTGGAATAACAGAGACTTGGTGGGATAACTCACATGACTGGAGTACTGTCATGGATGGATATAAACTGTTCAGGAAGGACAGACAGGGCAGAAAAGGTGGGGAGTTTCATTGTATGTAAGAGAGCAGTATGACTGCTCAGAGCTCCGGTATGAAATTGCAGAAAAACCTGAGAGTCTCTGGATTAAGTTTAGAAGTGTGAGCAACAAGGGTGATGTCGTGGTGGGAGTCTGCTATAGACCACCGGACCAGGGGGATGAGGTGGACGAGGCTTTCTTCCGGCAACTAACGGAAGTTACTAGATCGCAGGCCCTGGTTCTCATGGGAGACTTCAATCACCCTGATATCTGCTGGGAGAGCAATACAGCGGTGCACAGACAATCCAGAAAGTTTTTGGAAAGGGGAGGGGACAATTTCCTGGTGCAAGCGCTGGAGGAACCAACTAGGGGCAGAGGTCTTCTTGACCTGCTGCTCACAAACCGTGAAGAATTAGTAGGGGAAGCAAAAGTGGATGGGAACCTGGGAGGCAGTGACCATGAGATGGTCGAGTTCAGGATCCTGACACAAGGAAGAAAGGAGAGCAGCAGAATATGGACCCTGGACTTCAGAAAAGCAGACTTTGACTCCCTCAGGGAACTGATGAGCAGGATCCCCTAGGAGAATAACATGAGCGGGAAAGGAGTCCAGGAGAGCTGGCTGTATTTTAAAGAATCCTTATTGAGGTTACAGGGACAAACCATCCCGATGTGTAGAAAGAATAGTAAATATGGCAGGTGACCAGCTTGGCTTAACAGTGAAATCCTTGCTGATCTTAAACACAAAAAAGAAGCTTACAAGAAGTGGAAGATTGGACAAATGACCAGGGAAGAGTATAAAAATATTGCTCGGGCATGCAGGAGTGAAATCAGGAAGGCCAAATCACACTTGGAGTTGCAGCTAGCAAGAGATGTTAAGAGTAACAAGAAGGGTTTCTTCAGGTATGTTAGCAACAAGAAGAAAGTCAAGGAAAGTGTAGGCCCCTTACTGAATGAGGGAGGCAACCTAGTGACAGAGGATGTGGAAAAAGCTAATATACTCAATGCTTTTGTTGCCTATGTCTTCATGAACAAGGTCAGCTCCCAGACTACTGCACTGGGCAGCACAGCATGGGGAGGAGGTGACCAGCCCTCTGTGGAGAAAGAAGTGGTTCGGGACTATTTAGAAAAGCTGGACGAGCACAAGTCCATGGGGCCGGATACGCTGCATCCGAGAGTGCTAAAGGAGTGGGCAGATGTGATTGCAGAGCCATTGGCCATTATCTTTGAAAACTCATGGCGATCGGGGGAGGTCCCGGACGACTGGAAAAAGGCTAATATGGTGCCCATCTTTAAAAAAGGGAAGAAGGAGCATTCAGGGAACTACAGGCCAGTCAGCCTCACCTCAGTCCCTGGAAAAATCATGGAGCAGGTCCTCAAGGAATCAATTCTGAAGCACTTAGAGGAGAGGAAAGTGATCAGGAACCGTCAGCATGGATTCATCAAGGGCAAGTCATGCCTGACTAATCTAATTGCCTTCTATGATGAGATAACTGGCTCTGAGGATGAGGGGAAAGCAGAGGATGTGTTATTCCTTGACTTTAGCAAAGCTTTTGACACGGTCGCCCACAGTATTCCTGCCAGCAAGTTGAAGAAGTATGGGCTGGATGAATGGACAATAAGGTGGATAGAAAGCCGGCTAGATTGTCGGGCTCAACGGGTAGTGATCAATGGCTCCATGTCTAGTTGGCAGCCAGTATCAAGTGGAGTGCCCCAAGGGTCGGTCCTGGGGCCGGTTTTATTCAATATCCTCATTAATGATCTGGAGGATGGGGTGGATTGCACCCTCAGCAAGTTCGCAGATGACACTAAACTGGGAGGAGAGGTAGATACGCTGGAGGGTAGGGGCAAGATACAGAGGGCCCTAGACAAATTAGAGGATTGGGCCAAAAGAAATCTGATGAGGTTCAACAAGGACAAGTGCAGAGTCCTGCACTTAGGACGGAAGAATCCCATACACCGCTACAGACTAGGGACCGAATGGTTAGGCAGCAATTCTGCAGAAAAGGACCTAGGGGTTACAGTGGATGATAAGCTGGATATAAGTCAACAGTGTGCCCTTGTTGCCAAGAAGGCCAATGGCATTTTGGGATGTATAAGTAGGGGCATTGCCAGCAGATCGAGGGACGTGATCGTTCCCCTCTATTCAACATTGGTGAGGCCTCATCTGGAGTACTGTGTCCAGTTTTGGGCCCCACGCTACAAGAAGGATGTGAAAAAATTGGAAAATGTCCAGCGGAGGGCAACAAAAATGATTAGCAAAAAGAAAAGGAGTACTTGTGGCACCTTAGAGACTAACCAATTTATTTGAGCATAAGCTTTCGTGAGCTACAGCTCACTTCATCCGATGAAGTGAGCTGTAGCTCACGAAAGCTTATGCTCAAATAAATTGGTTAGTCTCTAAGGTGCCACAAGTACTCCTTTTCTTTTTGCGAATACAGACTAACACGGCTGTTATTCTGAAAAATGATTAGGGGACTGGAACACATGACTTATGAGGAGAGGCTGACAGAACCGGGATTGTTTAGTCTGTGGAAGAGAAGAATGAGGGGGGATTTGATAGCTGCTTTCAACTACGTGAAAGGGGGTTCAAAAGAGGATGGATCTAGACTGTTCTCAGTGGTAGCAGATGACAGAACGAGGAGTAATGGTCTCAAGTTGCAGTGGGGGAGGTTTAGGCTGGATATTAGGAAAAACTTTCTCACTAGGAAGGTGGTGAAGCACTGGAATGCGTTACCTAGGGAGGTGGTGGAATCTCCTTCCTTTGAACTTTTTAAGGTCAGGCTTGACAAAGCCCTGGCTGGGATGATTTAGTTGGGGATTGGTCCTGCTTTGAGCAAGGGTTTGGACTAGATGACCTCCTGAGGTCTCTTCCAACCCTGATATTCTATGAAAGTGGGAAAAGGACTCTGCAATCCTTACTTGTCACAGAGGGGATCTCAGCAGCCACATCCATATAGGTCAGTTTGGAGAGTAATAGTAGGGACAAGTCTGGAGGAGGGCCATAGGATCTAAGGTCACATGGATCCAGTGGCTCTATTCCTCGAGCAGGTGCCACAAACAAGGTAGTGGTATCTCATTGGCTGGAGTAATGGTTGCAGGGACAGGAGCTGCTGTTACCTGTCGGTTCTGTGTTCTCGGGGAACCAGGGCACAGTATCCAGCCTGTCTGACTCACGAAGGACCCCCCCGCCCAGCTTCTGCTTGAACCAAAACCGATCAGAAGAAAGACTTACAAAAAGCACTGAAAAGGCAGTGGAGACACACCTAAACCCCTGCCGACAAGAGTAAGAGGATTAAGGCAACTCCCCTAGCCTCATTTGCATAGCAGATGGGACAGGGAGGCATTTCCATTAGCATACAGAATGGAGAACGGAGATTCCAAGGTGAGAACCGCACTGAACTCTGGGACCAGAAAAGCAGGGAAGCATTGCATGATGGGGGATCTCTGCTCCATGATATTAATGAACCCACCCTTGCACACACCCAGCTCAGTAGTAATCAGACCAATTCTAGTAATAAATCCTTTATTGACATCCAAAATACTGGCCTAATTGCATTGTGAGCTCCCTTGAAGGAACACCCCTCATAGCCAGGAATGATCCGTTCCTATTGTCTAGCCTGAACAAAACAACTTTGGTATACTCCCTTGAACCATCAGTTTACCCATAAATAAATCTAGTGTTCTCCTTTGAACCATTGTTTTTTTTCCTACAAAGAACGCCTATCCACACTCAAGTAAGTGTTCTGATGTCTGGATCAAAATCTGCATCAGTTCCATTGGGGCTTCATCTTCTCCTGACTGATCGTGCTGGGGGCTCGGCCTGTCTCCAGCACTCTGGACTCTCAGCTACCACCACCACTTGGGAACCCTGACCGGTTCAAGCTTCATGGAGTGGTGAGAACCCAGCTCTCTCACTCTGGTTTTTTTTGTACTCTAGGTATAGTTTCTAACCCTGACTTGTGTGATCAGGTAGAGTTTTCTAAACCTGACTTTTGTAATCATATTTAAGCTAGATTTAATATTGTAACTGTTTTGTTTGTTTGGCTCTCCTTTTATGGTTATTACCTGGCAATAAGTAACTTTTATGGTTAAGCTGGTTGCTTCCCTCCCTCTCTCACTTGTGTGTTTTTGGCTTCCCCATTTGCGCTGCAGCAATGCTCCTCTTACCTAAGCTAAAGATCTCTGCAGCGCCCAAAAATCCTGTGGGGTTTGCTCATCAAGTGGATTACTACCCGAATAATTGTAATCATGAAAGTGGGGATAAGGACATGTTGAACCTGTGGCATAGGAGGATGGCATCTTGGAAGTGCTGTTTGACCCAGCCTGCTGACTCCAAGAACATATAATGGGTCAGCCTGGGAGTGCTGATTGACCCGGTCTGCTCAGATACGCTGTGTTAATATGTGTGTGTGTTCATCTGATTCTGGGGCTGGAAGAACCTAGCCCTGGGAAACCTAGGTCCTGCAGGATAGCTCCATTGGGAGGAAGCTTGCAGAAGGGAGAAAGTAGAGTTCTGTATGAAAACACAAGTGACACAAGCAGTACGTTGATAGAATTACAGAACCACCCCAAATCTGGTAACACTGCATTATGACCCTTCACCAGATTAGAGATTGGTTTAATCCTCGTAAAGACAGAGATTACTAAAAAACCAAAGTGGCAGAAATGTTTTCAAGTAGTATTTTTCACACATTAATTTTCTCTACCTGAAATATCAACCAACAGTGTTAACAAGGAGACAGCATACAATATGTTACATTATAAATGTGTTAATATTTTCACAGGCTATGTGATATCATGGAAACACAAAGAGCCAAGTGTTCCCTCCCCCACCCAAAATGAATGCCCAAGTCCATGCAAGACAATTCAGGAGGCACTGATGAACATGGTCTCCATATGTTGCAAACTTGACCCTGTCTAACAAACTATATTACATGATTTGTGTTCTATTAAACTCAACTTAATAAGGTACTTAAATAAAATGAATGATAAAACACTTACCCTGTTTGGGTAAGGGATATGGAATGCTGAAGTAATTCTCATAGAAGTCTAAAAGTTTCACTGCTGCATCCAAGGCATAATCAGCTTGGTTGATCTTGTCTGGTACAGTATATATAGATATCTAAAACACACAAGCATGGAAGGTTTCTGAATACGAGTATAGGTAGTTTATAGAATAGAAACTGATTTGTTCTCTGCCTTGTTTATTTCAATTATCACCCAAAAATATGAGCGCAATTAGCTGCTTGATGTAACATTTCCTGCCTCAGAAGTATCCTAAAATTTGTAAGAAAAGCATGAAAGCCAAGAATGTGTTTTTTAAACTGAATTTAGATTCAGTCCCTTTTATTTATTCACCAAACAGGTACAATTGCAGTGCAGGTTTCCCCATTTTACCCAGCCAAACTCAACCCTTTATTGAAGTGACCAGAGATGAGAGCACACAAACAGATTCTGAAAATAAAACTACTAAAAATCATAATTCAAATAGTCCATCTAATTACAAACCCATTCCTTTCTTCTCGCTCAATCCCATAGCAGCTACAGACATGTAAATCTAGTTAACCAAGACCTTTAGAATTAAACCATTTGAAAATTTTATTGTTCCTATCACAAAGCAAGATTGTAGAAAATGAGACAAATTTACCTTAATTCCACTGGTTGTCATCTTGCTGACTGATTTAAAATCCGAAACAATAAAGGCCACTAGATAAGTGCTCATCTTTACACTAACATCAAAATGGTCTTCAACTAGCCAATTAGCAACATTCACAGATTTCACCTAAAATTAGAGCACAACTTTTGTCACACATAATTCTATGGACTGGAACAACATTCATAACAGAAGGTTTGTGGAGCTTTTTAAATGTCATCACTATTATTTAAAGGGTCACTGAATAAAACAAAACTAAACTAAAGGAAAACTCACCCTTTTGTATGAACTTTTCCCTACCTATGCTTGTTATACTTAAAACTGAATGAAATTAGAGAAATAATTTCTCAGTTTTTTTTCAATTTGCTTTGTACATTTGATAGTACCTTGCTGTCTGCTGTAAAAGTCAATTGGTTTGTCCCATGGCTGCATAAAAGAGCCAAACAGGGAAGAGGAAAACAGTTTAAAGAGACACAGTGAACTCGAAATCTTTTTAAGATGACATTCAAAATTTCAAATTTCTAATTTCTGAAAGAGAACCCTCTATATAATATGTTCTTTTAAAAAAAATGTTTCTAATTGGTTTTTTGTTTTGTTTTTTTTTGCTGTTCCCCTATTTGTGTTTATAAGGGTCTCTTCAGCAAATAAGAAATTGACAATTACAGAGGAAACAGTGAAACCTACTGGACACAAAGTGCTATCCAACGCACAGGCAAACAAACCAAAAATATTTTTTTTCTTGCTAACAACTTTCAGTTATAGTAATATTAGATGCTACTTGCAGCTATAATGCAAGCAGAATTTTCAAACAAATGTGACTCTGTCCCTTTAAAAAAAAAAAGTAAAAGCAACCTTTAGCAGATGCTCAGGGGTACATTTCAATACAAAGATTTAGTTACATAACTCCCTGCATAGTTAATATATGTCACACTGCATCATGCTATTTATCCCATCCTCCAAACTTCCTTGAAGGTTAATTTTTAAAGTCTAGATGGTCCCAGTTTCATGTACAAAATATGAAATTATGGGCTAGATAAGGTGCTGAATGCCCTACAAGGTGCTGAATGCCCCCAACTTCCATTGCCTCCCATGGGAGCGAGGCTGCTCAGCATCTCACAGGACTATCCCCTAAATATGAACTTTAAAACAGCCACCAATGAGGAGATAATGCATTTTTCCTTTTTAACTCAATGTTAGAACTACTAGAAACAACAAAACACATATGAGCATCAAGGTAAAACAGTTTAATATCAAAGTGAATTGCTCTTGCCTGGATATTCTGCTCTGCTTTAACTTTTTCTTAAGCTAAACAATTCTAAAATGTAACATTAAAAATATCCACATACTATTGGCATATTAGATAGTGCGAGGTGCTTTGGTTCTCTCCTAATCTTAATGGAAAATCTGGCTTTGAAGGATGGTTCATCAAAACATGGGAAAGCCATGCGAGCAGCTGTTGGCTCAAACTGTGTTGATGCAAGTACCCTGTAATTAAACAAAGAGAAATAAAAAAAATCTAAATCTGAAACACGCCCCATACATTGCAGTATCAATACAGAACGTCCATCTCCCTGATGCAAGACAAAAAGGTAAACTTGATATTCACTTTGTAAGTAGGTACTTATATGGCCCCCATTTCGGCAGTATCTGAACAACTCACAATACCCCTTTATCAGGCCAAGAAGTACTAATACCCCCATTTTATAGATGAGAAACTGAGACAGGAGACTAAGTGTCTTGCCCAAGATCACACAGGAAGTCTGTGGCAGAGCTGAGAATGGAACCTGGTCTCCTGAGTCCCATAGCACCCTAACCAGCGGACCATTCTTCCTTGCATCAAAACTTCCAGGGGCATCAATAGGAGTTCTGGTGCATTAAGGACCCCTGAATTTGGTCCATAATGACAAAATTCAATTCCTTTCTGAAAGGACTGAAAGTCCCAACAAATTAAATATTGGAATGTGATTTGGTATAAATTCAATTCTCTATAACAAAGCACAAGTCTCAGTGAAGAAAGCAGAGGTTCTAAAAGAGAAATTAGAAATTAAATGAGAATAAAATCTAAAAGCAGCAATTTAGCACTGGTATACCTAAAAAGTATAGTTCACTCTTCAGAAACAAATGTTAATTGAAAAGAGGATTACCTCACTTCTCCTTCCTGAGTTCTATAGGTGCTTTTATAAAAGCCGTGGAAACTCTCCGACAGATTTGCAGAATATTCAATGCTAACAGTGTAGTTTTGTCCAACATGCAGTGGAAAAGCTGCCAGGAGGGCAATCTGCTCAAATGGTGGGTATTCCAAAACCATCACTTCTTTTTCAGTGTGAGTATTTCTCATTCTCCTTTGGATGGTAGCCCTGGTAATTTGCAGGTGTTTGCTGTGCAGGATGACTGAACTAGTTTGTTGGTTTACTGTAATCTCTATTCTGGCAAATCCAGTAAAAGTTAGAGTGGTAAGATTAGGATGGAGGAGAAGATCATAATGCACTGGGATGACATGCTTGGGAAGCCTCATTTTATCCCAAGGAAACGGTTTGCTTCCATTGCCAGACACTACATCAGCTGTCTCTCTGTTGTTACTACTGTGGTCATTATTCACAGAAACTGCAACATTTAAAACACCTATCGTCATCATCATCATCATGAGAGAGGATTTATCTGCAAATGGCAGAGTAGAGAATAAGGCTGCCATTCTTGCCTTGATTATGTTGATTTCCACATATGATACTCTAAAAAAGAAATATTTGTAAAACACAGTTAGTATTAAAGAGTTTTCTTTGTGGTAAATGTCATGGACATCACCAATGAGTACTGCCTATGATCTAAAAAAATAAGACCCTCATGCTGCAGTCAAATCCACATGGACAGACCCTTGACCTGTGTGGAGCCCAAATGACTTCTGGCATAGAATCATAGAAGATTAGGGTTGGAAGAGACGTGGGTCCAACAGCAAGATCAGGCCTAAACTACCTTCACGTTCTGTAACCACCTGTGTCTATTTCCATTAGCAAAGAGATTTATACACTTTTTCTTGCCATGGTCCTTCAATTCCTCTTAATTTAAAATGTCTCTGAAGGCAAACCTTTCAGGCTGTCAGTAACCTTTGATATTTTTAAAGCCACAGTATACTCACTGGTTATAAAGAAATGAGAACAAGTTTTAATTGCAGTGGTATTTACTGGGAGAGAATATAAACACATAAACCCACAAAACATTATACAAAAAACAAAAGTAACAACAGAAAATGCAATTCTTATTCCTGACATACAGCCCCTGAAAGGAGCAAATAGAAGGGGATGAAGATATTTTTGAGGCTCTTGATAGAAAAGAGATCAGTAGTTTCATAATTTAGCAGACTCATGCCAAGCAGTTTCTTCTGGAGTTTTTAACTGTATATGAAAAATATTAATGTCCTGCATGAATATTTGTGAGAAGGCCTTTCCTGGCATGAGTCTGACACCTGCACAGCTTATTTTCGGGGCATGGTGCCCAAACAATGTTTTGTGGGTTTTAAGATCTGTAGCGGGTGCAGAGTTGTGAAGCAGATGACGTTGGGAGTGCCCAGGTCAGCGTGCTGGCGGTGTAATGTTGGGGTGCCCAGGTGGCAGTGGTGGGGTGCTCGGGGGCGCTGCGGGGCTGGCAGTGGGGTGCAGCCTCGGGGTGCCGGGGGGGGGTGTCGGTGGGAGCAGCGGGGGCGCATTGCGAGGGGCGCCCTCTGGGAGCGGGCGCTGCAGCGCGGGCTGGGCTGGGCCGGGCCGCAGGAGAGGCGGTGTCAGGGCGGCGGGCTGCGCAGCCCCCTCAGCGACACGCTGCCCTGGCTGCTGCCCGCGTTTGGCGGTGAAATGCGGCTCGGCTCAGCCCGCTCACCCGCCCCCGCCCCGCTGCCGCCAGAGGGAGGGAACCGGGACCCCTCCCCCATCTGGGCCCGGGCCTCGTGTCCCCTCGCCCCGGGAAGCGAGGCGGCTCCGCTGGCGCCGCGCCGGAGCCCGGGCCCCGAACCACCCAGCTCGCGACCCGCTCCGCGAAGGCCGGGGCTGGGTGAGCGGCGCTGGTACCTGCTGCCGGGCCCGGCGGGATGGAGGAACCGCCGCCTGCTTTAGCCGCGCCTTGGAGAGTGAAAGTGAAAGCGGAGGTGCCTCTTGGGCCCTTCCAGCCCTCCCGCCCCCAGGCTCTGTTCTCGGCACCCCCACGCTCCGGGCCTGGCCCCAGCAGCAAGGCGGTTCGGGCGACCCTACGATAACCTAGCCCCCTGCCACCGAGAGGCAGCCACAGGGAGAAGCCCGATCCTGCGGGGTGCTGCGCCCTGAGTACCTGTAGCACCCACAGGAGCCCCTGTGGATCGGGGATGCCCAGGGCAGCGCAGGGTCAGGCCCCCGAACAAAGGAGCGAGTCCGATGTTGGCTCCCACCGCTTGTGAACGTGTGAACACTTACAGGTGTAGTGTATTAAACTGCTCCGCGTAGGAATGTGCTACTACCTCAGGCATGGTAAGAAACGACTAGTGTAGTAAACTGCTACCTGATGTAGCAAATGCATACAGGTAGTAGTTTATTGCACTGTAGTGTATGTGAAATTGCTACGTGTAGAAATGTACTATCGGTAGCAGTTATTTATACATGTAGACTGTAAGAAACAGCTTTTGTAAAAAGATGCTACTTCCCTCATAGGTCATGTTTCCTAGACCTTAAATGTTTTTTTTTTTTTCTCTTCTCTGGACTCTCCAATTTGTCCACATCTTTCCTGAAATGTGGCACCCAGAACTGGACACAATACTCCAGCTGAGGCCTAATCAGCGTAGAGTAGAGCAGACATCCCAGAGTGATGTTCTGGTTTTTTGCAGCGGTGTTACACTGTTCACTCATACTCAGCTTGTGGTCCACTAGGACACCTAGATCCCTTTCCACAGTACTCGTATTCAGCTTGTGGTCCACTATGACCCCCAGATTCCTTTCCGCAATACTCCTTCCTAGGAAGTTATTTTCCATTTTGTACGTGTGCAGCTTTTGTATGTGTGCACAAACTTTATAATTGTACTCTCTATGCCATTATCTCAATCATAGAATCATAGAATATCAGGGTTGGAAGGGACCTCAGGAGGTCATCTAGTCCAAATTTCCAAATAGTCATTGATTAAGATTTTGAATTGAAACTTATCCAGAACTGATCCCTGGAGAACCCCCACTCGTTATACCCTTTCAGCCTGACTCAGCCCTTTCAGCCTGTGAATCACTGATAACGACTGTCGGAACTGTTTTCCAACTAGTTTTATGGCACCCATCTTATTTTAGCTCCATCTAGGTTGCATTTCCATAGTTTGTTTATGAGAAGGTCATGGGAGACAGTATCAAAAGCCTTACTAAAGGCAAGATACACCATGTCAACTACTTCCCCCCATCCAGAAGGATTGTTACACTGTTAAAGAAAGCTATCAGTTTGGTTTTACATGTGAGACTGCTTGAATTAGCTACATCAGATGTCCTTTTTTAGCAAAGTAGGACCTGTCACTGCTGCAGGTAGCCGGGTCCTACAGATAGCGCGCGCGCACACACACACACACACACACACGTAAAAAACTGCAATCTGTAGGGATGTGCTACACCAACACTGCAATCTGATGAACCTAATTCCTACAGATAGCAGTTTCTCACACCATCACTGAGACTGCTATCTGTAGCAATTAGCTACATCAGATGGCCTTCTTTAGCATAGTAGGACCTGTCTCTGGCAGGTAGCCCAGTCCTACAGATAGCATTTTCACACACACACATTTGAAATACAGAGATATGGTCAATATTTCTAGCCTCAGATACAAATGTTACATGCATACAGGTTGGATAAACACAGTCAATAGGTCTTAAGTTTTGCAGTGATACCCCACATCAGCCATCTTGCATGAAGTATATATTAGCTATGTCATATCCATATCATAAGCATATTTTCATAAAGAATGTAGAGTATAATGTCACACCCCACATGTATGTTTGCTGATCTGCAAATAGTAAAGGATCATGCACCTTTGGGTGCAAACATTCATGACAATAGTGCAGAGCCATGCAAGGTCCATGATTCTGTGTGAGATGGCAGACAGTGAGGAGGGCCAGGCAGGTTTGTGGGTTTAGAAAAAAACATTATATATACGTTTATGTATGGGATACATATAAAATTAGTGGATGGCTAACAATGCATTATAAGAAGTTGGATCCCATGGCCACAACCAACCCTGTCTGACCTGTTTGGTACCCAGCATACACTGCCAAACCAAAGCTTCCCAAAATACAGTGGGATATCTATTAATGGTGCACCTCACTCTGAATCTATACAAGTGCTTCTGGTGAGTACCCTGATTGCTGAGAAAGGAGTCCAGGAGGCATGCACACAAGTGACATAGTAACCGTAGTGACTCTATGCTGACATAACTTGAGTTAACACACACTTAAAGTGTAGATATGGCCTTAGGTATATTAAATGTTTGGGAGAGTTAACAGGAACAGTATGAGGGTAGACTAAGATTCATTCAGGTCTTTAGGCTCAAGGCATTGGAACTAGCCTTACTGCACCCTACAGCTCAGGAACAAAGAGGCATATTAAAAAACAGATATTTATTTATTAAAATTTCTTGACTCAAGGGTGTATAACTCATGATTTTAGAATTCTTGTGGTTGTAAAGGTATCTTGGCGTTGTAGATGTGTGTTCATTATATTTTGAAAGGCAAAACTATGAATGGGTTGAAAAAAGAATTAGATCAGTCCCTCAGGATAAGTACATTGGCTATTAGCCAAGGTAATCAGGGATGCAGGCCCATGCTCTGCATATCCCTAAACCGTCCTTTGACTGCCAGATGCTGGGAGTGGACAATGGGATGGTTCACTGAGTCATTGCCTGGTCTGATCATTCCCTTAAAAGCACCTGGCATTGGCCACTGTCACAAGACAGAATACTACATTAGGCGGACTATTGGTCTGACCTACGATGGCAGTTCTAATTTTCTGCAAAAATTACAATAGATTTTTTTCCAGCGAGAAAGACGTTATAGGAGATAGTGTACTGCCTTTACTGAATATTTGAGAATCAAGTTGTTTACAATGGCATGCGGAAAAACACTAAGGGCTAGACTGAGAGGCAAAATAACAGTTGCAAAAATGCAATTCCCATTGGTGGATTGACTCAAAACAAAGTTTTGACACTAGGCCAGAAATTCAGTCAGCTCTAAAATGAGAAGAAAAAATTAAATTTAAAAATTCAGGGAATTCAGGGAATCCCAGCAGCAGATAAGACAACTTGGGAAACTGCTAGGAGACTCTATGCAATCAGATACAGTGATAAGGGGTTCTTTGTTTCTGAGGGGATATATGTAAAATGTTTCACTGAATTAAGTCTCAGGGATTATCACCATTGGCAAGTTAAAGCGCTCTAACTTGCTGCCTTGGGGTGTGAAAAATCACCCCCTCCCCGAGCACAGCAAGTTTGAGCGCTTTAAAGTGCTAGTGTGGACAGGCTCGGCTCCCAGTGCTCAGAGCTAATCCCCTCATCAAGGTGGATTACCAGGAACACTGGCACCCGCAGCAGCGCTTTGAACTTTGTAGTGTAGACATAGCCTCAGTAGGTTAGATCAGACAAAGAGTTGCATTGACTAGGCATTGGGATGCCTGTGCCTTTAAGAACTCAGCCCTGGGAAGCCAATGCTGAGAGGTGCTTTCTGTGAGAGGGGAAATTAAAAAAGCCCCTTTGCCCCCCACCATTTTCGCAAACACAGGTGTCTCAATCCCACTGGGGTAACTGTTACTCTCTGTGCCCCTGCCTGTGCCGGGTTTTGCCCTCTGTCACCGTCTGCCAGCACCTCACGCCAAGCTTAACTCCTGCTCCTCCCCCCTGGCCTGATTTTGCCCTTTAGCCCCTCTCCTAATTCTGCCTCCAGCTGCTTGACCCCCGTGACCAGTCAATTTCCACCCCCTGCTCAGATCCTGGCCACCCCCCTGCTCTGATTCACCCCCTTTGCCCCTTTGTAGCCCCTGTAAATAGCAGTCAGCAGATTTTTACAGCTAATAAGGGCAGGGTGAAGGGCAGTGGCTTCAGCAGATGAACTGAGCATGCTCAGTACACCATAAGTAGCACATTACTACAGAGCATGCAGGCTGTGGCTGTGGCATTGGCTGCACCAGGAGTACGAGCTGGGTCTAATACATGTTAGCTGATTGTGATTGACCCCTAGGGTGGGAGCCTGTTGTTAACCACATCCGGCTAAATAGCCTGGCTCTGTCTAGGTTAACGTTCTCTTTAAAACTGTGTTCACCAATATATTTGAATGCATGACCTATTTTCCTAGAGTAGCTAGGGACCCTGCGTTCTCTGGGGGCAAGGGCCCCTCTATTCAGTAACACTAAGAAATAATTTTGGTTTTGTAAAACTAAAAAAAAAAGAGTGTTTAGAGACTGTACAACTAAGATATAATTATAATAGCATGCTTCGTTTACACCTATGGTTCCACCTTATTTCCACCACTTTTTTTGTTCAGCTGTTTAAGGATTCCAAAAGTGCAACCCATAGAGAGCTGAGATATGTATATGATCTTCTGCAGCCACTCTGTTCATTGTGGGATAGACTGTCCTTCACCCCCACCCCCGGCTGCCTAGATTCCATCTCTGGGAGCAGAAGCAAGATCATAGGGGCCTAATTCTCCCTCTTCACTCCATGAGCAAATGGCCGCAGTGGGGAGAGTTGGCCAAGCAAGAGGGAGTGAAGTTACTTCCTTTCCTTTCACTACCTGCACACTCAGCAAGTTGGACACGTGAGGAATTGTAACTGAAAAATGACTAGGAACAAAATATTTGTTCTTTGACTACTTTATAGTTTACAGTCATGGTAGTTAATGCATGTTGAAACTTGATAAGACATTGTAATATAGATAAATCCCAATTCAAAATTTCTTCCTGGTGCTCCTCCTGGGACACTGCAAGTATGCATGTGTCTCTTACACAGCTCTGAGCAGAAAGGCCCAATCTAACCCCCTGCCTTAGACAGACCAATGCTAATGATTCTAACAATGGCAGACCACAAAGTCTGCTCTCTCTCTACAGCTTGTGGAGCCTTCGCCCTTCTCTATATGAGAAAGTCATAACCAATGTAACCAAATTAGTTTAGAAACAGGTTTATTTAAATAGATGCAACCCATATGCAAATAGATGTGTGTGGATACTTTAAGTTTTTAGTCTTAACTTTAGAATGCCTTATATCAAATTAGCATCAAAAAGGTAAGGAACCAATTTAAGCTAAATCTAGGGCATTCTGAAACTGAAGTAAGTATCCACACAAGGGAGTTGCACTGATTTAACTAAATCTGCTTCTAAACTGATTTAGTTAAATCAGTACAACGTCCTTGGGTAGACAGTCCTTAGTTTTCTGTTTTCCTTTGTGATGAAGTCAAACAGCAAACAGTATTATGCTGACTTACTTAATTACCACTTAGATGCTTTAAGAAAAATCCAAATTGGATTTATTGTTTATGATTAAAGTTTCTGTGGTAAACTGGCCAAACTTTTATTAGCAATGTTTGTATATCATGTATTAAAACTACAACTGTGCAGTCTAATTGTATCTCTTAGCAGGGGAGTAAGTGGCAAGTAAACCCCCAAATTATAGTAGTGTTATGAAATTAATCTTGTTGATTGCTCTCAAGACTACAGCAATAACTCAGAAACAACCCCTCATTTGTCTGGAGTGTTCAGAATTGTAACAGGGTGGCTTGTCCATGTGTTGGAGAGCCTGGGCCTACACCAGCCCTATTACAGGATGAGCCACATCTGGGTTGAATCAGATGATCCTGGGTAAAAGACAACAGGAAGCTACAGTCCCTGGTGGGTTTCTTGAAGTGAAGGAACTGAGTGGAAAGAGTGTCTTTGGCAGTGATCCTGACAATTCTTCAGGAAGGTGGGGCTGTGCCTCACTGGAGCCTGAGTGGATGATTGTTTTTGTTTTTGAGAACCTTGTTAATTTAATAAAAATGCAGAAGCTTCTCAGAAGGACTGTAACTAAAAGAGGGAGTGTGGAGTTTGTTTTGGTGGGGGAATAGGAAGGGCACAGGAGAGTACTGGGGGGGGGAGGGGTTGGGTGGCAGCTGGCCCTGTTATGACAAGGTTAACAGGGAATTGTATGAATTTACTTGTCTGGATAACTGAGCTTCTCTCTCACTATGTAGTGCTATCCTAGGGAAAACCTAGGCGAATTCTGATTGAACCTTTCTATGCCAATCCCAGAATCTGAATACAGTAGGGGTGTGTGTGTGTGTGCGTATATATATATATATACACACACACACACTAGCTGGGGATTGGGAGTTCATAAAATGAAACATCTGAAAATTGCGGTAGATACAGTGCATGAATTGTAGTATGGTGTAGGGCATTGCTTTCTTGTTCTTCAAACTACTGTAAAAGAGTTTCCAATGCAATGGACGCATCAGACTGTGAAGGAGTGTTGACTTGTTCATCAGTATAACTCTTATGTGATTGTGGGTGTCTTCTTTTCATCTGTTGAAAAAAATGGTTCATATAACTAATCATTTGTATGATTGGTGTTCATAAATGAGTGGTCTACTGTAACTCTGAATGTGGAGGGCTCCACAGGTGTCATTCACCATTTGGAACATAAATAGGTTTTATCAGTTCAAAAACTGTAGAAGCTTAAAGCCTTAAAACTTTGATTAGTATTGTAACTATTTAAAATGTACAGTGAGAGGGTTAGAAGTTCTCTGGGAGCATTCAAGCATGCTAATCTAAACCACCTTGTGAAAGTTACAAGTAGTAGCTAGAAGGCAGGTAGGCCAATAGCCTTATTGTCCATTTTTATTTTTTTGTCTGGTACAGACCAGACATCCCCTTACGTGGGTCCAAAACTCTTAGAAATGGTAGTAAGTTGTGCTATCATTTCATCAGACTTTGATCAGTGCAATAGCTGGGCACTAGGGCTTCAAATCACTTTAATCTTGGAGAACAGTGACTCTGGTCATCAATGTAGCTTTAAAAGATATACAGCTGTACAATCTCATATGCCCCCCACACCTCTCTCTCTCTCTTTAATCTGGGTCTTGTCTAACAGGTGTCTGTAGCCTTTGAGGCCTTTATGGAGAATCAGAAGCAACAGGTGTTTATCAGGGTTCCAAGTTGCTGATGCGTAAAAACTTTTGAGCAGCTATGGCAACAAAACTAGTTGCTTACAAGTTACATGCAGCATTTTTATACAGATGCTCAGTAACATGGGGATGAGCCGGTTATAAACATCTAGATACCTATGGATAGACAAACTCTTCCCAAAAAATTTCTGGCAGTAGCTTGCTTTCTCTTCAGTAGCTAGCCGCCTTGAGATGCATTCTTTTTCAGAACTTTCCCCAGGTCCCTGCATCATTTTACACAACTGAAAACATACTATTGATTTATACTATCCAGTGCCCATACCAATATGGGAATCACGGCTGCCTCAATTTTTTGTTAATCCTGAAGTACTGATATTGGGGGGGAGGGGGAGTTGAAATAGTTTGCGTTATTGAATTTTTTATTAAAATGTCTGCTTATCTCCAAGAGACAGTGGTGTGGGCCATACTGTCAAGTAGAAATAGCTGCAATATGTAACTATGAATGGTTTGACTTCATGACTGAAACTTGGTAGCCAAGCCTAGTTTTTTCTGTGATCATTGGGCATAATAGCACTTTCTATAGTTCCTCTGATACCTACACAATATGATTAGTATGACAGTCCTTGGCTTGAGGCCTTTCTCTAGCTATGTCACCCGCTGATATAAATTCACTAGGATTCCTTTCTTTGTCAAAAATGGAGAAGTGTTCTTCATACCATACTGATTTTGTTTTTCTAACAAGTGCACTGTTTTTCAGAACAGTTTTATGAAAAATACTGCACTGACCAATAACATCAGTATTTCTCTGCTGCACAATTAATGACCAAATGTTATGGTTTCAGAAATTGCTGTTTGTTTGGCAATAGAACAAAAATCCTATGCAGAAATAGGGAAGACAGCCCATGATTATAACTGTCTTTTGGGAGGAAAATTCCATTGGAGTAGATCGTCAGACCTTTGACTTCAGTTTAAAATAAAACTCAACAGTACAGATTTCAAGGTTGTTGGTTTTTTTTAAGTCTAGGATTTTGAAATGAGCTTGGGAAGGGGGTAAGTGCCTAAGTCCTATTCCTTTTCTATTTTTAAAGCTTCCTCAAATGTAAGCCCTCAGTACACATCTTTACTTTTAATGCCTTAAAAGCAGTTTTACTACCGTTTCAGTCTGTTTCAGGGATAGCTGCGAAGAAAAAGCATATATATGCATTTGTTTCACAAATAACTAAGTATAGGACAGCAGATTGTATTTTGATAAAATATTGCAAAGTTGTTTCTGAAAAGTTAAAAATCTTTCAATTGGCATCCACAAGAGGTGGCTATTTTCCTACTCTTGTCTCAACAAGAGTGGGTGACGACAAACTGAAAAGAAACTGAAAATAAAAGGACAGTTCTGCCTTCTGTACGGTTAAAGAAAGAGATGAGATGGTAGATGAGACGGTAATGTACTGTAGCACCTATTTGCTTGTTCTATTTATGTTCTGTATTTTATTTTTACTGGATTTTAAAATGTTTATGTTATCCTAGGCCTCTTTTACTGGTTTCAGAAAGACTAAAACAATCAGCCACTGAGGGTGAAATTCACTCTGTGCAGAGGGCCATCAGAAGGCCTGTGCAGCACTTAAATCGTCTTTCAAAGAGTAGGCCCTGATCAGCAAGGCACAAAACCTTATGATTTACTTTAAACATGAGCATTCCCTAGGATGTGTGAGAGCCTGAGCTAGAGCCTTAAGTGAGATTTTAGTGGTGTGTAAACCTTCTGCTGTGCCCTCTGCACGGGGGAGGGGGTGGCGGGAAACCCAGACTAAGATCTTAGAGCCAGCAAACAGCGTTTGGCGCATATAGCAAATACTTAAGGGGAGGCAATAGACCATCACAATTATCATAGTTCTTTATTCACTGATAAAGACAATTTTGGAGATTTTTCCATTCACCATTAAATCTTGGGAATTACTGTTGCTTTGTTTTTTTTCCTGATAACTTGTAACTATTTGCAAAATGTCTTTCATAAATGAATGAATATAAAATGTGAGCTGAAACTGTAAAAAATAATAAAACATATGTAAAACTGAAGATCTCTTTATTCACTCAGCTTCACATTAAAATAACTTTTGTAAGCAAGAGTACAAAATACAATTTCAATAGTTTTACTTCTATTATTCTGGGAAACAAATTAAAAACAGTCAGGTACTGAGGCTTAAAAGTGGAGCCCTGATGATTTGTAACAAACAGACAATGTTTAACTGAATTGGTTGCGGATTTTTAGTGTGGGTCATTGGTGCACAGTTTGATTGGTATTCTGTCCTCTGAGCATTTTAAGTACAATTTGTGCTTCTAAGAGTGACTTTGCAGTTTTGAGCCTTCAATTTTATCTAACCTATATAACTTGTACTTATAAACATAAATAAGGCTAAGATTTTGTCAGGGATATTTTTAGTATAAGACACGGACAGGTCACGGGCAATAAAGAAAAATTCATGGAAGTCTGTGACCTATCCCTGACTTTTAATAAAAATATCCCTGACAAAATGGGGTGCTCAGCTGTGGGGTCCCCACACCACCTGTAGAGGTTGGGTAGCTACCGGGGCTGCTCCCAGCGCTGGGAGCTGCTCCCAGCGCTGGGGGCCCCTACTGCCTGTAGAGATTCAGAGCTTCAGGGTCCCCTAGCTCGGAGGTCCAGGGTACCCCCGCCACCCACAGTGGCTGGGAGTTTTGAAGGACCCACAGCGCCTGTGGCAGCTCGGAGCTCTAGGGTACCCTACCCTCCATGGCAGCCAGGAGCTCCGGGGAGCGCCCACATTGGCCAGGAGCTGTGGGGGGCCCCTGCTGCCCACGGCATACAGGAGCTGCGGCCCTGCTGCCCGCAGCGGCTGGCAGCTCCAGGGGGCACCCAGCTCCTACGTCCACGGGGAACTGTGGGGTCCTCCTGCTGGAGCAGGCGACGAGGAGACCCTGCAGCTCCTGGCTGACAGGGCTGAATTCACGGAGGTCACAGGAAGTCACAGATTCTGTGACTTCTGCGACCTCCATGGAAAAAATCATAGCCTTAATTATAAAGTGTCTTAAAGCAAATCACAGGTTTCTTTGACCAAGTGTCTTGGACTCTTCCCTGTAGCTGAGCTCCATACCAGAGCTGTTAAGCAGACGCGTGTCAGAGTTGCACAGCTCTTAAAATTTCTTTGGTGGTTGACTGACATTCATTTAGGCAGAAAAATGTCTGCACCCAAGCTAGAGCAGCATCATTCGCAGGGGTCCTGATGTCTGACATTTGGCTCTCTGTTGCTGCTGAAAAAACAGCCTGGTCTGTGGCACTGGGTACTCTGGTACTGAATTTGGGTTGTTTGGAAGGGCCCTACTTAGTTTCTCAGGGCTGCTTGCTGCATCTTCATTTTCATGGCTGCTAAGGGGATGCTAAATCTTTTCATCATCCAAGTTCACAATTGGAGGAACCCAACATTTCTTATTTTAATCTTGCATTGTTTAAACATAGGTAAGGCAGTGCTAAATACAAAAGCAAAAACAAAGCAGGAAGAGCCAAACAGAATTTTAAAGAATTATTGGGAGGTTTTCCCCCTCCAATGCACAAAAAATTCATTCAAATATCTTGCACTCTCACATAGCTGTGATAACTATACATACAGTTGCACACATTTCTGAGTATCACAGTTTGTGAAAATCAACTCTTAATGATGCCTTCACCTGAACATGGAACACAATACTTAAAAACATGTGTCTGGATCCTGCAATCAGAGCCATGCTGGCAGACCCCTGCACCAGCATGGATTGGATTGCAGGATTGGGTCCATGATGCGTAAAATCCCTACTAGTTGTCAGAGCAACGTTAACACATTTTTAAAATAAGTCAGGTTCTGCCCCAAATAACTTGATTGTACATATACAGAGTGCTCATATTGGTCCTTTTCTGCCTTTCAGGATAAGCAGTCAAGAAAGTCTCCGCTAGACAGAAGATGTGTGTTTTTGTTTATTTTTTTTGTTTTTGTTTTTGAGTGTTAGAATAAAATGTTGAAGTAGCTAAAATACCAAATCCTATGAACAACGACAACATTTCAGTGGCTGGTGGCAATGCTATTGATATTACACATTTTGAACTTTGTTGGAATTAATTATGCCCTCAGTGGAGAAAGAAGCAGTGAAAACACATCTTTTCCTATAGCAACAAATGGACAGCCATTTCCGTGGAATAAATTAAGGCTCCCTGATTGGATTCTTCCAGTCCATTATGACCTTCTAATTCACCCGAATCTGACTTCATTAATATTCATGGGATCTGTGAAGATTCAAGTCACTGTGGTACATGAAACTAGCACCATAGTTTTACATAGCAAACATCTGGAAATCACCAGTGCAGCTATTGAGGAGGAAAATGGAAAGACCCAAGCAGATTTAAAACAAATGAAAGTTTTGGAATACCCACCCCATGAGCAAATTGCCTTTCTATATGCTGAGCCATTGCTGGTGGATAAGAAGTATTTCCTTTCTATAAACTATATTGCCAATCTTTCAGACGGTTTCTATGGCTTTTATAAAAGTACTTACAAAACTAAGGATGGTCAAACAAGGTAAATAAAGGCTACAGAAGACTTCATACCCTATTTTATATTGATCTTCTCAGTATAAAGCTCTTGTACTTTAAACTGGAGAAAATAATGCTATAATAGTTTAATAACATGCTGACTTTTTATCTCTAAGGGTTTTATTTTGTTTGCTGTACATTAATACTGCTATTGTTGTATTCCACTCTCTTCATGTAATAATGTCTCCCACACCATAATTGTTGGTTTTTATTGTTGCTGTTTTTTTTTCTTTTCTGATTTTTTGAAAAAAATAACTATTTAATATTAATTTTTTTCATAAAGTCAGAAAAGAAAAAATACAGCAACAATATAAACCAACAATTATTCCAAAGCTCTATTTAAATAGAAACTGTAAGAACTGATTACTATATCAACCTCAATTAATACACTTTTAGGGTAAAATACTACTCCATTCTACTCCAACAGTGAATATGTTGTCTAAAGTATAGATTTCAATTTCATAATCTGATCTTGATTCTAGTATGAGACTTGCAGTGACATCAATGGAAATTTTAGTCAGCTGTCAAGAATCACTGAGAGGCAATTAATTAAAGTAAATTGGGCGTAAGCTCTTAAATCACTTAGGTGCTTTTGAAAATGTTACTCTCTCTAGATAAGGGTACATCTTCATAAACTTTTCACCATCTTCCACTATGCGCTTTATAAGCATCTCGGAGTTACCAATTTCTGTTGGACTTGATAAGTAATTCCTAATTAATTGTTCCAAAGGGGTGAGGAGAATCTCACTTTTCAAATACTTCTTCTGTAATTATATGTTTTATGCTGTGGCTTGTCGCCATTTTGGTCCTGGGATATGAGAGAGATTAGGTGGGTGAGGTAATATCTTTTATTGGATCAATTTCTGTTGGAGACAAGCTTGAAAGCTTGTCTTATTGGTAGGGCCCTACTAAATTCAGAGTCCATTTTGGTCAATTTCATGGTCATAGGATTTAAAAAATCATAAATTTCATGATTTCAGCTATTTAAATCTGAAATTTCACGGTGTTGTAATTGTCAGAATCCTGACCAAAAAAGGAGTTGTGGGTGTGTGTCACAAGGTTATTGTAGGGGGGGTTGCAATACTGCTACCCTTACTTCTGCGCCGTTGCTGGCGGCAGCGCTGCCTTCAGAGCTGGGCAGCTGGGGAGCAGCAGCTGCTGGCCAGGAGCCCAGCTCTGAAGGCAAAGCCGCCGCCGCCAGAGCAGCACAGAAGTAAAGGTGGCATGGTGTAGTATTGCCATCCTTACTTCTGCGCTGCTGCTGGTGGGACACTGCCTTCACAGCTGGGTGCCCGACCAACAGCTCTCCAGCTGCCCAGCTCTGAAAGCAGTGCAGAAGTAAGGGTGGCAATACCATGACCCCTCCCCTTAAAATAACCTTGCGACACCCCTGCAACTCCCTTTTGGGTCAGGACCCCCAATTTGAGAAATGCTGGTCTCCCCCATTAAATCTTTATAGTATATAGTAAAAGCACACCAAAAAAACCAGATTTCATGGAGAAAGATCAGATTTCATGGTATGTGACGAGGTTTTTCTTGGCCATGAATTTGGTAGGGCCCTACTTATTGAATCAAATTCTGTTGGTGAGATAAAGAGATTACCTCACCCACCTAGTCTCTCTAATCAGATTACATGTTATTCTGAAGAATCAAAAATAGCCTCAGTGGCAGCATGGATACATAGTTCAGATCTGTCTCTCTTATGACTTAACCATTTTGTAATTTTGACAGGGGACAATTGTACTGTGACCTGGTATCAGGATTTTGTCATGGTCAGAGAACCTAGTTACAATACAGTTTTCTCCTGACCCAGTTACAACAAATGACAGGATTCTCAAAGATATATAGGTGCCTAACTCCCACTGAAATCAATGGGAGTTAGGTGCCTAAATACAATTGAGGTTCTGAGCTATGGTGCCTCAAGGACAGCACCCACTAAGTGCTTTGAAAAGTCTCTACAGCTACCTTACTGTTTAGATTTCCTTTAAGCAAGCAATTTTCCTTATAGGCTATCAAGTGAATGTTGAATGAGTTTTGATTTATTAATTTACCTTGGTAAAGAAAAACACTTTTCTTGCAAATTCTGCTGCTTGCTGTCTCCTTTCAGATTGTTGGCTTCTACTCATTTTGAACCTACTTCAGCCCGCATGGCATTTCCATGTTTTGATGAACCATCCTTTAAGGCAAATTATACAATAAAGATTCGGAGGGATGGGCAACATAGTGCACTATCTAATATGCCAAAGGTGAATTTTTTCAGTCGTATCCTCAAGTGCTTTGCACCCATGTATGTATTTTCTTCCTCTCTTTATTGGGTGGTTGCTATTCATGTGTTTATATGAGACCAAATAAGGTGGGCCTGTGATTTCCTTATATCAAGCAAAGAGTTGTTTTGCCCCTTGTTTTTACATTGTCAATAATATGAGAATAAGGGGGTATATAGAACTAATTCAAAGAAATAATTCTTCATGCAGCATCAGCCTGAGGAATTCACTGCTGTAGAATGTCAGAGGCAGATACCATGGATGGGTAATTTTGTGACCTCTTTAGCAGCATCTATAATTATATATGCTAAAATAACAGTAATCAAATCTCATGGCCTGTGTTATTCAAGAGGTCAGACTAGATGGCCTTAAAATCTGAATGTATGAATCACGCTTCAGGGCATAAACTGATTACTGACAGGGGACAGGAAGAAATTTAGCAAAGCAGGAAGGAACATTGCAAAAAACATTTATCTGCCTTCCTCTGAAATATCAGGTATGGACTATTGTCACAGGCAGGATATTTTGATTTGATGAACCAATAGTCTGATCATCTGGTATGGCAAATCCTATATTATTATTATGTCCTATATTAAAAATAAAAAAATCTCTGAGCTGATCATTGGCCCTTTACTCACCAGCCCTGATTATTCTATCCTTCAGCTACAGGAAGGTTAGGCAGGTAATTTACCCCATCTCGCAGTGCTTGCCTAAGTTCCCGCTTAACTTTCACATTGGATAATATATGTTGAACAGTCTTACAAAGAACAGCTGGCAGTTTTATTGAAAAATGAAATGCATCTACATACTAGAAGCAGAACTGAGTATATGTGGTCTGTCCCAATTCATGTTTTCTAGGTAAAGACTCTAAAGCTAGACAACAACCTGTTTGAAGATCACTTTGCAGAGAGTGTAAAAATGAGCACCTACTTGGTAGCATTTATAGTTAGTGATTTCCAGTCAGTCAGTGGTACAACTTCATCTGGAATTAAGGTAGGTTTTAAATGTGATTATATATATATTCAATTGAGAAACCATCCATTTCCCTTCCTTCCGTGGCCAGCATAGATCACTCAGACTTAACCATTGGACTTACTTTCAGAACCTGTCAGCAATGCTCTTTACTTGGCTAAAAGGGTCAGCAATGTGCAGTGCAAATCAAGTAACTTTTACCTTCCAACAGTTTGGGGATGCTGCCTACACAATGGTCCTAGCCTTTGTTGAACTTTTAGGAATCAAATCCAGGGTTCACCCAACTAAAATCCACAGTATAACCAACAGACCACATCAAGGTCCTGCCAGCTATACTGAAGATGTAGAAAGTGGATAAGAAGGTATGGAATGTTGGTTGTTTATTGGTGTGTTCTCAGTGCAGCAAATTTTGCTCATGGGATCTGGACAAGTACACATGCTTCATCTTGCCATAGCAAGATGGCATAGGTGCAGATCCACAAAGGTAGTTAGGCACCTAAGTCCAAGTTTTAGTCACACCTGCAATCCACTGCTCACTGCCTCCTAATGCTGTAGGTGCCTAAACTTATTCAGTTGCCTATATTTTCACTGTAAAAGTCCTGTAGATGCCTAAGTTTCTGTTTCTGGGCATGCATACTGCTGTCTCGCTCTAAGCATCTGGATGTCTATCTCCCGCCTAAGCCTCTGTGTGATGCATGAACTGTTAAGATAAATGGAGGAGCACCAACCTCATCTGTGGGGCCCAATCTGGTAGGCATGCTACCTGATCAGGTCCCATTCAAAATCTAGCATGAGGAGGAGATGGTGCTGCCACCACCCGCATTATAACTTTTAATCCAGTGGTTAGAGCACTCACCTGGGATGTGGGAGACCTGGGTTCCTTTCCTCCCTCCCCCCGAGTGAGAGAGATGATTTGAACAGGGGTCTCCCACATCTCTCAGGAGAGTACTTCACCCACTGTGTTATGGGCTTTTCTGATGTCAGGCTCCCTCAATCTCTCCTTTTGAAGTGGTTCCACTTTGGATAAATACTTAATTACTGAAACGGGGACTGGACCTCAGGTTTTCCACCTCCCAGGTGGGTGCCCTAACCATCAGGCTACAGAGTCATTCTCTCTCTCACCTAATGACTCTTTAAAAATCTATCCAAAGTGGATCAGCTTCAACAGGAGAGATTCGGGGAGCTCCACATCAGAATAGCCCAAGGGTGGTTAGGGCACACATCTGACTGGTGTAGGAGACCTCTGTTCAAATCGTTTCTCCTCAAGCAGAGTAGGGAATTGAGTCTGGGTCTCCCACATCGCAGGTGAGTGCTCTAACCACTGGGCTAAATGTTATATGGTAGGCACCCCCATCTCCTCATCTGATTGTTTTTTGTGGAGTAAGGCACATATCTAACTCATTTTCACAAGAAATGACTTAAGTGGCTAAGAACCTGATACCAGGAGAGGGTTTCTGGCTGTGGACCACTAGCAGAGCTAAGTACCTCCCTGCAGCCTGGACTTGGGTGCCTAGCTCTGTGAGAAGGGTGGGCTTAGAATACACCCCTTTCCTCAGCATCTCCCATTGGCTAGTTTCAGTGGCTAGGATACGGGCTTTTGTGAATACTATTCTTTGGCACCTAGTTTTCCCCATTTATTATACAGGGAACCTAAGCACCTAACTCAGGCTTTGTGTATTGCATTGCTGTTCCAATGATTTTTCTAGTCGGCTAAAAGTTATGCATTGAAACGTAGACAGTCACAATGCCTAAGTCCTTTTGTGGATCCAGCCCATAGTTCTTACTCTGCATTTTGCATTCTTAAACTAAATTCAAAGGAAGTGAAAAGCAGCCAAACAACTGCTTTATTTAAGCCATATTTCATGTAGTTGTATATATTGTATTTATTCAACAGGTGTCAGTGTATGTCACTCCAGAGAAACTGAATCAAGCTCATTATGCACTGGAAGCTGCCATAAAGATATTGGAATTCTATGAGCAATATTTTGGTATCTATTACCCTCTCCCAAAACAAGGTAATTTGGTGAAACCTATGCCTAATGTTCAATAAAACACGAGGTTGTAAGATGGTAAGTAAATTTGAGCCTATTATTATTTATTTATCGTTACTTTTTATTTATATAGTGTGTCATAGCAGGGAACAATCCAGACTAATGAGTAGCTGTGTCACTCCTGCTCTGTAACCTAGGGTGCCCTTTACAATGCCTTGCTGCTCACAAACAGACTCCAGCATGTAAGTCACTCCCAGCTATGTCTATGTGTGTGCTATAGCCAGCCAACCACACCTCAGCTATTACCAACCTTAGTTTACCACAGGGTGAACCCAGTACATGCCCATTCTCGGTTTCCCCCCCAGATACATATATCCCATACTTCCCAGCCCTCTCCTGGACAGTGCAAATATACTGAGTCCATTAGTCCTTTAAGGAAATAATATTTGCACAACTTGTTGCCCCAAATGGAGTTACTCAGACATGTCAACTTGAACACACTGGATCAGATAAAACAAGTTTATTAGCTACAGAGAGAGAGATTTTAAGTGTATACAAGTAATGAGGCATAAAAGTCAGACATGGTTACAAGAAAAATAAAAATAGAACGCTTATTAATGCCTAACTTAACAAATTATATTCAAAGCAAAATTTTCTCACCACGTACTTTCAGCAGCCTTGCTGACCAACTTCTGTAGGTCAGGTCCCCTTCCCCAGAGTCCAACAGCTGCTTCCTCTGTCTCTTCAAGTACAGTGAATGTGGTAGGCAGTAAGAGAGAGAGAGAGAGAAGTGCCTTCAAGTATTTGTTCCTCCTTTTTATAGTTTCAGTTCCTCTCTTAAAAACATTTCCAGCTGAGAACCAGGAGCCAAAGAGTATATGTGGAAAAATATTCCCTTCTGTTTTTTTCACCTGTTTGAACTTTGTCTTCCCTTCCTGTTTGATTATTCTAACTTGAATTTAAGTTGTAAACAAGCAGAGCATGCATACCTTTATTTAGGACAGACCTGTTTGCCAACTTATGTTTGGGCAGGGCTGTCAGGTTTGGAACATGTTAATAACATCATATAGGAGAATCTCATAACTTCACAATGTTGCCACACAAATTTTATCAGGACCAGACTGAGCACCAAATTATGAGTTTTCAAATCGTACCTTACAAGGCATGTGTACAAAGATTAATACAATAGTGAGTAGGGTGTGAATACAGGAGTGTGTTATGTCATATATAGCATCTATAAGTGCTGTGCTTAAAAAGTATGAAAATGAGATCCCTGCCATGAAGATCTTGCAATCGAAATAAACATACAGAAAAATGAGGGAAAGCATACAGCAAAAGTAAAATATTCGAGCAGTGACGTATAACCTGCATCCTGTTAGTTCCACAATTTCCCTAGCTTTTGTATATTTATTTTATTTATTTATATATCTGAACCAGAGATTTATAAATGAGGGAAGTGATTGCAAATGGTGTTCTTAGGGCTAAACAATTATGAGGATCCTCGGGGACGGTTGAGGATGCTTTGCCTAATTATTAATACAGATATTTGGTTTGGTAAATTAGGGAATCCATTTTTTAAAAAAGTGATAAACAGAAGTAGTTACTTTACAGTGGCCAAATCCTCTTTCTCATGCTCTTGGAAAGATTAACAATTACAGAATAGTCTCTTTGAGCAAGCCTTGCTTCTCTTCGCAGGATTTATTCTTTGATAACAGAGAAATTATACTATATCAGGAAGATACTTCACTTCTGATCATTTTTTGGTGGCAGGAAGCACTGTAAAGAGGTACTTCCTCTGTGTGGTGAAAGTTCCTGTAGCTATTGAAAGCAATAGACCATCAAAGCATTTCTGGTAGCTGGAAGAGATTTAAGTATGTGGTTGTCATGTTACCTATTCACATACTGCCTGATCAACTCTCATTGAAGTCAATAGAAGATTCCCACCAGTTTCAACAGGAGCTGAATTAAACCAATAATGGAGACATTTTCATTTACTATTTCCTCTACTAGACTTGAGCAATGATTCTAATGTCCCACATATCAACGTATATTAAGTTCTACTGCTTTTCAGATCTTGTTGCTGTCCCTGACTTTCAGTCAGGAGCCATGGAGAACTGGGGCCTGACCACATACAGAGAGACTTCTCTGCTTTATGATCCTGAGACTTCTTCAGCTTCTGACAAACTTTGGGTTACCATGGTGATAGGACATGAACTTGCTCATCAGGTAGTCTAGTTTGGATAATCTATTGTGCACGTCCATCAGGACATGGAAGGATATATGTTATAGATAAAAATAAAAATGCTGTTTTGATTAATAAGTATTTCTGCTCTGAAAATTGGCTCTGTAAAAACGGCAGTATGGATTCCATGTACATTGTCTCTAATGTGTCAGTCATAAAAGTGCTCATTTTAGAGGAGAAAAGATGTCTTTTTCTAATTACCAGTTCTGCAAACTCACCCTAAGATCTGAGTGTTAAACTATTTTCTTTCTTTTTGTTCATCACCACCATTAATAAACGTTCCTTTATTAATGGTGATGATGAACAAAAAGAAAGAAAATACTGTTCTTTCTGGCCAGATTATGCCCTTAGTTAAACAGTGAAATTCTGCTGCTTTCAGAAGGTTTGCTGAGTGTAAATGATTGGCCTTAGTTAAAAATTCTATCCACTTAAAATGGCCCCCATCACTAAAGCACCTAGGCATTTTACAAACAATAAACTATTCACACAGAACCCTTATAAGACAGGGGAAGTTTTATTGCTTCTTTTTTTCTCTTAACAAGTGGGGAACCGGGGATACACAGAAGTTAAGTGCCTGACTTTTAGAAGCACTCAGCTCCCACGCTCTGTTTGAAGTTATTGTGAAATTTGGATGCTCTGTGCTTAAAGTTGCTTGCCCAAGATCACATAAAAAGTCAGTCGCAGAGGTGGGAATTTAAGCTAGATCTCTTTAATCATCTGTTTGTTATATAACCACACAGACATTTTCCCTCTCTGAAATGACAATGTACATCAGTGAAGAGAATCCAATTCTTTGCTATGTTGGCTCTGCAATACTAATAGGTGTCAAACGTTGTAAACCCTTATATTTGCCACTTTAGTAAACAACTATGATTCTGAACGCAAGGAGCATGTATATTGAGTAAGAAGTTGCCATTTTTGAATACTTTGCAAAGTAGAACTGCATTTTAAGGAATTAATACCATGATTCATCAAGAGGCTTCAGATTAACTGATGACAGTATGGTAAAGCAGTGACATTAAAAACTGATTTTCTATTGATTCATAAATTAGTCTGGCTTTGATTTATTAAGGACTAGTGTAGATTTCCAATTGTTAATTTCTGTATCTGCTACAGAAATTAACTATTTGTTTGAGCTAGCATATTGAAAATATCTCTATATCTCATAAGCTACTTTACTAAATATCTTATTTACTGTATTTCTAAACTCTGGGTCAAATCTTATTCACCTGAGTTCTGAGGGTGGTCCCATTGACTTTAAACAAATTACTCATATCAGTAAGGCAAGCAGGATTTGGCCTTAACTAACACTTTTTTATAAAACCAGTGAAACATTCTAAAGATGAATGCCTGTGACATTCGTTTATGTTCAAAAAGAGATTCAAGTACTCGTCCTGTAATGGCTTTCCTAATAGTATACCATATTTAACATACTCCCCTTATTATTTATTTAAATAAAAAGAAATTGGTGATTAAGAATTTGGTGTGATAAATGAACAACACGCAGTAATGATGAGCCCTGCACTCATCCATTTTATTGCCATATGTTAGAGAATGACTTTTGCTGATAACTGATGGCATAGATTTCTGAATGCTTAGAGTGATTTCCTGAGTGGTAGGATCATTGTTTTATGTAATAAGAAATGACCCAATTCCAGATCCTGTCCCGGGTAAGACTAGGGTTGGGATACTGGACATGGCACAGCTCTTGCCAGAATTTGGCCTTGTTGATAGATTTATTGTTAATGTACTTACCAATTTTTTGTGACTGAGAAGAGATGTTTCACTATTAATTGGAAATCAGACATACGTACATCTTTTAAAATACTCACTGTCAGAAGTAATATTATTGATTTAGTTGGAAGAAGTTCTTTATTCTTCCTCTCTGTCTGGGACCCATTAATGAACATTTTATTTCTTTATGAACCATTTGTCTTAATTCCTTTATATCTTCTTTATCTGTTTCTGAAAATATATTTTAATCTATTTTTAGTGGTTCGGTAATCTTGTTACCATGGAATGGTGGAATGACATCTGGCTGAATGAAGGGTTTGCTCGATACATGGAATTTATATCTGTTGATGCCACGTACCCAGAGTTGCAAGTGGTATGTATGGTAAATTGTAGCCTGTTTCATTTATAATTCAATATGGTTTTCCTGAAGCGAATACACAATTACTATCTTTTTACTCTTCCAGAATGATTATTTGTTAGGTACCTGCTTTGCAGCAATGGGAAGAGACTCTATGAACTCATCTCGCCCCATATCTTCAAAAGCAGAAAACCCAACACAGATCAAGGAAATGTTTGATACTGTGTCATACGACAAGGTAAATCTGCTTCATATTCATATGTAATGGCAATTTTTTTTTCAGTTGTATAACTGGTTTATAATGTTACAGGCAGCATAGACAGGAAACTTGGCATTGACATATTAACAACTTGCCTTTATAAAAGAACAAAACGTATGTGTGGGGGAGGAGGAGGGGCGTGGGATTAAGGATTAAACTAAACTGCGAAGAGCCCTCCAGAATGATGCTAAGCACCGTCACCTTCCACTGACACCAGAAGAATGGCAGCACCTTGCAAGATCACACCCTTATTAAGTTTTTTGACTAAAAGCACTTTAATAGCCGGGTATTATTCCATTGTAACAAATGTCAAAATGTCTGTTCACTTCGGTGGGTAAAGGACTGAGCCATAAAGACTCAATCTTGCCTTTAGCTCCCATTGACTCCACTGATAACTGGGGTATGCAGCGCTTTGTAATTCAAAGAGAGTTGCACATTGCAGGATTGTGTCCTAAAGTTTATAGAGAGAGAGAATTCAGCATGTCTCTCCATTTCTCTTAGTGAATATGGAATTTCCATCTGTAGCTTCTCATTTGTTCTATAAATTCTTAATTAAATCATCTTATAACAGTCAAAATAACTAAAGTAATTTGTTTATTTAATCTCGTTGTCTATGTGTAAGTTACAACTTGGAGAGAAAAGGTGCTGATACTAAGGGGAAAAAATGAGTGGTGACGTTTTGGTTCCAAATGCGCTAAAATCTATCATTTTCTCACACCAGAGTGTTATAGTTGGTCTGCATTTAGTTGTCATAATACAGTTATATGCTTGGCCGAATTATTCTAAATTGTTATAATTTATGATCTGTCTGCTGTGAAAGAAACTAAAACAATTAGCTAATAAAATAGTAACTTTACATGGGACAGCTGTTCGAATAATTTACAAGATTATATAGTTAATGCCTTCCTGCCAAGGGGTGGTCCCCTTGTGAGTCCTTTCAGACCTCAACCACAGACCACACCACAGCAGGCCACCACCTGTAGAGCTTTTTACATATATTTACACTCCCCCAGCCAGCTCCCCCACTTGCTCCTGGGAAAGGGAACAGAGCTAGCAGCAGTCAGTCAGTCCTGCCCACCTCTGTCTTCCTTTGGGCTCTCAGCTTTCCTCTCTGTGCTTCCTTCCTCTCAATTTATATGTTCCCCACAGCTAGAGGTGCTTCCCCCTCAAATTAGCCCTATAGCTCTACTTAGTTAATTGATCTTGTGGTTAGGTCCCAATTAACCTATACTGACAAGGATTTCAGTGACAGGGCGCTGAGTCAGCTCCTGACTCAGTGTACCCTGTTACACTTCCTCACAGTATCTTAATGAAGGACATTTGCTAATGGCTGTCTAAAAATCACCATAAAATATTTTAAACTTTTGGGGCCAGAAGGGAATACATTTGTGTAAAGTGAAGGCAAAATAGGAAGCTTGAAGATCAAATTTCAACTTGAATTCTGTAACGTCCTGTTGCATTGTTAGATTTTCTTTATGTTAAAGAACAAAATCTCTCATGCTGTCTGAAGTAGCTCACAGCTGTGAGTGTGAGGTTCAGGTCAGACTGTCAGAAAACAGGGCTGACACCCGAAACTGGCAGCATAGTCTGTAATTAGATTTCACCAAGCCAGTAACAAATGTGCACTCCTGGATTACTGTATTAATCTCACCATGGAGTCACAAACAGTCCCTTTAGGCTCTCCAGTGCATCTTGCCACCCAGACAAACTAGACTTTGTGATGAAAGGTTATTAAAACCAAAAATCACCTCACATTAGGTTACTCCCAATCCCAAAGGATCAGTCATCTACCCAGTCAATGGATACTCTTGATTTTACACAAAACCAACACTGGCAGCTAATTTCTCTAGTAAACTAACTAAAGGTTTATTAGCTAAGAAAAATAAATCAGAGTTATTGTGCAGTTAAAGCAGGTAAAATACATTAACAGGTGAGTTAAAGTTTGTAAATCCAAAATGATAATAGAGTTGTAGTAATCTGCTAGATTTCCAAAAGTTCCTCAGGGTTACCCAGAATAATTCTGGAGATCTCTGCCCACTTGTTCAGTATTCCACCCTGTTAGAATCCAAAACAGTTCAGAGATACAGAATCGACCCCTGAATCCATTCTTATAGTGTCTTTCCATAGAAGGCAGTCTGGCAGGCATATTCATTCACTGCATGGGCTCTTCCTTTGTTGATTAAATGCAAACAGAGTCTGTGAATTTCCACTGTCAAACACAAAGACCCATGATTTGAAGTTACCAATCTTTTACATTTACAAGGCTCCAATTTTGTGTGATGGGTAGACATAATGTAAATACAATGTGATAGCCTGAAACAATCCTTCATTAGTTTTCATCTAGTAAATTCTCATCTTAATGTTAACACACACTTTTGATCTAGGGTTAATTTAGTACAGGGATATATATATATATAGTGCAGTAGCACTCAACAGGTTCCAGATAAGGTGAAGACAATATCATTCACATTTCCTTTTAACCAAATTAACATTTGAGTGAATTGGTGCACTTAGCATTTCTTTGATGTTCACACACAAGTGAATTGGCCTGTGACTCTGACTTGCTGGCTTGTCAGTGTTACACTCAGAATTTTGTTAAGTATAATTTTGAATTGGCAAGTGTAT
Source organism: Natator depressus (assembly GCF_965152275.1). NCBI lineage: Eukaryota > Metazoa > Chordata > Testudines > Cheloniidae > Natator > Natator depressus. The sequence goes on from NC_134238.1 coordinate 61,054,862, forward strand.
TTATTTTTATGCTGACTGACATCTCTGCTTAGATTATTGCTCAGACTTTCATCAGGGTTGTCTTTCTCCTTTTTTTCTCACTCTAGTTAAAACTCCTTTTGACTGATCACCAAAAGCATTTTATTTCAGGCAGGATGCATAATTTCATCTGAGGTCACAACTCGTGCCGCTTTATTGGCCAGGGAGACTAAGTCCAGTCAGATATTAGGTCCATCAATTACTTTGGGAGTCACATTCTGTGCTGATTTACACTCTATCCAATCCCAATGAAGTCAATAGAGTTGAACAGGGCATAGATCAGCACTAAATTTAACTCTAAGGAGAAATTATTTTCTGCAGGGAGCTATGTGGGAGCTGAGGAAGGACAAAATCCACCTTTCGAGCTGACAGGTGGGGCAAGGGCAGATCTGTAGCTACTTAGCTGAGGAAGGACAAAATCCACCTTTCGAGCTGACAGGTGGGGCAAGGGCAGATCTGTAGCTACTTACTTTAGCATCTGGGTTAGAATAAGGGTCATAGTCCCTTATGCACCTGCTGCATGTGGGTTTGTGGTCACTAGTTCCACCTAAATACAAATCCACTGATCAAGTTTGCACCTCTTCCCTCGCCTGTCTCCAAACCTCCCCTAAACACTGGGTTCAGAGGATCCTGTGCCAAGTCCATTTCTTCCATACATGGGTGATGCAGCATCCCCCTTGCATACCTTCTCTTTAGCTGGCCTTCCACCCATCAGAACCACAGTGCTTCTGTGGTGTTTGGGGCCTTCTGCAGCTCCTATTTTCATTACCCTCGTGATTTAGTTACAGTCTGCAGCCATCATCTTGAAATGACTTGTGGCCTTTCATCTTGGTGCCCATTTATTTGACTTTTCACCTTTTATGTTCTCAAAATTCTCCATGTGTTAACAATTTTACATTGTTGTATAACGTAGTTATGGCTGTTTCAAGGCAGCTGGAATTTATATGCTGATTCAACTGTGTCAAATCATCTGCAGGGGGCTTGCATTCTGCACATGCTGCGGAACTTTCTGACTGAAGAGGTGTTCCAGAATGGAATAATTCATTACTTAAAGAAACACAGTTATAGTAATGCAAAGAATAATGATCTCTGGAACAGCTTGGCTAATGTAAGTTCCCTTCTTTTATTTTAGCTAACATACGGCACACTCCTATACATATGCATCTGGGGTGAAACTTACCCCCATGCAGATAGCACGCACAAGGTCTATGTGCAGTTTAAATCCCATTTAAGCCTTGTTTTGAGGTCACGGTGTGTAGCTCTTATGCTGTCTTTGTGCATAGGAGTGAATTTCACACCCCAGTGACTTTCTTGCACTCTGTCTCAACGTGAAGCTGTTCAGAAAGTCAGTCATTATGAATGGGCTTTTTAAATCTTTAAGAGAATTAGAGAAAATGTTTACAAAATGCAAACAGATTTAAAATTTGAGAGGCACATTGGCAGAAACTCAGAGAGAAGAGAGCTGCAGAATGAAAGGGCATATTGATTGTGACTAATTCCTGTCAAAGTCAGCACCTTGCTGGATTAGGCTGTATGTGTGCAGTTGGGAGAACAAATAGACACATTTCACTGTATATGTAACAATGTGAACTGTAACATTAGGAGCAAAAAAATTCATTAAATAGATTCAGCTGAGATGATGCCCTAAAGACTAGTAGAGCAATAATAAACTCAATACGTCATTTGATACAATAGGAACTACTATTGTGCGAGATATGATTTCAGATGTGGAGGAATTAGCAACAGGTACAAACGATTATTGCAGGGCTGTTCATCAGCTGAGTTTATGATGTGACTTTGTTGGAATGATCATAAGACAAAGCATTGCATTAGTCCAGTCTTTAGGTCTCAAAGGTAAGAATAGCAACCTTAGCATAATAATCCATTTGATAGAATAAAGGTCATATCTTGTACACTTTTTCCGATGACAAAAAGATAATGGGCCTGTTCTTCAACTGCCGTAAATGAGCATAGCTTCATCAAAGCCAGTGGGGCTATGCCCATATTCACTAGATAAGGATCTAGCCCAGTGGCCAGATCAATCCCTGGTATAATTCCGTTGACTTTAATGAAGTTTTTTATTCCTAATGCTTCTGTTTGCATGGTTACATGTACAATGGCGTGGATCTATTTGTTCTCTCAATTTCACAGTGAAAACCCAGCTTTTTCACAGTTTAATCATTAATGGGAAGTATATCAAACAAAGTATTTGGCTGGGGTCAGACCCATAGACAAGGTTACCCAACAAAGAAGTATCAGCTATTGGATATACCAAGTTTAAGGAGAAAAAATTACCCAATATTCCATTCTGCAACCTAACTAACAACATTCATACAAACCAGGAAAAGTCAGCATCTCCGATATAATAGAGTTGAGTATTACTAGCCAAGCAATGAGTCACTTAATGGAAAGTAGAAAACAAGTAAGAGCATGTGCAATACAAACAGAAGAACACTGGGTCTAAGGAGAACCCTGAGGGGCTATACAACACACCCAGGTCATATTTAAAAAAAGAAAAGAGAGGAAGCAAACTGGTTATGGTCTACTATAAAATATGTGAAGTCTGTAAAGATTACGTCCAAAAACCAAGTCGGTGTCTTCTAAACATTTTTTTAAAAGACATGCTTATGAGCAATGTCAAGTTTATTCACATCAAAAAGTTTAGTCATAAAAATCTATTGGAGTCAGCCTGCTACTGAACATCAGGACTAGGCAGCTGGTAATGGGCAGTCTGAACACTGAGTTATAGTGTCTAAGGTTCTAGGCAAGAGATCAAAGAAATCAAAATTGCACAGGTAGGACTGTTGCTGGTGGTTTGGGTGAATACTTGAGTGAGACCAAGTTTAAAGGGTGATTTACTGATCTAAACAGCAGTTGTACAAAGGGCAAATTCTGGATGTGACCAATTATACCAGAAAATTACTTGAGAGGCATATTTCATGTTTTTCAGGGGCAATTTCACCAGAGGGTTTTGATAATTTGACTCAAAGTATTACTAAAGGCTTTAGAATGTTTCTTCAGGGATAACTGACTTTTAAGTGTTGGTAACTGGCTGAGATTTTTCTTTTGCTGGATAACAATTGCTAACACTGAAATAAGAAATCAGGACTATAATAAATGGTATTTTCAGTATGACTTGCTAATCCTGTTTTGAAAATGTGTATTTTTACAGACATGTTCAGAAGAGGACTTTACTTCTGGTAAATTTTGTTACAGCAAAAGTCAGGTGGCTAAGAATGCAGTGAGTACATATTGCTATCTGCTTTCTCTGTATTAGACTAGCGCAGAAAGAACTAATCAGTTGCATCCTTGTAATTTAACCATTAATGTAGATCTCTATTGAGCAGATACTTCAGCATCTACTTCACTGACACTGTGGTTGTGCTGAAGTAGGATGGAGTAAGATTGTATATCTGCTTTTCACCTGTATCCCTTATAAAAATGGGATGTGTATTTCATGAGGCAATCTCTGTGACAAAAAAAAATTGACTAAATAAGCAACTGCAGATATTTAAACTTGTCAGGGGGAAAAAAGGAAAACAGCAGTGGCAAAGAAATAAAGACAAGGATGAGACTGCAAAAGGCCAACAAGGCTTTCTAATCAATTTAAAAGGATCCACTGAGCTTCACTGTCAAATATCGTCACATCAAATGACTTTAGCCAGGGCTTTGGAATGTGTGTGTAATAGAACATCATTATACAGCCTGACATGGCTGTGATCACTTGTGAAAGCAGGCTAGAAAATATCGACCACTTAAAAGGAAACTATCAGATCAGAGTGTGTGTGCATGAGTGTGCACACACCTGAAAAAAGTGCCCTTATTTGTGTTTCTGATAGCATTTCAGGTGATTACAAATGCAAAAAAAAATTCCAATATACTTTTCACCATTTTTATTTGGAGTATTTTTTTAAAGATTTATCTTGACTGAGTCCATTACCACTGGGTATGAGTATGGGGGAGTTGCTTTCACTCCAGTTTTTTTTGGGAGTGGGTGAAGCACATCTTTGCCGAAATCAAGAGTAGACTTTGCATTCTCAGTGTGTCCCCAGCATCATCCTTGATGGAGCAAATCTACCTTTGAGCAGGGGATGCCGTTGGGCAGCCACATAAGTGCAGTGCACCTGCTATAGAAGTGGGGGTGTCCCTCTTCAAGATCCATGTGAAATTTAGTGGCACCTGCAGCGGGCTCTGGGCCCCCAGCCCTAAAGGGCAGACGATGTGGCTCTCAGTTTTTAACATGTATTAGGTCAGATTCACTGATACGCTGTGGCTACTCTGCTGCTTTGGCCAATTAATCCAGGTTTACAGCTGTTTTGCATCACCTTTGCGGTACAACACAACTGAAGTGTACTGGTGAACATGGTCCAACAGCTGTTCCTCTGTTAGGCATAAAGCTTGGGTATAATTAGAAGAACAGAGTGATCAACCTGACCTAGCACTGTTCTGTTGTGCCTACAGAACTAGTTGTCATCTTGGCAGCATTGGAGACCCAGTCTCTCCCAGGCTGATCTCTAGTACAAGTGCTTCTTGTGTAGAGACATTTGTTCAGCCTTTTAAATGGGCCATCAGAGAGCCTCGTGATAAGGATGCAATGAATGAACCTGATTCATGCCTTGCTTACACTGGTTTTAGATTAAAGGAGTCACTCCTGATGTACACCTGTGTAACAGAGAGGAGAATCAGTCTCACTGTATTTATCTTGAAATTAAATACATATTTGCCTGAAGACTGCTAAAATATTTGTCTTTTTTCCTTAAGATATTTTGTGGATGTGCCTGTAATTTTAAAACAAATGACTAAGATCTTTTTTGACTTCAGAGTAGTGTTTGATAATATCTGAAAAGTGACAGGTAATGTTGGGGTAAATAACTTTCTCTTTTGCACTTTTTTCAGCATAGCTATTATGTTGATGAACACTTTGATATTGTGGAGATAATGAACACATGGACACTCCAGAAAGGAATTCCATTGATTATTGTCGAACAAAATCAGAAGAGAATTAAAATAAGACAAGAACGCTTCTTGAAAGGCATTTTCCCACATGATCCTCAATGGGCCTCAATGCAAATTGGGCAAGTGCAGGCACATGCTGATGGTGCTTGTAGAATTTGATTTACATATTTGAACACCTATTGACATTGTGGTGTTATTTTACTGTTCTCTTCTCCTTTTTAGCTTCCTCTGGCATGTTCCCTTGACGTACATCACAAGCCACTCCAAAAGTATTGGAAGACATTTACTGAAGAACCACTCAGGTATAGACTGACTTGTTAATGTCCTGTTTTGTGTTTAGTCTCAAGGAATAGAATAGAATCATAGAATATCAGGGTTGGAAGGGACCTCAGGAGATCATCTAGTCCAACCCCCTGCTCAAAGCAGGACCAATCCCCAATTTTTGCCCCAGATTCCTAAATGGCCCCCTCAAGGATTGAACTGTGTTGTACACATACCTTCTTAATACTGCTCCTGCTTATACTGTAGTCCCTTAATTCTTATTTAAAAAAACAAACAAACCCTGATCCCAGCATAGTTACAAATACAGGACCTTCCCGGAGTGTGGATCTCTGTTAATAGAAGTTGCTTGCATTTTCACATTGCTAGAAAATCTTTAATATGAAGATTTAAAAGGTTATTGTTTCTGCTTTTCTGTGTAGCCTCTCTTAGACATTTTAAAACTTATTTTTCCCTTCGGAAAAGGTCTTGTCATAATTATTGCTTTATTTACTATGTATCTATGAAAGGGCCAAATTCTCTGTTCTTTAATCAAGCAGAACTTCCATTGAAGGCAATGGGGCACAGAGAACCCACAGTGTCAGAACTAATATAGGGAACTGAAGAGCACTGTGATGGTTGCCTACATTTTCGTTAATTGAAAATTGTGGTAGATCAGTTGGGAAAACTGCAGGGTTCCTTCGTGGCCACCATTTTAGAACAGGCATCGTTTTAGATTTTATTTTTTAAAGCAACAATGAAGATCTTAAAATTTCCAAACCTTCTGGTCTGCTAAACGGAATTCAAAATGGATGTGCTTACAGTTACTTTAAAATGTCAAGTGCCCAAGGATACAAAATTACCACCACAATAGTGCAGTTTGTGAGAATTTCTAGGTCCCATTATACAATATCTTGATGATCTGGTAAATCTTTGTGGGGTGCCATCTCCCCAATGGAAATTCACCTTTAAGGACAGCGCCTGACTGAAAGTTGAAGTCCTTGATATTTTGGCTCCAATAAAGTGGTCAGGATTGGGGGCCAGAGCTGCTGCAGAGTGTAAGGGTTTCCATGAGGGTGAACTTGGCTTCCAGCCAATCCACCTTACGGGTAGATTCTGTGACCTGTTTCATAAATCTCACCTCCTCATGTAAGAATATGGGGAAATATGCATGAGGGGATTTCTTAGAGACTTCCTTCCCATGAGCCACATCCCACAGACTTTTGCGAAAGAGCTGGAGATCTGGACAGACCACTTTGTATGATGGTTTAATTGCACCTTTACCAAAGGCACATCAATTAGTACCTTTCAAATAAATGAGGGTTAGGTGCTACTGAGATATGCTCAGTTTAAATGTTGCAGCATATCTTCAAAGTGAAGTATTTACAAGTTGGCACTGTCCTGAGGCGTGGCTCCTCTCCTGCCTTCTGCCCGCGGAAACTGTCTTCGCCGTGTCCTTTTATTTTAAGTTCCCTCGGCACTTTTCACAAGAATCCCTATACAACATTCTATTTAAAATGTTGACCTAGCTTTTGGCCCTCTCACCAGGGCCTGATGGGAATAGAGGTCTCCTGACTCTGAACCTCTGTGTGGCTTAGCTTGGCTAACCCTGATCCTCTCTCTCACCCTTGCACTTCCTTCCTGTGCTGCCTCTCATCAACCCTGGGCTCCTGGAGTAATTGGCTCCACCAGCCAGCCTGATTGACTAATTACCCCGTAAGCTTTTTCTAGGGAACTAATTAATATCAGAGTGATCAGAGTGCAAGCTCACCTGTTTGCACCCTACACTCTGACACAGGCACTTAGAATAATCAAAGGCATTGAAGAACCAGCCAACTGTAATATTTCCCACCAATCCCACTTACTAATCAACATGGAGCTACATTTTTATTTTCTGCTTTATTTTTTCATATGAGTTACATCAATGAAGCACTCAGGACCTGAAAGTTTGTTAACCAGTACAACCTCACTAGCAGTACAGGAATCTGAATTCATGGTGAAATGCAAGGGTCTACATCCGTCTCCAAGAATAGAGACTTAATTTGCTAAAATTTGCTATTAAAAATTATAGAAAACATTTATGAAACAAGACACATAACCTATGACCGTACACTAAAAATATCTGGTTTTAAGATTTAATTGGCTCAACTATGTTTATGTTCTGGACAGTTACTTATTAATTATTACCAATAAAAAGGGCTTGAGGATTAATACCATGCAATCTTTCCATAGATTTCAGATCACCTTTCTGAAGTTTAGATATCCTGGAAGTATTTATGGTCACATTAGAAAATGTCACTAAGAATGTTTAACTGTTTCAGTAACTTTTTTCTGCTCTCAGATACCATAGAACTGGTGGAAGATGTCAATTGGGTAAAATTCAATGTGGACATGAATGGCTATTACATTGTGCACTACGAGGGGAATGGATGGGACACAATCATTGAACTGTTGAATCAGAACCACACCATCTTCAGCTACAAGGACCGAGCCAACCTGATCCACAATGCATTTCAGCTAGTCAGGTAATTGTTCTTTTTAAAAAAAAAATTCTTTTGCACAATTTGCAGCTGTCAGGACTTTGCCTATGACTTCAAGGGCGAGATATTTTAAGAATCTCCCTCCCTGCAAGTTGAATTTTTCTGGGATGGATTTGTCTTCTTTGAGTTAAATTCCTTCATCACCCACCCTCTGATTGTTATTTATATAGCTGAACCCTTACCTTTGATTGCACAAAACAGTTAGATATTTAACAAAGCACACATCTACAGGCTGGTGATGTCTCCACACAGAGCACCACTATTGTCTTCTTTTTCAAGTGAGATCTATGTAAATTTCTTTCTCTGTCTCCCACCCTCCCTCCCACCTCCTTCTAAAGGACTTCCCCTTTGGCTGTCTTGCATGGTGACATTAATTTAGCTGATATAAAATGGGGAAAGGAGTCCTGAAAGAAACATTGGGAATGGGGACACTGTTAACCAATGTACAAGGAGGTAGGAGGTTCTGTCTCCTCCCTCCTTGCACTGAAGTGATTTGCATCCCAGTAGGTGCCCTGAAGGAGTAGTCCCATGCTCCTCTGCCCACGGGGATTGCAGCAAAGAATGGCGGGATGTGCAAGCTGAGGGAGGCTTTTGGCACATTCGTTCTTCATGCCCTTGCATAAGCATTAGTCATACCGTGCTGGAAGAAAGGCAAGGGGCAATGGATGTAGTTAAATGAGGCCGCAACTTTATTCACTTAAAATGTCTGGGAGTACCTGGCAATACATTGTACAGTGCAGGTCATCGTTCTTTCTTTAATCACTCCCACGTAATTCCCAACCTGGTCCCAGCTGTCTTGCTGCTGGGACCCTGACATGTTCCCCTCATATGAGGATTAAGGAGGCTAAAAAAGGAGGGTGGTTGGCTCCTCACCATACAAGACATAGGAGCTGCAAATTCCCCTTCCTTGGCTCCCTTAAGGGATGCTTTCTTTTAAATCCTTTTCCAATCCACTTTATCCAAGGACCGTATCCTTCCATAACAAGTACCTGCACTGGGCGTCTGCCACAAGTTTTACGTACTATGTTGCAACATCATAACCTAACACCCTGCCCCACCCCACCGGGTCCCAGACCCACCATGGGGAAAGAAAACACTGACCACTCCCTTCCCACCCTGGCCATTCTGGCAGTGAGGGAAAACTTCTTTCCCAGCCCCCCAAGGAAATAGGGCAACTAGCATAATGCCCACAGTGGGTCATGAGGAAACCCTGTCCTTTTCAGATCCCACTGGTGGGAGGGTGAGTGCTGCCAGCCCAACCCATGTGAAAGAGGGTTTCAGCTGTTGCACGGGTATAGATATTCTCCACTCTTCCAGTCAGCTGGAAGGGCAGTGCCCTCCTCTCCCAGGTCCAAACATTACTTGTTCTCTCTCCTGCCATGCCTGGCTCCGTCCAGGTAAACAGCCCCTAGACAAGGATCCACCACATACAGTTGAAATGAGCTCAATGTAGCCCTTAGATTCTAAGGTCCTTGTGGCAGGAATACACCTGTGTGTGCTTTGTAAAGCACTCTGTACATCTGTTGTTCTTTAGGCAACAAATACTACTAATAACATTGCCACCCCTTTCCTTCCCTTAGTATATCATTAGAAAGACATTAACTTATTCCAAACAACCTCTTTCTCAGTGCAGGAAGGCTATCACTGGATAGAGCTCTTGATCTGACGCAATATCTCCAACATGAATCCAGTAACATAGTACTTCTGCAAGGCCTGGGTTACCTGGCAGCGATCTATCGCATGATGGAGAGAAGAAATATTTCCGATGTCACAGAAAGTCTCAAGGTTCACTGCTAAGAATATAACCATGTAGTTTTATTCATGTATTTGTTTATTAACTTTAATCTGTATTTGTTTTGATGATACTTCTTGGTGACACTGAAGAGTTAAAAGATGGATATCACCACCTTTGTAACTAGAACAGCTGTTACCTGTTAATGTAACTATGTATATTTTGATAGACTTATGAAATATGTAAACACTGCTCTTAATGCAGAGTTTACTGCTTTTATTAGAACTTTGGAATATGCTCAGGATGGCAGATTTCATTGCTTGTCAATGAACTGTGCCATATTCTCTCTGCAGCAGTACATCCTGCAGCATTTTAAGCTGGTGATTGACAGGCAGACCTGGAGTGATGAGGGCTCCATCTCTGATAGAATGCTACGTTCTGCTCTCCTTGAGCTTGCATGTGACCTGCAATATCCTCCCTGTGTCCAGAAGGCAAATGAGCTTTTCAGCAAGTGGATGGGATCAGGTGGAAATTTAACGTAAATAATTTGTATTCTTCCTAATGTTCTTTTTTGTTTAGGTTTCTTTTACCATACTTTTGGGTTGTTCTCCAACATAAGATCTGGAAAAAAAGCAATTTATTGTAAACTAAATAGGAAACTCTTGTTTCCTGAAATGAAACCATAACAGAAAATCTTATGTTCTAGAGTAAAGGTGTTATATACCTCATATTGTTATGTAACGCACGCTTACTCATTATGCCTGTCTGTCCCTGTTGACTGACTGGACCATACACACAGGTCTAGGAGTCTGTACTGCCTTGGAGCTAACAGACCAGTTTCTTAGCTCAGGCAGTAGCTCACGGTTTTAGATCCAGAGGTTCTGGGCTCAGTTCCCCATTGTTGACAACTCAACCAGGGGCATTATATTACAGTAGCATAAAATCCCTTTCTGGCTAAGGACTCTTTAGCTGTTTGATATTTTCTTCCCACTTCATTGTTATTAGTAGTAGTAGCATTTTATTTATTATCAGTTTCTAGTACCACTCACGATGTGCAAATTGCTGTAGAAACATAAAGGAAAGTATAGTCCCTGTTTTGAAAAAATTGACCCACTCTGGCCCTGATCCTGCATTGGGATCTACAAGTGCAGATCCATGCAAAATTCCATTGATTTCAAGTGGACTCCATAGAGGAGAAGGGTCTGTGTTAGTATAGTCCATTGTAAGATCCGGGCCTGCTTTTTCTGTCATTAAAAACCCTACTTCACAAATCTGAATAAAACTGTATTTCTTATATTCTTGATTATTTAGTAATGTTCCTTCTGATGTCCTGGAGACTATATATTCTGTTGGATCTAAAACAGCTGATGGCTGGAATTTTCTTCTGGAGAGATATAAAGTGTCCATGTCTGGTGCTGAACAGAGAAAGATCTGTTCAGCTTTGGCAAGCTGTAAAGATGATGCAAAACTAACAAGGTAGGAACTGTAATATAGGGGTGACTGTTTATTCACATACTCTTCTTTCAATGTATAGTTAAATTGGTGCTCATAAATCTCAAAATGAGCTAGTCAAAGGCTACTCATATGAAAGTTATAACTGCTGGACACACATTTTTACTTGTTTTTTATGTATATACCTTGATTTCTGAGCATGACATAGAGGAATCAGAGAGGAAAAGTGAGTGAGGTAATATTTTTATTGAATCAACTTCTGTCAGTGAAAGTGTTGGTTCACTAAAAGATATTACCTTGCCCACCTTATCTCTCTAATATCCTGGGACCAACATGGCTACAACACCACTGCAAACAACAATAGAGGACTCATGATACGCTAAATCTCTTAGGAAGATAATAGCAGCCATTTGTCCTTAAATGAATCCCTTATGAAAAGTCACAAACTGGATATATGTCTTTTTTACCTCCCTATATACCTGATCTCCATCATGATAATATGAAAGTTAAGAGAATGAACAGGAGGAATCAATCTTCATCTGGCCTATTATTCTGAGCCACTGGTCCAAGGGAGTAAGTGTTCAAAGCTGGTGTCAGGTTGTAGGGAGCCAGTAGCTATGCACACCTGAAGCATTTCATAATGCATGAGATAAAACGGAAAAGAGAAGTTACACAAAACAATTTCCTGTAAGTGCAAGTAACCAAGAAATACTTTTTTTTTTTTTTAAATCCTGGCTGAGATTGCATTAAAGGCCTGATCTTTCAAAACTTGCTAGCATGTATCCACATATAAATATATAACCTAGCCTTTTCTTGGTTTCCTGGGGATGTTTTTTGATGCTTTAGATTGCTGGAGCTTGCAATGGAGGGACATATAATCAAGACTCAAGACCTGTCATCAGTTATCTATAGTGTCAGCACAAATCCAGCTGGACAACATCTTGCATGGAAGTTTGTAAAGAAAAATTGGAGCAAACTGCTAGAAAAGTTAGTATTTGTAACTGACAAAAACTGATCTGTTTTTATTGGAAACTGCCTGTTTAGGCCATAGGATTGAGAGTCAAGAGTGATAGATTCTAGTCTCAGCTCTGCTGCTGACTCAGTGTGTTACATTGGGCAAGGAACTTCACTGCCCTGTGACTCGGTTTCTCCTCTGAAAAAAGAGGCTAATACTTAACCACCTTTGCACAGCGCTTTGAGATCTCTGAATGGAAAGTGCTATATAAATGCTGACTATCTCTGTTATATTAAATTTCTGAACTTTTTTATATTAAATTTCTAAACTTCTGAATTTTTTTCTTGATTTTGAAAAATTCTATAATAAAGATGAGCAACCATCTGTAACTCTTCTTAATGAGTTTTCAATCTCAGGATCAGTGATCCTGGGTAGAGAAGAACTATAGTAAACTCAGGGACCCGTGAGATGAAAAGTTGTGTTTTAATCCTGCATTGTAGAGAGACTATTCCAGAAAGTATGAGGGAACAATAAAAAATGCTATTGAGGCAGTGAGTGCACACTGTCAGCCAGAGAGCAGGTATTTAGGGGCAGTCCTGCCTGCCTCTTCTCCCCACTGGCTGGAGAATCATGAATAAACAAGAACCTCTTCAGAGGTGGTGTCATTAGAATATGCAAGTGAGTGCATTGGATTCAGCCTTGAGCTGGGAGAAATTTTTTGGACAAAACTTTTTTTGGGTGAAAAATGCAGATTTGGCAACCCCAAAACTTCGAATTCTTGTTAGTTTTGCAGAATTGTTTTGAAGTAGAAAAATCCCAACCAAACAAAAAATTTTAGAAAAAAAATGAAACTTCTTGTTTTGAGATTTGTGAAACAAAATGTTTGGATATTTTGGTTTGAAACAACTTTTTGTTCGGAAATGTCCTTTAATTTTTTTATTTATTTTTTTTAAATGTCACCAAAAGTCTCTCAATCGAAACAAAGTATTTTGTTTTGAGTCCAATTTTGTTTTGAGTCCAATTCAACTCAAATAATTCTTTTCAACTTTTTGATTCACCAAAAGTTTAAAAAAAAATTGGTTTGACCCAAAACAAATTTTAAAAAATATATTTGAATTGTCAGCAAACCAAAATGTCAGTTATTCACACATCTCTAGTCCAGACACTCCATGCATAGCTGTGTAAGTGGTTCCTGTATTCCAGTGTGCAAGTGGGGTTGGGTTGAGGTTGAGCATGGGGAGGGGGCTCTGGATGTGTGACTGTGAGAGTCCACTTGCCAGCCCTCTCCACTGATGAATGGGAGGTAGGGGCACAGCAACTTTTTGACTAGCCCTGATGCTAAGGCAATAGCTGCAGAGCACTCCAAGGCCTGGAGAGAAGACGGTGGAAAGCTCCTAACAGCAGAAGCACAGAAACTTATAATGGGGTTTTACAGGAAAGAGAGGAAATAATAGGCACATCGTCCCACAGGGACTAAGCACTCAGCACTTCCAGCCCTTGATAGCGCAAGGCACAAGAGACCAAGAATAGAAATTGAACCTGTCTCTTGTGTGGCAATGAAGAGTAATATTTACAGGCCACTAGCCTGAACTGATATTAATGTGTATTGCAATAGATCACATTTATTGCTACTAACATTTTACATGGAGATACATTTATAAGGTCTGTAATTTTCTCCTCTTTTCCTCAGATTTCCTCTGGGGTCCTTCTCAATCAGAACAATTATAATTGGAGTGACAGCGCAGTTTTCTTCAAAACAAGAGCTGGAAGAGGTTAGTCTGAGGACAGAAGTAAAGCAGGTGTCATCTGCATTCTCATTGCTACTTAAATCATTGTCCTTCGTGCTGCATTTTGAGTTTTTGGATTTTTACTATGTGTCAGCACGCTCTACTTAGTGTAAAGCCTCACAAGGCTGTATTTGTGACAGAGGCAGGGTACTTTTGGTCCCAAGAACAATCAGGGGCTAGCTCTAGCTTCCCTGTGGATGCTGAGGGAAGAGCTATAAGAAGGGCCTGTGGGAAGAGAAGACTGTGTGCCCAAGTATTAAGTGAACCCCAGGTTGAGTAAACTTATTAGGCTTGTTTTGCTTACTGAAATCGTTTTTTAAATTATGCCATTTACACCTGCTGATCAGAACTGCTTTATTTCTGCTCAGTCACCCCACCAGTCTACAGTATATTTCATGGGCAACGTGTAAATGTTACTGTTCAGCTAGATAAAATCCTATTCCAATCCAAGACCTGCCCCTATACCATGTCCTCTAAAACGATCTCTGAGAGTTAGGTTTTGTTTTGCAAGTCAGTGGGAATTGCAGGTACTTGGCACTTCACAAGATTAAGCCCTAAAGGAATAATCTCCGACACCATGCAAATAGTTTTAGAATTTGTCTAGAGCTAGACATCCCACGTTCATTTTGGCCTGATCCTGCACCTTTGAAATCAGTGGGAACAGTGTTGGGTCCTGAATGTGGATTTCCATCATGTGAAATGTTCAAGAAGTGTAATGTGGCTCTTTGTTCTGTACTGAGGGATGGCTTTTGGCGTGATCTCCAGCACCACACTCGGCACTAGGCCCCAGGAGGTGCCTCTTTCCCTACTCCCCATCCCTCCAAACTATGGCCTTTGGCAAACACTGCAGAGAAGAACCAGCCAGAGACTCTAGCCAGTAGGACCAGCTACAGACGTAGCCAGAGCAGGAACCTTGGGACATTCAGAGACCTTTCTATACCTTTTATTGCATTTCCTCTGCTCCTGTACTGATTGGCTGTTTTCTCCAACCCTGTCCCTCCTTCTTCACCTCAGCTTCACTCCACACCTGCCCTTTTTACCCTCTTGTCTCCTGCCCTGTCCTCACTTCCCTTCCCTTTTCTTTCCATTTAGCTTATCCCCTCTTACCTAAATCCACCACCCAAAAATCATGTCACTAACACAAAGTTTGCTGCCATCACATTGTTTGCTCTGCTTGTGTATTCTAACCCTCTCTCTGCCCTGTGTCTGTCTTGTCTATTTAGATTTTAAGCTTTTTGGGGCATGGACTGTCTGCTACTCTGTGCAGTGCCTAGCACAATGGGGACCCATTCTCCATTGGTCCTTAACAACGCTTATTATGGTAGTGCTTGTTAATAATAAGTTAAGTGTGTCTCAGAGAAAACACAATGTAAATTGAGGTTATGGTCCAGGGTAGTAACACTATACACTGAATCATGCTAGAGCTCTTTTTTAGGCCATACACTCTTGGGACCGGGATTTATCACTTAGTTTTCTGTAAGTAGCGTGCCTATATAAGCCACTGGTTAGTGTATGTTACAGGTTCTCCCGTGTGCCAGATCCACAGAAGATATGTATTTGTTATAGCCCTAGCTAGGAAGCCTTGATTCTTTAGTCCAAGTGGTTGCAGCTCAGGCTTGTAGCCCTGGAGGTCGCCCATTCAGTCCCCAGTTTGTTGGCCAAGCCGGGGGCTGTCACACTTACAGGTGTCACAATGGTAATAGTGAGCTTTTTCATAAGTAAAAACTGTCAGCAACGTCAGCATTTTCTTCAGATCCGATCGTAACCTTTTTAATTGATATCTTTTATAGGTGAAGTTGTTTTTTGAATCTGTAAAGGAGAAAGTGTCACAGCTGAGAGCACCCCAGATTGCAGTGGAGAATATTGAGAAGAACATAAAATGGCTGGAGAGAAATTTAGTTACATTAACAAAATGGATATTGGAGAATCTTAAATAAAGCTGCTTGAGATCAGATGAAAGAGTGCGATATTACTCTATGCTTTGAAATAACACATTTAAAATCAAACTAGATATTTTTTCCTGTGAACAGATGCATAATTGCTGCAGTACTTTACTGAACATCGGTCTCGTTGAATTATGCAGTTCATTTAATGAAAACCTTCCTGACATCTGATTGTTTATTTTTATGAAATTTGGGCTGCCATGTTTACATTGGTTTTGTGTTTGTCTTTATATGTGGTTCTGTTTGGATATTTAGGTGTTTAAGCCAATTGAAGGACTGTAGCTATAGAGTTGGAAGAGCGTGTGTGTGTGTGTGTGCATGTTCATGCGTTTTTGATTTTACAAGAACCTTGTAAAGTTAACTTTGAAGTCCCAGAGTGGGTTACATATGTAACTTAGGCCTTCTATTAAAGTTCTTAACAGCTGCATAGAACCTAGCCCTGCCACTGTGTACCTTACTTATTGTTCTTGGTCAGTGATTTCCTCTGTTCTCTAAAAAAGCAGCTTTCCCCACGTTTTGCCTTTGGCAGTTTAAGAAATATAAAACAACTTCTATCAAAGACAAAATGCTGTGTAAGGTTCATGATAGATGAAAACAACTTAGTTTCATTTTAAAAAGCTCCACAATAAGCATATTTCTACCTTTTTAGATTCCTCTAGTATAGAAATTGTGTGTCTCTTAGACAAATCCAAAATCAAGGATTTTTTTAAGAGACCAAAATATCTCACAGATGTGAGATAACTGTTTAGCTAAGAAACTGGAACAAAATACCACTGTATGTTTAGATAATATTGGAGACTGTGACATAAAACAAATTGTGGTAAAAAATCCAACATTAAGCTTGACATCATCAGGGAAGCAAATCTAGGACCCTTTTTGAAGGCTCTTGGTTGGCCCTCTTTCCTTCAAGACCCAAGATTTAATGAGTGACTCCAAACCAGGTCATACTGCTGTGCTGTGCCCACTGAGTAACAGAGACGGTGGCCCAGATCCTCAAAGGTATTTGGGTGCCTATCTTTCATTGAAATCCATGTGAGTTAGGCGCCTATTGACTTTGGAGGATCTGGGCTTATGTCCTGAACTGGCATGAGTGTTCATGGAGGAGATTAGGAGAAGTAGTAGATTGTGAGGATGGGGAATCTGCAATTGGCTATGATAAAGGGGATGATGTCTTGATTCTCCACTGGGCTGAAGTTAACACTCCAGAACACTCTGTTAGCACACAGCTTATACTTCACGCTGTGTGGCACTGGAGCGTGAGCAGTACACAGCGCTATTGCAGCACAACTTTCAACCTGCCCTTTGCGAGCTGGGGAACTCCCATGAGCTGGGGACTCCTGTGACTCTCATATAGCAGCGTTGTCTGAATGAGTCCTGTTCTCACGTCTACTATTTTACTGTTGTTTGTCTTATGTTAAAACTAATGGGACTTGTGGGTAGGCCCTGAGAGAATATCTCTGGGTTTAATCCTGCAAAGAGCTTAGAGTTTCCTGCCCTCAACATCCACTTATTTCAGTGGAAGTTGTGAGCATTCAGCACTGTGTAGGATTGGGCCCTTGAGAGTTTTAATTTGGAATTGGGCTTTTTTTCCCCTCAAACACATTGTGGGATGAGTTATGGACAGAGGATTAGCCTTAACTTTTGAATTTCTAGGCTTTCTCGGGCTTGACACTTAAGCAAAATTCCCATTGATGACAGCTGCCATTCTGATCATTTCTGTTCTAAATATGGGACTGCAGACTGATCAGTGCATCGAAAACTGCATCTCTTAAATATTAATAAATTATAACTGATCTACTGTACCTGAGAGACAAGGTTTGGAAGCATTTCTGTGGCAGTGACTGGTTCCATGGCTGCCACTACTGCTGTCTGGCAGTAGGAGTGCCTGGAAAACTCTTTTAAATGCCCACTATTCACATCAGTTGCATTCCCTAGATTGCACCCTTATATTGTGGCCATGTATTACCTCACATTACGCTCCACTCAGCCATAAGAGTTTGCTCACAGTGCTGAGCTCTGTGCATTTGTCTCTGAGCTGTGCAGAAGCCTTTTGGAATAGCTACTGAGTAAACACTGTTTGTTGATCAATAGTGCTTTTGATTTTCTTTTTTGTTTGTTTGTTTTTGTAGAACTCAGCAACCTTTAGGACTGTGCCTTTAGAAAATCCCTGAGGCAAGGGTGGTATCTTTCTTTTTGTACAAAGCCAACTACATTGTTGTTGAATAAATAAATAAATAAATTCAGTCCAGTCGGATGTATTTTTTTTTTGCTTTGCAGCTAGAACATGCTTTGGCCTCAGGGCCACATTGGCGTTCTGAAACTGTATGGAGGGCCGGGTAGGGAAGGCTGTGCCTCCCCAAACAGCCTGGCCTCTGCCCCCTCCCACTTCTCGCCCCCTGACTTCCCCCCTCAGAACCCTCGACCATCCAACCTGCCCTGCTCCTTGTCCCCTGACCAACCCCGCCCCCATCCAACCCCCCCGTCCCCTGACTGCCCTGAGCCCTTTCCACACCCGCCCCCTGGAAGGCCCCCCGGGACTCCCAAACCTATCCAACCACCCCCTGTCCCCTGACTGCCCCCCGGGATCCTCTGCTGCTTATCCACCACCCCTCCCCCTGCTCCCTGCCCCCTTACCATGCTGCTCAGAGCACCAGGACTGGCAGCCGTGCCGCCCGGCTGGAGCCAGCCACGTCGCTGCACAGTCTAGAGCACCGGGGCAGGCCAGTGGCTCTCGCAGTGGTGCTGCCCGGCAGCCCAGAGCGCCGGCGGCACAGCGAGCCGAGGCTGCAGGGGAGGGGGGACAGCAAGGGAGGGGCCAGGGGCTAGCCTCCCCAGCCGGGAGCTTAAGGGCCAGGTAGGACAGTCCCACAGGCCATAGTTTGCTCACCTCTGTGCTAGACTTTGAAATACTGGGGAGTTAATTTTGGTTGCAGAATAGTTGCTTTATTTTCAAGTCAGTCATTATGGGCTACTGATTTCTTGAAATAAAAGTTTTTACAGACAATAACACTTCTTAATAGACAAAAAAGAAAAAAACATACTTGCTTGTGACATGTGAAAACCAGCTTCCCAGATCAAATGGTTCCTATTATCTGGATTAGTTTTCCACAGAGACTGGAAAGTTCCTCGAAAATAAATGGAAACAGTAAATCAGTTATTACTGAAGGCTGTTTTTGATTTTTCTATCATAAGCCTCTGACCTGTGGATGCTATCAGTATAGGCTTTATTATAGACTCACTGTAGTATTATAATTTTCTGTCCCACTCAAAGAGTTGGGGCACGATTGGTCGTTGTGAAGGATTCTGTGCTATTAAATCTCACAGGGTAGTAGGATGGGCGCACACAGCTTGCTTTGACTAGTGGGATAAATTATTGTCATGAGCTGTATCTGGTGAACAAACTCTGGAAACCCCCTGGTGGCTGCCTCTGAGTGAAAACAAAAGTGAAAATAAAGGCAGCACAATTCAAGGCTGCAGAAGCAAATGGGAAATAGTGATATACAGCCGTCTCCATGTGTTTGCTTTAAAAAAAAATCTAAAGCTGTTTTTGCAGAAAAGATGTCCTGATGAGACAGGAACATGCCATGGATCATGTAAGAGAGCGGCACTGAAGGGGGGGGGGGGGCTGTGTGTGGGGAGGAGGATTCATTCTGTGCTTGTGGAAGAAGCTCTTAGTAGAAACTACCCGTCATTGCTTTCCTACTCCTAATTATTTTCAGTACAGTCATCAGCCATCTTTTAAACAACGTGGTGTATGTACCACATAGAAATATTCCACTTTCAAAGCTTTAATATTTATTTTTGGCCTGTTTTTTACTTAAACTAATATAAATGAATCATTATAATAAAAACTACACATTAATTTTTTAAATCTTCTTTTAGGAGGTTTATTTGTACAGTGCTCTCATTCTCTTTTGCAGATTTCTAAACTTTTATGAGGGCACTCCACTGTCCAGATACTTGCCTGCTAAACCACATTAATTAAGTAAACAGAGAACCTTGCTTGAGCCCTTTGCCCCTGAGCAAATTGGCCACATTCACACCTCTGCAATTCCCCATAGTTTAACCTTGATACAGTGGACAAGGGAGCCATTTGGTAAGACGAGTGAGATAGTATCATAGACAGGCACCAACGACCATTTTAGCAGCTGCATTCTGGACAAGCTGCCCAGAATGCAGCTGCTAAAATTACAACACTAAATAAAGACTTGCTGTGAGAAATGACACATTGCTGTGAGTACCTTATTCCACAAGTCCTGTCTCCTTCAGGTTAAGAGGAAATAGATGTGAGAGTTGAAATCTTCCTCTTGTCCCCTGCAAATAACATAATCTCAGACAAATGCAAAATTTTTCTTCCAGGTCTGCTAACCTTCAGGGCCCACTGTGAGAGATAGATTTTTAGGAAAGCTGACAATGAAGCAAGTAACAAGGGTGAGTAGGGAAAGTGGGGAATAATTATTTTTTCTTGCTACGTCTGTTTTTTTTACATAAACATTAACCCTACAGTATATTTATTTTGATATGTTTATTTAGGCTGCAATTCAGCAAGGTACTTAAACACATGTTTAATTTCAAGCACATGAATAGTCTCTGCGGGAATGGGGTTTTATTGTATTTTCAAACAATTGTCTGAGGCACTTAGGGTACATCTACAGTGTGATAAAAGGCCCGTGTCATGGCTGTGGCTGGCTTGGGCCCGCAGGGTTTGGGCTGAGGGGCTATACAATTACAGATTAGACTTTCAGGTTTGGGTGGGAAGCCAAGAGCTATGCTCCAGCCTAAGCCCAAACGTCTACACTGCAATTTTATAGCCCCACAGATGAGCCCCTGGAGCTTAAGTCAGCTGACCCAGATCAGTGGCTGGTCTTTTATTGCAATGTAGACATACCCATAGAGTTTCAAGCACCTCTTGTCATTTTAAACATTTAAATACATGTAAACTGAACCTCCATTGTCTGTGTGTTTTATGCAGGAAGCTTGATTATTACGACTAAAGATTTAACAAGTGAGGCTCAAACTTTTCTTACAGTTAAGACATCTGTTTTATTTTTCTCTAGATGAGAATTCATTAATGGAAAACTACATTACTGCCAGTGCATGATGCATTCTAAGCAAACAATATTTTCAAGACCTGGAAATTTTAGCCAGAAGAAGCTACAGTTTTTTCTTTTGTTCTAGAGAGGATCTTTCGATGCATGCTTTTGCAATGGCTAGTCTCTGTAGAATATGTCCATTGGTAGTAGTGCTGCAGCTATTACACATTTATTCTCTGGGAATTTATGGACTTAAACATCAAACAGGTAAAGACAATGTAACTTCCCCTACCAATGGCAAGCCATTTCCTTGGAATAAGATGAGGCTTCCTGATATGGTAGTACCAATCCAATATGACCTCTGTATTCACCCTAATCTTACTACTGTCCATTTTACTGGCCTGGAGAGGATAGAGATCTTTGTGAGAGAGAATACTAGATTTATCATCTTGCACAGCAAAGGCCTTGAAATCACCAGTGCAGTTCTTCTGCCCAGAAATGACTTGGGATCCAGAAAACCAGGAAAACAGCTTCAAGTTTTAGAACATCCCACATATGAGCAAATTGCCCTGCAGGCTCCTGAAGTATTGACAGCTGGCCAGCAATACCTGGTTGTCATAGAGTTTCATGCAAGACTGGCGGATGGCTTTGATGGATTTTACAAAAGTACTTACAAAACTCGTGATGGGGAAACAAGGTAAGGAGTCTCTTTGAAGTTTTCTAGAGACAAGGTGGGTGAGGTAATATCTTTCATTGGACCAACTTCTGTTGGTGAGAGAGACACTTTCAAGCCACACACAGCTCTTCTTCAGGTCTCTAATATCTTGGGACTGACAGGGCTACAACTACACTGCATAAAGTTTTACAGGTACTTGTGCCCTGACCTCAAGGTTTTATTTTTGCCTTATATCACTGTTAATGGTAATTGTATGTTTTCCTGGGATGTGACCTGTATGAAAGCAAAGTGATTAGCCCCAGCTTTCTGTGTATGAAACTTTCAATGAAAACACTAACTAAAAAGCAGAAGGCCTGCAGCTCAGTGGGATCAGGGTTCTTCTCTTCAACTGGGCTTGGGGCATGGTGTGCCTTGCTCTTTTCAGCAGCAACCCTGCTGGCCCAATTAGGAGTGCTACTGCTGTGCTCTGAAGGGAGTCTGGTTCTGTTCTCTTGGATCAGAGGAAGGACGGTAGCTGTTATGTGGTGCCTCAAAGGACTATACGCTGGGGAGCTATAGGTATCTGTGAGTGATGGGGAAAGCCCTCCCTGAGCAAAAATTCAATGGAAGTGCGATGGATAAAAATGATAGCTGCAAAGTCTTGTATTACCTTCTATAGCTTTTGATTCCAAGTCGAGGGCATCACTTATATTGGATGGTTTAGATCAGCATTTCCCAAATGGGGGGTTGCGAGATGTGTGTTCTGCGCGGTGAGTGGGGGCTGCATGCCTCGCCTCAGTGGGTTCCTTCCACCTCACTGCACTGTGTGTGCAGTGCAGTGAGAGGCGCTGCGACTCCTGG
Source organism: Natator depressus (assembly GCF_965152275.1). Taxonomy (NCBI): domain Eukaryota; kingdom Metazoa; phylum Chordata; order Testudines; family Cheloniidae; genus Natator; species Natator depressus. Next base: position 61,077,052 of record NC_134238.1, read on the forward strand.
AGGCACTCACCCTGCACCCCACTCTGTGCACCAACGTGGCAGCAGCCAGCAGAGCAGGGTTTGCATCTGCTGTTGTGCCAGGAGGAGGGTAGCTGACCTGCACCCAAAGGTACCAGCACCATCCAGGGCATTGTTTTTAGCAGCCTTTTTGCTTACAGGAAGTGTTGCAAAATATACAATCTAGGCTGGCTAAGCCAGACTCTTACTAGATGAAGGCAAAAGTGGGGAAGGAAAAGGACTTGTGGGGAGCAAAACAGGTAAGCACATGCTCAGGTCCATCCATTTTCAGCAATACAGGATTTCACATGCTTTTTAAACATGCTTTTATTTAGTTTGTATGGGTGCCAGAATTATCATCTTTATCTGCGAGTCACAAAGCACATTCATTCAGTGTCAAAGGTCTCCTCAGCTGAAGGTGTTAGGTTACAAAAGCAAGTCTGATGATGTGCATTCCCAACTGAATGTAATCATGTAACTGTTGTCAGCACAGGGGCTGACTTTCATTTTTCAAGGTGGGTGCTCCACCCCGGCTCTGCCCCAAGGCCCCACCCTCACTCCACCTCTTTCTACCCATGCTCTGCCCCCTCCTCCCAGCATCTCCTGCCCATCACCGAACAGCTGATTGGGGGGGTCCCGCTGAACAGCTGATCGGAGGGTGGCTGGTGGGTGCTGAGCACCCACTATATTTTTTCTGAACACCCATGGAGTCAGCACTTATGGTTGTCAGAGTGACCAAACCCAATTAAGAAGTTTAGTTCTAAATTATTTAAAGTTACATCTACCAGCTGCTCAATTCTGTAAAATAGTCGTGGTGCCTGCAATATACATTTACCCCCATCACATGCCCATCTATTATTTTTTCCTCTGGGTAACAAATGGATTTCAAGTGCTCACTTGATAATGTGCAATTGGGTACTGACACTGGAATAAAGTGGCAGAGATACCAAAACATTCAAGAAAATCTATTATTTTTACTGGTATCCATATTTTTACTGGTAGCCATATTTTAACTGATAAAAAAGCATAAAAGCTCTGTTTAGAAACTCTATTTTTATAAAACTTGCTAGATCAAGGTCTAAATTTGTTGCATGCTAAGATACAAAATCAGTGTCAGTCTTGATTTCATGTTTAACTTGGAAGGATTTTTTTCTGTATGTCATGTCTCACAGGATAATAGCTACTACAGATTTTGAGCCTACCTCAGCACGAATGGCTTTTCCATGCTTCGATGAACCATCTTTCAAAGCCAACTTTGCAATCACGATAAGGAGAGAAAGAAAACACATTGCATTATCCAACATGCCAAAGGTATGATTTTGTTAAAGGGTTGATGATGTAGTCAGATAACAGCTCTGAATGTTCAGTTTCTAATTCTTATTTTTGACAGACTGAAGTTCTGTTCAGGAAATTTCCTGCTGAAAATTTAGATGAAAATGAAAAAAAATGTTTTTGTTGATATTTTCAGGAGAAAATATCAAATGTTTATCCAAAAACCAAAACTCCCTGACTGAAACCATTGATAGCTTTCAGTTTTTCAATTTTCCGATGAGAAATATCAAAACTTTTTGATGAAAGCAGACCCTTTCCATGAAAATATTTTAGTCAAAAATTCAATTTTTCATATGAAAAAAGATTTTGAAAGAAAATTTTAGACCAGCCCCGTGTAAAACAGAATACGTTGTAGGCCAAATACAACTGGTGCTGCAAAGCCTTATGGATTTGGTCAATTATATGCACGTGCATGGTTCTGTTGAAGTCAATGGGACTATTCATATGTGTATAGCTAAGCACTTACGTAAGTGTAACAGCAGTGTACCCAGTTTGGCATTGGTCTTGTCCACTGCCTTAGTTTACCTTCTTCCTTAGTCAATCAGATGCCCACAACTGGAGCCTTTTTATCAACTCATCTTTTTGGGTATCTGGTTTCTTAATATAAAATAACAGCTGAACGTTACATTTTTCAGCCCTCTTCCCCAGGGTCACTAGTTCCTTCCAGCCCTTTACCAGGGCATCACCATCCTTATAGCCCATCCTCCTTATAGTCTTCCCTCCTGGGCTTCACAATCCCTTACAGCGCTTTCCTCTTCGGGCTTTCCCTCAGTGGGCTCCCCCTCCTTGCAGGTCCCTCAGCCTTTTAAGCTAAGCCAAGCCATATATTTCCCTAATATCCAGCAGTGGGTCTCCTGGCTGTCACATGATCTTGCAGGACTACAGTTCCCCAGATCACTCAGAAAGTGTGCCAACAGGCTTGCTTTTAAAAGGGCCAAGCCTTGGAACAGAGTTGACTGGCTCTGGGTCACCACTACCCTTAAAGAGGAAAGACTATCTTGTTCAGGATTGGAACCCACAACTTTAAGATCTTCAGTGCAGGGTCTTTATCATCATATTTGTATGGGCAGGGTCTAGCACACTGTGGCTGCTGCCAGCATGCAAATAATGAATAATTTTTCCTGGTATAATTTTATTGAACCCTCGGTTGATTTTGGCTTGCCATCTGTTAAATAGGTTACTCATGGTATCAATCTATTGGTTTGTGAGAATTTTTAATAGAAGATTTTTTTTTAATTGCAGATTAAAACAATTGAACTCGAAGGAGGCCTGTTGGAAGATCATTTTGATGTGACTGTAAAAATGAGCACTTACCTTGTAGCCTACATAGTTTGTGATTTTAAGTCTGTGCAGGCCACAACATCATCAGGTATCAAGGTGAGTTCAGGTTTCAGCATAGCCAATAACTAAGGTTATTTTAGGGCTTGACATTTTTTGATTAGAGCACTGAGGTATACAGGCAATGAGCAGAGAGACTGGAAATGTCAAGTCGTATATCCAGGAAGAGGATATAGGCAACATAGTTACAAATCAGTGGATGTAACCAAACAGCTACCCCTATTGCATTAAAGCAAGTTCATTTCCACCTTTTCTGCCTAATAGCATTTCTAATAAAACTTTTGCGTGATACCAAGTGCTGGAGTTGCTGCAGAGAAAGCATGTGATTGAGATGATGGGAGGGGAATTGATCCAAACATGATTGCTATCTTAAGAATAGATCTATAAAATGAAGAAGTTTGGGAATCACTGCTGTAAGCTATTTTCATAGGTATCCATCTACGCATCACCTGACAAATGGAGCCAGACACATTATGCCTTAGAAGCATCAGTGAAACTACTGGAATTTTATGAGAAGTACTTTGATATTAGCTTTCCTTTACCAAAACTGGGTAAGTCAAACATCAATATCAGTACAGTTCATGTATAACTCTTTCAGTCACAGAATTTTTCCTTTCTCACACAAAACTAAATGAGCAATTCAAAATTTTATTCTAGCTGAGAAAAGTCAACATGTTATATGAAAGATTATGTTTTGCAATAGAGTGGTTATAGGCTTCTGCATAGTTTAGCTGAAATCAAAATGTTTTTCCTTATAAGGGCAAAATTCTGTCCTATGATCTGTACCTTGGATAAGCCCAAAAGTCTTTAATTAACTATGTTGCAGTCAAAATACAAGACTCATGCAGACTATTGGAGTGGGAAGTTATCCTCTTGAAATAATGGAGCAAATGAAAGGACTTGGAGAACCTGAGAGTCCACTACAGCATAATCTCGTTTATCTGAATGCCCTGGAAAGCAAATGAATAGTTTTAGATAATCGAGGGAATTTTCAGTGTAATTAATAAACTATAGTGCACTGGCTCCTGTTTCAGTTAACTAGGAGTTTCCAGTAATTGAAGTTTGGCTAATGAAATTTGTACTGTATTTAAAAAATCCTCCTGTTGTGTCCCCAGTTATGGCAACTCCTTAAATTAAGGTACTGAGCCTTGCTGAGTACACAAGTATGTGCCCAATCCTGCGAATGCTTACTCTTGAGAATAGAGCAGAGGGGCCCAAACGTTTCCTCTCACGACCCCGCCTTCATAAGTAATGTAATGTGTTTGTGCCCCTCCAGGCCGGGAGCAGAGTAGTGGCCAGGCTGGGGCCAGTAGCCAAGAGTGGGAGCCAGGAGCCTATGGCCAAGCTGCAGCCAGGAGCAGGGAGCTGGGGGCTGGAGCAACAGCTGCAGACAGAGTCTGGGGGAGGGGTCAGAGCGGTGATGGGTGGCACTCCCTACCAGCCCCCCACCTCCCCACCCCATGGGGACTGGCCCGGGCCCCACTGAGCCTCCCCGGTTGTTCCTCTGTGCCCCCCTAGAGGGGGTGCGCCACAATTTTGGGACCACTGGAATAGAGGTTTCTAGAATTATACTGAGCTCCCTGTAAAACCTGAGAATGATTCTCTGGGATCATTCTCTTCTTTGATTGATCCACAGCCCTGGTCAGGAGTAATTTCCCAGGGAGTCCTTTGTGACTGCAAAACCTACTGTTGATAGTTCGGTTTTTCACAGCACATGACTCAGCACTTCAAATCTGTTGTGCTCCTTCATAATTAAAAGTAGTTTAGGTTTTTTAAAAAAGACTATTGGACCTCAGTCAAACTAGCCTTTGAATCAAGATTGGATTTTCCAAGGGGAAAGCTATACTGAAATCAAGTAAATAATGAACTCACACAGAACTAAATTTCTATCAACACGGATATTGAAAAATTACAGAAGAACAAGACTCATGAGGGGTCTCAGCCTCTCCTCATCTGAGGGAGCTATGGAGACAGAAAACAACTCTTCAGAGCAACGAGAGTGAAGCAGCAGGGAGAGAGGCAGACCAAAGAGATTCAGCAGCAGCAGAAGTGCTCAGAACAAGGGAAGCCTTTATTTAGCTTTTTACTTGGAGTAGTGTTAGCTGAAAAGCTTCGTTGTAATGGACCTTTTTAATGCCCAGATCAAATATGGAGCTAGCTTGCAAATGAGATAATAAATATTAAAAGCTCATGGTGCATGGTACCGGCTTGGCAAGAAGCAGATCATTCACCCTTGGCAAATAATCTTCCTTCTGCTGATAATACTCTTCCATTATTTTTTTGGTATTCCTTTCCTTCCTGGAAGTCTCATAACTTTTGGAAAAGGAATTTTTTTTTTGTTTTTTGAGCAAATCACTGCCTCTCAGACAAGATGTACAGTATTTAATGTAAGACAAGCCAATCTAAATAGAAAAATAAGCTCCTAACATTACATTTTACAAAAATGTTTACTATGGGAGCTATAGGAGGACCTAGTACATTTGCCAACTTGATTTCTTAGCTGGAAAGGACCACCTGAATGTGCATCAGGATTCATAGGGCTGATGGTAAGACATTTGCATTTCATACAGGTTAACGTACTCAGAATCCAAGGCTATGTCTACTCTACTGCGGGATTGATACTGCTGTGGTCAATGCACCAGGGTCGATTTAGTGGGTCTAGTGAAGACCCACTAGATCGAAGAGCGACTCCAGTACTCCACTGGGAATGAGAGGAGTAAGGTAATGGGAGAGCGTCTTCCATAGACACAGCAGTATGTCAACCTAAGCTACGTCGTCTCCAGCTACCTGAATAACGTAGCCAGAGTAGCGTAACTTAGGTTGACTTACCACGATAGTGTAGACATAGCCTTGGAGGATGCATAGTCTGTAGTAGCTTGTTATCTGATCAGCAGTAAATTTCAGGCCTTTTCGTGTGGTTGGTAAGTAGCTCTGTAGGAGTGTGCAATGGTGATAGTTTCCAACAGGGGGAGAAAATTAGGAGGGAGGAAAATGGAAGATCTCTGAGTTTCTGCAATTGCCCAGCGCAGCAGTTCAGGACCAAGTGCAATACTCAGATGTAGATACTTTGCATGATGTATGTTGTCAGCTTGCCCCTACACTGGTTGTGTATATGAATATTTGATTTATTTCTAGGTTTTTCTGTGGTGCTTATCACCACAATAACTGAGCACTTCATGAATATGGATGAATTTATCCTCATAACATACCTATGAGACAGGGAAGTATAGTTACTATCCCCATTTTACATGTGAGGAATTGAGGCACAAAGAAATTAAGTGATTTGTTCACTTATGGCAGAGCTGGGAAAAGAACCCTTGGTTTTTCTAAATCCCACTCCAAGGGCTTTATTCACAAGACCCTCTTTCCTCCCTGTAAGGTTACACAAGAAGCAGAGCTGGAGACAGGTCTCTGAGGTGGTAGGCCTGTGTCTTACTACTAGACCATGATGTCTCTCTGATATCCTTCTAAAATAAGGAAGAAAAGCTAAGCAAAATAAGTTCTCTCTCTGTTGTACACTAGTCTAGGCTTTGTTAGCAAACACTTCTTGCCCGTAACGCTTATTTACCCAGCGTACAGTTCCTTATCCAGTGAAAAGGAACTCTTGTTACTCCACTGCTAGCTATGCTCAGAGAAGAGGAATCTGACGTTGATTTGCTCCTGGCTTCCCACTTTTTTTCTCTCTTTCTCCTATGGAGGTCTGACTGGAGTCAATGGGAGTTATTGCACTGAGTTTGGGAAGGAACACATGGACCATTGAACTAGTTAACAATAAAGGGCTTGAAAAGTTAATACTCAGTAATAACACAGGTTTTATGTTAAATCTTAGATCTTGTTGCTATCCCTGATTTCCAATCAGGAGCCATGGAAAACTGGGGTCTCATCACATATAGAGAGACTTCACTGCTCTATGATCCCAAGACCTCCTCAGCATTTGACAAACTGTGGGTCACAAAGGTGATAGGCCATGAGTTAGCACATCAGGTAACTTTTTTTTGTATTTAACTTGGACTTCTTTCTTTGCAAGCCTGAAAAAAAAAGGCACTTATGTAGAGATGGCAGTTAAAGCCAAGGCTGAAGTATAGACAATCTAAAGAGCTTTAACAGAGTTAATGTTATGCATGGAGCCAAGAGAACATATGGCTTACAAGGGAGAAGGATTGTGAATAATAATAATAATAATAGTAATCAATGGTATTTATTTAGGCACCTTTCTGCAGCAGCATTTAGAGTGCTAGATGGAACTATTTAGGACAAATTGTGCTCTCCCTTACACTAGTGTCAAGCTCAGACAAGTCATTCCAGATTGACCTTTGTAAATGCAAGCAGAATTTGGTCCATTAACTTTAGAAAAAAGAATCTAGACAATTCTTGCTACCTTGTCAACTTACAAATGTTTAAATTCAAGGCCTCTTCTCTTGTGGCGGCTGCATGTATTAGCGAATGTTGACTTTCCTTATTGTGAAGGCTTAAAAAAATAGTAAAAAAGGAGAATAACTATGAATGTAATTGTGAATCAAATAGAATTGAAAATGAAGCCTTCAGTTAATTCACAGAACAGATGCAGCAAGCAAGCAATGGGAGTGTAAGCTTCTCCTACACTCTCTAACAAGATGCTGCAATGATAGTTAGCGGGTCCACTCCCAGGAGTAAGAAGATATTTCATCCCTCATCTCATTTCAATCTTTTGCGTCCTTTGATTTAAAATGTGACAGAATACAGAATAGCTTTTTAAAAAATTGCATATAGATTCAGAAATAAAAATCCAGCTTTCTTAGATTTCCATCACGTTTCATGAAATTCTGGTTTTGTCCTTTTTGTCCTTCCTTTGTTCAATTTTCTTTGACATATAAATCAAATTTGATCTTAATAAAGCACATAGATGTGCCTGAACTTAAGATAAAAGCTCCCTCTCTAAGTATAGTAATTGCCAAGTTTCATTTTCCTTTTGTTTACTTGAGATTTTGTCTTTTAGTGGTTTGGTAATCTGGTTACTATGGAATGGTGGAATGACATTTGGCTAAATGAAGGTTTTGCCAGATTCATGGAGTTGGTTTCTGTTAGTGCTACGTACTCAGAGCTGCAGATTGTAAGTAATACAGCTATCTTGCTAATCCTTCTTCTCTGTTGGGTGCTAATGAAAAATTATATACAGGTCACTACCAGGAAAATACAACAAAATGTTTTGTCTGAAAAGGGGTTAGCAAAGAGAGCATCTGCAGCTTAGAACAGCAGTATATCTTCAGAATTGGTTCCTGGTCTGTAAGCACATTTTTGCAATAAAATTTAGTCTCGTTTTCCTTTTAAGCCCTATTTCTTCCATCTTTCTTTCCTAAATCTAAGCAATTTTGTTGTTATAAAAAGAATTCCAGTAAAAGATAAGAGGCTATCTGGTACATTGCATTCTGGCACTTGCAACACTGTAGTTATGGTTGAGAAGGCATTTTTTTAGATCCTTTTTTTCTGGCACTTAAACACTTTTTTGAAAAAAATTATACTTTAGGCAAAAACTTCTCATATTTGTTCTCCACTCAAAAGTGAATTTATCTTGAAATTCTGAACTGAATTTGCCTGGCTATTTTTGGATTTTGTGTACATGATTTCCAGTCACCAGTCTTTATTCAACTGTGGATTATGCTGGCACACACTGCTTGTTTGCTGTTCCAGCTAGAATAGCATTTAGCCAAATATTCCAAATGTATGCATATATGTATCTATGTAGCATAGAGAATCTATATTCATAAAGTGGTTTAGCATATAGCAACCTTTTGCTCCCCTTAGAAATGAGTATAGACACAATCTGAAAAATTCTGATGTGAATTATGAACACTCAAAAACTGGATTCAGGCCTTTCTGAAGATTTACCTTTAACTACAGCAGAGCTGATGTTCCACTATAATAGGGGCCAGTTATGGATCTGAACTTGGATTATGATGATCCTTATCTTCACTGACATATTGTGGAGTTTGGATCTGGGAATTTGTGTCAGGTCTATTTTTGTTAGAAATTAAAATTTTGGAGATTGCAAAAAAACCTCTTGCAAACAAAGTTTGCAAATTTTTAGGTTTTTCAGATGTCATGCAAATATATCAGTATATATCAGGAATCTTTTCTGTACAGGAGTTGCACTTGATCATTATGCCAGGGAAGAGGTTTTTGTGTGAACATTTCTGTCTTTGTACTGTGTTTTATTTTTGTCCATGTAGTGTCTATCTCTTTGAATCCATATCACGTCTAGAAGGTGATAAGTGTCTGTACATCCCACAGGAGGATTACTTTCTGAATGTATGTTTTGGTGCAATTGCAAGGGATTCATTAAATTCATCTCATCCAATCTCCAACCCAGCAGAAACTCCTACTCAAATAAAGGAAATGTTTGATACTGTGTCCTATGACAAGGTACTGTATATCAATTCATAAATGCAAAAAGATCTTTTGCTGCCACGACACTTGAAATTCTGAGCAACCTGAACACCAGTTGTTCGGAGGGAAAACTGTGAATCTTGCAGTATGATGACAGATTTGACATTAGCTCTCTGCATTTGTCTAACCTCCCATGAATTGATTAATTATTATGGTTCCACTCTGCTAACCCCTTGGCTCCAGCCACCCAGGGTTCCCCACTACTAGATGATAACTAGGGTGAAATCCTGGCCCACGTATGGTCTGAATATATGGATTGTGTGAAGGAGAGTTCCACAAGGGTTGTGTGTGTGTTAAAGTTCTTCCCTTTATGTCATTCCATGACCCTACTGCATCTCATGTGATGTGTTAGCCTTCCAATCCAGCAGCGTTCCTTCCCCCATCTGTAGAAGTGTTGGCCAGTGCATCAGTGTAGTCACATCCTGCGCCGACTCAACACACAGCTCTATATTGCTATGGATGGAACCTCACTTCATGTTGCATATAGGGTATGGACAGGCTGTTCCATAGGCTTCTTGATCCTGCCCCCAACCCACATATAGCAGAACCATACCAGTTCCTCAGCCTACTGCAATACGCCCCTGTGGGCAGTATTTGCCTCACCAAAGAGTTAAGTGTAACATACAACTTATCCTTCCAGTTGTACTAATGAAGGCACATTCTGATTTTAGTTTAAGAGAAATCATGAATATAGAAGGCAAACACGAACCAGAATGGGGTGATTTTGGCAGTAGACTACTTTCTTATACCAATCATAGTAGGTGTGGATTCATATTATGCTGTTTCCTGTTCTCCTTAGATCCCCTGAAACGTTGCATCAGCATTGAAATATCTGGTGTATTTTATATGATATATAATATTTTACTAGTTTGACCTTCCAGTATGTATATGTTAATTGCCATCCCATCTCAACAGCTTAAACTAGAGTGCACACAACAAGAGGAGTAAAATGGACAATCCAATCATATAATCTGTGGCTCTATAGTCGTGCTAACACATATGGTTGATTCTTATAAAGTACTCTTGAAGGAAAACAGGCTGCCGATGTAGCTATTAGGATGCTCCTCATCCATTTTATTTTATTTATTTATTTATTTATTTATTATTTTGCAACAGCAGCTAAAGCTGAAGCCTACCCTGGCTTCTCAGGGTAAGCCACACAGGAAAGTTGCATGAGTTTAACTAAAACCAGTTATTGAACAAAATAGAGTTTAAGTCAATGCAAAAGATTGTGTGGATTTTGGTTTGTGTGGCTTCTTTCAGTTTCACTTAAACTGATTTTCAGTAGATTTAAGATCATTGGAAGTAAGTGGCTCCTTTACTAAAATAGGAGTGTCCACAGAAGAGTTAGTACTTTTAAAACTATATTGGTTTAAATTCACATTAAGTTGTACTGGTTCAACTGTCCCATGTAGACAAGGCCCAAGTCCTTTTTGAGATGTATAAAACACAGATGAAGTCAAGAAGGCTTTCCAGTCAACATAGTGGTCCTGCTCTTAGCTAACTTCAGGCTGCCTTTGCTTGGAAGAGCAGAAGAACTGGCAGCTCCAGTGCAAAGATTCTGTTGGGGATTCCAAGAGAATAAGGCCAATACCCAATATAATTTTGGGTATTTATTAACTGTTTAGGATTAAAGTTGAATACACCCAGAGACCAAAGCAGGGGACGTTGAATTCTATGAGTTTTAAATACATATGACAGTAGTAGTAATAAACATTCAACATTACTTGCTTTATGGTGTACTTCTATGATCTTTATATTAACAATATTAAACTACAGATTCATTGATAGTTATTACCCAAAGCAACAGAAGAAATTACTTTATGCACTTACTCATGTGAAACAGAATTGGCATTTACTCTAGATACTAAATTCTTTCACCAAGTCAGATCAGTATCTGATCCCCACTGGAAGCTCATAGAATACTAATGTGAATTTGTGTGGAACTCTTGACTTAAGTTTATTAATCATCCTCTTTAATAGCTTTTTAAATTAGTTAGTTGCCCAAACATGTGGATGCATGCACACTCTTTAGTACTAACATTAATTAATTACATTTTATAAAGAGTTCTGAGGTCTTTCAAATGAAAACCATAATGAAATGCCAAGTTCTATTAGTTATATTGTTGAAGAACAACCTTAACTATAAGATTAACCAGAGTCAATATGGCTGCGTACAGAGGCAGGAGGAAGAATTTTAGTGCCCATTATTGTAATATGACTGTTCTTCGGTCTCAAATCTGGAGTCAATGAATATGTCTGCAAATAACAAGAATCCATTTGCTGGTACTGAAATTTTGTCATTAATGACCTCTAGCTGTTTGCAGTTTTCTGTCTGTAGAAACCACTGTCAGATACAAAATTACAGAACCTGGTTATTATCCATAGGGACAATTCCACTTTCTTTGGGATACCCTTTCACATAATATGACAGCACTGAAATCAGACACTGGCAAAAGTTATAATATAATAATATTACAAATAAATTTCAAAACCTTTATGCTATGCTAAAGAATACCAGTGACCTGACTTCAACAGGTCTCCATGGTAGCTGTGGCAGTTCAGAATGCTTCAAGGAGCCAGCCAGTGTGTCTTTGGGCATCATGTCTTGAATACCCATTTTCACCTGGCTAATGAAAACATTCAGTACATATTGCTGAAGCAATTGTTTTATTCATACCACATTAGCAATACACTTTAAGCTCTCAGTTTAACCATCACTGGCTAAACAAGTCGTGCGCATAGGAATGTAATGTAAAATCATTTGTTTGAATACTTGCTACTTTTCTATTTTAGGGAGCTTGTATTTTGAAGATGCTCCAAGATTTCCTATCTGAGGTGGTGTTCCAGAAAGGAATAATTCACTACTTGAAGAAGTACAGCTATAGGAATGCAAAGAATGATGACTTGTGGAACAGCATGGCCAATGCAAGTTCTGTCCTTTGTTGAAATATGTTGTATTATATCCATGTATACAGTAGCTGCAAATAGGGAATTTGGATTTTATATGCAATTAATAGAGGAATGTATTAGTGATTATACTGCACACAATTTTTTTTCAGTTGCCTTCACCAAAACTACATTAAAATAATCAGGATGATCCCATCTGTGCTGAAAAAACCCCAGCACATTCCAAATAAATGGCCCAGTACATGAGCTCCACGCAGGCTCAGTAGTTCCTCCACGTGGAGCTCATTACAAGAATGGGGCCTACAACTCTCTCGTTATCTTTCACCACCCTAGCCCCAATCCAGCAAAGCTCATGCTTAGCTTTAAGCCCACAAGAAATCTCACTGATTTCACCATTCTTAAAGTTAGGCATATACTTATAGATCATGTGGAACTGGGGTCAAAATTTCCTTGAATAGTGGGTGCTGGACATAAGTAGTATGAAACTGTAATACAGCAACACAGACACGCATGGAAATGGAAAAGTGATTGTCTCAACTATCACAGGCTCACAGGAATTGCTCATGCTGGGCAATGTACAAAGGACTGAATTATGGACCAAATTTTCACCAGTCTGATGCAAATGCATCTGCAAACTTTGCTCACAAACCCTACAATTGCATGTACCAATCAGAATGGCAGATGCCTGCTGTGATGGGGCAGAGTGTCCCACACCAGCAGAGAAGGAGTTAAGGAGAGACTTTGGGCCCAGCTAGCCCCACCCCGCTATACCTGCAGCCAATACTACACCTGGAGAAGGAATAAAAGGAGAGAGCCTGGTGCAGTTCAGGGCTGACTGGCCAGAAAGGCAGCTTCACTTGTGACTGCTCTGCCTAGCAGGCCTATCTCTGTAATGCCACTGGGGAGGATCAGCAAGACCTCAAGGAGCAAGCTATGTTCAGAGCAGAGACTGTTGGGGAACCAAGCCTGAAGGAAAGGGCAGAATGCCTCTCCCACAACTGGAACACTGGGGGATGGCCCAGTAGTCAGTTATGTTTGCTTTTGTGTTGTAGAGCATTTTGGGGTGGGGCTGCCTCTGTGGAGCCTGGAGATAGAGACTTCTTCCTCCTTGCCAGGAGATGCACAGCCGCATCAGGGCACTCAGAACATCCACAAGGGGTCACTACTGCAGTCACACCATTACACCTACTTAAACAATTATCATACAAATCGGGGGGTTGTATGAAAATTAGTGCACCTACAAAACTTACGGTCTAATTTTTGGAGATCTGTTAAAAATGAGTCCCTATCATATAAGTACATTCTTCTGCCATCTGAGGCCTGATTCACTGCATTACTCCAGTTTTTCAGTGGTGTGTAACTCGATCTATTTAGTTGTATATGGTAGTTTTAAATGGGTTTATGCTGGTTTAAAACTGCAAAAATACAGTGGTGAATCAAACATCTTCATCTTTAATTTCTTCCCTTTTTTCTTAGAGCTGCATTCATAGGCACTGTTACCTTACTTTTTATTTCTCTCTCGTACTCTCTTATTTACAGTTTTACTTTATCGCTGAACAGAATAAATTGAAAAAAATTAAATTCCGTATTAATTCAATACTGATTTGTTCAGCTGCCATAATTCAGTGGGAAGGAGCATACTATGAACCAAAGTCTGCACGGTATACACTTATGCCCGTAAACACCAGTTCATAGCAGTAAACAGCTGCAAACAGTCTTTCAGACAAGACAAAATGTAACAAACAGACCTTTCACAATGATGGGCCTAATTCTCTCCACAGTTTTAGCCCAAGGTGTGTCATTAATCCATTAATTAGCTACTGAACATCATCACACTGAATTTGTTCATTGGCAATCCTCCAAATTAAGCAGACATGCCGTTTATTTGGGTGCTGACTAGAAGGATTCTATTGTATATTTTTGGTATTTTTGAAAAGGTCTTAAGTTGTTGTTTTCCCCTTTAATAGTGATAAGAGCACAAATTTAACATGGGAAAAATTTAATGTATAGATATATTGTCTGTCACTGTTAAATTTATCTACGCACAAACATACCTACTCAATATGCTCAAATGAGAGATTAAGAAGCACTGATGAGGGTCTGTCATTAGTAGCCCTTTGTTTAGTGAGTGGCATTTGTAACTTCAGATTTACTAAATTATTTGATTGGTCTCTTTTTGCTGTATTATTGGTTTTTTGTTGTTTTTTTTTTTTAAACAAACTCTTCTAAAAATATGTCGTGTGTCAGGATTCACATTTCTCTTATGTTTTACAGACCTGCTCTGAAAGTGACTTCTCTTCTGGCAACTTTTGCTATACAGCTTCCAGGCCCCTTAGCAGCACAGTAAGTAAATTGTTAGAAGATAAAACACTAGAATGACAAGGTGAAGATATGACAAGATGTCCTGCTGCTGACTCTAGGGCTTAGTAAACAAATCTTGCATCTCAGTTGTTCAGACTGGCAACTGCTGAGCTTGCCCTTGACTTGATGCACGCAGGCTCTGGAGAAAGCAATTCTAGATATGCTGCATTTAGTAAATGCACTTCCTGGACTTAAACTATAGAGCAGTGGAGCTTGTCACTTGTTTTCCTCACTAGAGATAAGGTTGCAGTGAGGAAGAGTGAATTAAAAAAACAAAAACAAGCCAAAATTTAGGAGAAAGGAATGGCTTTGAACTAAAGAAATCCCACTGTATGTCACATGCTGGACAGTATGTTATTGGTCAATAAATTGAATCACAGACTTTTTCTGAATGACGTTATTGCATGATGCATTTTTATTCTGGAATACCCCAGAAATATACAGGTGTATCAGCACAGCTTGGCCACAAAGCATCTAAGAATCTGGTCCAAATTTTGGTTAGTGGTCTTGCTCAGCACCTTTGAAAATTAGGCCATTTGCGACTTGCTGCTAGGTATATTGTGACTTGCCCAAAGTCACACAGGAAGAGTATGGCACAGACAGGAACAGAACACAGTTCGGCTGTCTTCTAGTTCTGTGCCTTAGGCATGAGATTATTCTTTGAGACACATTCAGGAGATTTATCAAAAACAAAACAAAACTTTCTGTCTTTTGGCGGCAGAGAAGATGCACTGGGAAACCTATGCCTCTCAAGGATCTCTTTAGAATTTGTAGGTGTATGTAAATACCTGTACTGGCATTCTTACTGTAACAGCTTCCCAGTGTAAAAGCTTTACCGTCTTTGCCATTATTTGTTAAATGGATGTCTTGTACTCTCGCAGGGAGAACCATTGTGGTTTCTTGAATGGCATGTAAACTTGCTGCTCATTTAGTCCTGGGTAGCTCCCAGAACCAAAAGTCAAACCAGAGTCTATCAGATTGCCAGCACTGGCTCTCTGGCCTGCAAACCCAAATGTGTACAGATTTATTTTTGGGAGATACTTTTAAGTGTGTCACTGAATATAGTTTGTCTATGGTCATTTCAGTTCAGTCATATGGGGAAACTTACAGAGATTGAAGAGATGATGAACACTTGGACGCTTCAGAAAGGGATCCCACTGGTTCTTGTTAAATGCGAAGGGAACACCTTAAGATTGCGACAGGAGCGCTTCCTTAAGGGTGTTTTTGAAGAAGACCCTGAATGGGCTAACCTGCAGTCAAGGTATCTACACTTACCTTACTTTGGTAATACTACTTATGTGGTGTTTGTTCTGTTGCTGCAGTTTCCAGTATAGAAAAAGGTACCTGATATTCTGGCAGCTTGATATTCCATTATTACCGTCTAATATAATTAGGTCAGCCTAGGCAGGAGGTAAGTTTATCAATAGGTGACATGAAGTATGTGAACGAGGCATAGTACAAGTGTTCCTGCTGACTTGGCAAGGATGGACAGCAGATGTCCACTTTCCTGGCTACTGGCATGGAGCAAATCAGAAGCTGGCTGTAAGGGTAGGACTACATAAGAGGCAAATGTAACAAGAATTTATATAATGGGAAACTCTGTAGAGGACTTAACCACAGGAACAGGGTAGAACTGAAAAGTGAAATGTGTTCTTGGTTGATACCCTAGTGGAGGTAGGATGAGGCTACCCTTCTATAAGAGAGGATCACACACTTAATATCCAGTGGGAGAGAGAACTGATCTGCTAGTGTTTTAAAATATGCAGATTTCCCTTATATGCCTGTAGAGTGCCATTTCAAACCCAGATAGAGAAGTGATCCTTCATTGAGAGGCGTATTTCTGTTAGTGTTGGTGTGGACTTCTGCATGGTTATACCAAGATTAACATTTCTAGCACTCAGTCTCATTCTCTATTGCTCGCCAGTTTAGGATTAGTCAGACACAGATGAAGCAAATCAATCTT
The DNA here is from genome assembly GCF_965152275.1 of Natator depressus. NCBI lineage: Eukaryota > Metazoa > Chordata > Testudines > Cheloniidae > Natator > Natator depressus. Next base: position 61,093,376 of record NC_134238.1, read on the forward strand.
CTTCTGTGGAAGCAAATGTTCCTTTATTGTATTTTTTCTTTATCTCCCAGATATTTTTGGCATATCCCACTCACATACGTCACCAGCAGCTCCAACACTGTTCACAGACACATATTCAAAACTAAAACAGGTAATGAACTCTGATCATTGGTTTTGTAATCAGTAAATTGATTGCCTTAACTGAACAACAGGTTGACCTTTACTAATCAATTAAAAGAAATGTATTTCCTAAACAAAATTAATTTTAAGGATATGTGTTGGAGGTTGGCCCTCTGGGGAGCCCTCTTTGTTCCCTTCTTTATATTACTTCCCCTTCCTGCTTTACCATGCTCTTGTCTCTAGCTGAGGAAGACAAGATGCAGCTCCTGACAGAGAGAATTTCTGGTCCTCTCCTAGAAACGCTAGTGGGCAGACCTGTATGTTACTCTAAAGATTAATATATACGGGCGGGGGGAGGGGGAGGCGCAGGGGAAGGTGCTGGAGTTTCTGCTAACATTGTCAATAAAACATACAGATGGCTTTAAGAACTGAATTTTAATTCTAAGAGTTTCTTCTAAGTAACACACACAAATATTAACTTTATTATCACGGCCAAAACTGGGAAATGATTACAGGTAGGGACAAATAAAAAAAGATTGAGAGCATTTAGCGCTTGGGAGAGGTCCTGTACTGGCAATGGAAATTCTTCCACACAGCCTCTGGCCAGCTACTGTGCAAGGTACCCTGACTTGGAGGGATTATGTTACCTTAGTTTGTTCCCAAGTCTGTTCAGTCACTGGTCTCTTTGCTGAGAAATGGACAGAGAACACCAGCCAATTTCACATAAGCCATCAAATAGCTTCAAAATGGCAACAACTGTTGATCTAGCAGCCTAAACAGGATTTGATCCAGCAATGTAGAAAGAGGAAAAAGGACCTGTCTTCCATTACCAATCCCATAAATCCCACTGAGTTCTCAACCTGTTGAAATATTCTCAATCTAAACTCTTTGTCTACATAGTGTGCTAGTCCATACTGAAGGGGTAAACATTTTAATGCACACTAGAGAGGTGCACTAAAAGTTCCCTAATGTTTGAAAATGGACTATACTAATGTGTACTAGGGAACTGTTAGTGCAAGCCAACAGGCCCACTCAGGCCAGCTGATGTGTGACAGGCCAGTGTATACAAGAGTTTACACCCCTCTGATGTGGACTAATGCACTGTGTAGACCAGGGGCGGGCAAACTTTTTGGCCTGAGGGCCACATCAGGTTTCCAAAATTGTATGGAGGGCGGTTAGGAGAGCTTCCCCAAACAGCCAGGGGTGGCCCAGCCGCCGACCCCTATCCCAACCCCCCTGCTTCTTGCCCCCTAATGCCCCCCCAGGACTCCTGCCCCATCCACTGTTCCCTGACCACCCCCAGACCCTCCCGCCCCTGACTGCCTCCTGCCGCCCCATCCAACCCCTCCTCTCATTTCTGACTGCCCCCCCCCAGGCCCCTGTCGCATCCAACCATCCCTTCTCTGTGTCCTCTGATTGCCCCCAGAACCCCTGCCCCTGACTGCCCCCCGCTGCCCCATCCAAACCCCCCCTCCTTCCTGACTGCCCCCTGGGGTCCCCTGCCCCCATTCAACCCCCCTGCCCTCTGACCACCCCGACCGCTATCCACACCCCCACACCCTGACCACCCCCTTGAACTTCCCTGCCCTCTGTCCAACCCCCCTTACCGCGCTGCCTGGAGCACCGGTGGCTGGCGGCGCTACAGCTGCGCCGCCCAGCTGGAGCCAGCCACGCCACCGCGCAGGACAGAGCACCGGGTCAGGCTGGGCTCTGCAGCTGCGCTCCCCCAGGAGCTCGCCGCCCCGCCTCCCAGAGCATTGCGCCGGCGGCACAGTGAGCTGAGGCTGCGGGGGAGGGGAAGAGTGGGGGAGGGGCCGGAGGTGAGCCTCCCAGGCCAGGAGCTCAGCGTCCGGGCAGGAGAGTCCCGCAGGCCGAATGTGGCCCACGGGCTGTAGTTTGCCCACCTCTGGTGTAGACAATCCCCAAAATAAAAACTCTCTGGGATGAGGACTTCAGGTTAGCAAATAACTTTCTAATTCCATTTTCAGGTGTCTTCTCGGTAAATCTCACAGTTCCCCAGGTGAAGCCACTGACAGTTGTAATACTTGCCTGTGCTTTCATTTTAATTTTTCATATGCAGTAAAAAAAATAAATTTCCATGTGAATCTCTCCCATTCAGACACACTCGAACTGGAGGGAGAGGTCGCCTGGGTGAAATTCAATGTGGACATGAATGGCTATTATATTGTGCACTATGAAGGGAATGGCTGGGACAACATCATTAAACTGTTGGATCAGAACCACACTCTTTTCAGCCACAAGGACCGGGTGAACTTGATCCACAATGGATTTCAACTGGTCAGGTAACACACCTTTCCTATTTTAATCTGATGAAAAAAATACCAAATTTTAACAGGGAAGAAGCAAAGATCTGTGTGCCAAAACAAAAGATTAAACTGCACCCGCTACGGTGCACACATTTACTGCTGTGTCATGTGCAAATTGGATGAATGCATATTCAGACATTTACAAAGGTGTCTAATTAACAATTTGCACCAGTATGAACATGCCCTTGGCAGTAGTTTCATGCCCAGTCACAGGGTCACTTTTTTGTTAGCATGAAGGCAAGCTCCTGTTGAAAACTGGGCCATCAGAGTGAGAGCCAGACACATTCAAATTTAATTTTTAGTACCACTCTCTGTGATGTTGCTCCAGAAGCCAAAGACACAGAACTCATTTCCTGAACATAGTGCTGACGCTCCTACAGGCTGAAAGGAGGATTGCCTTGAGCAGCAAAATATTTAGTTACAGTTAATAGTGAGAGAGACTGTGCAAGGGCAGAGGAGTAAACATTTCTCAGCTTTCCTAGGTCAAGCATAACCGTGAAGTGATGCTCCTTAAACAAAACAGCCCCCCTCATAGGTGTGTAGAGTCCAGATACAGAGAGACTGAGGAAAAACTGTTTGGCTTTCACTTCATCATCTTTCTCTTAATTTCACTGAAGGCAATTACCAGCATGTGGTTATGGTTTGGGCTCATTGCTCTTTCCCATAAAGACAGGCCACCTCTTTCTTTTTAATTTTCTTCGAAGACTTCGCTTGGGAAAGATCAAATAATGCATTCCTCCTGGAAACTATATTTTGGACAGCAGGTTTCTGTCTTTGAAAACTAATTTAAAGAAAGGCTAGCTGTCAATTTCATGCACTATTTTAATTGCACATGCTTGCTTGAATCATTTCCAAGGAGGACGGCCAATAAGGAGGTTTGAGAGAGCTGGATAAGGCATCCCCCACTCCCCAAGTTTGGACACAGCCCACAGAACTCATGGATTATTGTGGTGTTGTGCCACTGGGGCAGCAGGGTTAGAGTGATGGCTAAATGGTGTGAGTGTCTCCACTCAGCCTGTGGGGTAGCACTTGTTACATCCACGGAGAAGGGTCACTTCCATAGATTTCCTGTGTGCCTTTGGGCAGGTCACTTACTCTACCCTTTTCCTCATCTGCATAATGGGGATTGGCACAGTGTTTTATGACGATGAAATCTGTTCATGACCAGGAGGTGCTCAGATAGTAGGGTGATGAGGCCCATATATGTACCTAGGTACAAGATAATGGTCACATGAAATACTGTAATGCTTTTGCTGCTTCTTGCTCCAATAACTTCTTTCAAAAGTGCAGGACTCTGTCACCTTGTAGATAAGAAAAGAAAATATAATTAACAAAAAGTCTAAAGTAAAGATAGTATCTAATATGTATAGAACTGAGAACACTGTTCTAAAATAAGCATTAATTCTTGAAACACATAGCTAGAGATAGGATATGCATCACCTGAAGTCACAGTAGAGAAGTGATCCTTTTCTTTCTGCCGTTTAAATGGGCAAAGCAGAGTTTGTAGAACTTCATGAACATGGCATCTTTTCTTGGCAAAGTGCATGAAGACAGTGCAGAATTATACTTGGAGCGGAGTCACAGGAGCTCAGATAATCCCTTTGTCGGGCATAATTATTTGTAAAGTTCTTTCTAAGGCTGTACCATTAACTCAGTCTTCTTTGGTGCATTGTGGAAGAAAGACTGACACACTTGGTCGCAGAGGTTTTTTTAGCAATTAATTCTGATATTTTGGCAGAAGCCATGAACATCAGTGAATCTAAGTCACTCAGTTGTACTCCACTCACTACAGCTACAGTCTTCAGAAGTCATGCTCAAACCCTACTATGGTGTCTGCTCCCCAGTGCTGCTTTGGCTGAGTTCTTTGTAACTCTTTGCTCTCTCTTGTTCTTTGGGCATCTCCTGGCAGGTAATTTAAAGATGATTAGAGAAGACTGTTCACCCTCTAGAATGCTAGGTAGAGTAATGGGACCACAGCATGTGAAGAGAGAGTGCAAGGCTTTGACAGGGGAAAGAGGCAACCCATGATGATGGATGGGTGGTTCTTCTTGACTCCATGGAGGATCCCTGGGATAACTTTGGTTGTTGTGTGGAGAATTTTAAGGAATTGTGAATACTGTATAAAGGGGTATCTGCAAGACATATGTAGAGCTCACCAATGATTTGACCTCCTATTGTGGTTTATCTGAACCAAATAACTGAAGATGACATTTCATGCTCTCTCTTGAGTAGCCCACATAGATTCTACAACAAAAGACAGGATGTATGGCACAAAGCAAATGACAGAGCACTGAAAACTAGGTCAGGCAGTCATACGTGCTATCCATGAGACCAGTTTAATAAAAATGTCCATTTCTGTGTTGTCTTTTACTTAAAGCACTTCAGACAGTCATCCATTAATCCTCAGAACACCCCGCGAGACAGGCAAGTTTTATTGTTATGTTTGTAGACCTCCAAAAATAAGAGAAAAATGACTCTGGTCCCAAAAGTCTTACAATAATTATCCTCATGTTGAAGATGCAAAAACTCACACACAAACTTGGATTAAGTGATTTGCCTAAGGTCACATAGTGCTTCATCCAGTGTCGATTGAAGTCAAAGACTTCCATTGACTTCAGTGGGTAGTGGATCGGGTCCTTAGTCAGCAGCAGGATTGGGAATATGGCCCAGCACACCTGGTTTACAACCCTTAGTTCTTTTGACAAAACTATGAACTGTGCACCTTTTGAGCTTGCGTATATTCTTTTCTTCAGTGCAGGAAGGTTATCGCTGGACACAGCCCTTGATCTGATGCGATATCTCCGACATGAATCCAGTAACATAGTACTTCTGCAAGGCCTGGGCTACTTGGAAATGTTCTACCACATGATGGAGAGAAGAAATATTTCTGATGTCACAGAAAACCTTAAGGTCCATTTTTAATTTGAAAAAAATATTTGTCATAAAATTTTATTTGTAAGGAATTGGGACACATGGAACGAGTACTCAGTTAGTATTCAGAAAGTGTCCTCCTCTCCTCTCTTGAGAGAGAGAAAGAGGAGGAAAAAATCTGCAAATTCCTGAAGGATTCTATTTATAAACTAGCCAAGCTCTAAACACCACATTCCACGAAAGCCTATGCTCTAATAAATTTGTTAGTCTCTAAGGTGCCACAAGTACTCCTGTTCTTATTCCACTCTCTTGTCGTTCTGCACATTATCAACTCATGCACTAATGGCCCATGGCGGTGGTTTCTGCGGCTCCATTGCGAGCTGGTCTTATTCATGTTGTTGGAGTTACCCCATGAATCTGCTGCACCGAGTGAGTAGCGTGGCGTCAGGGCTTGCATTCCAGTGGCACTAGGGCGCCTGGCTAATAAGAGCAGGAAAGCTCTCATTGCTTTCCTCCCCCTTCTTTCGCCCCTGCCTATGTTAAGTCAATACAGGCTGTAAGATCCTTGGGGCCAATACATAAATAATTTCTCTGTCCTTTGTGTGGGAGAGAGACACAGCATTCCTATTCACTCTGCATAAAGACCTGTAATCATGTTTAAAAACCTGATTGTTGCCACTTATGTTGTGTTAAGCAGAACTGCACTTATCAGATGTTTTTTTAATGTGATCACAGCTAGCTCAGCTGCGGATGCCCTGTGGACATGCTTTGTTAAAAGAACTCAGCCCAAAACAGTGTTTGGGAGTAGATAGCATAGCAGATTTGAGTATGACTTCTGAATACTGTAGCTCTAATGAGTGGAGTACAACTGGGTAACTGTTGAAACGTAGGTTTATATACGGTTACACAGCACTACATAGATTGTGGCACTAGGGCCTAACCGTGATCTGTTCTCTCTGCAGCGGTACATCCTGCAGCATTTTAAGCCAGTGATTGACAAGCAGACATGGAGTGATGAGGGCTCAGTCTCTGACAGAATGCTTCGTTCTGCTCTCCTCAAGCTTGCGTGTGAGCTACAATATCCTCCCTGTATCCAGAAGGCAAATGAGCTTTTCAGCAAGTGGATGGGATCTGGTGGGACGTTAAAGTAAATGGCTTACCTGCTTTCTAACATTCCTTTTCACTTAGGTATCCTGTACTGGGGTTTAGTTTGCTTTTCTAGCTAAGGTTTTACAGGAAAGTTGGAATAGGAAACTTTTTGTAATCTGGAATGGGAAAAATGCACTGAATAACCTTTTCCTCTAGTATGTGTGTGTGACTTACAGTATAGTATCAACAAATATGTTAGATAGTATTAATTACTTTTCAGCTGCTTGCTCCTTTCTACTGACTTCGCTCACTGAGCTTTCTCTCCTGCTTTTTCAGTTCAGTCTGGGCCTCTGGATTATTCATTTGTCCTGACTTGAAAGAGCCACATATCCATATAGCTAAAAGAAAATCAAAGTTTAGGCCTTGGCTGTGACTCTTCAGTTCAGTCATGCACTGGTGGAGGGGCAGAGGTGCACAACCACATTAGTAACTCTAGGAGGCACTGTGTCTGAGGCACAATGCTTGCTGGAGCTCCAGGGAGGAGGTCCACTGCAGCACCCTTTATAAGAGTGCACTGTACAAAGTCTAGCCTTCCTAGTTCCTTTGTACAAAGCAGAGGGCCTGTTGGGCCATGACCCCAACCTCTTCTTATCCACTTTGGAGAACAAAGCTCTGGCAGTGGCACTAGTCTCATGCATTCAGAAGTTTGAATGAGTGCAAGGTCTACCATTGTTCCCAACTCGGGCATGGATGTGCAAGTGGGAGGCTCATCATGCATCCTTCCTATCCCCTCTTGCACCTGGGGCTGAATATAATCCTTTTCTTACCATGCTTTACTTTACTGCACTAGGGTGGGACAAAAAAATTCCACAGGCATGGTACCATGGTAAATGTAACTACTAAATCTAACTAGCCAGGTACTATACAGTCCCCCAACACCACAGTAGATGAGCACCATACACTATAAGAAGTTGTAAATGTGGATGTTTTGATTCATAAGGATGCCCACTGTTGCTTCACTGCTGGATATTAAAAATGGATAATCAATAGGGGACATATTTGCCTGGAGTAACCTAAAGAGTTGATACAAAATATACACATCTACCACCAATAGTCCTGTGTTCCTGTCTTAATCCAGTTAAAGGTATTATTTAGTGCTTGTCTTTCTTTCATTTCCTACTCAGTTAAACACAGAAATAACACACTTTTTACAGTTGTGGTTTATTCTGCTGATGGATATGCTAGAAATACCATAAATACATGCCTTACATGAAATTTACCAGCCCAGGCAGAAAATTACTTCCACACCCCTGCTCTGCACAATGATGATAGGTGATCATGAAAACACTATTAATATTTTATTTGCCCATCCAAAGAAGTAACTTTCCCTGGGTTGGTGGGCAAATAGATTTTTGCAAGGTTATTGGGAGGGTGGATGGATAAATTGATAGCTTGTTTAACATTTAATTACATTGTGTGCTTTGGAATAGTTTGTTTTGCCCCAGCTGCTCCATGTGTACTGTAATGATGTCTCAAAACACCAGAGTTTCGGTGAACAGGCAGTAATGGGATTTATTTTCTCCTTGGTCTCTCATTTAGTTCTCAATTTAGAACCTCAGTTAGTTCTCAGACTGGTCCACTTTCCAGTCTCCCCTGTGCCTTATTTTATAATTATATCCAAATTTTTTTTTTCTTTTTTTACTTCTGGTGCTTGTGCATGATATTCAGTAACAGGAAACAAAATGTTTTCATTGACCTTTTCCATACCCTGACTCTACAACTCATTGCCTTTTAATAGTACAAGTACACTGTAGCATTTCTAGTCCTTGTTGAATGATGCAAGTCTCCTAATCTGTTTATAGGTCAGTTCACTGCTCTGCCATCCATCCAAAGGACGTACTGTTCTTCCCTAGAGTATGGTCTAGTGTACTAAACACAGGCCTGGGAGCCAAAAAGTTCTAGCCCATGTACTAATTACAGCCACTCAAAGTCACACAGTGAGTGAATGTCACAGTTGGCTCACCATAATCTTCCCCAAGAAGGAGAGACTAGGGACAGGGTAGCTGGTGAAATCATCAGTCACCTGACCAGTGACTTCTTGAGTATTGAATAGACTTCCAGACAAGAGGATTTCTTATTCATCTGATCACTTGTCTTATCCTCCTTGAACTCATATCATCAGTGTCCAAAATTACTAGAATCCCTCCAGGCTAGCTATTTCCTGGTAATACATAGATTCACAGAAAAGTTGAAAAGTGCATTTCTGCTTTCTGGAGTGTTATTCTAGGCGGAAATATGTCTTGACTAAAGATGTGTGAAATATTCACAATATACTATAAAATGCTCCAAATTCTAAGAATTTTCTCATTTTTTTTATAAATTCTAAACTGGCCCATTTTCGTGAAAAATCTTTTCAAGCTTTCAGAAAAAAACTGGCCCAAATTGTTTTAAGATGGTAACATGAATATCTTTGATTTTGCATGTTTTTGCAACCAAATAATTTTCTTGTGAAATTTCAGGGACATGAAAATGGGCAGGAAAAAAAATTGCAGAAAATGCTGCACAGCCCTAAAATTGACCATTACCATGTCCTTCAGTGCAGCTTTATGGGAGAGCATTGGGAAAGATAAATTGTAAACAAACTTGGTGTATGACTCTTGGAACGTTGTATATCTGTGTAGACAGAAAGGATAAAGAGCTACACAGGGCTACAAAAGTCATTTGACCCTCCTTCTCTTTCCCCTTCTTTGTTTCATGCCACAGGCTTCCAGCAGATGTTCTGAAGACGATCTACTCAGTTGGAGCACAGACAATAGCAGGGTGGAATTATCTACTGAAGCAGTATAGTCTCTCAGTGTCAGGTGCAGAAAAGAACAAAATCCTCTATGCTTTAACAACCAGCAGGCAGTGTGAAAAACTGACAAAGTAAGAATAGTCTTTGCTCAATTATTAAATACAAAACAATACCAAGTTCCTTCACTAACGCGCTATGGAATCGTGAGAATCTCAACAGTAGTGGGAAACGGATTGAAAATGTGGAACTGGGTTTTTTTTATTTACTTCATCACTTTCCTAAATAATTATTGATGAGATGATACCCTAAGGGATCTTGGCCTGATGTTGATGATACATGAAAAGGCCATTAGAAAGAAGCTCTTGAGATACTATTTATACAGTACATGCAACAAAGAAATTCGAATCCTTTGAAGTGTAGTTCTGTTCTGAAAAGTGACCATGTAAGAATTGTTCTCACTTAAGAGATGTGTTTCCTGTTTGTATTCAGTCAGGTCTGAGTACATTAGTGACTAAAACAAGTCTTTGTTAGCATTCCAGAGCCAGTACTGCTCCAGGAGAGGGAGCTCGATTCTATTCTGGCTTGCATATCATCAACAAAATTACAGAATGCAGAATCTTTAGTGTGGATGAATAGCCAACAAGACTCCACCAGGATTTTCAGATAACACTCTGGGTTTACAGGGTTGGCAAGTCAAATAAATCATTTTACTTTGTAAATTGAGAAGATTTGAGCTGGAAGTTACTGAGCAACCAATAGTCCTCTTACAAAATAGAAGAACCTCATTTTACGTGATGATTATGGGCCCTACCATGGTAGGTTTTATGCAGAAGCCCCTATCAAAATCAATTACTTACAAGCCAATGGTATAGTTATTCCAATAATGTGAAAAAGTTATAGTAGCACCACTTAGTTAACTTGCAAATTAATATTTAAAGCACTGAACTGTCATCCTGCACATTATTTTCCATACTCCTATTTTATATTTAGTCCCCATGTTTGAATATCAAAAGGAAATGAGCATTAAGTAGTGGTCTAGCAGTACCTCCTAGAAGCTGAGTAGAAACAAGCTGAAGCTGTCTGATCTGTTTTAATTTGTACAGGTTAATTGAGCTGGGCATGGAAGGTGAGGTTATCAAGACTCAGGATCTAGCAGCTCTTCTTCATGCTATTGCCAGAAATCCAGAGGGACAGGGGCTTGCTTGGAATTTTGTCAGAAAAAACTGGAACAGACTTCTTAAAAAGTTGGTATTTGCTTATCTACTTTAGCCACCATTGGTGGCAAATCCTGACAAGTAAGAGTGTAAAGAGGGATAATTTATTCCACTAGAGAAGACACTTATCTTATTTTTTATATATGATACATTTATGGAAGTGGGCCCTAAAAGCACTAGCTCCTACCACTTGATCTAAAGAAGTAACCCTGAAGGTTCTGGGGACAATTTAATGAGCACAGTAGTGGTTGTCTTTCTTCATTAGAGAGAAAGCATGTGCCCCGCACTTCAAGCTGTGGTACAGGATGCATGCTTGCACAGGGCTGCTAGAAACTGACTAGAAACAAGCTGAAACTGACTAGTCTATTTTTATCTTCCCTCTGGAAGAAATGGGGAGAAGTCCAAACAACATAAATACTGAAAAGCGAATTAGATAGTAGAAAACACTTTCAGTTTGATAGTCTACAGTGGCTATAAATCCATATGGCTAAGGATATATGTTTATAAAATATTTTTAATTTGATTGTGTAACTTCATAAGAACAAAGGTGCTGCCATACTGGGTCAGATCATGTCCATCTTGCCCAGTGTCCTGTCTCTGACAGTGGCCCATACCAGAGCTTCATGAAGAACATACATAACAAGGCAGTTACGGAGTCACCCACCCCTGTCTTCCGCTCCTGACTTCTGGTAGTCAGAGGTTTAAGGTTGCTCTGAGCATGGGGTTGCGTCCCTGATCATTTTGACTAATAGCCATTGATGGACCTATCCTCCATGAACATACCCAGTTCTTTAACTAAAAAATATTCACATACTAGAAAGAGACTAGTAAAGAAATTCTGTACTGACGCAAGGTGCAGTTCAGATATAGGTATATTGTTTATATTACTGTATAGTTTTTCTTTCTTGTTTGCAGGTTTGAATTAGCCTCTTTTTCTATAAGAACTATTATTGTTGGCTCTACATCTCACTTTTCCTCCAAAGACAAGCTAGAAGAGGTTTGTGACTTTCTATTAATACTTATTGGTAATATATAGTCTCATATTTCTTAAGCTAACAAATAAAAATGCAAAAAGAAAAGGAGTACTTGTGGCACCTTAGAGACTAATCAATTTATTTGAGCATAAGCTTTTGTGAGCTACAGCTCACTTCATTGGATGATGCATCCGATGAAGTGAGCTGTAGCTCACGAAAGCTTATGCTCAAATAAATTGGTTAGTCTCTAAGGTGCCACAAGTACTCCTTTTCTTTTTGCGAATACAGACTAACACGGCTGTTACTCTGAAATAAAAATGCGTAACTGTCCAGAACAGCCCTCATGAGAAAGTGCTCTTTCAGTGTTACAGTGATGAAAAGGAAAGTTAAGTTAAAGTTGAAAATCCATTTAATAGCTTGAAAAAGTTAGCAGTCATTCCAAAGTAACTTATTGAAGAGAGTTGCATATATTATGTGTGTTACATTTTAGTGTCCAGAAAAAGTATTTGATCTCTTGTTGTATTACACATATTTCTTTTATGTGCATATGGGAAGAGATTTATTCTTTGGCTGTTCATGTAATTGCCATTACTGTAGTCCATATATTTTGGTTTCATGTGGGGAAAAAACATGTTCAGTTCATTGCATAACCACATATCTGATTAAGGAGCTGACACTTGAGGTTGCTGCACAGGCATGTGGGAGGGCATTGTATGCTCCTTGCTACAAAGACTATCTTAAAAAACAGCAGCAACAACAAAAAATGGATGAAGGTTGGGGGAGGGGGGAAGGATATAACATCCAATCCATGGCCTCAATTCTACAGGAAGACCCATCTGAGTTCCTGTGCCCAAGCAAAGCCCTGCCGAAGTCAGTGGGGCTCTGTGTGCTTGAAGGAAGGGCATCAAGTGGTCAGGGTGGCGAATGGCCCACACATTTCAGTTCATTTTTAATAGACATATATATTTGTTTTATTTTTAGTATTAAGAATTAATTTTTATTCTTTGGAGGGTACTTGGCCTAAGGTGTGAGAGGATTTGTGGGAGAGCATAGTGCATGTCACCTGAGTTTTGAGGGAGCCACCATCAGGATGAGTAATTCCAGCTATTGGGCCTATGTTTTCCTAGCAGGTGTTTAAATGCAGCGAGATGTTAACCTGACCTTTCTCCGAAAAATAACTCCCAAGGCATTAATGAGTATCCTGTCTCCTAGGTGAAACATTTCTTTAAGTCTCTGGAGGACCAAGGATCACAGCTAAAAATCACTGAAGTTGTGCTGGAAACCATAACAAAAAATATTAGATGGCTGAAAAGAAATCTCAACAGTCTAAGGAACTGGCTGCTAAATAATCTTTAAATCACACTCCAAAGCAGAGAGGATTTCAGTTTGAGTAACTGTTCCCTTTTACTCCCCACTGTGGTGATGCACGTTTGAATGTAGGAGTCGGAATGTATATTTGGGGAGTTTTCCATCCATCGCACAATATAGCTATGTTGACAACCTCAGATATGTCCGGAAAGCTTTTCTCTGATCCAGAACTGGCTAAGTAAAGAGGATCTATTGTGAAGCCTGTGAACTGTTTCAATAATTTGTCACAATGTAATACTGTAAATACCTGTCTGATTATAGGTACATGGGTACAAAGGTAGAGTACATAATTTTTCCATGCCTTTTTGTCTTGCTGTTTATTGGAATTATTATTTTGTTTTTTTATGGTTTCTGGCCACAGGAGACATGAATAACCCACTTACTAATAGTTTCTCTCTTGTTAGGTTTAGAATCAGAAAGGGTGAGGAATTTAGAACAAACAAGACACTTTCTCCAGACAGAGAGGCAGCATAGTCTAGTGGTTAATATGCTTGACCAGGAATTCAGAGACTGGAGTTCTATTAGTGAGTCTACTAATGACCTGCTGCAAGACTTTGGACTAGTTGCATCATGTCCCTGCCCCAATCTCATGTCTCTCTTGTCTATTAGATTGTGAACTCTTCCAGGCAGGACTGTCTTCCCTATATGTCTGTGCAGTGCCTAGCACAATGGGACCCTCATCTCAGTTGGGGCCAGTAGGTGCTACTGCTATAATTAATATTAATAGATTATCTCCTGGGGAAAACAGTGTAGTTCTTCTTCTACATAGTACTTCTTCTTCTTCTTCTTCTTCTTCTTCTTATCAATTCAGCTCATCCCTAGGATGAGGGGGGCAATTTTCTCCCTAGCTTCTTTGCTTGTATTCTCTTTTTCTGTACATCCTGAATAGCCGAGATGAACTGTGCTAAAGGTGTGGTTTTTTTCTCCTTCCATTTTTCTTATAGCCTGTTAGCAAACAATATAAAAGCACCAAAAGCAAACCTTGGAGTTCAAGAATAAGTAGTGTGGCACTTCAGACAAATAGTATAGTACTTTAGAGAGTTTCTGACTAATACATTGCTTTAAAAGTATTTTACTAACAAAAGATCCTTTTCCTAAGAGGCTAGAGTTTAAGGTGAAGTGTACTTGTGCCAATTTATTTATAAGATTGCAACAAATGAATGCATTGTTTAAAAGATTTTAATTGTGAATGAACTCAATTTCACTGTTGTAAAAGCATAATCTGTTGCCTCTGTTGTTAGATATCTTTGTCATACACAAAGAAATACCATGGCCGTACAGCCAGATTTTCAGAAGTGGACACTAATATTATGTACCTCAATTTGTGTGCTCAACTTGAGACATTATGTACCTGGTTTTCACAAGGTGCCTAAGGCTCCAGAGCTCACAATGAAGTCAGCTTTGGGGGCAGGGAATGCCTGTATGTATATATAATACCCATAATAATGGGGCCCTGATCCCGATTGGGGTCTCTTGGCTGTTTTACGGTTAATAAGCATTGTTAATCCCCCACAGCAGCATTTGAGCCTTGGGCTTTTACTTCTTTTCCTAAAACAGCTTGTGTTTGCCACATTCTATATACACTAATAGTAATACTTGTCCTTCCATTTGAGAATCTGAAAGAGTTGCAAATTCTAATGAATTAAACTTCACAACACCCCTGGGATGTGGGGCAGGGAAGCATGGAATAACATCAACTAGCTTCTCCCACCCAGTGAAATGCACTCTTTGCTTGTGGGAAGCTGTCCCCAGTCAGTCTCATTCTGGTCATTGTCAGTTTGTCTAGTGAAATAGTATATTATAGTAATAGTTACTGACAGTGGTCCATCACCACTGAAATAATGTTTGTCTATTGCTTTATTCATTTCACACCACACAGCCTTTCCATGTTATATCATCCTACAGGTCCAATTTGTAGAATGACATAAGTTGGAGAAGATATGAGGATCTCAGGTTCAAAACAAGACAGAGTTCCCTGACAGCATTACATTTGCCTAGTCTTAGTCTTGTTGCATCATCTCCTTCATATCTGAGACTAGGCAGGATATATAGGCTTGATATGGGAATGACATACGTTTTATGTCATGTTTCATCAGTTGTCTAATTTACATCATTACTGGCCTTTCTAGACATAGTAAATGGAGCCTGCACATATTCTGGAATGGGTTACTTAGGGAGGTGGTGGAATCTCCATCCTTAGAGGTTTTTAAGGTCAGGCTTGACAAAGCCCTGGATGGGATCATTTAGTTGGGATGGTCGTGCTTTGAGCAGGGGATTGGACTAGATGACCTTCTGAGGTCCCTTCCAACCCTGATATTCTATGATTCTGTAGTTTAAATTTACTATCCTAAATGTGACATCCACAAAAAGATGAATTGGCTTTCAGAAGGTGCTAGGCATGTCTTTTACACACAGAATCACCAATCAGCCAATGAGAGTTTGTTCTGATGATACTGTATTTCTGCCCTGTGTTTCACTGATTGACTGTTGACACCCTGTTTCCTGCAAAGGAGAGTGATGAGGGAGGAGACCTAGAATAAAGCCAAATTCCAATGCTTTCAGCTTGCCTGTGGTTTTTTCTTAATTTGCCTTAGACTCTCAAAATCTATTAATCCTGACACACCATTATTGGCTAACAGAAAAAAATCTTTCCTCCTGGCATACTTAACAAAATCTGGAAACTGTTGATGCTCATATGTGCAGCTACTGGAAGGAGAGCAGATGAGTAGAGCTGTGTGAAATAATCTCATTGATTCTCAAACCCACTTACACTTAGCCTCATATGTATGTTTTGAGGTGCTTACAAACCTTAGCCTGTACTCACAAAAGTTCACCCCGTTCCCTTGAGTGCCCCCTCATCTTTCTCCTAAACTGCTGCTTTTCTGGCTAGGAATCATACAATGGGGTTTATGGAACCTCTCTCCTAGCATGGGGATGCTAAAGATTATGAAGCTTCTCTCAGTAATTTTCAGCAGAACTAGTTGGTGGAGTGACTGCTCCTACTCCAGCTGAGTGGGTGGGCTGCTACATACTAATGCCACCCACGATTGTATGCTATCATTTAGTAGTCATTTGAGTCTATTATTAAATTGTGAGCCTGTTGGAGCATATACTTTATCTTTATGTTTGCCTGTGAAGCCTTATCTTCACCAAGATCTTGATATAAAATAATGATCAATATCACCATAAATCCATGTTTGTTGATATTAATCAATAGTGAATGTAAAATAGAGATCCTGTTTATTAACTTTTTATATGAAAGGTTACGCACAAACTTTAATATGTTCTTCCATTTAGAGATGCACTTTTTTCCAGTGGTAATAACACAGGAAAAGGGTCTGATGAACTAAACAATTCATGCATTGGCCCTTGCTATCATGAACAATAAAGCTGTCAAAGTATTATCAGAGAAAAACAATTACTAAAAATTAAACCTCAGTGCTTCCATTTTTAAAAACAAGTTATCATCTACCATATCACTTGTCTTAATCCTTGTGCTATTGTGTAGGATAAAACAACTCAAGAGAGAGAAAGCATCAGCTTTACTTTCCCCAGGTCCTCATGATACTCTGAGTTGCACTATGGTATTTCAACCACTGCATGAGACAACCATCTGATCATTTACTGGGTAATATGATGAGTGCAAATGGAGAAAGATGGTGAGGTTCCAGGAGGAACCTAATGCGGTGTGTCACCAGGGGGCTCAAGCTTGCAAGCAGGGCCAAGCTGCTACCAAACACTGGACTCTCAGCATATAATGCTGGTCTCTATTCATGCTCTGTAAAATATCTCTTTCCTGCAACTTTGCCTATGTGCTGCATCACTTCTTACTAATTTCACATGCTGTACTAGTTAAGGCTAAACAATTCCTTTTTGTTCTTTATAAGCACACAAAGCTATTTATTCTGTTTCAGGTACCTCTGTCCCCCCATTACTGTAGTGTCTGACACCTCACAACACCCCTGTGAGGTAAGGAAGTACTATTATTGTCCTAAGACATAAAGTGGCTAAGTGACTTGCCCAAGGTTATGCAGGAAGCCTGTGACAGAGCAGGTACTTGAACCTGAGTCTCCCAGGGCCTAAGCTAGTGAAAAACCATTAGGCCATTTTTCCTGGGTAAACCAGCTTCAACAATTTTAAGAACAATTCATAATGTTTCTATGGCATCTCCTAGCCTCCCAAAGTACATCCTAATTAAAATGAATATAGTATCCAAAACCATAATAAAATAGCACTCTTCTTAAAGTACATGCACATAAATCATAAAAAATGATAGTACTGGTGAAATACAATCCAGTACCAATATAAAAGAGTGGAGGGACACACTGCTTGATTGGTTCGATTAGTTTAAAATTCTTCCTATTTGTATTTCCCCCATAAACCATAGCTGGGTTAGGACAGCTGGGACATGCTTAAGCTAAGAAGCAATGGTAATGTTAGTCAGGTGATTTCAGCTTCTTTCAAGAAACTGACCCAAAGATTCTATGCCTTTGGCTCCTTCCTACAAGATGGTTCTGAGCAGCAAACATTCCTGATGCTCCCGCTGCATCTTAGCACCTCTCACAGTGATAAGTCCTATAAGATTGAGGCACACAGTGTTACAAGAACCTTTCATAAATGCTGGGAGTGGTGAAATAGGTCTCAAGCAGACAGAGAGAAGGAAAGAATAGATGTTGTTTGAGAAAAAAGAAGTCTAGAATGTCAACACAGAGCATCCAGAGTTGATCAGTTTTATTAGTCTGTTTTTCTTTTCTTCTCTTATTCAAAGATTACAAAGCCAGAAAGGACCACTCTGTTTATCCAGTCCAACCTCCTGCACAGCACAAGCGACTGAACTTCCCCAAAATAATCCCTGGGGCATATTTCTTAGAAAAAATCCAATCTTGATTTAAAAATTGCTAGTGATTGAGAATCTACCATGTCCCTTGGTCAATTTTTCCCATGGTTAATTACTCTCATAAAAAATTCACACCTTATTTCAAGACTGAATTTGTCTAGCTTTAACTTCCAGTCATTGGATCCTGTTATACCTTTCTCTGCTAGCTTGAAGAGCCCATTATTAAATATTTTTTCCCCATATAGATACGCATAGACTGTAATCAAATCACCCTTTAATCTTCTCTTTGTTAAACTTTGTTAAACTCTTTGAGTCCATCACTATAAGGAATGTTTCCTAATCCTTTAATCATTCCTGTGGCTCTTCTCTGAGCCTTCTCCAATTTATCAACAACCCTTTTTGAGCTGTGGGCACCAGAACTGGACACAGCATTCAGCAATGGTCGCACCAGTGCCAAATATAGAGATAAAATAACCTCTCTTCTCCAACTTGTGATTCCCCTGCTTGTGCCCAGCTTACCAAGCAATCCATACCACTCTGAATCAGGACCTGTCATCTTCATTATTTACTGCTCCTTCAATTTTTTGTCATCAGCAAACTACCATTGATTGTTTTATGTTTTCTTCCAGCTCAGTGATAAAAAAATGTTAATAGCATAGGGTCAAAAACTGATCCCTGCGGGACCCTCTTGGAAACACACCCACTTGATGACGAGTCCCCATTTGCAGTTACATTTTGAGGCCTATCAGCTAGTTTTTAATTTCATTATTGTGATACACTTGCCAAAGAAAAAAAGTGTACAAGGCTTTTAAGAATTGTTTTAGAATGTTAATCACCAATCTAATAAGCATTGTATTTAAGCCCTTGATTTTACAACATTGGGCCACATCCTCCCTGGTGTAAATTGGCATAGCTCTTTTGACTTCAGTGGCGCTACACCGGTTTACAGTTGCTGAGGATCTGCCCCATTACTTGTAATGCTGAGTTTCATTTTCCTTTGGACTGTGTACAAAATGTGGAGAAATGAAAACTTTACTCTCTACACTGAGATTTAAACCTCAGAGAGGGTGCACATGCCAGCACACCTTCGGCATGAATGTGCTCAGCCTCTATAGTAGTGATCTCTGCCAGAGAACCAAACAATGGAAACAACTGTACTGCCCATTATCCGCAAGTGTGTGTTATCATCATTACAACTAAATACGATCTGTTCAGTACAGACAGAGTACTCAGCACTGTACAAAACAATTACAGCTACCTTCTGGGTATAAGAAGGGAGAAATAGAGCCCCTCACTTCACAATGGCTTGATTGGTTACGGTAGAAGTGTGAATGAGGACACATTCACCACAATTCAATTGGCAAAAAACACATTTATATAAGGTTCTTGCTAGCAAAGTGATAACATATTGTTCCCCTAATTAACATAGGCACTATGTGATGAACAGTTTTGTTACATTTTTAAAATCAAAACCGGGCTCTAATGCTTTATTACATGGAGCATCCCAAAATATACTACTCCAGCAAACTGTTAGCACCCTAATAGCAAGAATCATGCATAGCTATGGGGTTTGTAAACGTGGTTGTGGAGCTAGTGTACAGAAAGGCTTTGTTAGATCCATGACCTAGGCTGTAATGATTCCCTAATACAATTCTATAAATGAGTTGTCCTCTCCACACTACAGAACAAAAAACTGTGCTAGCGCACACCCCAAACTATGCCAGACGACCGTGCACTGGCACAATTAGACTTGCAGTATAAATGGGCCTTTTGTTGCAGTAGCTGTGTCCAGCCTCACTGCTCACAAAAAGCAGCAGCAAAAGAAGGAGCACAAATGCTGAAGTGGTGTTTAAAATAGTGGTGACAGTTAAATGGTAAAACTGTTTTTCACCTTGGTGATTTAAAAATCTAGCAGAGTAATTTCACTGTTTAACTGGAGCTAACTGCACTTTTCCTAAATGGCCTGACCTGGACTTTGTACAATTCCTTATTTGCTTTCTTATAGGATTAGGTTCTGAAGGAACTCTGCCAACACATGGCAGATGGATCACTCAGAGAGATTAATAGGAAGCCAGAAAATTCACAGCAGTGAAAAGACAGGACTGTTACTGCTAAATAGCACATCTATACCTAAAATAGAGCTGAAAAAGACTTGAGAGAGACACTTTAAATTTATGCTTCCAGATGCATTCCAGAGGGAATGTTTCTGCACAGAAGGGGGGTCTTTTCTCCTTCCATGGCTCATTTTGGCTTCATTGCTGCTCTGGGATGACACACAGGACAGTTTAGCACATTTTAACGGACACTGCTATGATGGGTGGATTGGTTGTACCATGATCCCTGTGCTGCTGAATATATGATGTGCCTTGAAACTACATCTTCACAACAGCAAGAGCACTGCAGTCTGCTATACTATTACAAAGAACAGGTGTGGGCATTCCCAAGAGATACTGTCATGTCTCTATTTAAATATACGTAGCACTGTAATACAATACATCTTGCTTTAAAAAATGCACTGGTTTTTAATAATGTATGTACTTGTATTTTTCTGCTCATCAGTCCAACAAACTGTAAAGATGGGTGGATTGGTTGTACCATGATCCCTGTGCTGCTGAATATATGATGTGCCTTGAAACTACATCTTCACAGCAGCAAGAGCACTGTAGTCTGCTATACTATTACAAAGAACAGGTGTGGGCATTCCCAAGAGATACTGTCATGTCTCTATTTAAATATACGTAGCACTGTAATACAATACATCTTGCTTTAAAAAATGCACTGGTTTTTAATAATGTATGTACTTGTATTTTTCTGCTCATCAGTCCAACAAACTGTAAAGATTTCTGGTTGAGACTTGTTTCAAAGTCTCATGCAGCTCAAACAAAAGCTGAGCTTTCAATACTGAGGATTTCAGAGGCATATTAGTACTATTATCATTGTACTCTATGACAGAAACCCTATACATTTTACTTATGGTATATTAAACATTCATTCTGTGGTGGTGCCTAGAGGGCAATCAGGTTGGGGCCCCATTGTGCTAGGTGCTATACAAACTGGCTCAAGATAAGGCATCTTATCAGGTTTTAGGTATAATGCTAAAATACTTTTTTTATACAAGACCTAAATTACTCACATTACTAGATTCTGATATAATAGCACAAACAGTAATACTTAGATGATGTGAGTGAGCTCTAGTACTAACATGGTCATTGACTCACTGGGAGATGCTGACCAAGTCACCACACCTCTTTTTCTCAGTTTCCCCATTTCTAAAAAGGGGACAATAATACTAATTTTGCCTACCTCACAGGGAATTGTGAAGGTCAGTTATTCTCTAAAGACCTTTAAAAATGAAAATCTCTATGGACGTGCTAAGTATTATTATGGCTATCAACCAGGGAAACAGCTTATCTTTTTAAAAAAGTTTGCTCATCCAACACTATGCTTGGGATTTTCAAAAGTTGATGCTGCGACTGCTCCTGTTGAAGTCAGTGACAGTTGGCATCAGTGAGGGCAGAGTCAGGCCAACACATTCAGTGCTTTTGCAAATCCCACTGTAGACTTACTCTTGCTAGAGTTTCCATTTGATAGAAGCCTCTACTTCAGTAAAACCAGTCCTCTGCTCCTAAGTGAGGTGTTTTTTTAAATTCTCTCTGGGTTCAAAAGTAATTCCTCTCAAGATTCCCAAGTTTCACTGTGAGGAAAAAAGGAGGAGGAAATCACCTCCATAAGGCTGAAAATGATTGCGAAAGAAAGGCTAAAAACTCTTTGGAAAGCTCCCGAGTTAATGCTGCTGATCCCCTCTAGAAATCTAAGGAGCAGCCTCATTCAGAATGTTTTCTTACTGCAGTTCTCTTCCCCCTAAAAAGTTGACAAGTCATTGATGTGTGCACTTAGGCAGATGTTGATAATCTAGGACAAGTCATTGCCAATACACACATTTTATTTCTTGTTGGAACACAAATGAGATGTAAATGACTCTTAGTAGTTTAGAGATGAGTTAGAAAAATCACGCTGAAAATATCCCAAGAGGGAGAGAAAATCTCTGGATTTAATTTCAAGACCTAGAAACTTTCATTATAGTTTATTTCTTTTTAGACATCAACAAAAATAGTAAGTAGCAGCATATACTGCCAAGTAGTCCACATTACAATAAAGTGTTTAATGTCCTCATTCTGTTGTAACTCATCCTCCTTAAAATACACTTTCTTGACATATGCTAGGTCATAAAAATTGAATGCCAGTAAACCCTTTTTATTTGCTGCCCAATTTTAAATGCTCTTTAAAATCACAAGCAATCTCCCTTTTCCTAAAGATTATCACAATTTCTACTGTTTTACTTTTCTAAACTGCTCTGTTAGGTCTCACTGTTGAGATCAGGGGTACATTTTTCAAAAGTGCCTAAACAGTCTAGGAACCTAAGTCCTATTTTCAAAATGGATTTAGGGTATGTCTACACTACAATTAAACATCTGCAGCTGGCCTGAGTCAGCTGACTCGGGCTTGTGTGGCTTAGGCTAACGGGCTGTAAAACTGTGATACAGACATTCAGGCTTGTGCTGGATCCCATGCTTTGGGACCCTCCCCCAGTTCAGGATCCCAGAACTTGGACTCTAGCACAAACAGGTGTTTAACTGCAGTATTCATATATCTTTAGACACTAAGTCATAATGACACGTAGCCTTCTAAATCACTTAGGTGATTTTGAAAATTTTATCCCATATTTTTAATTAAGTTTTTACAGGATTTTAAGTATAATACACAGTTATATGATTAATCAAAAAACAAAGGGATGCAGATCCCCAGACAGGAAAGAACGGAAAGTGGAATAAAAAGAGAAAGTAGGAAGTGAAGAAGAGGAAGAGTGATTCCTGGGGTGTTCAGTATGGGAGAGCAGGTTGTGGGGAAGTGAGACATAGAGGTTTATAATGTATAACAATGGCTTATTTATATAAAGCAGCTGTTACTGTTGTGTAAGGATGTGACTGAAGAGGTAAAAAAAGGTCATCCTCCATGCTGGATGATGGGGCTCAGGGATGCAGGGCAGAACATGCAGCAGCTCTGGTTTCTGTGCTGTTAAAGTTATGTAGTATATGACTAAAACAATTGAACTGTTAAATACAAGCTCTCCTTGGGTTAATGAGAGAAACTGATCATGTCACAGAATAAACAGCACGGTCTGAGTCGTGCCCAGGATCAAGGTGCAGGTGGGTAATGGAATACTGCTTGAGTTTGTCCAGTTTGGCTGCCAACATAGTTTAGAAGAGTCCCAGGGCTGGAGCTGAGCTCCCTGGTACACCTTAGGAAGTCTGGTGAAGAAAGTCCCTTCCTGAAAAACTCTGGAACGCTGAAGGCTGCCCAGCTAAAATGCTCTTAAACTGCATCACAGGGTAGCTTCCTCCAATGTGCTGTACAAAGGACCTAATCCAGCTGCAACAGAAGTTAGCAGGAATCTTCCCATTGGGCCACTTCACATCCTCTAGCACCCTTGCTCCTCTTAAAAAAAAAAAAAAAGTAGCATCTGAGTCATGCTTCCTTGGAAATGTTTGAAAGCTGGTGTTTGAAGCTGAACCTTCTGAAGCTCTGTGACGGGAAAACAGGGCCTCAAACATTATTAGGAAACACCATTCATTTTCTAGTTATGCTGCTCTGAGGAAGGCAGTTAGCTATAAAGTTAGCACAGATCAAAGACTGCCAAATAAAGGTGAACATACCATACGGTTTCTCCTTGTCCCATGATAATTGCTATACTTTGCGTTAAAAATTATAGTTTTAAAAAAGTGGAGTATTAAGCTTTATATGCTCTAAAATGTACTAATCATAGCAGAAAATTATGAGCTTGGTGATCCTAAAGGTTAGCATACTTCCAAAAGTGAATTATAACCATTTGTGGCTGCTTTTAAAATATATATATATTTTTAAGACTTTGAACAGATGCAAGACAAGTTCCTGATTATGTTTCAAATTATAATACAAAATTATGGCAATTGGAGTAAAGATCTGATATAGGATAGAATTTAACATCCATCAATTTTACTAATCACCTATATTACTAGAACTAAGACCAAAGACTATAAATAGTTTACAGTAAAGCAAAATGTCTATATTTCTTAGATCCCTATCGGATTTTTTGTCTTTTTAATATTCTAGAAATTGTAGTCTTATGAACAAAAAATTTAAGCACAGTTAATTGACAGCTTTCTTGTTAGCCTTGTCCTAAACAAAACTTATATAGAAAGCATTAAATTAAAAACTCTATCAGCCCAGTTTTGCCCAGCTGTAAATTAGTACCACCTGTAAACAATCACATGTTGAACTTTATGCACCTGAGCAGTCCCACTGACTTCTTGGGAAATTGACTTCAATCAGACAATCCAGGTGCATAAAGTTCAGCATGCCCATAAAGGTGGGCTAAATGGGGATTTTAGTTTGGATTTCCAGCAGGAGCTGTCTCAGAAGGATGTATTATTCTACTATGAGAACTTGAAAAGGAGAAGCTGTTTCATTGAGGATGGTGGAAGGATTGATAGAGCAATCAAGACAAAATTATTTGTATTACAAGTCTGTGTAGTCTCCATCTGATATGGTGTAGCATCCTAACACTGTAGAGTCTGCTGCCCAGGTAATTAATGTTGATTTAGTTTATTTAAATATGGGTCAAGATAGGGCAAGTACTTACACAGGAAACCTCTAGGGAGATTCCAGCTGTTAGAACAAGTGGTGTTGCTGATTCAATAGTCAGCACTTTTTCTTTTAGGTCAGGACAGAAATAGTGCCTGACCCTGGTGTTGCAGGGCCCCATGTTGCTGGAGATATCATCTTTTGCATGGGATGTAACAATATATTGACTGCTAAAAGCAATTTAAACTCTTATGGAACTTTGTGCAAGATTAGGAGTGTTAGTACTAATGTTAAATTCTAAATCTGGTAACCGGGTCTCCCATGCAGTTACATTTCTGTTACATAGGATTTCCTAGTTGGTTTTTTCTTTCCACTTTTGCTGACCCAAGTGCTTAAAAATCATGAGTTAGAGCTCAAAAATCATAAATTTTTTTAAAAGGGGCAAAAAAGCCCTTTCTGGTTCCTGAACCTTCAGGGTATGATCACATCACCTCTTGAAGGTGTCTCCTCTCCCCCCCCCCCCCCCCCCCCCGTGAGGTGTGTTGTTTTTTCTTTCCCCAAATGAGGTGAGACTCTTGGCTTTCATCACATGCCGTGAGAGAGAGCTTTAAGAAAAACAAATATAGTGGGAGGTGTGATTGAAATCGTGTGACCTGGAGACACTACTTCTGTCCCAAATGTTTAGTCCCTGTAGTGGTGTTGTGTACTCCGAAGCCTGCAGACATTTACGTCAGTATTTTTGGACAGTTGCCCAGGCCCTTTGAAGGTAATGGGACAGCTTTTACTCGCAAAAGCAATGCACACGCATCAGTGTTTACAGGCCCCTGGGGTATGTTGAAATCCCCTAGTCTCATGAGTATTAAACACTTATTGTCGTGGGTGCTCTTGCACCCCCTGGTTTGAAGTGGTTTCCATCATATACAGGCTTTACAGCTTGGTTCAGTAGCTCTCAGCCCCTCCCATACAAATCCTTCCAGCACCCCTGCTTGCTCTGCTCAAGGAAGAGGGGCTTGGTCCTGTTTCGGTGGCAGGCCATGTGAGCCCCGCTTAGAGCGGGAGGCGCTTCAGTGCCCGTGAAGCGGGCTCTGGGCGTGCAAACGAGCCGCACAGAGGCTTTAGGGTGCCTGCTCCGTGACCATGTTGTCCCGACGCGTCCCTCGCACGCGTACAGCGGGCAGGAAAGGGACAGCAGCTCCCTCACGGCTGGGCGAGGTTAGAGGCGCGGAGCTGCCGGCGAGCCCAGCTGAGGCAGGAGAACGCAGCCGCCTCCTGTGCCCGGTAGCTTAGCGAGGCAACAGCGGCAGGAGGAGCCGTGCGAAGCAGCGGCCCGGCCCAGGCGCGGAAAGCGAGGGTTCGGCTCGCAGCAGCAGAGAGGCCAGAGCAGAAAATGGTCGTTTGGAGCTCGTTGCGAAGGCGAAGCTGCTAGGAAGAGCCGAGCCGGAGCCCAGTGCGAAGGGAGGGGAGGGGGAGCTGCCCGCGCCGTGCAGCCTGCTTAGCCTCCCTCGTCCAGCCAGCGGGGCTGCAGCACCCCAGCGGCCGGCCGCAGTGACTCGTGCGTGACCCGCAGCAGGACGGAGCGGAGCGCCCGCCCCAGCAGCATGCAGCGGGACTGAGGAGGGGCAGCCCGGCAGCCGCTGCTGCTCTGTGTTTCTTCGCTTTTCCCGTGCCTGGGCTCTGCCGGCTGAGGGCTCCCGCAGGAAAATGGAGCCGTTTCCCCACGGTGAGTGGAGCCGCGGGCACTAGCCGCGCCCCTGCTGCAAGCGGACTCCTCGCTGGAGCCTTGATGCTGGCGGCAGCTGCCCCGGCCCCGGCGCGGCCCTGCCAGAGGGAGCCCCTGACTCCGTGCCTCTGTTCTGAGTGCGCAGGCCCCACAGGGCACGGTCAAGGTCAGGGGCTCCCGGTGGGGGGGGGGAATGAAGGACCCACCCAATGCATGCCCACAGCCGCACCCCCACCCTGCCCAGTGCCCTGGGGGTGTAGCAGAGCAGGGAGCCAGCCCAGCTGCAACCCTGAAGACTCGCTGGAGAAAGTTTGACAAGGTGGGGGAGGTAATAGTTTTTCTAGGTCCAATGGAAGATCTTACCTCACCCCCCTCCTCTCTCTAATAGGCTGGGCGCACCAAGGTTACAGCACTGCAGGGAGAAAAGTTTTTTAGCTGGCAGGAATTCGCCTTGCAGGCTGGTGGAAGGCAGCCTGATCACTCATTCCCTGACCACCTCCTGACCTGAAACACAAGCTGGTGTGGCTCAGTGATCCACAGTGAGCCTGGGTTAAAGGCTTCTTAAAAATGCTGCTAACGGATCATTGAAAATTGTAAACCCTCCCACGGAGGAGCAGTTTTGCTGCAATTTTTTTCTTTTTAATGACAAGAGTACATGAGAACCAGATTCTTTTGTTTCTGCAGAGTTCATGTGCTCTTGTTTATTTTCAATGCACGGTCATAATTCTTTCTGGGACCTAACATAATCGTATCTGAGCTTCACTGACGTACACACAACAGGCAAATAATGCTCTTGCACAGATACTCTAATGATGAGGGCCATGTTAGTACTTGCATAGACAGTGGAGAATAGGCAACAGGAGCAACTAAAGAGCTAGATGCTGTGCTTATGTAAATGTCTTCAGTGAAGTCAATGTCAACAGCCCATCAAAAATGAGGGGAGAGAGAAATAGGAAAACAAGGGCAGACACTCTCCACCCAGCAGAGTGGCTTTCAAAACTATTTCCATGCAGCTTCAGCAGTACTTGAAATTACACTGTGCATTTCCCTTGTGCCTTTCAGATGAGACTCTGAAAGCATATAGGTAACATTAGTTGAACCTCACTAGTTTGCGGTTCATTAGTTGAATCTTACCTTTGTAAGGTAAGAATATACGAGAGTCTCTGCCTCCATTGTTAAAATGCAGTCATGTCTGGGGTGGAATGCAGCAGCTGTGTAACGGCAACATTTCCCAACAGCTAAAGGCAGAACATAAAGTTGGCCAAACCATTTGAAACTGCAGGGAATTTGAAGGTAGGGGGTCTAAAATAGAACTTGGACAGGATAGTGGGTGTAATATACTTCCTATTAAAAATACTGAGAGGTTTTGAGGGACATGTGGTCAGGGCTTTAATCAGTTAATTCTTTTACTTGTATAACTTAAGTGAAAGCTGAAACTCTGCCAGAATTCACTGCATTGTACTTGAGTTTCTCAGTGATCTGTCAAGCTATAATGTAGTATCTGCTACAAAATTCAGATAAATGCCTTTGCAGTGAAAACTGGACCTTTCTAGTCAACTTAATGAGACATTTTGTCATCCCAGTGTTGCCCTATATTTTTTCCAAAGAGCCTCATGTTTGCATGTCCAGATAGATGAGTGGTGACAGTCTTAACTTTGTAAATGTGTTGCCCTTTTGACTTTTGAGATGGCCCTTTAAAGTTGGTTTAAGAAGCACTATTGCATTTTATCACTACATATATTGAAGCTTTTTCAGTATAGGAGTCTTCCCAGAATTTATCAAGAATATAAACAAAATAGGCAGTCACTTAATAGATACTAAGAACTTATATTCTTTGCTCTTTGTACATCTGGGAAAAAGATTACATCTCTATGAGCAGTAACCTAGTTTGTGGGAGGTATTTTAATAAAGGAAATGGCTTAAGATCTAGAAGTACATGCTCTTATTTGGAGAATATGTGCCACCATGTTAATAACCTCACTCCAAAAGCCTTTTGGATCTGGGTTAATAGTATTACACTGTCATGCAGAAGAGTGGTGTTTGAATTCTGCTCTTTACTCACCAAGGCTGCAGCAGAGAGGTGTGGTAGGCCCCGAGAACACTGCTCAAAAGTGGTCTCTGATGCTAATGGAGGAGTCGTGTTGCAGGTAGGGTTGCCAACCCTGCAGGATTGGCCTGGAGTCTCCAGGAATTAAAGATTATGTCATGTGATATCTCCAGGAATACAGCCAACCAAAATTAGCAATCCTAGTTGGAGGGGCTGGAAATAGAACCTTCTCTTTTCCTCCAGGAACCTAGAACACATACCTTTTGGGTGAAGGTTGGTGGTGGGAGTGTTTGGAGCAATCCTACAGGTTAAAGACAAGCTGCAATTTCCTCCCACAAAAGGAAGCTACAGGGGATTTCCGTGATACTCAGAGTATGCGACGTTGATCTTGAGACGTGGTGTTGTTCACACTCAATAGCTGCTTTTAAAACTTGAATAACTGGGAACATTCACACTGCTGGCTTTCTGAACAGAAAGTTAGTTTCTAGGACTGACAGTCTTGCACCTTGCATGAACATTGAATCATTTCAGCAAATAACGTTTAAAAAAACCCACCCTTTGGATCTTGTGCTCTACTTAAACAGAAAAAGAGAGAACTGACCAAACCCTGAGGAGTTTGGGCTCTAGTCCCATCTTATGCAAAATTCTCATTGATGCTTAGGGGTATGTTGTGGCAGTTTGGTGTCAAGGATCATTTCCTCTTTCTTGATACCTAACCCTCCAGATATGAGACCACGTAAGCATCCAAACATGGGAAAATCCACACCCCTAAGAGACTGAGCTATGCCGACACCACCCCAGCGTAGGCAGTGCTAGGTTGACAGCAGAGTTCTTTCTTCAACCTAGCTACCACCTCTTGGGACGGGCGATTACCTACTGTTGAGATAGGTAGTGTCTGAACTGAAGTGCTGTGGGACAGCACAGCTGCAGTGCTGAGGCTGTGCCTCTGCCTTTCGGCTTGTCTACACTTGAAATGCTACAGTTCTTCTAGTCAACATTTCTTTTGTGATGGGGAACAGTTCTTAAAATAAGAGGAAAACACAGGTTCTTGCCTCTAAACGTGAACGATAGCCCTGATCCTGCAAATACTGTTGTCTATGCTTAACTTTACTTGCCCGAGTAGTCACTTCAGTAGGTCAATTCCTATGTGGAGTGTTAAGTGTGTGCATAAATACTTGAAGGCTATGGCTCTTTTTGCTTACAAAAGAACGTGGGGTGGAAAAAAAAAAAAATCTTTAAACCCTGGGATCAAAACGTTGGTCCTGGTCCTCTGTGAGCAGTAAGGCCAGGGGACTGCCAGAGCAGTTCGTTATAAGATTAGGGCCTAAATAGCTGAGTTTATAAATCCTCGGTAATAGTTCCTGATTGCTGTGTGTTTGTGTGTTTTTTTTTTTTTTTTTGTCATTTAATAAGTAATTAAACACAGGAATCCATAGGAGACCCTTCTTGCAACCTGACTAATCACAATCTAACCAAAACAAACACGCAGGCTCAAACACCCATACTGTTACATAAGTCTCTGGTTTTTGTCATGTGACTGCAGTACTCCTGTAAATTGGACTACAATTTAAGAGATAGTCCTAGAGGACTGGAAAAGGGTAAACATTGTACCTATCTGGGAACAAAGGGGACCTGGGAAATTATAGACCTGTCATCTTAACTTTAATATTTATTTGTTCCAGTATCTTTCCAAGTATTGAACAATCAGTTTTTAGGCACCTAGAGGGTAATAGGATGATAAGCAATAGCCAGCATTGATTTATTGTCGGTTTGGCATGATTTGTTCTTAACTTTCTCCTTTGACAGGGTTACTGGCCAGGGGGAGAAGAAAGCAGTAGATGTGTTTGCTTTTTCTTTTCTTTTCTTTTCTTACTTTAAAAAAAAAAAAAAGGCTTCTAACACAGACCCACATGATGGTCTCATAAAGTAGGGAAATGTGGTTTAGATTAAATAACTATAAGGTGGGTTTACAACTCATAACTACTCTTTTTAAATACAGGTATTTTCAATGGTTTGCTATCAAACTGGGAGGGCATGTCTAGTGGGGTCTTGCAGGGGTCTGTCCTGGGTCCAGTACTCTTTAGTATTTTTGTTAATGCTGTGGATAATGAAGTGAAGAGTATGCTTATAAAATTGCCAGATGACACCAGGCTGGGAGGGTTGCTAGCGCTTTGACTGATAGGATTAGAATTCATGATTACTGTGACAAATTTAGAGAATTTGTCTGAAATCAACCAAGATTAAATGCAATAAAGACAAGTGCAAAGTACTACACTTACAAAGGAAAAATCAAATGCACAAATACAAAATGAGGAGTAACTGGCTAAGTAGTAGCACTGCTGAAAAGGATGGGGGTTTATAGCGGATCACAAATTGCATATGAACCATCAATTTCATGCAGTTTTGGAAAAGGCTAATATTCTGGGATCTATTAACAAGAGTGTATGTAAGACACAGGAGATAATTGTCCTGCTCTACCTCAGCACTGGTAAAGTCTCAGCTGGAGTCTTGTGGAGCCCACAACTGGACACACTTTAGGAAGGATGTGGACAAATTTGAGAGAGTCCAGAATAGGGCCACAAAAATAAGGTATAGAAAACCTGACCTACGGGGAAAGGTTAAAGAAACTGGGCATGTTCAGTCTTGAGAAAAGAACACTGAGAGGGGCCTGATAAGTTTTCAGATAAAGATACAGTTAAGGCTTGTTATAAGCAGGGCTATGATCCGTTGCCCTCCATGTCCATCAAGGGTAGGACAAGAAGTAATGGGCTTAATCTGCAGCAAGGGAGATGTGAGTGTGAAGTCCTCATTGTTTAGGAGTTTTTAAGAATATGGATGGCCTAGGTGTACTGCTGAACCCTGCCTTAGTACAGGGGCTGGACTTGATGACCTCTTGAGTCCCTTGCATTTCTGTGATTCTATGGATGGTCCCACTAGAAATGGATAGGATTATTTGAGGAGGTAGGTACTAGTCAAAGCGAGTAAGGGTGGCAGAACTTGGCCATATGGCATTTGTTCTGTAGTTCTGTACATTCCTTCATGATATTGCAAAATGCCTTGCAAGGTTTGTTTTTACTTTCAGTTTGAAGTGTGTCTGAAGAGATTCTCATTTTAACGTTTCTTGTAAAATGTAGAAGGCTTAAATAGATTGGTAAGGATTTCCTTTATAAAAGGAGGAAAAAAAATAGAAGTGGAGATATTTGCACTGTTTCTTGTTTCTATGCATCTGTTGCAAACAAGTGACATGTAGAAACAAGTATCTAGAGAGAGAATAGCTTGTTGTTGGGATCTGCCAAAAAAGCGTGAGCCCTTTGATTTATGGTGGGCATCTTTTTGACAAAACAAATAAACTCAAATTAAGATGAAATCTAATTAGAATAAATTGATGAGCAAAGTGAAATAAGCCAGTTTTGCTACTGAAATAATTTGTGTAGGAAAAATTTTGATTTGGTAATGGACTTATTTCAGCTGTTTTATGACTTCTAAAAATACTTCCTTCTGGGAACTAGTATTGTTAGGTGTAAATAGTGTATTCTCTGTTGCAGGAGCGTGCCCTTCATACAAATCCAAATCCACAGTTGCAACACTTATTCTTATCTATCAGCATTATGCACTGTCCTATTATAGATCAGAAGGGACCCTACTTGTGTCAGCACCAATCACTGAATCCTATAAAACAGGTATGGATAAGATCTTAGATCAATTAGCCCATCATCCTTACAGTGCAAGATTGTTCTCAGTAGTAGTTTTTTTTCCTGTTGCTTTGTCCCAGCAGCGAGTAGTTTCGCCAAGGGAAGTGGTGGAACAATTCCAGAGTTGACTAGGTCTCACTGTCAGGAAAGTTTGCCTAATATTTTCCTTTGTTGCTAGGTGTGCTACATTACTAAATAATCCCTCTCCATCAAAAAACACTTAAGGCAACATGATAACCTACAAATACTTTTTAGCTCTGTATAGTTTGTGTACCTTCTTTCTTTCCTCCAAAGTAAATATCCGACACACTGATTACTTTTTGGGACACCGTGAGCTCCTTCTCCCATATCTTTTTAGCAATGAGGTACCCAGATTTGAACACAATAATCCAGGTACGGTCTCAGAGCCAGATTATAGGTGGATTATTCACTAATTGCTCCATTAGCATATGCAGATCTAAACTCTACTACCTTTTGCTACTGGGGCTTTACATTGCGCACACCTATCTAACAGGCTGTTGTTAATTCTGTGCTTAAACAAGGCACTAGAACTCCTACTGTAAAACTGGAAGCAATTTTGATAGTGGTGATGGTGAAAGTAACGAAGGAAGAATTTATCTGGAGATAGGAACTTAAATCACACTTTTTGGGAAGTGTTGGGAACAACAAGGAAGGGTGAAATCATCTTGTCCGACCATAGCGCAACCATTGACCTTTATCTCTGGCATTTGGTGGGATGCTATCCTAGTTACACACACTTAACTCAAACCCTAGATGTCTGGGAGATGTCACACAAGTGTAAGATGTTGAAATATATTTTGACCTTAAAAGTGTCTGTAATCAGTAAAAGTATTTAACCTGTCTCTTCTTGTGCTCTCTTCGCCATGATGACTTACTGCTGTGTAGTCCAGTGGCCCATACTCATGATGTCTCTGAGGTTACTCACATGTGTAAAGGCTGCTATCAGCAGGCCCTATAACAACCAACCACCTATAAGGAATCTTGGAAAACCATTACAAGCTAAGATAAAATAACCTCCATATAGATAGCTAATAAACAATATTGTTCTCTCTAGGCTGGCTCTCCAGTAATAATTCACTAATGAGGGGCCAAATTCATCCCTGGTATGACACCACTGACTCAGTGGAGTTTCATCAGGGTTGAATTTGGCTTACCGTTCCCAGGAGTGGGTTGGCTTTCACTGATTCTGGTGCAAACAGAGTGAAAGAAACTCTACGGAAAACGGCCATGTAAGTTTCCAACTCCATTGGATCAGAGATGGGAGGGAGAGGAGAAAAGAGGACAAAATCAGTAGGAAAAAAAACATGAGTTTCAAAAAGGGCTTTCCAAAGAACAGAAACTACCGAAAGTGAACTACATCTGACTGCACCCTTTCATGTTTGAGTCCCTTCGTGGGAGAAGACTATACACTTTCTTGCCCTCTTAGAGCTGTTGTTACACAGGGCAGCTGCTACTTATGAAATTTCTGTCCAGTGACATTTTAAAATGAAATCTAATTAAATTTTAAAATAGATTAGCATAGTGCAATATAGCTATATAATATAATTTTGTAAGCTAGACTGTGTCTGCTGTTGGGTATTTGAAAAGTACATACATCACTATAGACAACAAGATACTTAAGTATACATTACTACAAGCATGTTGTTTAAGTACACTCTACTTAAATTATATGACTAGGAATCCCAATTAGAAATACTACATACCCTAAAGCAAAAAAACAGAGCAGAAGGAGAATCTTGAAGGAAACAGGAAAGGCAGAAATGCCAGATGACCAATGCAATCCATGACTGAGCTAAATTATATCTCCTCCAATCTGACCAAAGCGAATGCTGTTCTCTATTAGGGCCCTGTTCTGAGCCTGAGCAAGTGAATCCGCTGTCTCTTATTTTAGTATGAGCTTTGTCTCCCTAGGGAGAGCTGAATAAGGTCTTGGTGCTCAAATCTGACATTTGAATTTATTTTGAATAGTACTTTAGCTTCAATATGTAAAGACCAAGAGTAAAATCCTGGCTCCTCTGAAGTCAATGGAAATTTTGCTATGGACTTCAGTGGAGCTGTGATTTCATCCTCTGTTAGTAAATATTGCAGAGTACACTTAGTGAGATGACCTCTTTAGGATAGTACATATGAAATTGTTTCCACAGGTTAAGTTTTATCCCTGTTTAACTCGGGGATTGTATCTTCCTCTGTTTGGAAAACTTAGTTGGGCACTACTCAAATATGTGGAATATATTGGATCTCTTAAAGGATTTTTTCCCCTCTGTTAAAGTATTTTCAACAGGGAATTCATCCTTTTTGTATATGGGAATTTCTTTCTTTCTTTCTTTCCAAAGGCTTCACCCTGGCACAGTGCATCTCTCTGTTATCTCGTCTCTGTGTCTCCCCCCCCCCCCCTGTGTACAAATTGTGTAGCACCACTTTTCAGATTATAGTGACCTCATAATTGTTGTGTATTTCCCAAGATTACAAGCTGGTATAAAAGGAGTAACGTGCATGTCAGAGCAAAATGTGTAGTTCATTTCAAAGACTTACTCCTGGGTATTATATTTCGCACCTTCCAAAGCATGTCTGTGTTCCTTGATCTTTGGAATAAGCATACTCATTTCAAGAGTTTTTTTTTAAATCTTTTAAAGTTCTTGTGCAGAGGTAATTTGGGGATTTATATATAGTTGCAGATAATTTCCACCTTGTTGGATTTATTGCTCCATTCTGTCCATTTTTTTTCAGTTACTTGTGTATTTTTGATGCTGCAGGTGGAAACTTGTCTTTCATATGTAGTGCCAGCCACTGGAATCTCCTGAGAGGAACAGTGAAGAAATCATAGTAATTACTTTTTTTTTTGGCCTTGAGGTGTTTCTGGTATCTGAAAGCTATGAGGAGATAACTTTGTGTGTTTGGCTGGTATTATAACTGATCAGCTAACTAGGTTTGGAAGTAAACTCACTCCGCTGTTCCTGTCATTTTAAGAGTTTGGTTGTGTAGCAGAAATGATCTGCAAGTCTCTGTGAAAAGAGAAGAGACCCTGGGTTCTTTAAAGCAGTGTGTAGCTTCTACGTACAGTTCCACTGGCTTCAGAGAGACTTGAGTATTCTTTCAGGGGGGTTTGGGCAGGGAGGAAGGCTGTGGAGCAGAGACCGATAAATAAAAGGTCATTGAGATATTTGGCTCTCTATATAAACTACCTGTTGCAGTTGCCAATATTTTGTTTTATAGGTATAACAGTTACCCTACCAGTAGCAGCATTTAAAACAAAGCAATATAACTTAATCATAGATTTTAATCTCAAATCACAATAGTACAAACTGTCAAATTAGTCTGACAGAGCCTCAACTTGATTTAAGTTACTTAAAAACAAAACCAAACAAAACAACCCAACACACACCTCCAAGGGATGTAAATCATGATTTATAGATAAGTTAAACATTTTGAATCGCTCCACCTTGAAATGAAGGCTCTTAGTCAGCAGACAGTTAAGATATGTAATTTTGGTCACATTAATAATCATATTGACTTCAATGGGACCACTTGTGCTTAAAGTTATGAACTTGCTTTTAACAAGATATCCCTTTATCCCCTGATGGTGTAACTGCTTAGACTTTTTGGATGTCACACTCTATCCCACTGTTTTTATATTAATATCAAGGTGCTGCTCTAATATGGTCTGCATTGCGATGGTGGGGAGATTCTTATTCTTTCACTGTGCTTGCTGGTAAGAAGTTGGGCCAGGATGCTCAGCTGCAGGGAGCACCTCCTGTTGCTTGTTGGCAATGAAGGAATATCACTGACAAGAGTTGGAGGAATTCTTTCTGGTTCTCTGCTGGAAGCAGGGCCGGCCCACAACGTTTTGGCACCTGAGGTGGGGAGCTCAAATGGCACCCCCATGCCCCTTCGCTTGGGCCAAAACTTTGAAAGATCTCAATTCTGCCGCCTTCCTGTTCTCCTTTATTGGGGTAGGTAGCAGAGCAGGATCGTGAGAGGAGTAGAACTAACAACTTAAAATGTCTTGTTCAGAAATTTTAAGTAACACTTAACTTTCAAATGCCTGAACAGCAAATGTAACTTTTCTTGTCTGCATAGTAAACACTGGCATTTTTATCTGTTTGAATAATCAAACTGGTGCTTTCCATACCTTCTTGGTTGCAAAGATTTGAACTGCTTCCTGCTGAAGGTCCACAGTCTGGGCCAGCTCATGCTCTATTGAGGTCGTTGCAAGGCTGACCAGCCTCTCCTGTGTCATTGTGGAGCATAGATGTGTTTTTTATTAACTTCAGCTTGGAGAAGCTGCGTTCTCCACTGGCAACTGTTACAGGAAGTGTTAGAAGTATGTGCAGAGCAACAAAAGCATTTGGAAAGAGGGTGGTCCTCTTATTTGTGCACATATATTCCAGAACAGCCTTTGGAGTTGATCCTGCTGAAATGTATCTTGAAAGGGTTTTCAGTTCATCACCTAAATCACTCGCATCAATATCGCGCATGTCATCATGTCTCAACACTATCTCTAGTGCCCTGCATTGCTGGTGTAGGTTGTCTTCAGGTATAGTGAGGAATTTTGGCAGATTATACAACATCCCAAATACACTGCTGTGTTCCTTGAGCTGCATGAAACGTTCTTCAACTGACTGTATTGCACAGTCTAGCACCTGGTTAAAGAATTGAACTTTGAATTGTTGTTTGGGGTCTCTTGTGGGATTATCCCGTGCCTCATAATCAAAATGTTGTAGTCTTAAGTGACTCTTGAATGGGTGGGAAAATAGCTTCAGTGTGAAGTTCCTCTGCCAACTTCTGTGCACTCTTCAGAATGTTTTGAAATCCCTCATCTGACCGGTAAGACGGTAGGTATGACTTTGCTTGTCCAGTTGTTCCATGGCTCCAGATATATCAAGGGCAACACCTTGGAGTCTCTTGCTTACAACATTTATTTCAAACAGTATGTCATGCCACAACGCTAAGCCACACAGAAATTTGAAGTTATATATATGTTTCTGGTGATTCCATTTCCTTCTGCCACTGTTCTCCCACAAACAGTTCCTGTCATAGCATTATCCTCCATAATGGCAACTATGGCATCATTATCTTCCCAGTTTGGTGTGTGTTAGGCTTTATCGCCTCCACTCGACTTTCCCATCATGTGGCACTCAGTGGTTTCTGTGTCAGAGGATGTTCCCAGATGTTGCTTCAAAATTTGCCATCAAGGAGTTGATGCAGAGAAAAATACATAGATGCTTTGAATTACATTAAAAAAACTCAGCAGCTTCACTAGAAGTTGATTGTTGCATCACTGACCCCACCAAGCTCAATGAGTGAGAACTGCATGGGACAAAAAATGCTCAAGGGTTTAACTCTCGGATCCATGTCTGCACTCCTCTGTTCTTTCCTCTCATGTTGGTACCATTATCGAAGCCCTGACCTCTCATGTCAGCTATCGCAATTCCTGTATCTTCCAGCTTTTTAAAAAGCACCTTTGTCATACCAGCTCCTGTAGTATCATCAATGTCAATAAATTCTAGAAAGTGCTCTCTGACAGTCACCATTGCAGGGACATTTTCACTAGGTTCTGTTACAAAATGCACCATTAAAGTCATTTGTTCCATATGGCTGATGTTGGGTGTGCAGTCCAGAATAAGAGTAATATCTTGCTGACTTCAGATCTGCCACAATCTACTTTTTGACTTTTGTTGCCAGTAATTGTATGATCTCATTTTGAATTGTTTTTCCAAGGTAGTGGAGTGTGTACATTTCTTGGGCGGTGACTCTTCTTAGATGCTCCTGGAATATAGCATCAAACTCTGCCATCAGCTCCACAAACAATGGAAACTTCCTTAAAATTGTCACATACAGTGCTAGGTTTTGGGTAGCAAGCATTCTCACAATGGCAATGTTTAGAACATTTTGCCAGTAAAGAGGCTCTGATGCAATCTTCTCTTGATGCTGATCATCTATGGTGGCCTTTAACCTTAGTTTCATCTCAAGCTCTTTCCACCTATGGAATGCTCTCTGGTGACTTGCTGCCTTCTCATGGCATGCCAGATTTCTAGCCATATTTTTCCAGTCCTTTGTTCCTTTAGAACTCCAATGTGGCTGGACCATTAGACTGGAAGAGTTTGCAACAAAAACAGTATGCAGCATTCTGGGTTTTTGAGTACATAAGCCATGGCCTCTCCACTTTGTCACCATTGGGGATTTCATGCCAGTAATGTGTTGGATGGAAGCTTCTGTCTTCATTGTCTTTGGGGAACTTCACTTGCTATGGCCCATGCAGTACAAGGAAGTTTCTCAGGCTACTGCTCAAGTGGGTCCACTGTCCTGAATCATCTAGGCTTAAGGAACTAAACTCAGCAGCAGCTGTTCCTTGCGCCTCCACCACACTCTTCTCTGATCTACACTTTTCTTCAGGAATGTGCATGGTTACATCCATTTGAGATGGAGATATGGGTGCTGCAGTAGCTGCCAGGTCACCTGCAGTCTGACTACCTGGAAGATCAGGCATCTCCTCACCATTCTCATCCCCACTGGAGCCGGAAGGCTCACCGTGAACATTTGTGTCTATGTATCTCAGGAGAGCTCCTTCCTGCTTAGATAGAAAAGCTTCCTTTGCTTGCTTTTTTTTTTCTGAATGCTTCCCCAGAGGGGCATTTTCTTATTTCACTCATGACTGCTGTTCTGTGCCAGCTATAGTGGCTCTCAACACTCAATTGAGGGGGACAAATAAGCAGGCTGGTAGCAGGGCCTGAGTGAGGGAAGATATCAGCATCTTAAGGGCCTAACTGGCTCCTACTACTTCAGTTGACTGCTTGTTCTTCTCAAGTGGGTTCAGGGAAGCAGCAGGAAACAGGAAGCTCCTTGAGAAGCTGGTGTTAATCAGTCCAGGGTGCTAGAGAGGTACATAAGAGGCTCCTCCTCCTCCTCTCTCTCCCTGCAGCTCCTGCTGCTTTCTGTTGTTCCCTCTCACCTTTTCTCCTGCCTGCCTATTATGTCTCTTGTGCCCTCCTTCCTCCAGCACAGTACTCCACCATCTCTGTGCATCTAGAGCAGAGAGAATACATATGCACCAGCAGCAGACACAATTTTCTACACTCTGGGTCCTAGTGGCTCCCCCTCCCCCACAGTCTGGCACCTGAGGCAGGTGCCTCAGTTTGCCTTATGGTAAGGCCAGTCCTGGATGAAAGCATGGTGGAGGTAATACAAAGTCCCATGGCAGGTGTGAAGCATAATCCATTTTTATGTGAGGCAGTAGCACCTGCAAAGGTGAATAAAAGGACATTTGAAACAATATATTGCTTTCAATGATAGGCTTAACTTTAGAGCATGTTCTTGGAGGAGGCTACTCAGAGGAGCAAGGAGCTTGTAAAAAGGAGAGAGATGGTGAGGAAAAATAGATTAATGATGTTGACCATACACCCACCAGGTGCATAATCATTGAACTGAAGATCAACAAACACAGAAGCTGATGAATGAGTCAGTTTAGATCAGTTACTTAAGGAAACATATTTTTTTTTCTGGGTCCCATAAAACAAAGCTGTAATATTTAGGTAGAACAATAACATACAGATTTCCAGTCAGTTTGAGAGGAGAAAACCTATCTCACCTCTGAATATTCTGATCAATGTGATATATTTTAAAAAAACCCAAATCATAACCAGTGATCTTTTCCCGTTGACTGAATATGCAGCATATGTTGACACTTGTGGGTAAATCTAATCATAATGTCATTAAAAAGAAAAGGAGGACTTGTGGCACCTTAGAGACTAACAAACTTATTTGAGCATAAGTTTTCATGAGCTACAGCTCACTTCATTGGATGCAGCTCTTATGGACTTCAGCTGGAGTTGTGGGTACTTAGCACCTGTGAAGATCAGGCCCATAATTGAAGTTATGACAGCTTCCGTTATATGGCAAATACAGACCTCCCTTTCTGGAAAATACTCCTTTTTGGAGTATAGTACTTACATGTGATCTCAGCCAGAAATATCTGTGAAGCAGTTAACCCAGCTGGTCATTTTGGTTTAGGAGATCATACGCATAGTGATGGTCGCTTACACTTTAATTGCAATTCTTCAGCTCCCCACCCAGTCCTCTAATTTTAGAAGCACTGTTGTAGTTTAAAGCACATGCATTCATGGAATGCATCTGATGAAGTGAGCTGTAGCTCATGAAAGCTTATGCTCAAATAAATTTTAGTCTCTAAGGTGCCACAAGTACTCCTTTTCTTTTTGCAGATACAGACTAACATGGCTGCTACTCTGAAACCTGTCAATAGTGTCATTGTTACAGTGTGTTCCCTGTCTGCCTGTCGGTAGCCACCTGCTGTCATTTGCTATATACTGAGACTGTAAGAACTTTGCAGTGGGCCCCAGTCCCTGATTGAGACCTCCCAGGTGCTACTACAATTATAAATGATAATCTGTAGCGGCGAGAACATTTGCTATATTAACCTCCCCCAATTTAAAATGGGGTTTTCACTTTCTCAGTCCAAATCCCAGTTATGAAAAGAAACTTCTAATCATGCAGTACCTGTTCGTAAGACTGTGGGTTACAGTGACTGTGGGTCACAGTCTTATCCACTGACAGAGTGGAGCTATATGAATAGATGAGGATGTGCTTTAAACTAGAATAGTGCTTCTAAAATTAGAGGATTGGGTGGGGAGCTGGAGAATTGCAATTAAAGAATAAGCAACCTCCACTATGTGTATGATCTCCTAAACCAAATGACCAGCTGGGTTAACTGCTTCACAGATATTTCTGGCTGAGATCACATGTAAGTACTATACTCCAAAAAGGAGTATTTTCCAGAAAGGGAGGTCTGTATTTGCCATATAACGGAAACTCTGTCATAACTTCAATTATGGGCCTGATCTTCACAGGTGCTAAGTACCCACAACTCCAGCTGAAGTCAATAAGAGCTGTCGATGCTCAGCAACTCTGAAAATCTGGCCCTCTGGTCCAAATTACTTGAACTGTCACTGAGCACTGGTTTCCAAAATGCAAAAGTTCTCATCACAGCATGACCCTATATTGCCTCATTTGGCTAATGTTCTTTGAAAAACATTCAAAATATATAATATTAATTGCAAATGCAAAACTAAAATCTTGTAAAAATCCCCAAACTCCTCTTCTTTTTGGTGCTTGGATGGGATGGGGAATAAGGCTGGCTCCACTCAGTCAAATGGGAGTTCTGCCAGCAACTTCATTGGAGCCAAGATTTCACTCCAAAAATGGAAGGGTGCAAGAGTTAAGGTGATTGATCCTAGCTACTTCTGGAATGAGGGCGAGAAGACCACTCACATCTGAGTTACATCATTCATGGATATTTAAAGTTTTGTAAGTCAGTAGACTATTCTGGAGATGGGTGTGGTATAAATACCTTTTTGGTGAATATTCCCTTATTCCACCAATGACCTATTGATACTAAATGGCATATTCATGCGGTAAGGGGACAATTTTGGTCCTTAAATATTTAAAGTGTACAGCAGATGATCGCTCTCTCTTCACCTGCCCAAAAATTGCTGATGACTTCTGAATTTGAAGTCCTCTATCAATAATCTGGTTATACATTTAAAGATATACTAGTAAATTTTTTTTTTGTAATTGAGCTGTCAATCTGAAATCCTGCCAAAGAAAATACATTTGCAATTTTATTAGAAGTCTGGAAGAGACTTTTTAAGGAAACCTTTGTTGAACCCACTATTTATTTTTCTTGGGTGCTTCTAAAAAGATTGAAGTTTTATCTTCTGTTTTTCAGAGCAGCTTAAGATAAACATGGGTCTGAAAAAGTCCTTATGACAGCAAAAAGGGTCCCTCGAATATAGAGAGAGCAGAATATTGAAATAAAAAGATGCCATGCACATCTCAGAGCTGTCATTCCCTTGTTTTGGCTCTTTTTCCCTTTTGGAAAGAGATGTTTTCTTTCTTTTAATACACCTCTACCCCGATATAACGCGATCCAATATAACACAAATTTGGATATAACGTGGTAAAGCAAAAATGGTTTTCTGTCTCGTCTACAACGTACAGTACTTTTATTCTGTTTAATCCCAGTTTATACATGTAATGATTACCGCGTACATATTCAGTATGTATGTTTTTACAAGCCTGCCTTGGATCGAAAGTTGAAACACCGAAGCCAAGCGCATTTACAGCATTTTTAAACTTTCACTCTGATCTTCATTGCATAAAAAACAGTCTTATCTGCAAGTCTTAAAGTTATAATGTTGACAGTTTAAATCCATTGATAGGTTAAAACCATTGAAAGTTTAAATTCGTTTTGCAGACAACAAAACCATGTGCGAGGTGGTAGTTAGTTTTCAACAGCCGTTAGAATAAAATCAGCCTTTGTATTTATAAACCATGACCAATTTATCAAAAAGGAGAGTTCAGTCTAACTTCGTCATTGACTAACCTGCTGCCACCTTGCCAGTTTAAAGTTGTTACAAAAACATCTGTGGTCAGCGACTCAGCTCTTTAAAATGTGGCTTGTATCAAATTACATAAGTGCATACAGCACATTGTACAAATGTGCATGTATCAAAGTGGAATGTGCAGCAATGAGAAGGCAGGGGTAAACGTATGTTGCCTGCCCATGGTCCCATTAGGTGTTCTCATCTCTCCTGCCTATTTTAATCTCATTTCTAAATTGTGTGCAGTATAGACTAAGCTTAAATTGTCTCACTAGTTGTATTTTGGAAACGTAACTCTGCGCTGACATTTTCTAAACAATTAAAAAAATTGTTAGCATTAATATTAAAATACCATTGACGTGATGGCAAATAGTTCACAGCCACGGAAATGAAAGGCATGGACAGCCAAAGAAAAATTGGAAGCTTTGGACAGATACTGAAATCAGGAATGAGCCAAGCAAAGGTCTCAAAAGAACTAGGAGTGGGGGAATCCACATTAAGAGGGTGGATCAAAGATGAGGAAAAATTACGATCAATGCTAGTTGAACTGGATGAAAGTGAAGGCCTGGAAAGGAAGCGCCTAAAAACTGCCCAGGATAACCAACTAGATAGAGTAGTATTTACATGGTTTACCCAAGAACGCTCCGACGGCACGCCAATTTCTGGTGACGTTATAAGGAAACAAGCAGAAAAATTGAAGAAGGATCTCATTTTTTTAGATGTTCTGGCGAGGATGCTTCTGCACATCAAGGTAACGAATTTAAAGCTATCAGTGGATGGCTTAATCATCTTAAAAGTCATGGCATTCGGCAAGTCACAATTTCAGGAGAGATGCGCTCTGCAGATATAAAAGCTTGTGATGAATACCCGCTAAAGTTACAAGAGATCATCATTGAGGGTGGCTGTGCTCCGGAGCAAATCTATAACACTGATGAAACGGGCTTATGTTACCATATGCTGCCAGATAGAACACTTCCTTCTAGGACCGAAGAACAAAAGCCTGAAGGTTTTAAGGTGATAAAAGAGAGAGTGAGAATACTTTTCTGCTTGAATAAAACCAGTTCACATAAATTTAAACCTCTGTGCATAGGCAAATCCAGGTCACCTAAGGCTTTCCACCATAACAACATGGATTCGCTTTCATTCATTTATCACCATTCAAAAAATGCCTGGATGACATTGGATATTTTTGAGGAATGGTTTAATAAATATTTTGTACCAGCTGTCCAGAGCCACCTACACAGACAAAACCTGGAGCCAAAGGCATTGTTCCTACTTGACAACAGTCCCGCCCACTCCCCAGTTGAGACCTTAACCAGCAAAGACGGGAAATAAAGGTGAGCTACCTTCCTAAGAACACGATGTCCAAAATACAGCCCCTCGATTTAAGGCATTTTATAGCCACCTTTTAAAATGAACTGTCATAAAGCCTTAGTAAACAAAATTGTTGAGGACAACAGTAGCATAACAGATGTAATCAAGAAATTGAATTTGCTGGATGTATTTAACTTAGGCAAAACAGCCTGGCTAGGAATCACTCCATCAATGACAGAGAAATATTGGCATTGTGGTCTCAAAAGCGTTTTTGTCACCGAAAGCGATGATGACAAAGATGAGAACAACTTTGAAGGTTTTACGGAAGAAGAGGCCATGGAGGCAGAACAAGGCTACAGGGAACTTACGGCTCAAAGTGGGATAGCTGATGTTCAAGAGTGGATGGAGGTGGATGTTATGTGTCCAACCTATAAATGACTTACAGATGTAGATATAATTCATAATGTTGCCCCTCAACCGCCTGGTGCCTCTGGGAAATGTATCTAATCCTTAGGATAGTGACGAAGAACCCTTGGAGCCACCGACCAAAGCTGCTGATGCGGTTGTAGGGTTAGAGGTTGGTCTTAAGTGGCTAGAAAGCTAGGATGTGGATAGACTGCAAATACTGCAGTTAAAATCCATAATTGACCTGGCAAAGAAGGCAGCTCGCAGTAGCATGAAGCAACAAAGTATAAAGTTTTTTTTTTAAATTTTAAAATTTTAAGGGGTGCATCTTAAATAAGAAAGCATCTTGTACACCAAAAAAAGGTATTTACCATTTTATCAGTCTCTAAAACTTAATTTACCTTTTTAGCTTCATTTTAACCTTTTCTATAAGTAAAAACTCCCATCGCCAAAATGTTTTCAAACTATTAACTATTTAACAGTTCATATTACTTAGCCAACTATGGTATACGTAGATTAAGTGACAAAGTGGCCCATGCTCCTATTTGCTAAAATACCAAAATCCTTTTTTACAATAATTTGTGAGGATGTATAATTAAAAGCGTTTTCTGATATTTTATGTGCATTTTGCATTTTCCTAAGCATTACACGCAGACCAAACAATTGATGTGTGATAAATGCAACCATGTGGGTTAGGTTTCAACAGTGTTTAGTACCTGTGTGTTACTCTCTTTTTAAGTAAGCTTATAAAATAATTCTTGTAATTAAAGAAAGGAGATACAATTTAAGCATTGTAGAACAGATTT
The DNA here is from genome assembly GCF_965152275.1 of Natator depressus. NCBI lineage: Eukaryota > Metazoa > Chordata > Testudines > Cheloniidae > Natator > Natator depressus. The sequence continues at coordinate 61,137,969 of NC_134238.1, forward strand.
ATTTACTGCATACACCGTGTTAGTTCTAACAAAAATGATTTGCTGACTATTAATAATGGAAATGCTTGAGGCCAAAGCAAGTTTGATATAACATGGTTTCACCTATAACACGGTAAGATTTTTTGGCGCCTGAAGACTGCTTTCTATCGGGGTAGAGGTGTATCTATAAAGAAAATAAATGCATTTCTGCATCAAGGTGGTATAAAATACCAATAGAATTGTATTATTTCTAAAATATTCAGGCTTAGATTTTGAAAGCCTTTCCAGAAACATTTCTGGCTTTTGTCTTTCTCTTTGGTAGTCAAATCTGTCTTGCCACTTAGTTTGGTTGGTTGTTTAGGTGAATTGTTTGTGGTATTGCTGAGCATCCTCTCCCTCTTGCCCTCATGCACCTCCTTGTTTTGTGTCTCCCTGCCATATTTGAAAAGCTGTATCATTGTGGTTACCTAGACCCCTGCTTGTCAAGGACACAGTACCAGTTTGACTGTTTCTGCAGCCTGATTTGTCCTCCTGAAGTTAGATGTCACCTTCCAAATGTGAGCAACAGGGGTGGTGTTACTAGTTTGAACACTGGAGAAGTCTTATTCAGGCTAGATGCCCACCTTTTTGTAAGGACGTGCAGTTACAGTTAAATGGTCATGTGGTGCCAAGATGGCATGTGTCTGTTTTGCACTAAAGTTCTGAAACATTATAAAAATAACAGCATGTTTGTGCTCTATTGCTGGGACCATAAGGAGGCATTCTCATGTGTGGATACAGAGCGTGAAATCCTGACACCAATGGCAACTCTCATTGGCTTCAGTAAGGTCAGGTTTTCACCAAAAGCAGTTGGTTTTTGTACTCTGGGTGTTCATCTTCCACGTCTCCATTTTCTCCTGTTTCTGTGTTTATGGTTGAATGCTTAAGATGTTTCAGGTGACCAGACTCTCTCTCTCTCTCTCTCTCTCTCCTGTTCTCATCAACTAAAGGCCCAGATGATACAGGCCTCTTCTTTTTCTATGAAATACAGTATTGTCTCTCTCCATTTAAAAAACAAAACTAATAATAATAATAATAAAGCTGGCTTGACAGCATTGGAAACTGTTTTCAGAACTAGAATAATGCAGGCAGCATCACTGCAAGCTTCCCTTTGCTGTGTCACCATTGTGCCTTACCCATGTCCTGGAAGACCCATAACTGAAGTCAGTGGGGCTTCACATGGTCATTTGGCTCCAACCTGTGGAGTGAATTGTAGCATCAGGGCTTTAACTTGTCTGCTTACACAAGTGCATAATGAAGAAAGGGACCATGTAAGTAATTAATTGTATACTATTACTGTAGAATTTGAGCTCCTTGTAACTATATTAAAACATTACTCTCAACACCCCAGGAGGTAGGGAAGTGCCATATCCCCATTTCACAGATGGGGAACCGAGACACAGACTAAGGCACACACAATACCCAGTTCTTGTACTGGTGCAACCATGTTGGTTAGGGATATGTTTTAGTGTGGATGCAGTTATACCAATGTAAAGGTGCCTATCAACACTCTTATATTGGTGTAAATGCCTCTATGCTGGGTGATTGCACACAACTTTTGTGTAGACAAGCCCTAAGTGACTTGTTGAAAGTTACACAGGAAGTCTGTGGTGGAACTGCGAATTGAACCAGCATCGCCAGAGTCCTAAGGTGGCACCCTAACTGCTGGGCTGCTCTTAACACCCTACGTTTGGTGTTGCGGATTAACTAACTAACGTTTGTGCAGCATTTTGAGTTTTAAATGCTAAAAAGAGATTAGTTTTTGGCATCCTGGCTCTCTTGACCGATTTGGTTTAGCCAAGAGGACCTAGATGTTGACTTTCCAAAAGTTCTGTCCTTTCTCTGGCAGTGTTGGGTGGTGTTTTGAGACTATTAAGATTTCTCTCTTTGCATAGCCTTTGTTTTCAGCTATTGTATGCATTGTACTTATTGCCATGTCAGTCCCAGGATATTAGAGACACAAGGTGGGTGAAGTAACATCTTTTATTGGACTGACTTCAGTTGGTGAGAGACAAGTTTTTGAGCTTCTACAAAGCCCTTCTTCAGGCCTGAGAAGGTATGCCGAATGTCGCTTTGAAGACCTTTCTCAAAAGCTTGTCGTCTTCACCAACAGAAATTGGTCTAATAAAGATATTGCCTCACCCAGCTTGTCTTTGTTTCAGCTGACGTTTTCCCACTGAACTGAGCCTAACTTTCTATTGTCGTCATGTAAGGAATCCAGTGCTGGAGATGCTGTACCAGGTTTGCTAAATACTGTCTGTACAACATGTGTTCCCAAGGCTTCGGGGATTAAATTGTCTGTCTGTTTGTTTCTTTTTAACCTTGGCCGCTACATGCGGACAATCCCCCCCTGTGTATTTTCTTGCTCCTCTTTACTTTGAGTCCCAAGACTAGAATTAGAACAAATCGAAAAGCTCTGAGAAGCCTGAGAATACACTGTGTTCTGGTAATTTATCTTCAGAAACTTCAGGCTTGGTTTTTAAGATCTCCCCAGCCTTATTTAAGGGCTTGCAACAAATCCATACAGGCAGCTTTGGCTCACATCATTAACAAAGAATGGTATCCTTTTAAGTTAAAACAAAATCACTGTTGCTTAGAACAAATTTGGATAGGGGCTAAGACTACTCTTAATCATAAAGTATTGTCACTTTATTCATATTTTTGAATAACAATCTATACACATGGTTTTCTTTAATGTCTACGGTGACTGGTCTTTTGTTAATTGCAGGACTTCCTTAAAAAGGTCTTTAGGCGTCACTGGATAAAGAAACATTTGTGTGTCAGGATGATCCTTCTGATGGCTTCTGTATTTGTTTTGACCAAGCGTTTCATTAGTGAATTGTGGTGGTTTTTTTGGTTTGGGTTTTTTGCCTCCGTTGTTGGGTATCCAAATTAAAATATGTTTTTGTAGAGGACTGATTCTTGCAGGGTGGGTGCTCAGCATTTCCTGCAGATCAGGTCCTGTGAGTCATGTCAAGCTGGGCTCCTAGAATCTCTAATCACTTGAAAATCCTGCCTTTTGAAATGATGATGATTACTGCTCATTTATATTGTGGCCGCATCTAGATTGTGCAGAGCACGGTCCCTGCTCCAGGGAATTTGCAGTCTAAAAGAAAAGACATAACAGGTGGATGAACCAAACAAGTAGTTTGGGCATTTTTCCTGTATTTCCCCTCTTCCCCACCCTCCAGTGTCCTGCTTTTTAAATTATGAAGAAAATTTTCAGCACTTTTGGATGATTGATCAGTAAAGGGGGTAAAACAGAATGGATGTTAGTGTTCGCTGTGATTTTGTATCTTTTAAACTCCTGTCATGGAGTTTAAAAATACTTCTTAATTTCTCTTCTTAAAGACCAAGAACCACTTTAAAACAGAGCAGTACAGTAGATGCTGAACATTGGAAAAGCCAGTAGTGAAGTAGCAGATCATAATTTTCATAGCAAGCAGTAAATTACCTTTTTATGGTGTGACTAAAGACCAGAGACATTAGAGATCTGTATGTGTGGCTTATTGTCAGTACAGTCCTTCACTGGTTCAGATCTCAGAAACTGTCTTACCAGCATCTGTGAGTTTCTGCTTGAGGTTTCAGCAGGATGTGTCCTAGATACTGAGTAAATAGCCCTTGTATGGTCTTTGCGTGCTGTGCATATTTAAAGAGAAAAATGAAATTACCCACATAATGCTGAGTGCGTATCTGCACTGTTAGCTTGTCCCTGTTGGTTACCAGTATATTTTGAGCTGAGCTGCATGCCTAAAAGAAAGAATTAGTAATTGGCTTGAAAGCCTCATTAACAGAATGTTAAGGTTGAGATTTAATTTCACAAAGGTCAGGAACTTCAGTTTTAAGATTACTTCAGTAACATTAAAGCAGGGACAGTGTTGGGTCACTTGCTGTATAATCAGAGTTCATATCGAAATAGACAGTTCGGTAGAATGCTCTTTCCTTTAAGTGTCATGTCTATCACTAATGTATTGTTTGCCACATTGTGTCACGTTGTGTGTTGATGTGATGAAAGACGCAGTTTTTCAGGCATATGTGCAAGGAGGAAGTTACCATTACTGTGGGAACCTCCTCAATTTGCTGACTTTGTGCAGTTAATGTAATGTTAGAATGTGTTTAAAATTTTACCCTTTTCTTTTTACATGTGCTCTATTGGTTGATAGTGGGGTGGTGGAAGGGAGAAATGCAACCAGAGTTACAGGAAAAGGCATCACATGAGGTGAGTTGGGGCTTAAAAAGAGTGTGTGCAATTCCTTTTCCTCTCATTTCCTCAGAGCCCTCTTTAATGTATGAAATATGGTACAGTCTCAGTGTGTGGTGCTTCTGGTTCCAGGCTCTTAGCTTCAATAAAAACAATTCAAGGAGACCAACAGAATCATAAAACAAATTCAGGTCTCCCATAAACCACTACAGAACACTGTTAAGGTCACCAGGCAAGATAGCAAGGGATGTGCTTTCAAAAGAGTAATATGGGGATTTAGCTGGACAGCTAGCATTGGTGTTTATGGGTGATGACAAACTCTTGTACACTACTTGGAAAGCATATCCCAAAGTGCATAAAATCTTATACTGTACTAACAAAAAAAAAAAGTAAGAGTAAGAGCAGCCATTGTCAACAGAAACACTAGCTGGGATTTTGAAAGGAGCCTAAGTATTTGGGTGCCCAAATCCCATTAAAATTCAGTGGGCATTTGTTTAACTCCCTTAGGCCCCTTTTAAAAATCTCACCCAGCGGTTCTAGAACACTTGCAATCTATTACCTTGGCCCAAACTGGCTTGGCTTCTTAAAAGACGAGTTTAGGCATACTTTGACTGCTTGGGGCCCTTGCTTCCAAGCGACTATAAACTGCCCCTTTAATTTGCAAAGTACTGTGGTTCCCTAATATATTCTTTCCAGGATCCACTTACACATCTACTATACTGTTAGAGCTAATGTTACCATTAATTTAACACATTATAAATTCTTGTGCAGGCAGCTTGAAATGTTTTAGGATGATTATTGTTGTAGGAAAAAAGGGCTTAAGCCAGTGCTCTCTTTGCTTAAAAGGTCCCAAGCTTTTCAGAATTATATGAACTTGCTCTCTGATACCTACTCATCATTCAGACCTGGGTATCTCCTATCTCTCTCTATAGTAACTGCATAATGTGTGAGGATTCAGAACATGGTATAAATCAGGGATCTCAAACTTGAATCACCAGGAGGGCCACATGAGGACTAGTACACTGGCCCGAGGGCTGAATCACTGACACCCTCTGCCCCTGGCACTGCCCCACCTCTTCTCTGCCTTCTCCCCCGAGCATGTGGCTTCCCGCTCCTCCCCCCTCCCTCCTGGAAAGTGCTAAGCACTGTTAAACAGCTGTTCGGCGGCTGGAAGTGCCTGGAGATAGGCAGAGGAGCGGGGACACTGCACGCTGGGGGAGCAGGGGGAGGGGAGTTTAGCGGCCTGCAGGAAATAACTCCGGGGGGTGGTGGTGAAAGGGCATGGGGAGCTTGGCGGGCCACAGTAAATAACTCCATGGGCCGCATGTGGGCTGTGTGTTTTGAGACTCCTGGTATAAATGCTTCCACCCAGAGCAAATGTTTACAGCCAAGTTATCAACCTCTGTGTAATGTAAATGTTGTCACACAAGGGTAATGAACCCATGCTGTCAAATGTAATTGTGGTCACATGTTCCTGTATTAGAGAAAATCATAATTCTTAGGAGGCTCTGGCAGCTAATTATTTCCGTAATTTGTGCAGGGATGGAAATGGGATGGGGGAGAAATAGTTCCAACACTATGTTCATACCTTTCACACCACTGGTATTTCACATCTGCCCTTTTCCTCTTGTTTGAGTTGCCTCCGTTACAGACTTCCACTGACCATTCTCGGATTCCGCCTTCCCCTACCTCCCCTAGGAGGTAAAATCAAATCCTAACAGCAATACCTAGTACACAACTGAATACTTAATTTCCTAGGAGAGTAGTGGAAACTGGATTTGACAAATCACCTGAATATACTGTGGGCAGGAGAGCAACCGCATACTGGCAAAGGGGGCATAATAGATTATTTGTATCACCATAGTATCTAGGAGCCTCAGTCTTGGACCAGGACCCCATTGGGCTAAGGGCTGTACAGGCACAAAACTAAAAGACAGTTCCTGCCTCTAGGAGCTTACCATCTAAGTATGAAACGAGACAAAAGATCATTACAGGCAGATGGAGTGCAATGAGAAACAATGAGGCAATATTGGTCAGCTTGTTAGTCGGTGGTTTCAGCACAACAAAGGTCTTTCTGTCAAGTTTTGTGTAAGCCTCATGGCAGAGGAGTGGTTGGTTGGCTTTTTTTAAGGGGGATAATGTATTCATTCTGTGGATGTTCCTGGGAAGCTCCTCCCGAGCATTATGGGCAGCATGAGAGAGAGCCTGACGGTACTTGTTTGACAATTTAACAAGCTGGCAATGGAGGCAGTTGTCATAAGCCAATTGGACACAGGAGTTCATCTTTCCATACTGAATGGGAGATGATGGGTCATAAAGGATCTTGAAAATGAAGACTAGCTTATGTTTGATATGATAGAGCTAGTGGAGGAATGCAAAGAGATGAAGTGGTGATTTTCCTGGCCCTTCACTTTGATCTTTATAGCAGTATTCTGAATGAACAGGAGTGGGGCAAGATTAGATCTGTTCCATCTCTAACTTTCATGATGTCTAATTGCCCTTTATAAGCATGTTGCTGATGATAATAGCAGTAACAGAAAACACTATTAGCAATTCATGAGCTGACTTTTAAACTGTCGAATTAACTCTGAATATAATTTAAATATAATTAATAGGTAGGTGCCAAACACACTGCAACTGTAAGAGTAAGGGGACGACATACTGCACTGCTGTATAGATGGGATGTCGTCATGTCCAAAGTCCTGCAAAACCTGTATTAATAGCATTACAGGGAAACCATTACAACCCATTGATAAACATGGTTAAGAGTTCTAGGAACTGGCTCCTCCCCGATACTGTTCTAGCCTAAGGGCCATGGGATGGTCCTTTTTGCAGGTTTGCAACTCTTGGAGCTAGCTATTGGTTTAGGCTATCTGTTCTGGAGGAAAGGTATCGGCTTTACAGAATCTGATGATTATCCAATGCAGGAAGACTGTTAGAGCCCCAAAACTGAGTTGAAGACTAGTATAAGAGCCACAAGAACTAAGAAGTCTGGCAGACTTTGTTTGAGACTTATTTCTAGAGGGATTGTGGGCTCATCAGATTCTACTGAGATCAAACTTCTGCTTAACAGGAGGGACTGTTGTGTACAGAAGCAGAGTCTGCATTTAGTTGAGCTTTCAGAGATGGCACAGCCGTTGGTGAGGTGGACCACGTTGCTCAACCTAAACAAAAAGGGGTGGATGTGTGGAATCGCTTTTTGTATCTTTTTGGTATGTGTATCTAGAAGTGCTATGTGCTTGGGATATTTTTCTCCCCACCCCCTTCGCCCAATAGGCTGTCTGATTCTAGAGAAATGAGTACTATTAATACAATTTCTTACCACATCTGGACAAAGCCCTATCTGGGACGATTTAGGCTATGTCTACACTTGCAGAGTTTTTGCACTCAGTTTCACCAGTGATAGGGAAAGAAAAGCTCTGGTTAAGTGTTTACATTTACAGTACTTCCATCGCCATGAGAGAAGCGTACTGAGGACAGCTATCCCACAGTGCAGCTTTCTCCATTTTGACGATAGGTCTTGTGGGAAGGTGATTGTGGGGCATCCTGGGTCCCTGCACAGCCTCCTCTCCCCAAACACTGATCAGTTCCAGTAGCTCAGCATTGCTCCAAGCAGGAGATCATTTGCTCCATGGAGCAGGTATTGTCACCTAGCCAGATAAGTGTTACTAAGAAAACAGGAAGGGGAGTTTCAAAGTTCCCAGGGCTTTATACAGTGAGGGGTGGATGTCTGTTTACCTGGCATCAGAGTAGCAGAGCTGCTGGCCAGAGTGGTCACCTAGGCATTGTGGGATATCCTGCAGAGGCTAAAAGCTCTATAAACAGGAAGAATGTGTCTTCACTTGCACATCACCACAAAAGCATCACCGGTAAGAGCAGTGATATTTTTTGCAAATGCAGACTAACACGGCTGCTACTTTGAAACCGGTAAGAGCTGTACACCTCTCGTGGAGGTGGTTTTCTTTTTGAGGTGAAACTTTTGAGGTGAAACTTCTGAGTTTTACTGCAAAAAGCCATGGGCAAGTATAGACACTCCCATGGTTTTTGTGTTTTTGTTTTTTTTTAAAGGACTTTTTTTCCACTTTAAATGGCAAGTGTAGACAAGCCCTTAGTTGGGGTTGGTCCTGCTTTGAGCAGGGGGTTGGACTAGATGACCTCCTGATGTCTTTTCCAACCCTGATCTTCTATGATTCTATGGCTATTTTAAATTATATTTTGCACCATCTTTTTATTAATAATGAATAATCATAGTAGACTGTATTGGGCGGTGTTTCTTGGGGTTTTAAAAGTGCATGTAACAATTAGGGAGACTGAACAGAAGGGAACCAACTATTACAGTGGTAAATTTTTGAGCAAACAAAACACAACCTTATCACAAAAATTTGACAGGCATAATTGAAACAAGCTTGTTGTGCATGAAAAGAACATGATAGTGTTTTTAAAATACGTAAGATGTTAGAGACAGCCCTAAAATGTAATAGATATATTGCAAGAGATTAGTTAAACTAATAAATTTAGAATTATTGGTTCTAAAGCAAAGAGTAGCTGAAGAAACTTTTTAGATGAAGAAAAATCTGACTTTCTTTGTATAGGTGTCACATTAGGCTCAGCAAAACAGAAATATTTAAGCCAGCTATAGTACTGATGGATATGGCTACTCCAAACCTTACTTTGGGGATACACTATTTTAAATTTTATTGTCCACTATAGTCCTAGAAATGGCTCAAATACATGATAATTCTGAGTTTGTCAGATATGTCTTTTTTATTTTATTTATATATTTATTTATTTATATATATATATAATATATAAAAAAAAATATGGGCCTAAAATATTATTTTTCCCCAGTGACAAACAAAATAGAATCACAGGGCTGGAAGGGACCTCAAGAGGTCGTCTAGTCTAGTCCCCTGCTTTTATGGCCGGACTAAGTATTATCTAGACCATTCTGACGCGTTTGTCTAACCTGTTCTTAAAAATCTCCAATGATGGAGATTCCACAATGTCCCTAGGCAATTTATTCCAGTGCTTAACCACCCTGATAAGAAATTCTTCCTAATGTTCAACCTAAACCATCCTTGCTGCAATTTTAAGCCAATTGCTTCTTGTCCTATCCTCAGAGGTTAAGGAGAACAATTTTTTTCTCCCTCCTTCTAACAATATTGTATGTACCTGGAAAAATGTGTGTGTCCCCTCTGTTTTCTCTTCTCCAGACTAAACAAACCAGTTTTCCCAACCTTCCCTCATAGGTCATGTTTTCTAGACCTTGAATCACTTTTGTCGCTCACTTCTGGACTTTCTCCAAGTTGCCAATATCTTTCCTGAAATGTGGCACCCAGATCTGGACAAATACTCCAGATGAGGCCTAATCAGCACGGCGTAGAACAGAAGAATTACTTCTCATGTCTTGCTTACAACATTCCTGCTAATACATCCTAGGATGATGGCTCCCCTCTCCCCCCCCCCAATAGTGTTACACTGTTGACTGATATTTAGCTTGTGATCCATTATGACCCCCCAGATCCCTTTTTGCAGTACTCGATCCTAGGCAATCATTTCCCATTTTGTATGTGTGCAACTGATGTGTTCCTTCCTAAGTGGAGTACTTTGCATTTATCCTTACTGAGTTTCACCCTGTTTACTTCAGACCATTTCTCTGGTTTGTCCAGATCATTTTGAATTTTAATCCTATCTTCCAGAGCACTTGCAACACCTCCCAGTTTGGTACCGTCCACAAACCTTTAAAGTGTATTCTCTGTCACTATGTGTACTCCCTAAATCTTTGATAAGGATATTGAACAGTACTGGACCCAGAACTGATCCCTGCGGGACCCCACTTGATATATCCTTCCAGCTTTACTGTGAACCACAGATAACAGGCTGGAGAAACATTCCCAGAGAGTAGTTATGCACCCACCTTGTAGTAACTCTATCTAGATTGTATTTCTCTAGATTGTCTATGAGAAAGTCATGGGAAACCATATCAGAAGCCTTACTAAAGTAAAGGTATCACATCTACTGCTTTCCTCTCCCTCTTCTTCCCCCCACCCATCCACAGGGCTTGTTATCCTGTCAAAGAAAGCTGTTAGGTTGGTTTCACATGATTTGTTCTTGACAAATCCAAGCTGACTGTTACTTATCACTTTATTATCTTCTAGTTGTTCGCAAATTGATTACTTAATTATTTGCTCCATTATTTTTCTGGGTACTGATGTTAAGATGACTGCTCTGTAATTCCCCGGGTTGTCTTTATTTCCCTTTTTTATGGATTGGCACTATATTTGCCCTTTTCCAGTCCTCTGGAATATCTCCCGTCTTTCATGACTTTTCCAAGATAATTGCTAATGGCTCAGCTATCCGTCAGCTTCTTGAGTATTCTGAATCTAGGATGTGTTTCATCAGGCCCTCGTAACCTTGAAGACATCTAATTTGTCTAAGTAATTTTAACTTGTTCTTTCCCTATTTTAACCTCTGATACTACCTCATTTTCACTGGTATTCACTCTGTTAGAGGACCAATCGTTACTAACCTTTTTTGTTGAACGTAGCAACATAGTTTGCAGGATGGAGATTAAATTACATAATCTTATAGAAAAGAAAATGAGCAGTGATTTGAAATGGTGTGACATACTGGATTCATGCTGTGCCATTGAAAAAAACTGTAATAGTGTAATGTAACATAGAGATTAGTGATAAAGGGTGACCTTAATCACTGCTCTATCAAAATGAGCTTTGCAGAAACATGTTTGATATTATAGTGATTTCGTTTCTCATTTACTGCACTGTAATTATTTGTTGATTGAAAGGTTTTGTATTTTCAGATAACACTGGATTGCAGAATGGACAGACCTAGGGAGGTTTTTCCGCTCATGTAATTTTTATTTATTCCATCCATATACAGAAATTTGATCATTGCTTGAATTTAAAGGGTTACTGTTGTCATTTTTTTGAGGCTGCCAAAATATATTGCTTGAAATTGTTCTTTGGACCTGAAGGCCAGGAGTCCCTCCAGCTGAGCTTCTGCCATTTTGAACATGTTGTTGTGACTAAATACTAGCCACTTTTTCATTTGTCTGAGGAAAAGCCAAAACAGAAATTAGATGCTTGTGTGTTTGAAAGACGTATTGAGTGACTTTTTGGCTAGAAGTGTGTGTTTCCTCAGAGCCGCCAGACTAAATGTCCTTCTGCTAGCCTCTAAGGCTCTGTCTAAACTGGCAAGTTTCTGTGCAGTAAAGCAGCTTTCTGCATGGTAACTCCTAAGGTGTGCACACAACCAAGCCACTTAGTGCACAGAAACTTTAGAATTGTAGCACTGTGTGTTTATATAAAAAAAAAAAAAAAAACAAAAAACCACCCCAACAAGAGGTATAGTGCTGTGGTGCCAGTGTAGAGACACCAGTCAATTACAGCTCTGTGATTGGCCTCCAGGAGGTGTCCCACAATGCCTGTTCTCACCTCTCTGGTCATCAGTTTGAACTCTACTGCCCTGCCCTCAAGTGATCAACCGTCGTCATCTCCACCCCGTAAATTCCTTTTGAAAGTCTCCTTTCTGTTTGCTTGGTGACACTTGCAATGGTCTCAGTGCATCTTTCCAGGTGGCCATGCCTGCTCTATGCGATCCCCCACTTGGAGCAATGCCAAGCTGCTGGACCTCATCAGCATTTGGGGAGAAGAGGCAGTGCAGTCCCAGCTGTACTCCAGCCGTAGGATTTATGATACCTATGGACAGATTTCATGATGCATGACAGAAAGGGGCAATGACCGGGACACGCTGCAGTGCAGGGTCAAAGTCAAGGAGCTGCGGAACACCTACCACAAGGCATGGAAGGCAAATGGCTGCTCCGGTGCTGCGCCCACAAGCTGCCGGGTCTACTCAGGGGTGACCCCACTGCCATTCGAAGACCACTGTGGATACTTGTGTGCCAGTTGAAAGTGGACCAAGCCAGGAGGAGGAAATCTTGGATGAGGATGTGGAGGGGGACCCAGAGGCAGAGGATGACTTAAAGGCCAGAGATGCAAGCAGTCAGGAGCGCTTTTCTATCCTGGAGGAGGCTAGCCAGTCAAAGCTGTTGGATGTTAATGAAATGCGAACGGGAGAGGTGGCCCCTGGCAAGTGGCTTTGATTTTTGGGAATTGCTGAATTGTTGTTGGGGGAAGGAGGGTTGCAGAAAGCAGGCTTGTCTCCCACCACATGCCTAGTCTGAGTGGAGGAACAGGAGGTTGATTGACTCCCTCACTTCATGGGAATCTCCCTCAGATCTCCAGGAAACTCTCATGGAGATATTGGGCAATCCACTGTTGCAGGTTCTGCGGCAGAGCTGCTTTGTTTCCTGCCCCATTAATGGTAATTTTTCCTGTGCTCTGTGCCGTCACAGTGGGGTGGACCATTGCTGCACACAGGCGAGCCGCATAAGGGCCAGTACGGAAGCTGCAGTCTTGGAGAAGACCCTCCCTTGATTCCCTGCTGACCCTCAGCAGCAAGATTTCTTTCATAATCACATCCTGTGGAAAGTGTGGGGACAAGAATGATTATCAGTCCCGCTCTCCCCAACAGCAGGGTCTGGGAAGACTGATTTACCCTGCCCGTGTGGCTACTTACCATTTTTGAGGTCTTGTGGGTCATGTGTGCTTGCCTGGGGTCAGCCAGTTAGTGACAGATGTGTGAGTACTGGCTGTGTTTTAAATCATTGAATCAGGGTTCTGTGTTGCAAACAATACTGCTTCTGTAAATGTGAAGTTTAAAATGAAACATGAGATGACCTTGGGAGCCCTGCCTCCCTCTTTGTTATCGGCGGCTGAATGGCCGCTCAGAACTAGAAAGCGGCCAAGAAGAACTAAGGAGGACTTTCTGCATGATGTTATGATGCACTCTGCTGCCGAGAAATAGGAATTGAAGGAGCTGGGGGACAGCGAGAAGGAGGACCAAAAGGAGATTGCAGCATGCCAGAATGAGCAGCTCTTAAAGGTTATGGAGTGCCAAGCAGGCACGCTCCAGGTGATACTAGGTCTTCAAACAGAACAGCTCCACGCCTGCCCTCCTCTGCTATTGCAAAACTTTCTTTCCCACATGCCCCCCAGACACTGCCAAAACACTCTTATCAACCTTCTGGCTCCAGTCTATACCCGCGGCATTCCACTCCTCCCCCCTCATAGTCCAGCACAGCAGACTCCCTCTACCACTGCACTCAACACCCATCCCTCTGCAGTTTGGCCCTGCTGAAACACAGTACCCACAGCACTGTACTCCAAAGGAGAAGGTTGGATATGATCCCTGGACATACACAAATCTTTAGCTGTCCCAGGATCCGTCCTCCTCCTGGGACCTTCCCTTTCCCCATCTCCCTCACTGCTGATGTGTTTTTGTTTGACTCTTTCTTTCCTCTTATTTTAAAAAAAAATGCTTTCAAACCAACACACTCTTTATTCTATTAATTGAAAGCAAAAAGAGCTCTGCAAAGCAACATACAATTATATTAAACCCACATATTGCATCGTCTGCACCAATCACCTCCTAGCATTACAAGCACTGTACTCCTGAGCATAGCAACAACTATTAGTGGCTTTCAGGTTCAAATTGCTGCCTCAAAGCATCTCTGATCCTTATGGCCTGGTGCTGCACTCCTCTAATAGTCCTGGTCTCTGGTTGTTCAGACTCGGCCTCCAGGCACTGAGCCTCTGTGGTCCAGCCTGAGTGAAGCTTTCACCCTTCCCTTCACAAATATTATGGAAGGTACAGCATGCAGCTATAAGCATAGGAGTATTGTCATCAGCCAGGTCTAGTTTCCCATAGAAGCAGCACCAGCGGGCTTTTAAACAGCCAAAAGCACACTCAACAATCATTCTGCACGTGCTCAGCCTGTTGAACCACTCCTTGCTGCTGTCAAGTTGCCCCCTCTATGGCTTCATAAGCCACTGCATTAAGGGGTAGGTGGGGTCTCCCAGGGTCACAATGGGCATTTCGACTTCCACTTTGGTGATCTTCTGGTCCAGGAAGAAAGTTCCTGCTTGCAGCTTCCTGAACAGGCCTGTGTTCTGAAAGATGCATGCATCATGCACCTTTCGGGACCCGCCTGCATTAATGTCTGTGAAACACCCACGGTGATGCACAAGCGCCTGGAGAACCATTGAGAAATACCACTTGAGATTAATGTACTCGGTGGCTAGGTGATCTGGTGCCAGACTTGGAATATGTGTGTCATCTATCGCCCCTCTGCAGTTAGGGAAGCCCATTTGTGAAAAGCCATCCACAATGTCACACACGTTGCTCAGAGTCATGGTCTTTCAAAGCAGGATGCGATTAATGGCTCTGCACATTTCCGTCAACAGGTCTCCAGCGGTCGACTTTTCTGCTCCGAACTGGTTAGCGACCAATCGGTAGCAGTCTGGAGTAGCCAGTTTCCACAGTGCAGTCACAACGCGCTTCTCCAATGGCACGGCAGCTCTCATTCTCAAGTCCTTGCACTGCGAGGTTGGGGTGAGCTCATCACACAGTTCCATGAATGTGGCTTTCCTCGGCCGAAAGTTCTGCAGCCATTGCTCATCATCCCAGACGTTCATGACGACGTGATCCCACCACTCAGTGCTTGTTTCCCGAGCCCAAAAGTGGCATTCCACTGTGGTCAGCACCTCCATGAATGCCACAAGCAATCCTGTGTCGTAGCTGATCTCGCCATGCATAGTAATGTCACACTCTTCTTGCCTTTTGTAGTTTAAGGAATAACTCCACTGCCACTCGTGACGTGTTGGTCAGAGCGAGCAGCATACTCGTCAACCATTCGGGATCCATTCCTGCAGCCCAAGAGGCAGGACATGCAGTACACAAACAGTTGAAAGATGGCGCCAAATGCAGATGGAAGCACAGGGATCGCCAAGATGCGAAGCAATGCATCATGGGGCATTGGGACAGGACCCAGGATGCCCTATGGACCCCCCCCCAACCACTGCCTTCCCACAACTCTTAGCAGCAGAAGAGGAAGAGATGCTCTGTTGGATAGCTGCCCAGAGTGCACTGCTCCAAATACCACTGCAAGTGTGAACACGCTATTGCGCAGGCAGCTGAGAGTGTGAACACACAACAGCAGTTTCCCTTCAGCACTCTCTGAGTAGTTCTGTAACTCTGCTGGTGTAGACATGCCTTAAGAAATTGAGTTGTGTATGTCACACCAGTACTGATCTCTGGAACACTGTGATGGTGGGGGGCAGGGGTTGCTTTTATTCTTTGCTGGCTGTGTCTTGGGTCCATTGTTAACAGAGACCTTGGGGGAAATCCTGTGTGATTCTAGTTCCTTCTTTTTATTTTATTTTTTTTAAGAACCGCAAGAGCCAAGTAACATTGATGTCTAAGCACCTCGTATTGTCTCTAACTTACCCCTGCCCCCAAAGCCCACAACCCATTAAAGTTACGTTTTTTTTTTTTTTTTTTTTTTCCTGTTTAGTAGTTGTTGACCTATTCAGATTTGCACAATTGAACTTGGGGATACAGCATTCTCAGGGCATGCCTTAAGCATTGGAATGTTGATTGCTCACAGAACAAGGTAACAACAAAGATTTTAATTGACCTCGATAAACAATTTTGCGTAGAAAGAACAGGAGTACTTGTGGCACCGTATTGACTAACAAATTTATTAGAGCATAAGCTTTTGTGGGCATATCTTCTTACTATATGTTCCATTCTATGCATCCGATGAAGTGGGCTGTAGCCCACGAAAGCTTATGCTCTAATAAATTTGTTAGTCTGTATCCGCAAAATAAACAGGGAGTACTTGTGGCACCTTAGAGACTAACACGGCTGCTACTCTGAAACCTGAATTTTGAGTAGCTGCAGCTACTCAAAAGCTGTGTTTTTCTAACAAACATAGGGTCCAATAATCCTGCAAAGGCTACCATATGTAATGCTCCTTACCATGTAGCCCCATTAACTTGACTAGAAGTGTTCCTAGCACTAAGCATTATGCTTTGTGGGAGGCTTTGGATGGGTGGGGGTACTGCTGAAGAAATTGCACTTGTTTTCTTACAATTATTAATTCATATTATAGTGGTGCTTCTTAAAGGCTGTCAACGTTCCTTCCCCACTCTGAATTCTAGGGTACAGATGTGGGGACCTGCATGAAAGACCCCCTAAGCTTATTCTTACCAGCTTAGGTTAAAAACTTCCTCAAGGTACAAACTTTGCCTTGTCCTTGAACCCTATGCTGCCACCACCAAGCATGTTCAACAAAGAACAGGGAAAGAGCCCACTTGGAGACATCTTCCCCACAGAAATATCCCCCCGAGCCCTACACCCCCTTTCCTGGGGAAGGCTTGATAAAAATCCTCACCAATTTGCATAGGTGAACACAGACCCAAACCCTTGGATCTTAAGAACAATGAAAAAGCAATCGGGTTCTTAAAAGAAGAATTTTAATTGAAGGAAAAAGTAAAAGAATCACCTCTGTAAAATCAGGATGGTAAATACCTTACAGGGTAATCAGATTCAAAACATAAAGAATCCCTCTAGCCAAAACCTTAAGTTAGAAAAAGACACAAAAACAGGAATATACATTCCATTCAGCACAACTATTTTTACCAGCCATTAAACAAAAGAAAATCTAATGCATTTCTAGCTAGATTGCTTACTGACTTTTTACAGGAGTTCTGAAGAGCATTCCTGATCTGTTCCCAGCGAAAGTATCACGCAGACAGACCCTTGTTTCCTCCCACCCCCCCCGGGCTTTGAAAGTATCTTGTCTCCTCATTGGTCATTTTGGTCAGTGCCAGTGAGGTTATTCTAGCTTTTTAACCCTTTACAGGTGAAAGGGTTTTGCCTCTGGCCAGGAGGGATTTTATAGTTCTGTATACAGAAAGGTGATTACCCTTCCCTTTATATTTAGGACTGAGGCCCCAACCAGTATTGGGGGACCCACTGTGCTAAGCCCTGTACAAATGTATAGTAAGATACAGTCTCTATCCCAAAGAGCTTACAGTTTACATATTCAAGATTAAATGAAAGCGTAGAAAGATTAAGTGACTAGTCCAAGGTCACCCAGCAGGGTAGAGCAGGAATAAAACCAGAGCCCCAGTCCAGTGTACTAGCTGCTGGACCCCACTGCTTTTCTACTGTTGACAGGACACATTTGCATTCTTAACAAATGTTGGGAGGAGTACTGCTGCTTGGAACAAGTGGAGTTAGTATATTCAGAATCACCTGCCTTTTGGTTTCAGTGCAAAAATGCTATGTGGTGTTCCAATTTTGATTTAAACTAAGCAAATTTTAGCAAATTGAAACCACAAATGTTGGGTAAACTTTTAATGTCACCAGCAGCTTGAATCTCACATAATCAGAGAATTGTTGTAGAAAAGAATATTTGACTTTCTGGATATGTAATATTTTGGGTTATTTTATCAGTTTTAATATGTGGGGCTCCAGTTCTGTCCCACCATGAATCTCTCTTGTCATTGGAGCATGTTGTGGGTTTTTTTTGTAGAACTTGATCTGTGCAATGGTCTCCGTTACCAGGCTAACTGCACATCTGCGTCCCCGCCCCCCGGTCTCTCCATAGCACACCCCCTCTCAGGCCTCAAACCATAGCTACTCTCCGGGTGGAATCACACGCTTCTCCCATTCTCAGACCAGGCCCTGGTGATCAGCTGTGATTTCTCCAGCAGCCCTGATATATGTTCGGTGTCCCCCAGCTCTCTCTCTGGGAGCTATGACAGTGGTATCTAGTAACCAAACAGTCTTCTTAAAGTATTATTTTATGTAGAATCACGATAGAGAAAAACATCTTAAAAAATAAATCTATTGACAACACTAGTTTGCCAGATGGCTGTCCACCTTCCATGTGGCAGTGCTGATAGGTCTAAGCTTTCTATAGACGCCCTGGGACAGTTAAGGTCTCACTCTTTCTCAGTCTCTTCCTTTAACTCACAAACCAATGATCTCTCCCCCTGAGCTGGGTGAGTGTTTCTTTAAATCTTGCCCAGTCCTTTGATCCCTTCCTTTGTAAGAGAACAAGGCCCTCTTTAACTATCTATAGCCTTTTGGTCAGTTAGTTCAACACTGGCAAAACAGTGGTGTCACTTCCGGTTGGAACCTAAAGTAGGCTATTGTCCTCTAACTGCCCCCAACTGTTTTTTTGTTTTGTTTTGTTATAGTCAGTGTTGCTTCCTTTCTTGTTTTTTCCCCAAGAGATACCTGTTAAGCCAGATCAGTACACTCATACTGAATGTCTAATAAGGAACACTCATAAGGAAAATCTAATAACCCCATTTATAGAAACTTCATCTCACTGAGCATGTCCAATATGGTGTTCATAAAACTACTGCATATCAATATTCTTAATTTATTACATACTTGCTGTTGCAGATGCAGAGCTGCTTGCTGTCTGCAGCTCTGGATTAAAATGTTCTGTATTGAGCCATTCTGGCTTGGGGTGGGATGTAAGGGCTGGCTTCAAGTGGCATTTTATATCTGGGGCAAACTGGTTCAACAGTCTTCTCTATGTAACTTTTTGAGAAGAAAAATCTAATTACTGTGTCTAATTTGTAATTAGGAAAGTTGTTTTCAATAGTCTGCAGATTTTCACACTCCTTATATCCTTGTATAGCATTTTTAGAAATTCATTTCCAAGAAAGATTAGCCAGATCTAAAGCTGGTGAAAATGGGTTCACTCTCTCTTGCACTCGCTAAAGAGCAGACTGTCTAAATGGGTCAGGCTTTAAGCAGAGCTTTGCAGATCTCCCTCTTAAGAAAAGCACATGCAGGGCAGATGCAATCCTAAGCACAAAAGGGGTGGGGGTGGGGAAGAGCTACTTTCCTGGGACAAAGTACTCGTTCCATGGATTGAGCATGATACAGAGACAGCTTTGCCTCTTATAGAGAAATAAGACCGCAAATGATTCTAAGGACTAACAGTGTGAAAGTGAATGAGTTGCAGGTCTGTCCTCAGTAATTTTTTTTATCTGTTTGCAGTGCACTTCGAGAGAGAGTAAAATAGAGAGAATTAGAGTAAAAACAGCCTCCCCCCCCCCCGCGCCATCCTAGGAGAAGCAGGTGTAATTTTGTAAGTTGGGCAGAGGGAAGTCTTTCTGATATTAAGTTCCTTTAGAGATGGTCGCGTGTGTGTAAAAATGTTGAATTTCATAATTACTACTTCACCTTTTAAATGCCTATATAGTCTCATTCCAATCCCTGCAAACATTACATATGCCATCCTATGGTTGTCTAATATTCTAGAAATCCAGTGGATATATTCAGTTGGATGTTGTCAGAGTAGCCGTTTTAAAAGCTAGTCTGTAAATACAGGTCCACTGGTGTGCACCACATTCACGAATCACAGCTAGACTTTTCCGTCACTGTTTGTGACATTAACCATTCTCAATAGGGAAGGTGCAATTTATATCATGGTAATAATTAGTAGTCCAACTGCTTTTTGCCTGATGACCTGAGGTTATTAGCTCTTTTGTATTGCACTTTTTGTTTGGCTAAGCAGTGTCTTTTAGTTAGTTTGGCAAAAACAATTGTTGGTGCAGCTAGACAGTTGGAAGTGTGCAAATGCTTTCCATGTAAGACTTTTTAGATGGAACTACTGCCAAGTTACAGTAGATCAGTTGGCTCAGTAGCCAAGACTTGGCCAATTCCTTACCTATCTCTGCATGTTTCTAAAGAGCCCAATCCTGTAATAGATAGATGCCCTTAGACAACTGAGAATTCAGTGAAACTACAGTACTTGCATACATAAGTAATTTTATGTATATATGTGTTTGAGGGATCGGGGCCTTAATTACTTACAAAATTTGAGATTAAGACTCGTGACCCAACCAGCAGGAATGGCAACTGAATATGGTTACCTGTGCAAACAACCAAACACTCTATCCAATTTGTCCATCTAAAATCCTAATCTAAAGAATAATGTGGAAAGGAGAAGGTTTGTGCGTACTGATAGGCACTTGCAGTTTTAAGCCATTGTTTAATACAAAGGTCTCTTGTATTGAATAGACCTGGCTCTTCAAGAGGAGGCTTTTTAGCAGCATTTTAAATAAACATCCTTTTTACTGCTGTTTAGTGTGTTAACTTTTTTTGTACAATTTGTGGGCAGTCTTTTTTTTTTTTTTTGCTTTCAATATAACTCACTTGATTAAGGGGTTGGGAGTAACAGCATTTGAGTCACTTCCTTCTCTTCTGGATTTTCGAAACACATCTCTGACTCTTATCTGATTTGTACATTTAGTATAGAATGTGTTCTTATATTTAAATTCTTTATGGGGAATGTTAAAATATTGTTTAGAAAAATAAACTTTACAAATCTGGAAAAGAGAAATCAATTTTTTTATTTTTGGGATTCATTTTGAAATCCTAAATTTTTAGGACACGGGTTAACTGTTTGGTCTCTTCCATTTCCAGAGGAAGTGCTACAAAGATGTCGAACATCAAATTACACTCAGCAGTACTGGGCTTCCTTATTTTTAAGTGTTACAAGAAAATTTTTGTCATACAGGGAAGACCTAAACTCTACATATTGCTGATTGAGCAAAGAAAAAGTAGTTTAAACCAGTTGTGTAACTGAAGAAAACACAAGAAAAAATGTAAACAATATTTTTATTATGGCCATTAGTAAAAGTCCAGCCAACAGTATTGTTCAGGAAGCAGTTGTACTTCAGTGGAGCAGAAATATGATTTGGGTTTATGTAGAATCCATCACTGCGCTATCTACAGTCCTTCTGTCAGTGCTTAATTTCTAATTAAAGTGGTGCTGGGGCTATGAACTGCCAAGCCTAGAAGTACCGGGGCTGAGCCCCGGTACAAATTAAGCACTGCCTTCTGTATATCTAATTTTTTGTATGAAGGTTGAAGTATGTACTTAGGTGTTATCATGCATATGCCTGAAGTTTAATCTATGCCTGTACCTGACAGGTGTGTAGCTTTACTGTAGTGAAAATGACTGACTGCTTTAATTATATATTGTGGTGTGGGGCGGAGGTGGATGAAGTCTCAGTTACTACAACAGGCAGGTTTCACCTAGAGCTGTGTAAATAACTGTTTGTTTACTGGCTATTCTGGGGCCTGCGGATTCATATCTGGTCAATGTGAATTTTTTTTTTCAACTTTTGACAAACTGAAAAATTAAAAATTATTTGGGTTGGACAAAATGTGTTTTGAAAACTAAATGTAATGCTTTATTTCAAAGCTTTCTTAATTTTGAAGAAGAGAAAGTAATTTCAAATCAAAACGTTTCATATTGCTACTTTAAATAAAATATTTGGGTTTTGTTTTTTTTCTCCTGATGAAAACAATTTGGCAAATTGCCAAAATGTTTTTGTTTGACCTGAATCTGCCTCCCTTAGTTGGTGGGGTCTGTGTATCTGCAAAAAGTCTTGTCTGAAACTTTGCGTGTGTGTGTGTTTCTAGCTCTAAGTTCAGGTATTTCAGGCAGCCAATCCACCAGTGCTCCCTCACTGTTCCCCTCTCCCTTTACCCCCTTCACAATGATCTAAAATAAAGACAGCTTTGCTTTTTTTTTTTTTAATTGAATTGCTTTATTTTGTTGTAAAATGTTAGTGATTCCTATATTTTTATCTTAATTAAATATTTGGTTAAAACTTAATTTAAAATTACATCTTCATGCAGAAAGAGGAAACTGCCACCTTGGCTCAGTCCTTTCTGAAGTGAAATGAGACTTTTGCTTGAAAGGGACTGAGTAAAAACATCAGGATTTTGGTCCATAATGTGTGCTGAAAACTTTCACTGTCATTGTACAGCAAATTTCTGTGTGTTAGGATTTTGGAGCCTGATCCTTGTTCCTATTAAATTGACATTAGTTTTGCTATTTGCTTCAATGGAAGCAGGATCAATTCATTAACAAGTAATTTTTAATAGGTACAACGCTTCTGTATTTCCAGTAAAAATTTTCTTTTAAGCAGTGCAGCTTATTAGACATTCATCAAGTTAAGGAATGTATTTTTTGGTGGGAGATTTTTCTCCTGAAATCTAACCCTCCTAGTCTTTCTAAAATTCCCACTGGCTCAAACCTACAGAGGCATACCCTGGAGACTTTGTATGAGTGAAATATGTTTTTGTTCCTGCCATGAATGCTAATCTTTCTTCCCTATCAAATTTTAAGAATAAAATGTCCTTTATGAAGGAGAAACTCCTTGATTCATATACTTATGATTAAATGTATTGTTGATTTTATCTCAACAAACCCACAGAGTTTCTGTAAATATTATGTATTAGCAATAACCACTAACTTCACAGCAACTGGTCTATTGCTCGATATTGATGGCAAGAAAAAAGCTATGTTCGGACACAGTGTACTATTTGTTTAGTTCCTCCATTCTGTGTCTGCCCTCGAAGTTCTTTATATAGTATCCTCTTCTCTGCCTCTAGGAAGCACTGCATAGAGAGCTTCTAAGAGGTTTCACTTTACTTTTACAAGGAGTCTTAATGCAGATTGATAGTTTAGTTGTGCATAATACCCTCCTTTCTTTTTCAAGAGAAGCAGTTTTGCTGCAGGCATTTTAAAGCAAACCTATTTTTCATAACACAGGCTATCCCATTACAGTAAGTACTATTACTTGAATCTCATCACCTTTTAACACCAGAATGTTGTAATTGTTTTAAGGAATTGCATACATTTGTCTTGATTGTAATGAATTCTGTTTTCTGTTTTTGTGGTTTCTGTTTTATATAAACAACCCCCTCTCTTCCCCCAAAAAATCACACAATACTTCTGATATTTTAGGGATTTTTTTGTGGATGACGGTAAACAGTTGTGTTAGTGAACACGTTAAGAATAGCAAAATTATTAGGCTATCAGTCTTTTGCTTCTAATTTCTATCATCAGTTTTTGGTGGCTTTTTTGGGGTGACGCAGGGATTGCGCTAAAAGTAGAAAATTAAAATTGTTTTGACTATAAAACAATGCTTCTAACTGTGACACTTTAATATCTCTGTGAAGCTCAGGCTGTTCGCTAGGCCATCTGTATGATGTGACCTAAAAGTGACTGACACAGCCATAGGCCAGCGACTTCACAAAGACCACCAACATGTGCACACTCTGTGGGTGGGTCTGTCTTGAAGTAATTCATGGCTGTGTGTTAGCAACATGCAGTATCTAGTTTCCATTCTGTTGTAATTTTTCTTTAGCTTTGGGACTGCTTGCAGAGTAAGGGAAGGGAAATAAGGTATACAATAAGTATTGTAACTGACGCCACTACAGGGTGGTGTGCTTTCAGCATATCCATCTCTTGAGATGTCTGGTCACAAGCCATGTGTTTTGGGAGCTGAAGATGCCCCAGGTCTTTGGTGGGTTCGCCTAAAGTAAGGATTACTTTACTAGCGCGATCATAAACAGAAATGTGCAAAAAGCACAAATACTTTCAATTAAAAGAACTGATTTTCCAAAAGTTCCTAACCCAGGACATAGAGGCAGTTTGTTACTTTATACCCCTGTACCAGTCTTGTTAAGGCTTCCTGTGAACCATTATCCTGCTGTGCACAATCAGTTGTCCCCATGCCTCATGCTTGCAAGACACTGTGCTGTATCCTCCTTCTGCAGCTATTACTGGTCCTCTTTCCCTGTCCTGCTCTTAGCTTTCAATTCCATTCTGGAAGCTATCTAACCTTCCCTCTGCAGCCATCTCTCAATTGTTGGCTACCACTGCTGCTCACACACAGCTTCTGGCGGTCTCCCAAGAGCCTGGTCTCCCCTAAAACCTGGGATATTAATTCCTTTTTGTCTAGGGAATTTATGGAGCACTTTACTGGCCAGAGGCTGAACTGGGCACCACAGTGCCCTCTCTCTTGGCTAGATCTTGCTCCTCCAGCTCAGCCATAGTGGAGGTCCTGGAGGAGGGAACCCAATCATGAGCCAGTAGGTTCATTAGAGATTCAAATTTCCTGTTCTGAAATCTTGCAAGAGTTGCACACCTCACATTGTGAAAGATAGTTGCATATTTATCCGTCTAAATACTATCTAAAGCCAATGCTGAGAGAGAATTTATCTTCAAGCTGCTTTTCCTTCATTAATAAGACAAATACAATATTGATCTTACAAAATTGAATCTGCATCCATTTAGCAGGGACAAAGTCCACACACCTTGTTTAACATACGTACTGTTTGTTAGCAAAAGGCCAACGTTTTCAGTCCTGGGTATCAAAGTTGGGTATGTACAGCCATGTTTAGAAGAAGCCTGACTCTTTCAGAGTTGTTGAGCATTTGCAGCTCCCATTGAAATCCCTCTCACTGACACCAAATCAGTTGGCTGTCCTTAGTTCAGCCCTCCCCATTCCAGCTTCTATTTCATAATTTTGGGCAATGGCTTCCTTTCACCCTCTTAATATTAGAAGTGTGTGTTGCTTTGCTCATCTTGAATTCCTCAGAATGTCTGGTTTCTTTGGGTTTTATTTCTTTAATTTAATGACACCTCTGTATGTATTTTCAAGCCTCACAATTAGACCATCACTAATTCTGACATCCAAGTTTCCTAGTTACTCGATCAGCTGAAGTCACATGTGCTATTTGCTCTGTCAAAATATAGTAGTATGCAGCATTGTTGTAGCCATGGTGATCCAAGGATATTAGAGATGCAAGATGGGTGAGGCAATATCTTCTATTGGTGACCGAGACAAGCTTTTGAATTTACACAGGTCACTGCACTCAGTATGAGAGCTAAATACAAGGTGGAGTAGATTACTGAGCTGTAGCACTCTGAGTATATTTTCCAGACCTGAAGAAGAGCTCTGTGTATGATCAAAAACTTGTCTCTTATCAACAGAAGTTGGTCCAATAAAAGACATTACCTCACCCACCTTATGTCTCTAAAATACAGTAGGGCAGGGGAAGGGAATTATGGCATTCAGCTTTGCATTAAACTCTGGATTTTTAATCCTGTCTATTCTTTTTCACTAATAACTGTGTAAAATGTTACCTTTAGAATTCACATCCGTTTCTTAATGCCTAGTTTCTTTAGAGCACATTTCCCACATATACCGGTAATTCATTCTAGAGTGGGTGCATAACTGGTTGAAAAACAGTACTCGGAGTACTTATCAATGGTTGGATGTCAGACTGGGAGGATGGATCTTGTGGAGTAGTTTAGGGGCCTGTCCTGGGCATGGTGGTAGTCTGGCTGGTGGAGTGAAGAATATGCTTATAACATTTGTGCATGATTGCAAGCTGGGAGGGTTGCTAGCAGTTTGGAGGACTGAATTAGCTTTCAAAAGGACCTTGACAAATTTGGTCTGAAATCAACCAAGTTAAGTCAATAAAGGCAAGTGCAAAGTGCTACATTTGGGATGGAAAAATTAAATGCATGGATACAAAATAGGGAATAACTGGTTGGGTATTAGAACTGCTGAAAGGGATCTTGGGGTTATAGTGGATCACAAATTGAATATGAGCCAACAGTGTGGTGCAGTTGTGAAAAAAGGCTAATGTCCTTCTGGGATGTGCAATGTAATACACTGGGGGTAAACCGATCTTCTCTGCTTGGCAGGGGTGGGGTCTCAGGTGAGTCTTGTGTCCAGTTTTGGGCTGCACATTCTAGGAGAGATGTGGACAAATTGGAGCATCCAGAGGAGAGTAACCATCAAAGGTTTAGAAAACCTGACCTAGGAAGAAAGGTTAAAAAACAAACAAACCCTCTGTGCATGTTTAGTCTTGAGAAAAGAAGACTGTGAAAGGGGGGCCTGATAAGTTTTCAGGTATGTTAAGGGCTGTTCTAGAGGACTGTGATCAATTGTTTTCAGTCTACTAAGGGTAGAACTAGAAGTAATGGCCTTTATCTGCATCAAGAGAGATCTAGGTTAGATGTTAGGATATCCTTTCTAATTATAAGGATAGTTAAGTAGTCATGGAATCGGTTATCGAAGGAGGCTGTGGAAGCCCTGTCCTTGGAGGTTTTAAGCAAAGATTAGATGAACACCTGTGGTCAAAGTGTACTTGGTCCTGCCTCAGGGCTGGATTAATGACCTCTTTACATTTTGATCAATTTTTTTGTGCTGGGTGGCCCCTTTTAAAGAAACTGGCCTTCATCGTCATTAATAACATTAACATGAATAAGCAACTGCTCTTGTTACCTGTTTTGCTATCTCTAATTTACCAGCCGAGCATATGAAATATTTTCAATAGATTGGAAAATGTATATTTAGTCAGCAGTAAGTCTCTTCTATTAGCATGAAATCCACCCACTTCCTAGAGTGTCTTTGTATAGCATGGGGTGATTTATATTTGTGGGAGATGGATTTTGCCCTCCGACTTGTAGATAGGGTGTATTTAGACCACCCTTCTTTGGCTAATATTCTGGAATACCAACCCACTATGTACATGTAAACATGGATCAGATATAGACCATGTATTAAACTACAGCAATATAAAATTAACATGGCCTACATTAAATGGGTTAAAAACTGGCAAATGTCCATGTTTCAATGTAATTGCAAACTGTGAATCATCACTGATGTGGTGTGTTTCTAGTGGAGTTTTGGAGAGATGAACTTTTTTTTTAAATCAATGACCTGGAAGTTTGCAGATGACCCGGACTGGTAAGTAATGAAGAGGACAGATTTCTGGTATACACCCATGTGGATTGCTTGGTAAACAGGGTGCAAGCAAACAATACACTTTTTTTTTAATATGGTCAAACACTAAGTCATACATGTAGTACAAAGACCGTAGACCATATTTACAGGGAAATATCCTGGGAAGCAGTGAGTCTGAAAAAGACTTAAGGTTCTGGTGGATAATCAGCTGAATGTGAGCACCTGGTGTGACACTGTGGCCAAAAAGGCTGATGCAATCCTTGGATATATGAACAGGGGAATCTTGAGTGGAAATAGGGAGAATATTACCCCTGTATTTGGTGGTGGTGTGACTGCTGCTAGAATACTGTAGCCAAGTCTAGTGTCTGCATTTCAAGAAAGATTTTTACTAATGCTTCAATCATTCTCATGGCTCTTCTCTGAACCTTTTCCAATTTGTCAATGTGCCTTATCGTGATAGACTCAAAGAGCTCAATCCATTTAGCTTCACAAAGAGAAGGTTAAGGGTGATTTGATTGTTCACTGTGTAGATACTTACAGACTGCAAATATTTGATCTAGCAGAGAAAGGTATAACAGAATCCAATGGCTGGAAGTTAAAGCCAGACAAATTCAGACTGGAAATAAGGCATACATTTTTAACGGTGAAAGTAATTAACCATTGGAAAATTTAATAAGGGTTGTGGTGGATTCTCCATCACTGACAATGTTTTTCTAACACATGGACTGGGAATTATTTTGGGGAAGTTCTGTGCCCTGTGTTAGAAAAGAGGTCAGAGTAGACAATCAAAACCGTCCCCTCTGGCCTTAGAATCTATTAATCTGTGTTTATTTGCTCTTTGCCTCTGGAGGGCATTAATTTTTGTTTGAAGCTTTCCATTCCTGCTAAAGAGGAGCATACGGTTTCCCCTATAGTGTGAATACCAGCAGACAACTTTACCTCTAGCGGCAATCAAGGTGTCTTATTTATTTATTAAAATAGTATAAAGTTACAGCAAAATTGCTCTATTGTATGTTTGCATTGCTTACTATATTTTGAAAAGTTAAAGTGCAAAAGACTCCTGAACAACAAAACATCCCCCCCCCCCCCAAAGCCATTATCTTGCTGTCATGTTAAACACAAGCCTACCCCTTGCAGAAACAATCTTTTGCATATTAGGATCTGTGTCTTTGTGTTTTTTGTACCATACTTCGAATTTGAGAATTGAAACCTTGCAACTCAAAGTGCATTAGCTGAACAGCATTTAAAGTATCAGTTCCTCAAATTTACTCCCTTTTTCATATTTCTATGCAAAGCTTTGCATATATACCCTGTATTTTCAGTTGTTAAAACAGAAAATGAAAAGGAGTACTAGTGGCACCTTAGAGACTAAACAATTTATTTGAGCATAAGCTTTCGTGAGCTACAGCTCACTTCATTGGCTGTCTCCTCACTGTGTTTTCCACTGAATGCATCTGACGAAGTGAGCTGTAGCTTACGAAAACTTATGCTCGAATAAATTGGTTAGTCTCTAATGTGCCACAAGTCGTCGTCCTTTTCTTTTTGCGAATACAGACTAACACGGCTGCTCCTCTGAAAACAGAAAATGTGATTCTAGTCTGAGACAACAATTTACACCAGCATAGTTCCTATCTTTGAAAATCTGCTATGGTGCATGCTGTTCCAATATGTTATACTGGCTAGTGAACAGGTGCCATGCATCTTTTTTTTTTTTTTTTTTTTTAAATCCTCATTAATTGTACACCCTCTGCCTCTTAAATCCTACAGGGAGGCCAGGCAAAAAGAACACTGTTGGCTCAGAGTAGTCTGACACCCAGCAGGTACTGGGTCAAGCCATTTGATCATAGACTAGAAAGCCAGAAGGGACCACTGAGGTCATCTAGTTTGACCCGTATAATACAGGCCATAGAACTTCTTTAAATTTAATTCCTGTTTGTACTAGAGCGTACCTTTTTAAAAAAAAAAAATCCAACCTTTGATTTTAAAAATTGCCAGCGATGATAAATCCATCACTACACTGGTTAGATGTTCCACTGGTTAATTATCCTCACTGTTAAGGATATGCCACTCAAATTGAGGTCCCCTGTGATCAGGTTTTTTTCATACACATTATAGATAGGCGTGTGTGAGGAGGAGGTCATTCTGTTCTCTAGTGTGATTTGGTGGTCTACAGCAGAAACCAGCTGGTACCCCATCTTGTGCTTTATCTGTTAGGACATTGATCCATAAGCTTTCAGGATAACTTATTTCTGAGTTATCAGTGATTCAGAAACAGGTAATGCCATTTTTGATGGAGTGCCACTCCTCCTCCCCATAAAAACAGTATTACTGTGTCTAACTGCCTTAGTGTGATCAAAGGACCAGCTATGTCTTATAGTGAACTTACATATTTCTTCAGTTTGTGAAAAGAGCAGTTGATGGAAATACTTATTAAATTACAAGGCTGACTTGGAAAGCATGGATGAATCTGAGGTCATATACTTGACAGCAGTGTTTCCCAAACTTGGGATGCCGCTTGTTCAGGGAAAGCCCCTGGCGGGCCCGGCCAGTTTGCTTACCTGCCGTGTCCGCAGCTCCATCCAATCGCAGCTCCCACTGGCCACGGTTTGCTGTGCCCAGCCAATGGGGGTGGCGGGAAGCAGCGGCCAGTACGTCCCTCGGCCTGCGCCACTTCCTGCAGCCCCCATTGGCCGGTCACAGCGAATTGCGGCCAGTGGGAGTTGCAGTCGGCTGGACCTGCAGACGTGGCAGGTAAACAAACCAGCCGGGCCCGCCAGGGGCTTTCCTTGAACAAGCGGCGTCCCAAGTTTGGGAAACACTGCTCTACAGAGGTAAGACCTGGATGTGGAAGGGTCCTCTGCAGTGCCTTAGCCCTGATTGTCTTAGCCATGTGTCCTTGGTCCTTCATTTAAACCACACATTAAGAAGTCCACCATATCTTAGAGAATTGCTCTGCTACATCTTGTGTAATAAAAGTAAATATATTAAAGCAGCTCTTCCTAGAACAGATTAATTATTTTGTGTTCTGGGAGGCAGAGCCTTAGTATACATGTAGAGTGTTGGGGATAGTTATTACTTCAAGGTCAATGTACAAAGGAAGAAAGAACTTCTTATTTCCTAATTAATTCTTTTTCCCACTGATATTCAGGGGTTGACTTATTAAAACAATACAGTTGTTACTGCTAAAATAGGCTTATGCTGTTGTCATACTTTTAGCAATCTAAACCTCTTTGATGCTACAGCATATGTCAGTATAAAAGGGAGCAAAATACCCATAATGATTTTTAAAAACCTTATATATACTCGGTTTGTCATATTGTGGGCCTGTCCTGTACTCAGCAATATTTGATGTTCACATCCAAAGTTTTATCCTGTTTACAAAACACAGTTATGGTCCCATGAATATTGTAAATTGGAGCTATATCGTAACAAGGTTTCAGACAGCTGTGTTGTCATGGGTTGCCTAAATTGACTTGTTTGTGGGTCAGCGGTTTACAAATTGTCTAGTAAGGCAGACTTATTCTGCAATTTTAAATATTCACAACAGTGGTAATTCAGAAAACCAACTCTCCTTCTCTTATCTTTGTGCTCTCCCAGTCCTGGGCCATCTGTGCACGGTGAGTGACCTCTGGTGTAAGCTAGAGCAGTGCTACTCAAAGTGGTGGTCCGCGGACGGGTGCTGTTCCGGGAGCCATTGGCACATTGGGGGGGGGGGGGGGGAATTGCCGGTCCCCCACATCACAGCACTGAGCTAGAGGAGCCTAAAGGCTGACTTTTCCGTATGCTGTTTGGTCTGCCAATGGCCCCAGCGGGGCTGGCAAGTAACTAGGATCCCTGGGTCAGAAGGACACCCTGTGCACTGGAGGGGGGTTGCAGAGGAGTCAGTATGCCGTTTCTGCACCATCAGAATACACCCTATGTTAGCTATGGTGATTCTCAGGGCTGCTTAGCACTGGTAGTGATGTGCAAAGTAGTCCTAGAGCAACGCAGGGGCCATTTATTCAGAGACTATTGTCCATGTGTCCTTGTGCTGGGTTCTGTGCCTCAGTCTCGGTTTCTTGGCATAGTAATGTAGAATTAAGTCTTGGGGTTTAAAGCACTTGTAACTTTGGGAACTGCTGTGATAGCTGAGTGGCTTTATACTACTTTTATCTTGGCAGATGAAACTTCTCCCACTTGTTGTATTCTACTTTTCTGCGTTTGTTAGTCTTGACTGGAATCTAACCTTATGTGAATTTAAAGTAATCTTTTTTTTTTTTTTTTTGGTCAAGATTTGGCTATGCTTCTCCCTGCTACTGGTGTTTGGTGTGAAAGAGGACAGTGAAGTGTGAAAATACAAAGATTACAAAGATTGTTCAGGCCTGGAAAGAGTCCCTACATACAGCTTGCTTAGAATATTATATATTCTTTGCCCCTTTGTTTTTCTCCATACTAGCAAGAATAAATCTGCAGCTTATGTAGACACAAATCTGTATTTAAAGCTGGTTCGCCTCAGAGTTGTTCCTGTAAAGCTGTCTGATTCCACTGCCTGCATCGGTATGTATCTCAGGATTGGTAACTTCGATGACCCACAAGTGCTCTGTTACTTATCTATGTGCGTTCCAGTGGAAATAGTGTGGGTTGTGCTCTTTATCTGAAGTTGTGACTCGTTAACTTAACACTGAGTTTGAAAAATGGCTGTGTGGTTTTTAACAATAAAAACAAGCCATTTTTCTCCTACTAGCTGGATTGCCTCCAATTTTTGCA
Organism: Natator depressus; assembly: GCF_965152275.1. Taxonomy (NCBI): domain Eukaryota; kingdom Metazoa; phylum Chordata; order Testudines; family Cheloniidae; genus Natator; species Natator depressus. The sequence goes on from NC_134238.1 coordinate 61,169,451, forward strand.
AATAATTCTAAGTGGGTGTGTAGGGTGTGGGGTTTTTGGTTTTGTGTTTTTCTTTTTTTATAAGAAAGGCTGGCATTTCTCTCTCTAGTTCAAGCATGATTAGTTTGGCCTTCTATCTTCATTTCTTAGGGAAAAGTTCTTTGTAGTCTCAGGTATGCTCTATGGCCCTAATAATTTTTTGTGTATATCATTTTGAGGTGAATTTGACAATTATATGAGGTACTTGGCTTGGGAGCAAAGAGGGAGAACTGCTTTTTGAAAATAGTGTAGTGGTTCCCAACCTTTTGAAATCCCCTTTGCAGAAGAGTTGTGGATGGACTTCCTGCCATGTCTCTTGCCATGTACTAACTTCTGCCATCTATTCTTTTTTCTTTCCATTTTTCTCTCTCTATTTATCCTCCTGTCCACTAGCTTTCTTCTTATTGATTCTTTCTCTTCTGAGTACTCTTCCATTCCTCACCCCTTCTCCACCCCCACCTCTAACATTTATTACATGTTGCTCAGGGCAGGTGTTGGTGGGGCGTGGATGTACATGGCCGAGTCATGTACATGAGCGCTGTGTTTGGGGCTGCCTTAAAGCAAGAGGAACAATGGATGGCTTTGAAGAAGTTGCTTATTACTTTGTCTGCGGACATGACAGCATGTTCACATTTGAGACACTGGGAGAGCAGGACCGATCCAGGTTCATGTAGCCTTTCTGCTCCCACTACTCCTCTCAACTGTCCCCAACCTCCTGGTCTAGTCTGACAACGCTTAGTCCCCCTCACTAGTCTACCCTCCCTCTGTTTGGAAAACACTGGTTCGGTGGGTTGTGGGTGTTGGCCCTTGATGTTTTAAAGCTGTTTTATCCAAGAAACTTCAGATTGGGTTTATTAATCTGTCTTTGAGGTGAAGTGCATGGGATTATATTGAGGAGTGGGGAGCTTTATTTTAGAGTCTGTCGAATTGAGATTTAGAAATATAACCTAGAGGGGAGAGGGTGTGATCGAGTGGACTGACCAAGAGAGGGTTGGTAACTAGAAACCACTGAGTTCTATTCCAGTGTTCTCTTGCAATGTTAGACAGTATTAAAAATAAAATACATAAAATGAAAATCCATTGTTCACCTAGCTCTAGCTGAAAGGTCATGTTCTATGCCATGGAAACTCTCACTTTTGTAGAACTGCTCAAGGAAACTCTATTTTTTCCTTGTGAAATTTTAACTAACACTTTCTTCCCCTCTGTTTTCATTTAAAAATAAATTGTTTTCTTGAGGGGAGAGGGGGAAGATGTCTGCTTTCTATTGTACCTATATGGCTAAGAAACTTCCTTCCCTCCAAGCTGTGTCCTCGTTAAATGATCAGCTAAAGCCCTAGTTCAGCTTCAGCCATACGCTTGAGTCTCTTCCTATTCAGTCAGCGTAATGCTTAAATGTGCTTAAATGTAAGCTTATGCTTAGGATCTTTATAGAATTGGGGCCTATGGTAACTGGAGGGCTATTATATTGCACATGTTCTGTTCTTTTATTTTTCTTTCGTTTATCTGACTGTGTCATCTCCCCAGATGGGAGTCCACACATTTCCTGAGTTTAAACATTACAGTATTTGAATTTAAATAAAATTTGAATCAAGAGACGAAATGGATCAAAACAGTGTCTAAATGTGTTTCTTGGAGACAAACTTCTGAAAGCAGCAGTAAGAGGAGTTAAACGTAAATTACAGAAGTCAGAACAAAATACAAAGCTGGTATTGGGGGTTTCCGGCACAAAGGAGATTCAGAGTTGTACCAGTCCACTGCTGTCTCTTTCTCCCCCCTTTCCCCGTTCTATTGGCTTTTCTCAGTCTGTCTCCTCCAACACTTCCAAAGTCCATTTAAAGTTAGTGTCTTTCCACTGACAACAGTGGGCTTTGCATCAGGCCTATGGTGATAACCAATCCTTTGTTCTCTCCAAAGCCACCTGCTTTCTGGTCCCTAGGCCTTGCATCAGCTCTGTCCAGGCACCTTGGATGGGGAAAGGATTCCTTATTCCCCGTCTCCTTTGTAGCTGGTTGACCAAAGTATAAATTACTTATACAGAAGTTAGTGTTGTAGCCATGTTGATCCCAGGATGTTAGAGAGGCAAGGTAGATGACCTATCTTTTATTGGACAAAATTCTGTTAGTGAGAGAGACAAGCTTTTGAGCCACACAGAGCAGCTCTTTACATATGTTTCATGTCTGTTATCTGTCACTCTGGTAAAAAGTGACTCTTGAATTTGAACTTTGAATACATATAACAATTCATTAATTATTAGGGTCCAGATTTATGGAGATGTTTTACTTTAACTTCTTTTTATGCACAGGCTTTTACCTAGGACATGGGGACTAAATCTTAAATGAAGAGCGCAGTTGCAAATGTAGTATATTATTATCCTTTTATATAAAAGGGTAATAAAATTTAACCAGATCCTCTTCTAAAACAAAATAGTGGCTTGATATTTGTCTTCCACTGGTTTAGCAATCGGCACTTTGCTAAATCCTTTCTGTGACACAACTTAACACTGAATGTGGACAGGGCAGTTAGTGTGTTTTATAAAAATATACTAGTTGGCTGTGGTTAACTAGAGGATCATTCATGTTCTTACACGTGTCCCTCCCCACAAGAAAGGCAAAATCATGTTGGTAACATTATGTTAAAATTTTAGTTATGCAGTTTCCCAGACTAGATAAGGCCAAAGGGTTCCATGAATGTTTCTAGGAATGTTGTTGTTCAAACAAAAAATCATCATTATATGCCAAAATATTTACAAATATTCTCCAGAGTTGGAGCTCTCTCAATAAGAGGTGCTGCATGAGTGCTTTCCATGCTCCACTACTCCCACTCAGTAAGTTATCTTTTGAGTTGTAATAGCAACACCTTTTTAGTTATAACATATGCTCTTTTTTTCTCTCCTCCTCTTCTCCCCACCCAGATCGAATTCAGTTGCCCAGGAATATGATTGAAAACAGCATGTTTGAGGAAGAACCTGATGTGGTTGACTTGGCAAAGGAGCCTTGCTTGCATCCATTGGAGCCTGATGAAGTGGAGTATGAGCCAAGAAGTTCACGACTACTGGTGCGTGGCCTTGGAGAAAATGAAATGGATGAGGATGAAGAGGATTATGAATCATCAGCGAAATTGCTGGGCATGTCTTTCATGAACAGAAGCACAGGTCTCCGTAATAATGCAGCTGGCTATAGACAGAGCTCAGATGGATCATGCTCAGTGCCCTCTTTAAGGACCATGGTGGTTTGTGCAGTTGTTCTTGTGATTGCAGTTTCAGTAATAATGGTGATCTACCTTCTTCCCAAATGTACCTTTACCAAAGAAGGCTGCCATAAAAAGAACCATACAATGGAACTGATATATCCTCTAGCAACTAATGGAAAGAGATTTCCATGGGCAAAAACCAGGCTTCCCAGTAATGTTATACCACTACACTATGATCTTGTCTTACAGCCAAACCTAACAACTACAAAGTTTGCAGGTTCTGTTCAGATAACTGTTAATGTAATTCAGGTCACTTGGAATATCATACTTCATAGCTCAGGACTTAATATCACCAAGGCAACACTGAGTTCAGCAGGTTGGAATCAGGCAAAACCAGTTGTAGTCCTGGAATATCCAATACGTGATCAGATTGCAGTTGTGGCCCCTGACGCTCTACTTGTTGGACAGAACTACACCCTCAGTATAGACTATTCATCTAATTTATCAGATACCTATTATGGGTTTTACAAAGTCTCCTACAAGGATGAACATGCTGAGAAAAGGTAGGCTTATGAATAACTCTTCTCATCCCTGTATTTCTAGGTTGTTTTGTATGTATTCATGTCATAAATATAAAGAGAAGGGTAAACACCTTTAAATCCCTCCTGGCCAGAGGAAAAACCCTTTCACCTGTAAAGGATTAAGAAGCTAAGACAACCTTGCTGGCACCTGACCAAAATGACCAATGAGGAGACAAGGTACTTTCAAAGCTGGGGGCGGACAAAGGGCTCTCTGTCTGTGTGTTTTTTGCCAGGAACAGAAAAGGAATGGAGTCTTAGGACTTAGTAAGTAATCTAGTTAGATATGTGTTAGATTCTGTTTTGTTTAAATGGCTGGTAAAATAGTTGTGCTGAATGGAATGTATATTCCTGGTTTTGTCTTTTTGTAACTTAAGGTTTTGCCTAGAGGGATTCTCTATGTTATGAATCTGATTACCCTGTAAGGTATTTACCATCCTGATTTTACAGAGGTGATTCTTTTACTTTTTCTTCAATTAAAATTCCTCTTTTAAGAACCCGATTGCTTTTTCATTGTTCTTAAGATCCAAGGGTTTGGGTCTGTGTTCACCTATGCAAATTGGTGAGGATTTTTATCAAGCCTTCCCCAGGAAAGGGGGTGTAGGGTTTGGGGAGGATTTTGGGGGAAAGATGTTTCCAAGCGGGCTCTTTCCCTGTTATATATTTGTTAGACGCTCGGTGGTGGCAGCAATAAAGTCCAGGGGCAAAAAGTAAAATAGTTTGTACCTTGGGGAAGTTTTAACCTAAGCTGGTAAAAATAAGCTTAGGGGGTCTTTCATGCAGGTCCCCACATCTGTACCCTAGAGTTCAGAGTGGGGAAGGAACCTTGACAACTCATTTGCACTTGATTCATTAATTAAAAATGATGATGGGGGGGGGGGGGGAGGGGAGCAATGACTTGGATGTGTGGTTTTTCTCACTCAGCACCTGGGCCCTGAAGTGTATAGCAAAGGAGTTCTTCAGGAGTCAGTCGCTAACAGAAAATCTGTCTGAAAATGAGTAGGGTTTTTGCTTTATGTAAAAAAAGTTCCTTAGGAAATACAGCTTTCCCTCTATATTTTTAATATTAATTCTTCATGTTGATAGCAATTTACACAAAGATCAGGTGCAGCGGGGGAGAGTAAAGCAGAAGTTTTCCATGATTAGAATCAACACTGCTTCAAGAATCTCTTGCATGGGTTGGTTCATTATAGTGCAGACAGTCCTTCAGTTCAGTTCTGTTACCTGGCTTGTAGATAGATATCCTGTTAGGTTGTATTAATTTAGGTCCTTTCATGGTTTTCTCTCAAATATGTTTGTGGTGGTGGTATTGATAATGAGTCACTACTGCAGAGGGATTGATACTCTTAACCATGAATGTTGTTGATGGGAATTTTTCCAAAAGACCACTTGGTCTACTTCTTACTAAGTCAGTAGACAATCACAAGGGTTGTACTAAGCACCTTCCTTCTGGTCTCCTTAGAAGTAGGTAAGTAATAAAGGTTTGATATTTTTCTCCATAGGTAGCCAGGTTGTTATAGCCTTACTCACATAAAATAGTACCCGACTCCTTGAGCAGTCTCATTGATTTCAGTGGGGCTACTTGAGGAGTAAATTAATATTGCAGTGTGGCACAAGCTGACCAATAATCTTTTGCTGCCTGCACCTCTTAATTAATGATAAATAGGGGACATGAATAAATCCAGTCTTAAAATAAAGTCTAATCCATTTTAAAAAGAAAACCAGCTAGTGTAAAGATTATTTATTTTTAGTAGAAAAGCAAGAGAGCTGCATAGTGTAGGAAAGATGTTTTGCTGAGCTTTCGCTATTTAAAAAAAAATCTTGTTTACTTAACTAGATGATGCAGTTGATCTCCCTGCCTCTTCCCATAACACACTAACAATGATAAATTTTAAAAGGCAACACATTAAAAAATGTCAAAGTAAATGCTTTTTGATGTCACTTAAAATTAACCTGTAGAACTTATCACCATCAGGATATCATTAAGGCAAATAGCTTAATATAGACAAGAAAAGGGTTGTAGACATGTTGTCATTTTAGAATAACTTCTGCTGCTATAAAAACTGGGGTACACTTGGAATTTATGGACTGCAACAGTACATGCATTGATCACCATCTAATAGGAAGAATCCTCATGTAACACAGTGTCCTCCAGTCCCCAAATGATATATTCTGTTGTGGAACTGGGCACATCACAGTGGGTTTATGACTTTTTTCTTTCTTAAGCACCTGGCTTTTGAAGACAGAAGTCTGGGCTAGATACCATTGGTTTGTTCCAGTTTGGCTGTGTCTGGCTGGCCAATTTTTTGAACAGTCAAAACAAGTTCCATATTTTCCTACTCAGAAAGAAATCTTATCCATAAACAAACATCAAGGAGAGGATATTCATAAGCATACGGTGAAACTCCCTCTCTGGAGATTACCTGGTGACAGATATTTTCCCCAGTGTTGTAGCCAGCTGTTGATCTTTCTTCCTTATTCTTTTGGCTTTGAATTAAAATAACAAAGATTTGTTATCAATAGCATTCTCATGCTAGTGAGCCAAAAATCACTATAATGTGAGTTGTCCATCACATCAAAATATAATTACCTGAAAGATTAAATAAAATACACTGACACAAGAAGAAGCTGAGAACACAGGCATTACAAGGCAATATATGAAATGAAATAAAATAACTGCAGTCAGGGCTTAGAAGGCAAAATTTATTTATGCCAATAATTGTGGGCAATGGGTTCCATTTTGCTTTCATTTTCTATTAGGTTCCCTTTCCAAAAAGCCTCCCTTCATTCTCTACATTTAATTTACTTCATCATTATCGTTTTTAAAAATGCAGGCTTTTGAGGGGTGAAACTGACCTGTTAGTGTGTGAATGATACTGTGTTTATCAGGCTGGCATCAAAGAAAACAAACCATTTCCTGATCTCTTGGGAGGGAAGGAGATAGAATTTTCTTCCCTCACCCCTGTTGGCATTTTCTTCCTGTTGAGGATGAGGGGATAGGGTAAGTTGTCTGTCGAAACATTACCATGCATTCAAAAACATGAGTCAGACCCTGAAAAATCTTATTTTATTTTTGAACCCCATATATTCTGGGTTATTTTTTTTCTTTTGTTTTTGAGATCTGGGGTTCATGTCTTTCAAGCTTTATTCCACAGCCATGAGAGCGAGAAACCTACTTTAAAAAAAAAAAAAAAGCTGAAATTCTCACATAAACGTATGACTCCAGGAGCAGCGGCTTTCAGAAGAAGGCCAGATAACACAAGTCTTATATTTAAAATCTCAGCAGTTGGCAGCAGTTCTTAATCCTACAATTTTTCTGTTGAACTAAACAAGAAGAGCCAAACTCTGAAAGCACTTCTCACAAGATTGTGCAGTGTCTTAATGGCAATCAACCTACACGCTTTAAGAAACTGATACAAGTAGGTGTGTCAGTAAGAGATTTAAGTTAATTGACAATAAAATGTAGTGACTTTCCAAGGCTTGTCTGTCTGGGTCAGAAGAGAGTTCAGAGAGGCAGTTTTGGAAAAGGTCACCACTCCTGATTAGCTGCACAGACGGTTGCTAGTGCCAAAGAAGTTGTGGGGGGCAATATAGCTGTAAGAGGAAACAGATGTGTGCCTGGAGGAGCAGGAAGAAGCGTGGGTAGACTTGGGAAGAACCACAAGATTGAATCAGAATGTGACCCTTTTTTTAAGAAAGGACTCTGCAGCTCTTCCACTTTCTGGGTGAACAGCCTGATGATAGCTACTACTGTACCTTCATGTTGTCACAGCATAGGTGTGGGACTTAGCAGTTTACACACTTTCCTATCAGTAGAAGGTGTGATGTCCGTGTTGGACACACTTTCTTGACCACTCTGAAAGGTTGAAAGGAAAGTAGAAAGAAAAAAGCATTTTGGTGCCATGTTTGGAAGATGATGATGTGTTGCAGTCTCCTATTTGCTAGTCTCCACTAACATTTATTGGGCCTGGCGAAACAAAGATTCTAGTCAAATGGAGTTGAACAGGATTCCCTCCCTGCCTCTGTTTATGTGTTAACTTTGTAGTGTAGATGAGCTCTTTAAGTCAGCTTAACTACATCTCTCAGAGCTGTGAAAAATTTCACACCTTGTGCAATGTCATTAAGCTGACCTAAGATCTGGTGTAGATGCTGCTTGGTCAATGGAAGAATACTTTTGTCAACCTAGCTCAGCGTTTCTCAAATATAGCCACCAGGGGGTTTCTCTGGGGTCACAAGAGCCTCCTGGGTGGTGATGGGGGGGCAACGCATCAGTCCCTCACTTCCTGTTGCTCCTGGATGTGCTGCCCTGCACCGCTTCTGAAGACAGGTGGGGCATGATACTGAAGGAGCAAGGTGAGTTCTCTACCTGTGAGGGTTGGTGGGGTTTTGGCTTCAGCCCTGGAGTGGTTGGGACTTAGGGAGCCTGGCTTCAGCCCAGGGCTCCAGCCACCAATATCCAGCTCTGGCTGCAGGGTTTCAGGCACTGACCCTAGCTTTGGTCACATGGCCCTGACCTTCAGTCATGGGGCTTCAGGCTCCAACCCCAACAGTGCGGCGACTGGCTGTGATTCCTGGTGCTGATCCCCGGCTGTATGGTGCCGACCCTCAACCCAGGCGGCGGGTGCCTGCCCTGGTTGCTGACCCTTGGCTCTGGTGGGCGCTGGCCCCGGGCACCAGTCCTGGGTGCAGATCTCCAGCCCTGGTTCTGTGGCAATGGGAGCTGACCCTGGGCTCTGGCAGGTGTGGGCCCTGGATGCTGACCTTCAGCCCTAGCTGTCTGGCAGCAGGCTTTTGCCCCTAGCCCCAGCCAGGTGGCAGCAGGTGCTGGCCCCAGGCACTGATCCCTGGCCGTGTGGCAGCAGGCACTGATCCCTGGCCGTGTGGCAGCAGGCACTGATCCCTGGCCCTGAGCACAAATCCCCAGTCCTGGTCATGCAGCAATTGGCGCTGAGCCACTGGGCTCTAGTAGGTGCTGGCCCAGGGTGTTGACCCTCAGCCCCGACACACAGTGGCAGGGTCTCCCATCCATCCCCCCGGCCTCCGCTGTCTCCCCAAGCCCTACATCCATCCTCCATGGCCCCTGCTGCTCCCCATCCCTCCATCCAAGTCTTAATTTGCCAGGACTACTTGTGAAAAGTGATATTAACACAGATACAAATATCATTTTTCTTAGCATTATTTTTATTATCTAGTCCACAAAAAATCCCTACATAAATTACAATGATTTGGACATGTATACATGCATATTTATTAGGGCTGTCGATCAATTGTAGTTAACTCACGTGATTAATCGCAGTTAATTTTTTTGAGTTAATCACAGTTTTAATCACACTATTAAACAATAGAATTCCAATTGACATTTATTAAATATTTTTGGATGTTCTACATTTTCAAATATATTGACTCCAATTACAACACAGAATATGAAGTGTACAGTGCTCACTTTATATTTTTTATTACAAATATTTTCACTGTAAAAATGAAACAAAAGAGACAGTATTTTTCAGTTCACCTCATACAAGTACTGAAGTGCAATCTCTTTATCGTGAAAGTGCAGTTTTCAAATTTAGATTTGTTTTCTTTGTTACATAACTGCACTCAAAAACAAACGTGTAAAACTTTAGAGCCTACAGGTCCACTCAGTCCTCCTACTTCTTGTTCAGCCAACTGCTAAGACAAACAAGTTTGTTTACATTTACAGGAGATAATACTGCCTGCTTCTTATTTACAGTGTCACCTGAAAGTGAGAATAGGCGTTCGTGTCGCACTTTTGTAGCAGGCATTGCAAGGTATTTATGTGCCAGGTATGCTAAACATTGGTATGCTCCTTCATGCTTTGGCCACCATTCCAGAAGACATGCTGATGATACTAGTTTTAAAAAAAAAATGCATTAATTAAATTTGTGACTGATCTCCTTGTGGGGCTGAGAATTGTATGCCTCCTGCTCTGTTTTACCCTCATTCTGCCATATATTTCATGTTATAGCAATCTTGGAGGATGACCCAGCACATGTTGTTGTTAATTTTAAGAACGCTTTCACTGCAGATTTGACAAAACGCAAAGAAGGTACCAATGTGAGATTTCTAAGGATAGATACGGCATTCCACTCAAGGTTTAAGAATCTGAAGTGCCTTCCAAAATCTGAGAGGGACGAGTGTAGAGAGCATGCTTTCGGATGTCTTAAAAGAGCAACGCTCCGATGTGGCAACTACAGAACCTGAAACACCAAAAAAGAAAATCAACCTTCTGCTGGTGGTATCTGATTCAGATATGAAAATGAACATGCGTCAGTCTGCACTGCTTTGGATTGTTATCGAGCAGAACACTTCATCAGCATGGACTTGTCCTCTGGAATGGTGGTTGAAGCATGAAGGGACATGTGAATCTTTAGCACATCTAGCACATAAATATCTTGTGACGCCAGCTACAACAGTGCCATGCGAATGCCTGTTCTCAATTTCAGGTGACATAGTAAACAAGAAACAGGCAGCATTATTTTCTGCAAATGTAAACAAACTTGTTTATCTGAGCGATTGCCTGAACAAGAAGTAGGACTGAGTGGATTTGTAGGCTCTAAAGTTTTACATTGTTTTATTTTTGAATGCAGATTTTTTTTGTACATAATTCTACATTTGTAAGTTCAATTTTCATGATAGAGATTGCACTGCAGTACTTGTAATGGGAGAATTGAAAAATACTATTTTTTACAGTGAAAATATTTGTAATAAAAATTAAATATAAAGTGAGCACTATACGTTTTTGTGTTCCGTGTTGTAATTAAAATTAATATATTTGAAAATATAGAAGACATCCAAAATAATTAAATGGTATTCTATTGTTTAACAGCATGATTAATTGCGATTAATTTTTTTAATCGATTGACAGCCCTAATATTTTTCTTAAAGTTAATTAAGTATTTTAGGAAAAAGTGTCAGGGCAGCCACCAGCAACAGTTGGTGGCTGCACTGAGTTAAAATTTGTTGAGAACCCCTGTGCTGCCACCTCTTAGAAAGGTGGATTTACTATTGCAATGGAAGAAAACCTTCCATCAATTTAGTGTCTGCACTAAAGTAGTTTGTGTCACTGTAGCATTTCTAGTGTAGACATACCCAAAGACATTGACTGGGCCAGCAGTTGTCCACAAGTCAGTGGCAGGGAGGGGACCAATTAGATAGGACCTGGAAGTGGCTTTTCCTGCCTGGTTGAAAGTTATGGATGGACAGAAACAGTCAGTCACCCTGTCTGCCAGTGGGGCATGAAGTTTATTCCCATTGTTAGACACTTCAAAGTAGAAGTGCCTGGTACATGTGTCTTACTCTTTTGGGCTATGTACTCTTAGGGATATATGAGCTTTTCAGTACTTGGTTATTGGGACAATTGTTTACTGATAATGTGACCTGTATTTCAATCTAATCTGTTTGTTTATAGTTTGGTGCATTAGCCAAACTGTATCTTCTGAGTGCATTATGCTAGAAAGAACATTGAATAAAAATTACATTGAAAAATCTTCTGAGACTTAAACTGATGACAGGCCTTTCTTAAAAGTGTGCTTAGTCTATCCTGACACATCATGGCTACCTCTCTGTTCCCAGCTTCTCCCAAAAAACTTCATTCCATTCCAATCCTCAAAGTAACCATTCTTGATTTATTAAAGAATGGTAATACCAACTCTTATATTTTTAACGTGTCCTTTTCTCTCCATTAGATGGCTTGCAGCAACTCAGTTTGAGCCTCTGGCTGCAAGGTCTGCTTTTCCATGCTTTGATGAACCAGCATTTAAAGCCACTTTTCTAATTAAGATCAAGAGAGATGAACAGCACTCCACTCTGTCAAATATGCCAAAGGTACAGTTATGCTCTTCTAATGCACGAATATTAGAGGATGGATGTGTGTCTTTTAGGTGCTCTGTATTAAAAGTACTCTGAATCAGTTTGTTGATTTGTGTCACAAGAGTGCATAGATGACCCAGGCAGGGGTCTGTGCAAGACACCATACAAACATGTAATGAAAAGGCTGACTTGCTCCAAAGACCTTACACATTTAGATTTAGAGTGTATCCCAGATCAAATAACTGTTCAGTGTACTACATGGTACTGGATGTACTATAGGAATGTTGAATGGCTACAGCCAGCAGTTGGACTGAACTGGCATGGGACTGTATATCTACATGCACTTCGGTTGTTGCACCACTTTCTGTCGAACTTAAGATTCTTCTTCGAGGTTTGGTCCGTGTGGATCCCATTTATGGTGTGCATGAGCACAAGATTGAAATCTTCTGTTCTGCAGCATCCATTGGGACAGTGCCTGCACCCTACATGTCCTTGTCCTTGTCCTTGTCCTTGTCCTTGTCCTTGTCCTTGTCCTTGTGCTCCCCAACACAATCGCATATAGACAGTGATGAGCTGCCAAAATCTTAACAATGGGTTCCCTCCTCACCCCACAAGGGGATCGTTGCCCACCCCCGCCACCCTGGGACTCCTGCCCCATCCAGCCCCCTCCCCTGTCCCCTGACTGCCCCCAGAACTGGGCAGGAGGGTCTTGTGGGCCACCGTAGTGGGTGCCCACCTCACCCCTAAGAGTCAGAGGCACCTGCTGGGGGGGGTGAGGTGGGGAGTCCCAGCAGTGCTTACCTGGGGCAGCTCCCAGGAAGCATCCGGCAGGTCCCTCTGGCTCCTAGGGGTGGGGGAGCATAGCTGGGGGGCAGCAGCTACTCCCCCCCACTGATCACATCAAAAGTGGCGCCTTAGGCGCCGACTCCGTGGGTGCTCTGGGGCTGGAGCAGGGCTGCACGTTCAGGGGAGGAGGCGGAGTGGAGGTGAGCCGGGGGTGGGGCGGGGAGCTGCTGGTTGGTGCTCTGCACCACCAAATTTTCCCCTTGGGTGCTCCAGCCCTGGAGCACCCATGGAGTCAGTTGTTGCGGAACAACCGGTTCTAAAAGGGCTTCTAAATTTAACAACCGGCTCTAGCGAACCAGTGGGAAATGGCTCCAGCTCACCACTGCGTATAGAGCAGAGCATCCCTCACTGTCTTTCAGTTCCCAGTTATTGCCTGCGGCAGCGAGGTAAAACTTGGCAGTGTTTGCTTGCTTGCTACCTCCTAGCAGCCATCCACCAGCTTGGTTTGTAAATATTAGATAAATTAGCATAGTGATGAATTTCTGCCCTGTTGGCAGTCTAGTTGGTTTTGTTTAAAATCTTCCCTTTCTTTAGATTACTACTTGGTGCCAAGGCACCTTGCCACCTAATGGCTGAGCCTAAACTCCTTCTCTTTTGCTGTTCACTCATTCTTTCCAGAATCTAGCAGAGGCCCTGATGCAGAAGTTCTTCCCACCACTCTTCCTAGGAATTCCTCAAGCACAGTGTCCCTTAGATTTAACCTCCAGAACTCCTAACTCTTCCACCCCACCTACCCACCCACAGCATCCTGACATCCTGGGTAGACTTCTCCTTATACCTTCTCAGCTATTCTGGGCCCCTTATATACCCTCTAGGTGCTCCTCTGCCTCTTGCTCTACCTATAAGTGATCTAGATCCACTAGATGCCAGTTAGGTCCGTTGCTAGATCCCTTGATGAAGTAGACAACCCAAGAGAATAAGAATATGAGTAGGGTCAGATGCTCAGGAGGAAGAATCAGAAGATGACTCCTTCCAAGATCCCCAAGAGACTCCTCTTAACCCTTTTCAGCTGAATAATCCTGAAGATCTATCTTCCTTCTCTCTGGATGACGCGGTGACATCCCCGCCAATATCACATTCTGATGACTTCAAGCCCTTTCAGGAATTGTTGGGAACAATAGCAGATGCTCAGGACACTGAATTATCTGTAAGGGAGAAAGCACATATGTTATGTGATACTACCCATTCTGATTTCCCAGGCAGATTGGCAATGCGAATAAATGAAAGCATCCAAGAGCCTGTAAAATACCTATGGCAGGTTCAAGCCTTTATTTCCAACATCAAAATGAGCAGCGAAAGATACCAAGTCACTCCAAAAGGATTTAGTGACTCCTAACTCCCTCATGGTATCTGCAGTAAAGGAGAGATCCAAGCAGATAGTACCATACTCCTAAGAACAAAAAGCCAAGAGTTTGATCTTGATCCTACTTTCTGGCATCTTCTTCAAGGGCAAACAGCCAGCTATAAAACCCTGTTTGCTAAATATGACTACCTAGCCTGTGACAAGATCTCATTCATTGATGAGCTCCCCAGAAAGGAGGGCTGATCTCTAATAAGATAGTTAGTTAGTTAGGAACACCCATGATCTGTGTGTCACTAAACCTCTGACTGCCGGAAGCTGGGACTGGACAACTGGATGAATCCACTCAATAATTACCGTGTTCTGTTTGCTCTCTCTGAAGCATCTGGCACCACTCCTGTCTTCAGACGCTGTACTGGGCTAGATGGACCATTGGCCACACTGGGTCAGACCGTTCTTATGTTCTAAAGTGGAAGAATTTTTCCATCTGGACTTCATAACAAGATCTCAACCCATTACGAGCTTCTATTCCCAAGAGTGTAGATCATAGCCTACAGTTCAAGATATCAGGCTCACCATCAGCTCTGTGAGTGTCCATTTAGCAGTCATTTCAACTTGCCACGTTCCTGTTAAAACTTTTTTATATTGTGTTCTCTCATCCCATTGTTTCAAAATTTCTAAAAGCACTGGTTCATGCACCCTGAAGCTTCTCCTATCCTGGGACCTTAATGTAGTTCTTATGGGCCTCCATGGAAAGCATATCCAAGTCCTTACTTCACCAACCTAGTCAAAACAATCTTCCTAGTGGCTATCCCCTCAGCCTGGAGAGTTAGTGAGATTCGAGCACTAACCGTAGGATGACTTCTCTTGCCTCTCCTCCCCCCCCACCCCCATTATGTCCACAGGGTTAAGGTGGTGCTGAGTCCCCACCTTAAATTCCTACCAAGATGGTGTCTGATTTATCATTTAATCCAAACCAACAACCTCGCTATCTTCTTCCCCAAATCACACTCAGACTTAGGAGAAACCAAGTTCCATACATTAGATGTTTCCGGTGACCTTTGTTTAGACCAAACAAAGCCATTCAGTTGACCCCCTTTATCTGTGGTTGTCATAAATAGAAAGGGAAGGGTAAACCCCTTTAAAATCCCTCCTGGCCAGAGGAAATCTCCTCTCACCTGTAAAGGGTTAAGAAGCTAAAGGTAACCTCGCTGGCACCTGACCAAAATGACCAATGAGGAGACAAGATACTTTCAAAAGCTGGTAGGAGGGAGAGAAACAAAGGGTTTGTGGGTCTGTCTACATTTTGTCTTTGCCGGGGATAGACCAGGAATGAAGCCTTAGAACTTTTAGTAAGTAATCTAGCTAGGTATGTGTTAGATTATGATTTCTTTAAATGGCTGAGAAAAGAATTGTGCTGAATAGAATAACTATTTCTGTCTGTGTATCTTTTTTGTAACTTAAGGTTTTTGCCTAGAGGGGTTCTCTATGTTTTGAATCTAATTACCCTGTAAGGTATTTACCATCCTGATTTTACAGGGGGGATTTCTTATTTCTAATTCTATTTTTATTAAAAGTCTTCTTGTAAGAAAACTGAATGCTTTTTCATTGTTCTCAGATCCAGGGGTTTGGATCTGTGGTCACCTATGCAAATTGGTGAGGCTTTTTATCCAACATTTCCCAGGAAAGGGAGGGTGCAAGTGTTGGGAGGATTGTTCATTGTTCTTAAGATCCAAGGGTCTGGGTCTGTAGTCACCTAGGCAAATTGGTGAGGCTTTTTACCAAACCTTGTCGAGGAAGTAGGGTGCAAGGTTTTTGGGAAGTATTTTGGGGGGAAAGACGTGTCCAAACAGCT
The DNA here is from genome assembly GCF_965152275.1 of Natator depressus. Classification (NCBI taxonomy): domain Eukaryota; kingdom Metazoa; phylum Chordata; order Testudines; family Cheloniidae; genus Natator; species Natator depressus. The sequence goes on from NC_134238.1 coordinate 61,185,067, forward strand.
CTTCCCCAGTAACCAGTATTTGTTTGGTGGTGGTAGCGGCCAATCCAAGGACAAAAGGGTGGAATATTTTGTACCTTGGGGAAGTTTTGACCTAAGCTGGTAAAGATAAGCTTAGGAGGTTTTTCATGCAGGTCCCCACATCTGTACCCTAGAGTTCAGAGTGGGGGAGGAACCTTGACAGTGGTACTGGAAAAGGCTGCAAGAAATCCAGCCATCTCTTCCTAGGGATTATCCAAGTGGACCCCTGATGCATTACAATGTTATGAAATAGAAGATATGCCCATTCCCACAGGCATCTGGGCCCACTCAACTAGAGCCCAGGCAACCTCTTCAGCATATCTAAAATATTCCTATGCCTGAGAGATGCTGGGCAGCCATTTGGTGCTCAGCCCCTTACTTTTACCAAACATTGTGCCCTGGGTTTGGCAACTAGATTAGATGGCAAATTTATAAGCTGCTTCTCTTCTCCTGAGCTCCCTAGGTTAGTCAGCAACTGCTCCTCCTGGCTCCTCTGTTCCCAGATTGGTTCCCTCCATCTGCCCTTGCACTACCACCCTAGCTTGTCTGTCTTCCACTGTGGTACTTCTGCCAAGCTGTAATTAGTCCTTTCTCCCTCCCTGCACCATTCCTAATTTTGGGGGGGGGAGGGTTTTTTTTTTTTAAGGGACAATTGAATTAAGCAGACGCCTCCTATTACTCCCCCTGCCATCCCTTATTTAAAATCAGTGGTGCGCCAATTGCTCCCTGCACCTTGCCACCTGGAATGTGCAGTTTGCTAACCTCTAAAAACAGCATTTTCCAGGTTCCTTTTCACTCAATATGAAAAAGGTGTTAATGAGAATTGGGTAGTAAAGTCCCTCACTTAGTACTGAGAATCCACTTTGTGGGCATGACAAAAGAAATAAAGTAAAATAATCAATTCACTAATGAAATTGTCATCTAAAAAACAATTATTCACTCATCATTCATGTTTAGATTGGCTCCTTGTAATTTGAAATATAATACCTTTTTGATTTCTGAACTAAATAATGGTTACGTTTCTGAATATGCGATTTATATTAGTTGATTCTGAATTTTGCATTCTGTCAAGAATACTTGCCATCTTGTGCATATGCATTACAAAAGTCTTTTAGTTATACAATCCCATACGATTTCTCTAATCTACAGTACATTACATGTAGTACGACAGGTTCAGTGACTTTTCACTCTGATTTTGTAAGGACATCTATGCAGGCTCCCTATAAGGAGCTCCAAGTCTTGTATACTAATTTATTGCCAAGGAAAGTAGTATCTTTATTAACTTAGATTTGATAATTTAGGCCCAGATCCTACCAACACTTGAGCACATGTTGAAGTTCAAGTCCATCAGATTTCTCAGGATTTAGGGATGATGGTGGATAACCAACTGAACATAGCTACAGCATTACATTGGGAGCTCTAGAGGGCTAAAGTGAATCTTGGCTGCATAAACTGTGGAATGTTAAATAGGAGCAGAAGATTGGCATTCTCTGTGTATAGCACTAGTGAGACTGGAATACTGTGTCCAGTTCTAATGTCTAAACTCTTACAATTTTTTTGACATCTTTTTGTTAGCTATAAGGATGATTGGAGGCCTCTGGGAAAACCCGAGTTTATGATGAGAGACTTAAGAAGCTCAAGCATTTAATGTATCCACAGGAAGGTTAAAAAGTGACTTGATCAAGGTCTACAAATAGTACTTACATGGGGAGAAGGTTTCAGAGAAGAGTACTCTTTCAACTAGCTGATGAAGGCATAACAAGATTTAATGGCTGCAAGTTGAAGCTAAACAAATTGAGGTTAGAAATAAAGTGTAAACTTGTATGTGAGGGCATTTAGCCATTGAAACAACTTACCAAGGGGATGTGGTAGATTCTCCATCACTTGATGTCTTTAAGGTAAAATTGGATTGTCTCAGAAAGACACATTCTAATTCAACCAGAAGTTGTGGGCTTGATACAGGAATTATTGGGTGAAAATATGTGGTCTCTGTAATGTAGGTTATACTAGAGGGTCAGAATGGTACCTTCAGGCTTAAAATTTATGAGACTCAGGCTGAAAGTTGATGTGTGTTCAGAATCAGGGCCAGGTTTTCTTGCCTAACAAACAGGGAATACGTTATTTCAAGGTTGTTGTTCCTTCTCTCCACCCCCCTCCCCCCCCCCCCCCCCGTATGAACTATACAGTTTCTTTCAGTCAGCTGTGCAGCCTAATGTAGGCCCTATGCAGAGGATAAGGCAGATAACTCAATTTGTAGTATGCTGTGTACTTTTCTTATAGGATTTTCATAAACTCTGTCTGGCATGCAAAGTAGACCTGGAAAATGTTAGCTTCATCATAAGTACATTTTGTTACATTATGAGCAACTTGCCTATGTATATATCTTGGGGTTTTACATGGCCACTAGTATCTTAGCACCTTTAAAACACAGTCAAACCTCCGGGAATGGAGGTTGTTCGTAACTCTGAACAAAATGTTATGGTGGTTGTTTTGCAAGTTTAGAATTGAACATTGACTTAAACCAGCTTTGAAACTTTACTATGCAGAAGAAAAATGCTGCTTTTAACCATCTTATTTAAATGAATCAAGTTTCCCTACCTGGTCAAATCTTTTTTTTTTAAACTTTCCCTTTTACTTTTTAGTAGCTTGTTTAACACAGTACAGTACAAACAGTACTGTACTGTATTTGTTGTTTTTTTTCCTGCTGCTGCCTGATTGTATACTTCTGGTTCCAAATGAGGTGTGTGGTTGACCAGTCAGCTCATAACTCTGAGGTTCTACTGTAATAAAATGGTCTGACAAACTTACTTATAGTTGCCATTGTGCACTCTAGGTGTAACTTCTCTATACGGTCTCCAAGCCCTTTATCTGATAGGTTCTCCCCCCCCCCCCCCCAATTGGCCTCGGTAGTAACATTATCTTCTCTTTTTTTTCTTTTCTTTTCTTTTTTTTTTTTAAATCTGCAGAATGTAACCATCCCTGTGGCAGCTGGAATAGTTCAAGATGAATTCTTTGTGAGTTTGAAGATGAGTACTTACCTGGTAGCGTTCATTGTTGCAAATCTGAAGAATATCAGTCAGGAGACTAATAGGACTCTGGTATGTTTCCATTGTACTTTTAACCTCTACACATACACGAGTAGCTCTTTGGGATGTTTTCCTGCTTACTCTGTGCCTATCACCTATTATTATAAGAGTGTCTAGCAAATGATCTTATGCTGTGGACTGGATTGATTCCAGAGCGGTGGCCCGCTTGTGTTGCCAGAACTTGACAGCAGGCTCCTGGCTGCAGAAAGTCTGCCCAGAGCAAGGGTCTAGTGGTGCAAGCCACTTGCACAGCTCACAGTGCTGGGGGATTCAGAGCTGATGCCCAAAGTAGGATGGGCTTGTCTGTGAAGGAGCAGTGCCAAGCCAGCCAGAAGGGATATGGATTCAGTACCTGTCCTGCGCAGGCTCCATTGGCAGAGTTCCGGTTACGCCCCAGCTGGAACGTTAACATGTCTACCCACAGCAGAGTCACGGCAGGTGACAATAGCGCTGTCCTGTCCTCCCTCTCCCAAATGGCTACTTCTCTCCCACATCACTGCACATGAGAGCAGGGGACTGCAGAACCCCTCTCCTGTACCCAAAAAAGGGAGTCGGGCTCTATATCTATGTTACCCCGAGCCAACTATCCAAACTAGTCTATGCTCCAAGTAGGACAGACTCGGGCCAGAATCTTAAGTCCATATGTAGGTGCCTGAATATTTCTGCCCTGACTTTTTGAAAAGTGCTGAGCACCTGGCAGCTGCTCTTGACTTCATTTAATCTTTGGTGGCATTGCTTCAGGGATATGGCCTGCTGGGTTGGTGGGAAGCTGTATACTTGAGAATGACAAGAAGGAAGATACTTAGGAGGGATCTTGCAGTATTTAGTCATGCAAGGGGTGTGGGAGCTTCACATGAGTAACAATTTGGGAATCGGACCCTGTCACTAGCAGGAGCTGTCCCTTTGTGGTGAAATGGAAAGATTAGTACTTGTCTAGAAGGAGCCAAAGAGTAGCTTTGTTAACAAAGCTGCAGGAGGGAAAGGAAGCCCTGATCAGATATACTGCTAAGAAATGTTATCTTGATATAACTTGTTCTAAACCAATATATAGAGTAAAATTGTGGATTTTGATCAGACTTCCCTTCTTGCATGGGCAAATAGTTCTAATTAGAGATAAATAGGCCAGGCTCTGTGGTCCAGTTTGAAGGAGCTTTTATTTTTCTTTTGGTTGCTTGTACTGGGGAGAAATTGCCCAATCCCAGGCAAAAATGCTGAGCTTAGATTTTGAATGGAAACTAAAGGGGTAGAATTTGTGCATTCCCACAGTCAAGTCATCGGAGTGGAACACAGCATCTCAGCAGCTGGAATAGCAGCTGCTACCTCTCCACACTTGCTGTACTGGGTGGGGAGGGACTGGAGCAACTGGATCCACCTAGACAAGATTTCTGTGGCCTCTCCCCAATAATCCCCTTGGTTCTAGCTGCTATGGAGCTGATACAGCGAGATACTCAGGCTCACAAGATATATGGAATCTCTGTTTTGCCCTCTCCACCTCATCCAGTTTACCCCAGCTCCAGGTTTAAATGATGCGAGGAACAGTAACTCCTGGGAGAATTGCATTCTTATAGTTGTCATCAACAAATGCATAACCTATGCATCCGGACTCAAACTAGCATTACACACATTCAGATGCATTTGGGGGATAAATGTACCTCAAACAGTTTCAAGTGATGATAATCTCCAAACATTTTGGTATATATAAAAATCACATTCATTTGATATTTCCTTAAAACTAGCCAGGGAATTGCCCCTATCCACTTAGTTTTTTGCCTACCATTTCCCACTCTTGCTGTTTGTGATTGCATCCAATGAAATATTTTCTTGCTTCTCATTTATTTTTATTATTTTATTTTATTTATTATGCCAGGTATCTATATATGCCATGCCACAGAAGCTAGGCCAAGTTCAGCATGCCCTAGACACAGCAGTGAAGCTCCTGGAGTTTTATCAGAAGTATTTTCATATAAAGTATCCTCTTCAAAAATTAGGTAAAGCATTTTCATCTATCTTTTTTTTTAAAATATAAATAAATATAATTTTCTAATAAGTAGCAGTTTTTTCCATACTTCAGAGGGTTTTTCAAAATAAAAATAATTTAAGAATAAAAATCCCTCCAAAACCTGACTTTAAAAAAAAATATTAAAATTCAATAGCTGTTTAACTGGGCTTGTATGAGTGTGTGGGAAATGGGTCCCAGGCTCAAGAAGTTTGCAAACCTTTGGTATAAGAGAGGCCAATTCAGTGTGCCTTCTGGAGAAGTTTTGCTGTACATTTAACACTATATGCTCAGATAGGGACATAGAGAATTCTCAGTATGAGTGACATATCTACCTGACACAAACCTGCAAAACTATTTCTCCGTACGTAATTGCTCTTTAAATCAATGGGATGACTTGTTTACTTACAGCTAGCATGTAGTGTTTGCAGCATTGGTGGCTAAATAGTGAAGTTTGGTAGATATAGATTGTGGTAAAGCAGGTAGATCTGAAGTGCAGCATTACTGTAACTTGTGACTGTCTGGTTCATTTATTTATTTCCCCTCACTCCCCAGATTTGGTAGCTATTCCTGATTTCCAGGCAGGTGCTATGGAAAACTGGGGTTTAATCACCTTTAGAGAGACAACACTCCTTTATGACATTAAAACCTCTTCAGCAATGGATAAAAAGCTGGTAACTGCAGTGATAGCTCATGAGCTGGCTCATCAGGTACTGGATTGAAATGCTATATTTTAACAATGCAGTCTTCTCTCACTCTAACACTTCCCCTTCCCTATTACACTTGCTAAGCATATGCACTGCACCGGGTATAGAGCTTGTGGGTATTTTGCTCTTGGTGTAGCAGGAAACTGGAAGTTACTGGACCGCTGGGTCGTAATCTCTTTCCTAGCTTGTTTGTGGGGAAGCACAACTAAATGTTGTCCTGTACATAGGGTTTGTGGCAAAACCGCAGTGTAGCCCTTCATAAATATCTTTTCTTGGTTGGATTATACGTTTGTTATAATCTTGAAATTTGACTGATTTTTCTCAATCTTGCACAATTAAAAACTGTTTGTTTGTTTTTTGCCCCCCCCCCCCCCCCCCCGCCAGTGGTTTGGTAATTTAGTAACTATGGAATGGTGGAATGATCTTTGGCTGAATGAAGGATTTGCCACTTTTATGGAATACTATGCCATGGAAAGAACTTTCCCAGAGCTGCAGACTGTGAGTACTTCATCTAAATCTGAAGTTTTCTCCCATCAGTGAGGTTTCTTTTTAATTCTGACATAAAATTTTTTTTACCTCCATTTCACAAGGTTTAGGTGATGAAAATCTGACACAAATTGCACTCTAAATTGTTCCAAGGACACTCACTGATAAGATTACAAATAATATGGAATCTTAATCACTGTTTAAATAAAATTGTGTGTGGGCTAAATTTTCAAAAGTGGCCTACAAATTTGCACATGCACTCCTTTACATGTGACCTCCTTTGAAACAGATAAATTGATATTTTCTTCATAGGCACAAAATAATGGGCAAAACTTTTTTGCTTTTGTTTAATCAGTGATCTAGTGTTTAACACTGAACCACGCTTTGCACGAGTGTGTATTTTAACCTACTGTGCAAGTTACGTGTTGTATGCTTCTAAATCTCATTTAGAATCTTGTGGTTGTAACTTTTCAGTCAAACAAGTTGCTTTAAAAAAAAAAAAAATTTAATTGCTGCTTTGAAGCCTAAAATTTCACCACTTGGTGGTGCCAAAAATGTTTTATCAAACTCCTCCCGCATGCACACTTAAAGAAAATAGTATCTAAATCTTCACAGAAAATATATATTGGCCCCAGAGCAACTTGACTATTTTATTCATTGATCTTTCTTTATTTTTCTTATCAGGAGTGCTGTAAGGCCTCAATCCTGCACTCATAAACACATTAGCAGACCTCTGCACCCAGGCAGAGCCCCACTGAAATAAAAAAGGGCAAAATATCTGCCATCTCACTGTTGGATAGTAGTAGGTCAGACTCTTAAGTGTAGGAGGTAGAGGTACTCTGGTAATATTCAGTGTGTTTATTTAAAGTTGCTGCATGTAAATCTAGAATGTAATAAAGATTCAAGGTTCTGGTGCCAAGAAGATCAGGTTTAATGTTCAGTGTGCATATTCCTAACAAGTCATTCTATAGTCCAGTGACTTCACTGTAATTTTTTTAGACTATAATTATTGTGGAATCACTTCTTCAGCCTCATTAGCTCATTCATTTGGAGGAAGGATTATATAAACCATTGCCAGTCCAACCTGTGTTAGACAACGTATTAGCTAAAACACTTCAGTATTTCTGAAGATATTCATACCTATGGCAGGTATGGTTAGATTATTATACAGCATCATACTGTGGGTGTGCAGGCTGCTTTATAGCTGCAAATAACAGACACTGGTTCCTGTACCAACAAATTTACAGTATATGGCCCTGAACCTGCAAAAGGATCTGCCTACACCAATCCTTTGGCTCTGTAGAGTCCCATTGACCTGAATGTGTATGTGCCTTGATTCTGTGTTTGGCAGCATAATCAAGTTACAAATGATGCCAATTACAGACTCTACAAAATCCTACCTCTATTGAAAGCCAAGGGTTTTAACTGTTGCTGAATATCTGCTGTTATGCTGTGAAGAGAGGCTGGTTGTTGTGGAGAGACTGGGTCTTTGGACTCTTTATTCTTGTAGGCTGTGGAGTTGTGCATGGTACCTCTCTTCGTGGCAATGCAGATAAAGGTTTACAAGTGTGTCCATTAGTAAGGTTCTGCTGCTATGGTTTGGGAGGAAGAGAGCTGATGGTTCCACAGTGCGCTAACAATGATAATCTTAGAGGAGATTGACTGACTGGTTTGCTGTCTCCAGGGCGAGGAGAAGAAAAGAGAGAGTCTGAGCCTCAAAATGGAGAGGGTCAGATGACTAGGCTACATGCCAAGTAAATAGGACAGCAGGGAGAAGGAATGCTTAACTTATCTATTCCAGGCTCTGCGTTCCAGTTCTGAATTATGGTGAATTTGGCATAATCCTTTTATTGTTCTAACTTCTCACGTGAGCAAAAACTCCTATTCCTCTTCTAGGATGAAGAATTCCTGAAACTACGATTCAAGACAATGATGAAAGACTCCTTAAACGCCTCGCGTCCAATCTCCTCTACTGTCCAATCTTCAGAGCAGATTGAAGAAATGTTTGATGCGCTTTCCTATATCAAGGTAACCTCAGAAGAGGCTAGCAAAATCACTCTGTCTTGTGTGTTTTGTATATATCTCTTTTCCAAAATCATCATCTTTTGGGAAATAACACATTAAGTCAGGAACTTTTTCTTTAATTATCCTTGTGGGTAAATGCAAGTTAGGCTGCTCATAAGATGCCAGTTTTTTTACTTGGCCTCCAGTATTTTTATCTCAAGAGAAAACTGTACATTTCATGAGAGGTTTTCTGTGCTTTAATACTGATTAAATTTATTCTCTTATGAGTAGGCATTTGATCCCATTCAGTATACTAACATACGTGCCCAGTGTCATGTTACACCAGTTTAGCTGGTTCTGTGCCTCTCCTTTCCCACCCCAACCTCCATGACTTTACCTGTCAACCCCCACCGCATCCCCCTGCCCTCCAGGGACTTAGGTGCGGCAGTGGGTGCATGGAGTCCACCGGTACTCTGGTGATCTCTAGATCCTGGAATTACTCCTTAAGGGCAATTGTAGCTGGATGAAAATTAGGGCAGACCTGAGACTGCTGTAAACTGTGACTGGACCTAGGGTCAGGATTGGACTCAGCACTAGTAGGATGTAAAAGTGGCATATAATCACCCTTTTCTCCTCATATTTCAATTGTGTGTTGAGCAGAACTCGGCTGCACCCAAGAATCTGTCTATTTTTCCATAGGAAAAGATTTCATTCACATCTCTATTGTTTGTGTCCCTCACTTTCCTCATCCATATTTTCTGTAGACACTTCCAGTTTACTACAACACAAAAATATACCCAAATATTGACACCATCACATCTTAAACACATATTTAAATTTGCTAAACCTATTTTTGCTTTCAGCTATGTGTTTGTATTCCACACTAACTTAAAAGCAAGACCGATTATTTTCCTTGTTAACATTTGACTTTGACCTTTTCATCATCTTTGTGCTTTTTGAGGGGATAGGGGTGTGAGGATAGGGGGAAACTAGTACCTAATGAAAGACTTTTTTTTGTTTTTCTTTTTTTTTTTCTTTTTAAATAGACACAGAGCTTAAAATCCAACACTTCTCATCCCAACACCCTGGGGACATCTGAGATGCCAATTGCAGCATTACAATGGAAGCAGCTTGCCATAAAGAAGCCTCTGCATTTCCATTGGTGCTCCACTCTCTCTCAAGTGGAAGCACAAGAGCATGTCACTTTCAAGCTGCCTTGCCTGTGAGGCTCTGATTGCCATCTGTCCCTAGGATGTGTGATGACAGGAGCTTTGCACTGCCAAATAGCATCTGAATGTTGTCTTGGGCCTCCAGATGATTATTGTACACCTTCTTAATAAAGAGATTACTTTTAAGGGGCTACTGGGAAATCAATAGCAAGGCTAACAATTGCAGGTGATCCAATCTTTCACTCAGAATATCTTCATAGAAACGAATGTGGTTTTAAGAGTTTTACTTCATGTTTAAATCCTACACTTTAATAGCCTGATGTAAAACCTATTGGAGTTCATGGAAAGACTCCCAATGACTTCAGTGGACTCTGGATCAGGCCCTAAAGATTGAATATTGCATTGAATAACTTTGGTTTAGTCTTCTTCTGGTAAGTGCCGTTCTTCTTCAAGTAGACACAGATGTGTATTTTAAGTAGGTGAGTGCATGCCAGAGATCTAGCAGTACCCCTAGAGGGATGGCGTTTGCACCTCATGACTGTAGCCCCTCCCCTGGCTATATAAGGCTGCGTCACCCCAACCTCCTTCAGTTGCTGCTTACCACCCGTCAGCTGGAGTTGGAGCTCTGGGCAGTGGTGGTTGTTCATGACCTTTGGCTTTCTTCTTTCCTGTCCCCCTCCCCCCCAGCCTAGTTGTTGTACATAGTTGATAATTAGTAATGTGTTTTTTGTTTAGTGGTGGTGCTCCCTGGTGATGCCATCACTGGGGTTCAAGCATTGCCCTTTGTGTGGAGGGGCGATTCCCCAATAGCGACCCCCACACGTGGTGCTCGCTTTTTCTGGGCAAAGCCCATCTAAATGAGTGCTGCTTCTCTTCTTAAAAGAACAGCAGATGGACTCTGGTGACATGGGTCCTTTTTTGGTTGAAGCAGCACCTGCTTACGCAGCCATGAGGGCTCACCCAGTACCGAGGCCTTCCTCAGGGCGCAGATTGCCCTCTGGCTCGGAGAGAATGTCTGCCACCTGTTCTGGGACTGGGTTGTGTCTGAGGAGGCGCAGGAGTTGTTCTCCATCAACGCCAATTAAGAGGTCCCATAAAGCTGATTGGGGACACTCCAGATCCTGAGGTAACTTTTCCGTCTCCCCTAAGAGGAGCACAGACTGGCTCAGTGCTGGAGCCAGCACGCCCGATGGTGCAGGTGCTTCTGACTCTCCCTTGATACAGGACGGGAGGGTGGACGTACCATACTGTCAACAGTGGTTCTGGCCTCTGGGCATCTGTTGAGTTTGGTACTGACAGTTCAAGAGTTGTCAGTGGACCTCCTTGGCCTGTGGGTCCCATCCTCGCCACTCGTCCAAGACTTTGCGAGTCTGGCACCCGCATTGGGTCTACAGTTGGAGTGTATGGTTGAAGTCTCAGCCTGGCACCTGGAGACTCCCCTGCCTGGGGCTGCTAGGGACACTGTGCCGGAGGCGGTGCAAGGCCCTTCCTTGGTACCAGCGCAATTGACCCCACAGGTTGTCCCATGTAGGCTATCCCCACCCTGGACATCAAGCTGCGCGAGCATTCCATTACCAATGCCCACACCAGGACCGACTACCAGTGGCACCGACCCTTTTGCAGCCAGCGGTGCAGTCTGCATCGGGGGGCACTGATCCCAACCTCCAGCTGGACTATGTACAAATCTGATAGTCTCCTGTCTCCATCCAAAACTGGTGCCCCCATGTTGCCACGGTCCTGGGACTCTGACGCCTCGGAGCATGGCTCTTCCTTTTCCTGTTTGACTTTGCCAGAGGGACTATGGAGGCCACCGGGGGAACCCCTATGGATACCAGTGTTAGCATGTGCCTCAAGGCCAGAATATAGGTCCCTGGCGGGGTGCCTACTGGCCATCAAAGCCCTACCCAAACCAGTGGCCATACTGGCCCCAGAGGGAAGCTCCTCTGTCCTGGAGGTCTTGTTGATTAGGGAGCCTCCACACTGCTCCCACCTAAGGAGTACAAGGAGACCAGAATCAGAAATTGAGCCTTGGTCTCTTACAGGAAGTTGAGAGTACAAACCTCTAGGCCACCAGGTTATCTGAACACTTCCTAAAAACAAGAAAATGCTAGTGGAACAAACTGTTTGTTGGAGACACATTACACTAATTCATGAGAAAATGAGCAAAAAAAGTCAAATCTAAAGCACAAATGCAAGTATGCAAAGAAGTGAAGATTGCCAGTGTTTTAAAAGCTTTGTAGTAAATGACAGTTCAGATAGCTAAAGCCTTTAAATTCCCTGAGGATGTCTTCCTTAAATTCTAAAATATTCATGCAAAACTTGTTAAGAGCAGCACTTGTGATGTCACACAAATGTTAAATAGCTGGAGTTCCCCAGAGGTCTTTTTTTCATTCTTTCTCCTGTGTGTGTGTGTGTGTGTGTGTGTGGTTTTTTTTTTTAATACCAACAGTGTGATGTACATAAACTATTCAAGGTCAGTGTCACTTTAGCTGCAATCTGTCTATCCTTGGGCCATTTATGGACTGGGTTGCTGTGATGTAGAAATGTTTCCATGGAGGATCCTAGTTTTCAACTGAGGGTAAGTCTACGCTGGCCGAGTTACTGCACCGACAATTACAGCGCTGCTCAGAGAGCACTGAAGGGAAACGGCTGTTGTGTGTTCACACTGTCAGCTGCCTGCGCAATAGTGTGTTCACACTTGTGGCACTGGCAGTGGTCTTCGGAGCGGTGCACTCTGGGCAGCTGTCCTACAGAGCATCTCTTCGTCTTCTGCTGATAGGAGTTGTGGGAAGGCAGAGGTTGTCGTGGGGCATCCTGGGTCCTGTCCCAATGCCCTGTGATGCATTGCTTTGCATCCCATCAATCCCTGTGCCTCAGTCCGCATTTGGCGCCATCTTTCAACGGTTTGTGTACTGCATGCTCTGCCTCTTCGGGCTGTGGGAATGGATCCCACACTGTTGATTAATATGCTGCTTGGTCTGACTAACAGTCACATGTGGCAGTGGAGTTATTCCTTAAACTACAAAGGCAAGAGAAGTTCAACATTGATCTTGCCACAGGTAGTAGCTATGACACGGGATTGCTTGTAGCATTCATGGAGATGCTGAGCATAGTGGAATGCCACTTTTGGGCTCAGGAAATAAGCACTGAGTGGTGGGATCACATCGTCATGCACGTCTGGGATGACGAGCAGTGGCTGCAGAACTTTTGGCTGAGGGAAGCTACTTTCATGGGATTGTGTGCTGAGCTTGTCCCAGCCTTGCGACACAAGGACACGAGAATGAGAGCTGCCCTGCCGTTGGAGAGGCGCGTGGCGATTGCACTGTGGAAGCTAGCTACCCCAGACTCAGACCGATGGGTCGCTAACCAGTTCGGAGTGGGAAAGTCGACCGCTGGACTTGTGTTGATGGAAGTGTGCCGGGCCATTAATCGCATCCTGCTCTGAAAGACTGTGACTCTGGGCAACGTGCGTGACATTGTGGATGGCTTTACACAAATGGGCTTCCCTAACTGCGGAGGTGCGATAGATGGCACATATATTCCAAGTCTGACACCAGGCCACCGAGTACATTAATTGCAAGGGGTATTTCTCTATGGTTCTTTAGGCGCTTGTGGATCACTCTGTGCGTTTCATGGACATTAATGCAGGCTGGTCCAGAAAGGTGCATGATGCACGCATCTTTCAGAACACTGGCCTGTTCAGGAAGCTGCAAGCAGGGACTTTCTTCCCAGACCAGAAGATCACCGTAGGGGAAGTCGAAATGCCATTTGTGATCCTGGGAGACCTTGCCTACCCCTTAATGTCGTGGCTTATGAAGCCATACATGGGGCACCTTGACAGCAGCAAGGAGCAGTTCAACAGGCTGAGCAAGTGCAGAATAACTGAGTGTGCTTTTGGCCATTTAAAGGCCCGCTGGCGCTGCCTATATAGGAGGCTGGACCTGGCCGATGACCCTATTCTTGTACTTATAGTTGTATGCTGTACACTCCATAATATTTGTGAAGGGAAGGGTGAAAGCTTTGCTCAGTGCTGGACTGCTGAGACTTAGCACCTGGAGGCTGAATTTGAACAGCTAGAGACCAGGGCTATTAGAGGGGCGCAGCACGGGGCCATAAGGATCAGGGATGCTTTGAGGCAGCAATTTGAACCTGAAAGCCACTAATATTTGTTGCTATGTTCAGGAGTGCAGTGCTTGTAATGCTAGGAGGTGATGCACTAAGAGGGTTTAAGAAAATTGCCTGTTGCTTTGCAGGGCTCTGTTTGCTTTCAATTAATGGAATAAAGATTACTTTCAAACCAAAACAATTATTTTATTAAACAACCGGAGGAGAGAGACAAACAAAAAGAACACATCAGCACTGAGGGGGATAGGGGAAGGGAGGATCCCAGCAGGAGGTGGGGTCCCAGGACTGTTAAAGATTTGTGTGTATCCAGGTATCATTGTGACGGGTTGGATCACAGAAACCCCCTTGGGACTGCCAACTGATGTGCCAAGACTACTACTGCCTCTGCCTCTGCTTTCCCTGCCAGCTTGGGACTCCAGAGCCCTGCCTGGCTGTGCCAGACACGCTTGCCGGCCACAAACTCAGACCCAGGTCTGAACCACATCCCCTAAACTGCAAGCTTAATTGAAAGCATCTTAAGAAATGTTCCTGTCTTTAACACTCAGATGCCCAACTCCCAATGGGGTCCAAACCCCAAATAAATTAGTTTTACCCTGTATAAAGCTTTTAGAGGGTAAACTCCTAAATTGTTCGCCCTCTATAACACTGATAGAGAGAGAGATGCACAGCTGTTTGCCCCCCCAGGTATTACTACATACCCTGGGTTAATTAATAAGTAAAAAGTGATTTTATTAAATACAGAAAGTAGGATTTAAGTGGTTCCAAGTAGTAACCGACAGAACAAAGTGAATTACCAAGTAAAATAAAATAAAACCCACAAGTCTGTGCCTAATACAGTAAGAAAACTGAATACAGATAAAACCTCACCCTCAAAGGAGTTCCAGTAAGCTTCCTTTTACAGACTAGTCTCCTTGAAGTCTGGGTCCAGCAATCACTTACCCCCCTGTAGTTACTGTTCCTTGGTCCAGTTTCTTTCAGGTATCCTTGGGGGTGGAGAGGCTATCTCTTGAGCCAGCTGAAGACAAAATGGCGGTGTCTCCTAGGGGTTTAAATAGACTTTCTCTTGTGGGTGGATACCCCTCCATCCCCCTGTGTAGAATTCCAGCTACAAGATGGACTTTTGGAGTCACATGGGCAAGTCATAAGTCCATGCATGACTCAGAATTTACAGGTAGCAGCCATGGTTCACGTGCTACATTGAACATCCTCATGTAGACTTCTTATGTGGATTGGAGCCTTCCAAGATCCATTGTCCGTTAAGTGCTTCTTGATTTGGCACTTAATTTGCACATTCCTTTCTCAAGACGCTGACCAAATGCTTTACTAAGGCTACTTAAAAATCAAGCAAGTACACAGCCAATATTCATAACTTAGAATACAAAAATGACACATGCATACAAATAGAATGAATAGATTCAGTAGATCATAACCTTTACAGAGATATGTTACATGGCATATGTAGCATAAAACATATTCCAGTTATGTCATATATACATCATAAGCATATTTCCATAGAGCCTTATGGGGTGCAACGTCACAATCCTATCCAACCTTCTCCTTTGGAGTACAGTGCAGTGGGTTCTGTACTTCAGCAGGGCTAAACTGCAGAGAGACGGGTGTTCAGTGCAGTGGATACAAGGAGTCCACAGTGCTGGACTGTGACGGGAGAGGAGTGGAATGCAGCAGGTACAAACTGGAGCCAGGAGGTTGATAAGAGTGTGTTGGTGGTGTCTGGGGGGGGCGTGGCAAAGAGTTTTTAGCGGCTGCAGGTGAGGGTGGGGGTGGAGCTGCTCGGTTTGCAGTGCTAGTAGTGCTTGGAGCATGTCCGCTTGGTGCTCCATAACATTTAAAAGCTGCTCCATGGCTTCGTTCTGGTGCGCCACGTTTTCCTTTCAGTCCCTCTTCTCACTGTCCTGCCACTCCTTCAATTCCTGTTTTTCAGCCATGGAGTGAATCATAACCTCGCGCAGAAAGTCCTCCTTAGTTCTTTGTGGCTGCTTTCTAATTCTGCACAGCTGTTCAGCTGGCGATAACGAAGAGGGAGGCTGGGCTCCCAGGGTCATCTCTGTGAAGCCAAAATGCAACATTTTACAGAAGCAGTTTTGTTTGCAACACAGACCACTGATTCAGTGATTTAAAACACAGCCACTGTTCACATACCTATCACTAACTTGTGGCTCATGCATGCTTGCTTGGGGTCAGCCAGACTCCCAAAATGGTGAGTAACTGCAGGGGTAGGGGAAATCAGTGTTCCAGGACCATACTGTACGCTGGGCATGTGGCTCTTGGGGAGAGCCAGCACTGTAGGGGGGGCCTTACAATTATTACTGTCCCCACGTTTTCCACAGGCTGTGTTCATTATGGAAGATCTCGCTGCTGAGGGTGAGCAGGGAGTCAAGGGAGGATCATCTCCAAGACTGCAGCTTCTGCCCTGGCCCTTATGCGGCTCGCCTGTGTGCAGCAATGTGGCAGAGTGGCGTGGGAAAGTTAACGTTAATGGGGCAAGAAACAAAGCAGCTCTGCCAAAGAACCTGCAGCAGCGGATTTCCCAGTATCTCCATTAGAGTTTCGTGGAGATCTGAGGGAGATTCCCGTGCAGTGAGGGAGTCAATCAACCCCCTGTTAAACCGCTCAGACTAGGCATGTGGTGGTATGCACATCATACAGACACAAGCCTGCTTTCTGCAACCCTCCTGCCCCAACAATTTGCTTCAGTGATTCCCAAAATCAAAGCCACTTGCCAGGGGCCACCGCCTCCTGTCTGTGCTTCGCCAAGCTCCAACAGCTGTGAATGGCTAGCCTCCTCCAGGGTAGAGAAGAGCTCCTGGTTGCATGCATCTCTGACCTCTGAGTCATCCTCTGCCTCTGGGTCCCCCTCCACATCCTCATCCAAGATTTCCTCCTCCTGGCTCTGTCCAATCTCGACTGGCATGCAAGCCACCAGAGTATCCACATTGGCCTTTGCAATGGAGGTGGGGTCACCACCAAGTATTGCGTCCAGCTTTTTGTAGAACCAGCAGCTCGTGGGCACAGCACCGGAGCGGTGGTTTGCCTCCAGCGCCTTGTGCTAGGCGTTCCGCAGCTCCTTCACTTTGCCCCTGTGCTGCAATGTGTCATGGTCGTGGTCCCTTTCTGTCATGCGTCGTGAAATCTGTCCATAGGTATCATAATTCCTATGGCTGGAGCGCAGCTGGGACTGGACAGCCTCCTCTCCCCAAATGCTGATGAGGTTCCAGCCGCTCAGCATTGCTCCAAGCGGGTGTGTGGAGCAGGTTTGGCCACCTAGAAAGATTCGCTGAGACCACTGCACGCATCACCGAGCAAACAGGAAGGGGACTTTCAAAAGGAATTTAAGGGGTGGGGCTGATTGGTTGGTCACTTGAGGGCAGGGCAGTTGAGTTCAAACCGATGACCAGAGAGGTGAGAACAGGCATTGTGGGACACCTCCCAGAGGCCAGTTGCGGCGTAGTTATCGACCAGGGTGTCTACACTGACACCGCAGCACTGTAGCCCCGGCACAGAAAGCTCTACGCCTCTCGTTGGGGTGGTTTTTTCACAGCGCGGTAACTGCGCAGTTTCTGTGCACTAAGTGGCTGGGCAGTGTGTACACCTCAGGAGTTACAGCGCAGAAAGCTGCTTTACTGTGCAGAAACTTGCCAGTCTAGACAAGGCACAAATGTTAAATAGCTGGAGTTCCCCAAAGGTCTTTCAGTTTTCTTTATTCTTTCTCCAATGTATGTTTTGGTACCAACAGTGTGATGTATATAAACTAGTCAGGGTCAGTGTCACTTTAGCTGCAATCTGTCTACCCTTGGGCCATTTATTGACTGGGTTGCTGTGATGTAGGAATGTTTCCATGGAGGATCCTCGTGTTCAACTGAGTAAAACCACAGTTCTGTCCGCAGACATGGATTGCTCCATGACTTCACTGATGGAAACAGATCTAAAAATAATACTTAGCTCTGTGAAAACTTAGCAGTTTGAAAGGCTTATTTTACAAAATATTTTCATGTGCTTTTCAAGCTTTTAAACAAGCAGCATCCATATATATACTTGTTGGCATTTCTCTTCCCTCTTTTCACTTATTGATGTATCTTGCTTTCTTTTGTGATTGCTGTTTGGCTCTATCATTCTTGTGTAGTTGCTTACATATTAGAATTTAACACCAGCTCTCGCAAGGACGGAGAGGTACAGCACCTAACAGTAGTATTAATGAAATCTGACAACCATCGACGATGCATCCACCACAACGCCATTTCTTTCACATGGTACTAATTGGGAAGTCTTTCAAACTAAGTTAAAGTCGGTGAAACGTCGGTTGGTTGGTATTTTTTGTGTCTTTTTTTAAATCTGTAAACATTTTCCCAAGCATTTTAGATTGTCAAAATAATTGCTTTCAGACTAAACTCCCTGGGCCGGAATCTCAATTATTCTCTCCTAAATTATCTACTAAAGCCAGTAGTACTGACAGTCTTGTAATCTGTGCTTGCTTCTCCTGAATCGGGTTCTTAAACACCTTTTTTCTCTTACTGAATTTTTTTTTAAGGGAGCTTCCCTTTTGTTGATGCTGAAAAAGTATATCAAACATGATAGTTTTCAAGCTGGGATTGAGAATTATTTGTATAATCACAGCTACGGATCCACCCACAGTGATGATTTATGGGACAGCATGAATGAGGTAACCGTCTTGTATATTCTGTGTTTTGGTTTTTACATGATGTGCTATAGTGAGATGTTAAAAGCAAAGACATTTTCTATTTCCTTATATTAGTATTACTAAATAAGACCATATATTGCAGATATATATTGAAAAGTCCTTGTTTATCAGTCATTCTGCTCATGATCACTCATTCCAAAATTCTGTGCAGAGATGCACAAACGTAAATGAGCAACACTTGTGCCTAGAAGAGAGCCTGCCAAACCTGCTAGCCCTGCTCTCCCCTGTGTTTTAAAGAGTGGAAAAGTGGAATGGGGAAGGCATTCAGAACCATAACTATCATGTTGCAAATGTTATGCTATAGCCCCTGAGCCTTCAGACGCTTAAGCATATGCATAACTTCACTCACATGAGTAGTCCCACTGAGGTCAGTGGGGACTAGACAGATGAATAAAATTACTCATGTGCTTAAACATCTGTAGGATTTGGGCCCTAGTAAAAGCTTGAATCTCCATTCCACCAGTGATACTTACTGGGCTGGACTTTTTAAAATATTCACCGTTGACCTAACTCTCCCATTTATTTCAGTGGGAGCAGTTAGGCCAAAGCTGAGTACTTCTGAAAATCCCAACCATAAAATCTGGTTTCCTTTTGATCATAAACATCATTGTTTTTAGAACAAAACGGAAAATCCATTTCTTTATTTTAGCCTCATACAATAAATAGCCTCAAGAACTGGGGTAAAGGAGAAGAGGAGGCTTTTTTAAAGCATTTAAAATAAAAACTGAAAACAAACTTTTCAGTCTCTTTCTGTGGGAGGAAAGAGAAATTCTTTCCCTTGTTGGAGTCCTTCCTGCTCTTATTGGATTTAAGAGATGCTCTAATGACAGAAGCCAGATAAGAACATGGATCAGTGTTAGCATGCTGAACATTTCAGACATTAATTTTTAAGAGCATTACTTACACTTCAGCGATTTCTTGGAACTGGGGAGCTGGGGGGTTTCAATGGCACAAAATTTACATTGGCTCGCATGGTGCCTAGACACTGTAAACCTGCAAGATACTGTACTGACATGCAAGAAGACTTGATCCCTGCCCTCTATGGCTTGCAATCTAAGCAGACAACACAGAAACAAAGGAGATGGGATGTGAGAGAAGCAAGAAGATTTGATGGTGGTAATGGGCATTGTTAGTTCCATAATGTTTTCTTTTTTTAATGAAACAAGCACTTTGCTGGTGGACTAGGATTAGTAGGTCTCTTGGCAAAAGTGTATTTTGAGGAGAAGAAAATGGAGTGTGGACAGACTGGCCAGAGAAGGTTTACAAGTGTAGGAAGGACACAGATGAGCATAAGGGGGAGTTCTGTCAACTGGGATGGGGGTGGGAGGAAGAGAAGGTGAATGAGATGAGGTAGCTGGGGAGTCCACCCAAATAAATCAAAAAGTAAATAACTTAAGAACGAATGATAAGCTTTCTCTAGAAATTTTAACAGAAGCTCTTTACAGAAAATTATTTCCCTTGGATTGATAATTTTATTGAGTTTTTAACCCCTATTCAATTATATAGGACTCTTCCATAAGTGTAGGCATAGACCAATAACTTGAATTTTAGATGGACAGTGAGGGCAGCTGAAAAAGTGACAGCTGGACAGAACAGCAAGTAATACAGGTAATTTGAACAGTGATAAACTTCCTTTTTCCTTTAGAGCCTGGTCCTGCAAGTTGTTCCAGGTAGGCTGACCCCTGTGCATACACACAGCCCCCCTCATATTGAATCCCATTGCATGCAAGTGCAGGGATCTATCTGTGAGAGACAGCTTGTAGGACTGAGGCATTAGTTACCTACTAGTAAGGTGGAGGTGCTAACACGTAACCACCACTGTGTGTAATACTTTACAATGTAGGGATGAAGAGTATTGCACTAATGCAAAGAGTCATTAGTTTTTATTTTTTATTGTAATAGTAGCATATTGGAAGAATTGGAGGGGGTGACACATGAACAGTAAATAAGTAAAGGTTAGTTAATATTGAATGCTTTTTATTTTTTTAATTTAAAAGGTTGTTTAACCACAGATGGAAGCAGAATCGGTTGGGCATTTCAGACTTTCTTAATTCAGATCTTAATGTTCATTATTCAAAAATAAAACCTGCCTTCTAACCTGCAACTTCTCTATAATTCCAAAATAGCGATGAAAGTAGAAGGAAGAAAAAAACCCAGAACACCTGCCCTTAAAATTAATCCATAAGTTACTGGCTCTGTTTTCCTCCCTCCACATCCTACTTTAGCCTGCTTGGCATTCCCATGTTTCCCTTTCTTATTTGGCTGTCACTTGGATCTCTTGCATTCAAGAAGATAAAACACCTGTTCACCTCAGTTACTGCTGACAAAATTGGCAAGCCAATACAGAATAATTCTGCACAGGGGCTTAACCTGCTACTTACATTGGCACTTAGTTTCAAGATGGCTCTTGTGTGGTGAGCTGAAGATAGAATTTGACAAAGAGAAATGAAGAATACCCATTGTCTTCCTGTTGAAAGTGAATGTCTTCATGTTTTACAGATCACAAACGGAACACTAGATGTAAAAAAACTGATGAAAACCTGGATTCTGCAGAAAGGATTTCCCTTAGTAACTGTTAAAAGAAAAGGAAAGAGTCTCCATGTCCAGCAGGAGAGATTCTTGCGCAGTGTGGAATCAGAAAATTGGACGTCAGATGCAAGGTTATTCTCCCCCAGCCCTCAGAAAATCTACCTTTTACTTTCATGCAATTTTAACTGTCTTCAGAGTGCATATTCCTTGCACTTTGACACATTCAGAGCTCCAGTAGTTTTCTCTAAAGAGCAGGTAGTAATAAATGAAGTGAGACACAGCAGTACGCACAGAGGTATTTTATTATTTGCCTTGAAAAATAAAAGAGAGTCCCTGTCTGCCTCCATCTCAGCAATTGACATAGACCTTACACTGGTTTTTCTCAGAACAGAGTTCATCATAACTTAAATTTTATTTATTCATTTTTCTGATGTTTTTAATTGGCTTGTATGATTAACTCCAGTGCACAATAGGACAACAGGCAGGATTATGTTTGGATTCATTTTCCTTTTTTAAAAGAAAAAAAAATTTCAAGTAGTTGCAGTTTTTAATCTTCTATCTCATCTCCATATACCCATCGTTTATGTGCCCCAACTACTTGAGCTTGAAGGTAGATAAGAGGAGTTCGCAAATGTAACAAATAAAGTAGCCTTCTGCAGACGAATGCTGGTGGTGGTGTCTAAAGGACCAGGAAACTTTCTTCTGGAACCTGTACGTTTTCCTACTAGGTCAAATCTGCACATTGAGTGCTGATAGAGGACAGTGTAGAATGTGGATAAGGAAGCTCTCCCCCTTACAAAGTAAGACTGACCATAAATTAGCATTTGTGTGTATCAGTTAATTGCTAAAGATTCCTTGTTTAGGAATAGTATCCATAGTAGTGGAGGAATACATGGCAATAAACATCTTTTTTTTTATGGGTGATTAGATACTGGTGCAAATATGAAGCAACTGATAACTGCAAAAATCAATTTGTCAAATGTACTCCGTAACCAGGCACCTTATCCTTGTTATATAACAAGACGAGGACATTCTCAAACTGCAGACCCTATGAGATTGTGGTTTTCTCTACCACAGTTGAAATTTAATGGGGAGTTGAGGGCACTTCACATCATGCAAAATTAGGCCCTAAAAAAAAATTGCCTTTATAAGGATTGGAAGGTTGTTTTTTGTACATCTGTCTTCCTGGGTTTTCCATGGATGTCCCTTTGGAGTTGCACTTAGGTGAATAGCTCTTGAAGGATGACTTTTCAGGTGAATAATTCATAGTGATTTGTGGGAAATTGGCGTACAACCCAGTTCACCCCCCTCAGTGGGTTTCCCTTAGATAAAATTAATTGCGATTAATTGCACTGTTAAACAATAATAGAATACCATTTATTTAAATATTTTTGGATGTTGTCTACATATTCAAATATATTGATTTCAATTACAACACAGAATACAAAGTGTACAGTGCTCACTTTATATGTTTGTTACAAATATTTGAACTGTAAAAAACAAAAGAAATGGTATTTTTCAATTCATCTAATACAAGAACTGTACTGCAATCTCTTTATCATGAAAGTTGAACTTACAGATGTAGAATTATTAACAAAAAATAACTGCTTTCAAAAATAAAACAGAGTGTAAAACTTTAGAGCCTACAAGTCCACTCGGTCCTATTTCTTGTTCAGCCAATTGTTCAGACAAAAAAGTTTTTTTTACATTTGCAGGAGATAATGCTGCCCGCTTCTTGTTCACAATGTCACCTGAAAGTGAGAACAGGCGTTCGCATGGCAATGTTGTTGCTGGTGCCACAAGATATTTACATGCCATATGCGCTAAAGATTCATATGTCTCGTCATGCTTCAACCACTATTCCAGGGGATATGCATCCATGCTGATGATGGGTTCTGCTCGATAACAATCTAAAGCAGTGAAGACCAATGCATGTTCATTTTCATCATCTGAGTAAAATGTCATTAGCAGAAGATGGATTTTTCTTTTTTGGTGGTTCGGGTTCTGTAGTTTCCGCATCGGAGTGCTGCTCTTTTAAGATTTCTGAAAGCATGCTCCACACCTCATCCCTCTCAGATTTTGGAAGGCACTTCAGGTTCTTAAACCTTGGGTTGAGTGCTGTAGCTATTTTTAGAAATCTCACATTGGTACCTTCTTTGTGTTTTGTCAAATCTGCAGTGAAAGTGTTCTTAAAAAGAACATATGCTGGGTCATCATCCAAGACTGCTATAACATGAAATATATGGCAGAATGCGGGTAAAACAGAGCTGTAGACAGTTCTTCCCCCAAGGAGTTCAGTCACAAATTTAATTTAATGCATTCTTTTTTTAACAAGTGGCATCAGCATGGAAGCATGTCCTCTGGGATGGTGACCAAAGCATGAAGGGACATGCGAATGTTTAGCATATCTGGCACGTAAATACCTTGCAATACCGGGTACAAAAGTCCCATATGAACGCCTGTTTTCAGTTTCTGGTGACACTGTAAATAAGAAGTGGGCAGCAGTATCTCCAGTAAATGTAAACAAACTTGTTTGTCTTAGCGATTTGCTGAACAAGAAGTAGGACTGAGTGGACTTGTAGGCTCTAAAGTTTTACATTGTTTTGTTTTTGAGTGCAGTTATGTAACAAAAAAAAATCTACATTTGTAAATTGCACTTTCATGATAAAAAGATTGCACTATGGTACTTGTATGAGGTGAACTGAAAATACTTTCTTTTTATGGTGCAAATTGTAATAATAATATGAGTAGTGTACACTTTGTATTCTGTGTAACTGAAATCAATATATTTGAAAATGTAGAAAACATCAAAAATAAATTTCACTTAGTATTCTGTTTAACAATGTGATTAAAACGACGATTAATTTTTTTGAGTTAATCATGTGAGTTAACTGTGATTAATCGACAGCCTTAATTTGAAGCTGAGGATAATATTTACTCTTCTAGTACGGGATTATCTTGTGTAACTGCTTGTGCTTTTTGTTAGAGGAATTTGGGACACGACCAGTGTCCTTCTTACTTTTTATGTAAATCCCATACAAAACTGTAAAACTTCAGGCCCAGTCTAATGTTTTACCCATAAGACAACCTTCCTCTCTGAAGTGCCCAGAGTTCAATTTTTGGCACTGCCACAGGTTTCCTTTTTTGGACAAGTTGCTTACTATTTCTGTGCCTCAATTCTCCATGCGTAAGGTGAGGAACGGAGGAGATGTGATAAAAATGGTTTGTGAGTTACTTGGATACTGTAATGATGGGGGGCATATAATAGATCTCTTAACATTATTTTGTTGAAATGCCATATGTTAAAGCAGCTTAAAAAAAAAGGTGAGACAAACAGCAAAACTAATTGTATTGATTGTGACTTATTACATAAAGCTATACTACTGTATAAGTCTTGAAAGAAATATAATTTTTCTCTTACAGTTATCTCTGGCATATTCCTCTCTCCTACGCTACTAGCAGCTGCTCTTTCCTCTGTCCTTATGCATATTTACTGGACCAGAAGTCAGGTATGTGACCTGAGGCCTCTGTAGCTAGGATGTACAGTGAAAGCAGGTTACTTCAGTTTTGTATATCAGCCTTTGTTTGCACACACCTGAGTAGGGTTTGAGGTCAAGGGCATGCATGGTATAAAGTAATTTTCGAGGAGAATATAACTGGAATGATACCCATTGGGAACAGAGAACAGTGTAATTTTAATCACTTTTGTAGACATGTAGGATGTGGTTAGGAACCAATGGTGCCTTCAGACAAAGTCACCACAGAGTGCTGAGCATGCCTGGAGTACTTAGCATCAGTGGCAGTGATGTCAGGAGTATATTAATTCAACATGACAATACAGGGAGTAAACAGGACTTGGTCTTCTTGCAAGCTGCCAGATTGGGGAGAGGGCCTTGAGGAAGTAGATTTGGCTCTGAGCAGTGTGTACTTAAGGTAATCGGCCCTGGGAGATTGACACAGCCAGCATGACTGTAAGGAGGTGTATTTCCCCCTCTGATATTATTTACTTTGTTTTGTGGCATAAAATAATTACTTTGTTAGAACACTTTTTTTTTTTTTTTTAAATGTTCCAAGGTATGGCAGTCTAGAACTTGGAACCTTCCCACGTTCTCCCCACCTTTTTCTTTGCTGCAGTGGCCATTTTGAGTCCCCAGGTGCTAATCTGTACAGAGGGCTGAATTAACTTTCTTTTTAATGATGAAAGTGATTGTTACTCAGTATTGTACTAAAAATACTTGGCCAGCATTGCTGTAAGCCAGGGACATCAGTGGATCTTTGGTGATTTACTGTACACCAGCAGAGAATTTGATCCATTCTTTTAGAATGCCTTTAATCCTACTATCATACTAATCCCTCCCCCTATCCATTACACTCATTATCTGACACATTTCATGATGACCTACTGTGTAAAAATGTCTCCCCCATGTCTGTTGCTTCAAATAAACCATACAAAATTGAAGTTGAATGCTTAATGCCAATCTTGAAACCTTTATAGCTATCTTGGTATAACGTGTTCATTCTCTATAAAATGACTGTTAAAAGTACAGTAGTTTAGTTTAAGCAGATAATGATTTTTTTAAAATTTAAGTTTCACAGTTGATTTACAAAATCTCACTTAATTGTTTCTGGACCTCTGCTATTTGAGATGTTGGCTGAAAAGTAGTTTACAGCCCGATAATCTGTGGGAAAACCAAGGTGTAAACTTGTGTGCATGTTCGTGACATTGTCACACCCATTAATCAAGTAAGTAGTCAGCCTCAATGTTAATTGATAAACAGAGAATAGTTACTGCTGTTGAAGGCCTTTTTTCATCATATATGTTCCCAAAAATGTGACATTAGTTTTTCCAGAAAGGGTAGGTAATCCTCTTAAATAATAAGCTGTTCTGTAATTGGTCTCTAAATTGTCTGTAGTTTAGCAACATGTTTATATCTTCTGTTCCAAGATGCTATTTGTCCATGGTTTGGGGTTTTTGTTTTTAAGGTTACAATCTCTGGGTCCATATCCCACTCTGTGGTCACAAGTGCGTTACAAAGGGATCCAATTGCAGGGTCCCGTGTGCTTCCAGGCCAATTGGGTCTAGGTAGTATAGCCACTGTTTCTAGTTCTGGGATGATAGAGCATGCTGTAGATCTGGGCAGAGGATAGAAATTCTGCTTCACAAAGGATTTCAAGATTTTGAAATTTGGCTTTATTTCAAACCATAATAAAACCTGAAGTCTTCAAAATCTCCAAAAGAAAATTCCAGGGGGAAAAAGTCCATTGAGTCCAAGCAAAACTTCTTTTAAAAAAATTTGTTATGTAATACAAATTATAAACCCTGTGAAATTTGAAGGTCATTTAAAAAAAAAATTCATTCCAGATATGTCCAAATGGGACATTTTGGCATTTTTTATTTGAATGTCCACCTAAACAAAATTTTGGCGAAATTTGATGTGATTTTTGCAAAGCATTTAGATTTTTATGGAATTGCATTTGCAGGTGGAAAATTGGCCCATCACAGCTTTTTCTGACCAGCTCTAGCTAATTCCTGGGTTTATAACCTTCTTTGGGATGTAGAGTGCCACCAGCTAGCTGCCCTAGAGCCCTGAATGAGGATTTGAGAGCTCCTGGAACTGACAGCCCTTCCCAGTCATTTACACATGCTCCCCAGAACCTCACCTAGAATGTGTGCGCTTCTAGTTTAACCCCTTTGGGGACAACGTGGTAGGAAAACAAGTAACATAGTTTTAGCAAAGGAATTTCTCAACCACAGTGACTTTACTCTTAATGCACTCGAGTTTCAACAAAACTCTGGAAAATGAAGCAAAAGTTCTGAGTTGCCTTTTCCCCATTATGATCTCAGCCCTTCTGACAGTCCAAGGTTTGTCAGCTTTCAGACCAGGCAGAGTCAATCCTGCAAGTTTTCTGGATGTGTGGATAGCAGTGCTCACCCACTCTCCTCCTTCTCCCTCCCCCCTCCCGTTAACTAGAGTCTGTCTCTTTGCTGGGTGCCCCACTGAGACACTCCAGCCCCTATCCCCAGAAACTTCTGGGACCCGGTGCAGAAAAACCATTATTCCATGGGTAGTGGGTCAGCAGTTGAGACTATCAAATTTGGTGGACGGTGATTGCCATCTTGACAGCTTCTCAATTGGAGTTCAAGAAGTTGTCAGCATCTTTCTGGGCAGGGTGCTGTCTGGAAGGCAATACAAAAAGCTGCCCCAGGTAAGTTTTAGATTTGTGTTCAACATATAATAGAAAACGGAGTCAATAATTTGATAGACATATCTCACCATGTCACAGATATAATTCTGTGATCTTTACTGACTTGTGACTTGATCACGTCCTGTCTTTCACATAGTGTTGAGTATTGTGAGGCACAGAGTATCATGTTCACTCAAATGATGACTGAGTTGTAGAGAGAGGTTTATTATGTGGGTGGGGTTTTTTCTTTTTGGGAGGGGGATCGAACCAAAGGGAAGGGGGAGAGAGAGGGAGAGCGCACACAAAGGTTTTGAATCTGCTTAATTTCTTACAAGATTTTCAAGACTTACTATCCTAAAAATTCCTGTTTCTGTTCTTCCCTGCCACCGCTCCCTGCTTCATGTGGAAATACACTTGGAAAGGTTTTCTTTGTTTTATTTTGAGAAGATTCAGCTGGTGAACTCCTGGTCTGAATCCTCTCATTTTTAGAGAGAGATTACTAGGAAAGTTTCATATTAGTCAGTGATGTTTGTTTCCATTGCATTGTGGTATGACACACATGGCTGCATCAGTTGCATTGCAGTGCATGCTGAGTTTGCCTTCAAAATGGCAGCTGATACGGTCCTGAAGATGTGGTAATACATGATTGAACAAATGAAATATATTAAATAACATGGCTCTGAGACTGGCCTCTAGCTTGATGCATAGAGACAACCTAAGGCTGCCAGGAAGTAATGTGCTATCCCCTCCCCCCACACAGGTAAATTATAATAATGAGAAGCTAGTTTCCTGGAAGTATGGAAACCAGTGTTTTTCAAATGTAAAACAACCAAATTCCAGGTTGTCATGACCATATGAACACAAATCAGCATGAACTTTTTTTCTTTTCCCCCTTGAACTTATAATTTTACCATTAAAGTTTTACCATTTATTGCGGTCTCAGATAAATATTAATTGTAATTTTTTGAGAGTAGGTAATTAGGTAGGTCAGTCTGCTGTCAAATGTATCTGAGGGATGGGTCACATCCAGTAGTGCCAAATTGGCGAGCATGAGTCTAGTCTAAAACTGTTGCATTTTATTGAGTCTTGTCACATTTGTGCAGTTCACAACTTTGAAATTGCCACCTTTTATCTCCAGTGGGATAAACTCTGCCCTCAGTTCAACCCATACTCCAAATAAATCTTAGAGGGCTTCTCCCTTCTAATCTGTTTCTTGGTTGCAAGGGCTCATCTGTTGTAACTGGATTCCCTCTCTACCACATTATGACCTTGATGCTAAAATTCACCTTCTGTCTCCTGATTTATTTACATTCTTAGTTGTAATTCAGATCCTTTGAACTCTGTAGGAATGCACAGGTGAGGGGCATTGCTGGCACATGATGGCATATATCACATTGGTGGATGTGCAGGTGAACGAGCCTCTGATAGTGTGGCTGATGTTGTTAGGCCCTGTGATGGTGTTCCCTGAATAGATATGTGGGCACAGTTGGCAACGGGCTTTGTAGCAAGGATGGGTTCCTGGGTTAGTGGTTCTGTTGTGTGGTATGTGGTTGTTGGTGAGTATTCGCTTCAGGTTGGGGGGCTGTCTGTAGGCAAGGACTGGCCTTTCTCCCAAGATTTGTGAGAGTGTTGGGTCATCCTTCAGGATAGGTTGTAGATCCTTAATAATGCATTGGAGGGGTTTTAGTTGGGGGCTGAAGGTGACGGCTAGTGGCGTTCTGTTATTTTCTTTGTTAGGCCTGTTCTGTAGTAGGTGACTTCTGGGAACTCTTCTGGCTCTATCAATCTGTTTCTTCACTTCCGCAGGTGGGTATTGTAGTTGTAAGAATGCTTGATAGAGATCTTGTAGGTGTTTGTCTCTGTCTGAGGGGTTGGAGCAAATGCGGTTGTATCGCAGAGCTTGGCTGTAGACGATGGATCGTGTGGTGTGGTCAGGGTGAAAGCTGGAGGCATGTAGGTAGGAATAGCGGTCAGTAGGTTTCCGGTATAGGGTGGTGTTGATGTGACCATGGTTTATTAGCACTGTAGTGTCCAGGAAGTGGATCTCATGTGTGGACTGGACCAGGCTGAGGTTGATGGTGGGATGGAAATTGTTGAAATCATGGTGGAATTCCTCAAGGGCTGCTTTTCCATGGGTCCAGATGATGAAGATGTCATCAATATAGCGCAAGTAGAGTAGGGGCATTAGGGGATGAGAGCTGAGGAAGCATTGTTCTAAGTCAGCCATAAAAATGTTGGCATACTGTGGGGCCATGCGGGTACTCATAGCAGTGCCGCTGATCTGAAGGTATACATTGTCCCCAAATGTAAAATAGTTATGGGTAAGGACAAAGTCACAAAGTTCAGCCACCAGGTTAGCCGTGACATTATCGGGGATAGTGTTCTTGATGGCTTGTAGTCCATCTTTGTGTGGAATGTTGGTGTAGAGGGCTTCTACATCCATAGTGGCCAGGATGGTGTTATCAGGAAGATCACCAATGGATTGTAGTTTCCTCAGGAAGTCAGTGGTGTCTTGAAGGTAGCTGGGAGTGCTGGTAGCGTAGGGCCTGAGGAGTGAGTCTACATAGCCGGACAATCCTGCTGTCAGGGTGCCAATGCCTGAGATGATGGGGCGTCCAGGATTTCCAGGTTTATGGATCTTGGGTAGTAGATAGAATATCCCAGGTCGGGGTTCCAGGGGTGTGTCTGTGCGGATTTGATCTTGTGCTTTTTCAGGAAGTTTCTTGAGCAAATGCTGTAGATGCTTTTGGTAACTCTCAGTGGGATCAGAGGGTAATGGCTTGTAGAAAGTGGTGTTGGAGAGCTGCCGAGCAGCCTCTTGTTCATATTCCGACCTATTCATGATGACAACAGCACCTCCTTTGTCAGCCTTTTTGATTATGATGTCAGAGTTGTTTCTGAGGCTGTGGATGGCATTGTGTTCTGCACGGCTGAGGTTATGGGGCAAGTGATGCTGCTTTTCCACAATTTCAGCCCGTGCACGTCGGCGGAAGCACTCTATGTAGAAGTCCAGTCTGCTGTTTCGACCTTCAGGAGGAGTCCACCTAGAATCCTTCTTTTTGTAATGTTGGTAGGCAGGCCTCTGTGGATCATTATGTTGTTCAGAGGTATTTTGGAAATATTCCTCGAGTCGGAGACGTCGAAAATAGGATTCTAGGTCACCACAGAACTGCCCCTCCACCCCCTCGAACATGATACAGTGAAGAAAGTGAAGAAACAGATTGATAGAGCCAGAAGAGTTCCCAGAAGTCACCTACTACAGAACAGGCCTAACAAAGAAAATAACAGAACGCCACTAGCAGTCACCTTCAGCCCCCAACTAAAACCCCTCCAACGCATTATTAAGGATCTACAACCTATCCTGAAGGATGACCCAACACTCTCACAAATCTTGGGAGAAAGGTCAGTCCTTGCCTACAGACAGCCCCCCAACCTGAAGCGAATACTCACCAACAACCACATACCACACAACAGAACCACTAACCCAGGAACCCATCCTTGCTACAAAGCCCGTTGCCAACTGTGCCCACATATCTATTCAGGGAACACCATCACAGGGCCTAACAACATCAGCCACACTATCAGAGGCTCGTTCACCTGCACATCCACCAATGTGATATATGCCATCATGTGCCAGCAATGCCCCTCTGCCATGTACATTGGTCAAACTGGACAGTCTCTTCGTAAAAGAATAAATGGACACAAATAGATGTTAAGAATTATAACATTCATAAACCAGTCGGAGAACACTTCAATCTCTCTGGTCACGCAATCACAGACATGAGGGTCGCTATCTTAAAGCAAAAAAACTTCAAATCCAGACTCCAGCGAGAAACTGCTGAATTGGAATTCATTTGCAAATTGGATACTATTAATTTGGGCTTGAATAGAGACTGGGAGTGGCTAAGTCATTATGCAAGGTAGCCTATCTCCCCTTGTTTTTTTCCTACAAATCCCCCCCCCCCCCCCCCCAAGATGTTCTGGTTAAACTTGGATTATTGCTGTGCACATTGTAAGATGAGCTATTGCCAGCAGGAGAGTGAGTTTGTGTGTGTGGTTTTTGGAGGGGGGTGTGTGTGTGTGGGGGGGGGTGGTGAGAGAACCTGGATTAGTGCTGGAAATGACCCACCTTGATTATCATGCGCATTATAAAGAGAGGTTTCAAAGAGGGATGGGCTATTACCAGCAGGAGAGTGTGTTTGTATGTGTGTCGGGGGGGGGGGGAAGGGTGAGAAAACCTGGATTTGTGCTGGAAATGGCCCTCCCTGATGATCACTTTAGATAAGCTGTTAGCAGCAGGACAGTGGGGTGGGAGGAAGTTTTGTTTCATGGTCTCTGTGTGTATATAATGTCTTCTGCAGTTTCCACGATATGCTATGCATCCGATGAAGTGAGCTGTAGCTCACGAAAGCTCATGCTCAAATAAACTGGTTAGTCTCTAAGGTGCCACAAGTACTCCTTTTCTTTTTTCTTTTTACGAATACAGACTAACACGGCTGTTACTCTGAAACTAGTGGAAAATGGTGGCCCAGTTATTTTGCTTAGCCTGAATAGGAGGGGAGAACAACCCAGAGTTAAGGGGCCTTCACACACAACACCATGCTGACTGCTACTCCTTTTTATGACAGGGGAGCTTCCAGCTCCGATTCTATCTCTGGTTACAGCTTGAATAGTATAGATGGGAAGAGAAAGGACCTCCTGAGTAAGCTGGGTCCAAACCATTTAGTACTCTAAACACTCAGAATTAGAAAATAGGTTTTTAAAATGTTCAATATTAATAGCATAACTGTGTGGGTGTCTGTGTGTGTCTGTCTCTCTCTCTCTCTCAACTAGCTACCATTGAACTTCAGGAGGAGGTGGAATGGGTAAAGTTCAATGTGGACATGAATGGCTACTATATAGTGCACTATGCTGAAGATGACTGGAATATTCTAATTAACCTGCTGAGAGATAATCTCACTGCTCTGAGTGCCGAAGACCGAGCTCACCTGATCAACAATATCTTCAGTCTTGTGGGGTAATTGATACAGGGGGGGAGTACAGCTTTTTTAATTTTAAGTTCATGCAAGACAAAGGATTATACTTAAGGACATTGCGGAGATAAATGCTTTAAAGATACTTTTGTTCAGTATCTGCTATCATTGATTGAGTTTCAATGATAAAAATTCAGATATTGATTTCCATTCATTTAATGCCATCATTCATCCCTTTGTATTGTAAAGGACACCTGCTAGTTCTGTTGGCATGGAGGACAACATGTTCTTTTACAAGTCTGAGAGAAATGCCTTGTGATTTTGTCCTATCAAAGGGAAAGTACCTTTTATGCTCGAGATAAGTAAACTAGTTGCTTCTGACACAAATGTTTTAATGGTTTACTTTCATCATGTACCGCTCTGTTGGCTCTGCAGCTGGAATGAGGCTGAGAATTCTGGGTGGCCTTTCAGTGACTGCTGCTTCCTTAATCTGAGTAATTTCACTTACTTTCAATTGCCACCATGCTGCACCTTATTTTAATTCTGCCCCTTAATCAAAGGCATGATTGTTGCCATCATTGTTATATTACAAGAACAGTAATACTTTATATATTTTTACTTCCATTTGCTTCCAACTCATGATCTAGTTCTTTTTTTTAATTAGTATTGTAGCCTCACAAAGGTAGATGCCATCCTTAAGATTTCATTTTAGCAAGAAATTCTTTTTCTGAGTCCATTTTAATTCCTTTTGTGTTCTTTGATCTTTTTAGTATAGGAAAGGTGTCTCTGTTGAAGGCCTTTAATCTGCTTGATTACCTAGTGAAAGAGAACCACACTGCACCAATCAGTCAAGCTCTGTTCCAAGTGACTCTCATCTATGACCTCGTAGAAAAAAGAGGAATGCAGCATCTTGCAGCAAGAGTAGTGGTATGTCTTCCTCTTCTCTATCAGTGTTTGAAATATTTTCCCATAACATCAATTCACAACTGCGGTCTCTGGTTAGACTCTGATGGACCAACATTCAGGAATCTCATTGGCTTGTCTTTATATTTGTAAGGCTATTCTGTCTGTCTTGAGTAATAAAGGTTAATAATTACTCTGAGGCAGGGACTGTTTTCTTGTTCTGTGTGCAGCACCTAGCACAGTGGGGGTCCTGGTCCATGACTGGGGCTCTTAGGTGCTACTGCAATAGATATTCAATAATAAAAAACTATTTAAAATCCAGATCTTTTCCTGCTATAGAAATGAGGAGAAAACACCCTTGTTTTCTATTTCAAAAGTTCTTGAAGCTGACTCATATGTCTATAACCTGACAGTTTCATCCAGATTGGGACTAGAGGACTAACATTCAGATGCAGAGAGTATGCTTAAATCTATTTACACTCACTAGCCATGCGTATGGTAGTCTAATTTGGTGTATCTTAAACTGGGAGGAGTCAGAAATAGGGGGTGGTCTACACAATCTTACACCCTCCCATTAGTTGTTTATCTTGCTTGTGAATTCCTCTCTGAACAATGTAATGTGTCTTGGTATTGCTTGCTGTCTTTCACCATCTAGGGCAGAGTTAAAAAGCTACTTGGAAGCAAAATTGATCAACAGACTTGGACTGATGATGGGACCATATCTGAACGAGAGTTCCGGTCTACTGTGCTCGCCTTTGCCTGCTCCCATCACTTGGGAAACTGTAGCACCACTGCCACCGAGCTGTTTAAGGAATGGAAGGCTTCCAATGGCACCAAGAGGTAAAGCACAAACTAGTCTGAGCATGTTCTGTTTATGTATTTCTGTCACTTCTCCACCATTGTTTTGAAGAAAGATCCTAATTAGTCTTGGCCACCAAAGTACAGAGACTATGCTTCATTCAGCAGTTTTTACTGCATTTCCTTTGAATATAGTATGGCATAAAACAAGAGGAACTATATTTTAGAAATTAAAACCTGGTATCCACAGTGTTGTTGAATGTGACTGCTATGCCTACTTGATAATTCTGAGTGAGTAATTCTTGAGAATCTGAATGATGCCTCTCTGGAAATGAATTCATCTGATCCTACAAAACTACTATTATACCAAATTAAGTGCAAAAGACATCACCTGTGCTATTTGCCTAAAGCTTTTATGTGGTGGTTTCTTCCATAGTGTCTCATACAGGACTATTCTTGTTTTGTAATTTTTTTTATAGTCTGCCTACTGATGTTATGAAGACTGTATTCACAACAGGAGCAAAAACTGACGATGGCTGGGAGTTCCTTCTACGCATGTACATGTCTTCAGTTTCTGAAGCTGAGAAGCACAAAATGCTTGATGCTCTAGCCAGCACAGAAGATATTAGAAAACTGATCTGGTATGAAAATGCCAGAAGATTGTGGTGGTGTAATTGTGTTGTTCCCAGAATATGTGAGAGACAGCGGGGGTGGGAGAGGGGGAGGGAAGTGAGGTACTTTTATTGGACCAACTTCTGTTGGGGAAAGAGACAAGCTTTCAAGCCACACAGAGCTCTTCTTCAGCTCAAAAGCTTGTATCATTCACCAACAGAAATTGGTCCAATACAAGATTTTTTTACCTCGCTGTCCTTGTCTCTCTCAAAATATTATGTAATGCATAAACTTAAAAAAAAAAAAATTGAGGGGAAAATCCACATTTCCCAAGAAGCACTTAAAATAACTGACTGGTTTTCTTACATTGGCTAAACATAGTGCTAGGAAGACATTTTTTAGTAGGCTTCTGCTTATTAAAGCAAAATGTAGGCAACATATCAGGAACAGGATTCCATATAATCAAATGCAAAGGTCCTGATACTGTGCTCACTTATGCTTGTGGAAATCATTAGAAACTCCCTAGAGGTCAGTGTAGTTACACTGCTTGGAATGTATAGTGAGAGGAGAATCAAGCTTGAAAGCTTTGCACTCTTGGAAGATCAGTGTGGAGTTGCTTTAGATCAGAAATACTCTGAAGCCTTCCAAGTACAGGCCTGTTTCATAACAAAGAACCAAGAGTTCAGATAGCATTTGCTTGCTGTGTGGATGAAATCTTGAACTTGCTTTATGCAGGAAGTTAGAGCCACCTTATCTCCAACATCTACAGCCATTATATGTATGTTCACTGACCACTTCAGAGGACTGTCCAGAGGGTGTAGCAGAGACAGTGGAAGGTTTCCATGACTGCTGTGCTGTGGAACTAGCGTAGTTTCTCATGATGACCAGTGAATTTTGTTTTCCCCTTATGACCATGCAAAAGTCACTGAGCCCCTGGCATTTTGATGGCAATTAAATGACTCAAATGGGCATTGAACATATTCTGTACTTCATGGGATTGGGCCCCATGTTTGGCATTTGCAAACCAAAGGTAAATAATGAAATTTGCAGTATTGGCCCTGGTAGTTACCTTAAGAAACTAGATGTAGTCATCTGTAAAAGATAAGAAAATATATCTGTAAGTAGCCTCCAACCTACCATATACTCTGTTCTAATTGGCTAAGTAACCTATGAGAGCCACTGCAGTCTAGCTGTGAAATGTTTGTATAGTAGTTTTGAGTTGACTGGATCTGTTTTCTCTTAGGTTAATGCAAACAAGCCTGGAGGGAAACCTCATCAGGGCACAGGAACTTTCGCATATCATAGCAACTGTCAGCCAAAGTCTGCCTGGGCACTTGTTGGCCTGGGACTTTGTCAAAGAGAACTGGGAAAAGCTTATACGGAAGTAAGTTTGTTTGTTTGTTTGTTTGTTTGGTCTTTAATTATTAACATGAAGGTGCAGGTGCAGCATTTGTGTGCATGTATTTTTTCAACTGCAAAATAATAGACTGAGCTAACTTTGAATAAAATTTTCAGAAGTTCCCAAGTCCCGTTCTCTTCCCCCCCCCCCCAAAAAAAAGTGGTTTAGGTGGTTAATTCCTATTGTTGTTTGCACCCTTCCCCCCTGGTTCAGAAAATATTAACCTGTCCTTATTAAAGGGACAGTGATGTGAAACTATTAGTGATGCATGTATTGTTCCTTCATTCCATGGTGAATAATATCTTGTATCCACAGTGGTCTCTCAGTATGCTTTGAAACAGATTGAAAAATGTGTTCCTCCTTTTGGAGACACTGAAAGTTTTTGTGTGCGTGTGCATGTTTGGGGAACCGGTCTTCAGAAATATACTTGCTTTTCTGGGAGCATCACAGCTTGTTGCAAGTGTTACAACTTTAAGCTGTTTTCCCCCAAAAAAGTGTTACTATATGATAGAATAACTCAATGTGATGATCAGTATCAAAAAATTCACTTAGTGGCTTTGTTTTGTTTTGTTTGAAAATTTTACCCTTTTGGTGCTTGAAGTCTTTTAAAAAAGCACGTGAAGTGCTCTTGCTTCATAAACTGGTTACCACAAGTTACTTTTACTTCCTTATTTTTTTCTTCCATATTTCAGGTTCCACTTGGGGTCATTTGCTATCCAGAATATAGTTACCATGTCAACCTTTCAGTTTTCAACAGAGGCCCATCTACTTGAGGTTGGTGGTGTAAAGTACTATTTCCTAAATATTAGCTTCCCCCTCCAAAAAATTGTGTGCACTAGCGATTGATATGGTCATGTACATAGTGCATTTCACCATAGATTTAAAGATCCTTTTCAGTAGTGTAAAACTATTAATATCCTTATTTGACACATGGGAAAATAGTCCCAGAGAAGTGACTTACCCAAGGTTACATAGAAAGTCTGTGGCAGTGCTAGGAATGTAACCCAGCAATCCTGACAGCGTGTTCCAATGGGCAAGGTACTAGAGACTATCGCCCATGTTAGAGGTAATTGTTTGGCTCAGATTGTATGAACCTAGCAGGCTGCAACTTGATCGTGTCAGTAGGAGACTGAGCCAAAGGTGGCTTTGTTTTTCTGATTCCAGGACCGCCGACACTATCCAGGTCTATGGTGTATGATAGAGCAGCCTAAAGGTCACTGCATTTTACTTTGGCTGTCAGCAGCCCTAAAAGATAATTCTAGCAGTTGAGGATCAGCCAGTTGCTGAGGTGCCACAGCTGTCTCCCCCTTTTCCTTACCCACACCTTCTACTCCAGGGGCTTAGAAGGACAGAAGGTGGCATAGAAGCCACTACAGCTTCTACTGTAGACTGTCAACTTCTAGAGAAATGGCTAAAGGTTAAAATCTTTAAAGTTGCCCAAGTGAAAACATGTGTGCAAAAATACCTGTACACAGAATTTATTTTCTTATGCTTTAGCATTCACGTACTTCGTTGTGTCAAATGCCGCCGTGATTAGTTGATTTTCAGTGTACCAAAGATAGAATCGTTTTAGGCAATCCCATTTGTCACAAGAACAGAATCCTTCTCCAGAAAGCTAGTTCATTTCTGAGTGCTGTATGATTACAACTTGATTGTGCTTTGAGTGAAAGGTAGGGATTCCATCAAATATACAGAATTTCTTGTTGAATTTTGCTGAAGCTACACAGGCTATTGCTGCAGTTCCCATGAGCTGTAATCACTCTATTTGCAGCAACCCTCTTGTGTGATTTGCTAACTACGTGAATGTGGATCATTGGTACTTTGTGCTGGGCATGGAGGATGGGCAGGTGGCACACTCTTAACTTGGAAACTGCCTACGTTTCTCAGCCTGAAATGTACATTTTCCTTACTCTGCAGGTTAAAACTTTCTTTGAGTCCAAGTCTGAGAAGATTTCTCAACTTCGCTGTGTCAAGGAGGCTATTGAGACAATTCAGCTGAATATTAAGTGGATGGAGAAGAACTTAGTGACACTGCAGCAATGGCTGTAGAGAACATAATGCCACAGAGAGCGTGTGTGTGTGTTAGCCATTAAGAAAGCTTGTGAACTGTTGCTTTTGCAAAAGCCAGGGTGAAACCAGGCATCGCTGCAACATTGTTTGCACTATTAGGGGTTCTAGTTAGCTCAGGGCACATCTCACCTAAGTTTGTTTTTCTTTTGGTCATTTGTGGGCCAGATGTAGATGTTTATTTATTCTGGAACTGTGTTCATCTATAGACCAAACAGTTGCATAAATAACTAATAAGTACAGTAACTTTATATTTGAAACGCCCTGTCATTTGAAATCCTGTCTTATCGTTCTCAACACTGCGTAAGTATTGAAAAAGAGAGCAACAAGGGGAAAAAACTGCCATGAGAGATGCTTTTTCTTTGCAGAGCGCTGGCTAATCAGTGTTCTTTATGCAAAACTGTTGGTAGCTTTGGGTTTAGCTTTTGATGATCAAAGTGTTTTTTTTCTAGACGTTCTAAAAACATAAGAATATACAGCTATTATTATAATATGTATTTTTGTCTATTAAGTGGCTACTGATGATATATGAAAAGAAAACAAAGCCAAATAGCAAATATGAATGTTTTAGGAGGGGGAGAGATTTTTAGAAGCATCTCAGTGACTTGGGAGCACATGTCCCACTGAAAGTCAGTGGGGCGTGTGCTCCTAACTCATTAGGCACTTTTAAGGGTCAAACTTTCAATTGCCAGACTGAATTATTATTGTTTTGTTGATGTCTGAGCAACAGCCCCTACCTTCCCCCTCAAAAAAAAAAAAAAGGCCATAGGAAGTTGCTCCAGACTAGTTCAGATGGTGAACTGACTCCTGATTGACTACTGATCCTTTGCACCATTCCTCTTTGCTGAGAGCCTGCATTTGGTACATGTGTGTCAGACGTTTTGTTTGGGTCTTTATATTCTTCACTTAATGTTTCAGTATCGCTAGTATAATTTGTGTACACCGCTTACTCTGTAATGCTTTCTAGGTGTAACACAGCAGTGGGGAACTTTTTGTCTGTATTTGGATGGTATCATGCAACAACTATTGGGGACAAAGCCTAACACTTATTCTGCGAACAAGTGCTCTAAAATCTGGCATGCTAGGCTAAAAGGCAAGATAGCCACAATACAATGTGCCTTTTTTTTCTAAAGCAATTCACATTTAAGGCCCTTTTTGAGGCCTGGTGTAAACACAGAGTTGTACCTCCTTAACTAAAGAGATGATTTTTATACCTGTTTAGTTAAAGTGGTGGGGAGAGAGAATGTGTAAATATTCTTATGCCTGTCTAAAGCTGGCTAACATCACATTAGTTTGCATCAGAAAACTTTCATGTACAGCCAAACTGATATAACAAGTTTTAAACCAATGTAAGAGAATCCAAACAAACAAATTGAATCAATTAATAAAATGGATTTAAGTTAAACCAGTGCAAATTTTGTGCAGAGACAAGCCCTGAGAAAAGTTTTTTCTTCAAAAGGTGGGGAGACTATTTTCAGTCATAATCAGCCTTGGCTTTGAATTTGTTACCATTTTAATACAGGCTCCATTTAAAAAAAATTTTATAACTTTCACCTGCAAATTGTGGCAGTAATGTGCATGAGATGTAGGTAGGTGATTAGTTAAAACTGCCTAGTGAAAATTATAGTATTTGTTGGCTTTTCATCAGTAGGTATGTACTAAATCATTTAAACTATGCAGTTTCATTTCCATATTTTGTGCTTCTCCAACTAAAGTTTGGAGAAAAATTTCCTCAAAATTTGCCAGTAGTTTACTTTAAAAATGAGTTCTGCAGTTCTAACCTTGAAAAAGAATGTTACTCCTCCTGGGTGCGCAAAACACCCTGTCAGCCAGTGGAAATGCATGCATTTTGTATGTACTGAAAGTGGATTTGTACACCTCCTCAGTAATTGAATTAGATGTTATCCTAATTCATTGAGTTCTTTAATCACTTGTATTAACTGCATTGTGCAGTGATGTGTCGTCCCCCCCCTCCCCCCAGCTACTGTGTTTAGTTACATCTTTGTATATTTTTATGTGTTTATACCATGTGTTTTTTTTCCTTTTTCCATTTCTCTGTTCTTTTTAAAAAATTTCCCCCTTGACAACAGCAAAGGTGATGGATATCAAACTTTGTAGAGTGAGAACTAATAATAATTTCCTCAATTCCAACTCTGGGATTTTAAGAATGTTCTACCCTTGACCTTAAACATGTTACTGGTAATGTAATCTGTATTAGGAAATACCATGCACCTCCATTTTAGAGTGCAAAATACGGTAAAAACTGAAAAACAGAGTTTGGAAAATCATGGCTTTAAAAAACCAAACAACCAACCTAAGGTTTGTTTCATTTTGCCACTCAGTGCACTGAATTTTTCACCTTTTTTTGCTATTTAAACATGATTCATGTTTTCAATATCACTTGTCCTTCTGTGGAGTTCATACTATGTACCTGGGAGCCAGCTTCTAGTGATGTCAAGGAAAAGCTTCTCATTGAATTCAGTAAGAGTTGGATCAGGCCCTGATACTGAAAAGCACTAAGAACCCTCATTTCTTCCAGAGCTCAGTGGGAACTGAGGAGAATTGGTGCAGCTAACTATCAAGACACATGTCATGTTTTACATTAAATAAGTGGCTCTTACCAGTTCTTTTGTCTTCCAGTCAAAAGAAACACACACATTGCAGGAAAACACTTCTTGTTATGATTCCATAATAATTTACAGGCAAACGTTATGGAACAAGAGGCTGTGTAAGTCTTGGGCTATTGTCTTTATTTTGTTTCTGAAGGAGAGGCAAGTTCCACTGAAAAGCTACTAGACAAACACCAGTCACTTGGGGCCACGTCCCGCACTGTGAAATCAGTTTTGTTTAATGTTTGTTTTAGTTGGAGTCTCTCAGTTTAGGTCCAGTGAAACACCTTAACTTGCCATCTTCGAAGCTTTTGTGCTACTGTAGTCTTGGTACTTTGTAGTGATTTCAGTTGTAAATAATATTAAACTTTGAAGTCTAAAAACCTAATTTGAAAGAAACCATGCATTACATATAGCTACGTATTTTGTGGGTTTTTTCCCTAACATTTCACATGTAAAATTAGCCTAACGGGGGGGAAAAAATGTGCTAATGAATGAGGTTTTTTTAGCTTTATCCCTGGAAAACAGAGAAGTCTGCATGCTGATGTATCTTTGATTTTATTAAAATTGCAAATTCATTTAATGCTAAATCCTGCATTTACTTTATCATTTATGAGTTTTTGGCTTCTTAAATTTACTCCATAGTGTGGAAAGGATCAGGATGTGAGGAGAGAAGGAGCCTGAAATGGATCATATGTGGCTGTTTAGAAATGATTGTAGCAATCTTATCTGCCTTATGGATTATTATTACAGTGACATGCAAGATCATATGCTAGCTGGAGATTGGAATAAAGGGAGGCCATGCTTTTTTTCTAGTGGGACAGTAAAACTCCTGTTCCATATCTGTGGGGTTTTTTTTGGTTTTTTTGGGTTTTTTTTTTTTTACTCTTTAGGCTAGAGGTGTTAGTGCAATTCATATTCTGCTGGAGGTCAACAATACTTCTGTTTCCCACACCGCTTTGAGTGGGGTAGCAATTTGTAGTATTCCAGTGGCTTTCATTTTTATATATTAGACCACACACGATATTCCAGTTGCATTCCCCATCTTGTCCCCCTTCACATTAACTAACAAAGTGACTCAAATTTTGTGAGAAACACTATAACTCAAATTCTCAGTCACCTATTTCAAGCCTTAGTTTGCTCTCTTGGATGCATTTCTCCTTCCCAGTCATTTCAGCTAATTTCTGCAAGCACATTCTCATCCTCCAAATGTTCACCTGCCTGCTGGTGGGAAAGCTGAAAACACCAGTCGCTAGAGCAGCCTTCCTCTGAGGCAAATTGTAGGGGCACTGTGCTAACGTAGGTGGAAATTGGAGAGATTACAATTTTCCAAATTTGAATATGCACTGTGGATTCCTTCATGCATTGAAAGTCACATACAGAATTGTACTTCAGCATTTACCCAATCTGACATCTTTCAATAACGCACTACAAAAGCAAGGTTGCATATGCTTCTGTAAGCAATGATACATGTTGTAGTAGGCACTTCATTGAATCCACTCTAAATTTTAGTTTATCAAACCCTGCTTTCATAAAACACCTGCATGCACCTTTTCTAGAATACTAGTGCATTGGCAATCTGAAGAGCTCACTTTAACTCTAGGAGTGGTATTCATTTTTTACCTGGCCAAAGAGATGGCTTTTGCCATAGAAATATTTACATTTCACCTGCTCACTGCATCTTGGAGCATTTGATGTTGGGCATGCGTTGTAAAAGTAATGCTTTAAGGAACATGGTAATGGCCTTCATTATGTTGGGTGTTTTTTTAGCGACCATATGCTGCAGGAAGTCTGACCCTTGAAGTGAATCCTGCTTTATGATTGTATTTCTTTCACCTGTTCTATATTAGATGGACCATTCCTTTTCCAACTGATTGGCTCTCCTCTCTTCCCCCTCCTCCTTCCCCGCCCTCTTGAAGATGTTGTCTTTCATTGCACTCTGAAATTTAAAACAACGCTGCCTCACTAACCATACACTTTTGTATGCATTTCATGCATCGAGGCTTGTATGTTGGCTTTCTTTGTATATTTCTGAATCCGGTTTCATGTAGTTAATTCACTCCATCACATGGTAAATGTTGTTCTCTCTCATTTGGCTAAACTGTATAGAACAAAATGCTTGAGTAAACTTACTTTTACATTATTTTATTGGTTTTTTTTAATTAAGATGCTACTAAATGTTGGAAGATTTGGTTACTTTTTTTAATGAGGCATGGATTCACATGATTCCTGGAAAGCTTTAAACGGATGTAATTTACCACATTAAACTCTCAGGTCATATTGCTAAAGAATTTAAACCTCTAGTTTTTCTGTTGTTTAAACCTGCTTCTGAAGTAGAAATAGACTTTTATTCGTGATAACTTAGTTTTGATCAGTGAGAGGCAGACATCTTTTTTTGAGTTGATCATAGTGGCATTTAGCAAATTGCAGTAAAATATTAAGAAAAGGTAGGAGCTTGAATGGATTTAAATACATGAAAGTTTGGATTGAGTTATTAAAGATCAATAATATTTTCTATTCAACAAAGTAGGGAAATGGAGTATTCTGAGAGCAAATTGCATCAAACTACTGCTAAACTTGCAGTCAGACAAGAGCCCTATATTCCAGTCTTTATAAAGTTAAATAGCCCTGAAGAATGATACCTTTCAAATTATTTTGGAAAAGTTAAGTACTGTAAGGACTTGTAAAGGGAGAACACTTGTATATTTCTAAAATACTTAAAATATAAGTACAATGTACAATCACATGTGTGAGCTTTGGGTGGTGAAATTCTAGGTTGTACAATACTTGCCTTTGGGGGAGGTTGGAAATCGTGTGTATGTGTATATATGTATAATGCATACACATGCAGATCTGTTTTATTTTACTTGTAAAGGGGAGAAAGCTTATTTTCTTTATATTTCAGATAAACTTGTTTGCATATAACTGGCACTGATGAAAAGGCATGTATACAGCAAACACTGTTGCTTTTGTGAGATGAAAATAAAGTATTTAAATACAAATTGCTCTTTCTTTTTTGTGACAACTATACCTCATTAGTGTGTGGTTTTTGAATTGTTTTCCTAGATTTTAAAGCTGGAAGACAACACTGGATCATTTAGTATTACCACCTCACAGGCCATTACATTTCATCCAGTTACCCCAGCCCAATAACTTGTGATTTGACCAAAGCATATCTTCCAGAAAGGCATCCGGTTTTGATTCTCCATCTCTTGGAGTCTCCAAATCAATCACTTCTCTTGGTGATTTGTTCCAGTGCTTAATCTCCTTCTCTGTGGAAAAAATTATGCCTGATTTTCTAATTTGAATTTATCTGGCTTCAGCTTCCAGTCTTTGGTTCTTATTATGCCTGTCTCAGCTAGATTAAAGAGCCTTTCAGGATCCAGTATTTTATCCCCATGAAGGTACTTGTACCCCTTAATCAAGTCCCCTCTCAATCTTTTTGATGAACTAAACTGCACTTTCTCCAATTTTTGACATCCTTTTTAAAGTGTGGATACCAGAACTGGATGCAGCATTCCAGTATCAATCTCATCAATGCCGTATATGTTGGCAAAAACACTTTCCTATTCACTACTTGCTATTCCCCTGCTTATACCTCCAAGGATCTCCTTAGTCCATAATGCTACAGCATCATAGTTGGAGCTCATGCTGAGTTGCTTGTCTGCTGTGATCCCTAAATCCTTTTCTCAGTTACTGTTTTCCACAATATAGCCCCTGCTATGCTATAGGTATGACTTGCAGTCCTTGTTCCTAGATGTATAACTTTGCATGTGCCTGTATTGCATTTTGTTTGAAGGACTCAGCTTACTAAGCGATGAAGATCTTTCTGTATGACTGCTGTCTCTTCCTCGATTATTTACCACTCCCACCAATCTTTGTCCTCTACAAAGTCTATCAGCAATGGTTTTAGATTTACTTCCAGACCATTGATGAAATTGTTGATTAGCATCAAGCCTAGTGCCGATCCCTTTAGAGACAAAGGGCATAGTCCACTCAATTAGCACCCAGACTCACCTGGCATGTTGCTTATCCCACACCCAGGCAGCATCAGTGGCAAAGGAAGCTGCATAGTCCTGGCTCAGGCACCACCAGCGTTCGCGCTCTCCCTCCAGTCCCCAGGTAATAGTGTAGGGAGCACAACTTGAACACTCTTCCAGTTTCTCTAATTTCCCCAGTATTCCAAGATTTATTAAAAAAAATTAACAGCAGGCCAGAGATC
Source organism: Natator depressus (assembly GCF_965152275.1). Taxonomy (NCBI): domain Eukaryota; kingdom Metazoa; phylum Chordata; order Testudines; family Cheloniidae; genus Natator; species Natator depressus. The sequence continues at coordinate 61,229,673 of NC_134238.1, forward strand.
TCCTCAGCCAACTCCTTTACGACTCTTGGGTGCAAGTTATCTGAGTCTGCTGATTTTAAAAATGTTGATCCCTAGTAGATGTTGTCTAATATCCTCAGTTACTAACAGTCTGGAAAGTACTTTATCATACTTGTGATGTAAGTACATCATCCTGCATCTTTCCAACTACAGAACAGAAATATTTACTTTGAATGGTAACTAAACCAATTCTATTCACTAGATACCGGCTTTCCTTGCCTAGTTTTCTAATGAAAAATTTGGGGAGAATTTGACTAGGTTCATTGATTGGTTCAGTCAGCAGCACATTGCAACATCTCACAGGCTGCAAAAGTTAAGGAATGAAGTCCAGATTGTAGCAGGTAATGGCGTTCTCTACTTCTGTGTGTTATATACAGTGCAATTAACTCCTTAATGGTTCCATAGTGCACTATGGCCATGACTGTCATACAAAGAAAGTGTGGCTCACCGGGATAGTGTCCACCTTTCTGAATTAGCCCTTGCTGCGTTAAATCCCTTTTATAACCATGTTGCAGATGGAGAAACCAAAGCACAGACAGATGAAATGATTTTGCTCAAGGTTACGCAGTAGATACGTGGCAGAGCGAGGCATAGAACCCAGATCACCTGATTCCTAATCCAGTGCTCAACATTTCCCTTATCTAATAGAACTTTGTTTGTTATCATGCTATATCCTAAGCAAGGTGCTGAAGAACTTCCTGAGCCTAGATGATGGAAGGATTTATCTAATACTAAGCATTTTAGCTCTGCTGCATGGTTGTCTGGTTGGATCATAAATGAAGGGATTGTCTCTAAGATAAAGTGTGTTGAGAGCACTAAAGATTAGTACCAAGACCTTAATTGTCCAGGTGTCACAGAGATGGTGGTACATTGTAAGAACCAGGATAAATTGACCTTGAATGTTTAACTTTTATTTTACAGTGCATGTTTCTTTATCCATGACCCAGTTATAGAGAGAGGCTTCTCAGAGATGATGTGGCTCTCAAGAACCAGGGGATGACATTTTTGAGAGCAGGATGCATGCAGGAAGCTCTCTTTAGATGGAAGGGAATGTATGTATGTTAATTTAGTTAATGGATGTTCACTTATTTGTGATGTGGGTCAGTGGATTGTGTGTTCTTTGTTTCATTCTCCTAGAGACTTGGAAGCTGGGCAAATTATTTTTTGAAAGCAGGCAATTGTAACTTTACAAAGATACAAGCAAGTAGTGGAGACTTTGAAAGTGTAGAACGTTCCAGGTAAAATCCTGTTCCTATTGAAGTCAGTGGCGGGGCCAGGATTTCATCCTCCATATTTCTATTGACTCTGAATCTAGAACAAGGAATTCTTTCATCTAAACACAAGAACTGAGGTTTTGCAACCCAAATGGAAAGTCTGAGGCATTTTCTCTCCTAAATCATTGTAAAGACATTGCCACAATGGACCCTGACTGGTCAATGTATAAGAAACTCTGTACTGAGAATTGGGCATAAAGTTGTTTGTTCTTACATTCAGAACTGTGCTGTCCTAGATAAAAGAAACAACATTTACAAAAGGAAGTATTTCTGACAAATAGGGATTGGTGTCCATGTCTCTTGGCAACTCATGAAATGTAAATTTTCCCATACTATAATAAAAGCAAGAGACTTGGTTTTGCATCGATAAATACCTACAAGACAGGCCTCTGCAGCAGGATGCGCCTTAAATCAACTTTTTTAGTAAAATGTGCCCTTGACATTCAGGACACTGGTAGTCACACGGGTTTGTTACAAATTACTTAAATTGTACTTTTAAGTACTGTACTGTATGTACAGTGATAAATGTCATGCTCATTTAGGCCCAGCCCATAGTAAGGGGAAGGTAGAAGCCACATCAGCCTGGGGAGGTGGGCACTGGAAGCATTCTGCCTGAGGCCTGCAGCCTAGTCGGGTGGGGGGGTGTTGCCATTCCCCCCACTCTCCATACATCCTTGTGATTTGGGACATTGTGTTACCCTGAAAAAACAGATTTAGCAGATTCTGTGCTCCTCAGACTGCAGAGGCTACAATTCTGCCTAGCCCTTGTAGAGCCCACACAAGAGGAAAAGGTTCCTTATTACCCTTGTGCCCTACCCAGGCACACCCATATAAGGACAAGTCACAACCTGGCCCATAGCAGTGAAAGATGTTCTTTGCTGCTTCACCAACCCAATGTGTGGTCACTTTGTGTCTTCCAAATAGTCAAACCAAAAAGAGGAAATGTACCACAAGATAATCCCATTGGGATAAATAACTGTGTAGTAAGATATCTTAGCCAAATACATTTGCATTTGGTTTATCTTAGTATCTGTTCCTGATGTTCTGTTTAGAGCTTGACGACTGATTGGAAAAGGAATAAACTTGAAACATGAATATGCTAACTTTGCAGCCAGACCAGTAAAAGAGAGACAAACAGATCTGCTTTGCATTTGGTGAAATTGCAAGTCCTCCTTTAGCTGCTTTAGCTATCCAAACTACTTTTTTTTTCGTATGTGTGTGGAAATACTGCTCCTTGAATCTTGTCTGATTAACATGCATTGCAGTTAAGCTTCTTTTTTTCCCTGAAAAATCTTTGCTAGGTCATTGTTTTCAAAGTCTTTTAAAGCTATATCACCAAGAATCCGCATATGATGTTAAAATGCCATGAGGCAAAATATGCTTGAGACTAATGCTTTCTATCCATGGTGTCACTGGCTGTGACTGCGAAATTACTAGCGCCTGAATTTAACACTGTAAGCTCATGAGGCAGTTATTCAATAGTAGCATCATTTCCCAGAATTCATTGTTATAAATCAATGTGGTTCTTGTGCCAGGCCGTCTGAACGTTTTGCACAATTTACTGTAAATACGTATTCTATAACTCTGCCTTCCCCACTGTCTAGAATGTCTGAGCAATGGCTCTCTTGACAGGAGCTCATCTGTCCGATGGAATTATTGGCGCCACCAAGTTAAGCACTCTAACGAAAGGCATCACTTCCCTCATCTTAGTTAAAACCTTCGCGTGGAGGCTTCTTTCATGTTGTCTTAGAGGTCTGTCATCTTGTCTAGTCTGCTTACTGATGTTCTGAAGATTGCATTGATGGTGGGGTTCCTTTTCAGCATGCTATAGTGTCTTCAGTTTCTGAAGCTGGGAAGCACAAAATGCTTGATACTCTAGCAAGCACAGAAGATGTTAGAAAACAGATCTGGTATGAAACTGCCAAAAGATTACATAATGCATAAAGTAAAAATCAAATTTTTCTTTGCCAGCCTGGATTTTACTTTCTTCTTCAGTTTCAAAACTGTTCTGTTGGTTGTGATTTTATATATTGGCACTATTTGTAGCTGCCTCAAGACTCCAGCAGATCTAGAGAAAAGTGTAACCAAAAAATAAGTTTCAGGGTTCCATAAATTTAAATACAAAGGGTCTGATGCACCACACTATTACTTTGGCACAAGTCATTTCTAACTCCCTAGAAGTCAATGGAGATATATTTTTGTAATACTAGAAGAGGAAATTCAGTCCCCAGACCTTTGGATTTTGGGGAGATTAGTGCATAGTTGTCAAGTCACTGTGTGCAAGTCAACTAATGCACTTTGTTATATACAGGGGTGAAAGTAACTTAAAGGACTTACCGGTATGCCAGAGTCCTGAGTGGGGGCATGACCTCAACCAGAAGAGGTGGGGCCTTTTAAATCAAGATTTAAAGGCTCCTGGGCTCCAGCTGCTGCTGGGAGCCCCAGGGCCTTTAAATCACCCCCAGAGCTACCAGCTGCAGAGGCAGCTGGGAGCCCCGGGGCTTCCCACAGCAGCCGGAGCCCCGGGCCCTTTAACTTGTCGCCCAAGCCCTGCTGCCGGAGCCTCAGGGTTCTGGCAGCAGGGCACGGGAGGCAATTTAAAGGGCCCGGGGCTCCGGCCACTGCAGGGAGCACTGGGCCCTTTAAATCACCAGCCTTGGGAAGCTGGTCTGGTCTAGCACGGCATACCGGCTTACTTTCATCTCTGGTTATATATTGCCACTACACTTACAATCTGGGATTCTTACAACAGTGTAGCACCAACTAGTGCAAAAATCTCTAATGTAGAACTGGGAAAGAGCAATCGGTTATTTATGAATAAGTAACATGCTTTCCCCTACAATTTGACTTTGTATTCAACCTGCATTATGATTAGTGTTCTGTGTTTTCAGTTTATTTTTTTTTTTTTTTTAAATTCTGGGAATTTTTTGGTGTTTATTTTCCAAACATTAAAACTGGGATGAAATCAGCTTTAAAATGGGGGGGGGGGGGGGAAATCTCCACAAACTTTTCATAATATACACATTTTACTACAGTATAACTATTTTTTTATGTACAAAGGTATTTTTTGTCTCTGAGATAGTAGTTTTTCCAGAAATCCTGGTTTGCATATGCTCACATAATTTTCTTCAAAGTATCTTCCCTCATGTTGAGCCTCTTGCTGTTGTGGAAAACTTTGAAAATAAGCGCTCTGCATCAGTAGATCCAGGGGGTATGCTCAAAGCTCGCCGTGCCACTTTGCTGAAGTTGGGAAGTGTGTCTTCATGACCGTTTCAAACAGCCAGCACATCCAGTTTCATGTGGTCAGAGTTAGGAATGTTCAGGTAAGTAGTAAATTCCCCTTTCAGATTTGAAATTTGATCTTCGGTGGCAAATGGCTGAAATGCCCTGGCATAACGATCCTAGTCTGCTGCAAAATTCACCTTGAGGAAGGGGTGCAACATCTGAATGACAATCCAAGAAGAACCTTCAGCACCATACACTTTGGGGTTCAGAATACAGGCTATGGTCGTATCCCATTTCTCGCTGAATGTTGTGCTGAAAGTTTTTTTGGTTTTCTTGTGTTCTGGGCTCTGAAGGATTTCCAGAAGCAGTTGGGTTTTTTTCACAGTATGTTTCTCCTGAAGCTTTTGTGCTCAATTCAGCTGAGATTTTGGTTGTCAGGATCTGGTAAATGACTGTATTAGCCAATGTAATGACTGTATTAGCCAATATGTTGGCAGTATGCAGAGAAAACGCCAGTGTTTTCTGGGTGTCACACTGTGTTTTCAACAATTAACATTACCATGGTGTGTGGAATCTGGCAGTCATTTTGGCTATTTGCCAGTCTCCCTTCAGAGCTTCCGATTTAGAACCCAGAAATTTAGGATGATCTTGGAGCTAAATTAGCACAGTCCACACATTTACATGTCATGTAGCGCAGTACAAGCTCATCCACTGATGTGGCATAACGAGTAGGTAATTGGCAGTCAGCTCTGAACTTGTCTCACTCTCACTGTGTAAAACAAAGCCTTTAACTTGGTCGCATGCTTGAAAACGGACCCAAATGCAATGATGCAAGATTTCATGTCTTCCATTTCTTCTGTAGAAGTAGCTGCTGACAACGCAAGGTTAATCAGATGAGCAGGATAAGTAATATATAGCAGCTTTGGTTTCTGATTGAGTTTAATCTCCTGTGCAAACTCTGTCTGTAGGAAGCAGAATCTGTGTGTTGTGGCCACATTTTCCCAAGTTAGTCAGTACATCTGAAACGTGTCAGTTATTGCCTTGACAAAATGGATGTCGGCAAAGGAGATGACTGTCACATCCGCACAAAACAATGTGGGTTTATTTGCTTTGAAATAAAAAAACCTGAAAACAAAATGCCAAGAATTGGACAGTCCAAAGCATCAGGAGACTTCTCAAAAATCAGACTGGACATATTTCCATCAATTGGTTCCATCAGTTTAGATACTAAAGCATCGTCTTATTGTTTCAGATGCTTACGAGTGAGGTGGTCTGCATTAGGAAGGGTTTTTGCTGCTGGATGGTATTGTCGCACAAAGTCACCAATAGGCCCCTGTGTAATTAACAGCAGCTGTCCAGCGAAACAAAGAGCATGCATGAATCACTATCATGCTGTGTCCTCTTTCATGAAAACCCTGGTGAAAGCTCTTGATAGTGACTGTTTATCCCAAAGCTCACTTTCTTCTTTACACTTCTTGCATTACTTGCTTTTGACATGCTCCTTTATTCTGCCAGCGCGAGCACTGACCTCAATGTTACAGAGCTCGCCGCACAATGCAGCCTCTTCGCTCCCGTCTTTCATTTTCTTGAAAATTTCTAAATACTGATTTTTTTGTTGGTATTCAGGCATAGATTTGCATTTTTGCCCCATGTTTACCTGTTTATCTTATCTATCTTTATCTGTGGAGGATAGTTTGTTTTAATTCAGCATCACACTAAATAGATGCAAAGAAATAGGTGGGCAGCGTTGCCTTGTGAGCCAATCATAGCACGATATTAACATTGTTTGATTTTTTCCAACCTCCACCGTGTCTGTGCTATGTTTTACACTGTGGGAACTGCTTCAGTCTCAGAGCTACAGGATACAACAGTTGTGTAAAACGTTAGTGGTTAACAAAAAAAGTACCCTCCCAAATTGTTTTTTTTACTGGTTTACACCAATTTATCATTCTACTCAAACTCCTTTACCTAAAACACTGGTAACTAACCTGTGAAAATAAACAAAATGACAGTGCAGAACAGTAATTATGATATAAGTCTAATGCCAGCCTCAATCAGTTTGAAATCCTTATTATGAGCAAAACAACACAACACAAAATATTTGCATATTTGTCATCTTTTTAAATACTTTGAAAAAAATTAAATCCTACAGTTTCATTCCCATATGTTAAGACTGACTATGTTTGGGGGCAAAGGCAACATGTGCGGGAGGCACATGGGGTCACGTTCCCCTTCCCCCAATTTCTGCCAGCATTTATATGCTCTTCCCTGAACCCCACTGCATACCACCAGAACCTTTAAATAGTGCTTTCTTCCTCCACCGACCCACACACACACTATCTACAGTGACTCATCGTCCCTGCTTGGGGAAAATATTTCCTCAGAATTCTTTGGTAGTTCGCTTTTTGAAAATTGTTTCTGTAGTTCTAACATTTTTGAAGCTCTCAGCCAGTGGAAATGAATACATTTTGCATGAACTGAAAGTGGATTTGACTCCATGATCAAACTACTTAATCAGTCATTGAGTCTGTTCATTTGTGTTCTTTGATCACTTGTATTAACTCCATTTTCTAGAAAATTTGCATCCATAGTTTCATAATGAGATTTTGTAAAGTAATTTTTAGTCTGATTCTTATATATTAGTTTTTATGTATATTCTCCCTATATGGGAGGGGAGATATAATAGAGGTCTATAAAATCATGACTGGTGTGGAGAGAGTAAATAAGGAAGTGCTATTTACTCCTTCTCATAACACAAGAACTAGGGGCCACCAAATGAAATTAATAGGCAGCAGGTTTTAAAACAAACAAAAGGAAGTATTTCTTCATACAACACCCAGTCAACCTGTGGAACTGTTTGCCAGAGGATGTTGTGAAGGCCAAGACTATAGTAGGGTTAAAAAACCCCAAAACACCTAGATAAGTTCATTGAGGATAAGTCTATCAATGGCTATTAGCCAGGATCGGCAGAGATGGTGTCCCTAGCCTCTGTTTGCTAGGAGCTGGGAGTGGGCAACAGGAGATGGATCACTTGATGTTTACCTCTTCTGTTCATTCCCTCTGGGGCACATGGTATTGGCCACTGTTGGAAGACAGGATATTGGTCTGACCCAGTGTGGCCGTTCTTATGTGTTTCTACTTTAGAATCATAGAATATTAGGGTTGGAAGAGACCTCGGGAGGTCATCTAGTCCAATACCTCATTGCAAAAGGCAGGGGCTAGGATATCAGTTGCAGGTTGTGTGTGTTAGAGGCAGAAAGCCAGGAAGGGGTTGTGAGTAGAGTTGGTTGGGAATGTTGCAAGAAAATAGGGTTTTGTTGGGAAATGCCAGTTCATTGAAACCAAAATGTTTTGTGGAAATGTCAGTTTCTGTGAACTTCCCATGAAACATAGGCAGGTTTCCAACAGAACACAGGGTGGGCTGCTGGGGAGCCTGGGCTTTCAGGGTCTTGGTCAGCCCGCCCATGCTGACTGTCTTAGAGTTGGAGAGCCCAGGGCTTTCAAGCTCCCTGCCATGGAGCTGGGGAGCCCCAGCTCTATGATATATATCTACCCCCCCAGCTGCATTCCAAATGTTGTTGTGGCCTTTCCCCTTAACCTGGTAATTCATACATTTCTCCCCCTTTCCGAGTGAAATACAATTCAAAATTATCCTTAAAATTCATTTGCCACCCATTTCAAGCCTTGGTTTGCTCTTATGGGCTTACCCCTCTGACCCCTGTCACAGGAGTGCTCTGAATCTCTCTGAACAGAGTTCATAGATAAGGGGCCACTGGCTGGTGCTCAGGTGTGTTCAGCATGTTTCTATAGGTTTGTAGGACCAATACAAATTTGTTCTTGTGCACGTCAAACAGCATCCTCTGACAGCTCTGTTTCCTTCACTTTTAACAAGCATCAACTTCTGCCAGTGTGTTGCCATCTCCTAAATATTCATATGAATCTGTCATTGAAAACATTGAGTGCCTGTACTTAGAGCTGCCCTCCCATGATGGAAATTGTGCAGATGCTTCTGCTCAGACCCTGCCAATAGCTGTAGATACCAGAGACTTGCCATTTAATTTTTCGAGCTGAATAGTCAAATTGGCATTCCCTCAAATTGGAAGCTTCTAGCAAAGCTGGATATAGAGTCTCCTTTTCATTACAGCCCAGACCAAAGAACTACTAAGCAGTACACTGAAACTATCCCTGACATGAAGGAGAAAGTCAGATTTTTTTTTGTTTTTGTTTTTTTGCTTTCTTGGTTGGTCTTAAGCAAAAATCTCCCACATCATCTTAGTGACTTGCTGTTTGGCTTGCGTATCAAAGCATACTGAACTGGGCATTAGTTACTGCACTGCTATGTTTTCCACTTTTTTATGTATATCCACTATTTATCATTGTAGCACCTAGGACAGTGGTGAGCAACCTGCAGCCCATCAGGGTAATCCGCTGGCAGGCCATGAGGCAGTTTGTTTACACTGATTGCGCGCAGGCACGGCCAACCGCAGCTCCCAGTGGGAGCGTTGGCCAAGAACAGAGAATTGTGGCCACTGGGAGCTGCGGGTGGCCGTACCTGTGCATGGTCAATGTAAACAAATGCTCAAATATATTGGTTAGTCTCTAAGGTGCCACAAGTACTCCTTCTCTTTTTGGTGACTGTATAGATCACTGTTGCAACCAAGGTCCTATAGTTGCACCAAATCTTGTACAAAGGAGGTCAAGTAAGGTATCTATGGAAAGGTTGTAATTTGCTGGTTATGATTATGCTGTCTGTGGGTGTATCATTTTTGTATTTGAAGTTATGAATATTGGCTATGTACTCGTATCTCAATGTGTTTGATTCTAAGTAGCATCAGTGAAGCATTTGGTCAGCTTCTTGAGAGAGGACTATTCTCAGTAAGTGCCCAATCAAGAAACACTTAACTGACAATGGACTTTGGGAGATGCCAATCCACATCTGAGCTTTCCTGGGAACGTTCAAACTAACATGTAAACAATGGCGTCGGCCTGCAAAAAGCTGATTCATTCATGGACATGTGATTTGCCTAGGTGCCTCCATCTTGTTACTGTGATTTTTGCACAGAAGAATAAAGGGGTTTCTACCCACAAGAGAGAGAACATAAAATGCTCTGGAAGCCTCTTCATATTGTCTTCAACTGGCTCAAGAGATGGCCTCTCCATCCCAAAGAGATGCCTGAAAGAAACTGGAACAAAGGACGGTAACTACGGGGGTGTGAGTGATTGCTGGACCCAGGCCATAAACTACAATGTTGGTCTGAAAAGGACTGGCCCAGACTAGGAAGGAGTCCAGTCTGTGAAAGAAGCTTATTGGAACATCTCAGAGGGTGAGATTTACCTGTATTCAGTTTCTTAATGTATTAGGCTTAGACTTCCGTGTTTTTGTTTGATTTTGATTGGTAACTTTACTTTGTTCTGTCTGTTATTACTTGGAAGCACTTAAATTCTACTTTTTATACTTAATAAAATCACTTGTTTTATTAATTAACCCAGAGCAAGTGATTAATACCTGCAGGAGCAAACAGCTGTGCATATCTCTCTATCAGTGTTATAGAGGGTGGACAATTTATGAATTTACCCTGTATAAGCTTTATACAGAGTAAAACGGATTTTTGGGGGGTTTGGATCCCATTGGGAGCTGGGTGCTGGACACAGGAGCACTTCTTAAGCTGTTTTCAGTTAAGACTGCAGCTTTGGGGGCATGGTTCAGACTCTGGGTCTGTGTTGCAGCAGGCTTGTGTCTGGCTTGACAAGGCAGGGTTCTGAGGGCCCAAACTGGCAGAGAAAACTGGCCCAGAGGTAGTCTCAGCACATCAGGTAACAGTCCCAAGGGGGTCTCTGTGACGAAACCTGTCACATGGGGAGTACATGGAAACAATGCCCCTATTGGTTAACATGACAGGCAGTGGTCTTAGCATATCAGTGGCCTACCTGTTAAGTTTTATGTTGCCTTTGTGACAGAGGAGACTTTGCAAAGGAGGGATTTGATGGAGGATAATTATTCATTCAGCAGATGTTTATGGGGAGCTCCTCCCAAGTGTGGTGGGCAGCATAGGAGAAAGCACAATGGTGCTTGTTTGCAAATTTAACAAAAGGGCAATGCAGGTTGGCATAATGGCTGAGATTGCCATTTCAGTAGAGAATGAGAGATAAGTAGGGAGGAGATAAGCCATAAAGGGCCTTGAAATTGAAGACACAGTTTGTTTGAAATAGAAAAAGGGGAGCCAGTACTTTAGATGGTACAGTATTATTAATTATACCTGGTCTTCTTTGTATCTGGTCTTCGACAGCATCTGCCTGCATGGCTACCAATCTTGAAAGTAACATTTGCTGTTCCCTACCTTAACTAAACCTGCCACAGAGTGAGATTGTGAAGGATGTCATTTTGTATCAAAGCAACGTTAATTTTAGTGACTGAGCTAGGAAGAGAGAACAGAAGAAATATAACCTTGATCCAGCCTGACCATTCTGTTCTGCGTGATCCTAGGAAAATCTTGTGAAGGTATACATACCATCTAGGGAAAGTGATGAGCCTGCTGCTATTGAACAAACTCCTACATAATCAGACATCTGCCAATTACTTACTGAAACAAGATTACATATTATTCTAACAGGCATCACAACTCTGAGCCAAATTGATGCACTGAATGTATTTAAAAAACAACAAAACAAAAAAACAAACCAAAACCTACTTTCCCAAAACACCTGCATCTTGTATAGAATTGTTTTGCATTTGTCTGGCGGCCTACAGAGCTCCTTTTAACTGCAGCTGTGCTACATTTTTGTAATAGAAATTCAAACATTTGTTCTGCCTATTGATATCTTGCAACATTTCAAGGCAGAGGAAATTGGGCGTGCATTGTAAAAGTAAGGCTGCATGAAATATGGTGGTGACCTTAATTATTTTCATTTGGTACATATGTGCTGCAGGAAGTTTGACCCTTAACGTGAGTTCTGCTTTATGACTCCATATCTTTCACCTGTTCTCCATTAGATGGAACATTCCTTTTTCTGACAGATTGATTTCCCCCCCCCGCTTTTTGCTGGAAGATGTTATCTTTCATTGCACTCTGAAATTTAAAACAATACTGCCTCATTAACCATACATTTTTGTATGCATTTCATGCATCCGGACTTGTATGTTAGCTTTCAGAGTTCCTGTATCATATTTCACATAGTTACTTCACTCTACCACATGGTAAATGTTACCGTTCCACATTTGGCTATACAGCGTAGAAAAATGTGTGGGGAAAGTTACTCTTACATTATGCTATTTGTGCTTACTGATTTTTATTAATATGCTATTCAAAGTTGGAGGATTAAAAAAGCATGATTCCCAATACTCCAGTGAAGTTAAAATGATGTTTAACGTGGTAAACACTAGGGCATACTGCTGAAGAATTTAAACCTCCACTTTTACAGTGGTACTTAAATCTGCTGCTGTAGTACAAATCCAGACCTTTATAGGTGACAATTTAGCTTTGAGCAAATGATGTGATCATTTTTGAGTTAATTGTAAAGGTACTTATCAAACTATGGTATAATAATTCATCTAAAATATCTAATTTCCCCCTTCCCCACACAATTTTTTTTGGATTATACACTCCTGAATTTGGATTGTTTCCCTCTCTAGCCATACACTTTTCTATAGTCAAAGAATCAGAAAATTGATAGTTCTGAGCGTAAACTGCACCAAAGCCTTAGTTCAGCAAAGCATATAAGCACATGTTTAACTTTTAAGTACATGTCTAACTCACCAATATTCAACAAAGCATTTGAGCACATGCTGAAGTGCCACTGACTACTCCTGGGGAAAACCGCTGTATCTTACAGTACATATTAAAGGTTATCAAATATGGTAGTGTGGTGAACCAAGCTTGGAAGCAAATTCCAGAGCCAAGTACTTTTCACTTCACCCTGAATGTGTTTGTCATAATGAACATTAACATCTATTGACTGTTTTTTGATTTATCACCCAACAGTGTGTTTTCTTGGAAACTCAAATGTTGTGGAGGGGTTGCTCAGAGTTGTTAACTAACTGGTTCTAAGGAGCCTTTCAATGCAAAGTCACTTGTTCAAGTTGTAAGCAAAAATTGTTCTCCAGCAGCTGGTTGCTCAATGTGAAATAAGCTACTTCTCTCAGTCCAGTCTCTCTAGTTACCAAATGTCCTCATCACAAGGCCTCCATCATCACAATTGGCACCATTGTTTGCAGTATCAGCAGACAAACCAAGGACTCACTAGTTAAGAAATCAGCACTGCCCTGTAAAGATGGTCCTTGGAGGTCAGGTTTGAAGCACATTGGCAGGCTTGTGTCAGTAAGTTTGCACGGTTTACTGCCATTGTGGGTATGTGTGACACTGTGGTATAGTAGCTAGAATATTGGACTGTGATCCCTGGTTTCTATTCCCAGATCTGCCTCTGGCCTTCTGGGTGACGGTGAGCAAGTCGTTTTGCCATCTGTAAAATGGGGATAATCATACTGCCCTCCTTTTGCAAAGGCTTTGAGAGTTATGGATGAAAAGCGCTATATAAAAGCCCAGCGGTGGTGGTGGTATTATTAAAAGGGTAAATGGAGGATTTCAGTGCAGCACCTTTCATAAGCACCTGTGGTGGGGTCCACTCACAGTAAGGTGGGGTACCACCTCCTGGCGATTCTGGGGATTAGCTCTGACAGGCTGACACCCCCACTTCCTTTGGGTGCCCTCAGTCTTTGTTTGCAGCCCCTCTCGCTCCTCTTTGTGACTCAGCCCTCTGGCCATGGGCCTCCCCTTCCAGGATATCCTCTTTCGGGGTAAATTCTTCCAGGCAGTCCACTCTTCTCCACTGCCTGGTCTGTGCCACTTCCCCAGTAGTGGTAGGAGAACGCAGGCCCTCCCTCTAGTCGAAGTTCCAGCTCGGGGCCCTCCCTTCAGCAGCCAAGGTCAGTGTTATCCTATGCCTGGCTGCTCTTCCCCTGGGCTTTTCCTACCTTTCTGGCTCTCCCCACTCTCTGGGTTTGCCAGCCACACCACTCCCTCCTCCCGGGAGTAACTATAGGCTACCTGCCTCTATATCCCCAAATACCTCTGTTCTCCCAGGGAGTGACCGCAGAGTACTTCCTACAGCCCCTCGCTGCTTTCAGCTCCTGGGCTTATACTGACACCTTCTGTTCCAGTCCAGCTGAGCCCCATCCAATCAATCCGTGCTGCCTGGATCCTCCTCCAGGTGCAGCCTGAGTAATTAATTGGCCCAGCTAGCCACTTTCAAGGCTCTCCACAGCCTAAATCTCCCTCCTTTTCTGCTAAATTTGCTGATTGGGCCCACCTGGCCTAATTTAGCTCTCTCAGGGCCGATGTGGGGAGTACACCCCATCACTGTGCCATATTCACTGAGAACAACTGAACAGGTTACATCTAAAATGGACTTAAAATTTAAGCCTGGCCAGAGAGTGAAGTGGAAAATGAGATATTGGGGGCCAAAAAAGGCAAAGAGGCCAATAAGTAAACATCCCTTCCTTGATATTGCAGCCCGAGTAACGTTGAGTTACTCAGACAAGTCCAAGGTTGAGTCAGAAATACAATTAAGGCTGCAGGAATTCCAGGATCAAATGACTGCAGAATCTGCTGTAGCATCAGCCCTCTGATGCCAAATCATGATTTACTACCTAATCTTCCTTTTTTTAAAAGAGAAAATGTCTTGCTGTTATGGTTGTAGTGAAAATGTTCCAAATGTGAACTCAGTATAAAAAGAATCAGTGTTTATCTTCCTGAGCTTGTACGTGGCCTGAACCAATAGCTCTGAAAAATGTGAAGTGCTCCATTTCATCACACCAAGGTGTTTACATTGAAACCTAATGATGCCAATTTGAAAATCAAAAGCTTCAGCTTCCCGATGAGCTCCCAACTAGTTCTACAGTGCGGTTATGTATGTTCAAAGCCAAAAATCTGCAGCACATTAAAAATGTAGGGCACCATAATATTGAATTTAATATCCAGTTAAATAATACAAGCAATACAGTAAAGACTGCACTGTTCCTATTTCATTCCAAAACACTCTTTTGAAAATGTAGAATCTGCAACTGACTTAGAATTTCTAGTCTTCTGCACAGGAGTGCTGTACAATACAGGGATTTAAATACAACCTCCACAGTAACAATCAGCTGTACTTTCAAACTGTAACAAAAAGCCTTGAACACATTGATTTTATCCAGTTAGGGTTGATGTTCACAAAAAACCAGGCTCAACTCCCTCAGCAGAAGACAGAAAATGTGTGTATGGAAGGAGATCTGGGGGAACACATTTAATGATCCCTTCCCCATACACGTACATTTTGGGTGTATCCCAAAGACTGTTTCCTTACCCATCCAGCATCCTGACTCCAGTGTAGAGATGGAATATTGGAGGACAGGATCTAACCATGTTTGGGGGAAGGGTCCCCCAAATGTGTTTTGCAGGCCCAACAAAAAATGTTAAGGAAGACATTTCTTGTTAACCCTTTCAGCTTCCTTTATGCTAATTGCTGCTCAGTTTGGAGCAGTGGTGTGCCTACCAGCTATTATAAGTGGAATGACTTTGCTGTGTCCCCCATCAGCACAACTTGGAGTGGATGGGCATTGTACCATGTGGTCCCTGCAACCTCTCTGTGCCCAAATAGAACGAGGTAGGGCCAAGCGGATGTCACACTCATTGCTCAAGCCTTGCTCGTTGATGATGTCCACCTGCTCAGCCTCAGCCTCCATCATCAAGAAAATAGCACTGGGAGGAAGCCACTAATCCTTTCCCCTACTACTTTCTCTCTCCCCTGCCCTCCACTCAAACCAGCTTGGGGAAACCTATTCCATCACCCAATCCTATACACACAAATTAAAGGACACAATTGTCAGCAGAGACCGATCCACCTCAAGAACCAGACAGGTCCCGTGCTTTAATCTATAATCTACCACCAAAAAGAGGGGATGCCTGCTCCTCACCCATCCAAGCAATCATCTCAACAATCATAGGCCACCAGGATGCCTATTTGCCATTACTGGTGCCACCAAAGCCTGCGGGACAGCCTGCCTGTCTCTGCTGTTGCTAAAACCAACCCCTAGGTAAGGGAGCCTCCTAGAGGACTTTCTGAGGGTGGGTGGCAAGCATACAGGCCAAGGGAAATGAGGGGAAGGGTGTATGTATTTGGGTGGCAGAAGAATATGGAATTTTTGGCGTGGAGGCGATAGAGATGGTGATGGGATTTATTTTTATCCACGAAATGTGTGGTCACTTTTCATTAAAGCAGGACATTTTTCAGGGAACCCTTTGATATTTTGCTTGCATCTTGTTCATCAATGAGATGTTTCTACTTAATATTTAATTAACTGTTTCTTTGTCAAAAATACATGGAGAACCATTCTGGAAACCGCATACTATCTGGCTTCTATTGGCCTGAGTAGCTGCTGTCTTTCTGGGCAGGCCAATTGCCTAGAGCGAAGAGACTTTTTGTTGTTGCCTTTTACCTCATTCAGTAAGGACCATGACAAGGTTTGAGGACTTAGCTAATAGGAATGAATTACTCTTGACAATCTTTTTATCTTATAGTAATGGAAATTGCCTTAAGAATATGGACAAGGGAGATTCTGAAGGACATTGTGCCAGTCCTTGCAAGAACCCTTGTCTAGCTAGTTGTGTGGAGAGCTACATGGAGATCACTAGAAAAAGCCAGCCAGAAATGAAGGATTGGGCTGAGGGCCATGGAACTACTGTTGGCTGCTGTCCTTACTCTGTTGGAGCTCAGAAGACGGAGAGAGAGAGGTGCGTATAGACAGTCCTGGTGTATTTAGGGTACTTCAGCTGAGAACTGTATTGGGAACCAGGAGACCTTCTGTTTGACTGGTCACTGGTCATGAGCAGTTGGAAGCTAGTGAAGGAGAATATTTGTTAAAATGAGCCACCATGAATGGGGGAAGAGAGAGAACACAGATTTATACTGCGTCATGCTCATCAGAGTGGGCTATGCTCAGTGTGCGGTGCTCAACATAAAAGCACCCAGCAAACCCACAACACAGAGATCCCATTCTTCCTTTTCTGGAGTGAAAACCAAGCTACCGGAGGCTTCTTGGGTTGGCAAGCAAGCCATGCCAGCAGCCACAGCCAGCCAAATAGCAGCTGTTTCTGGTTATCTGACACTTCATGTAGCTCAGAGAGCTTTTTTGTTTCCTTTCTGCTTTTTTCCCCTTATTATCTTGATCTGATTTTTGTAGGCCGTGGATGTGCACAGCCTATGACCCAGGACTGACCTATAGTAGCTAGCAGAGATGGACTTTCCCCATATTGGGTGTTACTCATGTTAATGAAGGCATCACACAACGCTATAATATAAACTTGTGCTTTGGTGACAGGGATGTCAACAGAAAAAAATTTACTGACAAGTAACTAGTACTTACTGACTGAATAATTATTTTGTTTACTCTCACCGATGTGGGTAGGTAGAATACTGCCCTCCCTCACATATAAATATAATGTCAAAACAGCACTTGTCCCAAACCAGCAAGTAAGAGAAGGGCTCTTAATTTCTTAAAATAGTGTGTATAGTTCTTGGTCTTTTCTCTCAAGTTCACTCTGGGGATATACTCTGACCCCATGTGGGTTTTTAAAGTCTGCTTTTTTAAAAGTATGAATATGTGACAAAAACAGCAATGACAATATGTTAAAAGAAGACTCATTATGTATAGTAAAATACCATTGTATGGGAGATAACACACTAATGTCTGTCTGACTCTCCCTGTGAAATACACAGCAAGTAGTAGGACTTTGACACAAGTCATCCTGTCAAAACTACCAATACTTGTTACACAATATATAACCTGTGCAACTCTCTGTTGCTGGATATTATTGGACATTCAAACTGGTTTTATGTACAGAAGAAATGTTGGTGAGAACACCAGTGTTATCTGGTATACTTTCCACAAAATGCCAAAGAATCTATGTTCCAGAGACCAGGCAAAAGAGATCTTAATTTAACATCTGACATAATAAATGAACCTTGAACAGTGCAAGACTTATAATGCTCCACTGTCAGCATAGGCTGAGAGTCTAAGAACAGAAGCTGAGACCACAGCTTGTCAGTTTCTGGTTCAGGTTTAAGTGTTTCCAGAATCATGTTAACCTGCATAGAAAGCATGAGTACTTTTATTTTCAAATCATGCAGGTCTCTTCATGCTTTTGAAAAACTCTCGTCACACACGGAATCATTAATAAGATGGTCTCATTCTGGTGATATGCAAACTACAAGTCCCACAATGCTCTGCAGCTGGGGAGTAGTGCAGAAATGCTTTCAGCCTTCACGTGGAGGTAACTGGGAAACGAAGAAATAAACACACTTGCCATGAAGTGCAAGTATCTGTTTTTGCAAAAGTAAAAGGAATCTTCTTTGACAGGGGCCTGTACCAGGAAAGTTCTTTCAGTGTGATAAACTCCTTTTTGAATGGGTATGCATGAAAAAGAAAATTAATGGAAAGAAATCAGGGCTTCTGTACAGCTTATTCTTCAGAAAATGTTTAGGTAGGTAATTCAGAAGTGTTCTCCTCTTTTTTTTTTTTCCCTCTGTACAATAGAAGCTGCTATTAATATATCACTAACTTTATCAGCATTTTATTAGACTAAAGTTTGAATGACTAAACAAGTTTTGAAACCATTTTGGTAAATACTGCAAATATCGGTGCAATATACTTTGAATCACTATCCTAACCACAGCTCTGTTCAGAGGTTTATACTGTTTTTCAGATGTATAAAATAATTCTGTGCCCCCCCGGAGTAAAGTCTTACTTTTATTTCTTTTTGTAAAGGGTGGGGTCTCTAAAATCCTACAACTGTGAGCAATGTGGGAATGATTTTGTCAGTCGCACTGCCTTGAGGTATCATTTCCGAGCAAAACATCTTGGAAAAGTTCACTGTGAAAAATGTGGTAGGGAAGTTTTGAGAGAAACACTTCAGGACCATGAAGCGGTAAGGCTGTTTGAGAGCTCTGATTCTGTCTCTTTCTCACAATATAGATTTTATTGGTTCCCAGTCTCTGCTCTTCCTTTTGTATGTTCAGTATGTATTTACCTTTCTTTCAATAAAGACATTTACACTGGAACAGAAAGGACATCTTGTCATTGAAAAATGGCTTATATATACATAGTAAATATATATATCTGATCGTCTGACTGCAGTATGGGTGGAAATCCTGCCCTAGCATGTGGATAGATAAAATAGCCCAATAGATTTTATTATCTCTAATTTCTGTGCTCAGTGCGTTTCAAGTATGGTCTGTCTGTAGGTGTTTCACACCCAATGTAAAAGCAACAGCCATTTAGTTTGTTACAGTGCCACCCCTGCCAAGGAAACCTTGATTAGTTTTATATAAAACTATAAAGAAAATCAAAGGTACCTCCGTGGATTGACTGAAGTCCTGTCCAGCTCAGACATAGCATGGAAGAGTACGAGCTCTGGTGCTTATGGAAGCTCCCACTGCAAACACTAAAGTACGGATTTTATCAGAAGACATTTCTTAGAAAATAATTCCTTTAGGTGGTTTTCTCTTAATCTCATGAATACTTTTCTTATTTGGACTGCCAGGTTCCTATAAGTGGAAGGAAATGTGGCACTGTGCTGTGGTCCAGTTGACTACTGCTTGCCACCATGGAGGTGACTTTATTTCACTGCTGCTATATTTACAAAAATCACCAATGAAAAGTCCATATCCTCTGCAGATACCACATAGTTACCACTGTTCTTTCCTATTCTAAGTATAGTGTCTCAAATAATTCCTATATACATTTTATTTTAAATCATGGCAAGCTTCAAGGTGGATGTCTAAAAATGGAATTATTGGAGCTGTTGCTATTTTTTTATTATATATGCTTTATGAATATGGCCCACCGTCTTTCCCTATATAGTGTGCTTTTAAAAATGTTGAAGTTTGTCTTGAAATGAGCTCCTGGAGGTACTTCCAATTCACTGTATTAGCCAGCCTCTTTTTTCCATATCCAACTTACTCCTATGTATGATGTGCCCCATCTTCCCTTTAACAGGCCAACCATGAAAGGATGACTGCTGAAAAACAAGGGTGTTTCTGGGACATGCCCCCAAAGAGGGAAGCAAAATTTGTGGCCATGGAAATGTCTACCTCCTGTAGGATGTGCCCAAGGCAGTTTGGAACAATCCACAGCAGGGAACACCATGAGAAACAAGATCATCGCTTCACAGCCAGCAAAAGAGGTACCGCTGCTGCTCGGAACAGACGGGAAGTTCTGCTAGAGTGCACTGGCCATTAGGGAGGGAGCATCAAGGGCTAAATACCATCAGTGTCAAATGCTTTCACTGGTGAGATCACTCCCAAGATGGTTAATTTTCCTTGACCATTTGACTCTTATCCAGCAAAACTCTTCCTGAAAGAGCACCGAGTCGTGTGGGGTGCTGATTGTTCTCAATGCCCACTGTAGTTGATAGGAGTTGAGGGTATGTAGCACCATGCAGGATGGGACACTCACACTGGTAACTCTAGTTACTGGTAACCAACTAGTTACAACTAGTGTGTCTGGTGAGGACTTGTGGTGGTGGTTACAATGAATCTCCTCATTTTGCAGTTATGAAATATAATACCTCCTTGCTTTGAGACTGTCTACAGGGCTGGGCATTAACATTTTTGGTATAAATAAATAGATATGGCACAATGTTCCGCTAGTAAATGAATCTACATCAGAAGCTACAGAACAAAAAGCGTATTGAAAATAGACATCATCATTAGTTTGTGTTCACTGTCACGACCTTGTCTTACCCAACCCTCCCTTAGCCATCAGGCTTGTTATTTTAAATGTTGGAGAGGGATATGGATAAGAAATAGCTTGTGCTATTGTCCTCATCCACATTTTGTACTTCTCTGGCAATGAAGCTCCCTTGGAATTCTTAGTGCTTGATCAGTTTGTAGACATTCTTCACACACGTGGAAAGTGTGGTTTTTTTTTGTTTTTTTTTTAATTAGAGGCCTTTAGGAAAGGCACCCTACAGCCAAACGCATTTTTTGGCATACAAGCTGGAGTTCTATTAAATAAATAACAACCACACAGTAACCAAACATAAAAGTGGAATGTGTAATTCTTACAGTAACGGGCCAGCTGCCACAGAAACAAGCTGCTGTTTGATCCAATCAGTGTTTGCTGACCCAAAGGTTATAAAATCATTGCCTCAAGCCATCTGAAAACCATCTGGCCCACTAAGATGTGGGTGATAGACATGACCATAAAACCAAAACCTCGAGTCCCATAAAGAAGATTGGAGCAGCCCCTAGGCTGAACTCTCAGCAGTCTCCTCCAGTAGATATGACTATCTTTATGGCTGTCCCCTTGTTACAACAATTTAGTCTTGGAGAGGACTATTTCTCGCTCCAAACGCTCTCAGCCAGAACTGGCCTGACTTTTCCTACCTGTAAAAACTACGCTACCATCAGATGCCACTAGCAGCTGCTTGCTTGGCATCCCACCAAGCCAACCACTCACAAATACCTCTCCTGTCATAATCGAATGCCCAGGATAAAAATGCCATAACTGATGTCCAACAAATGCCCTTTGTGGGTGGAACAGTCCTGGGCAAGCACATGATACACCAGTGCTCAAAGCCTTTCTCATTTCTCAGTCTACATTTTCGCGAGCCTGTTTACCACAACAGCCAAGGAAACTCCTTTCCATGTCTGGGCTATGTCATTTTGTAACCAGCACCATAAGGCTCAGGAAGGCACAACCGCTCTGCACACAAGACCTAACAATCTAGCTAATCTTTGTAAATAGTTTAGGGTGACTTTAACCGAACTATTAGCCTTCCCCTAATCTGTTCCCTTCGTTGATCAACCTTCACGGCTGGGAAGTGAGACACTCTAGTCTCTACTGATTACTGTGCCCAGGTGTGTAATATATTATTTGGTTCCTCTGTTTTCTCCTATGCCAGTGGAATCCCGAGACACTCTGTGGTGGAACAAATTGTTTAAAGCAAGGCTTTCCAATGCCTGAATCTGCTAAGGCTGAGAAACAAAACATTGTCCAGGTCGTGTGCACAATAGGTCACATCCATGTCTTTCCATTCTAACAAGATACTAAATAGTTCAAAGGAAAATGACAATCACCTGGGCATGCCCTTATCAGAATGCTGAAAGCCCCATCAAATCAAAAGCATTAGAGTGAACCAGCAATAAATAAAAAGCTGCCTTCATACCACAGGCAGGGGGCATGTGATTAAAAGATGGTTACTTTACTGAGCAATTCTGCAAGTCAACGAGATTGTTATTCAAACCCTTCCATGTACAGGCCAAATGATGAATCAGTCCAGACTTTCTTGGCACCACCGCCAGTTACGAAATCTTCAAATTGTTAAAGGGCCCCGTCAGAAGTCCTGTCACTAGAACAGATCTCACTTCACCAGCTTTCTTTTCCCTTACAAATTCTGGAAGAGTAGGTAACGTCAAATTAGCTGACAGAATCCTTTACCCATGATGAGGCATTCTAAAGCCCCTTTTTAAAATCCCCACCACAGAATTCCACCTACCTTCTGATCGTGCAACCCTGCAATAACACCAGTAGGGAAAGCAAATTAACATGAGTACGGGACCCTTTGTCCTTAGAGAATCCTGTTTTAGGGCCTCCTGGTGGTTGGCCAACCTTCCCATTTTTCTTGCCCTTGCTAGGACCTGTGTCCTTCCAATAAGAACTTCTCCCGCATGCCCTCACTGCACTTGGAGAATTTGTGCAAGAATCTCCATAGCTGTTTTCAGCAGGTGCCTCTCCAAGAGGGCCAATAAAACTCTTTGCCTCTCCCAATGTGTTCCTAGTCTCCTGGTACTGGGAGGCCACTGTCTGTAATCTGCTAGGGAATAGGCCGGAAGGAGATCATATAAACCCACAGCTGGATGTAGTGGGTGTGGAAGATGATTTTAACTGTGGTATTTGGGGTAAACTTGAGAAGGGGAAGCAGATAATCTGGGAATGAGGAATTTGTAATAGTTAAGATATGAGAGAGAGAGAGAGAAAAGGGGTGTGCTCGGGTTTTAGCAGTGAAGATAAAAAGGAAGAGGCAGATTTAGAGACAGTGTAGTGGAAAAATGTCAGGTTTTGAGGTATTATACTAATGATTTTTTACTTTACACCACATCACTTGTGGGTCCTTGGGCATTGAGTAATAGCTATCTGCCACAGCTGATTTAAAAGAAAGCAAGGAATTTATAACATTATTATTATTATATTACAATCATATCTGTTCTGGAGATGAATTTTACTCAGTTTGAAATGACCACGAAATGAGAGCTTAAGTCCTTTTCAAGCAAATTAGTGATCAGACTTTAATTTACTTTCTCTGCAGCTCAAATGGCCACTGGATTGTCACCTGGTAATATCTTGGATTATAAAAATCCAACAGAACTAAAGAGATTTGTAGAAGAAATGCTTCGACCCATTCCAGGCCCTGCAAGCATTGCCTGTGCAACAGAAATAGAGGCAGTTATTAATTTGCTCAAGGAATGCTTTCCATTACCCGTAGCTCGGCTCATCAAGGTAAACATGATTTCCTCTTTTTATTGCGGTTCAACAAAATAGCATTTCCTTCATTTGGCAAGGCGTTGCAGTCCGTATGTATCTGTACCACAAACTCCTCTTGTGTCCCAAGAGTCCAGAAGGAGTGATCACATAAACAGTGAATTTCCTTTGGGTTTAGATTCAAGTCTGACCCTTAGCATTATTTGGATCCACCATATTTTCTGAGGATTTAATCCTTTTAAAAGACTAGCATTTAGTTTCTTGCATCTAAATATGAGTTGAGCCTATGGTAATAATCTTTCCTCTACCTGTAATTGCTCTTTTAGACCAATTATACTAATTGTGTAAATCTGGATTTACACAATTTTTTAAGGGAAATTACTGGCTCATTTAGTTCTCCAGAGGTCCTAAAGTGACATCCCTAGAGACTGAATATTCTCACAGGACTGATGTAGTACAGTATCAACTTTCCCGTAACACCCTGTCATTGTACATCAACTTTATTCTGAAGGAACCATTTTTAGGGGTGAGACGGCAATTCTACTTCCATACCCATTCCATATGAAGCCTGTTTACTAAGAAATTAGTGGTGCATTTCTGTTGCAGACAACTGTCTGCTAAGAACTGGCCTGAGATTTCTAACTGATTATAAACACCCCTACCTGTAGTGTGGCCATTGCATTATTGTAAGAATGCTCTCAGTACCAAATACATGAGGATGTACTCATTAGCATGAGTAGGGGTTGCCTAGTTGGGCCCTATGCTCTTACTACAGTGATTGTATCAAGCAGAACTCTAGATGTGTATTGATAGATATGCTCTAGTTTAAAATGTACTTAACAAAATAAAGAGAATGCGTTTGGCACCCAACATTGGGATGCGATTTTTATTAGGTTAGAATCTGTCAGTTACTAATAAGTACTTCTGCATTAGAAAATAAACTCTTTTGACACCAAATTTCAAAAAGGCTCTCACTGCCTTTCTCCTCTGCCTCCCCCCAAACCCCCTCAACATGGTTGACTACAATTTGAATACTGGCATAAACTGGGTTAAACCATATTCAACACCCAGTGAAGAAAACTTGATTTGCCCTTGTGATTTGGGTGTTGAACCCAATTCCATTCCTATAGTATATACCACCAATGATTCTGTGAATTCTGTTACTAATATAGGGCCTGATCCAAAGTCCATTTGAAAGACCCAGAGGTCAGGCCCACCTTGTGTCTCACCTTAGTATCATGTAAACTATAAATTACTTGCAAGTAGGTAGACAAGACAGTCTAAGACATTACAGAAGGCCTGCTTTACCAACATTGCAAAAATGTCCTGTTTACGGAAAAAAATCAAGTGCTAATCATCTTTCTGGCCTATCTTACATAACAGGGAGGCTCATATATAAAAGGAACTGATACACAAGGTTGGTCTGATGTTGATATAGTGCTATTTAGTGAAGCCTTTGAAAATCTAGAAGACTGCAAAAAGAAACTGCCAGAAGTTATAAATGATCTTGGAAAAAGACTGAAGAAATCTTCATGGGCCAGCAGGTTTGGATCATGATGGTTGTGTGTATTTTCTATGTTTAGTTAGTATTAGGGCTTTTACTTGCTCCAGATGTTACACAGGCATCTCAAGATGTGATCCCCCCCCCAGACTGCCGACTTCACAGAGCACAGCAAAATCAGAAAATAAAATGGATAAACTCAAACTAGAAAACTAGACACAAAATGGTGTGTGTACCAATACAGACATTGATAAAATTGCCATTAGAGATTTATAAGGTAGATCACACCGTCTTGTCAAGCCTTAATGATTCACCATTTTCTCCCACTTTGCACCTTCATCCTCTAGTTTCTATAGCATGAATGAAAGCAATTGAATGGGACTCCATACAGACCATTCATCTATAATGTGAAGTACTGTGCTCCTCCCTCACTTCAGTGAGCTTGTCTAGAGACTAAACATGCTCTATCCACAGTGCAAACAAATACTAGGTATCTCACTGCTTTGGCTAACCATGACACATGGTGATCCATGGTGTGTGTGTGTGTGGGGGGGGGAGGGGATACATGGAGACAGCAAACCTGGGTTTCAGGGGACTCTTGTGTCTGCTGCGCAGGAACAGGGTGTATTGTATACTCCCAGGCTGTGGGATTTTGAGGTTGTGGAAAGAGATGCGGCGATATTGCCAGTGATTAATTGGTTTAGTATGAAAGCCAAAGAGTGTCCCCTAAATATTTTTTCTCTAGTGGAGATCCCATCCAACCCAAAATGCACATGGGTTTTGTTTCCCATAAGAAGCCTCATAAAACACATTTGGGATCCTGTTTTAGATCGACCTGTTTTTATATTTAATCTTAATCCAACCTAGTGTCACTCCAGAAACTGCATCTAAATACTCCCTCTAGGGAGGAGGCACTGAGATTGTGGTGGGACAAGTTAGAGGGGAGAACTGAGGTCTATGAGTTAGGGAGGACTGGGTGACGGGATGAGCAATAAAATATAGAGGTGTTTAGCTCTGGGTCAGTGGTTTGAATCCGTCCCAAACAGAAGGGACATGAAGTTGTTAACATGGCTATGTGGCAACCTATGTGAAATATGTTTTGTGTCCTGTCCAGATTCCAGTGGAGAGGTGCTCACATCCCAAGAATGACCATGACAATAGAGAGTTATTGGCAGTCTTGAATGAGAGGCCAAGGCTTGAATTGCCATGGAAACAGGCCATTTTGCCAAAAGAGGCAGCCCCTCGAGTTCTGAGCTGAGGCACACTGCTGAGCAAAGTGTGGAAGCTTGGACCGCTACTGCCCGTGTTGTACCTGTTCAGTGAACGAAGGGATGTCTGGCGTCCCTGGGGTCTGTAATCTGGTATCTTTCATACTCCACGTTTTAGAGACCGTCCACGATGTCAATGTGGGCAGCCACAAAGCATGACCCACACTATTGAGGACGGCAAAATGGCTCAACTTCCTGGAGGTCTTCGAGCCTTGAGCATCGTTGATAAGAAAGCTGTGGCTGGCTTGGCCAGACTGCATACGCCCAATGATAGTTCCATACTGCATGAGCGTTAATTTGTACACACTCATAATGCATTTATATAAATAAACCCATGGCCTATGCCTTTTAAGTGGAAATTAATTTTAAAAACTAGAGAGGATATTAAGACACATTTTGTAGGCTCTTAAAAATATCTCCAGTTTGCATCGCTAGGTGTGGTGAAATATGTATTTTGTGTGTGTGTGTATCTCTTACTGTGAGTGGCAGTGTTTGTTCAGTATCATTCATTTTCATCGCCCTTCAGTTGTCCTTTCTAGCTGTGAATAAGTCTACACTGGGAGTGCTTTGCTATACCAGTATACTGCACTTGCAAAATGTTCCTAGTGTGGATGCAGCTTATAGTGGCAATACTGCACTTTTGCCAACAGCATATTCCGGCCTTCCCCAAATGAAGTAAGCTATCTGAGCAACAGCTTTTGCCGGCACAGCTATGACGGTCAGGGATCACACCTCTTCGCACCCCTGACTGGCGTAGCTATGTGCACAGAAGTTTGTACCGTAGACTTGGCTTAGGTTTCATTAGACTCACAGAAAAATTTCTGCCTGTTGGTCCCACTTGAAAAAAGTTGTAACTGGACAGAAGCATTTCAGCTTTATCAAAACAAAATGTTTTGGATGACCTGAAATTCAATTTTTTTATTTCACTTTATTTGGAATTTTGATTCATAGGAAATGTCAATGTTTGTTTTCTTTATTTATTTTAATTGATGTTCCATTCTGTAATGGCAAACATCTTGAAATCACAAAACTTCCCTAAAATGAAGAATCCAATTCCTGGACAGCTCTGCTTTTATTTATTTTTATATATATATATATAATTACTTTATATGTTCAAACCACAGTTCCCACTGACTTCAGCTATATCTGGGAGTGCTCAGTACTCTGCAAATCAAACGTCGGGGCCTCAAGTCAAGCACTCAGAAAAGGAGGAATAGACAATTTGTGATCACCTGTGACAAGCTGATTAAGTGACTTGCCTAGCAATACATAAGGACTCTGGGGCAGGGACAGGGATAGAATGCCGTTCTCCAGGGCAGAATTCGCTTTACCCACGGGACCCTCTTCTCACTTTCTGTAGTCCCCTGGCTCATTCACTACACACCATCCAGCTTCTGTAACAAATGGGCAGGGATCCTTCACTACACAACTCTGATCCATCCCCAGCACAGGTCCATTTTGTGCATGGTTTGAGGCAGAGATCTTGTGGAAAATTAGTATATGATAATGTAATTAAAGATTGTATCATACTGTATACTCTCAAGGGGAGCACAGGCAACCTTAATTCTGACATTTCTGAACTTTGCACTGCTTGACTTTGTAATTGAATGATGATCTTTTATCATAGTTGTTGTGTATAGTTACTTAGTATTTTTCTTCAGTTTTTCTTTAAAACTTTTTAATGTGGCATCTTATTGACATCAGCAGGGTTGGAACATTTAGCTCAACTACACAGACCTCTGCCACGTTAACAAACAGAGTAACTGGTGGCAGTAATAGGTTAATAGCCTCTGTGCGGAGTAGTATGAGAGGGGGCTGAGACACACATACTTTGCCAGTGGGTTTCACAGATATTTGCTGACTGCAGAGGAGTGGTGAGACTCAGGAAACTTGGGTTCCATTGTTCTCAAATAGACACCGGGGGGGGGGGGGGTGGTGTTTGTTCTCTAATAGTCACAGACTGTCTGTTCTTCCCCAAAACTGGACCTATGAAGGTACGTGTGGTGATCTCTAGGTTTTTTGTATGTAGCTGACTGTAGGGTTCCACTGTTGAAGTTGATCATGGTGTCCAGGAAGTGGAGACTGATATAGGAGTGTTCCAGAGGGAGTTTAATGGACAGGTGGTGTAGTATGTCTGTCTTGGCATTTCCTCTTATTTTTACCACCCAGCAGCAAAAAGGAAGAATATGACAAAGCCACTTACACTGCCAGCTAGTTTGAGAAATTGACCTTCGTTTCCTATTAACGTGAGGTTTTGCATCTTATACATGTCAGTATATGTATTGCTATGAGATATTTATAAATTACTAGCTTTATAAAAGAAATACGAAGGGCCAGACTGGCCACTGGTGTAAACAAGCATGAGTTTTCTGACTTTAGTGGTGTTTAATTCATTTACACTGGTGGTTAATTTGGCCCTGAGACTTCCGTGTGGCCTTTTGCAAATAGCATACAGACTGATATTTATTTTTATTTCTGAGGGAGGAGACTTTCCAGCCACCTTCCTCCATCCTTACTACACAGTAGAAAGGATTTAAACCTTTGAACCCTTCCTTCCCCCAGTATTAATGTTCAGTAATATTTTTTAACTAATGCTTGTTTTAGGATAATGATGGAGAAAAGGACCCAGTTATCCTTACGGTTTCATTTCAAGTGCTATAAGAATCACCATGGTCACTCATTTGATATCATGCCTTGCTATGACATGCTGGGGCCTGCACCATCAACAGGTAGGGGATGAATGTTTTCCTTTGGGGAGAAACTTTCTTTATCAGGGAATGATCACTCATGACCATTTATACCCATCATATAGCTCTATAAATTGCATAATGTTCCAGCTCTGCCTTGTGACATCCAGGCTATAGATCTGTTTTAGTGTTGACAGTTATAGTAGTCTCCGTAGACTATACTGTGAGAGAATTTGGGGGGAAACGGCACTTTTGCCTCACTACTTGCTAATGATTGTGATGCTTTTAAACGCCAAGCACCTTCCCATACATACATACACAAACACACTCTCTCTCTCTCTATGCAGGAACCATCAAACACCTATAAACTAGGTATTCAGATGCAATGTCTAATTTGTGCAATTCTTACTGTACTGAGTTAATAGATTCCATTCCATAATGTATTTCTAGATATACTTCATATCTCTTCTTAACAACTTTAGATGTACGAGAATCATTGGATCTTTATCTGGCATAAAGGGCTTGATTTTCAAAAATGACATAGCCATTGCAGGTATGTCTACACTGCAGTTGGGAGCTGTGAGCTAGCTTACTACTAACAGGAATGAATCTACAACAGCACAAGCTTGCCATTCAGCATCCCGGGTGGGCTTGTGATCTGGTCCCATTTTTCTGCTGCCTGTGTGCTATGGCTTCTCTGCTATTTTTAATGAGCTAATTTGAACAAAGCTAAGGAGGGTTTGCCTACACATGCTGCAATCACACCTCCAACTGCAGTGTACGCATACCCTGTGAATGCAATATCTGCAGTTGCACGCATAAATCAGGTACGTATATAGGTCACTGATTCAGAGCGATCTGGATCGTTTGGTAAACTGTGTGCAGACAAACAATACATGTTTTCATATGACCAAATGTAAATGTATACATCTGGTAACAAAGAATATAGGCCATACTTACAGAATGAGGGACTCTATCCCTGGAAGCAGTGACTCTGAAAAAGATTTGGGGGGGGGGGGGCGAATAATTGGCTGAACAGTTTGATGCTGTTGCCAAAAGAGTTAACACTATCCTGGAATGCATAAACAGGGGAGTCTTGCATAGGAATAGAGAAGTTATTTTACCACTACATTTAGCACTGGTGTGATGGCCGCTGGAATACTGCTTCCAGTTCTGGTGTCTACAATTCAAGAAGGATGTTGATAAATTGGAGACAGTTCAGAGAAGAGCCAAGAGAATGATTAAAGGATTGGAAAGCATGCCTTATAGTGACAGACTCAGAGCTCAATTTATTTAGCTTAATAAAGGGTCAGTTAAGGGGTGACTTAATTACAGTCTGTAAGTATCTACATGGGGAACAAATATTTAGTAAAGGGCTCTTCAGTCTAGCAGAGAAAGGTGTAACACAGTCCAATGGCTGGAAGTTGAAGCTAGACAAATTCAGACTGGAAATAAGGGGTAAATTTTAACAACCAGAGTAATTAAGCATGGGAACAATTTACCAAAGGTAGTGGTGGAATTTCTATCACTGCCAATTTCTGAATCAAGATTGGATGTTTTTCTAAGAGAGATGCACTAGGAATTATTTTGGGGAAGTTCTGTGGCCTGCGTTGTACAGGAAGTCAGATTAGAAGATCACAATGTTCCCTTCTGACCTGGGAATCTTTGAATCTATGAAAAACATGCAAATAGATAATTAGTCACAACTAACTGTTGACATGGTTGATGTTCATGCAGTCTGAATAACTGTATGCATATCGTGCAAATTTTTTTGTACATTCAATAATGTATATTTTTAAAAAATTGGTCCCAATTTTTAACTTTAAAAATCATTATTATAATTTGCCTTTTTCCACACAGATTGTGGAACAAACTAAAGTAAGGATGCCCAAATCAGGAACTTTCCTAATAGGGGAGCATTATTTTAATCGTGTGTGTATGCATATGCAGAATGTATAACCGCTATCAACCAGAAAATATCGATATCTATATATATCAATCTATATGGGGAGAGCGGGAGGAAAAACCCACAACCCACTACCAGTTTTTTGGATAATCTCTTGCATAGGAGATTAAATCTGTTTGTTAAACAAAATATTCTCCTAATAACATTACTGGATCTTGCATGTTTTTGTGTGCCACCAAACCTGGAATGAATTTAGTCTGGACATGAAGTGGGCTTGTTAATGTTATGGGCTTGTGCGATATTTAACAGGATTTTATAGCTGTTATGAAACCTCACTATTTAAAACAAAAAAGTAAAATATTAGGGAATGCAGTCTTAGCCTTTTCTTGGTGTTAACAGGTTTAAAACAGAGCTTTTACCACAAGATCTATCTCTGTAATGACACTGATGAAATCCAGCTGTACTCAATGTGCTTGCTGCAGTACCAGGTTGAGTTTATCAAGGCATCTACCATGGCGGTGAAGGTCCTGATTCGTTTGGTTAAGCACTGGTTCAGGACTTCATTTGCTAAACCAACAGCACAAAATAAGTATGTAACTAACACTTGAGCCTCTTCTCCTTTTAACATCCTTATGTTTTTGAAGACTGAACAGTGAGTACTGTATAATGGATTTTACATAATGTGCGTATTATGCTTCTCCGCTACATCTTACTGGCTGTTTTATAACTGAACTAGAATGTGATCCAATTAGACAGTGCCCTCGAGCAAGAAGATGGAGAGGTGCACAGCTGTGCTAGTGCGATTAATATATTGGCATGGCATTCTCTTTTTCCAATTAAAGTGACTCACTGTTGATTGGCATAAAGGACCCTCCACCTTTACGGCTGACAAGACAGCTTCTGCAAATGCATGACTTGGTGGACTTTTCAAACCTTTCCAAACCAAATAGAGCAGAAATCTGGCACACACTGTTTAAAAGGTGTGTAGCAAATCAGCTGAGTAAGCAGAGCCTTTTACAATAAGTAACTTCTGCTTATTTATGAATTCTGAATTACTGTTCTGAACAATTAACCTAGTCTGTAGGTGTTAATACATTCTGGAGACTAAAGTGAAGGAAGAATGGTTTTGTAGATAACACACTTGATCGGAACTCAGGAGATCTCTGTTCCATCTTCAGTTCTGCTTTAGTGTTCCTGTGTGACCTTGGGCAAGTCAGTTAATCTTTCTGTGCTTCAGTTCCTGTCTACGAAATAGGGCTATAATAATAATACTTCCTTAAGTCACAGCGATCTTGTGAGGATAAATTCATTAATGTTTGTGACACACCAGATACTACTGCAGTGGAAGCCATAAAAGGAACAAAGTGTGTCTGCACTCTGCCCGCTGTGACCTTCATGTGGTTCTCTGTCCTCTCTGTTTAGATTATCACTGCTGTCTCATCTGTTCAGGAAGGACAAGCACTAATGGCCATTTAAACTATTTAAGAAACTACTTTTGTGACTCACTATATAATAAACACTATCTGGATAGAAACCCTATCTGTAGCATGTGATTTCTAGAATACCATATGTTTTTCTTGCTCTACCCCCTTTCAGAGCAGTTAGATGTAGGCATATGTGCCTCTATGTATCACTTTTTAAAAAAGTAACAGCAACATGGTCTACTAACTGCTTCTGTCTTCCTCTTCTGAGCTATGTGATCCCCTCTTACTATATATCCCCCGGCTTCTGACTCCTTCAGATGAACTGAAAAATCTGTGCAACCATAATTTCTTCCAACAAAATGCCCAAGGCAGGTATACCATGAAGGGTTACACCAAACATATTTGTTTGACAGCTAGAAAGTCTCTGATGTGCAGTGACCTAGACAAACTTGGGCACAGGACTAAATATTTTTTATCAAATTCAGCGTAAATTTATTTTCTAAGCAACTAATCCAAATTTAGTAGGTAACTAGCAGATAACTGCTATTAATATTGATCCTCACAGACATATGATTGATTGGTAAAATAAGAAGCTCCTGTACTTAAAAAAAACAAACCAAAACAAAAACACCTTTCACGCTCAGAGTGAACCTGAATCTAGAAATGGGCTTGATATGCAAAGTTTGGATCTGGATTCAAACTGTCCTAATGTGTGGGTGGTTTGGATCTGGGTTTTGGTGTCTGGCTATCTAAATCTGAAGCAAAACTACTGCGGGACTTTAAAAAGTTGGTCAATTTACATTTTCTTTTGTTCACTTCTGCCTTTGCAATTACAAACTGTGGCTGACAGATTTTTCACATTCCATTTCTGACGTGAACACAATCATCCTCACTTCTTGGGATGATTGTTCACTCTAATGCTGAACTCCAAATTTGCTGACTCATCACTGATTTCAGCTCTTTCCTCTTTAGCTGTTTTCAGATGGGCCAGATTCACGTCAGGATTTGCACTGGAAAAACAGCACCAGCAGCCAACATTTTGCCAAGGGGGAGGAGGGCTCCAATGGCCCTACAGCCAGCCTGCTTTTTGCATAAAAAATAGCCAGCGCTCCTCACAGTGGTAGTGTGACTTGGGGTGATTGGTGCATTTCCCTATTAGCCTCCTCTGGCAGGGCTCTGATGAAAGTCCCCTGTGGAAACTAAAGCTTCCTTCTCCAAGGGAACGAAATATGCTTTACCTCTCTGCCCGCTGTAATAGTCCTCACGGGTGAGGGAAGGGCATTTAGCATCTTCCTGCAGTACTGGAGATGCATCTGGTCTCAAGTGGTGCTGAGGGTAAGTTTTGTATGCTGAGTAAAGCTGATGTGTAAGTGAAAGATTCTGTGCATCTTGCTGTGTGGCTGAGGAAGTGACCGTGGTATGAAAAAAATCATGAATTACACTGGTGCTGTTTGCTTTACCTCCCTGCACTAGCTGAGGGATAGAGTAGATGAGCTACTAGATTATAGAAATAGCAAAGACCTATGTTTCAAGACTGGCCAATGAAAGAATGACCCCTCCTTGACATTGAGAGGAAAAGATTGTTTTGCTAGTGACTGATTCTTCATTGTACCAAACCACTCCTGCTTCTTGGGCTGATTGCAATTCCCCTCATGTCTGCAAGAGTTAGAAGCTCTTTTCATTTATCATAGATATTCAGCCAGTGTTGGGAATACGTTTTACCTAATATGTTTGCTGCAATAAATGTCACACTTTTATTGAGATGGGTCAGTTTAAGAGCAATATATACAGAATAATATCTTGATTGCTGTGTGTACTCTGATTCAGATGTGCCATCTAATATTTTCTCTTGTGATGAATGTGAAAAAAAATCCTGTATGAAAGGCCAGAATTCACCAAGACCAACATCCATTCTTTTGGGAAATTATTCCTTTCAACAGGAAGCATACAGTGCTTTGCTCTTTTAGTACTTCATCTGAAGCCCATACAAGCCAGTGGGGACTCTGTCCATTGATTTCACAGGGTTTTGGGTTAAGCCCACAAGATATGTCCACACTGCAATATAAGCCCAGGGTTATTAGAACTCGAGTTAACAGACCCTAGATATGTTTTACCTTGGGCTAGAGTATCTACACTCATTTGTAATCTCAGATTAGGAATTGTTGAAAACTGGGTCCCAAACTGTGTCCAACCACCCATATCCCAGACTCCCTAACACCTTCCCAGAATGTGGCTGCCCTAGCCCTTTGTTTCTGATGCAGTGAGGGAAAACTTGACTGTTCAGAGGACAAAGAAAATCAGTCCATGGGATTGTGGAATACTTTTGGTGGACTTCCAGAGTATGAGTCCAATGGAGCTGTGTCTACACTGCAAAAGCAATAGGGCTTGAACCTTGAGTCCTGGGTGGACTCAGACTCAGGGGTCCTGGAATCCTGGGTCCAAACCCTGGGTTGGGATGATTTGCATGTAGGCAGAAGTGGAGTTAAGCTTGAGCCTGAATTTGAACCCTGGACTTAAATTGCAGGGTAGATATACCCTTAAATTATACCAAGACTTCTTGGGTATGTCTACATTGCAATAAAACACCTTCAGCAGGGCTAAGGCTGTGGGGCTGATTAGTGTCAATGTTTGGGATCAGGCTGATGCCTGGGCTCTTGTACCCTCCCCCCGTGTGGGGTCCCAGAGTCTGGGAGCCAGCCTGAGCTTGAATGTCTGCACGACAACTGTATAGCCTCATAGGCAGAGCCCTGTGAGCCTGAGTCAGCTGACTTGGGACAGTTGCAGGTGGTTTATTGAAGTGTAGATGTTCCCTCGGAGTCTAATTTTTGTACCAGTGAAGTCAAATGGGAGTTTTGCCCTCCACTTCAATAGGAGCAGAATCGAGGCCTTAAACTGAAGCCATCTGACTTTTGGTGGTGTATGGTCTGTCTCTTTTCTTCTCCTCACCCAATGCTACAATGTAATCAGAATAAATTCTTTACAATGTAAAGAATACATGGACAAAACATTCAAAAAACAGTAGGAGAACGCTTCAACCTCTCTGGCCACTCAGTAACAGATTTAAAGGTGGCAATTTTGCAACAGAAAAGCTTCAAAAACAGACTCCAACGAGAAACTGCTGAGCTCGAATTAATATGCAAACTAGATACCATTAACTTGGGTTTGAATGGAGACTGGGAGTGGCTGGGTCATTACACATATTGAATCTATTTCCCCATGTTAAGTATCCTCACACCTTCTTGTCAACTGTATAAATGGGCCATCTTCATTATCACTACAAAAGTTTTTTTTCTCTTGCTGATAATAGCTCAACTTAATTAATTAGCCTCTTACAGTTGGTATGGCTACTTCCACCTTTTCATGTTTTCTCTGTGTGTGTGTGTGTGTGTGTATATGTATGTGTAGGTATATATTTGTGTGTGTGTGTGTGTATATGTATATATCTTCTTACTCTATGTTCCATTCTATGCATCCGATGAAGTGGGCTGTAGCCCACGAAAGCTTATGCTCAAATAAAACTGTTAGTCTCTAAGGTGCCACAAGTACTCCTGTTCTTTTTAATGTAATCAGAGGCATTTCTGATGGTCGTAAATGGTTCCAATTCTTTCTTTACCATATTGTTTTAGCTATTAGGCCATGGAGCTAGTGATTTGGCTTGTGACTTCTGGCATCCATGGCTCAGCTTACACAGCAGAATGTATGGCATATTTTTGATGCATTCTGTACCTGATCTGGACACATTTGTAATTTAATCACAAAGCTGCTCTCTCCTTTTTACTGATCAATTTTCTTTATTATGCAGAATAAAATAAACTTTTCAGTGCCCCCATTGAGGGGCCTGACTAGGGACAACAGCATAATGATTGCAATGGATAACAAACAACATGAAAGTGCAAAGCTAACTTTTGTTGCTTGTTAGTGTTTGTTTTTACTTGCATTTTGTTTGTAAGAGTTTCCTGTGTAGACTTTGATGTGCTAAGCCTGTGTTTTATGAATTTAGGTTTCGCAGGCTTCCTTCTTCCTATGCTGTAGAGCTCATCACAATCTCCATCTGGCAGCTGGCAGGGAAGCCAGTCTTTTTCAGTCTGGTTCAGGGAATGAGAGCTATCCTGAAGCTTCTGGTTAGATACCCAGAAATGTGCATTGTTTGGCACAAACACTACAGCCCAAACTCTACAATTTTCAAAAAGGTGATCCAGAAGCAAACCAGGTAACTATATGACAAAATATCTCCTGTCATCTTAATGTAAATATACCCACCAGACAGGCATAGCTGCAGCAGCTGAATTCTGCTTCTGTCCTCAATAGTTCATGGGGAAAAGGAGTCCCCTTAACTCATGGGAGGCAATGCAACTTTCCATTAAGAGATTACTAACATGCTTTAAAGAGACACACAATGTCTCCATAGTTTGTATCAAAACCTATTTACAGAGGGGCACTCCCTTTACTATTCTAGCTAGAGACTGTACACAGAAAGTGAAATTTACCCCAGTACATATCACCTGCACAAGCGGCTAAACATTAAAGGGAAAATCTTCTGTAACTAGTTGATGGGCAGATGCATGTGAGGGAAGAAAAATACTTCCATCTGCCCCACAGGCTATGTGGCATGAGGTCCTCCGCTGCTGCAATTGTCAGGAGAAGGGTCCCTTCTGGAAGACCTCCAAAGACATATAAATAGGCTTGAGATGATTCTGTTTTTATCAGTAAATGTTAGTAAATGTCAATTTCGCTGTACGCACATAAACTGACAAATTCCACTAATGATAAAAAATTACAGATAGACAAAGAACATGCTGCTTGAGAACTTATTAGAGTTTGATTTAAGAATATTTACTTTGCATGGTTTCACATCTGAAGTTGACAATTTGTGTTTTAACAGTTAAACTGTCATTAAATAATTATCTGAACTCCTCCCCATAATTTCATCAAACTATGAAATTTAAATTAATGATAATCTGTAGAAATGCTTAAATAAACATTCAAACATGTCAAAATTATAAACAGAATTGAATTCTGCCAGGCCTATGTATAAGACAGGGCATTACTGTGCTATCTAGAAAACATGTTCCAAATTATGGAATTTACGAATGCTATTGTCAATTTCTGGCAAGCTAGAAGAGATCCACAGTCCTGCCACACTGAAGCTGCTTTTTGTATTTACTTTTACTTACTGTGTGTGAAGTACCTAGCACAATAGGGTCCTGGTCCATGACTGGGGTCCTAGGTGCTACCATAACACAAACAAATAATAACTTTTTAAAAAAATCCTAGGAAATTCCATGCAAAAAATGTATTAAGAGAACATGGAGATTCCATGATTAAATAAGTAAATCAGGAAATGACACAGTTTAAGATTTCATTGTTCTGTGATTGTACAGCTCCAGGGCATCCTGCTTAGGGCTTCTAAGTGCTCAGGCAACAAATAACAATTATGTGCTGCTTGCATGTATGTTAATTTAATACATGTATTTAATGCATGTATGTCAATTTAATACATGTTATAGAGTACATTTTTTACAGCCTTAGATATATGTTGTGTAGCATCTTACTGTAGTTTTAACTTGCACGAACAGTACTTCCGTATGATACCATCTCTCTGAATTGACTTGATAAACTTTTTTTTATATGTTGAGTTCTCTTCTCTCGAAAGCATGTATTTTAATAGTTTTGTTAGCATCCGTATGAATGTTCCTTTCAACCAATATTACAGTCTTCCAGAGGTGCAGTTCTAAGCATTAAGCAGTCAACTATGCTGCAAAGAAAGGCAGTCTATAAATATGGCAGCAAATTTTCCACCATTACTCTCTATTATATATGTTATGTGTAGTATTGCTCGTAGGTACAGTTACTAAGTATCTTTCATATAAATGACTTGCATGGGCTCTGCTTGATTGGAACACAAGATGCCACGTGGGTCTAATGCTGTAGAAAAGTTGTATGGTGATATCTTGTATCATTTTTACAATGTGATCATGTAATTAATGAGACTGTATTGTCATGTACATACACAAGAGGCAGAATTAAGGATGCTCATTCAAATGTAACTTGGCATTTTCTGTCTTTTTGTATTCTGTGCAATCTTACTACTTCTTTAATATAAGGAGAATAGATTGTTTTAAACTGTAATATAAAGTTCAGGTGAATAATCCTGCATCAATAGTTCTACTGTTTGACATATTTAAAACTTTAAAGAAATAATCATGGAATAAGAGTACCTAGGGGTTTACATACATTTCCCCATGAGTCTGTCCCTTTAAATTAGTAAGTAACATGACCAGAGAAAACAGATAATGCTATACGATTCTAAAAGCAGAAGGGATTGAAGAGTGAAAAGGTCAAACTCCTCCCAGCTTTTAGCCTTGTGTCCTGTGTATTATCAAGTTCCCCCCTTTCTTTGCTTTCTTATGTCGCAAAGACAATCAGCACATCTGTTGGGGGGGCTTAATTTATTACTTCAGAGAAGGAGGAGTAAGAGAGAAGTGGTACAAGGTGTTAAGGACAATATTACAGTAGTGATAGACTATATAAAGCAAAACGTAATGTCTGTCTACTTTCAAGCACTATATATGTCTTCAGTTATCTTGACTTTCTGACATTTTTGAAACATCAGCCTTTTTCATCTTATCACAAAGTGCTGCTTTCCAATGCTATTGGACTAGCTTTTGGTTGGTTACCCACTAACATCAGAGCTACAGTTTGGGTCTTAGTAAATTGCTAGATCTCACCTCTTGGTATTGATCATATTGATTCTTATTTTTCTCTCAGGCCATTTGTTTTGGATCCTGCAAACCCAACATTTAATGCGTGTGAGAACAGCAACGCTTGGGATGAAGTGGCTCATGTGGCGAGACGGAGCCTCCTTAAGCCTCTTTTTAATGGTGTGCAAGCAAAGGAGCCCTGGCTTTTTACAAATGGCTGGTAAAAAACCAACCAGGCTAACACTTTCTCTGAAGTCCTGTCAAATAGGTTTGCCAAGGCATAGGAGACAAGTCTGCCAATAGGAATATTCCACTATAAAGAAATGTAAATAAAAAACAGTGGAGTGTGTGTTGTTTTCTCTCTAATCTACTTAACAATTCTTTGTCATTACTTCTGAATGAACCAGACACAATCCACTCGAGTCACAGGATTAAATCGTCTGCTACATTTTTATCCCTGTGTGAGGGACAAAGCTGAAAGATATGTTTCCTTATATTTGTAAAGAGTTCAAGCACCAGACCAAAGAGGGCAACATTTCATAGCTCCTACAACTTCCTTCCTTCACAGCTCACTAGGGAAGCACTGGAATTCCATAAAACTTTTGAGCATTGTTTACTTTAAAAAGGCCCATATAAAGAACTCACTGCTTACACGGTAAGATGACTATAACTCCATAACATCTGGCAAATCACTAGGTTGCAATAGATAAATGCTGGAAGGCTCTACACTAGGCTGTCTCACAATACATCGTTTATTTCCAGAAATTATGGCTGATATATCTTCTGAGTATAAGATGAAGGGGAGGTCGGAAAGATAATGAAGAGTGGAGATAATTTATGTATCCAGACTCTACCTATTGTATGGTCTACGGAGGCCCTAACCCTTTTAGTCTGTAATGACAGACTTTTATATACAGTTGCAACATAAGTAATTGGGGCTACAGCACAAAGACCCCACCTGAAGGGGAGTTGGAAAGACTGCATTGTTTGCTGGAATGATGGTTTTGCAGTGGTGGCTACTAACAACAGGAGAAACAGCATGGAGTATGGGACCTGATCCTACAAGGTGCTTGAGCATCATCAGCACTCCCGGGGGTCAAGCTAGTGGTGAGGAGGAAACACAACTGAAACAGAACAGGAGGGAAATAGAAGTGGGAAAGTAGTCAGCATCAAAAAAAATTTTTTTTCTTGAGTAGCATGCTGTGTTAGTCTTAAGGTAGTTTATATGGTTAAATTACTTCACGCTAGCACAGCGGATCATCTGGGATCCGCTGTGGATTTGGTGTCTAGTAATTTTTAATTTGGCTTTACTTTGATTCATCTATGGGCAGATAACAGTTCACATAATTGAAAGAAAGGTATGAAAAATTAAATTGTGTTGAAAAAATGGTCAAATTATTAGTCCATTTTAAGTGGCCAGTAGGACGGTTTATTTCTTCATCCAAATAAACAAATATAAAAATCAAGTTATTCCAACACTTTACCATTTACAAGCAGTTGTTTAAATACTTTTTGATGCTGAAATTATACCTTGATAGATAGGGACCAAATAGGTAGGTAAACAATTGTTATCAAATGCAAAATAGAGCATGTACTGTTTATTGATGCTGTATAAAATTTATTGTACTCCATGAATCATTATGTTTTGAAAACACATCCTGAATGAAAGCTATTTTTTCCCAAAGTGGTCCAAGCAAACTATTAGACGTTAGTGCTTTGTTAATTACAGTTGAATTTGTTCTGACAGTGTGAACACCACAGTGTCTCTCATGCTGAGAAATTAAAAATTCATAGTGTTCCATTATCTTGTATTTGTTTTAATAACATAATTGGCAAGAGTTCACTGCCTGAGATGTTAAATTGCATTGGTATATGTTTCTCAACTTAATATAGCAAAGTGTTGCTTTAAGATGCATTTCTGCTTTCACCACAGATGCTTTCACTTGAGGGTTCTCTCAGTGGGCAAAAAGTGAGAATTAAAAGCACCTTGCTGCTCCCCAGCACAGACTTCAATCCCAGCTGCTGCTACTTTTGAAGAAGCTGTTTTCTTTTCTATTCTCCTGTAGAAGCTCCTAGTACGATAATTAAGAGGGAGTGGTAGTGTTTCTTTTCTTACTAAACAACTTCTACCAGAAATTTTGGAAACCTGACATTTATTTTTTTTCATTTATTGTGTATGTTATGGTAGTTCCTAGGGGCAATCTGAAAATAGACCCCAACTGTATTCAACCCTGTACAAACAGACTAAAAGGTAGTCACTACACAAAAAAGCTTGAAGACAATTGACATCTTGTCAAGATTCTTTTCTCTGCAGATAAGCTATGATTTGCTTTGCTATGCTTCCATCACCACTAGTAAGGTGAATGGTTTTCCAGCAGCAGTTCTATCATTCTTGTTGCACCATTCCTGGTTTTCTCTTTTGCTTCACAGGTGGCTACTTTCCTGGACCCTAACTTTACTTTGGATGGTAAAAGAATGAGGCAGTTTTGTTTCAAAGTATTCATTTCTCTACCTTGAAATACATGACATTTAAAAGTATTAATGGCTATATTTTCATAACACTGGCCTGCCCTACTTACACAAGAAAAATGCTAATTTAAGTCAATTCAATTAATTGAAAAAGAACTCCCAGTCAGATGATTTTATTTGAGAAAGAACTATAGAATCAGGTTCTTGGTCAGGGCGGGGGAACTACAGCCCACAAGCCACACCACGCAGCTTGGTCCTGCTGTAGCTCTCCAGCTGGGCCCACACCATGTGGCTCCCAGAAGCCACAGCATAGCCCTGCTCTGGCTCCTACATGCTCCAATGAGAGCTGCAGGGGCAGTGCCTGTGGATGGGGCAGCGTGCAGAACTGCCTGGCAGCACCTCTGTATAGGAGCCAGAGAACGGACACTGCTTCCGGGAACCACTTGAGGTAAGCGCTGCTCAGAGCCTGCACCCCCTGAACCTTTCCCAATGCCCCAGCCCTGATCCCCCTCCCGCTCTCCAAACCCCTCAATGCCAGCCCAGAGCACCCACCTGCACCCCATGTCTCTCATACCCAGAGCCCAACCCCAATTTTGTGAGCATTCATGGCCTGCCATAAAATTTCTATTTCCCAATGTGGCCCTTGGTGGCTAAATGTTAGTTGCAGATCTCAAAAAAAAACAAAAAAAACCACCCTTATTACAAAATAAGCTATGGGTATTTATAATGTGCTAACACCTGACAATCAGTTATTCACACTACATTTTACATAGTATAAGTAAGTCAATCCACTCTAATTTTAGTTGGCTTTTATTTGCTTGCATTTTTGCAATAATAAAAAGTGTAAAATGTAAGACCCCGAAGTCTAGCTCTACTGCAATCCCAGGGTGTGATTGCAGCATGGAGCGACATATCTTGGCTAGCTTTAATCTAGCTAGTTCCAGTACCAGAGCATTGAAGCTGTGGCAGCATGGGCTTCAGCACAGGCTGTACAAGCCCATCCAGAACCCTACTCAGGTAGCATGAGCTGAAGCCTGTGTTGCCATGGCTTCACTGCTCTGGTACCCAAACTAGCTTGGGTTTAGACATAAAAGGTCTAAAGTCCTGTACTGGTTTGCAGTTGTAAATGTAGTGAGGCTTTTGCAGAAAAGCTGTTTTTTTTACAGTTTGTGCTGTTGGAAGAATCTTGCTACAGTAACAGTGAGAAAATAAACTACATGGACTTCAGCCATACTATTTGCTTGCATTGTCAATAGGAAACCAGAACGGTGTAGAAGAAAGAGTCTGTGGGCGTAATAGGCCCCTCTGCATAAACTATAGTCCTTCACATCACCTGGTACTAGTGATCTCTAGCTTTTTTTTATTAGGTCTGTATGAACCCTGTGACCAAATATTTTCCTCATCTCTGTACTAAGCTCTCTTGGTGAGGAAGACTTTGTACTGATCAACACAGTCCATCACTAATATGCACTAAAGTTTTCTGCAGCAATTTTCCATTCAAGTTATATGAATGGTATATTAAAGCTATCACTTAATAGACCGGAGGATTGTGTTTTTGTGCTGAGCTGAAGCTGAAAAATATTTTTTCAAAAATGTGACTACTTCAACTCCTCTAGGGAATACACAAAATGGCAAATGGCTCTATGTTAGAGTTCAGTGTTATAATCCTACTTCAGGGCAGCAGGGCTGTGCTAGTGATAGCCACTTAAGGCCAGGTCCATTTGATCATCATTTGAGGATGAGGTTACTTGGTCGCTGTAGATCTGGCTTAGGGCTAAACTCAGTATTTCCTTCTTTTCTTTGTGAAACCGCAATTCTTGTCCAGCTTTCCTGGCTTCCTCCAGCTCTCTCAAGGCCACTTGTAGCTCTTGGGAAATAATTCCTGGAGATTCTTGCTCCTTCATAATCCAGTCCAGGGCCATATGACTTCTCATCCTTTCATCTAAGGAATACTGGGAATAATAGGAAATTACTTCCTATTACCCAAGAAATTCACAACAGAA
This sequence comes from Natator depressus, assembly GCF_965152275.1. NCBI lineage: Eukaryota > Metazoa > Chordata > Testudines > Cheloniidae > Natator > Natator depressus. The sequence goes on from NC_134238.1 coordinate 61,272,663, forward strand.
ATAAGTTATTAACAAAGAGATTCTCCTTTTAGTGAAACAGGTTCTAGCAGAACTTCCTAGCTTCTGTTCTGGAATTTTAGCCAATATGATATTCCAGAGTATATCAGCAAATTTGTATCTTTCAAACACAACTAGCTAAAAGAAGCTAGTGTGATCATAAATCTGCTGATGAAAAATGTAACACCCTAATCTTAATTTTAAATTAGGACATTTAATATACTCGTGAATTTTTTAAAACAATCCTTATTTTGTTAACATGCCCATTCAGATTTTGAAGGAATTCTTGTGCGACCAATATACCATTTTACATTATATTACATCATTCACTATGAAGACTCTTATAGGTCTCAATCCTGCAAAGATTTGTGTGTATGCTATGGGCACTTACTTCTTACTGCCTCCCCTACACCCTCCCAGGTTGAGTGTGTTGGGGGGGGGAGCGAGAGAGAGTGAGTGTGTATGTGAAAAGCTAAACACAAACAAATATTGGTAGGATTGGTGCCTATGTGTGTAATGACACATGTGGATGTGGATAAATTGGAGAGAGTCCAGCGAAGGGCAACAAAAATGATTAGGGGTCTAGAGCACATGACTTATGAGGAGAGGCTGAGGGAGCTGGGATTGTTTAGTCTGCAGAAGAGAAGAATGAGGGGGGATTTGATAGCTGCTTTCAACTACCTGAAAGGGGGTTCCAAAGAGGATGGCTCTAGACTGTTCTCAATGGTAGCAGATGACAGAACGAGGAGTAATGGTCTCAAGTTGCAATGGGGGAGGTTTAGATTGGATATTAGGAAAAACTTTTTCACTAAGAGGGTGGTGAAACACTGGAATGCGTTACCTAGGGAGGTGGTAGAATCTCCTTCCTTAGAGGTTTTTAAGGTCAGGCTTGACAAAGCCCTGGCTGGGATGATTTAACTGGGAATTGGTCCTGCTTCGAGCAGGGGGTTGGACTAGATGACCTTCTGGGGTCCCTTCCAACCCTGATATTCTATGATTCTATGATTCTATGACCTACAAACAGAGAAGGCTCTGTACTTGTGAATGCTCTTTTCAGAACAGGGTCTGAAACAGATATACAGACTCTGCACCAAGATCACATCAACCACCACTGAAATCCAGCCCCATGTGGGATGACACGCAGCAACTGTTTAACCGTGCATAACATTGAATAAGCATAATATTTTTAGAAGAGGAAATTAGAACACCTCGGGGCTTGTCTCCACTATCCGGGGGATCAACGCATAGCGATTGATCCACCAAGGGCCGATTTAGCAGGTCTAGTGAAGACCCGCTAAATTGACCGCCGATTGATCTCCCATCGACTCCACTGGAATGAGAAGCATAAGGTAACTCGATGGGAGACCCGTTGACCCAGCGCGGTGCAGACGCTGGAGTAAGTCGACCTAAGGTGAATAACGTGAATAATGTAGCTAGAGTTGCGTCACTTAGGTCGACTTAGCCCCGTAGTGTAGACCTGCTCTCAGTCATCTGTGAGTCTGGAAGGAATGTTGGTAAGAAGAAAGTATATTTGTGTACCAACACTTTTAAGGTTCTTCATAGCCCAGTTAATATTTGCAAGTACACTTTTGAAAAGCAACTTTTTAAACAGATGCCTGAAAGTGAGTTTTTTCCCCTTTGGACAACATACTCTATAGGGTGCATGCATTATCTTTAAGATGTAAGCATTCAACCTGATATACTTCCATGTATTTTCACAAAAACATAAGATGAGAATAAGAAGTTTAGACTATAGTTTATTTCAGTAAATTTTCTGCTTATTTATTTTCCATCTTTGTCAATTGGTAACTAGACAACGAATGGCAACAGATAAATGCCAGGGGCAGAACTCTGTTCAAGAACTTTACTTTTCAAGGGCCAGTTTTGTTTAGAGTCAGTTTCACTTTCTTGGTGCTGCAGGGTTTGGATTTCAGGCACTGCAGGAGAAGGTGTTTTGTTAAACATTTTTAATAAAAAAATTAAAAGCCATGAAAATATTTTTATTTATAGATGTTACAGTATGTACTTGGGGACCAAATGTAAATGGAGCATCCATATAAATTATGCTTTTGGACTTAAAATGGGAAGGGTAAGCGCAAACTTTAAATAATTGAAGAAGAAGAATTAAAACAAAGGAAGCTAATAGTTATGCCTAGCTTTGTTTTCTTTTACCTTAGTTATATCAAAATAGACTGTTGCTTGGTCATCACAAGAGATGATTTAGAAAAGCAATTTCTTCCAACTGTCACCTCTGCACAAATTTGTTTTTGATTCTCTGAATCCCTTGATCTCGGTTCCTGGTTATATAAACCAGTCACAAAGTGGGAGCTAATTGTAATATCTTACCTGACGGGAGCACTTTGTTTCACGTAAGGCTTTAAGGCTTCCATTCCAATGCAGCAGCTGAAAGATGATCATCAGCTCCTGCAGAATGAAAGCACATTGAATACTGGATGGAAATCTTCAAAAGTGGCACCTTTGCTCTTTTAAGACAAGTATGACACTAAATCTACACTATTTTAAAGAAACAAAATTGACCCTAATCACATTAAAGGGTGTAAGGCATTAATGAAAGGCATATGGACATGCAGCTGGAAGCTAGACATTCCATGGCCCTTTTCAAAGAGAACAGGCAATAACCCCTGTGTGCTGGACAATATTCCCACTCTCAATAGTATAGGTTTTAGGCTTGTTGAGCATCTCTTGTTAGGAGTTGTGGCCTCAGCAACCCTCGCCTTTAGTCACAGGTTTGAGGGCACTCAGCGCCCCACAAGAAGCACCCAGTATCTTGAAGTATCGGCCCCTTAAAATCGACAGCATGTGTGAACTATTGTTGAAAGCACCGTAGAATATCTTTGTTTTTCTAGATAGTGACTGCATGGCAACAAATTTAATTATTTACTTTGCACTGAGATACTTCTAGTATGCAGGCACCACATAAAACTAAATTTTGTTCAGCGTGTGAAATTAACCTAACCCCTTCCCTTACACCAAACTGAAGCAGTATTGTGTCAGCACTATAAGACACATATCAGTAATCTGAAAGTTCTTTGAATTCAACAGGGTTACCTTCACATATAAATAGCTACATAACTAGCAATGATACATTTTCTGGTGTAGGCAAAAGTGGATCATCACGTCCAAATTTAATACTGGTCTCTAATAAACTTCTGTTGAGGGACACCAGTTTTTAAACAGATGCCTTCCCCAATCAAATTATCACTGATTATTAGGGTAAAATGAAATGGAAACTTTGTAAATTACCAATTTTTTTATAGTGAAACAAGAATAGATATTGCACCAGTAAAAATAAATGGATTTAAAATTGCAGCTTGGCTTACATGCTTTATCAGGGCAAAAGCTACACTGTGTACATTTGCACTCAATTTGAGTCATTGTCTCAGTATTTAGTACATTTGGAGTACTAATGAGAAAAATAGCCTCTCTTAGCTTCCCACATTCCATGCAAAGCGCAGAGAATTTTACTTCTAAATACTGTTTCTTTTACAAAGCTGCTAAATTAGATTCATTAATTTAAAAAACTTTGTTTTGTAAACTTTTCCCTAAAACATACGGTCAGCTGTCTCTTTTAGATTTGTGCATTAGAGTGCATGTTTTACTACTAATTTTATTACCTCAGTTTTACAGATGGAGAAAGTTAGCAGGCATGTTAAATGATCCGCTAAAGGCCTCAGAGAGAGTTAGCTCCAGGGTGCATGCAAGGGACTTCTGTAAGATCTATCTGCACTGGTGCCTGGAACATATTTAGCAAACACTCAGACGTGTTTATCATGAGAGAAGACACAGCACTTTTTATTGGCTTTGAGTGCACATCACTAGTGCCCTGCCCATAGTAAACATTAGATTTAGATTGATGGATGAGATAAAGATGTCACTGAAAATCCTGCCTTAACTAGGAGTCCAGCTTTACCTCGATGTCACAGGAAATGATGTACTGGAAATGACTATGTACCAGAAATGTTATGACCTAAACCTTTGCCCTTCAACGATATGTCCTAATCCTATCCAACTCCTGACCCCTCATGGGAAGGCCCACCTTACCTACTGAGGAAAACCAACAGGATTTGATGGATAGGGCAGGACCCCTAAACCAGGGCCTAATGAGTATCCCCACCCCTTAAAAAAAATAATGAAGAAACACAGCTAAATGCAAGAAAACGGGCAAAATATAAAAGGAAGAGAGAGTGAAGTTTAAAAATTTGTGATGAGACCTGTTAAAAGGGAAATCAAGGAACTTTAAAAAAGACATGTTAAAATTTAAATGTTAACCAAAAACACCCCAATATTTTTTCTCACATGAATAATTTGAAAGGGGCCTAACCATGCCTCCAGTACTAGACACAAAACCCTCCTTTGCTAGAGAGGATGTAGTATGTGGCCTCAAACCGTAAACCAGAGGCCAGTAAATAGCACCAACTCCTTGGAAATGAGAGAGAACTGCAACTAAAAGTATGAGAAAAGCTAAAATGCAAAAAGGGAGGTTTTTTAAAAGCCTTGCAAAGAGATAGATAGTTTTAAGGAAAAAGGGACATTTGTAAACACAAGTGTTAGCTAAAAGCACTGCATGTTTTCTCACATGCATAACTGAAGAGAAATTTGTAAAAGATGTAGGTATTTATAATGACACTTTACAATAATCTGTTATGTGATATTATTACACATTTGTTGTTACAAAGCAAATATTAAGATTTTTATTTAAAGAATTGTTGATAACCTTCTATAAGTACTAAAAGAGAGGGAGAAAATACAAATGGGAATTCAGAAGAACTGAGCCTTTACAGATTCTGAATCCCTGTAGATATTCACACTGTTATTGAAGGAGGACTGTCAATATCTTTGAAAAGTCAGTTCATCCCCTCTGAACCCTCTTTTCTCAAGTGTTGATCTTAATACATGCAATACATCATTCTATTTCTCTTGATTTTTTTTTTAATTTGAATTGGTATCCTCCCTTCGCTCATCCATCAACCCAAATCTGAAGTTTACTATCAGCAGAGTACAGCTCAGCCAACCTGCTTGGGCTGCTCAAAGTAATCTAGTTCAAAATTCACATCTCTCAGTAATAGTGAGATTGTGCCACCTCATTTGCATAGCCATTTCCTCTGTCCACTAATTTGATTCTGATCTTTACATTGTGTATGTATTTGCTTGCCCCAGTTAGACAAATCTGAGTGTTCACAGGAGGAGTGCTTGAGCTAGTCTCAATTCATAAACATTGTCATTAAAAAAAAAAAATCCCAAACCTAAATTATAGTCACTTCGTGATTCACATGCACACCTTAGTCTATTTTTCATCAGAAGCAAATACCTCATTCAATGAGAATTTGAAAAATAGGTGGGTCATATTTAAAAACCTCATCCCATAAACATGTTTCTTTCATAGAGTTCTCTATATTGGGATGAGGTTTTTAAATACGTCTTGGTTATTTAGAATGATATAAACAAACACACCTACCTGGAGATTGTATTAGTTCTACAATATATTAAATGCTCGCAGGCATGAATCCGGGGCAACATCTCTCTGACTGAATTACAACCTTGAAAAGACTAGCTGACAAAGTACAAGACATAATCACCATTCCCCCCAATTACCAGGCATTAAAACAGGAATATTCTTCCCTGTATACATTACTTTACACAGCATTTAGCTATTCATGGTAAAATCAAATTTAATGTGCAGTGCTGGACTTCAGACTTCCCTGTAAGTGCTAAAGAAGTAGAACACTTGCATTGTCTTTAGGATATAGCTAATCAGTATAAGAACGCATATGTGCAAATAGAGAACATTACTGTTAATTGAAAGGCTGATTATTGCAGAGGCCTATCAGATTTTTGGTTAGTTCCCATGGCATATTCTCCAATAATGCAGATTAAGACAACTGCCACTTTTAACTAGGGACTAGAACAAAGTCATTTTTAAAAAAATTCAGCTGGATAATTTCGGTCAGCATTTATCAAGTAATGAACATGAATATAGCACTATGGAGGATATGAACAGGGAAATCAGAAGATGCACACACCAAAGATCTGGATGGAAGGAGGTTGGCAGCCGAGGAGCAGGGAAGAAGAGAGGTGGGCCACTTCTATAATAACCATGATCACATGATGTTGCCATTGTATGATAATTGGTATTTGTTTTATGGCTTTTAGTCACTCAAATTGGAAGTGTGATATTAATTTAACTTTCCCCATCGTAGCCATGCAGTCCTGAGCCCTCATCTGAAATGCATCTACTTTTATTTGACACACAAAGACTTACAAATGAGTTGAGCTTTTAAAAAAGCATTTTCCCAACATATATTCAAACAGCAATCAAATATTAAGTTTAATGCTGGATAAACCTGTTAAGTGGTGAAGTCCTGCTAGTTAGTGCATGATTATTGCATGTTCCATATGTAGTGGTATTTTGTGAAGCCTATTTTAACATGTGTCAAGAGGAAGAAGTGGGCCTTTTATGTTTAAGATATTTATCAATCCAACCTGATGGCCTGATGATCTTTAATAGGGTGTGATGTACCTTGGCAACAACTGGATATCACAGATCTTGGATTCATGAGAAGCAGGCCGCATCCCAGCCTATAAAGCTCTTTGAGGTGGTCTATACAGCTGTTTCCTGCTTGGAGAGATTCGTACTTTACTACGTCCACTTCATTCTACAGCAACCATAATTCTTTCTGATCAAAGCTCTTTTTCAGGTTCAGCTGCTCTATGCTTCTTTACAGAAGACATAACACCTTCCTTTTTTAGGTACCATGAGCTGGATGAAGTAAAGACATACAGCATTTCCATGAAGAAAAACAAATAACCAAGCCTGAAGAGATGCTGCTCCAAAACAGAGAAAGCAGAGAACAAGGCAACGGGCCAGGTGGACAGAGGGTCTGACAGTTCCCTCTTGACATCAGCCAGCCTACCCAACACACTGTCTTCAGACTTAACTATTCAAAAGTGAATAAATCAGGAAGCACAATTTTATATTCTTGTACCTGAAATTCTAACATAGTTTTCCCCATGTTTGACTCCAACATATAATGATAGGCCCCGATGCTTGTGCTTGGGTCATCCGCATCACTTAAAGTACCCTTGGGAAGGAAACAAGAAAGAGATTAGTACTGGGATGTTTGGTTATACATATTCTAAGTTTTAATAATTTATGAAAAAAATTCCAGTGCTGAAAACTTGAACCATCTGTCATGCCCCTCCTTCCCTTTCCTGATAAACTATTTGGAAGTGCAGATCAGTGAATCACAGCTACATTGACATATCCTTTGTGATGCCAACCCTTTCCAGCACCATGTGGGAATTCTGAAAGTGCTGTGACAGTTTATTTCTAGTTTATTTTAGTTTATTTCTAGTTAAGTATTGATCTGCCTAACAGGAAACCTTGTGCATCCTTAGGAGATTTGCCAGTCTTCCTGGAGTGATGCTGAATGAGGACTCCAACTATCATATCATCACTTGGAGTGGGAATACAGGGGGGGAAAAGACTAAATAGAGCTGATTGAACCTCTAAAGGCTTGTGTTTATATTAGCATCCAGAAGCTTAGGTGTTTGCTTGATGTGCTGAGCCGTGCTCACCCACAGACCCTATGCCCTTTTGTAGTTCCAATCATACTTCTAGTGACATGTCTGGGAGCCATTCCCACACAAAATAGGCTTGATCTTGGGTAGAAGCCCTGTGACCTGCTCCAGATTAAAAGAGAGCGCACTGGAGGGGTTGAGTAGTAGGATGCTGAGTCTCGGGCCCCCTTCTCACCAAAAAACCTGCCACTCATGAATATAAGTGTGTGATGGGAGAAAGGGCTAATTTGGGACTTCCAGTATCTCCCCGAAAGAGATGAAGGTCATATATTTGACCATTTCAGAACATTCATTGACTGATTCCCACTCAGTCAGTGCCTGCTTAGCTTCATTCAACATTAGAATTTCTACTCCCGCGTTATGTCTACCATCTACGTTCCCAGAGTAGATGATAGTCTTATTTATTTTTCTTAAAGTGCATTTTGTTCAGACCTGTCCAACTACACTCACTGATTTCAAGGACATCAAGATGCTATCTATCAATTTATTTAATTATCTGAGCAGTTTTAGTAGTTTCCTACATTGTTCTCATATTCCAAAATCCATTTTTCATTACTGATTTGTCCATAAGCATGGGACTTTTCAGGATGTGGGCTTCCTTATGTGTTTGACCAATGCTCCAATATTCTTCACAGGAAGCTGATCTCTTGTTCGAGTCTGCTGCCCACCAGTTTAGGTCCTGGTGTTTGTTTCTGTAGCATGTTTGTTTTATGTGATGAGGTTACAAGTCCTACACCCAACCTTAGGGCCATGTCTCATTTATTATTCAGAGCTGTCCACATGTGGAGATTTCCCCATCCATCACCCAGGGGATGTGCTTAGTAGCTTCTGATGCCCCATATTCAGCCAAAAAGATGAAGCACATCTGATTGATCTGGACATGATGGCAAAATGAGGACAGATGAATTTTAAGTGGTAGGCTGCAACTTTTATTGCACAGTGGAGGGGCATTACCCACCCATCCTCCATATTCCTTTATACCTGGCATTCCAGTGCAGGGGTTACCAAATAACCCATAACTCAGAGCAGGCTCCCCTGAGCCTACTCCTGGGACTCAACTTGCTTTGAGTCCTTCTCCCTTCCTCCTGTAAAGGGGACAAAAGATTCACAAGGGGGGAGGGGACATGAGCCTGTGAGAGTCACAAGGTTTCATCCTATCAAATGAGCCCATGACCTGTCAGCAAAATCTCAGGTCTTTTACCTTTGGGAACCATTCATTGTATCCTTTTAATCACACTGGAAACCAGCTTCAGGGCTAGCCCGTGACTAGCTTGATCACACTCTCCACAACCAAACCACCTGTTATCACAGCTGCTGCCCCCATCCATTCTTACATATTCAGGCCAATTGAAACAGATGTATCTATGTGTGACACTCTGTACTTCAAAATAGCACCTTGTAACCCCCATATTCACCACTGTGATAGGATTATGATATATTTTGTACGAAGTATGCCTTGTGAGGTATCATTTTAAAAGTCTTGATCTGTTGAACATTAATAGCCTGTTGGATTGTTTGTGAAGTTAGGAAGTATTGCTCTATGTGCTACTGAAAGATGTTGTGAGGTTGGGAATGCCCACAGCCAGCCTTTCAGTTGCAACAAAGGAGGGCCCAGACGGTGTTAATGGCTCATCAAGAAAATAATCCATTATCCCAGAGGCTCCTTAGAGAAGAGACATACGCAATGGAGACTGCTTCACCAGTGGGGGCTGACTGACCTCACCTCACAGCAAGGATCTTTCTAGCAGCTGGAAGAAAGTATAAAAGAGGGAGAGTGACATCATCACTTGGCCTCTCCCCCCACTCCATCTCAACACCCTGGAAGCACGTCTGGAAGACTATAAGGTCTATCAGGCCAGCCTTACAGAGCTCATGGAGTTTGCGACACAGGAAGGGCATTGTCATGAAAGACCCATACGGACACACCATAGTCAAGGGCAGGCATGTGGGAGGAACCCTGCTGGATTAATTGCAGAAAGGAAATTAAGCCCATTCCATTTTAACTGCAGTTGATCCTGAAGGCCAAGGAATGATTTTTATTTGCTTTCATTGTACCCCAGAACTGGCTTCAAAGGGCCCTCAGTGACTTACTGGAATTTTGAGGTGGGGCTTGGCTTTTGATTGGAATGGAAATTTCCAATAAGTAAAGAAATAGGAGTTAACTCTCCAAATCACTTCTGAATTAATCTGAGAGTCAGTGGTAGTTCAGAAATACATAGTGTTTCATGTTGATGCCTCTTGCCCTCTACCCACTCTTCACTGTCTCAGTGGTCTATTGATATGAAACTACCTCCTGTCCCCAGTCTTTTCCTGGCTCTGTAGGACTGCTGCCCATTCATCAAGGTTTACTTATTTGAGATGATCCACCAAAAATGTCAGTTAAATTAGTCCAGTCTACCTGCAGGCATTTACAAAAGACTTATCACCTTGGTACCTATGTGCTGACTGTTCAGACCTGGAGTCCCATACACTATCTCTATGCTAATGAGGGCATATTGATGGACCTATAGTGACATGAGCCATAATTAAGCAAATACTTTTTCAATGGACCCCTGGAGTAGCATGAAGTGGCTAGGTAAGGAAGTGGGTAAATTCCCCATAAATTTGAATTTGTTTATTTTTTTCTTTTTGGAAACCTAAAAAAGGAGCATCTGAGTGAACTACTTTTGATAAATTCCCTCTCATAACTCTAGGTGTTCAGTGGCAGCTGTGCAGAGTTGAACCGATCCCTACACAAGATAGTTCCTCTAACTGAAATGTCAGCAAATGTATAGCTTTTGAATGCTGTAACATTAACACACTGCAGCTGAAATATTTATGCTGGCTTTTAAATATCCCTGAGGAAATCCACCCTGAAGTCTGCAAAGTGTATACCCTTTTACCTTCAAAATTTCCATAAAAAATGATGAATTACCTTAAATTGAACCTCTCTTTAAATTTCATGTATAAATAAATCATGCCCCATTTTCCCAAACTGACATGGATTTTTGTTCCTCCAAAGTGTATGAGAGTCAACATACTGGGAAAGAAAGCTCTCCTTTCATCCACAGACCAGATATAGGCCAGGCCTCCTTACATTGCTCTATCAGTTCACCTAAATTATAGCAACTCCTCTTCCCTTTTCCCGGTCCATCCCGTAAAGGAGAATGAGATTTTCAGCTGAAAAGGGGAAAACTAATGTGCCTCACTAAAAGCTGTTAACAGTGTTTCTAAACTATTTTAAATCCACTCCACATTTGTTATCAGAAGCTTCTTCTGAAAAGATGGGAAGAATTCAACGAACCCTTCGTCAATCCAGGACATAAGCCTATCAGTGAGCCTGCACTTTCATTTAGAAAGAATTGCTACATCCTACACTGATTTTAGCCACAATGCTGAACTAGAAATTGAGTCTTGTTTGTTTGTTTTGTTTTTTAATTATAACTCCAAAGTCTGTTTGGCCAATCTTTACCATGACAATAGTTGGAAAAACCCAGACCCTAGTGATGTCAGTCGGGGACAAGTAGAAGTGATAGGCCACAGTTAATGGGAGTTAGTATGGGTATCGAGAGAAATTGTTCCTTGAAACTATTTAGGAAAGTTTACAAAGGAATTATGTTTTCCCACTCATGTTTACTTACATATGGTAATTTACGAAAAAAACAGATTTGGTTGATCTTTTCAAAGCAATGCAGAAAATTTAGCCATACACTTTCCATTAATTGAGAGGACAGTGCAAGACGGTCCTCAAACACTGTTTCAAAATATCTAAAGTATTCATTAGAACTATTAGGACCCACTCCTTGAAGGTGCTGAGAACAGACAACTTCCATTAACTCAATAGTGTGGGAGGGGATACTGAAGCTTAGCTCATCCGTTACTTGTTCCATGGACATATTGACACATTTTCCAGGTATAAACTAATTTTACATTTATATCAGCCTTATATAAATATAGATGGGTTTTATTTATATCAGCTTATAATATTTTATATTTAGCTATCGATATGAATCATTCATATAAGCTATGTATATAATATGTGTTAGACATTTGTTAAACTTCACCCAATATTGAAATGCACCCATCTCTGGCTGGTGGAAAATGATAGCTGAAAACAGTGCACAACATCACAAATATTCCCAGTTTTCATACTTTACATTAGATAAATAAAAATGAAACTATAACATCCCCCCCGCCCCCCCCCCCCCACACACACTTGGGAAGAAGGAAAATACAGACCTTGGGCCAGATCCTCAGTTACCATACATCAGCACACGTCCACTGATGTGCAGCAGCAGAGCCGCAGTGATATCACCTAAATATCTGTCTCCTTGCTCTTAGAGTATGAACTCTCTGGGGCAGGAACCATGTCTCCCCTCTGTGTTTGTGCAGTGCTTAGCACAACTAGGCCCTGATCTAGACTGGGGCCTCCAGGGCAGTACAATTAAATAAATATTAAATAATAACCACCTTGAAAGACATTTAGTCTTTGGTTATCAGATTAGGTTTTTTATTCCAAACTTTAATTTAACAACACACAGTTGATTTTCCGCACAATGGACAGCAATGCAGATGTCGGGGGTCTGTTCCCTCTATTGTGGTTGATTCAGTTTTGGTATTTAATGTCAAAGGTTCCTTCCCTCACTCATTTCCCTACCAGAGTAACTATAATGTTAAGGAATAAACCACTGAAATAGAGATACATTGAAATAAATTAAGGATCTGGAACTAGAGTCCCCTACAGATTACATAAGCAAATTAAACTCCCTGCGTTCCAGAGCCTGTATCTGATTTTTAAGTGTTTACTAAAGAGTTAACAGATTATCAATGAAGACAGAGTTATGTAGGATCTAATATTAATCCCATTGAAGTAGTTTCCTCAATTAGCTACAATTTTATATCAACATTGCTGACAACAACTCAAGAAACATAGTTTGGTACTTACACAGGTCGAGGAAACAGCTTCTTGAACACTTTCCATAATGAATTCCTTTGTGATCTTGCGACAGGGCAATTCATTGAACAGAGAGTTGATCAGAGCCACTTTTGCAGCATCTCGTCTTGCCTCTGCTCTGCTTAAGCAGCACTGAAATTGCACATTAATACAGAGGGAGTTACAGACCTCAGGAAAACTACTCTAGTTCACCTTAGGCCTATTTTTGTCTTTATTAATACAACGGAAAGTCCTTTCAAAGCCCAAATGAAAATTATATTTCTACACAAACATTGGCCAACGTGCTTTTATCAGTAAAGCTGGTTGACTTCTCACACAAAAATATTTTTCACTGAAAAATTGCCTTTTCTCCAAAATGAAACTTTTTACTAAATTGTCAACTTTATCAAAAATTTCTAATTTTTGCAAACTTCTGTGATATTTTTACTGAATTTTTATTGAAATAATTTTTGAAGTCTATACATTTTTTCATTGACTGCAAACCCTATTTTCTGGTAAATAAAAAATAAATAAATAAAAACTTTTAAAAAAATAGAAACATGGGTAAAAATTAACAGAGACATTCATGAAAAATAGAGCCAATTTAAACAAAGACATGAGAAAAGACCCTGAATTTCTTGGTGAAATTGTTTTCCCATTTTTTGACCAGCTCTGCTAATCAGTATTATCCAAACATTCTATGGATGCAGTTTTTCAAAGGAGCCTGAGAGCAAGGCTCCCAGCTTCCATTGACTTTCCCTTCATTAGACACCTTTAAAAATCCAAGCTCATATTAATTTCCTCTATTCTAATCATAGTGTGAGAAAATCTTATTAGCACTTTCAAGCACCGTGCTTGCTATCCCACCAACAAAACATTGTAAATAGAAATTAATACAGAAGGGACCTCTTCAGTTTATTCATTTATCACATAGTGGGAGTTCTGCTGAAGTGCATCTCATACAGGCAACGTGGATAGAAGGTGATAGTTTTTAGATATGATGTCAGGAATTAGACACCTTCATTTTTTACCCTGCGTATGACCCACTAGCTACTCTTTAGCGATTGCCCATTTACAGCAACACACACATTTAAATGACTCTTCCATCAGCTTTCCTCAGATCCTGAGTTATTTAAAGCCTGATCCAAAGCCCACTGAAGTCAGTGGCAGTCTTTCCATTTACTTTAATTGGCTGTGGATGAACCCCTTGGTACAGATGTGCTCTTTTACCAGTGGGAGACTTGGGCACCTATGAACATGATGATTTTTTCTGTCCGCTCTACAAGCAAGGAAAATGCAGGTATATTCACCAAAAACAAGTACTTGTGATGTTTCAAAAGCTTATCTTTTTAAGTGATTAAACTTAATGTTTAGAGTCAAAGAAAACCATTTTGCTTTCTTTTTACAAACGTTCCATTCTTAGCACATCTGTTTAAAGAATGAGTTTTCTAAAAGGAAAATCATTTTAATTCCCCTTTTATAGCTTAATTTTTACTCACTAAATTTAATATTTTGAACATGCCTCAAGAAGCCTAACCCCACAGCTACTCACGATATGTAAAATACTTGACCCTTCTGTGAGCAATTCCATGCACCTTTTATATCCATTTAGAGTTGTCTAGATCAACACATTTTACTACTCTATGGTTTTCCTTCATTAGTTTTAAATATTCTCTTGTAGGTTGCATGTAAGTATCTCTGCTTTCTAAAATTCAGAGAACAAAACTCAGACTTGTATGTTTTTAATAATAAACTTTATAATAAAAACCAATCCAAATAATTTAGATGTAAACCATCTTTGTGAAGCTGAAACCCAGTGAAAATGACAGATAAAAGAAACTTAGTTTTTAAGTAAGGCCAGCAAAGTAGCAGATCAAAGAAGATGCATACATTTATAAGAAAATGGTAAGCCTTTAGAGATCAAGAGATCTACCAATCTGGAAGAGTAGAACAATCCTTAACATTTTCTAAATGTAACAGGAGATATAAAAGCAAAATATATTATAATTGTAAACTGTGACATATGACTTTCCCTCTACAATTTTTTCTTTAATTTAAATATTTTCAGTCTCTGGAGAATGAAACTGATTAGAACTCATTTGATCTGGGGAGTAAAAGGGCAAAATTTTAATTTAGTTTCTCAGAGGGCAAAGGTTTTCGGCATGGGCTGTTTGACTCAAATGTTACAAAGAAGTCTTGAATTATCAGGGCTTAAGTTACAGCGGAACAGTGAATATTAAGGGAGCATTCACCCTTTTTTATTGGTGATTGGTCCCATGACTGAGCTCCATCTTTATACTCCCTTGCAGTGGATGGGGGTAGGGAAGAGAGATGGTAGGAGGTCTACAGTGATATAACTTTATGCATATTGAAAGGTAGTAACCAGCAGTTATAGCAGCTTTGGATATGACTTCTTAAACAATGTAGCTGGTTGGCTGAGGAGGAACGCAGCTCCCATGTACATCCCACTCACTGCAGTCCCTATCACCTCAGCCCAACCAGTCACAGCCCACACTGTTCCTCACTCACTCGGGTGACATGTTTCCCCAAAGGGAAAACAGGACACTACCTGGGGCTCACCCAAACTTCCCCGCTCCCATGCAGGGTCAGCCCAAGCCCCTTCCATGCAGGGCTGGGCCAAGCCACTTGCCCCCCCCCGCCTGGGGATGATGCCATTCACCCCCTTTGGCCTGAGCTCCTCAGCCCCCAGGCCCATGTGGGGCCTGCCCGAGCCGCATGCTCGAGCCCTTCCTGCCCCCATGTGGGGCTGATGTCACGGCCCACCCGCATGTTCCGCTGTGCCCCCCACTTTTTTGCCAAAACTGGGCATTTGTACTGTTTGCTCATGCCAACTGATGATCCGTTGGCAAGAGCAAGTGGGATACATGCCCAGTTTTGCCAAAAAAAGTGGGAACAGCCAGGACAGGGCTTAAAAAAGGGACTGTCCTGGCCAAAACAGGATGTATGGTCACCTACCACTCACCCTCAAACATCCTGCCCCCAGTCTCACCCCACCCACAACTCACCCTAAAGCTGCCCCCAACATCTCTCACCCCACGGCCACCGAGCCAAGTTGTAACACCATTCACTCAAATCACTCATCATGATGGAGAGGTGGCCGTGCCACCCCTAAGTGGCACTGTGATACCGTGCACCGGGTCCTAATGTCTCTCACTCAAATTTGGCCCAGCTGTCCCCCTGTCATGATGGAGAGGTGGCTGGGCCAAACCTGCGTGACACTGAAGTATCAATTAGGTTTGAGATGGGGGCCCTGTTCAAGTGCATATTAGTTAATCTGAGTCTGGAAAGCGGCTTGGAAAAAGAAATAAAATTCGCAATGTGGCCTAAAAGTCAACCAATTTGGTTCTGTGGGATCACTAGGGGCAAGAGAGTAAGTTCCAGAGCTGACAGGAGGACTAACCCACCCCAGGTGAACATATGCTTAAGCATCCTTAGTTGATCTCAAATGCCAGATTAAACATGAGAAGAGAAACAATCTCTAAATCACAAAAGGCTCAAAACATAAAGGGCTTCATAGATCAGAATCAATACCTTTCATCACACCTGGAAGCAAATGATGAGAAAAGTACAGTTTCTGGAGCACATATGTAATATGTTCCCCACCCAAAGTACTGCTAAGTAAGGAAGCATCTGCTTTCTGATCCAGCTAAGCTTCTACGCAGTTTTCAAGTGTTGCCCCCAAATTGAGTACATTATAATCAAAATCTGGATAAGAAAGGGGCAACTATGCCAAAGTTTGCATCTCATAGGTGTAGGCCTGAGACCTGATCAACCTTCACCCCCCATATTAAACTCAGGGAGTTCACTAATAAAATTGAAAGAAAAAAAAAAAAGAATGTTCAAATGTGGCAATTTTGTTTCCAAGCACTGATGAGGAAAGGACTCTTGTCGGGGCTGCTGTCTGGATATTCCCAAACAGGTAAGGATCTAACAAGATCCCCTCCCCCCAGCCAGCAAACCTGAGCAACAAAAGGTGGGCAAATAAGTAAGCGCACAGTTATTTCCTGTAGCTATTGCTTCACATCCCTTCTGTCTCACCAAGTTTCAGCCAGCTAGCTCTCCCCCCAAGACTCAAATCTTAAAAAGCCTTGGGGGAAAGTAATTCCAGGTCTAATGAAATAGAGATGGTGAGGTGAGTGTCATCCATCTTCTAACGATGCCACAGCACTAATAATACTATGGTGGCACCTCACATACACATGAAAAAGAATAGAATCCTATCTGGGCAGAGCAATTGTCCAGTACTGTCCTCAGATAGAAAAGAATGAAAACATTGAAAAGGAACTCTACTGTGCAGGCTGTTACTGGGATGGATTCAGGACTTCAGTTTTATGGGCTGAAGTCAGCACCTTTCACTAGTACTGCAATCACTTACATGGAGAGAGAAGATCATGTAGCAGTTCCCCTGAAACATTCAAACTGCAGTTCCTTTATATAGTTTAGGTTACAGTTTTTCATTTGCAGAACTTTCAGATGAATTTCACTGACCCTTACGGTCTGAAAAATCATAAATACAATAAGTCAGTGCGATTTTTGCAACCACCTGGTTATTTTAACAAAGACACAAGAGACAAACACAGTAGCTGGAAAATTCTACAGACTTGTTCTTAATGTGTAAAGTGAGAGTATCTTTCCTTCCCTACACTGAATAAGGTTTGAGAACTTGGTTTATTGTTAAAGCTGATATTTTTACCCTCCGATATAAAAATGTTCAACCAAAATTGACCCAAGCAATTCCTTGAGCAAGAAACTTTTCACACAGGTCTACAAGAAAACAGAAGCTTTCATTATTATGCATTCAGCAGCCTATTTGAAAGAAAATCCTAGAAAAGCTTGTAACCTGTGGGGGTGAGGGATTCTTATGGAGCTGTCTTGAATTCCTATTCAATCCTTATTCTACATTTTACCCCCTTGCATTCTACTGTTCTATTTTGAGGCAAAGCTCCTTCTATTCACTCTGCTCAACAGAAAAAAAAACAAGCCAAAGTTTACGGGGGGTGGGTGGGTGGAAGCAGATATCCTGCCTTTTATTAAAATAACCAGCATCTTTTGATTCATTGGGCTGGTATTTAAAAATTGCGAATTAGTCTGTACATGACTTTAGAATATCACGGACTTCTCTCCATCTTCATGTTTCTGTTTAGAGAGTTCCACTACCTAACATCCCCTAAAAAAATTAACATTACATTGTACAATATGCTAGATGTTTGATTAAAAGGCTCTCACTGTTCTTTGAGATTTTAATGTCTCCAGATAGAAATATCCAATATTAAAATAACCTCATTAGAAATGTACAATACTTTAAAACACTCAATAAAAACTAAAGCCTCTTCAAACTTTGCAAGGAAGGAGTATAGAATATTTAAAATAGGTATTATTTCATAACTAAAAAAATCCTATAATGATATTCAGGCAAGCCATTTGCCATATACACAGTAAAGTCATCCTTTACTTATTTCTCTCTTAGGAATAACTTAGTTTTATAAACCCAATTTCTTGTGAGAAAGGAGTATCTTAATTCACTGGACATCGAGACTCATCACCTGATGTACATAAACATATGGTTTTCATCTACATCTTCATTGTAGCCTTAGGTAACTTCCCAAAAGCACATACTCGACTGTTAGGAGGCACGCAATTTTCCCATAAGCCTCTGCCTTTTTCCATCCTCAGATATTTTTGCCTGTCTTTATTTTAATCCCCAGATTTTATAGTAAAACTGGGCTGGGGATAAAAGTAAAGATCATTAATATGAATTGCCTCATGGGACTTGGACTCCATCTTTCAGAGCTCATCCCACCCTTGGAGGGGTGACTCTCTTCATCCCACCTCACACCAAAACCAAAAATCTGATTACCAGCCACTTTCACTCACTGCAAAGAATTTCAGTGTTGTGCTGCCAACAGTCTAACAAGCGGATCCCTCAAAAATGTTCCAACTGTCTGCAATGCATGTGACTTTTCCGAAGTAAAAGGCTCTTCCCTCCAAAAATATAAAATTCCGTCAAACCCAACACTTTCCCCAAACTCCACCCTCATGTCTAGCAAACCAATACACTTCCACCCCTCCACAATGGAACAATTCTGTCCTTCTCAATTCTATCTATACCTCCTTACTCTACACCTCTCAACCCACAATGCTTCCAACTACCCAGGACCTTACAGAGGCTACTCTAGTGACTTCCCTACCTGGCAGAGGTTCCATTACTTCAACTGTAGTTGAGGCAGGAAGGTTGTCCTGAAGCCTCTGGAATGATTGATTGGGTAGAGAGTGGATCACCTCTGGTGGCGGGTGTAGGTTGCAGGAATGGCTCTTGGGGTGGGCAGGTCGCCTCTGACTGATGGAAATATCTGTGTTGTGAAGACATTAGCTTGCCCCCAGGCTGTTGAGGAGGCTTGTTGGTAGAACTGGGCAAATAACTGATTTTTTTGGTTCACCGGCAAGTTTGAGAACTTTTATTTCATTTAATGTCTAACAATCAAAAACTAGTGACAAATTTAGGCAAATTGAAAAAAAAACAGTTTAGGATCAAACAATGTGATTTGTTCAAGCACAAATTGATTTTTTAAATTCACAAAACAGGAGGGGGGGCATGGAGTAAGTGTTGGCAGTTTCCCTGTAGCCTTTAACCCAGTGGTTAGGGCACTCACTTGGAACAGGGGAGACCTAGGTTCAATTTCCCCCTCTGCCCACTATGGAAAAGGATTTGAACATAGGTCTCCCCACCTCTCAGGAGGGTACCCAATCCACTAGGCTATGGGATACTCTCTCTCAATTGCTCTGATTGAAGCTGTTCCACTTGGGACAGCTGCACTCTGCTTACCCATTCCTGTTCCTCCAGAAAGAGTGGGGACTGCTGCCTCTCCTGGAGGGAAGAAGTGGGACTCAGACTGCTAACCTGGCCTCTTTGGGAGGAAATGGATAAACCCCTATCAGTGTCACTAAATGAAGGGGGAAGACAATAGCATGAGTACAAGGTCATAGGGGTGAAGTCATGGAGATCCCATGTCATGATGTGCCTAGGACCCTGGGTTGCCTTAAGCCAGACTCAGCAATGACTGAAGTAGACTCCTGCCCAGTGAAGCAGCAGTTTCTTCTTATCTGATCTCCTCGTTGTGCACCTGAAGAGGCTGGAAAGTGAGGTGGAGGGGGCAGAACTAGGGCGTGCCTTTCCCCTCCTCCCCCATGAACCTAGTGGTGCTTACAGGGAACGCAGGAAGAGAGTTTCTCTTGTAGCAGCTGCCAGCCCAGTCCAAGAAAAACCTGATAATTTTAGCAAGCACAGCCCACCTTAGCTTTTTTGGGCAGACTTATGAAACAACTTATTGTCTCCTCCTGGCCTCCCTTGTTATTTTAACAGACTCATGTCCCCCATTATCTCCCCACTATGCACAAAGCCAGCCTTGGTGACATGATTCTTTGGGAAACTTCCAAATTTGAATGACTCATTTTATGTAAAAAGCATTTGGAGGTGGAAACCAGGATCTTTAGGTTTTTTTCATCTTCCTTCCCACTGCTTGGTGCCGAAGGGTGCTGGAACTAGGGGTGCTGCCACACACACCGGGCTTGCAGTAGTAGTAACAACCCAAATACATGGTTTCTGCCTTCAGCACCCCACACTGTAAAAATTGTTCCAGCTCCACTACACAGCTGTTTGCTCCTTTAGCTCTAGCAATAATTTTTTATCAATTTAGATGATCAAGGCTATCTTTTCAGGGTGACGGACTGGAAAATAAAGCAAGATGAGATATTCCTTACGGGAGGTCAAAGGACAGTTACGTTAACAAGGGATGTGTGAGATGCTGCTAGCCTGCCCAACATCAATGGTCTCCCTTTCCTCCCCAGCCCCCCAGTCACAAGTTTTAGCTATAATGATCTAAAATATAGAATAATAGAATTATTTCCAGTTGGAGAAACAAGACACAGCAAGAGGGGTAGACTTTACTGCTTCCCAGGTTATCTGGTGAACGATAGGATTGCAAAAATAACTGAAACCAGGGATAAAAATGCTGCATAGTGAGCGAGCATGGAAGATAACTAGATTTTTGGCTTAGAAACATTTTTGATGTGAGAGGAGGAGGAAAGCACTGCAGATTTCTCTCTTTTGGTGCATTTGATTTTTACGAATTAAAATGAGCAATTTTAATTCTACATTTCAGCTCAAGTTTGATACCACTGTTATTGTCAAAACACACTTTTATATTCTAGTAATACACATTCTGGTACTATACAATACATGTGCTTGCATATTTTGGTGATGAGCAATATAGAAATGCCAATTAAACACACACTGTCATTTTAAATTCTGCTCAAGGAAGCTTTTACCCATCCCCCCAGCAAACAAGCTAAAAGTTCATTGATCAAAATCACACAATTAATTCATTACTGTTCCTTGTTAAAATGAAAGCTAAGCTTGGATCGCAACTTCTTTCAATGTGTTTTTAAAGTTAAAATATTCAGCAAAGTTCTCCTGGGTATTAAAAGCAAAAACACTGGCTAAAAACCATGAGTGGCTTGATGACTAAGTTCAGCAAAAGGGGAGCCAGAAGCTGATCAACTGGGCCTTATGTTGGTGCCCTTTTGGTAAATGGAAATTACTTCACAGTTTTCAGAGTTGGTCATGGTATGTGGTTGTTGGTATTGAGTGCCCAGAATAAAAATGGTATAAAGAAACTCCTTCAAACATAGCCTTCATATGTATTAGACAATGGGACTTAAAATAAATGCAAGAGAAATGCAAGTGTCAGAACTGTATCCCATAGCATTTAATTCTGAATTCTGAGCAAAGACTCAGAACAGATCATTGTTTAAAACTAATTTAGTTAGAGCAGAGACTCTATAATTTATTTGGACGATGGTGCCTAGTGCTTCTTGGGGGTGCTATAAAATAATAAAAATCATGAACTTAGTACATTTAAAGAAGTCTGTAGATTGAAAGCATGGATATCTATTGGGTAAGATACAGGTAGTTCATTATTAAACCTTTCTAGTGGAATTTCAATGCTTTTCTCTGATGAGCAGTTGGCAATTAGACCCATCTGCTCTTTCCTAATACCCTTCCCTAAAGGATGAATGGAACCAATCTACTAAAGTCCTTGTTGGACTACTTAAAGAGAGTAGAGGGATTACCCAGAGTATCCAGCCTAATATTCCTTCTCTCACATTCCATCACTGCAGTTAGCTGGCATCAAAGCAGACATTCATGACTGGCTGTAGAAATACTGCTGGCATATAATGGATGTTACATGCACAGTCACAGCATTAAAATTACATAATCAAATGTTTTGTAATGCACAGGAGAGATATATGATTATATGAAGAGCATTATAGAAATGAATATTTGTGCATTTGTGGGCCTAGTGTTGGCAAAGTATGTTGAAATATTATATCGTGATGATGGCATAGAAGGTATATTGGAACTTACAAAAGATGTATGGCAAATTTGCCAGAATACATTTCCTCAATTTTCCTCTCATGTCTTATTTTGAAAAGCCAAGTGGATAAAACTGACCAACTTTGACAGTCAGTTTTCATGATAAGTTTTCAAAACATCTTAGATTCAGGAAATTCTAGGTTGTTCTCAGCAACAATGTTAACTACGCTCTAGAGAATTTCATAACATGATGATTTAAACATAAGGAAAACTAGACCCAAAATGATCATAAGAAGACCTCAGAGAAAAAACAAACAGAAATCCCAAAAGAAGAATCTTGATCTTTAATTTTTTTTTTAAAAAAAAAGAATGTGACAGCAACATTTAAATAAACTTTTCCCCAAGTGAAGTATTTTGGATTGAAATTAGGCCATATATCTTTTCATATTGTGTTAGAAGTTTATTTTTTATTCTGAAGTACACAGCAAAAAAATATGCAGTACTTGAGCTGATGGAAAACACTCTGTGCTCTCCTAAACATCTTTTAGTACACTTCAGTGACTTGTCGGAGGTTTCGGACGCTCTAGCTAGACAAATTATGACATGGTAATTCTCCCAAACCCCTTATGAGGGAAAAACACCTTCAGAAATAGAGCAAGATAAAGACTTTGGCGCTCTGTGTACTGTCACTAAAGAATGAGGGCCTTATCCTAAACTGGAGCAAATCAGCATAATTCCGTAGACTATGAGATCAGATCCTTGACTTCAGTGGAGCTATGTGATTTATATTAGATGAGGACCTGGCCTCAAAAGTTTAAAACTAAAAACATGTTTAGCATTGTGGAACACTTATTGCCATCCTGTGCAGCTGAAATGGAATAAAATCTCCTGGTCACAGTCAAAGCTGGGGTAATGGAGTTCAATTAACATGTACCAGCTGAGGATCTGGTTCTCCCATGCTTAGCTGAAAGAGGGCTGTTGTCCCATCACTTTCAGAGGATCTTCCTTCACATTGTGCCCTGAAAAACTGATCCAGCAAATAATGCAACATTTGCTGTCTCTGAATTGGCATTTGGATCCATCATATACTAAGCAGAAAGCCTAAATCTAAAATAATCTGAAAGTCCTTGGGATGCTGTTCACGTTAGTTTAAAATGCTTAAAATCCTAGATCCTTAATAGATGATATATATGCTTTGAAAATTACAACTAAATCGACAGTAGTTGAAAGTTACTTTTTCCTTTGCTGACACTTGTACCTATTGTATTGAACCTACTGAGGAGGAAGTTAATTGTGGAGGTTGGTTTTCAGGTGAAGATGACCTCAAGCTTTCTACTACTACTTTGTAGATGAAAGAACTTGTCTGAGGAGAAGAGCTGTTTTATTTTGTCACTGACACGGCCTTTGTTTTTTCCAGGGTGATTGATTGCTGGATTTTGATTCTGGATCAGCAGAGTCACAACTTCAGGCACGGAAACCATTTCCCTTCCCCACCTAAAACAATGATGAGTGGTATCCTTCTGTGATGTTATCCGATTAAAATATGACCAGGCAAATCATCGTTGCTACCACTGTTATATAATTGAAACAAATCTTATACAAACTGTGATGCATGGCCAGAAAGGGTTAAGCATCCTGCAGGATAAATGACCCAGAGCCAACAATTAGAGACATTTTAGAAAAGTATATAAATGGTAAAGGGCCATTCCACAGTAGATAGGCTAGAACTTTGAAGTACAAACCTGTATTGTTAGAAAAATAGAGGTGATACTAATTGTGTGTTTACTTTTATCTTGTTAAATGTTAGCCATGTAAATAGACAGTCCCTGTCTGTCACTATAGCTATTGATTTGGAGATCAAAAGGGAATATTAACATGGAGATGAATCTTCGGTGAAATAATGTCATTGTCTATATGTCTCTTTAAAGTTTGTGATAGACTGCCTAATGGATAAATTGCCTTGTGTTAATTTGTGTAGTTAATTATTGGTGAGAAGGCCTGGAGAATTATCAGAGAAGGCCTGGAGCTGTATAAAAGACCCTTGGGTCCTGATCCTTTCTATCTCAGATCGGCTTGATGCTTCATGCAAGGGAAGCTTAAGCCAAAAGGCTGAGATCTCCAGTCCTAACCTGGAATTACCCTGAATATAAACATTGGACTATAACCTGTGAACTAATTCTGAAAGAACTCTTTGCAATTACAAAGCTCACCATCTCTACTATGAATCTGAATCTCAAGAACTGTACTCATGTCTGTATGTATACTGATCTTTAAGCCAATACTCTCTCTTTTTTGTTTTTTAATAAATTTTAGTTTAGTGAAAAAGAATTCACTGTAAAAGATCTGGAATATTCATTAACCTGGGAAGTAATGTGTCCAATCCTTTAGGATTGCTAGAACTTTCTTATATGATGAATAAGATTTTCAGTAATCCTTATCATATTTGACTTGGGTGTCTGGATGGAGGTCTGAGGGAGGCTTTAAGGGAACTGTGTTCTTGGCTTCTGGGTAACCAGTGAGGTATTATAGAAGCTGTTTTGTGCTGGCTTGGTAAATTTAAGTCCTGGAATGTCCACCAGCTTTGGGGATTGTCATCCCCATTCTTTGCAGTTCACCCTAATTGAGTGACCTCAGTTGGCTCCCCTGGAACTCCAGTCACACCTTCATAATCCTAATGCACATCCTACTACCTGGCCCCGGATTTTCCATACCACAGCAGCGCTTTTGTTTCTTTGTCAAGTGGACTACTGGAATTTGATTTGACTTGCCCACTGAAGCAACCAGCTTTTTCCTGAATGTAGAATGACCATCCTTTACTTTGGTGCTACCACAGTAGTTGGCTAGCTGTAGCAAAATGTGATGCGCATTAGCCTAGGGTTCTTAAATTTGGGTAGAAGAAAAGCCAGGCATCAATATTATCATGCTAAAATGTAGGAAATTGTATGAAAACAGCTATTCCTCTGTACCACCCACACAAACAAATGGATAAATACAAAATGAGATGACAAAGCAAAAGAAGAAAAAGCTTGTTATTACTAGTCAGAGCAAACTTTGAGCCTGATCACAAACTCCTTATTCAGACTAAATCCCTATTGACTTCAGTGAGAGCTCTGCCTGAGGGAGAATTCCAGGGTTTGTTCCTCTTGTATATCTAATTTAACATTATACTCTTTACTTACACACCATGTGTACAACAAAATGGAGATGTGCTATTAAATTACACACACACTTATTCTGTGTACACCAGTGGGTCTGCCAAGCCACCACAATTCAAAAACGCTGCTAGAAGGTATTGTTTTTCAACAGTGATGCCAACAAATTACTCCCTCATCCTTTTTGCCACCAGCTTCCAGAGGTAGTGAATACTAGATATTACATGAAGAATGCACAATTATTGTGCCGCCAAAATACTTGAATAGCTGGCATGTAGAAGAAAAATTGTAATGAAAAATTTCAGCAGTATACATCCCTGCCCTTCCTCCCACAATATAGTTTATGGGTCTACATACTTTTTTTCCACCCAAAAAAGTAAAAGGAATCAAAATAACTTTTAAATGTTGCTGTGTTCAGCATACAGCTAGCTACATAATTGCTGTACAATGCTCTTTGGTAAACTAATTCCTAAATCAGATTCTCCTGTCCACTTGTCGTAGTTTGAACAACTGTATCTCTGATGACAGACTAAAAAGTACCCTCTCCTCAGTCTTGACCTGGAGAGGCCCACCTCTGGACAGAAGATAAATAGCATGGTCTCCAGGTCATTCAGTGTTTAGCTTTTATGCAGGGATTTCCAATGACGTTGCCGCTTCTGATGGTGTTTTTCTATGATGTGAACTCTTCTCCATTGGTAACTGGACTAAAGCTACCACTTCATTTCACAAAAGCCAAACAGACAACAGCTGGTAAGAAATTTTAAATGTCTGAAAACTGAATAATGTCCCACTAACTTCACTGATGATATAATAATGGTGAAATAATTTCATTTTTGTCCCAGGAATGTGGTTCTTGAGGGAAGGATTTCTAAAATCTTATCTCAGGTACATTTTTCCAAATCTTGGGCTTGAACCTATGAGACACAGTGTTACCTCAGCTCTCTTGACTTGAGTAGGAGTCAAAGGTGCTCAGTAACTCTCAGGATCAAGCTCATGTTGGAAGTCAGACAGGAAATTGAAGGGATATATAGGGTATAATTTAATTAGATACAATCCTCAGCCAAAGAACACTCTACTACTCTTTATAACATTTGACCAATCAAGTTACCTTTTCTGTTGGGTACAGTGTTTAGACTGTGTAGCATTTTCTTCTTCAAATGGATTCAGAATAAAAAAGCAACCAATTTAAAACTGCTAAAACAAAGATTTAGTTATTCTGTCCCAATCCTGCAATTCCTTAATGTCAAAAAGAGTTGAAGGAGTCCAGAACCTCCCAGGACTGGGCCCTGAGTAATTAAAGTTGACTAAATATAAAGAGAACCCTGAGTTAAAATCATATATAAAAGTGTATATGTATTACTAACATTTTAGACAGTTAAAATAAAAAGCTAAAGATTGGATTTACTTTTCATTATTTATGTTGTCTACTAGAAATGAACAAGGGACAGAATTTAGTTTTAAATAATTTCACAAATGTTTACTGTTTTTAAAATTGCCTGTTTTCCCTCTTTTTTCAACTTCTACTACTAGATTTTGCTCAGAACTACATTTCAAATATGTATACTTATGTAGCTAGATAAAATATTTTTCTTGAATTTGTGAGTGCTTATACAGTTTTCTAATCAAAATGTACTTTTCCTCCCTCCTCCCCCCCAACCCCATGATTTAATTTATTTTTATCTTAAATTCAGATTGGTTTTATTGTTCACTTTATGCCTTTCACTCAATGTGAAAAACTGATCTGTTTCTAGTTAGTTCTGTTTTCTGGATCTCATGCATTAACACTGTATTGATGTGTCTGGGTTGAACAGATTGTTGGGGAATCTTTATAATAAAAATATCTTTTCACTGACTTAATAAAAGTAATGAAAACATTGCTACCTACAAACATGTTTTCTAAAGATTATGGGGCAAAAACTAACCAAACCAAAAATGTGGTCTTAAAACTACCTGACAAAGATATTTATCTTTTGATGCTTCTAGTCACAAGAATCCCCTTCGTTACAGACATTCTTACAAGATCCATGATTAGAACAATAAGTCATGCCATGATCAATTAATTCACAGTACTGCCCGTTATTTTTGTTTAAACAATTTATGTCCCTGAAGATACTGTGGTCTGGCACTTAGGGATTAAGTGTGAATATATTGTGCTCTGAAAATAAGTAACTATTTATTTTCCTTAAAAAAAAAAATTGAAGAAAGATTTCCCTTTGGCAAAAATTGCACTATGCTTCTTACCTGAAAGTTGCCAAAACAGCTTCCTCCAGGTAGGGTGACATAACTGACAAATGGAGGACCAGGTAAGTTCAATGACTCATACACCACTGTGCCTTCACTTGGAAATACAGCTCTCTGTTTCTGTTTGTTCTCCCAGAATTCCTGCAGCACTGCTACGACATTCACTATCAAAGACACAGAAGTGACAAATTTTGGGTGCAGTATAGACATTTTATCTTCACTTGTAACTTAATTTGCCAGATTTAAACAAGAAATATTCTGGTTATATTCATGTGAGAGTTGAAGATTCAGTCAAAGCCATCACCTGCACTATAACTGTATTTTGCTCCAGCATGATATTAAGAGGCACTGTACTGTTGGAGCAGTTGTCTTTCAGGTGAATGGGGAACTATATAGAAATTCCCCTTTGCCCATCACAAGAAGGGTCACAGTTGCTGTGTTCCACAGCAGAAGTGGCTGGATTTTAATGGTGCATGAAGTGATGCGTTTCCACACTGCTTTGTGATGTGGTCAGAAGGGAAGATGCTGTATATTAGGGCAGAGAGAGAGCTGCCAGTTAACATGAACATTAAAATACTAATGTACAAACTAAAAATTGCTATAGTGCTCCTGCACTACAAAGCTTTAAGTTTCAGGGATGGGATTTTCAAAGCTTCCTAAGACTCTTAGCCACTCCGCTCCCATTTAAAGTAAATAAAAATTGGGTGTACCGCCTTTAGGCCCCTTTGAAAAGTCCAGCCACAAGGTTACAGCTGATGTTTCCTGGCAACTACCTAACAGTGATGGCACTTTTTACATTCTGTCAAAAATATTTTCGATTCCTGTTTTAGACCATGCCCCTCTCAAACTACATGCCTGCTTACCACTTTTGAGAACAGGCTTATTGGAGGATCATTGTAAAAACACAAGATGTTATCTATTTCCTATGATTGCTTGCTTGGATGGTCATAACAGGGAAAGCAATGAGCATACAGAAACTAAGAAAGAAAGTCCTTACATTGGACCTTCATAATGGTATGGCTATCTCCCCCTCCACAGTTTGAATAATGAATGGAATAAGAAACAGATGGTTATCGCAACGTGTGATGGTGCTTTGACACAAACTGCATAAGAGTGAAACCCAAACCACAGAAACTGAGTTCTACTTTTCTAAATTATAGCTTTATCCCTCCCCTTTGAGACTACTAGAATTTATGAACTGCATACTTAGTGATCGATACTACCTGCTGTTGATCTTTGATATGCATCACAGCAATCCAGAAGAATGAAGTGACTAGATGAAATTGGTGACCTACCATTTTTATGTTCAACCAGGGCAATTATCCTCTTATTTTCAACTTATTTCAACTTTGAGTGACGAGTTTAAGCAAAAACCAAATCTTTCGACCAGATAACTGCCAGCAGAATAGACTGCAGAACCATATGTAGCCTAGATCAAGGAAAATGTCTAGGGTCTGCTGTGTTGAGAACTTCTCACTGACCCTGAGTGAAATATATCTTTTACATCACTGGTTGCTTCACTCTGTCTCTTACATTCATGTTTGGTAATGATTCAGTTTAAAAGCCATTAAGTGAAAGTTGATATCTAGGAATAAACTTCATGCATGTTAAATGTCAAATTTCTAAGCTTTGAGCTTGACAGTTCAATAGAAGGGAAGTGCCACATTTATTGGAAAAATTGTATTGATATTAAATCGTTATTGAAAAGGTCACGTTTAGGTTAAAAGAAACTAGCTTGAAATAGAGCACCAGAATACAAACAAATGACAACAAGAACAAGAAAGGCTTATGACATCCCTATAAGGCAATTGTGGCCCTAGCTCCCTCTTGGGAAAATTGACATTTAACTGTTTAAAGTTTGTTTGTTTTTTAAGGAAAAATCAGATGTCTACGCCATGAATCCTAGACCACCAATATACCAAAATACCACCCACAGATCTTTCTGATTTACTTGTGACATAAAATGTTAATTTAAGAAAACATCAACTGATCTTAACCTATTTTGCAGACCAAATATTCTACAGCCTTTCAAATCAGAGCCACAGCTGCCTCCCCATCAGAAAAAAATTAGTGTTTTAGCAACTTTTAGGCTGGCGTTTTCAAAGAAGCATAAGAGAGTCTGGTGCTTAACGCCCACTGAATTTGGAATGGATCTGGGGGCTGAAACACCGTTGAAAAATTAGACTCAGTACTTGTTTATCAAAGAAAAATTATAGTTATCCAGATGACAAACACTAGCTGTTAAGAACTGTTCAATGTCCATAGTAATGGTTGGCCTTTTAAATCTTTTTTTCCTTTCCTTTTTTGTATCATCTGTCTTTCATATCTCTTGTCAATTTTACAGCAAGACTGAGAAAATTCATAATATATCATTTTTGTTCTCTTTTGACTAGTTCAGCATTTGGACAGCCTGTGAATACTTCTTGGTTGGTTGAAAGTTTTCACTAGACTTTGTGATACCTTCAGCTGTTTTAAAAATTAATCTACATAAAGTTCCCTAAGCAACCAAGAGATTCTTCTTGGTCACAGAAAAATAAGGCAGAGTATCTTCTTTTGCTGAAGTCCTGAAACTTAACTTTGGCTGTCCATCTCTAAACCATGTTTGTTTTTTATAGGTTAAGCTAACAGGACAAGTATCTAGAGAAAGGCAGTGTATAGCTATTATTATTAGTAGTATTCTGGCAGCACCCATTAACTCTACTCTACTGTTACACTCTGTTTACACACATAGGAAGACTGAATTTATAATCCCCAAGGTTTTACAATCCAAGAAAATTTAGGGCTTGTGTACACAAAATAATACCAGTTTAACTCAAGTTGTGATTTTATTCCTCATTTAGTTAAAGCAGTGTGACTTTGTGTGAGACAGTCTCTTAGATTGGTTTAAAGCAGGCCTGTATTGGTTTAGCTTGCATGAGTAAGTTTATAGGCACAAAGTAAACTGATATAGGGCAGTTTTAAAATCGATATAAGAGTCTATACTCACAACTTGCAATGGTTTAACTAAACCAATGTAAATTAAACCAGTGCAAATTCTGTGTGTAAACAACATATTATGCTCTCATATTCATATATATTTTAAAAATGTTATCACAAGTTATTCTAAACATATCCATTCCAAAAAGGGGGCATTTAATTTAAAAGAAAAAAAAAAAAACAAAAAACAGGATGTAACTGGCAACCAGAGAGGTTTGAAAAAGTTCCTTCGCATCTTATAGTAATCCAAGGAGCATTGTAGAGGTATCCAGGAACCATTCTACCACTATCAGGTATATAGGTGGCTGTTTAATCCCTCTTGAAACAGGTACCATAGCAATATGGATAGTTTACTTAGAGCCTCTACATTCATTTGCATATAAGAAATTGCGCTATTTATTTTTTTGAACATTCTGGATGAAGTCTTGTCAAATCAACTGATATTTACCTATTTTTCTTCACACAAGTTTTTGCATGCTCCACAGGAGTGCAGTGCAGCAGCAATCCAACTTTTAAACTATCCAGTAACGATGTACAAATGAAAAAGATAGATTTTTTTTAATGTTGGAAGCGTTGAACACACTAAACTTAGCATTGCGATCTACGTCTCATTTGGAATTAATGTCATTCACTTTAATTTGCTTTTTGTATTTTGAAAAATAAATATAATATGGCCAAAGATGTTTAAACGACTAGAGTACCTATGTGCATTGGTGACTACTTTTCCTAATGGTTTAATTACCTGTGCTCTAAAATCTGTTATTCAGTATATCGTAACGTTACTGAATCAGTTAAACAAACTTATAGCATGAAATCCTGACTCTGTTGAAGTCAATGCCAAAACTCCCATCGACTTCAATGGGCCAGAATTTCACCCATGCATTTTCCTCTCTCTTTTAATGTTACAATTATGTAATACAAATATCTAAGTAATGTTAGGAATGTGACCAGTTTACAATATAAGGATTTCATGGGTCCTTTATCCTTAATTTAGCTCCATTCATGGGCATTATCAGGGTTTCAGACCAGTGCATGGTACTTGATGTGACGTAACTTCTAGTTACAAGGGGATAGAAAGGACATCTCTTTACTATGCATTTCTGTGCTTTTGTTAGTTCCCATAATAGCCAAGGCTCTGTGGACTATGCAGCACACTGGACCTAACTTCCGTGGTAAGAGTCCCCTGGTTTCTGGGACACGTATACTGAATTTTACAACAAACAGGAAAAGATGTGGCAGTGCCAAGTTAACAAAAAAATACTGAATTAAATACAAAAAATGACTAATATGGATAATATTGATTGTGCTATTTTAGAATTACATGTATTTTATGCTGTTCCCCAAATGTTCAGCTTTTGTACTGATAATGTGTAACCAGTACAGAAGTTTTTGAGGGAGGGTTAAGTAGCAGCTTTGACAGCTGACCTAGGACTTTTGACACACAGGGAGCAGTGAGGATTTTGCCTTTTGAAAGTTGATATCTCCTAGCGGGCAGGAGAAGAGATGACTTAAGAATTCCAAGTTGCTTCAAATTTCAGTTCTCCACATGCGGAGAACATGGGAGATACCTGCATTATTGGTGTGAATATTAGGTATGCCTCATCTTACTTGGTTCTTATTATGATGCTGGCTACATGGTCTCAAAGGGTTAACCCCAGCCAGAGCTGTCCACCTAGGAGGGCCAGAAAGCAGACAATGACTTCAGAGAAACCTTATTGTCTGGTGCTCAGAAACAAGAGGGGCCAATTCCTTTGAAGTCTCATGTCTGCTGGGCTCTGGCTAGTATGGCCAAGGGTGGGAGGGGAGAGACTCTTGTGGGAAAGCTGGGATTCTAATAAAAACAACCCCGATAAATAGTGGGGAAGACTGAGGACATGTCTTCATTGCACAGTTAACTGGGGCTCTTACTCTTTGACCCAAGACTGGAGGTGCTTTAAACCCAGGCTAGAATCCAGGCTTTGATTTAATTCAGCCTGGAACCCACTCACTTTGTAGTGAGGATGCAGGCAAAAAATCTCTCAAGTACCATTCCTCCAATGCCCTTCCCACATTTCCCTCTGAAGAATGGACAAGTTTTCCTGCAAGAATGTCTCCTGACAAAGAATCCTGAGATATGCCCCCCATAGACATGTGGGTGAGTGCAGAAACACTGAGGACAGAGTAAGTTGGGTAGGTGTGAGGTTGCTTGTAATCAGGAGAGGCTAACATGCATACAAAAAACCTGAGTGCCAGTCACAGGGGTTAACTGCAAAGACATATCCACAGACCATTAGGGATGCTCTTTGTCATCCCAACTCCTTGAAATGAGTGCCTAGAAGACAAATAGGATCTAGCTATTTTTGCAAGGAAAGACTGAGGAGTTAGATAAGATGCAGAGAGATTGTTTAATGTTTTAAGATTTGTTTCTCTGAATCCCTTGGTTCTGAATAATCCATACTTTGCTGTATGAAACCTGCACAGTTATTGTAATTACCACTTGCCATATCTCATGAAGAGGAGTATATGGGGCAGGGGGCTGAATCCTGTAGGACCTTCTGAGACAGGCATGGGTGGTACCCAATGTAGCTGCAGGGCAGCCAAAGTGAGGGGGAGACATGATTTCACCCTGAGAGAGCTCAAGTGCAGCCTGCCTGGTAACTGTGACACCCTACCTAGGCAATCCTTGATAACAACCAACCACTTCACTGATCCCACCCCAAAAACTGCTACTGCATCCATCACTGATTGACCAGCAGTGAACCAGTTAACAATTTTGGCATTTTAATTGTCTACAGTAATTAGAGTTAATGCTGCTTTGAGATGAAGAGGGCAGGCCATACCTCAAAGCTATAGTTCCCGGGTGGTGGCAGATTCAGGAAGACAACACTACATTGGTTTACAATTGGAAGGCCTTCCTCAGGACAACAAGAGGCAAGGAATGTAATTTCTTTAAATGGAAGTTTAGATTCTGTTGCATATTCCATAATCATGGTACTAGCCTTAATGTTACTAAAGTTTGGTGTGGGCTTTGTATTTAGTTATGGATAGGTTGGGGCTGGAGGAAAATGGCTGCTTTCCCTGCTACCTCCACTAGAATAAGTGTATGGGTTTTCCTTGTAACTCTGATTTAAAATGGCTAATTTCTGCCAGGTGTTCAGAAATGTTATTTTATGTCTCCGGGTTGGGCAATTGCCATGATTGGAATGAGGATGCATACTCTATGCAAGGTATTGCTACCCACTCCATTATTTACTGGGGGGGCGGGGGCGGGGGGGGGGGTTGGTGGGAATACATTTTCCTTGTTTTTCTTCAAGGAAGCATATGGAACATTCTAGAGACCACAAGTCAAATTCAACATTGACATAAGCAGGAACATAATTTAATGAAAATTAATTACTTCAGAGGATTTGTGTTCACTTATGCCAGCAGTGAATTTGGTTCCATATTTCTAGGAGTAACATTAAAGCATGTTTACAGTTACCCTACCTGAGGTGAACAAACATGTAGAGGATTGGCAGTAAACAGGACAGTGGACAACACTCACACATAGATGGGGATATTATTTGAGAAGGGAAACCCTCAGACTAATGGGGCTATTCAGAACAGAAGTCATGCAGTCTTACCAGTAGAGTGAAATGGAGTCATAACTCTGACAACATTTCAATGTCAAAAGAAAGCAGGATACAAAGAACACACAGGATAACCATCTACTTTGTCATTTTTAAACTTAAAAGGATTTCTGGAAAAGGGTTGTTTTAACTAACTTGACAGACTATCATTAAATGAACACTCAAATGCAGAGAATAATAATAAAAGCTTTTGGAGTTAAAAAAGATAAAGTATTAAAGAAGATTCTTTAGTGAAAGGCTACTAAAGTTGTCTTACATTTCTTAAATCAATCTGTGGCACATACTCAGTAAAACCATATCATTTAAACAAAGATCATAAGTTAGAAGTGCACCCTCCTGCAGCTGTATCCTATTATGGACTGTAACTTAACACATGCATCTTGAAGAAGTTGTTAAAATTGAGTTCAGACTAACAAACCTATATTGTTTAAATATGTGGAGAAAAGGGGCAGAAATTTAGGTGGGAACCATCAGGTTCTATAGGAGTTTTGGTATTTCATGTTCATATTTTTGTCATCAGTTTTGAGTATATTTTAAAGGAATAAATGTATGCTCTACCTATATACACAGATCTCTGCTGCAGATAGGGATGTAATAATCACAAACTAGGATTTTCACTAACAAACCATTATATGCTAGTACATTAATAATGATGCCATTAAGCTGCATTTATCCCCATGCTAAATTTATACAGGACATAATGTACTTCAAACATAAGAGAAGACAAAAATTCCCACTAAAACAAGACTAACTGGTAACAAACAAGATGTTACTGTTTACGTGCATACTGGAGCTCCAAAAGTATGAGACACATGTACAGATACAAGGGGCCAGAACCTTCTTTCAGGATAACCCCCGTGCACTACTCAGGCAGCTGAAGCTTCCTTTGGTGGGAGGGAAACCCCTGGTGGCACAAGGCCAGCATAGCCCCTAGTATAGAAGTGCAGGTTGGTGGCATGCTGGAGTGAAGGGGCGGTGGCTGGAGTGCTGCTTCAGTCTGGGAAGATGGATCACCAGTTCACGAAAGTTAGAGCAGCTTTGAGACTGCTCTAACTTGCACTGGAGACTGACCTAGACTCTGGTTTCTCCCTGCCACTGTCCAGAAGCTAGGGGGCATAAGTGTGGCATAAAGCCATCTTTGCCTCTTTTGGGTTCTGTGCTGAAACCCAAGGACTGGGGCCAAAGTTTCTTGAGGATTTTGATTGTGAGGTCTTGGAGCCATCCTTCGTAAGTATTTGGAAAGTATCCAGCACACAGTAGGCATTACTGTCAATAAATAATAATCCTGGGGGTTTATAGTCTAAATAATGGTGTGTGATATAAAGTTTTTATTGCCACTCTTTGGAAAGACTGGCTCATGGCTCCACAGCTCATGAGTGATTTGAGAATCCCAAATTTATGGCAATAAAAAAATTGATAGCACAGATCATCAGTGTAATAAATGTAGATCCATGGGATAACTGTATATATCATGCACTTTTAAAGGCCTCGCCTGCACTCTGTCCACTAATCTATTTTTGCTGGGATGACTATTACTTACATTCCAAACCTACTAGCAGCTTCAAACAGACACCATTTATATAAATAAAACTGCCAGAGAAATATTTACCAAGATCATACAGAGCCTGATCCAAAGTATTGGGGTAGGAGTCTTTCCATTGACTTCAGTGGGTTTTGGATCAGGTTTATTCTTTTTCCCTTCTACTTGAAAAACAAAATGACGCCCATTTCTAAAGAAACCAGCACTGTAGGATATAGGTGCCACTGCCAAGAATCTGGTTCTGAGAAACAGACAGACCTTTACGTTCACAAAAACATTAATTTCAAATATTTCTAAAAAAGTAAATGTGTTTCCATACAGACAATTTTTAAATTCTGCATTCAAGGATGATAATTTTGGGACATTTCAGCAAAGCTGTAGTGAAGGAAAAGCCAATAGCCCGTTACTTAAATTTAGGCTTGACAGCGTTCCATTTTTTAAATAAAATTTCTACTGATTGTATCAATGCTTTTTAAAGTATTTTTTCTTAATCTATTTAAATTTTCACAGTTGTGGGAAGTTATGGGAGGTTGTCAGACAAAGGGCAGACAATTATTTTAAGTAGATGACCTTTCACTTTTTCCAATCTCTATAACTGTGAAAACAAAATTTCAACATTACATATCAAAACATACAAAGTACGTACACTTAAATTCTAATAAGTTCTTAAGCATTTTTCTTACTTTGTTTATCTGTAAATGTAGATTGATGGAAATATTTTTTTAATTGGTTTGTGTGTATATATGGTGAAACTGACATTTACCAACAAAAATCTAATCCTTCCAAGCCTATTCAAATTGTAAACTCTATGGGGAAGGGTCTATCTTTTTGTTTTGTAGTTGAACAGCGCCTAGCACAATAGGGTTCTGACCCACAATGGGGACTCTGAGGTACCACCACCACAAATGTAACAACAATGTTGGAAAGGTATTCTACAGCAAGTGATGAGGCAGGGAAAGTTCTGCTCCGTTCTGCTGGATCACGCTCAATGCAAATGGAATCTCATGGGAATTTAGCTGCTAAATTCTAAGAAGTCTTTATAAAGCATGTGTGAACTGAGATTTTTTTTCTAAAGGCTTTTAACTTGGCCAAATTTGGGCAGATTTTTATAACTACAACAAAAAGCACAGCCCAGACACGAAGGCCAATTCCTTGGAAAATCTCTAGTCTTTAATGGAAAGTATGGGGTGCTGGAGTTTTCAAACAAAAAAATCACCAGAATTTTTTAACATGGGCAAAATGTGTATTTCCCTAGCCGCCTTATCAGAAATTGCTGACCCATTTTGGCTGACATTTTCCAACAAAACTCATGCTGAGACAGATACGTGGGATAGAAAAAATTCAGTCTGAATGTTAAAGTTTGGCAAAGTTATAAGGTACTGAAAACAAAGGTCTTAAAATGGGAAGTGTCAGGCAATCTTAACAACAGGTGGTGCTACCAGCCCCGCCTATAATATTTCAGTTATACTCAGCAATGTTACTTTTACCCCGTCAGGTAAAGGAAAACCATCTTTTTCTTAATGCATTGTGACAGGTAGTAAAGCACTATTATAGCTAACAGATGTGATTTCAGTACTGGATTATTTCTGGTAGTATTTGAAGCCTGTACACCTTGAATGTTTGTAAAAGCTGTAGAAATAATAATACACAGGCATGCTCATAATGATATTCTGTTCTAAAATATAATTTCTACCCACATCCCATTTGAATCCCACTGACAAAATACTGCTTCCAGTACAAGGACTGGTGGTTTAGGACAATACTAACCTCTTCATGACAATGCCATTAACTATAGTATCATTTTGGCTTTAATCTCCCACTAACTCCAATGGCAGCAGGTTTATGCAGTGGTTTGGACCTTTTAGAATACAGTGCTGTGTACCTTCTGGCTTCAGTGGGAGCACATAGCAGGAGCAAGCACAAGATGGACAGTTTCTATATTAGAATTCTTTAAAATGAGTGCTTCCTGTTTTAGCTCAAAAAGCCCTATGAAAGTGACATTCCAACCCATCTATAATTTTGGGCATCTGCTTTTTCTCTTTTACTTTATCCATCTCTAGATCTGTGGGTGGTCACGGTATCATTGTCTGGGCAGCTGGTACATACATTTTCAATCAAAATCTTGTCAGTTGATCTTTATGAACTGGTTAGCAAAGGAAACTCAAAAAGGGGAATGCCTTTCCTCCCCCTTTTGATATCAAATTCTTTGCTCCTGCAATGTCTGCTCTCCCTGGCTCTTAGAGCAAGGCCTCAGGACTGCGGCACTACGTGAGTCTACCACAGCAACACAAAGTTCTCCTGGTGGGTGGCCTGAGAAACCATATTGTTTGTGTATGGAGCTGTCTAGGTCTCTTACTTCGGGGTCAGATTCTGATGCTACTCAGTGAGTAAAGTACCTTTCTACAGGAGTGATCCTATTAATTTCAGGGAGACTACTTATTCGGTGAAGTATTTTTCAATGCAAGTGAGGGTATTGGAATCTGACCATTAGAAAACAGTTAATATACAGTATACAGACATTTCCTCTAGTTCCTTTACCAGTTGCACACTTAAGTAGTTTCTCCCATACCATGGTGGAAAGAAATAGCAATAAGCTGTTAACGTAGCTGCTGATAAATGAATGAAGCTGAGATTCAATAAGTGACTTCCACACTGTGCTAGAGGGTTTAAAATAGATTACAATTAAATATGTATGTGAAGAAAGTGTTCCCAGACTCAAATGCTATGTTAGCAATATATTTTTACAGCACATAACCGAGCAATTCAGATTAAAATTACACCTGCAAGCACCATAATATCACAATCAGAAACCAATGGTATAAACTAAAAACTGCCTTTAGGGAGATAAACTAAAGTGATTCCATTCGTCATGGAGGAAACTGCAAAATAATGGCATCTAAAGTAGTGTTTTGCTGAATTTGCTCATGGATAATGTTTCTTATTAATTCCTGTTTCTCCAGGCACTGATATATGAATCTAGGTAAGAAACAATGGGAAAGATTCAGATATTCTACAAGAGTAAGGGTAACACCTCACTCCATGAATAATCCTATTGAAATTATGAATAAGGGAATCAGAATCTGGCTCAGTAGAATAGAGAGTTAAATTCACCTGCATATATTTCAACTGAGTGACCAAGAGATGAATGAGTTCAATATACAGTAGTTAATCACATTAGCTTCAGAAACAAAGTTACATGAGGTAGTTTAATGCTGATGCTGAAATAAAGACTTTTATATAGCAATTGCCTAATATGATTTGAAAGGAAAATTGGACAGTTTGACAGATTTGCCGTCACACACACACAATACCACAAAGAAAGTAAGCAGTTAGTTTGTTCAGAAGTCTTGGAGGGAGAAAAAAAGGCAGCGTTTGCAGGACAACATGCTGTGGTTTAAACAACAGCACACTGTGCTGCTTTGCATCTGTCCCAACAGAAGTGCTCAGAGTTGAGAGTTCAGCATTTGGAAAACTTTACAGGAAACATTTTAACCATATATGTATGAAATACGTGGTCTAATATAATAAACTAATTGTTAGCAAGAGTAATTATAGAATTACACCTTCATTTTCTGAGATTGCCAAAAGAGTGGATTTCACTACAGGACCCAAAACCTTTTGTTGAATTTAATCAAATGATCACTTACAAAGAAGTGTTTTGAAAGAACATTAGTCTTTTAGAATATACCCTTGAAATGTTTTAAGCCAATTATCACCCCCCCTGAAAAAAGCAGAAGATAGTATAGCTTCAGTTTAACTCAGCATCATCTATGTCCCATAAAATCAGACTATTTGCTTAATATACTGTGCACCACAGGATCTTAATGGTATCATACTTAAATTTGACATTAATAAAACTATTGTTTGAGAAGTCAAGAAACTTTCTTTGGTACTTACAGTCTTTAAATACAAGGGCAGGGTCTCTATGAGGCAGTACTTGGGCAATTAAATATTGCAGAGACTCCAAGGTTCTGTCCATCCTGGTTCTGCTTTTCCGGAGTGTACCCACAAAGTGTCCTCATGCCTGAATTATTCCAGTTCTGTACTGATTTTGTGCAGTTCATTGATGCTCTGGATTACTAAAGAATCTCTTTGAACATCTGCCAATCAGACATTGCCCAGAATCAAAAGATTCTTGAGGGGGTCCTCCTCCCTGGCTCACTTATCTTTGTTATATGCTGAGCTAATTAGCTGTAAAGGCAGGCTGACAGGCTCATTCCTACTGCTTCCTTCTGTTAAACACACCCACCTACAGGCTAGCTGGAGAAGCTAATCATGTGAAAGACATTTCTCTTTCATCCAGACATTGACTGAATGTGCTGAAACAGACATAGTTTTGGTTTCCGCTGAATTAGTACAAGCTTTTCCCTCCCCGTGCTCTTGGAATGTTAGGACGAGACTGAGAATTCATAAGGTTCTCATTAGACAACCCAGCTAAAGTTCTGTAGAACTCTCCAGAGAAATATTAGCAATGAAGTAACCCAAAGAGACATTCATTTTAAGAATAAAAATCATATAGGTTCTTCTACATTGCTAGGCCAAACCGCAGGTGGAAAAAATTTAATTGAGTTACGCAGAAAAATTAAACTATTTGTGATGAGTTTTGTTGAACATGCAATTTAACTTGATGTTTTGTTGAAGTATTTCCCAATTAATCTACCTGGATACAGGGGTTAGGGAGTAACAATTTGCCACGACAACAACATTTATGGTAATGCCCCTCTACACTGCTTTTTTTTGTTTGTTTTGAAAATACTAGGGAAAAAATTGAGAACTTGACAAGTATATGGGTGCATAAGAAAATTAATCTCAAAATTACACTACAGAAATCTGATACAAACGTCCAGGTATTGTAGATTAAAATGTGAATAAATTGAACTATATTTACATATTTATCTGGGACAAAGGATAGCATCGATGAAAACAAACCCTTAAAGCAAGGAGAAAGTAGCCATCTTGTCAATAAGGATAGCCCCTTCTCCATTCTTCTTATATTCCCAAAATGATTCATTTTCTTGGTGATAAGAGCCACATTTCTTGACAGGTATCATTATAAAACATTTCTGCGTCTAATTACTTGGAAGTTTTAGGCACATATTGTATTGAAAGTTAAGTATTCACTCTATAAGAAATGACTTTTTGTTTGCTGTGCATTTATTTTCAAGAGGCTTGATTGGTTACAAAACCACAAAAGTGCTAAAGTTACCTTAAGTGCAGTCATTTAAACCAATATGATAAAATCAAGACACTCATTTTGCTCCTAAATATGTGAATTTGTTAAGACTGTCAAGAACAGTATTGACTTAACCTCTACGTTTCCCAAAGCTCACTCTAAATAAAGTAAACTTTGTTTGAATGACCACATATGAAACATAAACTGAGCACTGCAAAGTTCAGTCTTGTGTAAACTTCATCATGACCTCTGATGACTTTAGATATTTCAGGAATTCTGCTGCTGACCAAAAGAGAGGTTTAATAAATATATATTAAGCTATAACTTTGAGGTTCAGTTCTTCCCTCACTAACTCCAGTTTCTGAAGAGATACGTCTATCCAAGTACACTGGCAGAATAAGTAAAAAGGATCGCTTATGGCCATCCATCAGTATTTCAAAGACTTAATGGAACATTCTGAAAAACAAACTGCATGGATTTCCATAATCCCTTCTGTTCTGACAGAAAGCTGAACCAATCTGAACAACCTTTGCATAATATTTGGTTCCAGAAATAAATAGCACCATTTGAAAGATTTCACTGTCAATGTCCAACAACAAAGGAAACTTGTTCTCTAACAGAAAAAGAAGTCTAAATTAGAAAACAAGTAGGGCTCATCCTAGTCAAACGGGACTATAGTATTTTTTTGAGATCTTATCTCTCAAGATGAATGTGATGACATCACAACTTTTCTTAAAGACATAAATGTGAGTGAGTCTAGATATTCAAAGGTAAGATTACATGTAACACCCCTGCAAATGTTAAAGTATGGCAATACACAATTAAGGTCACCCAAACTACCTTAACTCTGCTCCAGTATCACTGACCATAGCAATATCAAGAGACAATTCTCAAACACACACCTTTATCACATCAATAACCTGAAAATCATGGACTTCCTTACTTTGGTAGAGAGACTAATAAAATACTGTGGACTGTAAGCTGAAGTGCACGTGTCTGTTACATCTCTTCAGTACACTGCTACTGCTTTGTTTAAGACCATATGCAGCTGCTGGTAGATACAAGCTGTTACAACTTTTCACCAAGTGACCACATTAAGGACACTTCCCCACTGCAAATAAGATTTCAAGAGTGAAAGTCGTCATGCTGTGAGACTTCATAGCATCACTATTAATATTGCTACACTGCAATTAAACATCCACAGATGGCTGCGTCAGCTGCGGCCAACCCATGAGTCTTTTATTGCAGTGTAGACATACCCTATATCTGAGGCTATAACCTGCTGATGGGCCAAAATCCAAATGGTAGTTTGCATACCAAGAGCACAGGGTAGAGGTGTATATGTATATGTATGTATCAGACGTGCTTACAAAACCAACATATAATCAAGAGTTTCTTGACTTTACAAACTATGGAAGTACATTAAAGGTGTCTATAGCCACAGACTGTAAATTTCAAATTCATATCAAATTCTCCTTCATAAGGTCTCTGTCAGGGTTCCTTCCCCACTCTGAACTCTGGGGTACAGATGTGGGGACCCGCATGAAAGACCCCTAAGCTTCTTTTTACCAGCTTAGGTTAAAAACTTTCCCAAGGCACAAATTCTGCCTTGTCCTTGAACAGTATGCTGCCACCACCAAGTGATTTAGACAGAGAACCAGGGAAAGGACCGCTTAGAGTCCTATTCCCCCAAGCCCTACACCCCCTTTCCTGGGGACGGCTTGAGAATAATATCCTCACCAATTGGTACAGGTGAACACAGACCCAAACCCTTGGATCTTAAGAACAATGAAAAATCAATCAGGTTCTTAAAAGAAAAGGTAAAAGAATCACCTCTGTAAAAATCAGGATGGTAAATACTTTACAGGCTAATCAGATTCAAACCACAGAGGATTCCCCTCTAGGCAAAACTTTAAAGTTACAAAAAACTGGGATAAACTTCCCTCTAGCAAAGGGAAAATTCACAAGTTGAAAACAAAAGGTAATCTAATGCGCTTTACGTTATTTACTTACTCTTTTTGTACTATCAGAGACTTGTACAGGATGGTTTATAGGAGAAGGAGTTTTTTGACCTGATGCTACTCTGCTTTCCCCAGAGAACACACCAACAAAGCCTCCCCCCCCCCCCCCCCCCCCAAGATTTGAAAGTATCTTCTTTCCCCATCAGTCCATTCGGTCAGCTGCCAACCAGGTTATTTGAGCTTCTTAACCCCTTACAGGTAAGGAGGAATTCTAGGCTATCCTTAGCTGTGTGGTTATGACAGTCTCTATCTTACAGACAATGCATGGGTGGGGATGCAAGGTCGAAGGAAAATGTGAGAAGAGTTAAGGTTGTTTGGGTGAATGTATTTCTACTCTTTCTAGTTTTATTTTAAAGTGTAACTTTATCTTTGACTTTTCAGGCTAACCTTTCTGATTTTCCCACAGAAACTATAGTGTTCTCTTAAAGGTTTCCCGCATAAATCAAAGATATATATATATATATTTTTTTGCCTCGGCATTAGGCTTGCTTAAAGTAGGGGTTCTCAACCTTTCTTCCTGAGAACCCCGCACCCCATGCTAAAAAACTCCACTGCCCACCTCTGCCACAACTG
Organism: Natator depressus; assembly: GCF_965152275.1. Lineage (NCBI taxonomy): Eukaryota > Metazoa > Chordata > Testudines > Cheloniidae > Natator > Natator depressus. Next base: position 61,315,849 of record NC_134238.1, read on the forward strand.
TTTTTCTGCATATAAAAGCCAGTGCCACAGTTAGGAGGTAGCAAACAGCGCAACTGCCTGGGGCTTCATGCCGCAGTGGGCCCCACAAAGCTAAATTGCTCAGGCTTTGGCTTCAAACCCAGGTGGCAGGGCTCAGGGCCCTGGGCCCCGGCAAGTCTAATGCCAGCCCTGGTTGGCAGAATCCCTGAAGCCTGCTTGTGGACTCCCAGGGGTTGAGAACCACTAGCTTGAAGGATGATGTTTATGTTTGCCCAAGGTTTTCAAAATGCATGAGCAAATTAGGTGCTGAAAGTTATGGTAATGTTCTTTGATATATAGTTTCCAGAATCATCTGGAACAGGCTAGAGTTGTATTTATTGGCAACTGAACAGGCATATTCAGAGTCTGAGTGCCTGCCAGACCTATGCAACATCGTTTTTATTACTCATCTTTCCGGGCAAGATTTATAGAAGCAGCCTTGGAGTGAGTAAAATAAATGAGAGTTGCTAGGTTCAAAGATCTCTTATTAACTTACGGTTTATTAATCTTTGTACAGGTACAAAACCCAAATTCTTGCAAAGGGCGAAAAACTACTTTGTTTCTGACTGTTTTCAGGTGCACGTGATACAGATTCTTCAAAAGACCTCTGCTTATAAATCAGGGACACGTTGAATAATTTTGGTTGTCAATTTCTTTTCATTGCAAACATGTTTTAAGAAGAAATACTTCACGGATAATTTTCAGACTAAACATCCACAGTAAAATGTGCCTATAAGAGATACTGTAGGTCATTATTCCAGTTTAATTATCTTAATTGGAGTCCCTAATTTAAAAATTAGGTACAATCATAAGTTTTACAAACAGTTTCAAACTACAAAACAAAAAGACAAGGCTACAATAGCAAGAATGAAATTTATTGACTATAGATATAAACATTCCAATTTCCAAAAAAGCAAGTACGTAATCTATGCATCATGGACAAAAATACTGATACTCCATTGGAAGTTATAATGCATTAGCTCCAGAAACTAGCAGCATCCAAAGTTGACTTAATATTGAACATATTTTCTCGACGCTGTTTGGTATAAACATTTGCCTCTCCTTTCTGTAACCGCCGTCTCAGAGCAGCTTTCTGTTGTTTAGTCAGCTGACGTTTTATCTTCTGTTTCACCAGTTCCTAAAAATAATTAAACCACAAGCATCAGTATTGTTTATATGACACGTAACATTTTAGGACATACTAGTTTATATTTACACAGTGCTTTCCCACCCGAAAGTGCTTTATGCACGGATATTTAAAAAAAAAAAAAAAAAAAAAAAAAAAAAAAGAAGGTGATGTTTGGTGCCTGGAGACTTTGTGTCTTTTTAAATGAAAAAAAGTTACCTTGTGGATATTGTAAGTCCTTGGTACACCGGACCCTTGCTAGAATGTGCGTCTATATAGCAAAAAGAAAAGGAGGACTTGTGGCACCTTAGAGACTAACCAATTTATTTGAGCATAAGCTTTTGTGAGCTACAACTCACTTCATAGCGCGAATTTGTATATAACGCGGTCGCGGCCATGGACCCCAACATTTAACTGCAATTCATTTGAACACAATCCCTGCGTTAATGCAGTACCGCACATGGATCCCAAATCCCGCATTCTAGCAAGGGCCCGGTGTACTTGTTATTTGGCTTGTGGCTATATTTTCTGGCACCCTTGTTTTTTTTTTGAAAAAGTCCTATATGCAGAAGTGATTTGAAATTCTTCCTTCAGTTGTTCCCCTGTAGAGAGGCAAGATACCGAACATAGTTTAGGGTATATGCTCTTACAAAGATCCAAAGGGTTTAGAGAATGTCTTCTTTTGAGTCTTGCACAGCCTCTACCACAGATGGTCAGTTGAACAGCAACAGTAACTGTCATTTAACTAGACAGGCAGTCGTTTTCTAGTACTTTGATACATACCATCCACAATTATTTATTCATGCTAGGTCCTACTTGACATCATGATGGCAATAGCTACACATCACAAAAATCAAACCACAGCTTAGTAGATTTTGGCTGCAGATTGCTCTGTAGTGGAGAACTAGCACAATTCAACTAACTCATTTCACTTAATTCCTCAGAATGAATTAACTAGAAGGGGACCTAGATCTCATTGTGGGGACTAATACAATTAATCGATGTTGGGAGAATAGTTAAAGAAGTTGCAATATTTGAAAAATTATGCTGGAACAAGTCATCGACTGAGATTTTAGCAGTATATTGCAGCCTCTCCTCCTTTGACACATCATAATGCATCTTTCTCCTTACCCAATTTGACAAAAACCACAGGCGTGGCTGATTCTGTGGGGATAACTTGCAGGAGGCAAACTTCATACATCTCATCGAAACAAAACAACCTTCCAAACTGGCCTAAACTTCAGTGAAAGGCAGGCATGAACTAAGGATAATCCATGGACCTAAACTCAGGGCTAAAAGGCTGACCAGTTGAAAACAAAAAAAACAAAGGGCAGGTCTATACTAACCCTTATGTTGATATAACTTACATCGCTCACTGGTGTGAAAAAGCTACCTAGAAGCAACACAAGTTACAGTGACCTAAGCGCTGTCCACACCAGTGCTGTCAGCGGGAGATGCTCTCCCGCCAACATAGAGCTTCTTCACCAGACATGCTGCAGCTGTGCCGATGTAGCACTTCTAGTGTAGACTCAAACACAAAACAAAACCCCCACAGCAGCTCAGGAAGTACAGAAGTTGACGTCCCAAAAGAACCATCAACCAGATTGTGTTGCACATGTGGTATGTTCTGTTCCTGTTAAATGTGTAACTAAATAAATTACTATCTTTACTGTAAAATGTACTCCATAAAATGCACAGAGTGTAAAATTTAGCTAAGTTAGGGTATGTCTACACTACAAAATTAGGTCAAATTTATAGAAGGCGGTTTTTTAGAAATCGGTTTTATATATTCGAGTGTGTGTGTCCCCACAGAAAATGCTCTAAGTGCATTAAGTGCATTAACTCGGCAGAGTGCTTCCACAGTACCGAGGCTAGAGTTGACTTCCGGAGTGTTGCACTGTGGGTAGCTATCCCACAGTTCCCACAGTCTCCGCTGCCCATTGGAATTCTGGGTTGAGATCCCAATGCCTGATGGGGCTAAAACATTGTTGCAGGTGGTTCTGGGTACATATCGTCAGGCCCCCGTTCCCACCCTCCCTCCGTGAAAGCAAGGGCAGACAATCGTTTCGCGCCTTTTTTCCTGAGTCCTTCTGCACCGTCTGCTGCCAGCCAAAGATGTAAAAGATAGATGGAGTGTATCAAAACAAGAAATAGACCAGATTTGTTTTGTACTCATTTGCAACCCCCCGCCCCCAGCCCCCTGTCTAGGGGACTCATTCCTCTAGGTCACACTGCAGTCACTCACAGAGAAGGTGCAGCGAGGTAAATCTAGCCATGTATCAATCAGAGGCCAGACTAACCTCCTTGTTCCAATAAGAAGAATAACTTAGGTGCACCATTTCTTATTGGAACCCTCCGTGAAGTCCTGCCTGAAACACTCCTTGATGTAAAGCCACCCCCCTTTGTTGATTTTAGCTCCCTGTAAGCCAACCCTGTAAGCTGTGTCGTCAGTCGCCCCTCCCTGCGTCAGAGCAACGGCAAACAATCGTGCGTCTGAGTTGAGAGTGCTGTCCACAGCAGTCACAATGGAGCATCTGTGATAGCTCCCGGAGGCCAATACCGTCGAATTGTGTCCACAGTACCCCAAATTTGACCCGGCAAGGCCGATTTAAGCGCTAATCCACTTGTCAGGGGTGGAGTAAGGAAATAGATTTTAAGAGCCCTTTAAGTCGAAAAAAAGGGCTTCATCGTGTGGACAGGTGCAGGTTTACATCGATTTAACGCTGCTAAATTCGACCTAAAGTTCTAGTGTAGACCAGGGCTTAGTGTTGTTATTGTAACTTTAGGTTTTGCATTTCCTAATTTAGGGCCTTTATGACACTAGAAGAGAGCAATTATGGTTCAAAAGTCAGACCACATTGAGGGTTGAGAGAGAGAGAGAAAACAGCCTCTATGGATCACTTATTACCTGGCCCGTGACGTGGGTGGGGAATGTCACAGCCTTGTCTTTCATCCCCTTAACATGCAAGCCAGCAGAAATGAGCTAGCACATAGAGAGAAGTAAGCTGCTACTGCTACGACTGGCACAAAATTACTTCCATCGTGATTTTCACAGTACAATCCAAAAATTGAATATACCTTTTTTATTTAACAAACTATTTTATAAACTGAAAACAGCCTGCAGTTGAAGCCTAACTTTTTTTCAACCTCAGCATTATATAAAAGAATGCAAAGGCTCTTCTACAAAGAAGCTCAACACATGATGGGGAGGAGAGAAAAAACAAAGCATGAAAAATAAAAATAAAAACACTCTCATACTTTCTACCTTCAGAACTGAAACACAAAATTAGTTGGTCCACCTAGCCCAGCATCCTGTCTTTTGACAGTGGCCGGTGCCAGATACTTCAGAGGGAATGAACAGACAAGGGCAATTTATTGAGTGATCCATCCCCTGTCATTTAGTCCCACCGTCTGGCAGTCAGAGGTTAAGGGACACCGAGGGTTGCATCCCTGACCATCTATTAGCCATTGATGGACCTATCCTCCATGAACTCATCTAATTTTTAACAGTGTTATAATTTTGGCCTTCAAAACATCCCATGGCAACAAGTCCCACAGGTTTACTGTGTGTTGTGTGAAGTAGTACGTCCTTTTATTTGTTTTAAACCTGCTATTAATTTCAATGGGTAACCTCTGGTTCTTATGTCATTTGAAGGGGTAAATAACATTTCTTTATTCACTTTCTCCACACCATTCACGATTTTACAGATCTCCATCATATCCCCTTAGTCTCTTTTCTATGCTGAACAGTAAATCTTTTTGATTTCTCTTCATATGGAAGATGTTCCAAACCCCAATCATTTTTGTTGACCGTCTCTGTACTTCCCCCCAATTTTAATATACTTTTTTCAGATGAGGCGACCAGAACTGCAAGCAGTACTCAAGGTATGGGCATACCATCGATTTATATAATGACATGATGATAGTTTCCTGTCTTATTACCTATCCATTCCGAATGGTTCCTAACACTGTTCGCTTTTTTGATTGCTGATGCACATTGAGTGGGTGTTTTCAGAAAATTATCCACAATGATGCCAAGATTTTTTTCTTGAGTGGTAACAGCTAATTTAGATGCTATCATTGTGCATAGTCCGGATTACGTTTTCCAATGTGCATTACTTTGCATCTATCATCACAGAATTTCATCTGCCATTCTGTTGCCCATGACTCAGTTTTATGCGATCCCTTTGTAACTCTTCATAGTCAGTACGAGAATGATTTGCCAGGGTGGTTGTGTGCAGGACTTGAACTTCAGAAGACAGCCCCTTCTCACCCCATCCCTTACATGCTAAGTGACCCTTATTTCCATGGCTATTTAGGGCACTCCACATCAAGCCTCAAGATGTTGAAAAAAAAATGCAGTTCAGTTTCAAAAAATTCTCAATAAAAATAGGGACAAAATTGTTTTTAGTTATTGATTTCCCCCCCCCCCCAAACAATTCCATTTAACATTTTGTTACTTGGAGAAATCTGAAAGTAAACTACTCCCCCTTGTGGTTCAAAATAGTACAGGATTTTTCTGGCAACGTACACAAAACAAACAGCTAGAGAACTTTTGCAGCATTAACACAAAAAAGGCAGCAAAGCACAACAAATTTTAAAAAGTGGATTACACACAAAAACTATTTACTGTCATGCACAGACATCAAACATTTTCCACTGAATACAGAGAGTCTCCTCTTGCAGGTCAAGTCGAAATGAGTAATTACTACTGATGTGAGCTACCCAGGTCCATGGAAAGTATTTTCCTGTTGGTTTATAAGTACCAACATCCAACAAGTGAATTGTAACATCACATTTACTTCTACTACCTCTTCTCAATACCAGCTTCCTCTAGAATTGGTTCTTGGACTAAGCATAATGAAACAGAACAGAAGCTGCAGTTTGTAAATGGAAATACCTGGTCAGATACATTTCTGTTACCATATCCAATACTACTGAGATGCTACTTCTTTGAATGTTAACCTTCCACAGTCTCCTCTGACAAAAAAACAGAAAAGATGACAAAGGTCCACCAATTCCTATGATGCAGCAATTGTAAGACAGTAGTAACGTGGGATATGCAAACCTGATCCTAACAATTCACGCTTAAGTGATTCAGGCAGATGGGAAATGGGGGACCCTACCACCCTCACAGACCCTACTGCCAGGGAAAAAATCCTTCTCAGACTGAAGTGCATATACTGGCCTACTTGCCCTGAGCAAGTAAATCTCAGTCTTTTCATCATAACCATGCTAAGGGTTGATGACTAGGTTGAGTGCTTTGGACTGAATAGATCAAAGCTTTATTATTTTAAAATTTTGCAAAATCCAGTTTTCCTCAGGTGGCTCATTTTGAATAAATCCTTAGTCAAGTTTGTGAGAGTGCAGTTAGATGCCCACATAGTCTCCATGTCAAAGTAATTAAACGTTTTAGCCTAAAATAGCTGGGATTTTCTATAGCTCATCAATTTAGTATCTCTGTACTGGACATTCTTCAAAATGTGTACATATTATATGCTGTATTGTTTATATATAAATTCCTGATGTTATATACAAATTACATATAAATAAATAAAGCCTATTTTAACACAGAGCACTCTTATTATTCGATGGATACAACTCATCTGGGCCTGTTGATTTATTAAGAGTTCCTGCTTTTGCAAGCACAATGCTAACGTAATTCCATGAAGACATGTAGCTTATTTGGAAAGCCAGAACCATATTAAGGTTGCTGCTGCCACCAAGTGGTTTTTCAAATCTCAAGTTCTGTATTCGTTTCTTCTGTCTGGATTCAATAGTGCCTCCCTCTTTTTGGAATCCTACCTGCAAGATTGCATTCATTTCTAAGAATTTAGAGATTGTGCCTGTAGTGTTGTCAGCCCATCCCTTTTGCTAAGGGATTCCTGAACTATCACAGGAGTCATAGCTGCCTGTTAGCACACGGTTCTAATCCTGAAGTTCCTTCTAGCACTGACAATAGGTTTTCAATAAAAGGTGACAATTCTTACTCCAGGCAACTATTATGCATATAAAATGATTAAGAATGCATTTTCTTCTAAGTTCTGGAAAATACTTTTTGGCTAGATTTACTCCAATAAACACAGTCAACATACAAAATTAATCATTCATATACATAGATAAAATATAATAAAAAAATTAAATAAAAACAGGCAAATGTTCTGGAAATAATACAACCACTTGAAGGCGCTCTTGTATAAAGCAAGGCTCCACAGGAACAAAAGCATCAGTTAATAGGACAAAATCACTACTACAGTGTTCCTCAAACAAGTGAAGTCCTTCATACACAAACTACAATCTAACAAGATTGAAAAAGTCCGCCAAAATAATTATGTCAGTCATATATTGACTGTTAAACAAAACATTCCTAGGATATGTACCCTTATTATGGGATATAAATACTTTGCAACAATCCTCTGGACATTTTGATTCATGACATATGCTATATTTGGGTTAGAGTACATTCCTAAAAGTGTGTAGAGATAATCTGCAGAGTTTGTTTCCTATTCCTATTTGCAAATGAAATGGAAACTGAACCATCTCACCTGGTTTGCAAAGGAAAGCATCTACATCTATAACAGGATTTTAACCCATAGAAAGGTTATTTTACTAGTGAGGTGTATCAGCAGAAATTACCGAATTATTTCTTCATTTGGTACAGCAGAAGGTATGTTAACTTGTACAGAGTATTAGCCATCCTTTCCTTCAGCGAGCTTTCTAAAATGAGCTTGCATTTATTTAAAGTATGGCAGAAGGAGCCAGGATAAACTATTTTTATTTGAGTATGGGGTTAAGGTATTAAATACAGCTATAAAAATTCTCATTCTTCACAGAGAGTCAAATCTACAGTACTGAAGTGGTTTAATGCCAAAGTTTTAGGGAAAGGTGCGAAAGAAATTTCTAGGAAGAGAGGAGGTGGGTAGGACAAATTGCCTCTGGACTTATTTTAAATGTACTTCTCACTTTACATCCCAAACCATTTTTTATTTTTTAAGTTTGGCTAACAATAGAAGGGAACAAACTGATTGTATCTTAGATAGTGGCCTACCAACATATACATTTGTGGTTGCTTACATGTAAAAGAGTTCATATTATTCCTGGGGGAGTTCTGCACGTCTGCAGACAAGCAGAATTCTTCTGTGCCACATAATTTTGTATTTTCCCACATAAAATACATTTTGCCCAACAAGTGCTGCAGTTCTGCCTTTTGCCTACCAGAAGCTGCTGTGGCACCAGAAAACCCAGTTGCATGAACCCCCCTGCCCTCTCCCCCCAAAAAACCTTTCCCACCCACCTCCAGGTTCACTCCTTCTCTCCCCCTTAGCTCCTTCATTACCCCTGACTCCCCTAAGCCTTTGCACTACTTTTGACAGGTGCAGGAAATCCAGTTCTGTATTGTAATTTAAATGAATTACTCAAAGTTCTGCATTAATCTGCCTTATAAGAAATTTATTTCTCAAAACAAAACACCCCACAATCCTTTTTTTTTTTTTTTGGGGGGGGGGGGGGGTGTCTTTATTGTTACAGACAGACTCACTGACATATTCTACAATAAATTACCAAAATAATTGCAACTGGCATGATAATATTGTGTTATTTTGACAGATCAAATAAGCAGACTTGTGCAGAATTTTCAAATATTGTGTGCACAATTTTTAATTTTTTGTTGCAGAATTCCCCCAGGAGTATCATATGCTGGAGTTGAACTTAAGTTGTCGGACATCTAACTGGCAGCTGCAACCAAAGATGAGCACAGCTTGGTGGCAAACAAATCTTTGGGAAGTGTTGGAGATCTAATCATCATTTGGGGGGGACGGGGGGGGAGAGGAAGGGGGGTGTTAACATGATTAGTTAAAATGGTATTACCAGCCCTGTTTTCTCCTCCTTCCCCTGGACATCCCAGGAAAGAGCTATTATTCATTCCAGGCGCATATCACACTTGCCCCTTTTAAACTTTTGAATTCGATTAGAAAGTACACAGGGTTCAGGCAGTGCCATTTCATACGTAAGCTATAAAACAGCCTGCTGGGAATGGGTGGCAACCTTCACCCCAGAGAGTGTACACACCATCTTTGATGCTCTTGATCTCCACTAGCTGAGATTGCAAATTTAGGAATATGCTGCCAAGACAAAAAATGAAACAAAACCAAAAAAAAAAAAAAAAAAAAAAAAAAAAAAAACCCAAAACATACACACACACAAATAAGGCCTATAAGTTTGTTGTCTGGCACAAGTGAACATACACAATCTAAATATTCTCTCTGCTGAAAAATGTATTATGATAGAACAAACAAGCCTACAAGAACATCATGCTTTCTCCATGGATCACAAGGTTGCTAGAGGCAATTTAAAAAAATAAAAAAAAAGAGCCTCTGAAGAGCACAGTTCCACTTTAAATGGCTGATATGGTTAAAGTTACATTAATCATGTTTTGCAGTGTCTCACAATTGTTCTGGATTTTCTGCCTCCCTCTACAATCAGGAGGATAAAATACTCAGGGCCCTGTGTACTCCACAGCAAATTGCACTTCTATTCTGTGGCAAAGACCGTAAACTTTGCAGTATTCAGGTACAGCAGAAGGAAAGTCTGGACAATTGTATTTAAATTGTAAAAATTGAATGTTTTACTGAATTAAATAGGAAAATGAATAATGCAACCATTCTAGTATCCGCTATAGTTTTCCCCACACAAAATTAAATATATTTAAGGCTGTGTCACATTTTTGGCTTTCAACAAACCAACATAAAAACTTAGATTCTGGAACACAATTCCATGATCATGGAATCACAGAAGACACCAAAATCCGATAACACTAATTTGGACTGACCCACAAGTTACAGTTGGAAGACAGTTTTAACAGAAAAACATTGGCATCTTACAATTTTAAAAATCTACAGATGTAAACTAGAAAGCATGTATATATACACATTAGTTACCTGAGGAATTGTTGAACAGCTCCCAAAACTGCCACTGGAGGTGGTACTTAAGGTTCTCATTCTGTGTTCATTGATGTGAACCATACTTTCTTCGTCTCTACAATATATACATTGGATTTTTATTTCATCTAGCAAAAAGACAAGACAAATATCCTTTGGCTACAATCCACCATATTCTAATAAGTTTTACAGATACAGTCTGAAAATTTCCAACACAATTTAATATTTGCATAACAAGGAAAATTTACATTTTGCAATATTAACTTGACTTCAACGTGACGGGTATTTTATATCCTCTAAAGCTTTTCAGTTCTGATTTGTAACATGTAACCAAGAACATATTAAATGCCCAAAATGTTGTTCTAAAATACTAAAAGTGACAGTGATATTTTATATTTATGCTCAGTCAATGATCTCCATTTCAAATTTGCTTAGTTTACATGTAAAAAATAAACAAGCCAAATAAAAACCAAACCAAAAACAAGCAGGCTTGCTTCTTGTATCACTGTATTGGCTTTACAATGCCAACAGTACTAAAAACTTGTCTGTCAGCAAAGTAAACCAATATGGCAGGTAGCAGAACGACGTTTTCACTACAACACTACTTTCATTCCGTATGTGCCAAAGAAAAAACCCTAACAAACCATGATGGCAACATTTCCTAGCTTAAAAAGTGACATATGCAATATCTGTTTCTAATGTTTCTAATTCCCTCGCTAGTAATGCGCACTACATAAGTTAATTAGGTTTTCCTTATGCCTATGCCATGCTGTCCAGACAACAAGTCATTTCATTCAAAACTGACTGGGTGGGCTGTGGATGGGGAGAGGAAATGGGGCTACTGCTTGGTGTACTCATTCTATTACATGCACCTGTCCGCCCATCTTTTTTTTTTTGCTGGTATAGAGCCCATGCATCAAAGGCCTAGGATAGAGGTAATTTTGATCTCTAAAATGGACAGGCAAGGAACTGAAAGCCAGAACAACAAATAGCTAAGTTATTATGATTGGATCTCAGGGGGTTTGTGCTCCTCAGCTAACTAGAATAATTTCACTTCAAGAAACAGTGTTTAAATTACAAACTTCACTATAAAAGTTATTGTGGAGTAGTATTTTAACACAAAACCCTTTTTCATTGGTATAAACAGTTTAAATATTTATCCAATAGAAAAGTGTACACTAGCTATAGAAGGTAAGTGGAACTAACTCAGACACCCAAGTCTAGTTATTACATTTTGTACCCTGGAGCAAGACAACTGATCTGTCACACTAGAAAACACAAACGTAATACTAATCAATAGGTTACCTAGCATCTGGTCAAAAGGAAAGTAGCATATGTTCACTCTAAGATTAGAAATATATTTTCAATTTAAGCATGGGTGGCTGAACAGCAGTGCATGCTGAACTACCTGAAAGAGGTTCATTTACTGAAAAGAAAAAATAAATGGAAGCCTTCCAAAACAGTCATTATGGATCTATACCTGAAAGGCCTGAATTCTCTGTTTAATGTTGACAAGTCAACCAGATCAGGGCATTCATCTTCATACTCTTTGTCAGCAGGGTCTTCTCCTTGACCTATATGATCTTCAATTTTGGTGGTATTTTCAGTTCTCTTTTCATCCTCAGAAAAATCAACTGCAGAACTCTCTGCATTATTACTGGCTTTCCCTACAATAATTTGCCCTTCAACTTTTTCTAGAGCATGGCTGAACTCAGTCATATCTAAACTTTGTTCTTTTTTACTACTGTCAGTAATATCAACTTCTTTACTGCGATTCATCAAAACTTTAGAGGATTTGCTTTCAGTGTCATCTTCCAATTCATCTGTAAAATTTATTTTGTTTTCTTCAGCTGCAGTATACAAATTTACTTTCCCATCAAAATCGTCTACAAGTTGTGTAAACACTGTTTTATAATCCTCCTCATCAGGACCTGCTGGGTAAAGCAGTTCATCATCCTCCTGCATTTCTTTTGTGTAGCCACTTGCTGCAATCTCTACATCAAGAGAGCACTCTCTCCTAGAGAAAATAAGAAGATTGAAGCATAAATAAATTGTTTCCCCTCGACATATTAAATCAATTTAGTAATTTTTTTTAAAGAAATGACTACCAAAGTGCATTATCATTAAACTGCCAGTGTTAAAGGACTACACATGCTGAGTAGAACCTTACATAAGACAGTCTCATTGAACTTAATATGAGTACAAGTGACAGAATATGGCTGATAAAAGTACAATGCCATTTGTATAAAAAGTTACCACATGCTCAGATGATTTCAGCATTTACAGCTATATGACTGAACAATGTCCGTACACTTCTACTGAAGTGTAATTATGATTTAACGTTGACTTAAGTGTATTACACTACATTACATAAATCTAGAAGCACTCTAATTTTGCACTTATCTAAAGTTATATATTTTGGTTAAAGTGTGGTTCCCTTTAGAAAAGGGACTGAAAACAGTCTGGTAGGGTTTATTATTTCAGTATCTCCCAGATCAAATGTACTCATAAGGGTTTTGTTTTGTCTTTTAAAAAAGGACATGAAACTTGAAAAAGCAAATTTCCATTTGAAAACTTTGGAACTTAGAAAACAACTCTGCCTTGCCAATCAGCAGCAGTACAGAGACCACCAGCTCACACTCTCATAGCTGTGTTGTTCTTACTGGAATAAAAATGTACTTTGAAGTAAACAGATATGACTGAGTATAGGCAATGAGCTGAAATGTTGAACAACAGGTGTCATTTTTATACAGTTTTTCAGAATAGAACTTTATTTCAGTGGTTTTCATTATCTGAGGCCTTAAAAACTTGTTCTTTAGAAAAGCAGTGACCATGATTTACTAACTTTCTTGAAAAACCTCCATTCCAAATGAATCCACATAAAGGAATGCCCCACAAGTGCAATAATTGGGTTGAGGGGTAAGAAAAATACTGTTCTGTATTATTGTGGCATCTCAGTGATGTGTCTTGGAGCACCTTTTGTATCAGGTCTTGGAAAAGCCCTCTTCCCAGCTACAAGAACAAAGGCATTATTGGTTTCCTGATGGTAATAAAATGTAAAATGGGGGTGAAGTTTCAGGATGTTCCCTACACCGATTTTGGCTGGACTGAGCACCGACATTTCTGATATTAAGAATAAAGACAATCCTATATTAAAATGAAAAGGAAAAACAAAAGACAGATGCAAGGCTGTCCCCCCAATTCTCCAGCAAAACACTTCATGGAGCTCACTAATTGAACAGCGTACAACTGAAAACCAGTTGTGAACATTTTGTTCTCATAATATAAAACTGGTATAGAGAGCATCCTGTCATCTTTACTGATCAATATAAGACCCCTCATCAAGTTACATTTCTCACCTGATATCCTGGAAGGTTGGGAAAAGTTCACTTTCATAGCTGAAACGCTTCTTAAAAAAGTCTCTAATACATTTAACATCTCTGTCAAAATACCTGGAAAAATAAAGGATTGTTTTGCACAGAATTAAAGTTGAGACCTACAAGCATTTTGGTACACTTCTAAACATCTCAAGTTCTACTTCATATTTGTCACTATCATAGCTTCAATAGCTTCTGTGTATTAATCCTTCCACATAAGTACATCTTAAATTTCTTCTGAATTTTAGAAAATGAGGTATTCTTCCAGCTTTGTCAAACTTCATTTTCTATTAGCCAGATTTGTTCTGGAAAGGAAATCCCTGTTGTCTTTTTTTCCCCACTTTAGTAAACAGTGATTAAGCTACCAGATAGCTGAAAAGAGAAAACTCAAAGACACAAAAACGAAACATACAGTGTCAACTGAAGTTTGACCTGGCTTCCTGAGAATCTGTACAAGAACCAATCATGTATGCACTCTAAATCTTGACATTTATGTCCATGGATAAATAAAACTGAGTATATTTTTGTGGCATTATTTGTTGTACAAGATGACATTGCTAGAAGACAGTTAAGAATGGATACATAAGAATGAATAATCAGTGCTAGTAAATTACAATAATCTCAAATGGCCAAACTGATTTTGAAAATGCCGTAAGACTGAATATGTACCATTCAGCATTTGGATGAGATGTTGACACCATCTGTGGGAAATCAATCATGGTAACCTGGTCCTCACTGTCCAATAAGAGATTGAATTCATTGAAATCTCCATGAATCAAACCATGATTGGCAAGTTTTACAATTAGTTCCATTAACTCACTGTACACAGATGCAGGATCTTCTATTTGATGCACTTGGCACCTAAAAACATTAAAAAAAAAAATCTAAACTATTAAGGGTATAAGAAAATGAAAAGTTAAAGCAAAAACCACAACTCCATTGCAAAATAAACCCCACCCGTCTCTACATTTGGCACTCTTGTTTGGCTGACTTTTTATGAAACCCAAGAATAACTGATTATGAAAAATAAACTATTTTTTTCATCCTTTATGGTATTTTCTCCAGAGCAGAATTGCAAAATAATGATGGAGAAGTGTGGTGAAGCTTGTAGTGCTGCTGTCCATGCCTTATCTGTTGTGGAATTAAAGATAAAACTTCCACCTGTAGCACCTCTCACTGCACTAAATTCACTTCATAAATGTGGGTGGTGGGGAAGTGCTGAAAATTTGAAAGGAATTTTCTTTTCATTACTGTTCAATTAAATTTAATCAAAAAGGAATCAAAACCAAAATTTAACAGCTCACTTCAGATGCCTACCTTATGTTAGACTGTGACCTGTTTTTTTTCTAAAACTGAAGTTTATTTTCTTTCGATACTAGGATAAGTATAAAAGTCATATTGGACTATATCCAATACTACCAAATTGGCCTTAAGCGTTTAGCTGTGCAAACAAATCAAATCAGCTTTTCAAATATAAACTTTAAAAATATTTTAATGTTTTAAAAATCATTGTGTCAGATAACGCAAAATGACTTAATAATTAGACACAACATGACCTCTCCTGACTGAAGATTACCTGCTTCCAGCACTATTGCTGAAACATAAAAATCTGGACATAAAAAAGAAAAGATTTCTTTCTGAAATTGAAAGTGGGGAGCAGTTACTCAAGAGTCAATTACAAGAACAAGGGAGCATGAACTGAAGCCAAGGGAAGACCATACAGTAACATGAACGACACTTTTCACAGAGTGCAGTTGTCACAGACAGTAAGCTGCCCCATTGCAGTCTTTGGTGAACTGCATAAACAAATTGTTTGAAGAAAAAAAAAAAAAATCTCACAGATGTAACTGGTAAAACAAGAAAAAATGACCCTAAAGAGACTTCATGGTCATCAGCCATTCTATAGTGTCCAATATCAAACTGACATGCAGTTTCAGCGGGACTTACTACAATACTTAAAGCAAAGAAAGTTGGATGATGAGAAATACTTCTTGCTTTGTATAAAATTTTGCACTTCTCAATCTCTTCATCTGGGTAGTGGCATTACTTGTGATACTTGCCAACACTGTTTGAGGTTTTTAAACATGTTCCTTTATCCAGTAAAAAGGAATTAAAACAGATTGGTAACAGTACATTTATTTGTATGGGGAAGGAAGAAAGGAGGGGAGCATAACTGGAATTCCATTCCCAACTAACCTGGATTCCAAGGGTAATCAGTTACTATAGTCAGGCTGGGCTACAGAGCATCAATTGACTCCATGGAGAATGGTGGGCAACTATTAGCCCCTATCTGACTAAAAAAGCAGTCATTGTCTTCTGCATAACTATTCAGCTATCATTCTTACCTACACTACTGAATCAGAGTGCCTCTGAGCAAGTACCTCAGTTAAGATTTCCAAAATCATAGCTACTGTATTCAATTTGTCTTAAATGGGAGTTTGTGTTTCATATAATACTTACAGAGGGTAACCACTAATAAGTTCCATAACTACTGCATGTCTATTGTAGTCAAATGGTTTTGGAACGGGAAACTTTCGATCATGCAAAGCCTGGAAAGAGACAATGTGTTGGAAGCTTAGTGCTACTGGATACCAAGGCAAACAAGCAAGTTCTCATATATTATTAAATCGTATATATTATTAAATTGTAAACTCTTAGTGGCAGGGCGTATGTATTCTTATTGATGTACAGCACCTAGCACATTTTGGGCAGCACCACAATACAACTAATAATAAAAATATGAATGTGTCCCATAAACTAGACAAATATTTAGACATATTAAGTAGTGAGTAAAAAGATTTATAGATCATAAGGCCACAAGGTACCATTGTGATCATCTAGTTTGACCTCCTGTATAAACACAGGCCAGAGGACTTCCTTGAATTAATTCCTGTTTGAACTAGGGCATCTCTTTCAGAAAATATACATTCTTGATTTTAAAATTTCCAGTGAAGGAAAATCCACCAAAACCCTTGGTGAATTATTGCAATGGATAATTATTCTCATGATTAAAAATTTGTGCATTATTTCCAGTCTGAATTTGTCTAGCTTCAACTTCCAGCCATTGGATCATGTTATACCTTTCTCTGATAGACTGAAGAGCCCACAATCAAATATTTGTTCCCTATCTAGATACTAATAGGCTGTAATCAAGTCACCCCTTAACCTTCTCTTTGTTAAGCTAAATATACTGAGCTCTTTGAGTCCATCACTATAAGACATACTTTCTAATCCTTTAATTGTTCTTATGGCTTTTCTCTGAGCCCTCCTCCAATTTCTCAATGTTCTTCTTGAAGCAATTAATCACACTGTTAAACAATAATAGAATACTATTTAAATATTTGTGGATGTTTTCTACATTTTCAAATATACTGATTTCAGTTATAACAGAATACAAAGTGTACAGTGCACACTTTATATTTATTTTGGATAACAAATATTTGTACTGTAAAAAAAAAGAAACAGTATTTTTCAGTTCACCTAATACAAGTACTGTAGTGCAATCTCTTTATCATGAAAGTTGAACTTACAATGTAGAATTATGTACAAAAAATCCCTGCATTCAAAAATAAAACAAAGTCCAATCAGTCCTACTACTTGTTATGGCAGAATGCGGATAAAACAGAGCAGGAGATGTACAATTCTTCCCCAAGGAGTTCAGTCACAAATTTAACTAACATTTTTTTTAAATGCACGTCATCAGCACGGAAGCATGTCCTCTGGAATGACAGCCGAAGCATGAAGAGGCATATGAATCTTTAGTGCATCTGGCACGTAAACATCTTGCGACACCAGCTACAACAGTGCCATGCGAATGCCTGTTCTCACTTTCAGGTGACAAACTTAAGAAGTGGGCAGCATGATCTCCCGTAAATGTACATAAACCCGTTTCTCTTAGTGATTGGCTGAACAAGAAATAGGACTGATTTGACTTGTAGGCTCTGAAGTTTTACCCTGTTTTGTTTTTGAGTGCAGTTATGTAACAAAAAAACTACATTTATAAGTTGCACTTTCATGATAGAGAGATTGCACTCCAGTACTTGCATGAGGTGAATTGAAAAATACTATTTCTTTTGTTTATCATTTTTACAGTGCAAATATTTGAATAAAAATAATATAAAGTGAGCACTATACACTTTGTATTCTGTGTTGTAATTGAATTAGATATATTTGAAAATGTAGAAAAACATCCAAAAATATTTAATAAATTTCAATTGGTATTCTATTCTTTAACTATGCGATAAATCGCGATAAATTTTTTAAATCGCAATTAATTTTTTTGAGTTAATCACGTGAGTTAACTGCGATTAATCGACAGCCCTATTCTTGAATTGTTAACAGAACTGGATACAGTATTCCAGCAGTGAGCGCATCATTCCCAAATACAGAGGTAATATAGTCTCCCTACTTCTACTCAATATTCCCAGGATTAAATTAGCCCTTTTGGCCATAGTATTGCACCCAGAGTTCACGTTCAGCTGATTATTCACTATGATCCCAAAGCCCTTTCAGATTTATTGTTTCCCAGAAGACCCCCATCCTGTAACTTCATATTACATTTTATTTATATTATATATATAAAAATAAACAAAACATAAAAATAACTTGGTATTTAGCCATATTGAAGCACATATTGTTTGCTTGGACCTAATTTACCAGATCACTCTGTATCAGTGACCTTTTCTTTACATTATTTTTCACTCCCGCAATCTTTGTGTCATCTGAAAACGTCATCAGTGATGATTTTGTTTTATCCCAGATCATTGATAAAAATGTCAAATAGCATAAAGCCAAAAGATACATGATAGCAGAATTTTCATTATAAAGACCAGAGACTGGGATACTGCTGTATGATGAATGAAATGGCAAAGTTCAGTTTCCAGATCTGAAATTCTGTACATGCACTACCTCCTTATTTATAGTTCCACTGTCCTGGGACTGGAGAAAACTGGAGATGTAACAAGGAGAACAGAATGGAATCAGATCTGGTTTGGTGGCCCAGACAAACAGCAGCAGATAACTGGGGGATGCTGGGTCAAGAACAAAAAAAATCCCGTTTTTAAGTTTTTGCCAATTCCACTCTGTCTGGCTAATCTAATTCTTTCTGCATTTCCATAAACACAAAAGTTCACTGTCCTGAATAATTAAGCTTCATCGTAACCACATTATAGACAAATGGGGGAAGATCATAACAACTATAGCACTACTGTTAGCCTTTGTGCTATGTGCAAACTCAATTGATGCACATAACCCCATCACAAGTTCATTTTCCTATCCCTATATATTCTGTTGCCTACAATGGATTTCACAACCAATGAGATTTCACTACCACATAGTTCACAGTAATATCAAAATGAATAATTTAAGATGGATTTATTTTTAAATCTCCATATTTCTTCCTGTTCTGGGCACAAACTGAAATCTCTGCAGACTTTCCCCTCGTGCATCCTAAATGCGTATGTGTACAGGGGAATGGGGGGCAGTGAGTAGGGAGGTACATGGGAGGAAAGGGAAACCAGCAAGAGATCTGGGTTTGGGATTTTGGGTTAAATTAGGAAAATGTAAGTTTCAGAGAAGAAAAACAAAAGAAAAGCAAAATCTTTAGGGAATCTAATGCCAAATTCTATCTATATTTCTGTGAATATTTACTGCTGCGGGAACTATGAATTCTGCACATGTGCAGAATTCATATGTCCCACAGAATTTTGTTTTTTCCCCATAGAAAATATATTCTGCCCAAGAAGTGCTGCAGTTCCGCCTTTCACCCACCGGAGGCCATTCTGGCACCAGAACAGCCAACAGCATGAATGTAGCAGGCTGTTCTGGTGGGCAAAAGGCAAAACTGCAGCACTTCTGGGGGAAAATGTATTTTCTGTGGGGAAAAAAAAACTGTGTGCACGCAGTGGCACAGAATTCCCGCAGGAGTAGAAGTTTATCACAGTACCTGGCCTGTGGAGCTAAGTTACGACAGAGTGGGGCACACAGGGCTGCTGGGCGGTCACAGACTGGGGCTGAAAATGGCTAGTGGGGGGGGAGGAGAAGAGGGGAAACAGACTGGAGCATGGGCTGAGGAGCTAGTGGGGTGACAGTATTGAGCCAGGGGCTGAATGGGAATGGGCGTACATGAGGATGGGGGAGGAGGCTGCAGGGACCCATCAGGATGAGGGGTACAGGAACAGGAGTAGATGTGCCTGACTGAATGGGAGAGGCTCCCCAACTCCCTAACAATCCTGTCCCCTGGCCCCCCCCCCCCCAAAATAAAACCTGTTCCATACTTCTCCCACCCACACAACAACCCTCCCAGCTCAGTCCAAGCTCCTTCCATCTCCCTCAGCTCCTCTACTGACACTCCCAACTCTTTGCACTGCTTCTGCTGTGTGCAGAAAATATAGTCCTGTATTGTAGTTTAAATGAATTATTTAAAGTTCTGATTTAATATACCTAGTAAGAAATTTGTAAAACAAACAAACAAAAAAAATTACCAGAATCTTTTTTTTGGTCTGTATTGTTACAGACATACCTGCTGACAGATATTTTGAAATAAATACCCCAAACTGGCATGATTAAATTGTATTATTTTGACAAATAAAATATGCAGATTTTTACAGAATTTTTTAAATTATTGTGCGCTGAATTTTTAATTTTTTGGCACAGAATTCCCCCAGTAGTAGAACATGGAGAGTCACCATCCTGCAGGATTACATTTAGTGTTAAATAATTTTATCTAAAATGTCAGATTAAATTTATTAAAACCAATATCTGCATAGTACAAGGTCCACCATACTTCATAAACAGAAGTGTGGAAACAAGCCCTTGGGGACTACAGTTTG
This sequence comes from Natator depressus, assembly GCF_965152275.1. Classification (NCBI taxonomy): domain Eukaryota; kingdom Metazoa; phylum Chordata; order Testudines; family Cheloniidae; genus Natator; species Natator depressus. The sequence continues at coordinate 61,336,136 of NC_134238.1, forward strand.
ACAAATACCTGGACCATTTTTTTGGTCCTTCTAGGAAGTGGCCTTAGCCCTGAAGTCCAGGTCAGCAATGGCAATTACCTTAATTTGAACGAACTCCAGCCAGAACAGAGAATGAATGGGTTACACATCTAGATGAAACACATGCTATGATGAAAAAACTGGGTAAACTAATAGTTACTAGAAACACAGGACTCCACATTTCTGAAGACCATAATTAAGAGCAATGGAAATCTAGGCACACACAATGTACACACAGAGTATTCGAAAAGATTTTAACGTTCCCAGCATTTCATGCAGAATTTTAAATAAATCTGCCCTTTCAAGTCCTCAATCCTACAAATACTTGTGTACACGCTCAATGTGATTAACTTTATGCACTGAGTACTGGCACTGGTCCCACCCCATAGAGCAGTGTTTCTCAACGCGTGGCCCAAACAGCACACAGCTGCAGCCCATGAGACATCTTCAGGGCCATACAGGTAGTATATATATACTGTGTGGATACAACCCACATGTCACAGAGAGCTACATATGTGACATACAATGAAAAATAGGTTGAGAACCACTGGTACAGAGTTAAGTACATACATAAGTCTTTGCAGGACCCAGGCATAAGCATGAACCAACGCTTTGCAAAAGTTCTAAAATATTCTAACCACCCCCTTTCATCTCATTGGAGTGTTACTGCTGAAACTAATACCAACAATCTAGTTTGTTAGCTATTTCACACTGTTGATTGTTTTAGCAAAATTATCCAGGAAGTGCAATTATCCCGTGTGGGCAGGTTCACCTGAAAGAACATTCCAAAGAATAATTTTGCAAGTTTTACAGATGCATATAAATTTGATTTATTTTTGTTTAGCCTTGACACACAGGGAGAGGAAGACAGATTAGTGTGCAAGTATGAAGATCACTGAAGGTGGCTAGAAGGAAAATAAAAGCTCTCAGACACATGAAGGAGAATTTAAAAGGATAAGAGAAGATTTTCATTGGCTAAAAAACTGTCAATTTCATGTAAACATTTAATAAAGAAAAATGTGTGCTTTGACTGAATTTGCCTTAAAAATAATTACTTCCCCAAAAGTTTCTGTAGTATTTGGCGGAAAAAAGTAGACTATATTCCTCTAGATTTCTAGTTACACTATTAATGATCTATATATATTTAAGCAACTGTATAGCTTAAGGCCTTGTCTACACTGCCATTTTACAGCTCTGCAACTTTCTCACTCAGGGGGTGTGAAAAAAACATCTTCCTGAGCGCTGCAAGTTTCAGCGCTGTAAAGTGGCAGCATAGCTGGTAGCCATGCTCCCCTCGTGAGCATGTTAAACAAATAAATTTATTTATTTATTTTTAAAAAACAGTGCTGTCCCAGTGCTGGTGCTGCAACTATACAGCCACATTAAAGCGCTGCCGCGGTAGCGTTTTAACATTGCTAGTGAACACATACCATTACTTACATTTAGTTAGAGTCTTAATTTTTACCTTTTTTATTATATTAAAATATAGTGAGTCACACATTTCTCATTTATGAGATGATTATTCATTTTTTACTTATAATTTGTGTCAAGCTGTATTTGGATGGAAGTTTAAATTAAATTAAAATACACAAAAACTGCATTTTTAAAAATTAAATAAGAACAACTTAAGTGTGTCTGCTACAGAAGAAAAGTTTATCAAAACATGTTTTGGATTTAAAACTAACAGAAACAGAGGAACTATTATCTGTAGTTAGTGAATTGAACCTATTATTTCTGGTCACTATGGCGCAGATCCTCAAAAGGTATTTAGGTGCCTGGCTCCCATTGATTTCAAGATTTTAGAACTAGTAGATCTCATCCTCTCACACTTGTTCTGTTTTTCCAATCTATGAATAAAAACTAAGCTTTCCAGCTGATTTCTTAACTTTGGATGAATTAGTCATTAAACTGAATCAGTTTAATAAACGAAAATGAAGAAAATATTCTCTCTGCAGCACAGGCTACTTCTCTCAAATGCTGGATTAATATTTCAACAAACTCTGGTCCGGGTTCTCAGCCAGTGACTACCAGCAGGTTAGTAGATTCTTTAAAACTTCAGCCAACAAACAGGTACTGCTTCATACTATTTTTGTATTTAATTTAAATGATTTTAATAGATTAGATAGATTAATAAATTTAAGCCTCAACATAATTTGTCAATTTCAAATAAACCTGTATTTAATTTCAATAAAAAGAATCCAGTTTAAATTAAAAACCCATACATTTTGATTTTTTTTAAATCTATTTTTACCCATCCTAGATCATTCATAATATTCTACTTCAAGTTACTGAAGCACTTTTTTCTTTTTAAATGGAATCAAGTGCAGTACTTGATAAATAAACAACACTTTAAATAATAAAAAGAAAAGGAGGACTTGTGGCACCTTAGAGACTAACAAATTTATTTGAGCATAAGCTTTCGTGAGCTACAGCTCACTTCATCAGATGCATTCAGTGCATTCATTTTCCACTAAATGCATCTGATGAAGTGAGCTGTAGCTTGTGAAATCTTATGCTCAAATAAATTTGTTAGTCTCTAAGGTGCCACAAGTCCTCCTTTTCTTTTTGCAGATACAGACTAACACGGTTGCTACTCTGAAACCTTAAAAATTTGAGTTTTGACTTTCTGAAATTAAGTGCATCAAAGCCCTCCAAACCAGTTTATAACTACAAATGTATCTAATTTGGAGGAAATTTACTAATTCAATTTATTTTCTGGGTGCTTATAGCACCCACAAAGCATTTATCTAAAAGTTTGTAATGTAATGTTGCTGAACAGCTGCACAGAAAAAAAAATCCTGGTAGTTAATCAATCAGTTAAGTTTTGGAATTTATCTGTATTCTTTAAAGCATTTGACAAAAATACGGAATTCAGAATAAACAGAAATATACGTTGGGTGACTGAAGTCCTGGTTACTGAATAGTGTATACTATTTCCTCTGAAGACACCAGTGCTTCAGCTGAGAATGAAAGAGTGCACCTATGGGAACAGCAACGACGGAAAATCCAGGCAAAAACAAAAAACTGGGTCAGAGTAGTTTCAGGTAGTATACCTGCCCAAGTGTCTGCCAATACCTGGGGATGTACAGTAATATTTTGTGTGTGGTATGGGGGTGTTTTTTGTTTTTTTTTTAAAACAAACCTACACAAAGACTAAACTGACTATACGAAAGAAATTGTAAAACTGGCTACATACAAAATGCTGTCAAATACTCAAAAGTAAAAAGCCTGATTTTGCGCCCCCCCCACAAGCAATATCTTGTAAGGCCCCACATGTCTAGAACCCAGGTCTGCAGAACTCCCAGGCTGCCATACAGCAGCAGCTGTAACCAACTGGCACTACACTTCCCATGACCCACTGTGGACACAGACCATGGGAAGTTCCATCTCAAGGGTTAGAAAGACAGCAGCCCCATGGCTTCTGATTGACTCCCTGTCCTATATAAACCCGAGGGGCATTCCAGAAAGTGTCCAGGCAACAGCGTGGATCTTCTGTAGCTACCACGACCATTCCAGCTCCTTGCTCTTCAATTCCTGGCTTGACCTCGGCTTGATTTAGACTTCAGACTCTGACGTTTGGTATCGATTGTGGCCTGGATCTGACTACAAACTCCATGGCTACTCTTACCTTCAAGTTTGCCCCTGCTCTGACCCTTGACCCTGACTGCCCTTGTTGGAATCCTGACAATCTGAGGTGTTACTTGTAAAAATAGCAGTTAAAAAATTTCTGCAAGAAATGTGATTCAGCTCAGCTGAGTGACCAACAAACTCAGAGCACTGTTTCCTTTATCACAAACTCATTCATAAATCCAAGTAAAAATGCAGAGATCTGATTTTTAGAACTAACTTACTTGATTATATCTTTAAGCACTGCTGGACAAATTCCAGTGTATTTTGAGAACATATTAAAATATACTGTTATTGCTGCATTCTTGCCTTCAGATGCAGTTAACTTTTATAACACAGAATTCTGTCATCTCACTAATCAAATTCCCCCTGTTGAGAGCCATACTGCTTACTATTCACATTGAAGAAACAATACACAAAAAAGAAATATAACTATATTATTCCTTCATTGGTTTTAAGGCCTACTTTCAAGTGACTAAGTGCTTTTCTTTCAATTAGACAAGAAAAAACATCACAATAATCAAATCTGTCGAGTACAGTACAAAGATTCTACTGTATATTCAATTTAATTCCAACAGTCATTTAATTCTAGAAAACTGCCCTCAACTATACACTGCAGCAACTTAGGCAGAAGATATAACATTAATGGGATATTGCTACATTCAAATAGGAAATGAAAATAAAGGCAAGGGACTATATAAACAGAGACCAAATGAAACTGCAGAGTTGTGCTGGGACTCAGCGGGAGTGTGTGTGTGGGGGAACTGGAATTGCCTAGCTGCTGGAGATGAAGATGAAGGCAAGTCTTCCCCCTTTCATCACAAGGCTAAGTCCCATCTGTGTTTGGGCCTTTTCCCTATCAGTGGAGTTACAGAATTGGTCTCCTGGAAGATAATGACCAAAACAATCCTATTAGGCATTAGGGATGTAAAATATTAAATGGTTAAACGGTTAACCGATAGGTATTGGTCTTACCGTTAATATATTGCAGTTAAAGTTTAAAACAGATTGGTAAAATAATTTCATGACATTGTAGATGGTACTGAGCATGATCAGCTAAGCAGCAAAGTCTCTAGCATGGCATAATTACTCTGCACCCACCAGGAAGCTGTCCCTCCGCTCCTGCCCCTGTGCAGTGCTGTTGTGGTGCAGTCTGGTCTCCCAGTCCAGAAATGCGGTACATGTTGGTCTCTCAGCAGTAAGAGTGGAGTCGGTGGCCATGCGACCAATTTCTATCTGTGCTGCTATGTGGGGCACAAGGAGAAATTTGGCCACGAGTTCCTAGAGTTTGAGTTCCGGCTGGATGGTGAGGCTTAAGTGGGAGCTTGGTTGCTTGTCAGAAGCATAACTGGGTATATAACATTTTTATTTGTAAGCTGGAAGGTCCACTAGTGGATTCAGACTCTCAGCTGGGTAGGGGGGCAAAGCGCATTGGCTTAATGGTGAAGGGGGTGAGGATGGCACATGGTTGCAGGGCTTGTAGGGGCCGACGTACTGGGAGGCCTATGGGGCGGGGGCTGGCATGCAGAGGCTATTATGTGGGATGTAAGGAGAAGGACGAGATGTGCATGCGGACCCGAGGAGAGACAGCAGGGTAATCCCCAAACCAGGGGTAGATTGTGAACTTGTTAACGACTAAACGGTTAACCGATATAATTTTAATAGTTTAAATGGGTATTTTTTAAACGGTATTTACATCCCTATTAGGCATAGTGGCTAAAACAAAGGAGTAATTAGAGATTGTGTGTCTTTTTTCAGGGAAAAATAGGAGGGGATTTATATGGTACCTGTACAGTAATGGACAGAGACAGATTATAAACTAGCACAATGCTGCACTGTAGCAGGACTAATTTTGATTAGATCATTCCCCTCCCCGCTCTTCAAAAAAGCCCCTCAATTTTTGGGCCTATACTATCTTACTGTGTCTCTTTAATGGGAGTCATGCCACTAAAACACGATTGAACAAGGAAAATTTAGAGGGAATATATCCTATAGTTAACACCATAAATCCTGTATAAAGAGGATGTTAAAACAAATCTTGCATCATGCCAAAACAGAAAAATACTGTTAGGGAAGCCTCTTCCAGAGTAAATATTTTGTCTATCCACTATGTAAATTAAACTGACTTGGTATCCAAATGACTTATTGTGTGTGAAACAAACATGTTTTATAGGAATAAACATGTCCACCAACACGCTTAGGATATTGCACATTTTACTCTGCATGAACAAATGACCTAAGATTTCTAAATACATTTAAATTAGAGAGAGAGAGAGAGAAATAAATGAACAATCCCCCTTCATTTCAGCCTTAAATATACACAAAGTTTTTTTTCTCAAATGAAAAGCATATATTAATAAAACTGGCCTTGATAAGTATTTTGCATATTTAAACTACAAAATAGCTACATTCTGTGAATTTTCATATTAATATTCATAACATAGTGTACATCTAGCACTTTGAAGCTGGATTTCAGGGAGTAAGGTTGTGGGTCACTCACTTCTCAAAACCAACGATTAAATCAAAAAGTTTAAGGCCCTTGTGTCAGTCACACTGTCTGGAGAAGGACAGCTAAAAGTATCTCTTATGTGAGTTAGACACATAGTAACACAGGCACACAGTTGTGTTTCAAATAAGAGGTTTTCTTCGGTTGGAATTTGTTTCTAGAACTTTTACAGGCACCCTAATTAATGCTCCTAAATTATGTTCGTTCATGTTCATTCGCGCTCTCTCTCTCTCTCTCACACACACAGAAAAGAGAAACTAAGTGACAGGACTGAAGCTTAGTTTGTAAATTTTCTGAATTTCACTTTTCCCTATATTTTAGAACAACGTGGGTACATAGGAAGATATTTCTTTGCATTTCTAAAACATTCTCAAAGATTAATATAAATGGAAGTAGCTGGCTTACCACCACATTAAGGTATTATGTGTAAAGTTGCCCTGTGGTTAAAGAGAATTTTATGTAAAAAAGAAATCATAAGATCCATATTGAATTCTTATGTGGAACACCACGTTTCACAAGCCAGACTATTTTGCTATAGCTTCACTGCCATGGTCAAATCTTGTACATAAAAGTAGTACACATTAGGGATTCCATGTACGATATACACCCTGCAACTTCAAATCTGGGGTTAGAAACGTGTATGCAAATCCGGTTTATATTGTAAATGTGACTTAAATAAGAGGGGATCTGAAAAGCACCTTGCATCATCACCATTTCCACTCTATTACAGCACTGATGACTAATGCTGTGAGTCTTTCACAGAGGTCACGGATTCCGTGACTCTCCAGCACCTACGCAACTTCTGCAGTCACGGGTGTGGCTGACCCCACGGCCTCCTGAGCAGCTGAGGCAGCTCCAGGGCTGGCCACACTGGCTGCTGCTTGGGACGCCCCCCTGGAGGAGCAGGGGTGCCCCCCCCCACTCAAAGCAGTAGCTGCGGGAAGCTTCCCCCAAGAGCACCTAAGTTTTAGCCAGGGGTATTTATATAGCACAAGTCATAGACAGGTCAGAAGCCATGACTTTTTGTTTATTGAGTGTGACCTCTCCATGACTTCTACTAAAAATACCCATGACTAAATTGTAGCCTTACTGAGGACACTTTTTGGACATGAACAGTTACATTTTATGATTAAAAAATACCTTCATGTAGGCAAATTCTTTCATGGCAGCCAGGCGGGACAAATAAAGCCACGACATTTTGTGTCTGTGCTTATGGTAGTCACGTTTGTTTTTTAGATTACGAAAGGAGGTTCTCCCAAGCCTGTGCAGCTTTAATGCAAGCTGTTGCTCCTCTTCATTTGCAACAATATAAATATCTATAAAAAATAAGAAATAATTACATTTATCTGAGAGAATGTGCCGAACAGACTAAACATTTGTGAAAGGTGACTAACCTTCCATGCCACTTTTTGCTCAATTACTACTTATACTACTGCAAAAAGAAAACACATTGCAGAAGAATCAGCAAAATTACCAATGCAGCACACTACTTGTATATTTGAAAAATGAATGTCCTATTAGTCCTAAAGTTCCTCGAAAAGATCTCCAATTCACTAGTTTTTATTTTGGTATGACCTGTGATAACTGTCAGTGTGATAATGAGCAGCTGACACTACTGTCTGTTTCTGCTGCTTACTCCCAAGGTTTGTAAACAGTCCTTCTTGACATAACAAGACACTGGCACAATACAACAGCTCCGGATGAAGGGATAAATTACAGAGGCCAAGGAACTTCCTGAGGTCATCTCTTCAACAAGGAAGTTAGGCATTTGTGTACATGCCCAAATGCTGATGGCATTGTATGGCATTTCAAACAGAATGATAATGTAATTTCACATGACTAGGATTTCCTTTTTCCAGAATTCCTTCTATACTAAGGATAACTGCATGCATCCGATGAAGTAAGCTGTAGCTCACATAAATTTGTTGGTCTCTAAGGTGCCACAAGTACTCCTTTTCTTTTTGCAGATACAAACTAACACGGCTGCTACTCTGAAATGTTCAAGTTTCTGATAACTTAGTGAACTATTTAGCCAGATGAAACTTTACCGGATTACTTGTGACAAGTCCAATATTCAATATAACAGCTTTTGTTTTAATATATTTGTTTAAAAAAGTATTTTTAAAATTACCTGATTCTTTGCCAACACCCATCTGGTTTCCAACAGAGTTGACAACTTGTCGAGACGATAGAGTTTTCAAGGCAAGGTAATCATACCCTCCATTAGTTAATCGGTAGCCCTGGACAGCTGAAAAAATATAAGAGCAAATTCCGTGAAATGTTATGCACACACCACTATTAGAATCTTTCTTTTTTAAACCATGTTACAGTAGTGTGTGAAAAGATTCAACTTTAACTGCTCCATTCTAGTCAAGTAAAATTTCCTAAAATGTTGACTCTGAGATGCCAGCAAAATGAAAACCAGTGGAGAACAATGCATTCACATGAAGATATTGGGTGGCTGAAGGGAAGGAAGCAAAAATGGCGAGAAAGAAAAGAGGGAATGGAGGGTGATAACTGAAGAGAGGGTGACAGTAAAGAATACAGGGTCAAGGATTCCAGGACTTTCTTACACATAATGAAGTGATGTCAAATTTTATATTTTTGTAGGATGAACAGGGGATGTCAAGAAACAGAAAAAAAATGCTCTATTAATTGCTTACATATCCGTTATTCTCTTGCTATAGCAAAAGAAGTACGGGTTTACAATACATAAAGAGAAAATAGATAACTGCTACAAGAGACAGGATTTCCTTTGAACCTGGATAAACATTTGTTGATTGTACTGTTAAAACATTAAACACTGAGTATTTTTATGTGCAGGAAACATTAGCTAATATAAAAAAAATTATCTCCTTCACATTTTTGATAGCTTTGCACTGTAAAAATACAAATACGGAACGTATAACAGCAAGATTATATATTATATACATACACACACACACACTCACGGTTTGTTATTGTCACTGAAAAACCAAAGATTGGTTGCTCCAGGCAACAGAACTTATGGAAAGATCAATCAGTACTTATGTAACCACATAACTTGGTGAAATTGTTGGCAGAATGGAATCTTGTTATAGTGATACAGTCAAACTACTTCACCAGATCTCTGTTAAGGTTTTTAAAAAGAATATGAATGCTAATTTTTGCAAAAGGAACATACTCTAATATTTCCACATCCACTCTTTTTTGACAAATTAATTTTAAATTTCATTCATCCAAAAAAAATTCCTGAAAATTCAAAATTCTATTTATCAGAACCAAAAGCTTTCTCAGATACATCAAGCATTACAAATAATCACAAATGTCAATATATTTCATCCTTATTATGGTAGGTCCTAATCCTACAAGATTTACACACATGCTTAAATTTATGCACTCTGAATTACCCTACTTAAATTGAGGGGTCTACTGGTAGTGTGTAAAGATAAGCATGTGCATAATTGGGATCTTACTGTTCTGTATATATTTAGTGCTCTGAATTTTCCGAATAATATTATTATGCAGGCATCTTAGCAACCCCATCATAAAATTGTTCTGAGATTTGCACTTAAACTAGATTGAAACCCGACATTATACATCCTGTAGACTGAATTAACGCCTGGTCTACATCTAAAAGTTTAACCTATGTAACAATTTCTGTTAGGGATCTGATTCTTTTTTTTTTTACACCAGAAAAGTTATACTGGTAAAAGCTCTAGTATGGATACATTTATACTGGTATAAAGAAAACATACCAGTATAGTTATTCTCTTTCCAGTATGGAAAAGCTATACCAATATAAAGCACCTTTATACCAATCTAGTTAAAATTGCATAATTGCCTTTGTGCAGACACACTTTTATCAGTATAGTTAAAGTGGTACAACTTTTCAGTTTAGTCAAGACTTCACTCTCCTCCTATAACAAAACCTCTCTTAGCCATGATTGGCTGTCCCCAGATCAGGGGTTCTCAAACTTCATTGTCACCACAGTGACAACAAAAGTTACTAAACGACTCAAGGAGGGGGGACCGAAGCCTGAGCCTGCCCAATCCCTGCCACCCTGGGGTTTTGCATTTCAGTGAAACTGAGAAGGATTAAATGCGTGCACATTGGATGACTATGCTAGAATGGACAGGGAGTTTATTGTGGAGTTACACAGTCTGAGCACGTTTGGACATTATGTTTAGGTGACAAGGCATTTGAACAGATGCAAATGTCTTCACTGATAATTTCTCTGATCTTTAGTGATTGCATTGACAGGAAATGCACTTGAGCAACTTTAACTCAGAAGTAACTATGATTTTCATGGGGGATTCATACTCACTTTTAGTTCGTTCATAAGCTAGGAGTTTGTGTTTCACTAACTCTCTCAGAATTTTGTTACATCCTCCATGTTTCAGGCTGGCTATGGAGGCAATCAAGCTAGCAGGGACTATTTCATGATTCTTCATACCCATCTCCACCTGAAATAATAAATGAAAGACATACTTGAACCCCCCAAGTAGAGAATGAAATAACAATTCTCTACATCAAGCCTAAACTTACTTTCCATACATATATTGACACAAACATATTGTACCGCACAAAGTTTCTTTAATTTAATTCAGCTTTTAAATTTGTTTGCTTGACTAGCAGTACTGATGGAGTTGTTTGAAAAGAAAATCTATAATGCAAATGGAGAATCTTTTGTTTAGGGAACATAACATAAGGTCTCTAATATATGTAAGTTTAACAGAAACCTACTGTCCTAGCCAGATAAACTATGAACTAGAGGCCAATATGAGGGATATACAGATGGAGAGCAGGACAAAAGGAGCGCTGGATTTCCCAGTAGGATAATCCCTATAGGATCATGACCTAAGTTCTAAACCTTTCTGTTGTGGACTTGGGATAGCAAATAAAATGTTACAATGCCATGCTTCTTGTAAGCTTCAATGTCCTGTTCCTGTGGGGAAATCAGAGCAGTAGTCAAGAGTCACCTTGAAGCTACAGAACTTACGGGTTAGAGAAATTGCTTGATGATGGGTGCAATATAAGGATTCAGATAGATAGGTCTAGGTTACATTTTTTGGAAGATTTCCCACTGTTCTACTTCTATTTCAACTGTACAGATGGTAGCAATGGTGTGCGTGCCAGAGTAGATAAGACATAGGTGGCCACTGGCATTTTAAGCACGTGTAGGCCTGCCCTAAGAAAGATTAGAAGATACAGTGGTCAGAGAATCAGTGGCCACCAGGAGCCATGTCTACTTTAGCATGCCCACTATTACTATGACAGGCAGAACAGAAATGATGGGAAATTTGTATGGGGAAAAAGCCTAATGTTGACACCCCCATACTTCAGAGTGGTAGCTGTGTGAGTCTGTATCAGCAAAAAAAACCCGAGGAGTACCTGTGCACCTTAGAGACTAAAAAATTTGTTGGGACATAAGCTTTTGTGGGTTAAAACCCCCTGGATCAGAAGCCCATGAAAGCTTATGCCCAAATAAATTGGTTAGTCTCTAAGGTGCCACAAGTACTCCTCGTTTCCCCCCCTCATACTTCAGCAAGTGACTGGAAATCCAGCTCTGCTTAACCAGGTAATGAGCGTCTTTCATCGGAAACAATTCCAAAGCCTTTTCCAATTTACAGAAAAGCTGCTTCAGAGACCGAATCACAGCTGCACTTGGGGTGGAACACAGCAACAGCCAGCAACACCACCCAACAATGTACATCAGGATATTAACAGCGTATCCAACCAAAACCTTTACACTGCTTGTCTGACACAGCCGGGAGAATCCAATCAGCAGCAAGTAGCTGCACGAGCTAGAATTTAACACCCCCTGAACTCACTGAATCATAGAATATCAGGGTTGGAAAGGACCTCAGGAGGTCATCTAGTCCAACCCCCTGCTCAAACCAAGACCAATTCCCAATTTTTGCCCCAAATCCCTAAATGGATTGAACTCACAACCCTGGGTTTAGCAGGCCAATGCTTAAACCACTGAGCTATCCCTCCCCCCCACTGATCGCCAGGTGACACATCTGAGCAGAACCAGGGCACCTCACACCGGTGTCACCCTCGGTGAACAGGGACTAGCTCCACACTCTGTATTTCCCTTGTTACGGACAGCACCAGCCCCACCTCCTGCGGAAGCCCGGCCTCCCCGCCAAGCACCGACCCTGCCCGGCCTCGGGAGTGCGGCCATACCGATGAACGCAGCCAGCTTGGCTATTTCCTGCCGCGTTCTCTCCCACTGCCCCGCGGTTGCGGCCCGGCCCCGTGGCTTCCCCGGCCCGCCCCGGCTGCCTCCTTACCGCCGTCAGGACTCTGAAGTGGTCGCGGGAGAGGTAGCGCAGCATCACCACATTCAGCCGGCCCATGGCCTAGCCCTGCTCTGCCGTGCCGTGCCGTGCCACCCGACAGAGGCGTGGTACTTGCCGGGCCCCAAGGAGCCGAGTCCCGGAACCCCGTGTCCCAGTTCTGCCCCTGTCCGCATGCGCAAACGTTGGGAAGCGCGGAAACTCACGTTACTTCCGCCAAGCTGTGCAGGTCAGGTCCTAGCAGCTGCATAAACATTATATTTCTGATTGGACATACGTCCGCGTAACCTCGCGACAGATCCATCGTAGAATACGCGTTCTCTTGGGCTGCTTTCATGGGGCCAGGCTGGATTAACTGACTACCCTTTTCGCTCTGGGTTGTTTTACCATGAGCTGTATATGTATCTGCCAGGATCGGCTGCCTAGGAGAAACATCCTTCTGCGAGAGACAGAGAAGTAACTCGTTTCCCGAAGCAGAGGCTCTGTCCCAGCGACTGTCCACCGCACGGACAATGAACTCCAGAGGCCGCCACCGCGGACACCTGCCGCTGCCCCCGACAAAGGTAACTTACAAAGTTATACCCCCAAACTGACGACCAAAGTGGCAATGCCGGCTGCAACTGCGCTTGCGCCACCAGGGCAGCGTGAGCCTACTGCGCCTGCGCGTTGGGTTTCGCGGGACGAGTGGGCGGATGCCCGGTGGGCTATCGCGCGTGGGGTGGAGGGTGACGGCAGTGTGTTACATTTCCAAGCGCGCATGCGCGTTGGGGCTCTGAGGCGAGCTCAGAGGCAAGGAGGTGGGTGCAGAGCGGATCCGCCCAGCCCTGTCCACGGGGCACGAGCGTGTCTCGGGCCGGGAAACGGGGCCGCCATGCCGAACTGATGGGCTGCGGGGCACGTGGGCTTCTCGCGGAGCCCCCGTGCTGGGGGCTGCGAGGTCCGTGGGTGCCGCTCCGCGGCCCGTGCCGACCCTGGTGTCCGTGTGTTGCCCTGGAGCAGTGTCCGTCTGCACCGCGCCTGGCCCGTTCTAGGGGTGCCGGAAACGACCCTCAGCTGAAGATTGCTGAGCTAGTGATGGCAACAAACTCCCCGTTTGCAGTAGCTTTCCCTGCGTGGGCATGCGTCTGACTTGCATCCCTAAAAACAACAACAAAAAGTGATTTTAACTTAAACTTTACTTACATTTTATAAAAGTTATTAGGGTGCCTTGGGTCGATATACCATTTGTATTGATTAAATGAGCCATTTCCCCATCCAGTCAGCCAACAGAGGGACATCCAGGCAGTCCTGCTCCATAGGGTCGTTATATATTTGGCAGGTGAATTTCTGCAGCATTTTCTGTTTTAGTTGAAAGTTCCTACCGTGCTACCCCCTCCACTGCAAGCGATATTTCACCCACAGCAGGCTTTCTAATGTCCTCCTTGCAGTTGATTTCTGTTTTGTTTTCATACTAGTTGCAGTATTGACAGTTCTTTTCACCGTGCCATTTGAAATAAGTGGAGTCAATGTGGTTGGGGCAAGCTGTGCAACATAATCATATTACCTGTTTTCTGTAGCATCCATACTGTTAAATACTTGAAACCAGAAAGATGATTAGTCACTTGTATTCCACCTTTTGTTTGCTGAGTTGCACCATTCCTCCTCAGTCTGCTGTATTTCTTGATGTGATGTGGCACTGCTGTGCAAGGCTGGTGATTGGGCTTTTAACTTGTACACACTGCATCTTTTGGGTGTAGCGTGTCCAAGTTTTTCCAATACAGTAGAACCTCAGAGTTACGAACACCTTGGGAATGGAGGTTGTTCATAACTCTGAAATGTTCATAATTCTGAACAAAACATTATAGTTCTTTCAAAAGTTTACAACTGAACATTGACTTAATGCAGCTTTGGAACTTTACTATGTGAAAGAAAAATGCTGCTTTTAACCATCTTCATTTAAATTAAACAAGTACAGAAAGCTTTCTTACCTTGTCAAATCTTTTTTTTAAATTTTCCCCTTATTTTTTTAGTAGTTTATGTTTAACACAGTACTGTACTAGATTTGCTTTTTTTTGTATATGGTGCTGCCTGATTGCAGACTTCAGGGTCCAAATGAGGTGTTTGTTTGTAACTCTGAGGTTCTACTGAATATGAATATTTGTTGATAGTCGACTCCTCAGTTTGTGAGCCATCTGCACCAGCATAGCCTTGCACTTCTCCTTCACCATCTGAACAGCTGCTTTGTCTTTCACAATATAAACTTACCAATTGAAGTCATAAACCGGTTATGTGGCAGAATTGGGCATGATGTATGCTTCAGAGTTAAAATGGCCAGTTCTGAGGAGGGAATTTTCTTTAGTTGACTCGGATTTAACTATAAGTTTCAACCCTGACTGACAGTACATCATTAAATCATGAAAAAGCTTGTAGGGCCTGCCTGGAACAGTGTTGATTTTGTTAAGGTCACAAAATGTTGATTTCAAGAAGATTGGATAAAGTTTGTTGTGTCAGCCAACATGTTACTAAGGAGACTTGCTGTGTAACACCATTCTGAGTCCTTTTACAATTGAAAGTGTACGTTAAGAGCATCCCACTTCTTCCAAATAGTGGAAATGCATTCTGCCTGAGTGAGCCACCTAGTTGCCGCTGGTTGAATCATCATTCTTGGTTCAGAACCTTCTGTAGTCTTGTATCGTTCCCTATACAAAAATTTTCTCTTTGAACTATGTGAGAACTGGATTTTATGCACAAGGAAATCCAAATTTGTTGGTAATACTTCAGTTGATTTGCTTCCAACTAGGTTTAGAAAATGGCAAAAGAACTTTACCAGGGTGGGGTTAGCAGGGGACCATAAGGGTCATCTAGTCTAACCACCTTCCAAGATGCAGGATTTATTGTGTCTAAACAATCTAAGACAGACGGGTATCCAGCCTCCTTTTGAAAACCTCCAGTGAAGGAGCTTCCGCAACCTCCTTAGGCAGTCTCTTCCATTTCCCAATGTTCTTACAGTAAGGAAGTTTTCTCTGAGATTTAATATAAATCTGCTATGCTTAGTTGGACCCTGTTGCTTCTTGTCCAGCCCTCTGTGTGTGGCACCTTTTTCTTCAGAATCTTGTATACTGAAAGGTTACATCCAGCCATAATGTTGGCATCTTCTACACCAATGCCAATGTATTTTTTCAAGTCCAGATCATCTCTTTTAAAGCGTTATGCAAAGAATGTGCTAATGAGTCTGCATCAGTGTCAGTTACAGGAATAATGCTGAAGACAATTGACACCATTTTTCTTTTTGAAAAACTAGAGTATCTAATCACAACAGAAAGAGCCTTTGTTAGTATTATACCAGTGTTCTCATCAATTAGAAGTGAAAAGAAGCTGTCACCAATATCTGCGAGTAGTTCCTTGTGCAGCTCAAGACCCAAAACATTAATGAGTGCTTTACATTTGGTATGATGAAGTGCAAATGTCTATAACACTTTAGAGTTAGGATTCAGTGATGGGATTAGCTCTCTTAAATGGTCAACTGCTTGAGCTGTGCTGTGCTATGCTATATAGCAAGCCAGTTTTAATTGTGCTTCTTCTTCTTCCCCTGAAATATTCCAAATGAAATACTGCTGAATTGACTGTAGTTCACTTGGTGCCTTCTCTTTTTGGGTGTTTGAAATATGCTTCTGCAATTTGGAGTGTGCCAGAAGATTCTTTTCAGGATGCAGAGTGCAATGACACAGCACAGAAAGTCACAAAGGCATTCCCTTGCACAGGCCACAGTCAACCTACAGAGAATAACCATGAGAACCTCACAGTCAAGTTAACAATGAAGCAGTGTTGGTACAAACTTAGTTTTGAACAATAAAATAACCTTTCCCACCCCTCTCAAAACAAGAAAGAACAATTTATAATGATTATTTGTTTTACTGACAAATATTTGTAAAAGAGATGTAAAACATCACATAAAAGAAATTTTGGGATGCATATGTTGTTGAATCAAGCCCATTGTCTACACATTTAAAGAAATTAAATTAGAAGCACAAAAATAGTTCAAACTGTAATATTTGTCGCTAGAAAAAAAAATTAAACTACTACAAAGATGTATACTTTTAATTTGGGATCTGCTTCCCATTTCTTGTGTTGCTGTCGATGTTGAGCAATTGTTTTTTGATGGTGCCTTTAAGTTTGTGTCAGATATATGGGAGTATGAGTACCCACTGCTTTAACAAGTTTTATTCCCATAATAAAACTGAGGACTCTGACTGGAGGCCCACCCTGGGCACTGTCTTTACTATGCCTATTCCCTGGAGGCACACCCCAATACTAAGTGCTGCTGTCACACAAATAAGAACCATGAACAGCATAGCTAGTTTCTAGGTAGTGGCAGCAGTTCTTGGAGTGGCAGATCTCCTACAAAATGTCTGAATTAGTTTGTCTTGCCCACTCCACTGCAAATAATCTTATTCTTTCTGGATTGATCTTTCTCTCCTCAAAACTTCTTTAAAATGTTTTTCCTGTTATGCTGAACTGGGTCTTTGCTGTACAAGCATCTAAACTCTAGCTGAGGAGATTGGTGGGTTAAAGCACATTTCTTTGGCAAGCTTCCTTTGTATTGCAAAGCAGCTGCACAAAAGGAAGACTGATGCCAAGTTTGTTCCAGAGGAGCTGCTGTGAGCTAGAAGGTTAAAACACTTGTAAAGTTCAGAAGCTGGGGCAGGAAAGCCAGAGAGATTAGTGTGAGACCAGAAAGAGAGGCCCAAGGTAACTGCTACTTGGCACAGGGCAGTGGCACCTTAGCCCAGAAGCTTTTGCAAAATAATTGTGAACAAGCCCTGAGAGAGTACCTTATTCTGTCATTGATTTCTGCTTCAGATGGGAAACTGAATCATGAAATCTCCTGCTTGGAAAAAGGCAACACTCTCAATCTCCTCTTCCTTCATCACCACACGTGTACCCTATATACATAAATCCTCTTATACATGCCCCCATTCCTAATTCCTCCTTCCCCTGCATTTAAAACCATAGTTCTATCTGGGTCACTCAGTCTGTTCTCTAGCCTTGCCCTTCCCTAGCGTTCTGGCATATCAGTAGCAGCTCAACAGTTGGCCGTCAAATTCTCAGTGAGGGTTAACAGTGTCTGGCTACTCTGCTTCAACCTCATCTCCTTCTGCAATATCAGTAGGGGAGCACAGGCCACTGACCTCTCTGATTTCAAAGGAACAGTGACACCCAGGCCACTTAGCTTCTGGCTTGCTTCTTTCCCCAGGCATGATTTTATTTTTGAAATCAGATGTGTTCCTATTTTTAAAACATACTACAACTAAGATCCCATCATACTTTATCAGATTAAAGCAACATGGAGTCCGGTGGCACCTTAAAGACTAACTAAGTTTATTTGGGCATAAACTTTTGTAAGTAAAAAAAACCACTTCTTCAGATGCATCAGATTAAAGTTAGTTTTAGTGCCACATGTGAAATTCAGTCTTTAATGAGCTTTAATAAAACAGTACAGTGTAGATGTTTAGCCCACCTGGAAAACTTAGGTTTTCTGGCAGTACAATTCTGGCAATATTTATGGGAAAATGATCTGTCTGTACCTTGCAATATAGAGAGAAAGCTCTTCCAAATGTTGCTTTAATATGGGTCAGTGAAATTGATCTAGTATTAGTTACCTCTGTAAGATGTTGAGAAGCATATGGTTACACAGGAAAGCAAAGTTTTCCCCCAACACATGGGAGGTATTGGAAGAGCAAATATACAAAGGAGTCAAATGTCTGATCCCAGGCTGACATAAAATATGAATAAGGAACCAGGAACTTTATATGAAAATGTGAGCCAATAGAAATGGAAGGCTTCAACCCACTGAGTTGTTTAGATTCACATTAGTGTGTAGAATTATCATGTTTGAGAAGAAACCCAGAGAGCACATTACACTGAATATACACCTGGTGACCTTGTGCACTTGTGGAATGAGAGAGAACATTAAGCGTTTAGCATCTGCTATTTGTAGATGGTACTTTCCAAAAATGTGTTTTGTGTGTTAGTGGGAGGTTTAGCTATATCACAGTTAATTTGTAAACGCTAATATAAATTAAAATTTTAGACAAGTCATTAAGTGGTTCCAAAATCTGCTTCAGTGGCTTTATGCTAGTCAACATTTTTAGTGATGTTCTGGAAGAAAAATGTAAAGTCACTTCTAATAAAGTTTGTAGATGGCACAAACAGAAATGCGGTGGCAAATAATATCGAGGACAGGTCATTGTTAGAGAGCAATCTGGATCACTTTGTAGAATGGTGTGATAGACTGTACCCCTGTATTTCCCCACTTGCACACTATTGTAATAATCTTTATACAAAGTATGCCCTGTGAAGTATTATTTAAAAACCATAAAATATGTGTGGCAACACTGTATGTAAAGTTATAAGATTCCACTGTATGGTGTTATTAAAACATGTTCCAAATCTGGGTAATGAAGAAACCAGTTCCTCAGAGACAAAGGGCAGCTGATGCCTCAGCCAGGTGTAAACAAGGTCAGTGGACCATTAATTGCTAAGTGGCTATTTGTTGGCAAGAAATGGGCAAGGGCAGAAAATCTACATCTTAGCAAAGAAACAGTATGGGGTTCCCATCCACACAGTCTTCCTGTCGCTATGCTCCCAGCTGGAAATGCTTCTCGAAGGGTAGACAGGACTATAAAAAGAAGGGGCAGACACCCTAAAGTACTCCTCCTCTTCTGTCTCTCTCGGCCAATTGACTGCACGAGAAGGTACAAAGGAAGCAGCCATTACACAGAAGAAGGGATCCTGGCCTAAGGAATTTAAAACATGTGGTGAGAAAAACTTTGTTTTGAATTTAACATAGTTTAAGTTAGGCACTAGTTGCATTTTATCTCTATTATTCTTGTAACATTTTGCCTCATTACTTGTATTCACGTAAAATATATCTCTTTGTAGTTAATACATTTGTTTTATTGTTTTATATAACCACTGTTTGAATTAGTGTGTTTGGGAAACTCCAGCTGGAGTAACAAGGTTTGTGCATATCATTTCTATTAATGAAATGATGGACTTTATATAAGCTTGTATTGTTCAGGAGAGGGCTGGGAAGTACCAGATGTAAATTTCTGGGGAAAATCTGGGGCTGGGCGTGTATTGGGGTCATCCTGCAATATGATTCAGCTAGTAAAAGCCTGGAGGTGACTAGCAGGGTGCCAGTGCACACAGACATAGGTGTACATAGGACTAACTTACATGCTGGCTGGAGACCACAGCAGAAAAGCATCACAGGTAAGAGCAGGGATGGCACAGCTACTTAATAGTCTAGCTTGTACCCTGGGTATGTTACAGGTGGACATAATTAAACAGCATGTACATTAATTAGAGCCGTCTGAAATATGAGATGACTTTTTCAGCAGACATTTTTATTAAAAAATTGTCCCATTTTTTCATTGGAAAATTTTGAAATTTGAATACTTTCAACCAGCTCTAGTTGTAATACAGATTGAACCTCTCTAATCCAGCAGCCTTGGGACTTGACCAGTGCCGAACCACAGGAGGTTAATGCAGAGTGTCAGCAGGTCTCCATAGGCGTGGGAAGTAGGGGTGTGGGGGGTGCTGTAGCAGACCCAGGCTTTGCACCCAGTTTGGCCCCCCCATCTGGGGGCCCCACTGCCACCTGGGGTCACGGCTTGTCATAAATATAAAGGGAAGGGTAAACACCTTTAAAATCCCTCCTGGCCGAGGAAAAGCCCCTTCACCTGTAAAGGGTTAAGAAGCTAGGTTAACCTCGCTGGCGCCTGACCAAAATGACCAATGAGGAGACAAGATACTTTCAAAGCTGGAAGGGGGGAGAAACAAAGGGTCTGGGTCTGTCTGTGTGATGCTTTTGCCGGAGACAGAACAGGAATGGAGTCTTAGAACTTAGTAAGTAATCTAGCTAGATATGCGTTAGATTATGATTTCTTTAAATGGCTGAGAAAATAAGCTGTGCTGAATGGAATGGATATTCCTATTTTTGTGTCTTTTTGTAACTTAAGGTTTTGCCTAGAGGGATTCTCTATGTTTTGAATCTAATTACCCTGTAAGGTATTTACCATCCTGATTTTACAGAGGTGATTCTTTTTACTTTTCTTCTATTAAAATTCTTCTTGTAAGAAACTGAATGCTTTTTTCATTGTTCTTAAGATCCAAGGGTTTGAGTCTGTGGTCACCTATGCAAATTGGTGAGGATTTTTATCAAACCTTCCCCAGGAAGGGGGGTGCAAGATTTTGGTGAGGATTTTGGGGGGAAAGACGTTTCCAAATGACTCTTTCCCAATAATAAACCCAGTTAGACGTTTGGTGGTGGCAGCGAAAGTCCAAGGGCAAAAAGGTAAAATAGTTTGTACCTTGGGGAAGTTTTAACCTAAGCTGGTAAAAGTAAGCTTAGGAGGTTTTCATGCAGGTCCCCACATCTGTACCCTAGAGTTCAGAGTGGGGAAGGAACCTTGACACGGCTGCTGGCCCTCCAGCTGGGGTCACGGCTGCCGGCCTCAGGTCTCAGCTGCTGGCTCCAAGTCTTCCCCTTCCCTCCTAGAGCTTGAATGCCATGAATCAGGTGTTTGCGGTGCTCTGGAAGTGCTGGGAGGGAGAAGGAGTAGGAGTTGGTAAACACGAGCCGCCGGCCCGCGAGAGGCGCAGGGGGAGTGGGACTAGGGGCGGGGAGCTTGGAGCCGGTGGATGCTCCTCACCCACTAATTTTTCCCTGTGGGTGCTCCGGGGCTGGAGCATCCATGGAGCTGGTGCCTGTGCCAGACCACGGATGTTGCCGGACCAGGGAGTGCCAGATTAGAGAGGTTCAACCTGTATAACAAAATGAAAGGTCAGTCATCTAGCAGCAAAGAATGTTGGCCATGCTTACAGGATTGAGGTATTTTGGAAAGCCGTGTCTTTGAAAAGGACTTAGTAGTCATTTAAGATCACCAGCTAAACATGAACTGTGGCAAAAAGGGATAATGCAATACTTGGAGGTATTAAGAGGCAATATCAATCAGCAGGAGAGAAGTGACATTACCTTTGCATGTGGCTTTGGTGAGACAAGTAGGTCAATATTATGTCCATTTCTGTTGTCACTTCTAAAAGGATATTGAAAAATTGGACAGGATTCAGGGAAGAGCTCCAAGAATGATTTGAGAACTGGAAAATATACCTTGGGGTGAGAGACTAAAGGAGCTCAATCTAATTTTGTTGCCGGAAAGGTTAATAATAGGGGACTACATGTGGAGAAGATACCTTCTACGAGAAGACTTTTTAATCTGGCAGACAAATGCATAATAAAATCCAGTGTCTGGAAGTTGAAGATAGAAAAAATTGAACGAGAAATCAGATGAACATTTTAAGTGAGGGTAATTATCCAGCAGAACATATTACAAGGGATGTGGTAACCTTTTCGTGGAATCTTTAAATCAAGATGGGATGCCTTTCTAAACATTATAGAATTTAATTACAAGGTTTCGGGCTAGACACAGGAGTCACTGGAGGAAATCTGTTGTCTTCAGGAAGTCAGACTACATGTAATCATCATAATGGACCCTTATGAACTTAAAATCTCTGACTCTACCAGGGCCCTTTTTCAAGCCCTGTGTATTGTTGATCATTAAACTGGATGTTTATGAATTGAGAGGCAATAACGTTCTATTTTATTCTCTTAAACTGTTCTGTATGTAAATTATTTTATTTGCAGCAGTGGAAGTTTAACAAATACATTTGTTTTGTTTCCTAGTTATAGCTTGTCATTTCATAATAATGGAAAAGCATTGGCATCTCCTCAAATACTTTATAAAATGATATCAGAAAAAGTAGTGGTAGGTGTGTGTCTTGAATGTATATTTATATGATATGATCACTTTCTGCTACTGAATTTGTGTAACTGCCTAAAGACGCTTCTTTTTTCATCCCAGTTTCCTTGTGAAGTTATTTAGGTGACATGAAGAGTATTCTTCCATTAGCTTAAACTTTGGCCTCTGAATCTTCACATGGAGAATATATATTTATATTTTTATCTGTTGGACCTGAAATTTGGGTGATCAAACTTTTTAATGTCATCTTTTTCTTTTTTAGTTGTATTATTTTTATTGGAATGACAAGTTATGAAATTATTACTTAATTGAATACATCCAGTGTCTTTGTCTAAAAACAGGATTCACATTTGTGAAGAGGTTTATGTACTTCGTCTGCCCTACATGTTGTCTGTACTTGTTTTGAGGGTTGGCTGTTAACTTGGATCTTCATTCTTAATGTAATTCATGTACAATAATCGTTTGTGATCTTTCCTGCTTTCACAAACTAAATTCCAAGAAATGGTGTATGCTGTATTTAAACTACATAAAGAATATAAAGGAAAAAGTTGAATAATAACCTATTCTGTGGTTTGGTTTAGTTTATTTCTAATTAGCTTTCTAAGCCATGGCTGTATTAAGAACAATTTATAGTGTGGAATTCATTAGCCACAATTGCCTCTGGTGTATTAATGTTTATGAAGTGCAAAATATGTTAAAAGGGTAGGAAAGTGTGGTTAATCTGTTAGAAGATCAGTGGATTTAAGTAGTAAAACACACATCGGATTGTGACTTATGCTAATTCATGTCCAGTGTGGTGTGAATTTTAAAGTTAAATTCTTAATTTTCTTTCACTGCTGTTTTGTTGTTCATTTATGGACATTTTCATGACATAATGAGTTTACTGCACCTCTTCCAGATTCATTTCTTGGCCTCTCTTGAGCAGTTTGTCAACTGCCCCAATGAATGTGGTGGCTTTCTGATGTATCTTTAGAACACTGAGAATACCTGAATCTGTGAGTTGGTTTCTCAATCTAGCTGTCTCCAGGTGAAAAATTAGACTATTAACCCGCTACACCTTGCTAGTTTATTAAATACTGACATTTGGAATGTTTCCATATAAAGACTATACTGAGCTTCATGTTCTTGGCTTTGGACAAGTAATGTTAGCTTTTATAGTTTTCTCCAGACTGTAGGACATTTAAGTGCCTGTCTGTTTAAAACACTTTTTTCTGGTGTAAGATATGCTGATGTACCTTGGCTTCCGAATGAATCAAGCCCTGCTAAGTACTCTTAATATAACACCACATGAAAACATTCATTGCTTACAAGAAGACAACTTGACAGTTAATTCAACTAAAATGAAATGTTAAACTTCCAGCAGAAACAGTCAATAAGGAATCTTTCTTAAAAATTCATTATGAGCGCAACAGTCACAAGTTTAACTGGTATAAAAATGTTTGTAAGAGTCTGCACTGATATAACAAAACTAATGAAAACTATAAAAAGTGATTATTGGTTTGTCAACAAACTTATGCTGACATTAACTTCATGAAAAACAAGAATGTGCATTTTGATATTTCTGAATATTGTAGCTTTGATCCATATATTAAGAAGATTAGCATAGAGAAAATGAGTGTTAGTAAAGCTTTCCTAATGAATAGCAGTATCCCTGCCAGATTTACAAATGCTGTACATTCCTTTCTGAAGGTAGATTTATAAACACCCAAAAGCTCTTGTTGAAAGTAAGGCTTGAACAGTGTGGTTCATATACTAGGCTCTTTCATAGTAGTTTTAGAAAGCCACTGTTCTCAGGATACATATGAATGGTCACAAATTTATTACTGCAGGTGTCCCTTTTCAAATGAAAGCCAGTAACAGGTCTCCTGGGATTAGATCTGGTACTGTTACAATTCTCAATTTAGTTACGTTTGACATCTGTATTCAACTAATAGTGGAAAAATGTCTGAACTAAAAGTAGGTTTAATGAGCCCGCAGTGATCCTCAAACTTTATTTGCATATTCCTCCTTAGATCCGCAAGTCAGTAGTTGGCATTGGCCATGATGGTGTTGAGTCACCTCATGAATCTTAGTTGGTGGTAAACTAACTCTCTTTGCAACAGAGTGGTAGTTCATCCAGTTCGTGTGAGGTCTACCTGGGGTCAATTCCCTTGATATTATGTCTGAAAATATCCTCTTGAAAATGTTTTAAAGGGGTATTGTGTATATTTTCAGGGTAAGTAATACTGGAACTTTTCAGTTCTAATTAGGTGAGGTAAAAGTTTAACATAGTTTAATCTTTCCCATAATATCATCTTAGTCTACTATTCTTCATAATTTGTGTTATAAACTTTAGTGCTCACAAAGCACATTATTAGTTTAATACTCGTGATGGACTGTGGTGTGAAGTTTAGTGCTCATGAAGTGTTTTAGTGCTTTTGTTGGTTAGGGGGACTTGCAGACTGAAGTACTACATTTATTCATAGAACAGGTATAGCAAGGGCAGCAAAGTTTCCCTACTCTGCCTCATCAATGTGACACAGTCTTAACCAGCTGTAAGGATGTGATGGGGTGTTCACAGGGTTAAGGCAGACCGAGAAGGGGGCTAATTGACGCAACAGGCTGCAGCTGAAGGGAATCGGGTGGCTAAGCAATCCTCTGATTGAATGAGGAAGCCCAGCTGAGGAGGAATGAGCTGGGCCGGGCCTAGAAAGACGGGAAATGGGCAGCAGAAGGGGGCTGCTGGGAAAATCTGCAGTCACTCCCTCGGAGAAGTGAGATGTGTTTGGGCTGGCTGGCAAACCCAGAGAGCGGGGAAGCCAGGAAGGTAGGAAAAGGCGGTAAGGTCTATAAGGGAACAAACCTTGACTGTTGGCCAGAGGGTCCCAGAGCTGGAATCCAGAGAAGGGAGTAGACTTGGGTTCCCCTGCCAACCACTGGGGGAGTGGCACTACAAGGCAGTGAATGGGAAGACTGCCTAAGACTGGGCGAGCAAAGGCTTTGGTACCCTAGAAGGGTAAAATGCCCTAATGACCTGGCTGGAGGCCCAAGTCATAAAGAGACAGCAGCAGCCCATGATATGAGAAAGGGGCTGCAGATCCAGAGAGAGAGGCGGAGGATGGCATGTAACTGCGGGAAGGAGCATTGACTTATAAGCTATTCCCCAGAGTGACTAGGAGGAGGTGCCATCCTAGTGGAGGGGGAGCACACCATCATGGAGATAGTTTAGTCTCGAGGCCTGTTCAGTCTATATCCTCTATGGTGTGACTTCTAGCATGAGTGCCAATTATGATGATATGTTCTGAGATGTAGATTCGTATCCGCTGGGAACCAGACTGAAACCACCAATTAATTTCACACAGGGTACTGGATAGTCACTAATGGTGACAGAGTTTGGTCGCTTGCAACATGGGCTTGGTATAAATTGTTGACATAAAGTTGAAATGCTGTATATTCCATTACCAGTTTCCTGAGTCACCTGATTTTCTTTATTCGTACTTCTGTATAGAGAAAGTGGTTTGGTCAGCTGATGGCTTATGGTGAAATTTAAGAGTTATAAGGTTTTGTAATTAATCATTCACTCTTTATACCTCAAATTAGAGCCTAACTATATCTATCCTGAGACCCGTTATAGTACTTTCTTTTGATTTGTTGATCTCTCTGTCATATATTTGGCATCTTGTATGCTCTGAGTGTGTTAGACTCCCTCTGTTGAGAGTTCTGATTCCCAGTTGCAATGGGAAATGCTATACAGAAGCCAATACATGTGTTGGTTGGTCCTGAATTTCAACTGCTTAAGCAAGGGAAGGAAAGTCCAGGTGAGTTAGGAATAGCTCTTACGTAGCAAATGAAACAACTCTCCAGCTGCCAAAGTTCTTCTGCACCATCCCATGCCAATTCTCATCTGAATGAACATTGATTTGTTTGTGATCCTTATTTAGGATGTGTTTCAGTTTCCTAATTCCTCCCCTGCAGTTTCACTTAGATATAATATTCTTCACCTAGTCTTTGTATATGCAGAAGACAGTATATAAATATACTTCATTTACATTCTTTCACTGCTCTTGTTGTATCTACAAACTCTAGCCTTGTGCAGCGCAGAAAGAACTAGGATAGAAAAAATATGTAGTATTGTCCTAATGTAGAGTAACATATAGAGTTTATGTCAGTATTCTCATTTTTAACACTCAATGGTAAATAAATTTAATGAATTGCAAAAATTATTTTGAATCCATCACTTCCCCAACACCTTTTATAACTAGTCCTTTGGGATCTGGGTGCATCTTGTTTTTCTCAGGTTACCTTTATGCAGTCTCAATTATTGACACACATAATATTCTTTTAACCTAATTTTAAAATGATGCACGCAAAAGAATTTATGTTTGGAGTGCTAAACACAAACTGTCACTAAAAATAGAAACACAACCAGAAGTAAAGTCAGTGTACAAACTCCTTCAGATTACATCAAAAGAAGCACTTGGAAACACAAAAATGACTCTGTTTTGTTTAAAGTTATGCATATTATTTCTGGATAGCCAAATCAAATGGTGCTTATTTCTCAAGGGGTTAAAAAATGAAGTTTTTGGAGACAGTGATTGTATACTATAGCTATCAGGTAGATGGATGGTAATGTCAAAAAGCTTGCATGTGAGGATGCTGGTTAAATTAAATGAACATCCCCAAGACCCAGTGAAAATGTAAAGTTTGGCTGGAAGAAGGGTGAATTTAATCAAAAGTAATATTTATTTTAAAAATAAAGATTGACTTTATTCTTTGTTTTCCATTTCAAAAGAAAAATAACATCCACCCACATCAATGGGTGGGAGAGATTGATGGGGCCAGTGGTGAAAGGGGCATAGTCCCAGTAGCAAGGGACGGAGACATCCACCAGGGGACAGTAGGTAGCTCCTCCCCCGGTAGTCTCTGGCAACCATTGGACAGCTGGGAGAGAGGGGTGCTGATTCACCAGCTCCCAGGATTTAACCTAGCACAAGGGCCATGTAGAGCCTCTTTCAGCTGCGTTCCAGCAGTTTATCCTACCCATCTGAACTAGGAATGGGAACCCTGCCTGACAGATGCTGCGGGTCTAGCCGATTACTTGTTTAGGGGGTCAGGCATCAATTTTTTTCTCTGGTGGGCCAACTGGCAGAGGCCCAGGGAGTTTTTTGCCTTCCTCACAGCACCTTCAAGCCACAGTAGGTTAAGTAGGAACATGCTTAGTACCTAACTGAGGTACTAGGATAGAATTCTTTATTTGTTGCAACTTGTGGCCAGTTTGTAGTGCACTTAAGAGAATAAAATGAACAGTTCCCAGAGGTAAAAGACCTGGGATTTTGGTGTTGGGCCTTGGGCTCATGTATTAGGGTACGATTTTGTGTCCTTTGTGGGCTGAGGTCAGACCTTGTGGTCATCATGGGCCAAGGTTCCCACCCTGCTGCCCTCGCTGTCCCCCTCGCAGGGGAGAGGTTGCTAGGAGTCAGAGTGGCGAGCCTATCCTGCATTATGTGTATGGGTGCCAGTTACGGATTATATGGTAAGGAAAGTATGGGTGATGAGCAGGTAGCATCCCGCCCCTGTGTTAAAGTTTAATAAACGTTGTGGCCTGCCGCTAAAGTCCATGCATGTGTCTGTCCTCATTTTGCCACTGTGTCCACATCAAGCTCGTTTTCTTATATTTACAGCAGACCCAAAACATTTTTGTTATCTATTTGATGTATAAAAAGTATAGGCTAATAGTGCTGTTTGGTAATGTGTATGTGCCTTATTCAAGCAGTGATTTGTTTGCCTAAATAAGGCCCAAGTCCTGGAAAGACTTAAGCACACGCTTAACATGATACACACTGAGGCCTGGTCTACACCATAAAGTTACATCAATGTAAATTGCCTTGCGTTGACCTATTTATGCATGTGTCTATGTTCAGATTTGTCTTCAGTTGATGTAAGTATCGCATTATGGTGATGCAGTAAAACTACCTCCTAAAACAGCATAGTCGACCTACTTTGGTAAATGCAATGTGAGGGTAGACACTGCAGGACATAGCAGGTTGACCTAGGTGTTGACCCTAGCAGTCATCCAGTCACTGTCACACTATGCCCCATTCCCCACAGCAGTGACTGCAGTGCTCACAATTTTAAACTCTACTGCCTGCCTCTCCCCCTGTAAAAACCCTGCATGTTTTTGAAATGCCCTTTCCTGGTTGCCTATCTTGGCGAGCTCACCTAGCAGGTTACCTTCTTTTGTGTACGTCCCACTGCCCAACAAATCGTGCTGGCTTCACACACGGAGAGAAGTACCAGACATGATCCTGTCTGGAGCAGGAAAAAAGTATTGGATCTCCTTGGCTTGTGGGGAGAAGAGGCTGTGCAAGCTATGGAGCAGCTGTAGAAATCTGAACATCTACGAATAGATTGTATGAAGGATGCTGACAAAGGGGCATGACAGGGATCAGCAGCCATGTGATCAGTGAAGAAACTTCAATAGGGATACCACAAGGCCAAGGAGGGCAAGAAGAAATCTGATGCCTCCCTGTAGACCTGCCATTTTTACAATGAACTGCATGCCATGCTTGGTGGTGATACCACTATCACGCCACAGACCACTTTGGCTACCTGGGAGGAGCCTGAGACGAAGATTTCTGCCATGAACAGTGAGGAAGAGGATGGGGAAGACTAGACAGGGGACTCCAACCATGCTGTGAGCCAGGACCTGTTTGAAGCTCAGCAGGAGTCTAGCGAGTCATGCCAGGTGAGTGCAATGAGCCTGCAGATGAAGAGGAAGGGAGCTCAGGTAAGTCTGTACATGCATTTCTCTTAAAATGTTTAATTTGCTTTTCTTTCCTCTTCTCCCTTCTACTCCCCCATTTAAAGATGGGACCTGGCCCATCCCTAATTTTACAAAACAGAGGTAGCAACTTTTATTTGCTTTACTGGTATATTATGAGAAAATAAAAAGGAAATCAATGAAAAACAAATTCTTGAATTATTACTATGACAGTCCGCTTGTATGATCCACATCAATCCTTTTCTACCTCTACCAAAGTACAAACAGGTCGAGTCATCTTTTGCTTTTCATTCCCCTGTCGGGCCAGGTCGGGGGAGGACTTTGCGGAGCAAGTTGTTTATGTGGCTAGGGATGTCTCTTGTATCCTCCGGAGAGTTCTCAGTGAAACTATCATAGATATACTGTGTAATCCTATCCGTCTCTGGGATGATGGCCTTATGTTAGACGGCTTTCCTTTCACCCTCTACCCTTGTTCTTGTCACACAGACAGAAAGCAGAAGACCAGAAGTCTGAAGTGCAGGCAATGCGATGTTTATTGGGGTTAGTTCCAAGCAAACATATTCATAGGTCTACACGCCGGCAGAGTCTGTTTCCCAGTGTCCCGTTCCCAGCTCTGACGCCACAGAGCCTTGCCTGTGTCCCCATTCCCCATTCCCCCCTCCCCATTTCCAATTTCCCATCTTTTCCTTCTTAGCAGGCTCAAATATACTTGCAGTGCATGCCCACAGTCCCACCCCTTACAATTTATGGTCATGTTCCAGTTTGGAGGGTCATGAGTTGAGGGTCTTCATCCCGCCTCTTTTGTATCCCGTGGGAGGGGTGAGGAGTGAGGTTGTGCTGGGAGGACAGGGACAGGCATTTCTTTGGCCTTTTAGTGTTTTATACCTTCCCCCCAATATCTCTTTGTCCCTCCTGACTGGTTGCTTGACCTTGCCATGAGATAGGGGTTGAGGCAATCTTAAAGTGTGCTCATATATTACACTCCCACCATGCCTTGTAATACTTTAGCTCTATCTCTCATCTTTTCTCACTGTACTAAAAGCCCCATCTGGTTGTGGGAAGTGCAACACACAGTGTCTTTGTTCATTGTTCTTCACACATATTAGTATAAAATATAAGAATATAAAAAAAATCAAACGCAAAATTGTATCTGAAGCTGACAAACAAGCCTATATACTAACACTTTATTTCTTCTTTTATGATAGGATTCTTTCCCATGCCATTCTGGGATGAGTTTGTCTGGCACCATTGTAACAAACAGGGTAGCATACGAGCCTAGGTAGCTTTGGAATGTCAGGACTGCTGTATTCCCTGTGCCTTTGTGAGCCTCAGGAGTGAGATATCAACCAAAATTACCACTGCTTGTGAAATATAGTGCCAATATTCACTGCTGTTGCCCTATACCTGTACCTGTGGAATGGGGGCTGGAATTTTATAGATTCATGCAACAAAACCCCCCACCCCCCCATAGTTGGAGCTGAAGAGCAGTGCAACAACGACGCCCTCCAAAGCTAAAGTGTTAATAAAAGTATCTTATTAGAAATATTTATTGGAATAAGGGAAGGGAATTTTGAAATGTATCTTTCCCTTTCCATTGTTACTGTAAATCTAATGGTGCACGTGTCTGTTTTTATTAGCAGCTTCTGACGTGGTGGCTTTGGAAGATGCCCCTTCCATGCCCACAGGATACCTGATTCTGATGAGGAAGAGAAGGAAGAAGACTAGGGAAAACATGTTCTGCAAGATCCTGTCAGCCAGTGCTCCATCGAACTGTGAACAAAGGGCTTGGACAACCAATATGATTGGGAACATGGAAAGAAAAAGAGAGGAGAGGCAACAAGTCAGAGTCCCAGCACGACAAATAGTGGGAAATGCATTATGAGTCTTCTCAGACAGCAAACTCAAATATTGCAGACCCTTGTTGTCGTACTGGTCCAAGAAACCAAGACTCACAGCCTTTGCACTCTGGAGAGCTTGATGGTTGCTGATCCTTATACCCCACAACATACCGCATTGCATTGTAGACTGCATCCTTACCCCTACAACTCCATGCTGGCGGACAACAAGGAAAACCACAGCTCCGCATACACTGGCCTGTGGAACCCTCAGATTAGTGTATGTACAGCCACAACAGATTACATAGAACTATCATTTTGTTTACACAAATGGACATAAATGTTTACTTCCTTTTCAATAGGAATTTTTAAGTGTCACCCTGTTAAGTTGTTAGAAGTTTGTATGACATATGTCGTTGTTTGCACTTCAATTTTTGTGCACTGAATTTTTGTACTCAAAGTTCTATTTTTGGAGAATTAAAATATCTTTATTAGTTCACAAAAAATATTGCAGAGTGCATAGTGGCAGTCAAGAAATCAAACAGTACTTATAAATTTACACCAAGCACCACAGAATCCATATCATCATGACCTGACAAAGCCATATTTATAAATGTACAGCAAGCGCCACACAATTTAGAGTGGCAGGCAAAGACCCAGGGCCAGTACTATTTGTAATTTGCAGCAGGTGCTACAGAACAGATATCACCAGGCAAAAGCCAAATAATACATAATCTTAATTACACAAGAGAGACAACGTCTCAAGACAGAATACTGTTGTGCCAGTCTGTTAAAATGAACCTTTACGCATCCCTCAAATGCATAGCTCCACAGCGGGCTCTTGGAATAGCCCTAGTGTCGGGCTGTTCAGATTCTGTAGACAACTGCTCCAGCTTGCCCCTGGTGGCAGCTTTTGCCTCACAGATATTATGCAGTACACAACATGCAGCTATAACCATGGGGATGCTTTTCTCACTGAGATCTAATCTAGTGAGCAAACACTGCCAGCAACTTTTCGGCCTATCAAAAGTACGTTCCACAGTCATTCTGCACCTACTAAGCCAGTAGTTTAATCTTTTCTTGGCACTATCCAGATGACCAGTGTACGCCTTCTTAAGCTACGGGGGCAAGGTGTAGGCTAGGTCCCCCAGAATCATTATTGTCATTTCCACATCACTAGCCACTACTCCTGTCCACTACTCAGGAAAGAATGTCCCTGCATACAACTTTCTGAACTGTTCTGTGTTCTTAGAGAGGCAAGTGTCATGCACCTTCCCTGATCAACCCACATTGATGATGTGATGCCTGGTGATCCACTAGTGCATAAGTATCCCTTTCTGTTGTTGTACTCAGTAGTAAGGTGCTAAAATTAGGGATATGCCTGCCATCCATTGCCCCACCAGAGTTCAGGACCTCCGCTGCTGCAAATCCATCCATTATTTCCTGCAACTTGCCAAGAGTCACAGTCTCGCATACCAGGAAACAATTAATTGCCTACACACTTGCATGCCAGTGGCTGCCACTATGGATTTTTCAACTCCAAAATGATTTCCCACTGACTGGTAGCAATCCAGTATTGCAAGCTTCCAGTACATGATGACCATTTGCTTCTCCACTGTCGATGCAGCTCTCATTCTGGTATCCCCCTGTTGGGAGGTTGGGGCGAGTTTGGTACACAGATCCAGGAATGTGGCCTTTTGCATCCAAAAGTTCTGCAGCCACTGCTCCTCATTCCCAAACTTTTATTACACTGCGATCCTACCAGTGAATGCTCATTTCTTGGGCTCAGAAGGGGTATGCCTTCTCTGCAGCCTCTCCATGAATACTCTGAGCAACCTGGAATTTTTTTTTTTTTTTTTTTTTGCTCTGTTCATCAACAAATCCTCCTTGAAGATATTCTCGTCTTCATCATTGCTATCCTAATTGTTGTAGTATTTCCTGAAGGTCTGCCAATATAGGAGAATCATGTGTCCTGTATTTGCAACATTCATGAGAATAATACTGAGCTCTGCAGTCTCCATGCTTCTGTCAGCGATAGCAGAGACCAAAAAGTGCCATGTGGGTTTGTGGGATTTTCAAAAAACAGTGTGAAAATTACGGGATGTGGAAGGCATTAGGGGATAGAGAATGTTGTATTCTGGGAACTTGACTCTTAGCTTCCAGAAATACCTAGGTGAATTGTTACTTTCCCACAAAACACTGCAAAAATGGCCCAAAAGGCATTGTGCTAGATGGTGGTCTATGGCACACTAGGATACCTACCCAGGCTGCACTTCACTTTACATTGATCCAGGCAATTGTGCAATTCCAGTGTAAGCAAAAAGTATGCATTCACCTAATATACAAACGTCAGCAGATATACAACAACAACAACTTGTGTCAATTGAAGTTTGTAGTGTAGACATGGCCTGCGCGAGTAGTTTTATTGACTTCAACAGGACAACTCACAGTAGGTAAAATAAAGCCTGCGTGTTAGGTTTTATAGGATTGAGACCTTAATTAGTTATTCAGAGACTTCATTATAATACAAATTAATGACAATTATATTTCTGATTTACTAGTTATTAGCTTATTCCAACATAATATACACAAGACATTGTAGAATTAAACCAAGCAGCACTCTAACATTATATTTTTTTTCCTTTTTGCTGAGTTTTTATACAAAATATTCCCAACACCTTTGTTGTCAAATTGATTTTATTTTTTGAATGGCTAATATGTCTGATCCTATGAAGATCTATAATGATCTCTCTCCTATGTCAGTATGAGTTGTTGTCTGTCCCTGCCTTCCTCAGAATATTCTTTTCAGTAGATGAACATTTGTTTTTAAATCTACATTGAAATCAAACTTGCTGATGTGCTGTGTACTAAAAGTCAACATACAGTAGTTAAAAGTAAAGCAATTGTCAGTAAACTGACTGAATAAGTAAGAGAAAAAACTGTATTGAGGGATTTGCTAGAATGCAGTTCCTTCATCCAACAGCTGTTCTTTGTTCACTGACAAAGACTAATTTTCCTGCTTCCTTAAATCCCAGTTGGTTGCTTCAATTAGAAAGAACGAGACCAAATGTAGGATATAAATTTCATTGTGTGCTTTTTGTTTACAGCTAAACATTAAAATAATCAAGAGATGTACTAACAGTATTGAACTTTTAGAGACTACTACTTTATCCTTTTGTATTTATACTGTTGAACTTGAGTGTATTTCTTTCTAATTATAATAATCCAATTTTAAAAAGTCTTAAAGTTTTTATCAGGGTTGCTGGATGTTGTATTTTGTGACTAGACTGAGACCAGGATATAGAAAGACAGAGTAGTTTAATGTGAATTATCTAGTAGCCCCTTAGCCTTGCCAAAAACTATTCTGTCTCGTCTCTGCAATAGGTGCACTTGCAGTTGTAAAGACTACACTGATTTATATAGGGAACAAAACAAACAAAAAAGAGAGAAAGAGAATATACCTAACTAGTTTGTTTATTCAAATAAGCAGAAGTGAAATAGTAATATACTAGAATTACAGGATATCTTTGCTACACACAGGTTACCTATAGAGATAATTTCAGGTAATGAAGTTCAGTTTACTATTAAGAAATTCCTAATTTTTTTAGGAGAAATAAGTGTGCTAGATCTATTCTTTATCACGTTGGGCATATCATTTCACCCTGACCTTCTGTTTCCCTTCCCATCCTTGCGCTGTTTGTTTATTATGAACTCTTAGGTGTAGGGACTGTCTCTTGCTATGTGTGTATATAAGGCCTAGCACAATAGGCCTGGAGGTGTTACAATAATAAACATAAAAAATTTAGCATAAGGGATGAAAAAAACAGAACACACATTACGTTATCACAGATTTTTAAGAAGTCTAGTTGCAGGGAGGGGTGTGCTGTGCATAACTATGTAACTATTATGGGTTTGTTTTCTATGTACTGAACCTTTAAGTGTTTTAATGATCTGCTTTCTGTCGGAGGCAGCTGTGACTGGGTCTTCAGTTCAGAGGCAGCTTATTCCAGAAGGGAGATACACTGCACTTGTCTCATGGAGTTTTCATTTTCCCTTAATCCAAAAAAGATGACTGCTGCCGCACCTTCCCCCTTGGCCCCCTGGCACTCCCCCCCCCTCGCGGGAGGTGCGGTACGAGGGCCGTGAGGGGGATGGGTCCCCCTACTCCCGGCGCAACTGTCAACCGGGGCAGACTGTCCTCAGTGTGCCCCGACCGCGTCGCGCCAACTAGAAGTATATGGGCGTTCTGTGTTTGAAAAGGCATCATTGTTGATAGTGGTGCCAAAGAGGATTGGGGGTGAATGTATGAGCTGAGGATGTATGAGTTTTTGAGGTGAGACAGAAGGAAATGGTGATGTTCTTGGGGAAAATAAAAAGGAAGACAGTGTGGGAAGTGTTACCAGATTTGCTTGTTACTTTGGGGTATACTCATTTATTAGGGTTACTTTTCTGGGGGGTGGGAAGTTCTGTAATTCTATCAATGTACTGCTTGTGTCACTATTGTGTTTTCATATGGAGCTCTACTTCTCTCTTCTTCAAGTCTCCTCCCAATGGAGCTATCCTGCAGGACTTAGGTTCCCCAGTGCTAGGTTCCTCCAGCCCCAGAACTGGATGAACACACACATTAACAGAGCAAGTCTGAGTGGACTGGGTCAATCAGCACTTTCAAGCTGTCACCCTTATATGCCCCTCAGCTAAATAGGCTGGACCAAGCAGCACTTTCAAGCTGCCACCCTTATGTGCCACAGGTGCTGCACTGGAATAGAGTAAATCTGAGCAGACTGGGTTGAACAGCACTTCCAAGCTGCCACCCTCCTATGTCACAGGTTCAGCGTGTCCCTATCCCCACTTTCATGTTACTATGCTACTGGTAGTAACCTACTTGATGAGCAAACCCCACAGTATTTTTGGGCGCTACAGGGATCTTTAGCTTAGGTAAGAGAAGTGTTGCTGCAGAGTAAACAGGGAAGCTAAAAACACAAAAGAGTAAAGTTCAGAGAGAGAGAGGCGGGGGGAACCAACCACCTTATTTATTGAATAATAGTGATAACTACACAAGGAGCCTAAACAAACATAATAGTTACATTATTAAAGGTTACAAAAGTCACATATAGAAAACTTGAGGTAGAAAAGAAAACAGAGAGAGCACGTGCACTGGGATCTCACCAATCCATGAAGCTTGAACTGGTTAGGATTTCTAGGTGATGGTGATAGCTCAGGGTCCTGAGTGCTGGAGACAGGCAAAGCCACCAGCACAATCAGTCAGGAGAAGATGAAATCCCAGTGGAACAGATACAGAGTTGGATCCGTGCATCAGAACACACTTGAGCATGGGTAGGGGTTTTTGTAGGGAAACAACAATGGTTCAAGGGAGAGCACTAGGTTTGTTTATGGATAAACTGATGACTCAAGGGTTTTCTTTAGACTAGACAATAGGAGCGGATCACTCTTGACTGTGGGGCGTGTTCCCTACAGGGAGCTCACAATGGAATTAGGCTGCTTCAGTATTTTGGATATCAATCAAGGATTTATGACTAGAATTGGTCGGCTAACTTAAGCTGGGTGTGTGCAGGCATAGGTTCATTAGCATCTAGAGCAGAGATTCCTCATGATGCAGTGCTTCCCTGGTCCCAGAGTTCAGTGCGGTTCTTGCCTTGGAATCTCCATGCTAATGGAGATGCCTCCCTGTACAATCTTTGATGCAGATGAGGCTAGGGAAGTTGCCTTAATCTTGTCACCCTTGTCAGGAGGGGTTTAGGTGTCTACCCCACTGCTCTCTGCAAGTCTTTTCTCTGATCAGTTTTGGTTCAAGCAGAGGCTGGGGGTCCTTCATGCATCAGACAGGCTGGATACTGGGCCCTCGTTCCCCAAGAACACAGAGCTGACTGGTATCAGAAGTGAGGCAGGAGAGTGGAGGCAGCAGGGGAGAATGGTGAAATGCACAGTGGTTAGATGTGAATGATGCCCAGAAGAGGAGTGTGTGTGTGAAGGGGTAGAAGATAGAAAACAAATAATACCAGTTAAGACAGAATTGAGTCCTAAGAACTGAACTCATGTCAGAGGTTCCTGTGTCTGAAAGCTGTCTCCCTTGGCTCCTCTTGCTGCTATAGATGCCTCAAGGATGGAGGGTCTGGGTTCTTTTATAAGCCACCCCCAGAAAAATGGTGGACCTGGTGGAGGTGTGCCATGTATGAGAGAGGCTGATGGGGCCTGTAAAGGTTTAGACTCACCTCTGCAGTGCCTCCTGCTGGTCATCAGGAATTAGCTCATCCAGCCACCAGAGCACCCTCTGCAGCCCAGTGACCCACCTTACTGCTGTCCCCTTTCTCTGGGGTGTTGACCCCCTGGCAGTACCCCCACACCCTCAGGTTCTGGGTCTCCCCACCCAGGGGAACCTCCCCCACCCTCTAACCCCACCTCAGTCTGGGCTACTGCCAGTCCCCACTTAGTCCCTTGTATTGGGGTAGACTGCAGTGTATATGCCACTCATCACAGGCAAGGGTTTTTTTGACCTGCTGCCTCTGCTTACCCATGGGCTGCCCCTCTGCAACCCTGCACCTATTCGGCCTGCAGCCTGAGGCTTTCCAGGCAGGAGCTCCCAGCTCCTCTGGCCCTTCCCCCACCCTGCTCCAATCTAGGTGTCCTGCTTAGCACCTTGCAGCCAGGCTCTTCTCCCTCTCTGAGCAGAGGGAGACTGCCTGGGCTCCTGGCTCACAGCCTCTTATAGGGGCAGTGTCAAGGTTCCTTCCTCACTCTGAACTCTAGGGTACAGATGTGGGGACCTGCATGAAAGCCTCCTAAGCTTACTTTTACCAGCTTAGGTTAAAACTTCCCCAAGGTACAAACTATTTTACCCTTGGACTTCCACTGCCACCACCTAACTTTATCTGGGTTCCTGAAAAAAAAAAAAAAAAGTGGTTTGGACACATCTTTCCCCCCAAAATCCTCCCAACCCTTGCACCCCAGTTCCTGGGGAAGGTTTGGTAAAAATCCTCACCAATTTGCATAGGTGACCACAGACCCAAACCCTTGGATCTTAGGGCAATGAAAAAGCATTCAGTTTCCTTACAAGAAGACTTTTAATAGAAGTAGAAAAGAATCACCTCTGTAAAATCAGGATGGTAGATACCTTACAGGGTAATTAGATTCAAAACAGAGAATCCCTCTAGGCAAAACCTTAAGTTACAAAAAAGGCACACAGACAGGAATATTCATTCTATTCAGCACAGCTATTTTCTCAGCCATTTAAAGAAATCATAATCTAACACATACCTAGCTAGATTACTTACTAAGTTCTAAGACTCCATTCCTGTTCTGTCTCCGGCAAAAGCATCACACAGACAGACACAGACCCTTTGTTTTTCTCCCTCCTCCCAGCTTTTGAAAGTATCTTGTCTCCAGCGAGGTTACCTTTTGCTTCTTAACCCTTTACAGGTGAGAGGATTTTTCCTCTGACCAGGAGGGATTTTAAAGGGGTTTACCCTTCCCTTTATATTTATGACAGGCAGCTGGGCCTGATTGAGCTGGCCACAGCTGTGGCTGTTCCCTTAATCCGGCTGGGCTTTTCCCCACAGCCCCAGCCATGTCAGGGCTGGAGTGGGTAACCATCCCGCTACACGGCCCTAGAGCAGCTTTGTGGTGTGATGGTGGTTGCTCAGAGTCTAGAGTGCTTGGCTTTCTTCTCTGGTTTTTGCAATTGCTATATTATGAATTATTTGGGAGCTTTGTGCTGATTCATCTTTACAGTAAATGAGTAATATGCTTAAGATTCACTTGGGTGCTTTTTTGTTTAATCCCTGGTTGATGTAGGAAAAATGTTTATGGTATGCTGTATACAGATAAATGAGTTGATTAAAGAAATATAATGCTCTGTTTCTGATGCTGTGGCTGCAGTATATACAACTACAGTGGATTTTTTTAAAGCTCTTAAAGTCACTGATCTAAAAATAACATATCTTCTGAAGAAGCTATGAAAGGGATAAAGAATAAAAGATTGGAGGCTGGCATTTCTACAAGTATAGTTAAAGTGTCTTAACAGTGAATTTCCATACTTTGAAATATTTTGGTTTCTTGTAAATTTAATCTTAAATCTGATTTTTTAAATGCTTGTCTTTTTTGCTAACTATACAAAGTTATTGTAAAGATTTTTACCCTAAAATGACTGATTTTAAGGTTAAATTACTCTTAACCTTAATTTTGCAGGCAAAATTTGTATTTTGTTTGGGAATATTTTGTCTTTTGAAATTGAAGGTAGACTACTTCACAAAGTAAAGAGTTAGATACTCCCAGTGCTGTGCTTTGTGAGCAAATTCAGTAGTACCTGTGGTCCAGATCCAACTCCCATTGAAGACTGTGGAAATCTTTCCACTGACTTCAATGAGAGTTGAATTGCACCATATATGCTCAAGCTGAACATCAGCCTTAGGCATTAGAATTTTATTTAGTGGGAAAATAAATGTTAATCAGGACCCTTGGGTTATCTGTAAGCTTCTTGAAAACTGACAGCTAAACAAGTGCCATAAACTGTCAGAGGAGCCAGCTCAGGTTTACTCTCCCTTCCAGTACTGCACTGCAAAGTCATCATATTTATTTATTTATTTATTTATTCACTTGTATAACTGTAGTTCTTAGAGGCCCTAGCCAAAGAGCAGGATCCCATTGTGCTAGGGGTTGTGCAAACAGAACAAAAAGACTGTCCCTGCCCTGTAACTGTTACCCATGTAAATTAATGAAAATTCCAACATTATAGAACACTCAAAAGTATCTTAATCTGTTCTATCTTTAATTACTTCAAATTTTTGCAACATTACAGCTCTCCCGCGCCAGCTTAGCTAAGGAAAAAGAAGATGATGTTTCCTGGACACCATTCCAAAAAGGAGTTCTGCAGTATGCCTGCTGAATTTATTTCCTGAAGTTATGATGTTGGCTTAAAGAATTTTTTAAAGAATCTTGTATCTTTTAGTTGGATCTTTGAATTCTCTTATTTTAGGGTAGTATTTTCAATTCAGAAGAATTATTGTCCATTTAAACAATCTTCACTACTGTACTTCCCTTTTCATTTCCCCTTTCTGTTACATACTATAAGTAAAAGGTAATGTTAGGTCATCACAAATTAGAATATAAAGTATAAAGGTTATGTCTGAGCTGTTTTAACCCAATCTTGCCTTATTTTCCTATCAATTATAGTTACATCAGTACAAATAATTTACACTTTTTTCTCCCAGAAATATTACCTATGGAAGCTAGTAGCTTTTGTCTCACTAAAATCCTCGATGATGCTTTAATTACATGTCACTGTTCCTATTGGGAGCAATAATTACAAAAATAAAATTAATCAGAGAACAAAAGTATTTCAGAATTTCTGAGCTTTGATAATTTGGGGCCCAATCCTGCCATGAGCTCTGGTTAGGTGGACACCTGTGATCACATGAAGCTCTTTTGAAGTAAATGGCATTGAGGAGTCCATCTGTACAGAGCTTAGTGCAGCATCAGGGCCTTGGTTACCTAGGGATGTCTACTCTGCAGCTGGGAGTGTGCTTCCAAGCCTGTGTAGACAGACACAAGCTAGCTCTGCTGGACCTAGCATGCTAAAAATAGTGGTGTGGACACTTGCGGCAGGGGCAGGGGCACAGGCTGCTCACCTGAGTGTGGACCCAGGAGGCTTGTCCTGTGATAGTTAGCCCTTGCTGCTGCCTGTGCTGCAATGTCCATGCTGCTATTTTTAGTGTACAGCTCTAGCAGAGCTACCGTATGTCTGTCTACTGGGATGGGAAGCACGCTCCCAGCTGCAGGAGTATGCAGTCCCTGCCCTTAAGAACTCATAATAAACAAACAGACATGCCTTTAGGGTCCTATACTGCAGGTCATTACTCACATGATGAGTAATCCCATTGATTTCACATGAGGGCAGGTCATCCCACTGGCTAGTTTTTTCTGTCCCCTCTCCCTTCCTTCCCCCCTGGCCTCCATTTCTTAGTAGAATGCTAGGAAGCATCTGATCTTTATCACTTACATTTTCTTCTTTTTTCAGCTGAGGTAGAATTTGGCTGTTTTTATTCTCACTAATGTGATTTTTATTATGTTCTGATTTTGCTGAGCACAACTCTTCATTGTGCTCATAAATCCTGGATCATGTCAAGTCTCAAGCGCCTGGAGACTTTATTTATGAGGATTAATTGGTAGACCACTGCTGAGGGTGTATCATTTTATAATACTGTCTCTTGATACACAATGGTATTATCCCCATTTTACACATGGGGAATTGAGGCACAGAGATGAAAACCAAAATTGTCAAAACTTTTAGCTAATTGTAGGGGCTCAGTGTAAGTGTAGGGCCTGAGTTTCCAGAGTACTTACCACTTTACGTGTTCAGAGGAAGACTCCCATTGATGTCAGTTGCTGTTGTGAGTGCTCAGCTTTTCTGAAAATCAGACCGTAGGTATCTCAAGTTGGGTACCCAGAAAATGAGGAACAAACAGTGGCCACCTTTGAAAACTTTTGTTTGTGACTTGTCCAGCTTTACATAGAAACTCTGTGGCAGAGGCAGGGATAGAATCCAATTCTCCAGGATGGCATTCAGCTGCCTTAGCCGTATGAGACCATTCTTTCTCTTCCTGCAACTCCCTGCCTCATTTGTTCACTACACACCTTTCAACTTCTGCAACAAATGAAGCAGGGATCCTACAGACTATAGTCTCTTTAATTATGCTATGCTTATCCATTCCCATAGCACAGTTTGTGCACTGAATAAAAATGGTTGAGTAGAAAAAATAGTATGTGGTCATGTAACTAAAGACTGTATCATAATGCATATGCACAAGGAGGATGATTTAAATTACACAGGCAATGTTCATTCTGGCATTTTTTAACTTTTGAGCACTAGACTTTGGAAACTTCATGTTCTTTTGACATAGTTTTTAAAGTAATTTAAGTTTTTAAACTTAAAAATTGAAAAAAAAAATGTAATGTAGAACTATCTTGACTCCTTCACATGGGTTATTTGTGGGAGCTAATGAAGTAACTGATAACAGTAAATGGCTGCAATCTTTTATGTTGACCTGCCACTAGAGGGAATGTAGAGACAGTTTTCCCATGGATTTTAATGGCATTTTGCTAGACAGCAAAGGAATGATGAGCATCAGGAATAATGCTCAATCCAAGGTTTGGTTGGGGAGTGTGCTCTAATGGTCACAGAGCCTTCTGACCCTATCCTGCGCCTATCCACTCCTCCTCCCCAGGTTCTGCTCCTAATTCTCCCCCACCCCCTCATTTCTTTCCCTCCCTGACCCTCTCTTCCCTCCAGCTCCTGCCCTTGCTCCCTGCCCCTAGCTTCTTTATCCAACCCCTCTCTCCTACTTTCTCCTATCCTTTTCCTCTCCAGGGCTCCTGCCCGCTTCCCCCCACTTTTTTTGTCTTCCCCCATTGCTGGATTCTGCTGCTAACCATCCTCACCCTCTAAGCTCCTA
The DNA here is from genome assembly GCF_965152275.1 of Natator depressus. Lineage (NCBI taxonomy): Eukaryota > Metazoa > Chordata > Testudines > Cheloniidae > Natator > Natator depressus. Next base: position 61,378,435 of record NC_134238.1, read on the forward strand.
TCCTTACTGCCCTATGCCCTGCATTTCTTCCCTCTTGCCCCTGGTCCTCATTCTTCTGCATTCGAGTCAGGCAGCTTCCTCCTTCTCCCACAAGTTGCCTGGGCGCCAGCAGGGGAGCATTGAGAGCACAGGACTGTATGTCTCTTTCTGCTCTCACTTCCACTGGCCAGTGCCACAGCAACCCCACAACTATTGTAAAAAGCAATTGCAGGGAAAGTTCTATTCAGCCTCTGCAGTTCAGGGCTGGAGCATGCTCAGTGGCTCTGTGCATGTGCAGTCTGATCACCGGGGTTGGCGTTAGGGATGGGCAGTCAGGATGGCTGCTCTGGGCAACCACATTCAGGAGTGCCAAATCCATTTTTGGAGGAGGAGGAGTGGAAGAGGGAGGTGCCAAAAACATTTTCTGCCCTGGGCAATAAAAAACCTACATTGAGCCCTACTAGTTGGCACACATAAGAGCTGTGAAGAGATGGAAAATGCTCAATGCGAACAGAATATTGAGATATAATTTAGCTGCCAAAATATGAAGCTTCTATTGAGTATGTGTGATATGAAATTTTTACCGAGGCTTATAAAATGGCCAAATTTGGGTGAATTTTCACAGAGTCTTCAAAAGGCACATTCCTTAAATTAGGGCAACCCCTCCCCTAAATTTTAAGTCCTTGCTCCAAAGCATGGAGATTCTAGAGCATCACAATGAAACAGCTGTAAGAATTTTTTTAAAGGTTTCAGAATAATAGCTGTGTTAGTCTGTATTTGCAAAAAGAAAAGGAGTACTTGTGGCACCTTAGAGACTAACCAATTTATTTGAGCATAAGTTTTCGTGAGCTACAGCTCACTTCATCGGATGCATACTGTGGAAAGTACAGAAGATCTTTTTATACACACAAACCATGAATAAATGGGTGTTTACCACTACAAAAGGTTTTCTCTCCCCCCACCCCACTCTCCTGCTGGTAATAGCTTATCTAAAGTGATCACTCTCCTTACAATGTGTACAGGCTGAAATTGTGGAAAAGCAGCATCACTTGCCCCACAACCTCAGCCGTGCAGAACACAATTCCATCCAGAGCCTCAGAAACAACTCTGACATCATAATCAAAAAGGCTGACAAAGCAGGTGCTGTTGTCATCATGAATAGGTCGGAACATGAACAAGAGGCTGCTCGGCAGCTTTCCAACACCACTTTCTACAAGCCATTACCCTCTGATCCCACTGAGAGTTACCAAAAGAAACTACACCATTTGATCAAGAAACTCCCTGAAAAAGCACAAGATCAAATCCGCACAGACACACCCCTGGAACCCCAATCTGGGATATTCTATCTACTACCCAAGATCCATAAACCTGGAAATCCTGGGCACCCCATCATCTCAGGCATTGGCACCCTGACAGCAGGATTGTCTGGCTATGTAGACTCCCTCCTCAGGCCCTACGCTACCAGCACTCCCAGCTATCTTTGAGAGACCACTGACTTTCTGAGGAAACTACAATCTATTGGTGATCTTCCTGAAAACACCATCCTGGCCACTATGGATGTAGAAGCCCTCTACACCAACATTCCACACAAAGATGGACTACAAGCTGTCAGAAACAGTATCCGCGATAATGTCACGGCAAACCTGGTGGCTGAACTTTGTGACTTTGTCCTCACCCATAACTTTTTCACATTTGGGGACAATGTATACCTTCAAACCAGCGGCACTGCTATGGGTACCCGCATGGCCCCACAGTATGCCAACATTTTTATGGCTGACTTAGAACAACGCTTCCTCAGCTCTCGTCCCCTAACGCCCCTACTCTACTTGCGCTATATTGATGACATCTTCATCATCTGGACCCATGGAAAAGAAGCCCTTGAGGAATTCCACCATGATTTCAACAATTTCCATCCCACCATCAACCTCAGCCTGGACCAGTCCACACAAGAGATCCACTTCCTGGACACTACGGTGCTAATAAGCGATGGTCACATAAACACCACCCTATACCGGAAACCTACTGACCGCTATTCCTACCTACATGCCTCCAGCTTTCACCCAGATCACACCACACGATCCATCGTCTACAGCCAAGCTCTACGATACAACCGCATTTGCTCCAACCCCTCAGACAGAGACAAACACCTACAAGATCTCTATCAAGCATTCTTACAACTACAGTACCCACCTGCGGAAGTGAAGAAACAGATTGACAGACCCAGAAGAGTTCCCAGAAGTCACCTACTACAGGACAGGCCCAACAAAGAAAATAACAGAACGCCACTAGCCGTCACCTTCAGCCCCAACTAAAACCCCTCCAACGCATTATTAAGGATCTACAACCTATCCTGAAGGACGACCCATTACTCTCACAGATCTTGGGAGACAGGCCAGTCCTTGCTTACAGACAGCCCCCCAACGTGAAGCAAATACTCACCAGCAACCACATACCATACAACAGAACCACTAACCCAGGAACCTATCCTTGCAGAAAGCCCGATGCCAACTGTGTCCACATATCTATTCAGGGGACACCATCATAGGGCCTAATCACATTAGCCACGCTATCAGAGGCTTATTCACCTGCACATCTACCAATGTGATATATGCCATCATGTGCCAGCAATGCCCCTCTGCCATGTACATTGGTCAAACTGGACAGTCTCTACATAAAAGAATAAATGGACACAAATCAGATGTCAAGATTTATAACATTCAAAAACCAGTCGGAGAACACTTCAGTCTCTCTGGTCACTCGATTACAGACCTAAAAGTCGCAATATTACAACAAAAAGACTTCAAAAACAGACTCCAACGAGAGATTGCTGAATTGGAATTAATTTGCAAACTGGATACAATTAACTTAGGCTTGAATAGAGACTGGGAGTGGATGGGTCATTACACAAAGTAAAACTATTTCCCCATGTTTATTCCCCCACCCCCCACTATTCCTCAGATGTTCTTGTCAACTGCTGGAAATGGCCCACCTTGATTATCACTACAAAAGGTTTTCTTCCCCCCACCCCCGCCCTGCTCTCCTGCTGGTATTAGCTCATCTTAAGTGATCACTCTCCTTACAGTGTGTATGATAACACCCATTGTTTCATGTTCTCTGTGTATATAAATCTCCCCACTGTATTTTCCACTGAATGCATCCGATGAAGTGAGCTGTAGCTCACGAAAGCTTATGCTCAAATACATTTGTTAGTCTCTAAGGTGCCACAAGTACACCTTTTCTTTTTGCGAATACAGACTAACACGGCTGCTACTCTGAAACCAGTAAAATGACAATATGGGGATACCAAAATAAGAATATAAATTCTTACTTGTTAGGGGGAAGAGAAGGCATTTTTCTTAAGCACACATTTTGATTTTTCGACAAGATGCAGGCTTTCTCAGCCCCACCAACTTGGTACTTTATGATTTACTGGACTTTGTGTTAGACATTCTTGCAAATCTGGGGTGGATCGTTTGCTGTCTAGTTTTTAGGTAAGATCGCCATCCCCACACACACCAGGAGTTGTGTACATGATGTTTTATCATTTAGGGAATTGAGGAGGTTGTTTTTGAAAGAAGTACTATTGTACATAGCCAACGTGAGTGAACGAAACATATAACTGCACAAAGTGTATTTGGAAATATAGCCTTTATTTGGTTGGGGAGTCTGGAAATGTATTTGATAAATTTTTGTGGTTCTGGGCACAGTGTAAATGAGACATTTTCTGGTGCTGCAGTATGTAAATCTATGAAATGTTTTTTCTGGCTCTGCTATGTCCTACAACTAGCCAATAACTCTTGTAATAACTTCTAGCACTGAAAGGAAACATATTGGGTACAGACTTCTGATTTAATAAAACCCTCAAAAGAGGTTTTTAGGTTAAATATATTTATAACATACAGGTGTCTGAGACAGTATCATAAAATATGTACAAATAAACTTAGTGCAGAAAAAAAGCTAAAATGCACTTTGAGGGATATTATAGTATGGTAAACTTTAATAGTGTTTTTCTAATTTCAGATCTCACAGACTTTCAAAATTGCTATAGTGCAACGTATATAATTAGTTTAATTTACATATATAATCTACCTCATAACTAACTATTTCCAACATGATTAGTTTTTTATTTATATATTGGGTAATATTTATTGGCTTAAATCACTGGTGAAATTATTTTCTTGTTTGGAGCAATCACACAGTTTTATTACTGGAAAAAAATGCAATTGCCTGTCACACTATAGATTGTATCAAAACTCATTTCATTGTTTCTTTCAGGTTTGCTCCCACCCTAACCATGCACCTTGAGAAGTTTGAGGAAACAACAAAATAACCTTTTTTTGTTATGTGTTAAGAAACTACTCATTCTGCACTATGAAAACCCTCAGTTACCACAGGCTAGACCCCTACCTTTATGGTGTCTTTGCTAGGGATGAGGAAATAAGTTTGAATAGAACAAGAACCAAACCAAGGGTGAAATTCTGGCCCTATAAATTGAATGGGAATTTTGCTATTGATTTCAGTGGGTCTCTCTAGACAGCAAAGAAAATCATGAGGCTGGCCCATGTCAGCTGACTTGGGCTCACGGGCCTTGGGCGGTCAGGCTGTTTCATTGTTGAGCAGACTTCTGGGCTCCAGCTGGAGCCCAAGCTCTGGAACCCTCCCACCTTATAGGGTTCTAGAGCCTACGCTCCAGTCTGAGCCTGGAAGTCCACACAGTAGTGAAACAGCCCAGCAGCCCAAGCCCTGCAAGCCCAAGTCGGCTGTCATGAGCCTTCAGGTTTTTTTTTGCTGTGTAGACATACCCAGTGGGGCCAGGATTGTACCCCTGAAACTTAACCCAAAATTTGAACTGAACCATCTTAGAGGTTTGAAAAAATATATCTATCTTTTTGCTTTTAAATTATCATTTTCATAGAATCATAGAATATCAGGGTTGGAAGGGACCTCAGGAGGTCATCTAGTTTAACCCCCTGCTCAAAGCAGGACCAATCCTCAACTAAATCTCCCAGCCAGGGCTTTGTCAAGTCTGACCTTAAAAACCTTTAAGGAAGGAGTATCCACGACCTCCCTAGGTAACCCATTCCAGGGCTTCACCACCCTCCTAGTGAAAAAGTTCTTCCTAATGTCCAACCTAAACCTCCCCCACTGCAACTTGAGACCATTACTCCTTGTTCTGTCATCTGCTACCACTGAGAACAGTCTAGCTCCATCCCCTTTGGAACCCCCTTTCAGGAAGTTGAAAGCAGCTATCAAATCCCCCCTCATTCTTTTCTTCCGCAGACTAAATAATCCCAGTTCCCTCAGCCTCTTCTCATAAATCATGTGCTCCAGCCCCCTAATAATTTTTGTTGGCCTCTGCTGGACTCTTTCCAGTTTTTCCTCATTTTTCTTGTAGTGTGGGCCCAAAACTGGACACAGTATTCCAGATGAGGCCTCACCAAGCAATGCTGAATAGAGGCATTCCTGCACTACTATCAAAATTTATCCAAATCTCTTTTGAAGTTTGTTCATCAGTAGCACATGTAAATTCCTTCTCAGTAGTCCTAGCAGACAGACTACTTAAAGAAACAGCTTCTACCACTTAGACTCATAGAGTCAACAAAGTCTAGTGTGTTGATCCCGTGGATGCTTTTTCCAAGTTTTGTTATTGTTGACACTTTGCACTGAAGAAGCCCTCAGTTCACTGAAGCCTTTTCAGTACTATGTAACTGACCTCATTCCTAGTATTAGTTGTCATTTTGGTGCTCAGATGTTCATTTCCGTCTCTTCTGACTTGCACTGTTTTTTTGCTTTCTTTATTTTTCAGATTTTTATGGAGGCAGACAGGTTTTCAGTTGCTTTAAACAGTGTAAAGAACATGGGTGCTTGAAACAGACAATTGTGACCATCAACAATTGTGACTGCTGTCTCTGAGAGGACCATGATTGTCTGGGTCTGGGATGCACCATCTCGATCAAGATGTCAACCTCTAATTGACAAAGCAGAGCTGTTTGAGACTTTTGCTGACTCATGTTTCAGGGTTTAAGACAACTCAAACTACTGGGGTTTAGGAAGAAATTTCCTTGGGTGCAGATTATCTCATAACTCCTTTCTGCAGGATTTCTTGCATCTTCCTATGAGCAACTGGTGCTCTCTGCTTTCAGAGACAGGATACTGGACTAGTATTAGTGACGATAGATAGATTATAGATTATAGATGATAGATGATTAGTTTGATCCAATCCGATATCCTACTGAATCTTATGGCTGGGGTCCCCATAGAATAGCTTCACTCTGGTCCACATATTTCCTGAATCTGCTCTTGCTGTTTTCTTCCCTCAGTTCAGTTCTACCCTTATTACAGAGATAGCAACATACTGGACGTATACTGTTTGTCCACATTATAAGTTATGGTTTTTAAAATTTTATTCAAATCTTTCCTCCGTACATTAGAAAAACAATTACAATTCTTAGACAAAGTTTGGACAAAGTTCATTCTGTGACAAGTTATGACTGAAATTGACCCTTACCAGGCTTAATTTCAAACCCATTTAATATGTCTATTTTATAATGTCCTTGGAGTATAATCTGTGGTGATGATACCATTTGTACTTCCTTTCTCATCAGCAGCATTAAACTAAGATGTACCAGTACCATTGCCATTCCATATTCTTTGCTTTAATAATTGAGATTCTTGCTGCTGCCATCTGATCTTCTAATGGTAGCATATGGGCAAGTAAGACGTTTATGCAATATTCTCCACTAACAATATTCTCTGTCCCAGTCAGAACAATTTGAAATGTCTTCCATGTCTGTGTTTCTTTAAGAAAATGGCTTGCTGTCTGATTATGGGATGGATTAATTTGAGTAAAGTGCTTTCCTGCTGAAATTTTACTCTTACCTTTTCAGACCTGTATTTCATTGGTTAAAATTTCTGGCAGAAGTTAGAAATATTTTTGAAAGGGTTTATTTGTAAGAATTTCAATTGTTTATTGGTTTCATCTGCTCTATCTGTAGAGGACACATTTAGATGCTTGGAACAACTGTTACTATTAGTTTGTGTAATTTGTAATTTTGTGTCTGTGTGATTGTGATATAATAATTAAATTTTAGCATGAAGCTGATTAAAGACTTAGTACTCATCAGATATATTTTGGCTTCCTTTAGATAAGCTTGAAGAATTCTTCTTCATCTGGGTGACTGATTTGTACTAGAGCAGGGGTTCTCAAACTTCATTGCACCATGACCCCCTTCTGACAACAAAAATTAGTACACAACCCCAGGAAGGGGTGCCGAAGCCTGAGCCACCTGAGCCCCACCCAAGCCTCGCCACCCTGGGCAGGGGGGCCAAAGCCCAAAACCCACCGCCCCAGGCCGCGGGGCCAAAGCTGAAGTCCAAGGGCTTCAGCCCCAGGCAGAGGGCATGTAACCTGAGCCCTGCCACCCAGGGTGGAAGCCCTCATGCTTTGGCTTTGGCCCCAGGCGGTGGGACTCAGGCTTCAGCTTCAGTCCTGGGCCCCCGTAAGCCTAAGCCAGCCGTTGCGACCCCATTAAAATGGGGTCACAACCCACTTTGGGGACCCGACCCACAGTTTGAGAACTGCTGTACCAGAGTCAGCCGGGCTGCCAAGTTCTGTGTATCCTGAGCCAAAAGGGAAAAAAAGACTTTATTTAATTTAGTTAGTCATTGTGTCACCACGCTTGCTTGTGTGCCACTAGTTGGCATCACACAGCTGCATGACCCTATTGTATTGTGTGGGAGGAGTTAAGAAGCTGTATTGAGTAGTGTAGAAATAGTTCAGAAAAGAGTAATAATAATGCAGTGTTTCTTGGCTGGGAATGTTTGCCTCAGAAACAACAGCTTCTAGTTTGTATTCACTTATGCCTAAAGCTCAGGCACCCTCTGTCAAACTGATGAGACTCTGGCAAAGTTATCATGTTCCAGTGAAGGATGGGTTTGCATAGTCATAGTGGCGGGGAAAAAAGAGAACTTCCATGTAATCCTTGTGTAATGCCGACATTGAACTGGAGACCTCTGGCGCTTAGTGCATGAGCCTCTACCACATGAGCTAAAAGCCAACTGGTTCTTAGCGAAGGCTGTGGAGCAGACTCCTTTTATCTCTCTCTTTAAGTGGTCTCGGTGCCACTAGATGGGTCAGAATACCCCACCCAGAAGGTGAGTGGGATACATACTTCCCCTAGCTGAGGAAGCACATCCCGAGCTTTAGAGACTTCCCAGTTGAAATCCTGGACAAGCCCCCACTTGTAATGCTGACAGACTCCGGTCGTCAGTGGGCGGGATCAAACCAGGGACCTCTGGAGCTTAGTATCTCTCTCTCTAAGTGGTCTCAGTGCCACTAGATGGGACAGAACAGCACACCCAGGAGGTGTGTGGGTTACACTTGCCAGGTATGTATAATTATATTTTTGTATTAGTGTGTTAACAAATTTATGGTGAGTTTTTTTGAGAAGGGCTCCTGTTGTCTTGACTCTGCTCCCATTGACTTCAGTGGGAGCACAGTTACATCAGTACTGGCTGCTTTTGAAATTCCACTCTTAACGTTATCCTGTGGTTACAGAAGATACGCTGTGCAATACTTAGCCATCCTGGAAACAGGCTATTTCCATTAGCACTGGTGAGATGCATGACTTTAAGATAATAATGTTTTCTTCTTGGTTAACCATAGTCAAGAAAGTATTGACTCTGCATCAGTCTGGAACTAAATTCTGAGGCAGGAGTCCTGTTTCTCCACCTGCCATACAGTCTCTGTGGCAATTTCAGGTAAATTTAAAAAATAGTTCTTGTTTAAAGAAAGTAATTTAAACTTTCATCAGTGCAGTATCGTGTGGTTTACATTGTTTTAAAATTAGTTTTGTCCCGAAGTGTAGAACTATTATAGGTGGGGCTGGTAGCTCATCTTATTATTAAGATTGCCTGACACTTCCCATTATAAGACATGGTTTTCAGTAACTTATAATTTTGCCAAATTTTAAATATTTGGACTGAATCTTTGCATGCAGGGTATCTGCCTCAGGCTAATTTTTTCTGGAGGGCGGGAGAGGGGAGTTCAACCATTTCAGAGAAGGAGATACTGAAAATATATTATTTTGCCCATGAAAAAAAATTCATTGAACCTTTTCTTTAAACAGCATTAGCACCCCTATGCTTTGGAGCAGGGATTTGGTATTTGGCAGGGGAGTATGTGCCTTTTGCTGTCCCAGTGAAAATCTGCCCAAGTTATGTGCCTTTGAAAAATCACACTTCGCACCGCCTGGTGAGACTTGCTTGTGCTTAACAGCTAAAATCTCTGAGAGTCCATCACTGCTTGGGCAGGAGGGAGCAGAGATTGAGTTGGAACTCAGAAAGCAAGCCTGGAGTGGGAGACTAAGACTGGCTGGGCGAGGCTGGGCAAGGACTGCCTGAGGAATGGAGACTGGAAGTGGGTAGGAAAGGAGAAAGGGACTAGCACAAGGAGCCAGGGTCGGCAAGGAGCTGAGTGGGATTTATTCCTCCACCCCAATCCCCTGCTGGAGCAGGGCCCTCTCACACACTTGCTTGTGTAATGGGTAGTGCGGTGCTAGGTACTGTGCTGGCAATGGTGGGGAGAATCCTGGTCTCAGCTTCTTGCCAGCCAGCGCTGCGGTGTCTCCCTTAGGCCTGCAAGGAGTGGCTATGGGGCAGGCTGGGCCAGGTCTCGTAATCACTGCGTTCTAAGTGCTGCCCCACTCTCCTTGTTGGCTGGACAGGAAGCAGCAGCATTGGTCTGGGTTGGAGCTGAGCACAGAGGGAGCTGGGCACTGATCTCTGCCCTGGGCTGGGCTGAGTTGGATTGGCTGGTGCCATGTGGTTCATCTATGCCCTAACCTGGCTCTTGCTGCTCATTGAGATGTTTTTTGTCATCCTGGCTGTCAATGAGACTGTCAGAATGCATATACAACTAGGGAGATGAATTAAAGTAGTCCGTGCAACCTTAATTCTAGCATTTCCTAACTGTTGATTGCTTGATTTAGCAAGATTAATATTCTTTTAACATATTTTTGTTTGTATGCAATACTATAAAAGGAGAAGAGAAGAAAAGAAGGCTGTGGCAGCTAAGGACGGGGATAGTTAGGACTTTTAGCAACAGTGAAGGCATAGAAGGCAGATTGGGATTTAATCTAAGCACATTAGGTGGATGTTTCTGTCCAAATGAACATCTTTGATATTGTTAGTAATGTTGATGTGAAATGCCACATTCAGGTTTCAGAATTACCCACACATTGGGGTGAATGGAATAGTTCACAGCTCTCTTAGAATTTTTGTTTCAGACTGTGAACAGACTCAGGAAGTTAACATTACATCAATTACCTTTGTTCATGTTTAGAAGATTTTCTTCACAAACTTGTGTTATGTTTTTAAAAAAATGTTTATATGAACACGTACGCACTTAGAGTTCAGATTCTGGAGCACAGTTCTGTGGCACAGGCTGGCCGCTGCACCAAATTCTTCAGGTGAGAAATACACCGGGCTCTGATTTTTACTATGCTAACTGCAGCTTCATTAATGATTAGTGAAGCAGTGTTCATATTCTGCTTAATTATTTTATGAATTTCTCTTTATTTTCTAGGCTATGCTCATAAACTTTGTTTTTACTTATGATACATTGAATTGGATGTAGTGGCTTTTATTTTGGGTATACCCACTGTTGGGAGCATGGGAGAGAAGGGAACAAAATCAAACCATGCTTAGCAAGAAATATAGGTCTGATCTTTCAGTCATGGACAAAAGAGATTGGAATCTTCTTCCAACTCGGTTCTGTGAGGATACAGGCTGAGTATGGGTGCAGGAAGAGCCAAATTGATAGACCTACTGGATTCCAGGTTTGGTCTTTTTTTTTTAAGATCCAGTCATGTCATATGATAAAAAAAACAAAAAGAGCTCTTCTGGTTACAAACCTATTTTATATAGAGCCATTAAATAATTAGTATTGAAGCTTACCAGTGCACAGGACAGAAACCTGCTGTATGTGTATTTCAAACAGAAGAGCAACAGGAATTAAATTATTAGTTTCTTAGAGCCGTCCCTCGTGTCAACATTTGTGTTCTCTCCTAGTTACTGTAAGTCCTTGAATATCCTCAGTACTTTATGACAGGATAATAGTTCATTCTTTGTGCTGATGAAGTCCCTCTGCCTTTCTGATGATTCTGCAAACAATTATGCTAGCAGTCATAGATTCGAAGGCCAGAAAGGACCACTGTGATCGTCTAGTGTGACTTCCTCAATAGCACAGGCCACAGAACTTCCCCAAAATAATTCCTAGACCATATCTTTTAGAAAAAACATCCATACTTGATTTAAAAACTGTCAGTGATGGAGAATACACCACAACCCTTGGTAAATTGTTCCAGGGGTTAATTACTAACTGTTTAAAAATGTATGCCTTATTTACATTGAAAATTTGTCTAGCTTCAACTTCCAGCCTTTGATTCATGTTATACCTTTCTCTGCTAGATTGAAGAGCTCATTATTAAGTATTTTTACCCATGTAGAAATTTGTAGACTGTAATCAAGTCCCCCTTTAACCTTCTCTTTGTTAAGCTAAATAGACTGAGTTCCTTGAGTTGGTCATTATGCATGTTTTGTATTCCTTTAATCATTCTTGTGGCTCTTGTCTGAATCGTCTCCAATTTATCAACATCCTTCTTGAACTGTGGGCACCAGAACTGGACACAGTATTCCAGCGGCAGTCGCACCATTGCCAAATACAGAGGTTAAATAACTCCTCTAGTCCTACGCAAGATTCCCCTGTTTAAGCATCCCAGGTTCACATTTGCTCTTTTGGTCACAGTGCCACATTGGGAGCACATGTTCAGCTGATTATCCACCACAACCCTAAATCTTTTTCAGAGTCACTGCTTCCCAGGATAGAATCCTCCATCTTGAAGTATGGCCTACGTTCTTTGTTCCCAGGGGTATACATTTACATTTAACTGTATCAAAATGCATATAGTTTGCTTGCACCCAGCTTAACAGGCAATTTAGATTGCTCTGAATCAGCGACCTGTCCTTTTTATTATTTACTGCTCTTCCAATCTTTGGGTCATTTGCACAATTTATCCATGATGATTTTATGTGTTCTTCCAGGTTAATGATGAAAGTGTTAAATAGTATAGGGCCAAGAAATGATCCCTGCAGGACCCCACTGGAAACACACCCGCTTGATGACAATTTTTGGTTTACAGTTACATTTTGAGACCTGTCAGCCAATTTTTAATCCACTTAGTGTGTGCCATGTCAAGTAAAATGCCTTACAGAAGTTTACAAATATTACATCAACATTATTACCTTTATCAGCCAAATCTGTAATCTTATCAAAATCATGTTTTTACAATGCTAATCACATTTTTTGGCCAGTGTATAAGTACTTTGAGCTAAATTATCTTAGCCCTTGTTCAGCTGCAAGGTGAAGCAAGACATTCTTCCCTCTTCTCCCCCCCCGCCCCTCCTGCTCAACCCTGCTCAGATTTTTACTCCAAGGAGAGCAGAAGCTACTTGTCCAATAATCCCTGCTGTGAGCCAGTGAGTGGTTTTGCACCAACATACAGACACACATCGAGTTGTAAATTGCTCCCTGGAAAGGTGAAGTAACTTACCCCTCCTCCAGGGCAAGAGGGTGGGAGGGGAAAACCAGTTGTGAATAAGTGACTCAAAGAGGGCTCTCTGCTTCACAGTGCGTCCTGGGGCTATGCTTGGGTTGTGCAGTTTACGCACCACTCCTGTTAGGGGCTATGTCTGGAATTACAATCTAGCCCTACTGGTCCAGCAAAGTATCTCTCTTTTTTAAAGAGCCTGCAGGTATAACGGCAAATTCTAAATTTTTCCAAGAGTTTTTTTTTTTTTTAGGAATTCTGTTTTTAAAAGCTTTATCATTGCTTAAACCCTTGAATCATAAAAGCAGTGTTCCAGGGAAAATAGTAGTGATGAGAGCAATTTGTTATGCCTCCTAACAGAAATCAGATTTGCTTTTTAATGGAGCTTTTATCTTCTTTCAAAGGAATTTAAAAGTGAAGTGTTGCCTTCTAGAGGAATAGATTTTTTTTTTTGGGGGGGGGGAGCAGATAGCTACACCAAAATCAGTCTTAGGCATTGTTCCCCATAATTCCCTTCTTTCTTTGGTAATTTTGTACTTTTCATAGTAATGAGAACTTCAGCGTTCTCCTAAATGTTTTCTTTCTTTTCAAAAAGTGGAATAAGGAATACTTTATTTCTCAAGTGTTTCAGATAGCTTTAGAGAGCTTCTAGAACAGTTTTAAATTAGTTATCAGTTGCATTGAAACTTCTGAGGAGGACTCTTCAGAATCATCAGATGGGATTTTTTTTTTTGAGGTAAGTTCTTACTTCTGCATATAATTCAGACAGGTTTGGAGCAACCAGAACACAAGCTCTGTTCATATACACCAAGGAGAGGTATCCAACACAATAGTGTTTGTGTTCAGGGAGTGTTCAAACAGAATTAGGGTCCCAGAATCAAAAGGAAAAATAACTATCCATCACTACTGTTGTTTGTAATCAACAGTCCTCAGTAGGGATAGGTGGAAGCATTACTAAAGAAGGGAGTAAAGCTATATAATGTTTTCACAAGATATTATATAAAACATAGTTCTTGAAGGGCTTTCATACTATCTGATTTCCACTTTTAAGAGACAACATCACTGGCTAGTTTTTGAGAGTTGTCTAGTGAATGTTGCTGCTGTGACTGAGCTTGTCTCGAACAATGTTCTTCTAGATGAGAATTGGGGCTTAGTTGCTCTGTCATTCTCTTGGCCTGAGGAACTTTCCCTGGTCCCAGTTGTACTTGGATGCATGAAGTGCAGGGCTTCTGCAACGCACTGAAAGAGAGGTTATGCAGGAGAAGAGATGCTGTTCAGTCTTAGGCCTGATCTTGTCATCACTGTATACAATTTTAAGTTGCTACACAGTGGGGAAGGAGAAGAAACTTAATGCTGTGATAGCAAAACCAATTAAATTGCACCCATAAAAGACTGCAAAATTATGTTCTTAGGAAAGGGAAGGAATTAAATCTTGTCCAAAATCATATTTTGTGAGGGGAATTCACTGTGAGAGCCATCCAGGAGGGAAATAAAAGCACTGGCATGGAGTACTCTAACTGCTGCCATTTTCCTTTGCTTGGAGAATAGGTAGTTCTAAGAAACAGTTGGTGCACAATCTTGGTGCAAGTCTGCTCTTATTGCCACCTAGTCCCCTGGCATATATGGCTACCAGACATGCTTTTGAAAAAGAATTACATTTTCTGACTGATGAACTATTGATTCCTAATAAAAGTTTAAAGATAAGTTTTACAACACAAACCTCAGTCTCTCTTTGCCTAGTGACCATTTTGGATTTTATCTGTGCTACAGATGTGCATAGATTAGATTATAGAAAGAAAATTCAATATCCAAATGATCAATATTATTTAATCTAGTTAAAATGCATCTTATCACCAACACTGGAAATGAATTGCTGGCTAGGTAAGTGGTATAGGGTGGAGGGCTTTGCTTTTGTGGAACTTGTCCATCTTCTGTAGGGAGAGGGGGCTGTACAAGTTGGACGGCCTCCACTTCAATAGAAGGGGAACCAAACTCCTTGGAAACAGGCTAGAGTAGTCAGGAGGGGGTTAAACTAATAGCAAAAGGGAAGGGTAGAAAGAGGGATGATATGAGCACTCAGCACAAAATCGAGATTTTGAGAACAAAATTAATCAAGAAACCAAAGGACGTGAAGAGAAGAATTTCTTGAATTGCCTATACACTAATGCTAGGAGCCTGGGTAACAAACAAGAGGAACTGGGATTGCTTGTTTATGAGCATAAATTCAACTTAGTTGATATTTTTGAAACCTGGTGGGATGAACTGCACAACTGGAATGTTAAACTGACAGGTCTCAAAATGTAACTGTAAATGAGGAGTCATCACTGAGCAGGCCTGTTTCCAGTGGGGTCCCACAGGGATCGGTTCTTGGCCCTGCAGTATTTAATATTTTGATCAATGCATTGGAAGAAAATATAAAATCATTGCTGATAAAGTCTGGCTGTGACAAAGATTTAAAAAAAAGATTGTATCTCCTGTTTAAAACTATAATTGTAATTTTATAAGTTTAATGTTACTAATAAAAGGACAACAATATATCCAAAACATATTGAATGTCTAATTTCAAAAGGATCAGCTACTTTATCAAAATTCCCCACCCTTTTTTTTAAGACTTAGGAAAGGATGACATTTAAAATTGCCTTTTTTTTTTTTTTTTGGTTAGTGTGGGTGTGTAGGGCTGTCTGTTAGTTTTTTAACAGTTCTCCTTTTTAGAATTTAAAAATGATACACATGACATGCAACCTAGCTTGTGAACAAGTATTTGATAAGCAGACAGTTCTGAGTACAATTCTAATTTCACACTTGACTAGCCAGAGGGGTCAGAAGGTCTCATAAGTTCAAATTATTTTTGATGTTCCCTTTGTTGCATTGTGAGCTTTTCCCAGAGGGAGTGGAAAAGTTGTCTTTGTTCAGAATTCATGTTCACACAGCCTTGACTCTGCATTAGAATGTGCATGGCAGATACTTTTTTCATTCATTCTCTACATTGGCTTTGTACTTATAAAATTGTAGTGTATGATGTCCCTCAACATACTTTATCTTTGGTTAGTAGTTTTGGTACTATATATACTTAAGTTTGCTTCACATAATTCAGCATATTTAATTTTTAATTTTTTTTAACGATCTTGTTAGTTAATCTTTGCTTTCTAAGACGTTTTATAGCTGTCAAAACTTTAATGTGTAGTAACCAGAAGTACTGTATCTTTTCCTTCTCTTTCATAAAGAAGTTTTGAAATGATTACTTTGCCTTTTTGATTCTATTTAGTTTAATTGTAAGTAATTATTATTAATAAAGGATGTGCTACATTGGATTGCTGTTCATTTAGAAATGAATGTACATGAAAGCAAGAGTAATATACAAGTTTTCTCCTTTATTTGATAATATTTTTAGTAATATTTAATTTGAACTGTTTCTTAAATAATGCTGCTATTAAGTTTTATTGCTAACTAACTTTTTATCATCATTTTGTTATGATTCACTTACGATGTGCAGGGAAGTCTCCACATATTGTCTTATAAAAATTGGTATCGAGACAAAGTTTTCAATATCTGTATTCCACAAAATCTCTCATTTTAAATAACTCTACCAAATAATGTGACCTGTCAAATTTTGTTCCTTAATTCCTTAAGTAACAGAAGAGAAAACAAATGCCAGATGACACTTGCATATACCAGACATTTTACTGTTCATTGCCAAGTGTACAGTTCACTGTTCGGTCACCTGTGTTTGTCAGTTTAGCACATTTAAAGCAGTTCTCAGCTCCCTCTTTGTTCTCTAAAGCATACTTTCAGGCTTCAGACATTGCCTGGCTCATTATTCTCTGAGGAAGGTTAAGGCCTTTACGGTCAGACCGGAACTACTCACTAATTAGAGCCCCTGCTTTGGCACTGACTGTGTCATGCCTGCAAGCCTTCCTACTGGGATCAATGGCATTCATGTTCACTTTAATAAATGTACAGTAGTCACAAATCTCAGTGGAGAACTCCGTATTTAGTTTGCACTAAGAAACAAATTCAAGCCTTTACAGAATGCAGACGCTACCATAATGGGCACAAAATAGAGCTATTGGAATAGACATTGATCAGTCCACTCACTGCATAAAATGGTGGTTTGCTATCTTCTGCAGGATACAGTCTAGTGCTTAGAGGCCTTAGTGTGTCTCTTCTTGTATCTTTAAAATAAGTGTAGACAAACTTAGGGACATAAGTTTTATGTGCTGGAAATGTTTCTACACTTGAACAAAATTCAGTGTTCTTTTCCTTTTTAAGCACTTGAGAGAATATAATACTATATCAAATTAACTGATTTACATAAAGTAAATGCCCTTATGTTACTGATGTGAAGTAACAGGTGGTGTTCAGGATAAATATCAGATAATGTCATTAATAGGTAATTGTTAGTGGCAAGGTAAATGTTTTATTTCCTATTTGTCGCCTTCTCCATAGTTTTAGTTGGTCCCACACGGGACTCAGCCTAGGGTCGGGGCATGCCCCGGGCCCCATGCTTTAAGCCCTGCGATGATTGTAAGTGGCCTATGCCCGTCAGCAACCTGCACAGTAGCTGCTTGAGGTGTCTCAGCGAAGGACACATAAGTGACAAGTGCAGAATCTGTAAATCCTTCAAACCCTGAACAAAAAGGAGAGAGACCTCCATCTCAGGGTGCTCCTAATGAAATCGGCGCTGGGACTGGAGAAGAGGTCCGACTTGGCCCCGAGCACCGTAGCATCGGTGCGGAGCGCCCTGCCGGCGCCATCTTCAAGCCAGCACTGATTCCCCTTCCCCAGCTCTGGACAAGAAGCCTAAGAGGACTGCAAGTGGAAGATCTCCCACTTCCCATAAGGGAAAGGAGAGGACCAGAGGAGAGCAAAGACCAGTGCTGGGCAGCTCATCACCTCAGTCATGGAGTAGGGCCCCAACTCAAGTCGAGCGGTCTAGCCCATCCCGTAATATGCCTGCTACGCTGGACAGTGAAGAGGGCCTAGGTCAACTGGAGGTCCCTTCGACGCCTGAGGCCCTGCAGGCAGTGCAGGAGATCCTGACGCTATCAGTGCCACCCACACCAGCTATGGTGGTACCACGGCCCGGGGTGAACCTGCCTTGGGACTGTTCCGCGTGTCCCCACCTCAGCGGCACTGCTCCCCATTGCAGGGGACGTCCCTCCAGCACTCGCCCGCACAGAACCGTCATGCCTCTGAAGTTGGGAGGCAGGCTCAGCGAAGCCCTCTTTGGTTTCTGGACCCTGGGCACTGACAGCAGGGCTCGAGGTGCAGCTCACCAGTAACATGGCATAGACCTGCGGAAGCACACACCCTCCGTCAAGAGCATCGAAACCGACCCTTCATGTCTCCAGGGCCTTGGCACCAATCACATGACTCATTGTTGGGGAGGAGACACCGGTCATCGACCCGCCGTTACCTGTTGCCAAGACACATGACTCATTGTTGGGGAGGAGACACCGGTCATCGACCCGCCGTTACCTGTTGCCAAGACACGGATCCTCGTGGTCGGGGAGATCCTCCCGGTGTCCGGCCCGCTCCAGCTCCCGGTCATGCTCTGGATCCCAGTACCAGTTGAGCAATGTGAGGCATAGATCGCTGGATTACCGATGGCAATCCGTTGAATGCCGACAGTCCCCGAGGTCCCGTGCAAGAGATTTGTCTTGATCGGACAGCCCTATTTCGAGACATAGCGATCAGCACTGCACGGAGAGGAGTCACTGGTCCACCCGATCAAGGTTGCCTAACAGCGGCCACTCCGCTTCCGGGTCAGGCACTGAGCAGGAGTCCTTGACAGTGGGTCAAGCCCTGGCACCAGTGGTACCATCTACATCATCGGCATCGCAAACACCACCCTCCCCCGCCGTGGCCCCAAGGCCGGTGGCCTGGTCCCCTTGGAACCCTTGGTGGTTTACCTATCCTTCACAGGCTGCCTGGTCGGTAGTGGGGGCCTCGGATAGGCCATTGACCTCAGCATCCTGACATCCTGCAGAGGTGAAGTCCCCAGTTGGGAAGACCCGCCTTCCCCCCAGGCACATGAGGAGACGGGAGAAGCCTGCTGGACCACCGGGGGATGTGTTAGCTCCAATGGCACCAGCTTCATCCTCATCATCGCCAGACGAAGCCATCACGGGTCCCCCTCACCCAGTTCCACAAGATGATGCTAAGGCTCATCAGGAACTATTGAAGAGGGTCACCTCCAACCTGGGGCTCCAGGCAGTGGAGCTAGAGGAGGCATCAGACTCCATTTGATTATGTCTGCTCCATGGCACCTGCTAAGGTGGCTTTACCCCTACACGAAGGTGTATCAAAAATTATTAATGCCCTGTGGCAAACCCCCTCCTCCCTGCCCCCCATTTCAAAAAGGGCTGAATGTAAATACTTTGTGCCAGCTAAAGGCCACGAGTATTTTTACACCCACCTGGCCCCAAACTCTCTCGTAGTTGAGGCTGTTAATCAAAGGGAGAGGCAGGGGCAACCCGGGCCTACGCCCAAAAATAAAGACGCAAAGAGACTGGATCTGTTTGGATGGAAAATTTATTTGTCTTCCAGCCTTCAGTTGAGAGTGGCCAACCACCAAGCCCTTCTTAGCCACTACGATTACAACATGTGACAGGCCATGGCCAAGCTCGAGGTTTCGCTTCCCAAAGGGTCCAGGAAGGAATTCCGGGCGATCCTTCAGGCAGCTTCAGACGCAGCTCTGCGGCTCGCACCATGGCCTTGGCCATCTCCATGCAGTGGGCATCCTGGCTGCTCCTCTCTGGCCTGTCGACTGAGGCTCAGCAGTCGATGCAGAACCTACCCTTCGACAGCCAGGCCCTGTCTGTGGAGCAGATGGACAGTAAGCTGCATGGGCTAAAAGATTCCTGCACTACCCTAAAAGCTCTAGGATTTATGTCCCCAGTCCAGTCTGTAAGCAGTGCAAACCGCAGCCATTCCAGGGCCAAGGGAGCGAACCCTAGCAGGAGCCACCCCACAAAAAGAGCAGGGGCTATAAGCGCTGCCCAAACCACCTGCGTCCACCCTCTGCCCAATCGGGCTCGATCCATACTAAGCAGGGGGAGCAAGTGGGCATTTTGAGGGTGCACCCAAAGGCAGTCTACCAGACTATACCGTGGATCCATGTTTCCCGCCTTTCTCCAACCGCCTTTCTTTTTTCCTCCCGGCATGGACCACCATAATTTCGGACCGTTGGGTCCTCAATACAGTGGCACTGGGTTATACCCTCCAGTTTCTTTCTCCCCTCCTTCCCCCCCGCTTCCCTTTTCCATCCCTCTTCAGGGACCCCTTTCATGAGAGTCTCCTCACACAGGAGGTAGAAGAGTTGCTACAGCTGGGTGCAGTGGAAGAGGTTCCTCATGAGTACAGGAACAAGGGGTTCTGTTCCAGGTACTTTTCAATCCCAAAGGCCAAGGGCAGTCTACGGCCCATCCTGGACCTGTGAGACCTCAACAAATACCTAAAGAAATTGAAGTTCTGCAGGGTCTCCCTGGCCTCCATTATCCCCTCCCTGGATTCGGGAGACTGGTATGCCACCCTCAACTTGAAGGACGCATACTTTCATATAGCTATCTTCCAAGGACACAGGCGCTTCCTATGCTTCACGGTGGGATGGGACCACTACCAGTTTGTGGTCCTCCCTTTTGGCCTGGTGACAGCATTAAGGATCTTTACCAAGTGTATGTCAGTAGTGGCAGCTTACCTCAGGTGTTGGGGTATCCAGATCTACCAGTACCTCAATGTCTGGCTGGTCAAAGGTCGATCCAGGTCCCAGGTCCAAAGGGATGTTGCGGTGCTGCAGGCCACATGCCTGGGCTTGCTGGTAAATGACAAAAAGTTGATGTTAGTTCCGGTGCAGAGAATAGAGTTCATCGGAGCGGTGCTTGACCCCACCTGTGCCAGAGTATTTCTACCACAGGAAAGGTTCCAAGCATTGGTGGAACTCATCATGGCAGCATGTTTGTATGTCGTCCACCATGCCAGGCTCCGAATCAGCCCTTAGAGCAGTGGCTGCTGACAGTCTATTCCCAGTTCGGAGATCACCTGGAAAAGGTCGTTACTATCCCGCCAATAGTGGAAGGAGTTCCGTTCAACAGCCCTTGTCACTCAATCAAGTTGATATTGGATGCTTCGGACCTAGGCTGGGGTGCGCATCTTGGCGACCTCCAGACCCAGGGCATGTGGTCTCTGGAGGAGATGACATTGCACATAAACGTCAAAGAGCTCAGAGAGGTATGTTTGGCCTGCAGGGTCTTTCTACCGCACCTGGTGGGCAAGGTGGTGAGAGAGTTGACAGACAATGTGGCCTCGATGTTCTACATCAATAGGCAAGGGGGAGCATGTTCGTCAGCTCTCTGTCAAGAGGCTCTCCGATTGTGGGATTTCTGCATCGAGCACACAATCCACCTGGAGGCAGATCACCTCAATAGATCCTTTTTCTCTCACTTCATCTGGAGGTAGCCCAGACACTCTTCCAGAGGTGAGGAACTCCCCAAGGGGACCTGTTCGCCACCAGGCAGAACAGGAAATGCCATCACTTCTGTTCCCTACAGGGTCTGGGCAAGGACTCCCTCTCTGACGCCTTCCTCCTGTCATGGTCGGAGGACCTGATGTATGCGTCCCTGCCAATCCCGCTCATCAGCAGAGTCCTGTCAAAGATCAAGAGAGACAAGTCCCAAATCATCATGATCATCCCAGCGTGGCTGCACCAACATTGGTTCGGCACACTGATGGACCTGATGGTGACCACTCCCTGGCCCTTTCTCGACCAACCGGATCTGCTCTTGCAGGATCACAGGCGTCTCTTACACCCCAACTTCACCTCCCTCCACCTCACAGCGTTGATGCTGCGTGGCTGAGCTCAGAAGAGTGGGCCTGCTGTAACAAAGTCCAGCAAATCCTACTAGAAAGAAGGAAGCCTTCCACTAGAGCAACCTACCTGGCCATCTCTCCAACACGCTCCTCCTTGTAATCTATTTTAGATTACCTGTTCCATTTTAAGAACCAGGGGCTGGCCCACTCTTCTATCAGAGTATACCTTGCTGCTATCTCTGCTTTTCACCCGCCGATCCAAGATCAGATGGTGTTCTTGCATGACATGTCGGTCCACTTCCTGAGAGGCCTCGAGAGACACTTCCCATCGGCCTGAGCCGCTGTCCCACAGTGGGACCTTAACTTGGTTCTTTCTAGGCTTACAGGCCTGCCCTTTGAACCTGCTTTCTCTCCCACCTGTCATGGAAGGTCACTTTCCTTGTGGCCATAACATCCGCGAGATGAGTGTCGGAGCTTAAAGCCCTGACATCGGAGCAGGTGTTCTTATATGGTGTTCTACAAGGACAAAGTTCAACTGTGACCACATTTGGCCTTTCTGTTGAAGGTGGTGTCTTTCTTCCATGTTAATCTGGACATCTTCCTCCCGGTGTTTTGTCCTAAGCCGCACACCACTAGTGAGGAAAGGAAGCTGCATGCTCTGGATGTCAGACATGCCCTGGAGTTTTACCTGGAGCGTACCAAGCCCTACCACAAGTTGAACCAGCTCTTCATCATGACAGCGGACAGGATGAAGGGCCTTCTGGGGTCCTCACAGAGGATCATCTCCTGCATCTGGACCTGTTACAAGCTGGCACAAGTCCCACCACCGCCGATTGTGAGGGCCCACTCGACCAGAGATCAGGTGTCCTCGATGGCCTTCCTGGTGCACATCCCCATTCAGGACATTTGCAGAGCCGCGACGTGGTCTTCAGTTCACACGTTCACAGTGCACTACGCCAGCACTCAGCAGGCCAGAGACGACGCTGGGTTTGGCAGAGCTGTGTTGCAATCTACACGTCCGTGAACTCCTACCCACCTCTGTTGGCACTACTTGGGAGTCATCTATAATGGAATGGACATCAGCAAGCACTTGAAGAAGAAAAGACAGTTACCTTTTTCCATAACTGGTGTTCTTCAAGATGTGTTGCTCATGTCCATTCCATGACCTGCCCTCCTTCCCCACAGTCTGAGTTTCCAGCAAGAAGGAACTGAGGGTGCGGGGAGCCGGCAGTGCCCCTTATACTGTGGCATGTGCGCGCAGCTCCAGGGGGTGCCAGAGCTGGTTCCCTACGAATACCACTGAGGGAAAAACTTCCAGCACCGGTGCATGTGGTAAGCACACACACACACCTAATATGGAATGGACGTGAGCAACACATCTCAAAGAACACCAGTTTCGGAAAAAGGTAACGGTCTTTTCCCAGGCTTGTCTTTTGAAGGTCTTGTGCAGGTTTCTTTTGAGGATGAGGACTGAGGGATCTGATATAGAGTGATATTCAGGTAATGTCTGACAACATAACAGCAATGTTCTACATGAACAAGCAAGGGGTGCAAGATATACCCTCCTTCAGACAGAGGTGGTTCATCTATGGAGCTGGTACAGTAATCTGGTGATGAATGCATCAGCAGTAGCTCTCCTGGTGTACACAATACTCTAAGTCAACTGCCTCAGCAGACACTTCTCAGTAGAACATGAGTGGGAGATTCATGACTCAGGAGTAACAGACATATTTGAACAATGGGGAATTGCCATCTTTGGACCTCTTTGCATTACTAGACAATAGAAAGTGTAAAATGTACCACTCCTTAGGGGCACATAGTCAAGACTCCCAGGGAGATGCCCGTCTAATCCTGTAGGTGGGGAGCTTGAATATGCCTATCTCCCCCCCTCCCCAATCCTGCTTTTACCTCAAGTTCACATGAAAATCCAGCAGAAAGAAGCTGTGATCATCCTCATTGCTCTCAAGTGGCCAAGACAGTTTTGGTGCCCCATCCTTTTCCAACTGTCAGCCTGTCCACCTATCAGCATCCAGTCTTTCCCAGACTTCCTGATGCAAGACAAGAGCAGAATCAGGTGTCCTAATCCAGAGTTACCCTACCTCACAACTTGCTGTTTGGATGGGTATCAAACCTAGAATGAAAACGTTCAGTAGATGTTCAAGCTAATCTTAATAACTGCAGGAAAGAATCCACCAGAAGCTAAGTGGCAGAGGTACTCTATTTGAGCTCAATGTCATTAGATGTCGCCAGATGAATTTGGCATCCCTGCTATTTTAGATTACGTCCTAGCCTTGAAAACCTCTGGTCTGTCCCTTAGCTCTCTGCAGGTACATTTTTAGCAGCAATTCGTATCTTCCACCCTCCAATTGACGATTACTTCCTCTTCACTCATCTAGTGACTATATGATTTCTGGAAAGTCTCATCAGAACCTTCTCTCCAGTGATTAAACCTGCTCTGACATGGGATCACAACCTGGTCCTTTCAGTGTTAACTAACCCACCATTCGAACCGTTAGCTACATGTTTGCTGTCCCATTTATTGATGAAGGTCATCTGTCTATTGGCCATTACATCAGCCAGAAGGATAGGTGAATTGGGAGCCCTTATGGTCAATCCATCTTATCTCATATTGATAAGGGTTGTTTGAGACTACACCCTAAATTCATTCTCAGAGTAATGTGGACTGTCACCAAAATCAGACAGTACACATACTTCTGTTTTTCCAAGCCTCATACCATTGATGAGGATAAAAGACTTCATTTCCTGGACAATCGCTGGATGTTAGCATTTACCTTCAGAGAATGAAACTGTTTAGGAAGTCACTGTGGCTATTCAATTCTCTGGCTGACGGGATGAAAGGGCAAGTGATCTATTCTCAGACACCGTTAAAGTGGATTTCAGGCTGTGTCTTGCTATGTTATCAGTTATCTGATGCACCTATGCCACAAAGGGTAAGGGCCACTCCACCAGAGCACAGGCAGCCTCGGTAGCCTTGCTTCAGGAGGTACCACTTGTCGACATATGTAAAGCAGCCACATGGAGCTCTATTCATACCTTTTCGAGATGCTGTGCCCTGGTGCAAGCCTCTACAATTAATGCATCATTGGAGTCAGCAGTCCTGCAGCCATCAATACTACAGAGATCCTCGAATCCCCTCCTGCTTATCAGTCAACCACAGTGGAATACACCTAGGTATGACTACTCTGCAGCTGAGAGTGAGCCTTCTAGCCCTAGTTAGACAGACTTGTGCAAGCAGGCTTCAGTTTGTGTCTGCAAATAGCGGTCTGGATGTTATGGCACCGGTGGAGGCTCAGTCTATGATCTGAACTTGGGTAGTTAGTCTGAGCCTCCACCAGTGCTGTGGTGTGCACACTGCTATTGCTAGTAAGCTAGTTTGATATCTGCTAGTGCAAGTCTGTCTAACCCAGGCTTATAGGTTCGCTCCCAGCTGGAGTGTAGGCAAACCCAGAGGCCAACACTTAAAGAAGAAAGAAATGTTACTTACCTGTACAGTGACTGGAGTTCTTTGAGATGTGTGGTTTCTATCTGTATTCCACTACTCACCCTCCTTCCCCTCTGCTTTGGATTGTAACATCCAATTTGCAGTAGAGAAGGAACTGGAGAGGTGGCCAGTCCATCCCACCCCTTACAGCCTTCATTCAGAGTTTGAGGCGAAGAAGAGTGCAGGCATGGGCCAATGGACGCTGCTAGAAAGAATCATCCAGTCTCAGGTGTGTGGAATATATGAGCACTCACTGTGGAATACAGATAGGGACCACACATCTCAGAGAACTCCAGTCACTATACAGATAAATAACATTTCTTTACACAGTTTTTATCTGTTTAATATATGCCATATGAATTTTGTATTGTTCTAGATTTTTAATCAACATGTCATGCAGTACCGAATCAAATGCCTTTTAGAAGTCCACATATATTACATCAACACAATTACTTGTATCAACCAAATTTATAATCTCCTTTTAAAAAATCAAGTTAGTTTAATAGGATCTCTTTTGCATAAATCGTTGTTGATTAGCATTAATTTATCGAGTCCCTTATCAGCTGCTTCATTACCTTGCCTGGGATCAGTGTCAGATTGACAGCCCTATAATTATGTTAGTCATCCTGTTTATCCTTTTTAAATATTGGCACAACGTTAGTTTTCTTTCAGTCTTCTGGAACTTCCCCAGTGTTCCAAGGTTTATTGAAAATCAACAAGGTCCTTAGCCTGCTCCTTTAAAACTTCTGGATGCCAATTATATAGCCCTGCTGATTTTAAAAATGTCCTAGTTTAGTAGCTGCTGTTTAGCTGAGTTGATATTGGAATGGAATGAGTAGTGCTGTCATCGTCAGATGATATGACTACATTATCTGTTTCCCCCCAAATACAGAACAGAAATATTAATTGAACACTTCTGCATTTTTTACATTATTGCTGATAATTCTACCATTTCAAGCTAGTAATGAACCAATACCATTGTTGGATTCTTTTTGTTCCTAGTATACTTAAAAACAGTCCTTATTGTCCTTAACTTTGCTAGCCATAGATTTTTTCTTGTGTTCCTAGCATTAGCATATAGGCAATTAAAGAATTTTCCTTTGTTCGTGAACCGCGGCCACTGGGAGCTGTGGGGGGCCATGCCTGAGGACAGTCAATGTCAGCAAAATGTCTCATGGCCTGCAGTCAGATTATCCTGATGGGCCTCATGTGGCCCGCAGACTGCAGGTTGCCCACCATTGATATAGTACTTTTGTTACAATGCAGTAAAATAGCTAAATGTATAGTCAATTGCTTGATTACACTTACAGTTCATTATTGAGAATATTTAAGAGACCAACTATCAAGGCTGATTTCCCCACTCTGGCACTTTGAGTGCAGAAGGTAGGAGCCTGCAAGGATTAAAAAAATTAATTCCTGCCACTCCAGGCTTGTATTAAACTCCCAAGGTTACAGCTTCTCTCTGACCTTGGATGGGTAGATGTTGCCACCACCCAAATGCAAACCCTTTGGGACGCAGGAAGGTGCACTTGGGAATTCCCTCCAGTGGGGTACCCTCAAGCCCTTTCACCCCCCGCCCCTCCCCAGGGGAAGAGCTGAGAAAGAAAACAAAGGAAATTAGTTTTTGCCCTGAGCTAATTAAACAACATATGCCCAAACCCTCTTAGGACACCAAAAATCAAATCTTGTTCTTAAAAAAGGTAAATTTTATTAAAAACAAAAAGAAAGAAAATACAACTGGAAACTTAGGTTTTTGCTAGATTTTAAAAGAGCAATTCCAAAAATTAAGTACCCAAAATAGCTTTCTTGGGGGTTCAGCTTAAAGGTTACAAGCAATCAAACAAAAGCATCTGGGGTTAGCACAGAGGAGTCCACAAGCCAATAAGAAATAACCTAATTGTGTCTTTCTAAACATTCCTAATCTATTTACACATTTGGGAGTTCCAAATAAGTAGTTCTAGGTATGATCTGATGATCTATGATCATACCTGGCTTAAAGCTTCTCACAGCATAACTGCTCCCTGTTCCCCTCTTTCCCAGAGAAAAACACCAGAGAGAAAGGGGAAGTTTTTTTTCCCCATTTTAAAAAGTTCTAGCCTTCCCATTGGCTCTTTTGGTCAGGTGTCCACTCCCTTTCCTTTACCGGGGAGATTTGTTAACCCTTTACAGGTAAAGCAAGAAGAGAACAGCCACCAAGAGGGACTTTATTGCTAACTGGCTAGCTGGCTGTCCATAAAAAGGAGTTAGCCCCCACCTCTTCATTTATTGCACCAACTAACCAAGCTTAGCCAAATTTATTATCTGAAAACAAAGCAGTACAATACAGAAAAGAAAGAGTTAATATGTTACAATTCTGCAAAGCAGTTCTTACAGCATTAGGTTCACTTTACACAGAAGGTGTGCTCCTGAGATATGCATCTGAGACTACATATATGAGAATACATACATATAGACTTATTTTCAGGTTAGAGAGCACTGTCTATATCACTCAAGACTAAAATTTACCAAATAGATTTTTATTTTATTTTTCTGGTCCAATGGCGTACCTTTCTTTATCTCTGTTTTGGATATTACGTTCCAAACCAGTTGCCCATTCTAAACCAGTTACCCAAATTGTATCAGGACAGAGAACGAACATATCTTGCTTTTGACAGGTTTCCTATTTTCAGTTCTGTAGCTGACTTCAACTGTGCAGTGTTGTGGAATACTTGGCATGAGTGAATAGTTATGGGAAGCACATGATACCAGCCAGTTAGTAGAACTACCTAGCATTCACATTTAATATAATGTATACAATATTATTTCCATGCACATAATACCAATTAATATGGTGTGTATGTTTATATAACATATACATTTTGGCTAAGAGTAGTAATTTTGAAATTTCACTGGGACAGAAAAATGCAAGAAAAAGATTAGGAAGTTTATATTATAAATTCAAACTCATATACATGTTTTCTGCTATAACATAATTTTAAAATAAAATCTAAGCTTAGTTTGAATGCCTATGTGTTTTGTTTTTTAAAGTTTTCACATCTTTATTATTGATATGTAGGTTACTTTTTTAATATTTAGCAAAGTTAAAAGGACACTGCTAAGTAATATTTTATTCTTTTAAATTTTTTCATGTGTTATGTTTGTATATTCTTCCTAGGTGCTGGAAAATAATTATTTCCTTTTCATATTTTGTATGATTTTTATTATTATATTGAACGTATATGTTTTCCCTAAATCCTGCATTGTTATCTTAGGCAAATATCCCATGGAAGGCCATAGGAATATAGGATTAGGCCAGTAACACTTTGTTTTGGGCATAAACCAACTTAATGTTTGGCTTCTGTTCTTCCTTGTTGTCAGCATAGCTCTGTGAATAGGGGTTATTAGTTTTTTATCTCAGAACAGAAACAATGGCGGTACCCCGGTAGCAACTCCATAGTTGGGGGTTGTCTTCCAAATTGGGGTTAAAATGGTGTGTAGAAAGGCTTTCAGTATGAAATTTCAGATTTCGTATTTTTTATATAAATTATATATCAATGTTAAGGTAAAGCCACCCAACAGTACATACCCTTTTCTCCGTCACACTCAGGCCTTACTGTTACAATAGCTATCATATACAGCAGAACACACATTATAACCTTAACCCTTCCTCCCTGGGGTTGCCAGTCTTCCAGCACCCCTGGGCCAAACTATCTCCTCTCAGTATACACATTACTTCACCAAAAATTCACAACTAATTGTATTAGGAAAGGTAGTTTGTTAAAGGGATGTAAAGAGGGGAAGGCTGGGGGAGGCAGAGTTAATGTTGCTGTATGATGTCTGTGGTGTATGGTAGTTATTGTAATGGGACAGTGTCGGCCTGTGGGTGGCTTAACTTTTCCTTTTTTGTGTGTGTGTGAATTTGAATCCAATATGTTTGTGTGTGTGTGGGTGTGTGCGTGCGTGCAGTAATAGAGGCAGCGGGGCGATGAGTCATTTGTGGTGCCACCTTCAGTTATATCTCTTGTCTTGAAAAGATGCCACATGTACACCTAGACGTTCGCACCCCCAGCCGGAGCCCTCCCACAACCCAACTCCCAATTTCATGAGCATTCATGGCCCATCATACAATTTCCATACCCCTATGTGGCCCTCAGGCCAAAAAGTTTGCCCACCCCGCTCTAGAAGTTCAAAGTATTATCTATTATATTTCAAATCCAGAGGATATTTCTCACTAGATTTTACTGTCTTTAAGGTGAGCCAAAAATAGTCTCAAATTAATAGGAATTGTTTTTTAAAGGGTTGTACTGCAGTACAATAACAAGTAGTTGCTTCTGCTCCTCAGTGACTGAATGTAAAGACTAAGGTTTCACATTAATATCAACTAATTATTCAATAGAAAATAATATAATTCCATCAGATGAACAGGTTCTAATATTCTTTGAGGTACACAGAGATGGGATTATCTGACAAGACTCAAAATTGCAATACTATTTCAAATTAATAATTTACAACTGTAAACAACCAGCACCTATTTGACATTAAATCTTCACTGATGGGCAGGGGTGAAAGTAAGTCGAGTGACTTACCGGTACGCTGGGGCCAGCTTTGGCCCCTGAAAGGGCGGGGGCTAGGGCAGAAGGGGTGGGGTTGAGGGGGTCAGAGCCAGCCCCCACCCACCCTGTAAGGTAAGTGCTCTGCCCCTCCTTCTCCTCCTCCTTTCCCCCTCCCCCACTGGAGTAGCAGCAGCAATCCGGGGCTCTGGGGTCTATTTAAAGGGCCCGGGACTCCCCTGCTTCTACTGCCCCAGTCCTTTAATTAGCCGCCGGAGCCCTAGGGAAGCGGCGGGGCTCCAGCGGCTATTTAAAGGACTGGGGCGGTAGAAGCAGGGGAGCTGCAGGCCCTTTAAATAGCTCCCAGAGCTCTGGGGTAGCGGGGGCTCCAGGGGCTATTTAAAGGGCCGGGGCTCCAGGTGCTTTGCTGCCCTGGGCCTTTAAATAGCCCCTGGAGCCCTGCAATAGCGGCGACGGGGCTCCGGCAGCTATTTAAAGGGCTGGGGTGGTACAAGCAGGGGAGCCCTGGGCCCTTTAAATAGCTGCTGGAGCCCCGCTGCCGCTACCGCAGGGCTCCAGCAGCGGAGGCTCTGGAGCCACTGCTGGGAGCCCCAGACCCTTTAAATTGCCCCCTGGGGAAGCCAGGCTGCCCCAATACGGTGCACCGGCTCTTGCAGGAATGCCATACTGGGGCGTACCGGCTTACTTTCACCTCTGGTGATGGGAAACCAATTTTCCATCTTGTCTAGATTATTTGGATATATTTCTTCTAAAACATCTCACGAGACTTGCCATCACTGTCTTTCTATGAAAATGTACTTTTGTTTCTGCAGAAACATTTATATTAATATAAAATAACATGCTGGAAATTTGAAAGTATAATTTTTGTAAAATAACCATTCTTTAATATAACCTAATATAATTTGACTTAATTCTTTCCTCTAAAATAAAACACATTGAGGTAAATTTTTGTGGTTGTAGCTGGAACTCTTGTTCAGCTTTTGTTTATTGCTAA